>NW_026521812.1:21310000-22560000 GCF_021234435.1 Artibeus jamaicensis
TGTATTGGCAAGGGTATAAAAAAAATGATCACTCTTACTTGTGTGCTACTGATGGGACTATGGCTTCTCAAACTTTAATGTACCTGTAAATCATCTGGAGACCTTGTTAAACTGATTCAGAATCCAAGATAGGGCGTGAGAATCTGCATTTCTGGTGCAGGCTTTCAGGTGCCCATGCTGCAGCTCCATAGGTCAGGTTTGTGTAGCAGGGCTCTGGAGCACAGAAAAAGAGCGTTGAAATGTACATACCCTTTGACCTAATAATTCCAAGAATTTGTTTTGTGGAAGCAGTCAGAGCAACCACAGGCAGCTAACTCAGTACTTACTATGTGCCCGACATGGCCCTACACCCTTTGCCTACATTTTCTCAGATGATCCTCATAAAACTCTATAAGGTAGGTATAATTCCAGTCCTCAGTTTTCAGAGGAGGGATCTAAGCCTTTATAGTGGTTAACTAACTGCCCAAGATCACACAACTGGTAAATGACAGAGTCAGAGTCTGCTGGCATCTTTGATTCTCGCCAGCTCTGTAATATTGTCTCTCTACAGTGTATAACAGATTTACCTGCAAGGACCTGCATTTCATGACTGTTGTGAAACGAACATTAGTAACAGTAGGAAATATGTAACCACTACAAATAGTAAGTTTAAAGACATTTTGACAAGGGAAAATGTTTATGAAACAACATTAAGTGAAAAAAATTAGGACAGCCCTGGCCAGGTGGCTCACTTGGTTGGAACACTGTCCCAATACACCAAAAGGTTGCAGGTCCGATTCCTGGTCAGGGCACATACCTAGGTTGCAGGTTCAATCCCTGGTCAGGGCATGTACAGAAGACAACTGATCGATGTTTCTCTCATATCAATGTTTCTCTGTCTCTCTGTCTCTCTCTGTGGTTCTCTCTGGCTCTCACTTTCTTGTTCTCTTGTGCTCTCTCTCTCTCCGCCCCTCCCCCTCTCTATCTCCTCCTCCCACCCTCCCTTCCCTTCCTTCTTTCCTCTCTGTCTAAAATCAATAAACATATCCTCAGATGAGGATTTTTTAAAAATTAGGGCAGTTGCCCTGGCTGGTGTGGCTCAGTGAATTGAGTGCTGGCCTGCGAACCAAAGGGTCACTGGTTTGATTCCCAGTCAGGGCACATGCCTGAGTTGTGGGCCAGGTCCCCAGTTGGGGCGCACGAGAGGCCACCATACATTGGTGTTTCTTTCCTTTTCTTTCTCCCCCACTTCCCCCTTCTCTAGAAATAAATCTTTTTAAAAAATATTTTAAGAAATTAGGACAATTTATACAATATGATCCTAGTTTTATAAAAAGAAAACAAAAACCCTTCAGTGCTTGTCTCGTGTGTGTGTGTGTGTGTATATATATATATATATACACACACATATATATATATATATCAGCTTAATATAGCTTTCAGCTTTATATATATATATATATCTCCATGGAAATTATCAAAATCTTGACAGTGGTTCTTTATCACTCAGTGGTTTGAATATGAGTGATTTTAATTTTCTTCTTTATACTTTTCTATATTCTCTAAATTTTCTACCATGAATATTTCTTAACCATTTTAATTTGCAATATTTCATATATAGGAAAGAATACATATGATGAAAATATGATAGGTAGTCTATTTAGAATAATAAAATGACTCTCCCTCTAGTCAACCAAAGAAATAGAACATTACTAAGATTACAGAAGTGTGCCATATATTCCCTTCCTTCCTGCCCACATCTCTCCCAAGGGGGTAGCCACTATTCTGAATTTGCGTTTACCATTCCTGGTTTTTTGTTGTAGTTTTAATACAAATAAATTATTGTTCAGTTTAATATATCTTTAAACTTTTTATATAAACAGTATCATACTTTCTGCAATTTGTTTTCCCCCCATTCATTTTTACTACTGTTAACATTATATTACATGAATACATGGCAATTGCATTATCCATTCTTCAGTAGACATTTGGGTTCTTTACAGTTTTTTCTATTACCAAAATGCTGCCAAGAACACTTCTTGTCCATGTATCCTGTTATACATGTGCAAAAATCTCTCTTAGACTAGAGTATGTACCAAGGAAAGCAATTGCTGGGTCGTAAGATATTCACATTTTCAACTCTTAATGGTTAATGCATAATTATTTTCCAAAGTGACTGTAACAATGTAAACTTTTCATGCATTGTGTAACAACTCCTGTTTCTTCACACAATTACCAGTATTTGGTTTGCATTCTATTTTAATCAGAAAAAAAAAACAAACAGTGGTGTAAACACATATCTTAAGGAAAAATCAGCCTTGAAGCTTTCTGTCAAATAAATGGTGTGAGTGTCCCCAATGATGTGTGATTGTTATGTCCTTGCAGGTACGCCAACAGTAGCCTCATAAAGTACATGGAAAAACACAAGGTCAAGCCTGACAGCAAAGTGTTCCTCTTGGTAGGTGCATTTCCCCCCAGCCAGGAAGTCGTGCTTTAGCACAGCTCTCCCCTCGTTCCATCTCCCATGCAATTGTCCCAGCTGCTCCTTCTCCTTAGAAAGAAAAGAAATCAGTGAATGCTGGGGCAAATTAAGTATTTTTCTTTTGAGATGTTACTCTTGACTTCTTGCCTTATTTTTTTCCCAGTGATTTATCAGCAGAAAAAATTAAATTCTACATTAAAGGGCTTTAATGCTAATGATTTTTGCCAATTTCACATAAATGTGTGTAATGTACTAATCATGCAGGGAGCTGTATGAAATGGCATTTGATATTAATCCTGTTAGACATTAATGCAGGAGTCAAAACATTGACTTCTAAACAACCTTTTCACGTGCTGTCAATTTCTTATGTGTTACTCTAGCTTCAGAAACTCCTGACCATGGATCCAACTAAGAGAATTACCTCTGAGCAGGCTCTGCAGGATCCCTATTTTCAGGAGGACCCCTTGCCAACATTAGAGTATGTATCCTACCTTTTCTGCCTCCTTTGCTCTAGGTCGAGGATGTCGGGTAGTGGCTGAAAGCAAGAGAACACTTGTTACTGTGGTATTTTGTCTTCACTAGTTAATACTACCTTGGAGAAAAAGTACTCACAAGAAAGGTCCTGCATTTTGAAAGAGGTAAAACTATAGAGAGGTGTGAATGAAAACAAGAATTTTAAGAATGACCATTAATCAGTTCTACAGATAAAAGTAAAGCTGAGAACAGATGGCACTTTTATAGATGGTCAGTCAGAACAGTTTAAGCCAAACCAGTAAGGGACTGAGAATTTAAAATTCAGCACATCCACTGTATAAACATAACTCTATTTCCCCATCCTTGTTTATACCTACGTATATAATTGTGCTGAGATTTATTAGAAGTGCAGCTTTTCTTGAGAAAAAAGTTATTTTCTTTATTGGAGCAAATACAAATTCAGTTATTTTTAGTGCTAATGAAGTTTGTGTGGAGAAATTTTATGTCATATATGTTAACTCTCTTAGCAGCTAAGATTTGTTATGGAACGTGACAACTAGTGTAAAATTTTAGGCAACGAATTGTTCTTTGATTTCTAAATTAAGTTGTTTTTTGGAGACATCCAGCAAACACCAATCACAGAGGAAGAGTAGGAAATATGTCAAGAAAAATAAGTTGAACTTTAAATGAACAAGGTCAGTGATATTGTAGATTTTAGGTCATGACATGTGTTCTTTCTTTTTAATGATTCATAGTGTGTTTGCTGGCTGCCAGATTCCGTACCCCAAGCGAGAATTCCTAAACGAAGATGAACCCGAAGAGAAGGGTGACAAGGTGTGAAGTGCATGTCACAGTCTCACTTCCGGAGGGAAGGGAGGCAGAGACAGCATGTAGGAAAGTGTGATGTAACGGGCCACCTTTTATTTAATTATGTATTCAATTAGGTGTACGTTGAAATTGAAAATGTAATCAGCTTGCAGATAGGTGAACTTCCTGGTTTGTTTCATAGCCTATTTTGTTCCCTGATTTTTCACTCTTGCCCTCCTTGTTTGTTCAGCTTTATTACCATCACTAATTTACGCAGTCTGCTTTTCAAAGCATCATTCAGTTCTTGATTGTACAGAGATGTGAGGCCCTCCCCACACTCTTCTACCCCAAAATCACTATCAAAAGACTAGCAGCTATCTCAGGGAGTGCAGAACTTTCCTTTGTGCCTTCTGGTCTTCCGTGGAAGATCTGTGTCTGATTTGGAAGGTGACTGCAATCGAAATGAACTTGAGAAGATGAGTCCCACTCAGAGCTCAGTCCTTTGACCTTTGAGGGTGCCGTATTCCTGGCTGCTCATTCTTCAGTCATTCCAGTCACTTTGGTGTCCCACGTAGGTTGCCCTGCAGGCTGAGTCAGTGGTCACATGTGCCTATCATATAAAAGAAATTTCCTGTTAATTTAGTTCTTCTTTTCCTTCCAAGAATCAGCAACAGCAACAGAACCAGCATCAGCAGCCCACAGCCCCTCCCCAGCAGGCAGCAGCCCCTGCGCAGGCACCCCCGCAGCAGCAGAGCAGCACCCAGACCAACGGGACCGCGGCGGGCGCTGGGGCCGGGGCCGGGGGAGCCGGGGCAGGGCTGCAGCACAGCCAGGACTCCGGCCTTAACCAGGTGCCTCCGAACAAGAAACCGCGGCTCGGCCCTTCAGGCGCAAACTCGGGCGGGCCTGTCATGCCGTCAGATTATCAGGTATTCATTCCCCGGAGTTTTTCACTTTCGTACTTTCATGTTTATACATTTTATGAAATAGATCCTTTTAGAATTAAGTAGTACTTCCCTCTAAAGTTTGGCTGTACAAACTGTATAATCCTATTTCTCGGGCATTACGTGAAAATGAAGATTTCATGTAATTGTGCAAGATATTTCTCTCTTGACTTGTTTATCCTGACACCCTAAGGAGGGCACCTCCCTCCTCAAAGAAGATTTCTCATTTTCCACTAACAGCTGCCTGTCAGCTTTGGGTCAAAAAAAAGATACCTAGAGCCCTGGCTGGTGTAGCTCAGTGGATTGAGTGCGGACCTGCGAACCACACGATCGCAGTTCGATTCCCAGTCAGGGCACATGCCCGGGTTGCAGGCAGGTTCCCTGCAGGCTAGTTCCCAGCAGGGGACACACAAAAGGCAACCATACATTGATGTTTCTCTCCCTCTCTCCTTCCCCCTTCCCCTCTAAAGATAAATAAATAAAAATCTTAAAAAAAAAAAAAAAAAAGATACCTAGATAAGCAGTTGAAAAGGGAGAGGAGCCCTGGCTGGGTGGCTCAGTTGGCTGGAGTGCCGTCCCACGCACCAGAAAGCTGCGATCTCCATCCCTGGTTAGGGCACAGGCCTGGGTTGGCGGTTCAGTCCCCAGTCAGGGTGTGTGTGGGAGACAATGGATGGATCACTGTTTCTCTCCCCCCCCCCCTTTCTCTCTCTAAAACCAATAAACACATCCTTGGGTAAGGGTTAAACAAATAAGAGAAAAGGGGGAGAAGTGGCAGCTTATTTTGGACAAAATAGCTGTATACCAGAAAGATTTGCTGTCACTGGGAGGAAGCAGTAAATAGCCACATCAACAGACAAGAGAAAGGGATTAAGACTGAGACTTCTCAGAAATAACCTTAAGTCTCGCTGTAAACAATTCTGAGACTAGAAATACTAGTTGAGAGTATTTTTGGTTGAAGGTATTTTGATGAAAAGAAAACTACAATTGTAATACAAATTCAGGAAATTAAAGAAAAAAGTCCAAGGTTTGGTATTTGGGGAGAGAGGTAAAAATACTTGTGAAAACCACAGGGAATCGTGCAATAATAACAACAACAACAAAGACATTTTCAGGGTAGTAACAAGCTAAGAAAAGATCTAAGAAGATGAGAAGAGAAACTTAAATGGAAGGTTAAAAGAAAAAAGGTTGAGAACCACTGTGGTCCCTCAAGGAACCGGTGGGGGAGGAGCAGGTAAAATTAGAGAAAGTAGAAAACACAGCCGCGGGCGGGGGAGCCATGAACTCACTGACAGGGAAGAAAAACGGGAGCCAGAAAGACGTAATAAATGGCTGCCTACACAGGCTTTACATTCTGAATATCTCGACAGACTAACGTGCTTTCACGTGACTGCTTCTCTGGAAACTTCTCTTGGAAGATTCTCTGGGAGCAGATGGGCACATCATAGCACTGTCATTTGGTTACCATTAAACCAATCAGGGTTTCATTTTGATCTACTAAAAGCAGTAGAAGTCATGAACCTATTTGAATTTTATTATAAATTCATTTTTTTCCTGGACATTGATGTAGTCCTATTACAGGAGCAATAAAGCTTTACTATGTACTGGCTTATCTTTGTATCTCGGATTGTATTGTATTAACCTGATTATAGTCAATTATGGACGGATTACTTAAGTACTGTTTTTATTCCTTTCAAACCTGAGAGCTCTGCAAAATGCTTTTCTTGGTCCTTCCTGTGCTATTTACTTAAAAGTAAAACAGCGCTGGTAGGAATAGGGTAGATATCTCAGCCGTTTAGTTAGGAGAACTAGCAGGAGGAGCAGGGGAATCCTTTTACACCAGTTTGCTCTTTGTCTGGTTTGGAAAATCCAGGGTGCTGTGTCTCATCTACTGGAGTAAAAGGGTCATCGCCCCCTAACAATTACAGGGCTTTCCAGTGGGAAGAACTTTTTTTTCATGATAAACTTAAAAATAAAACATAGTTAGAGTGTGGGATTTTGAAAAGCTTCTTACACCAACACAACTAGTCAGAGTTACGTAACTCAGGAGGGAGCCGAGCCAGTCAATTTTAACCAACCCCCCCACCCCCTTACTGCCCAGCTGTCCGGGACCAGCTGTGTTGAGTCCAGTTGGGCAGCCTTTGCACATGGGGATCTTGTTTGTCCTTTCTTAAAACCAAGGGCCACCTGAAAATCATTTTTGCTGTAACTACAAGTGACAGCTTTATTGCACGTACTCTTTTCCACTCCTCACGGGAAGAGCCAGCCTTCTTTCTGAGCGTAACCAGAGACACTGGTGCCCGCCGTGCTGGTGCCCATCCGGGCACCGTGTTTTTATTCTACAGGTGGATTTTCCTTTCACATGTTTTTCCATATTTGCCCTGGGAGCTGTGAAGATGAATGTTTCATTTAAAGTAATCAGGTACATTGAACTGAAATACATTTGTGTCTGCCTCCTCTTGAAAGTGCTCGTGAGGACATTTTCAGTATGAACATTGTTTTATTCTAAGTAAAGACCGGCAGTTGGTAAAGCCCCCTCACCGCCGCCACGCCCTGCCCATCCTCGCCTGGCTTTGTCCTGGCGCTGCTGGCTGCCGCCTCCACTCTAGCCTCTACTTCTGAAAACTCTTTTTCCCCTAAAACTGATTTCTTAATCATGGCTTCGTTATTTGTAATGAGAAAATCAGCAGGCGTCTGTTTACGTTATGGTTACCATTGACTAAAGAGTGCCAAACTGACTATTCTTGTTTCTAAATCTCTCTTATGCAAACAGTGACTAGCCAGAATTAGTGCAGAGAGCGCTGGATGGCCTAAGTTTCCCCACTGCCTCGTGTGCGCACGCCAGTGCAGCTTTATTTCCCAAAGAATTCCAGCCAGACGTGCGGTCACAGTGGTGGCAGGCTGTGATTTTCAGATGAGTTAGCTGGATCCGAACCAGGAGCCTCTGGTGAGAGTGGCTCATTTCTCCATCCCGTTGTCACGAGCTTCTCTCTTCTCTCCTCAGTAACTTCCTTTCCTGTCTCCTTCCCCTAGCACTCCAGTTCTCGCCTGAATTACCAAAGCAGTGTTCAGGGATCCTCTCAGTCCCAGAGCACACTAGGCTACTCCTCCTCGTCGCAGCAGAGCGCCCAGTACCACCCGTCCCACCAGGCCCATCGGTACTGACGCCGCCACCCAGGGCACAGACGCCAGCAATGTGATGTCTGCATTGAAAAGAACCAAAAATGCAACGGCTGCGATGCCATGTAAAACTCATCCACTTGGGAGGAAAACTCCATGCTAAGCATCTTGCAGGACTGACAGATGTCTCTTCTTCATTGACTTAAGGAAGATTTTTGTGAAGTTCCCCCAACACCCTTTCCCTGCATGTGCTCCATCGTGACGTCTCTGATAAAGCATCTGATCTAATCCCAGCACTTAACCTCTGTAACCTTCAGCATTTTTTTGAAGGATTTCCTGGTGCACCTTTCTCATGCTGTAGCAATCACTATGATTTATCTTTTCAAAGCTCTTTTAATAGGATTTTGATGTTTTAGAATCAGGACTACAATTGAGTATTGTTTTATACGTCATAAACCAACCTAGAAACACAGGTAAAAATGCACCTTTTAAAGCACTGCGTTGTTTTCACAGGGCGTAACTGTTTTGCTCTTGGGAGTCTTAAACAGAAATGGTTGCTGTCCCAAAGTACTTTGCAGTTATGTCTTTACTTACCTAGCTTCAGGGACGGGCTAGTGAAATGACACGTGGCGGGACAGAGGGAGCCTACAACCAAAACCAGCCTGGGTCTCTGCAGTTACCATGCTGTATGCTATGAAGAACTGAAGTGGTGGTAATTTTTGTATAATCATTCACATGGAACTTAGTTCCTAGAATCCTCTTATTCTGAATAGTAGTCAGTAATTAAGAATTATAAATTTAACCTTCATGTAGCTAAGTCTACGTTAAAAAGGGTTTCAAGAGCTTTGATGAAATACAGTCCTCTGGTGACCCACACCAGAAAGCTGAAGAGAATATTAACTGCACTAGGATTTCTTTAAGGAATAATGTTGATCAAAGGATGTATTACTTCCCTTTGAAGGAAAAGCTTTTAGTGTGTATTGTACATAAAGTTGGCTTCTGTAAAGAACTGTTGGTTTCTTCACATGTGGGCCATCTCGAGTAACTTTCTTACATAATCAAGGGTACTCAATAGAAGCCTGCAAATTAATCTGCTTTTAAAACAAAGAGCAGTGTTCTCCATTAATATCTGCATTAGCTACAGAGTGACTATTTTTAAAGCATGTTAAAAAGTTTAGGTTTTATTCATGTTTAAAGTATGTATTATGTATGCATAATTTGCTGTTGTTATTGAAACGTAATTCTATCAAGACTTTTCATTGCACTGAATGCTTTCTTTTGCCCCTAGGGGAAAACTATAATTGTGCCTAAAAAACTATGGGCAGATAGTATACAACTGTACTAGAGAAAGTGCATATTTGCATTTCCCTGATCTATGAATTGGAGGCTGAGTGCTTTCTCAGCCAGTGTGAAGAACCCCTCACTCCCCAGAGTCACAAAGAAATGTGGACTTAGAGCTCCCGCTGTAATGTAAGGGACGAGACATTTGTGTTCTTCTGAATGCTACTAGCAGCACCAGCCTTGTTTTAAACGTTTTCTTAGCTAGAAGAAATAGCTGATTGTTGTATATGCAAGTTATGAGCATTGTTTTTTACTATTCCTTATGAACTTATCTACCTGGTTATGATACTCTGGGTCCATATACAAGTTGAGTAAGATTTTAGACAGAAGCCAGTATACATTTTGCACTATTGATGTGATACCGTAGCCAGCAAGGACCTTACAGATTTCAGCGTAAAGATGCTTATTAATGATAAAGACTATCCAGTGACACTCACCAACACCGAAGCAGTCGCCCTGCTTCACTGGGAGGAGTTGCCACGCTCTGTGGTGATTTACCCCTTCCATTTTTTTAAAATGAAAAATTAACAGTCCTCTCCATAATGTAGCTACACATGTGAAATTCTGCCCTGCACCCTGAACCCTCACTGTCCAGAGCAATTGGCCGCCAGGTGCTCCCCGCACACCCAGCGCTGCGCTGGGCAGAAGCTACAAAGGGCAAAGCGTGCTTCCTGGCACTGAAGGAGCTTATGGTCAATTCCGTCAAAGGAAGCTCTCCTGAGATAAGTGGCTTATAAGTGAAACCATTTTTTAATATGAAGGTTCCAATTGGATAGTTATATTCCAAATTCTCTACAGTAAACAGTGCTATGGAGAGGTTTCTATGCCTAGCTACCTTCAACAGAGCCAGCAATTCAGTATCACAACAGGCATTACTGTACATTTGAAATACCCACAGCAGCCTTTCAACAATTGGGTGGCCCTTGGTAGTCAGAACACACACTACTAAGTGGTTGCAGGAAATTAAAATGAACAGAAGCTCTGTCCTGTCCTTATGGAGAGATTACACTGAATAAAAAATGTACCCAACTGTGTGCATGAGCCAAAATGCCATGCCCCTTAATACTTTATATGCAACTTTGATAGACTCTTCTTGTGGTATGCGCTTCCACAATCACAGGACTGCCCTGCGTTCCTGGTGTATAGTGAATTTCGCTGGTGGAACTGATGGAGACACTGTAAGGGAATTTCACCAATCGTTCCCAATAAGGTGTTCTCCAGAATATAGCCAGATTTCCCCGTTACACACAGTCGGGGTTCTGGTCACTGCACTGGCCCTGTCCTCCTATGTCCCTGCCTCCGAGTGGTGCACACCCATGGGTGCCCATTACCCTTTGAAATAATTGTGGTTTTTAATTTCCTTTTCCCTGTGAAGGGAAACAGAGCCTTTAAGACACTTATGGGCCTAAAACTGTGGGGCCTCAAAGGAGAACTGGGAAGCATTTTAAGGTTCACATTTACTTTCACAGCCCCCAAATGACTACATTCCTCTTTGAAAATGTGTGACTGTCATGTTCCCTGAGAGCGCAGTGGGTGGCAGCCCTCAGCCCGTGGGGGCACCCAAACCAGGGAGGTTCCCGCAGGAAGGAGTGAGAGTGAAGGTTTTCTGCTCTCCACGTTACCAGTCTGTTTGGGGGTAGCTTTCTGGTGAGGTGTGTGTTTGGAAAAAGGGGTTTGGGAATTTCAGGACAGCTGAGCGTCGAGGGTAAGGTGGCCTTGGGCTGATACGATGAGGCAGAAACAACCCTTGTGGTGAAGCAGATCATGCAGCAACATACAGAAATCAAGGACACGTATATTTTTATATCTCTGTGGTTTTAAAACTGTAGTACGTAGATTTTTGGCCTTCTGCACTACTCTATTGCTCTTATAAACATAATTTACATTTACGAATGGAAAGGGACGACATTTACATATGCGTTCACTGCCTCATGCCTGGTGAAGCAACTGTTAGTTATATGCCTCTAAAATCGTGCTGTTTTCCTGCTCAAGGAAGAAACGTAGTTGGACAATAAGATTTGCAAGTAAATCTGCTTTGAGTAAATTTATGTAGCAGAAACTGTACCATGAAGGAAGAAACCTATGAAAACTGCAAACCAAACTCTTGTCGGTGGTGATACCTTGAGAGGGAGTGGAGGAAGGCAGCGAAATGGCAGGGTACAGGGGCTCGAAGGATTTAAGTGTAAGTACCATTTTATATAAAACATAGTCATTTAGGTCCCCATAATCTTAAAGAATAGTCACAAATATCATAAAGTTCATTGTTTTAGGATTTTTAAAAAAATTGTTGTACCTAAGGCCATACTTACTCTTCTATGCCATCACTGCAAAGGAGTGATATGTATGTATTATATGAAAAAATCCTAATGCACTGTTATCTCCTAAATATTTAGTAAATTAATGCTATTTAATTTTTTTAAAGATTTGTCTGTGTAGACACTAAAAGTATTACACAAAATCTGGACTGAGGATGTCCTTTTTTAACAGCAATTGAAAGTACTTTTTATATATGTTATGTAGTACATCTTTCTTAAACTGCCTAGTTTGTATTTCCCATAATCCCTATTTGTGCAGTGTGCCTGTCCTTGTCTCTTTTTCAGTCATTTCCTGCACGCATCCCTCATTACATGATTATAGAGATGACTGTATGCTTTCCACACTCGGCTGCGAGGTGCGTGCTCACAGCCGGCTGCGCCCCAGCGAGGCCTGCTCTGTGGGGTGCGGGACAAGCTGCCGCTTTGGAGCCGAGTGTTTCCCGCTTTTGAGTTGTCCTGGCATCCTTCTTGAAATGACTGTTAAAACTAAAATGAGTTACATTGCATTTATTTTATATTCTTGGTTGTAATAAAATTTAATTGACTTTGTTTCTGTGTGGATTTTTTAAGGATGAAAGGCTCTTGTCACAAGTTTTAGTATTAAATTTGATCTGTGTGGGCCTGGAAGCTTTTCAGTTCCCACTGGCCCTGCAGAGAGGCAGTCTCCCTGCGAGTCGCCGTATGTTATTTTACTCGGGACCTTTATGATGTCACAAGCCCACAGAGGCAAGGCTCACAAATAGCTCAGAAGCAAAATTACAGTTTTTAAAACATCTCTAGGACAAACATCCTATTTTTGAAGATGAAAATTAGAATGACGGTGTAGAAAAAACAAATAGGCCGCATTTTGTGGGTAGAGTGGCGCTGGGAGTCTCTTCTCTTGTAAGAACGTTCTGCTGTACCTGGCTTCCCCTTAGCATTCATTTGATGAATCTCCCAAGGTTATTCCAAGGGTCAAAGGCATCATGGAATGAGCTGAAGAAGGTGTAAGTGATGCACACAAGATTTCCATTTCTATTTAAAAGGGCTACTGCACATGCCCAGCTGCTTCACTGCCTGGCAGACGGTGTTTCCAGTACCATACTGTCTGTAGGATACAGCTTCTCTTGGAGAACTGTTTTTTGACCACAGCTGCCTTTGTAACCAGCCACCTGGGTAAAAGAAAGTGGAGGATTCCACAAACCCCTTACCTCCTTCTCCAGGGTGAAGAACCTGGAAGGAAGTACGAGTCTGTCTGCATAGCTGAGTTCTTTGTGGACAGTGCCTGGGATTTATTCCTCCTGCCCTGCCAGCAGCTGGCATGATACCCAACAGAGCAGATAATTAATATGGCGAGTCATTAGCTGCACTTTTGTACACTGGTGTAGAATTCCTGGATGACTTAAAATGCTGTATTTGTATTTGGACGGGGATGAATGAATGTAATTTCCATAAATAATGAAAATGCTAGAAATAGGCATCACTTCTTAAAATAGGTTCATTTCTTATATTTTTGGCTGCAAAGTCATAATAAGATATCACCCCTAAGGAACAATCTAAATTGCATTTAAATAAATTAAGCCAAGTTAGCCATACTTGCCAATCTTTAGAAGCTATCTTCTGGCTGCCTAGAGGTAGGCATTTTAAAGCCTTGTAAAGCATCATTTTATCTAACAGGCTATAGAAAGCCAGCTTGAACAGGCAACATGCAAACCTTAACGGGAAATTTGTTCATTTGATCTAAATG
Organism: Artibeus jamaicensis; assembly: GCF_021234435.1. Lineage (NCBI taxonomy): Eukaryota > Metazoa > Chordata > Mammalia > Chiroptera > Phyllostomidae > Artibeus > Artibeus jamaicensis. Next base: position 21,323,189 of record NW_026521812.1, read on the forward strand.
AGAATATAATATGGGGGAAAAGAATGAAAATATTGACTTAAAGCATTAAAATGTATTTAGCACATTCCTTCTGCCTTTTAAGACTTTTTCAGAAATTGATGCTAAATTTTTTACGCAAAGATATGTGCCGTGCCCTGCCCCGCCCACCCCCCCCCCCACTGCAATTCATATGTCGAAGCCCTTGTCCCCAGTGTGGCTGTATTTGGAGATAGGGCCTTTGGGATATAATGAAGGTGAAATGAAGTTGTAAGCCTGGGGCTTCGGTCCAGGATGATTAGTGTCCCTGTCGGAAGAGACACCAGAGAGCTCTCCTCTCCCTGCTTCCCCTTCCTGCCCCGTTTCTCTCCCCATCCTCCCCTCTTTCCTCTCCCTCTGTCTCTTTATCTCCCCCTCACTCTCTCCACCATGTACAGACACAAACAGGAAGGTGGCCAGACATCTGCAAGCCAGGAAAGCAGCAGTCACCAGAAACCAAACCCTGCCAGACTTTGATCTTGGACTTCCCAGCCTTCAAAACTACCAGAAGATAAATTTGCTCTTGTTTATGCCGCCCAGACTGTGGCATTTTTGTTACAGCAACATGAGCTGACCAATGCAAATTTTGCTACCAAGAAGTGAGGTGCTGCTGTAACCAGTACCTAAAAATGTAGAAGGAGCTTAGCAACTAGGTAAAGGGAAGAGGCTGGAAGAGTTTTGATGTGCCCGCTAAAAATATGAAACATTCAAGCCAATTTTAGTGAGGGCTCAGAGAACGAGAGAGCTAGAGAGAAAGCTTCCATCTTCCATGGGAACACATAAATAATCATGAATAGAACGTTGGTAGAAAAGGGAATTGGAGATGTCAGGTGAAAATGAGAGCTCAGTCACTGGAAAGTTGGGGAAAGGGCAATCCTTATTACAAGGTAGTCCAGAGCTTGGCTGAATTGTGTTCTAGTGTTTTGCGGAAGGTAGAAGTTTTGAATGCTGAAATTCTTCACCAGGAAAGGTCTCTTGTGGTGCAGAGAGCAAGTCAGAAGGCAGACTGGGAATTAAGAAGACAAACTAAAGATTTCAGACCTTTGTCTCTCTTTGTTTTTCTGTTGTGCATTCATTTTTCCTACATGCACTGGTTGGTCCCGGGATCCCCCTTGGAAAGATCTGGGTCCTCCAAGCAAATGCTATTATGTAACAAGCTTTCCTTTTGGGTTGTAAGATGAAATTAATTGAAGCCTTTAGGCCTTAAATTATTGAAAAGATGTTCAATATGTGACTGAATTCAGGTACAAGTGCCATGTTTAAGTTGTAACTATCTAGGATTAAATTCCTCTTTATCGACATAATTTGCAAGCAGTAAAATGCAGAGATCTTAAGTGTACAGTTCAGAGAGTTTTGAGAACGGTATACATCCACGTAAATAAAACCCAAATCAAGAAATAGAACATTCCCATCACTCCAGAAAGTTCCCTCCTTCTCCTGTCTAGCCAGCACCTCACACTCCCAGAGGCAGCCACTGTTCTCACATCTATCACCATGTATTTTGTCTTTTTAGAAAAGTTCCCATGGATGAAATCATACAGTGTGTGCTCTTCGGTGTCTGGATTCTTTGGGTCAGTATTTTTAAGAGACACCCAGGTTGGGTACATCAGTAATTTGTTTCTTTTTATTGCTGAATAATATACCATTGCATAAATATAACACAATTTGTTCAGTCATTTCTTTGTTATTGGACACTTGGGTTTCCTATCTGGGGTTTATTATAAATAAAGCTGCTGTAAGTACTTTTGTGTAAGTTGTGGTCATGTTTTAGTTTTCTTGGGCTTACTTAGCAGTGGAGTTGTGAGGTCATAGGAGAAGCGTGCATCTTTGAAAGAAATTGCCAAAGAGCTTTCTAATATTTACACCATTTTATTCCCCATAAGTAATACGTGGACTGAGAGGGAATGGATTTCTGTCACAAGCTACCAGGTTTGAGGTATAAGTTGTTACAGTAACCGTAGGAAACTACTGTAGATTTTGGTCATGATGTGTTAGCATTTCCCTGATTTGCTGATATTTTGTTAACGATTTTGTATCTGTATTCTATATTCATGAAGTATATTTATTGTTCTATCATATTCTTGTGATGTCCTTATCACATTGGGTATCAGAGTTCTCTCTTCCTCTATTTTCTGAGTTTTTGCAATATTTGCACAGCATATCCTTGAATAATGCTGTAATTTAATGGCATCTTGTTATAATGTTGATGAGAAAAAACAAAATCAATTCCTGGCCGGGGGCCTCCATCTGTGTGGAGTTTGCACATTCTCCCCATGTCTGCGTGGGTTTTCTCTGGGTCCCCTCATTTCCTCCCACATCCCAAAGACGTGCATGCGAGGTGAACTGACAGGTGTGCATTGTCCCAGTGAGAGAGAGAGAGACAGAGAGTGTGTATGTGTGTGTGTGTGTGCTCTCTGCAATGGAAGGGCGCCCTGTCCTGGGCTGGGTCCCACCTTGAGCTCTGAGCTGCCAGTATAGGCTCACATTAATTTTGTTTTTTAACATTAGATTTCTTTTGGGTCTTCAGAACTTTGGAGATATTCTTGTAACCAAAAATACACCATAGGAACTCAATTCTTGTTTATATCAATTAGAACCCCCCCAACTCAACAAGAATCTACTTAAGTCATGTTTCCGTACTGTTTGTGGCTGTAGTTATACCAACAAGAGCAACTGTCATTATTGGACAGGCAGTTGCAACATGAAGCAGAAGCCACCCACCTAGTCTGAATCCGAAGAGCATAAACCCTCCATTTCCCCGCTGTGGCGGTCAGGAATTACCGTCTGTACTTCCAACTCCAAGTGTTTAGATCTCATAAAGCCACGGTCCAGAGATTTGCAAAACTCCTCAAGTACTAACAGTTTTATACCACTCATGAGAAAGATTGACAGGAACAAAAGTAACTCCTGCATTTTGCATTTTAGCTCTTCTAGGCCAGGTTTGGAAGGTTGGACCCACTAAGGGTAGACGGGGGAAGAGAGAAAGAGAAGGCGATGCTCTCGATGTGAGTGGGCAGCACAAGAGGTCTGCTGATCAGGGCAGCCCTTCGTGGGTGAGTCTGGCGGTTGTAGGGCTCTGGTCTGCAGGGAGTGTGCAGCGGGAGGGCCTGATGGAGGTGGAGCAGTCGGCGCAGACTTCAAACCAGTAAAACAAAGTTGCCTTTCAAAGTCCTGCGCTTGGGAGAAACTGCTGGAAGCACCAGACTGAGCAAGAAGGCATGGACTGCGGGGCCAAAGGAAAGAGAAGGTCCTCGTGAAAACAGGGAGAGAGCAGAAGAGGTGGGCCCACAGGACCCAAAGGCTTCTTCCCCCTCTGAGGTATTTGCAGAAACACACTAAGCATTTAAAACCATGGACATCCGCCTTCTACCCGTGTGTCTAAAAATCTTTTCTAAAAGAGCCACTTGATTTTCCAACGGCTTCAAAAAATTCCATGTGTTTTTCCCTATAAACAAGGAATGGATTTATTTTTGCTTCTCCACCCACACACTGTGCATATACAAAGCTCTTCTGGCATGAACAAGGAGTTCAGCTGGGTTGTAATGTGTATGTAATGTGTGTGCATACATAGTTTTCATACATAATTACTTATTTGCAATTCATGGGAATTTTCATATGAAGATGATTCAAAAGAGGACTACAGATTAAGTGGGGGCTCCTGCCAACTAAACTGTGAAAAGTTCTTGTATGATTGTTTGTAACAGGTTCTTTATTTGTAATGAGGACTGGACAAAAGAAAGTTCTTAAGTACAAGTTAAAGTATGTCTCACGTAGTCTTAATACTGTCTGGTGACTGTTCTTGCATCATTTAGCTATGCTATTATTTCAATATCTACACTTGTATCAACACCAACTAGATAGAGCACTTGTTAAAGCAAGAACATGTTTCTGGTTCTGTTCATCTTGGAAAGGCCTGGGGCCTTGTACATGCAATGATGCTCAGTGCATTCGCTAAGTGGGCATGTGAGACAACTTACCCAAGTTGAGACTTTTCTAAGTGGTTAGTGACTTAAGTTAGGCCGCATACCCTCTGGGAAGAACAAACTTTCCTCTACCCTCGAGGTTATTCTGGCTGGTTTGATAATCAAATAGACATTAGGCAGATTACTAAGAAAAAGTAACCAAACTTAATATGTACATACGTATGGGAACCCTGCATACCGGAGAGGCGGAGACCCCACATGCAGCTGAGGTTCAGAGGGAGAAAGGGGGATGGAGGCCTGTGAGCTGGGGATGAGGTGACGCCCTCTTGGGGGCTTCAGAGGCTCACTGGAGGGTGATAGGAGCAGGTGTTTAGTAAAGAACGTTTTGCCCTGTCCTACAGGTGGGGTGAAAAGGTTTTTCATCTCTTACGTGCAAGGCTCCTAATTCCAGTTCTTCTATGTAGTTGAAGAGAGGCGCAGAAGTTTTTCTTGAGCTCGAAGCTAAAATTGCTTTTAGCTCGAAACAATCTGTATACCATAGACGCGCATCTTGGGGTGACTAGCTCTGAACCCCTATACCCTCACTATCGGAAACTACTAACATTCATGGTGCCCTTGGGGTGGCTTAAGTACCATGTGACTTGGATTGCTTTTTGTCCCCATGTTCTATGGGAAAACAAAATAACAGAAAGTCTGGACATCTTATCTGGAACTCACCCTGGCCGACAAAATTAACTTTTGTTTGCTCCAAAGGCTAAGTAATGAGAACAATGGCTCTAGAATCCAGATCTTTTCACCAGATCTGGTTTCAGCAAACAGGTCCGTCTCCAGCCCACCACAGCCGCCTCGCCTTTTCCAATTCAGAGAAGGGAGCAAATGACTCCTGCGCTATTTTTATGCCCTTTTTTAAAAAGTAGCAAAACATGCTAAAATAAAAATGTCTAAAATACTTGTTATAAATGCCCCTGCACATAAAACCTATTAACACCTAAATCCAACTTAAACTGCTGTTACGGCAGCTGAACGAACTCCTCCCAAACCCAGCCCAGCGTCTCTCAGAAACAGGGGTTTTGAGGAGCACTGCTTCGGTGGGGCTCTTCATAGATTTCTGCAAACCAAAGCTCACATGGTGCCATACATCTGGAAAAATCTGGGTGAAACACGAAGTCCAGGCTTCCTCAGAACGTTTAATATGCTGATGGCATCGTGAATCTCCAGGAAGGTGATCTAGTGCCCTCTTTTCCAAGCCTGTTTGATCCAGGCGCTCCCTCCCCTGCACTTCTGAAGAATGCTGCGTAGCAGACCATTTGCAAACCCCTCTTTGAGGCGGACACTGCTGTCGCCTCCTCCACAAGCTTTCCCTGCTTCCTCCTTGTTGTCAGGAGCCTGACGTGTTTGCCCTGTCCAGGGCGGCCATCTCCTGCCACAGAGGGTGAGCCCTTCCTCGGCCCCACGGGTTGCGTACTGCTTGCACCAGAACCCAAGTCTTCGGTCTCATTCCCTTTGCCAAGCCCCTGTGGTTCAAGTATGGGCGTGTCATGCAATTCTGGCCAATCAAATGTGAGGACGAAGCTGCTGGGATTGTTTCTAGGAGGATTTCTTTCAAGCTTAAAAAGGTAACCAAGACAGTAACATTGCATTTTTCTGTCTCTGGACTTCTGTATATAAGCCAGCAACGGTGACGGCCACCTCGGGACCCCGAGCATCAGCCGCCTCTGAGGCCACGCTGAAACTCAAGGGTCCTTCAGAAAGGTGGAAAGAGCAGGCATCCTTGAGAACTGCACCGAATCGCTGGTTTTATGAGCTTCGGAACCGCTTTATCTCTGCAATTCTCTTCTGGGACATCATAAATGTCCTTGTTTTAAAAATCAATTTAATTTGGGTTTCTTTGTTTTATCCTTGCCGTCAAACTCATCCAGATATGGGGTTTCACTAGTCAGAGCCTTAATGCCAACGGCACCACTACAGAACATTCGAAGCATTGCCTTTGGAGATGTTCATTGTTAAAAAGCTGTGGCTTATTATAAACGGAGTCTCTCCTTCCATCAGTACCAGGATCTGCAATCTTTATATTTAAATGAATGACTCATATTATCATTTTTAGTGTCTCTAAATTAGAAAATTAAACATTTATTCCTCAGCAGCAGTGACAGGCTATGAAAATAAACATAAATCAGCAAAGCGCTGCAGCAACGAAACCCATAACTAACTGATGAAATCCCCGAAACCACTTAGGAATCGGAACGCACACGGCAGCACCGTGTCTCTCCTCAGCGGCCTGGCTTGCGCTGCGCAGCATCTGGGCTGGGACTGCTCTCCTCCCTGCATTCAGCAGATCTGCACGGAGCCCTTGGTCTGCAAAACTCTGGGACACGCTCCCCTCCTCCGTCCTCCAAGTCCAACTCCCCCATCCAAGTCCTAATTAAAGTCTCATTTCCATGAAACCTCCCTAATTATTCCAGCCTCCACTAAGCAACCTTTTCAAAGAATTCTTCCTAGATGCCTATCTGAACCATTACTTTGGCATTTAATTGTACTTACCCATATTTTCTCTCATTAGTTAATGAGAGAAAGGCCCCCTCTCAGCTTGTTGAACAAAAGTAAGAAAGAAAGATTGAAGTGGTAAGAATATTGTATAAGTTGGCAGGTATCAACTCTGTGAGACCAAACACCCCCTTTTTATAAAAAGTTATTTTTTAAGATTTCATTTATTTATTTTTAGAGAGAGGGGAAGGGAGGGGGAAGAGAGGGAGAGAAACATCAATGTATGGTTGCCTCTTGCATGCCTCCTACTAGGGACCCAGCCTACAACCCAGGCATGTGCCATGACTGGGAATTGAACCAGTGACCCTTTGGTTGGCAGGCCAGCATTCAATCCACTGAGCCACACTAGCCAGGGCTAAGCAGTATTTTTGTAATGCCCTTTAACTATCCTTAAAAAAAAAAAAAAGGCCTCTGGAAGATGTTGGTTCTAGTGAGATCCACTGAACTAAACCTGGGCCAGCTGGAATGGAATTATTACTAGATAATCTAGAACCTGATCCTCAGCTTTAACAGCCCTGAAAACCTGAGGTGAACCCCCAAAAGCCAGTTTATTGGCTCACTGCTGTGGTTCTCAGGGGGCTTCTGTAGACCAATCAAAGGAGTCAGCAAGTCGCACTGGGGTGCAGGGTGACCCGCTTCATCCGCAGGTGTTTCCACGTTTTCCATTTACTAGGTGACTTCGCATCTGCACTTCTGTTTGAACAAAGGCTTCTTCAGTTTTAAGAAGCAAATGCTCTATATGTTCTGACTCTCTTGTCCAGATTTTAATGTCTGAGAGAGGATGTGTTGACTTCCTCACTCCATCATGCCAGAAATGAATGTCCCATTTGGTTCTTTTTTATAGTTTCTACCCCTCTTTTGAGTCATTGTCATCATAGTTTCCATTAATTCTTTCACCATATTTATAATAGCTTCTGTAGAGTCTGCTAAATCTAATTTCTGGGCCCGTGCAGAGTCGACGAGCTCTGCTGGTCGCTCGGACCTGAATCTCACATCCCCGTGTTCGGTCAGCACACTCACTGTCTATGGTCCAAAGTTCCTGGGAGGCCCTGGCCGGGCCACTCAGTTGCTTAGAGTGTTGTCCCAATGTGCCAAGGTTGCAGGTTTGACTCCCAGTCAGGGTGCATACGAGAAGCAACCAGTGACTGCATAAATAAGTCAAACAATAAGTCAATGTTTCTTGTTTTCTTTATCTCTTTCTGCCCCTTCCTCCACCTCTCTGCAATCAATAAATAAAAATTTATTTTTAAAGTTCATGGGAAAGCCATGTCATTATAAGTAGCTTCTTTTAATATTCACCATGAGAAATCCCTGTCCAAGGATAGAAACTTCTCAAGCTGTGGACTTGCTCATCGCCTCCTATTCTTCTCTGGGGTTGGAACAGCTGAGAATAGAAAGTTCTGGGGTAAAAAAAAAAATGTAGTTGGAACCATAGCTGGGTGGCCTGACTCAGCAGCCAGGGCTTTCTGGGAGAATTGCAACGAGAGGCATCGCCATGGAGAGAAAACGCCCTCCAGCTGGCATGTCCTTCTCTTGCAGGCAATTTGTGAAGGAGGGGAGAGTGAGCCTGGACACAGAACCTGGGGTGAAGAAAGATCAGAAGATTCTCTGGCCTCAAGCTCAAGAGGCTGATTACTATGATCCACTCCTACTCAAAACACTCCTGACACCAAATGTGTGTTTTCCACACCAGACAAGTCTCCAGTTCTCTGCAGATACTGAGAGTCGTCCAACTTAATTCAGTTCTGACACAAATACCTGGAGTTAGACCCAGTTTAAGGGCTCTGTCCCACTAGATTGCCCCCACTTCAGAGCCAATTGTATGTCTAGGCCTCTTATACTTATGAATGACTGGCTATTAATCAGGGATACTCATAATCCCCCCCTCAATTTTGGTAGTTTGCTAGAACAGCTCACAGAACTTAAGAAACCAGTTTACTTTGAAGGATTCAAGTCAGGAACAGCCAAAGGGAAACATGCCTCGGGCAAGGTACGAGGGGCACCGGGCCACAGGCTTCCTCACCCTTCTTGAGCACATCACCCTCGCAGCACGTTGATGTGCTTCCTGTCCTGGGGCCTCTCCAGCCCCCATCGTTCAGAGTTTTATGGAGGTTCCATTATGTGGACTCGATTAATTAAATCATTGGCCATTGGTGACTAAGTCAACCTCCAGCCCTTCTCCATTCCCTGGAGGTTGTGGAATGAGTCTGAGGTTACGCTTGGTCTTTTTGGAACACTGTCCCCATTCTGAAGCCATCTAGGGAACCCTCTTATACTCCAGAGGTTTCAAGATAAACCTCTTGTGCCAGGAACTGGGGACTGAGACAGAGTATAACAGCAGAAGATGCTCCTAGCACCACTATCACTCAGAAAATTACACGATTTCAGGAGCTCTTTCCAGGAACTGGGGACGAAGACCAAAGAGACACCTCGTGTTACATCACAATGTCACACCGATGTATTCATCATGCAGGCAGGCGGCCTGGGAGCCTGACTCTGAGTTAGAAATACCCAACTCCTCGGCCCAGTTCCAGTCCTCTGACTGTGCACGTGTCTGCTTTGTCTTTATCTGTCTTGGCCTCTCCTTTTCCTTTCATGGCTGAACCACCCCCAGCCCCATCTGACAACTTTATTTAGACATTGAATATGTTCCATCTGGTGACAGTAGAAGCTTCTGGATCTGGGAGTTTCTTGTGGATAGTTCCTCATTGATCCATTGACAGTTTAACCCTCATAGAGTGATGTTGCTTCTCACATTTCCAGTCCCCAAGGATCTCGCTTGAGCCTCCTGGGACACGACAATTTCGCCACCTGGACAGTGAGCCCTGCGGGGACACCACACGGCTCTGGGAAGGCAGACCCGTGGCCCCGATTGCCTGTGTGCTTTTGGGTGAGCTATTTGTCCCTCAGAGCCTAGAATACCCACACTGTGAGATGAGGACAATACTTCCCGGGGCCAACACAATGTCAGAATGAGGTAAGGGATGGAGAGCACCCAGTTCAGGTGTTAATGACAAGCATTACTGCCTCTCGCTGTTTCTTCCCATCTCTTCTGGGGCCGCATTTCCTGTATAACTCCCATCCTGTCTAGACCAGTGCTGGGCTTCCAGTCGCTGCTCAGTAAATATTTGTTAAGGGAATTATGTCCTGCTTCTCTATTCTCCTGCATGTTTTTTCAGTGGTAATGGTGGAGGTGATCCTCACACCACGCGCAGTGCAGTCCTAGGGGTTCTGAGGCGGTGGCCAGGGGCCCACGGGGTTGGGACAGGTGACAGGTAATGAGAGTGCAAAGCAGAGGAGAGAACAGATGGGCTCCAGTCCCACCCATGCCACCTAGTTCACATTTTAAGTTGGTTTGGGAACAATATTTTCCTTATTTAAAGAAGGGATTCTGTGATTTAAAGTTTGAAGATAACTGCCTTATACTTTGGATAGCTTAGAGGAGGAACTGAATTTTATGAATGGTACAAAACTTCATCTTTATTCTCTCAAACATTAACCACTCTAACTAAATTAAATAAAAGTTCAATTCAATTCCTCAGTTTCACTAGCCAGCCATATCTCAAGTACTCAATGGCTGCATGTGACTAGTGGCTACTACCACCATTTGGGGCAGTGCAGATGAGAACATTTCCATCACTGCAGAACGTCCAGTGAGATAGCCCTGGTCTGTGTTTTCTATTGTTATTTACGCCAGGACTTGACTGACAGTGGCTGTGTACTCTGGGCTGCAGTGTTTCTCAGCTTAAAGGCCGAGCTGAGTTGCTGATACACAGAGGCTTAGGTCCTGCTGTCACCGGCCATGTGGCATACTGGCCCGGCCTCAGGTTCCCTCCTCTGAACCAGGGAGGTCTGGGCCACGTAAGAGGCTCCCATCTACTTTATCTCCAACGGTCCCTTTGATTGTTATTTTGTTCCCTTGGGCCCACACCCATGTTTAAAATAAACTGATTTATTAGGTAATAATTGGCTTACCCTTCCACTTTTGTTAACCAATGCTATTTATAACTATCAACAAAAACCCCTGATCAGCATGAGATTTACCAGAATTCTTATTTTGAGTTGAAGTAATTCCAGCCCAAAACTCTAAAACGGGCATTGTGGTTAGTTTACCCTTATCTCTGGTAATTGTACAATTTCCATGTGGTGTTTTTGAAATATTGAAAATAATGTATTAATTGCTCCTCCCTGTCACTGGCACTACTTTCTAGCACCCTTGGGACTTAAGTAACCCAAGTAAGGATCTCCTGATAAAACAATTACTTAAGATTTTTTTTTTTTGAGTTTTTAAAGGGATTCTAGGTCAAAGGAGGTAATGATCCCATAAGTCCATTTTGGGAATTTAGAAAATCAGTCAAAGGAGGCCGAGTTATCGAATGCATACATCAGACTGAAAAATCTAGCATAGTTGGACTTCTAAGTGTTCAAAGTGGGAGGTGCAGTGTGATTACGTTTTAAAAGCATAAATTGGGTGAGACTTCTGACTACTGCAGAGTAGAGTGATTGGCAAGTTCTCACTCCAAAAAATAAGATATAAAACTGGGGAAAAACTGTGGAAAACAACAATTTCAGGATTTTGGAAATTAACCAGAGGTAAACAAGAAATGGAGAAGGATTCAGCAGTGAAAATCTGCTAAAATTATAGGTAAAAACGATGACAGGCTGTGGCCTTCAGACCTGGGGCTGTGTCCTCCCCTGTGCCCCCTGCACATTTAGGCTGGTGACTGTACAAGGACAACACTGGCTTTGAAAACCAGCAGCCCCACTGTCGGGATGGGGGTGGGGGTGGGGGGATTTGACTTGGAAGGTGAAAACCCACACTCAGCAGTGTTGCCTGTACACAGCGGCAAACTCAGTAAAAATTGAGAAGAAAAACTCACAGCTCTGCTAGCCTGAGATTGCAGTCCAGGGGGGGAGTGAGCAGCTGGCCAGCCTGAAATTTAATGGGGGAAATCCTAGAAATGAGAGAGCCATGGAAGTACTAACTATAGAAGCACTCCCTGCTTGACCAGGAAACTATGCGTATGTACGGGCAGAGCCAAGAGACCCTGGAGTGAAGTAAAAGGCAGATTGAAAATGGACTGAGCTTTGAATACACTCCTCGGCCCACACACAGACCCATCAGCAGAGGGTGGACCTTATAAGCTTAAGGCATTTGAGCATAACCTCCATCCATTCATCGGCTGACCACTAAATTGTGTAGACGTAAAGATAAGACTTAGGGAGACAAGCTAAAAATTCAACCTAAGAATTAAAAACAAGAAACTGAGCAGAGACATTAATGACCAGAAACTGTGGGAGACAGAGTTCTGCAATTAAGTTCAGGAAAGCTGATAAAGCCAATAATAACAACCTGAGTAAAGAAATCAGAATCTAAAATTGCTAAAGTATATTATCTAAAATGTCAAGTTTTCAACAAAAATTATGAGACATGCAAAGGGGCAGAAAATCTGAATCACACTCTAAAAAAAGTGTGACCCATACTCGAAAAGCACACAATAGAAACTGATTCTGAATAGGCCCACAAATTAGATTTATCAGACAAATATTTTAAAGAAGGTATTACTAATATGTGCAAAGAACTAAAGGGAACCCTACTTAAGAATCAAAGGACAGTATAATTGACAAGGACTCAATAAATAAAGAATTTCAAAAAAATTACCATCTATAAAACCTAGTGGAAATTTTGATTTGCAATATATAATAACAGAAATGTAAAAATTTACTAGAGGCAGTCACAGAAAAAAGAATCAGTGAACTTGAACACAAATAATTAGAAATGATTGAATCTGAAGAACAGAGAGGTAAAATATTAAAGAAAAAGAAGCAGAGCCTCAAAGGCAGGTGGGAGGCGTGTCAGGCACACTGACGTGCACCACTGGAGACCAGAAGGCCGACAGAGAAAGTGGCAGAAAAATATTCAATGACATAATGTCTGAAAACTTCTCAAAGTTGATAAAAACATTAATCTACAGACCCCAGAAACTCAGCAAATACCAAGTAATATAAGGAGATCCACACCCATACACATCGTAGCCAAACTAATGGAAGCCAAAGATGAGAGAAAATCTTGAAGCCATTGACAGAAAAAACTCATCGCGTACAAGGGAAAAATATGATTAACAGTCAATTTATCAGAAACCACAGAGGCCAACAGACAGTAGGATGATGCACCCAAATTGCTAAAGGAAAACGGTCAACCAAGAATTCTGTATATTGTGAAACTATCTTTCAATAATTAAAGTGAAATTAAGATATTTCCAGATAAAGACTGAGAATTTGTCATTAGCTGACCAGCTTTACACGAAATATAAGCTAAAGGAAGTTCTTCCAGCAGAAAGGAAGTGACACCAGACGGTTGCTAGAATCCCAAGAAGAAATGAGGAAAATAGGAAGTGGTGAATATGTGGGCAAATATAAAGGGCTTATAAATGTATTTCTTTTCTTCCTTTAAATTTTCTAAAAAACCATACTATTCTGTAAAGCTATAATTATAGCATTCTTTTTAAGCTTATAAGACATATCTGTGTAGTATATAGACAACAGTAGTACAAGGAAAGGCTGAAATGGAGCTATATTGGACGAAGCTGCTGTATTTTACTGGAATTAAGTCAGTGTTAACTTTAACTAGATTGGTACCAGGTAAAATGTATATTTTAATCCCTAGGGCAATCACTAATAAAATACATTTTTTAAATCATCAATAGAATAAAGATGTTAAGCTTAAAATACTTTTGAAAACAAAAGAAGACAGCAAAAGAGTAATAGAAGAACAAAATAAGCCTGTAATATATGGGAACTAAACAGCAAAATGATAGACAATCAATTCTATCAATAATTACATTAAATTAAAATTACATTAAATCACTTTAGCAATCATCTAATGAAAAGGCATAAACTCTCACACTGGATATAAAACAAGGTCCAATAAAAAACTGTCTATAAGAGATGAGCTTTCAATTCAAAAATAAAAATAGATGAACAATAAAAGAATGGGAAAATATTTACTATATAAACAGTAACCATAAGAAAGCTGGAATGGCTATGTTAATATCAGACAAATAGACTTTAAAACAAGCAATACACTGGAGACAAAGTGAGGTATTTTATAATAATAAAAATGTTAATAAATCAAGAATATGTAATAATTAGAAGTGTATCCGCACCTTACAACACAGCCCCAAAATATTGTATATGAAGAAAACTGACAACATCTAAAGAAGAAATTCCATAGCTATAGTTAAGAGATTCCAACACCCAACATTTAATTTTAACCGAATAACTGGACAGAAAATGAATAGGGTGGAAAAGACTTAAATAACTCAACAGTAACAGAACACATATTCTTTTTACATTCTCCAGGATAGATCATACTCTAGGTCATAAAACAAATCTAAATAAATGTAAAATGACTGAAATTATTTGACAGATGTTCTCTGACTACAATGGAGTTAAACTAGAGATCGCCAACAGAAAGAAACTTGTGAAATCTCCAAATATTTGAAAGTTAAACAATGTACTTCTCAATGACCCATGGGCAAAAGAAGACATTTAAAAAATATATTTAAAAACATTCTGAATTTAAAGTAAACAAAATGCAACGTATTGATTATGAGATGCAGCTAAAGCAGTGGGTGGGAGAAATTCAGAGCACTGAGGAAAAGAAGAAATATTACAAGTCGGTTACTGCAACATTTGCCTTGAGCGCCTGGTCAGAGCCCGGCTGAGCAGCTCGGTCAGTTCAGAGCATCGTCCCAGTACAACCAGGCTGTGTGTTCCACCCCCGGTCAGGGCACATGCAAGAAGCAACCAATGAATGCACAAACAAACAAACCGATGTCTTTTTTCCTCTTTCTCTCAAATCAATCAATCAGTCAAAAAGTTTCCTTACTCTAAAAAAAGGAAATTAGAAAGAGAAGAACAAATTAAACCTTAAGTTTAGTCACGGGGGCTTCTTTCTGGGAGAGGACACGAATCAGGCTTTTGCCATGTCACGTGACATAGTCACAGAGCCTGGGGACTAGGACATGGACATCGCTGGGAGGGCATTATTTTGCTTAATGCAGATGTTAAATAAACCATGTGTGCCAGCGGTCATCTGACTTCTCAATTTCACAAACTGTTTAAACAAACAGGCTGTTCTGGTCATCTGTTCTGGGTAATCAATCACTCCCAAACTTATTGGTTTAAAGCAACAAAACCAATTTCTTTCCCTCACAAACTGCAATTTGGGCAGGGCTCGGTGGGACTCATCCCAGCTCTGTGTGGCGTTGCTCATAGCAGCTCAGCTGGGGCTCCAGGATCCACTTCCAAAGGGGCTCCCTGCGTGGCTGGCGAGTGGGTGCTGGCTCTTGCTCTGGTCGGAGCCCATCTAGTGCTGCTGGCCAGGGGCCTTGCTGCCTTGGTACGTGGGCCTCTCCCTGTGGCTGCTCAGGCTTCTTAACAGCATGGCAAAGGGTTCCCAGGGGCCTTGGAGGAAGCTGCAAGACTTCTAATGACCTCCTTACAGAAATTCTAGACTGTCGTATCCACCACATGTTATTAGCCAAGTAAGTCAGTAAGGCCAGCCCAGATTCAAGAGGAGGCAAATTAGATGCACCCTCAATGAGAGAAGTGCCAAAGAACCTGTGACCACCTTTAATCTACAAACAAAACAAACTCACAAACAAAATGGAGGACCAACATGGTACTGCCTTATTTTATTTTGATAAATAGGAATACTAAAAAGTAAGCCCCAAAATATTGTTATCTATTACATTATGCAATCTGTTCCTTAAAATTACTTTTTTTCTACCTAAAAAAGTAGAAAGGATACAGTTCCAGAACAAATGGCAGTTCTTTACATTCAACACATTTAGCCTAGTGAAAAACTCACTGTGCTGTGGTTGTTTTTCTCATTCAGCCCAGGTAGAAAACTAGGTCATGGACAGGTCATCCAAAAGGGCTTCAGGAAACCACCAGGCCTAAGGCACGAGTGCTTCTGTGGTTCAGAGCAGCAGTTCACGCCGCCCCCTCAGCCTGGTTTGCAGCCAGACTACCCATGAACCCTATGTCCTGCTAGGTTTGCAGACTCACTGCCCTGCTCAGTTCCCTGTCCCCATGGAACTGCCAGCGGTCTCACAGGCAGAAGGATCTGCCCGACCATGTCCGGCGTTTGCCTCGGGGCAGCCACAACGGGACGTTTTTCTGGCAGTGCTGAGCTCTTGGGCCCCCCAGCTTGGGCTTCTTCCAATGTGGCTTTGGTTTATGGGCTGTTCTGACTCTGCAGGTCTGGACAGGGCAGTGGTACAACTGGCCTGCCTGAGATCATTGCCATCACCCTGTCTCAGCCAATCAGAATCCCCAGGGGAGGCTTTTCAGAGCCAGCTCCCATCCTCCTCCAAATTCCGACAGCTCTTAGGGACTGTGGAGTTTCCAGGTCCCACAACGGAATTCTTCTGCTAGATCAGTAAGGGACCTTTCCTTGGTCCTCTGAGACCAGGATGCAGAGACTTCTCTGCTAGGCCAATGCTGTGTTTCCGCAGCTCGATCCCCTCTGCCAGACCCAGGAAGGGCCCAGGGACTGGCATCATCGAGGCAGTTCTTAAAGGGATGACTGAAGCTGGCCTATACCAAGGAGTTAGTTGCTCATCAGCAGCTACTCATGTGGTTGAGAACCGATTTCCTAAGTGTCTCTGACCTACACAGAGAGGCATGTCAGAGGTGGGAACAGGAAGAGTCCAAGGCAAGGAGACTCGTACCCTGTTACCTCCTTTCTCCAACACCTCAGCATTTCAGGGAAGCGGAGCCCTATTCCCCCTTCCCTTAACAAATGTCCCAGGGGAACATTTCAAAGATGCTTGATGCAGAGGGAGGAGCCAGTGTTTACTGGCTACCCTCCACCTTTTTGGTAAATAATTCCCTCTCCAAGATATGACCTCAAAATGGACTTCAGTTAATGAAAGGTATCATGGGAATAAAAGGGCAAACTAGAAACCAGAGTCATCATCTGTTCACAAATCTTGAAACACAGCTCGTTCTTACCCACAGGTGAGGTGAGGGGCTGGGAACACGTCTCCTAGGTATTCCTCTGGCATGGGGCATTGGGGAGTGGGCTTGGGGCGCTGCCCTCCCTGGCTACTCGAGTATCTAAGGAGCAGGTCAGCCAGTACAGGCCGGCACAGAGCCCTGTTTGCAATTAGCACAAAAAGCCAATTCACCAGCCCACAAGCTCATCCTCCATAATAGTCTTAATTAGAAACATTATACATAAGGAGGGGAAACAATTTACACAGACTCCAGCATGAGCTCATGGCAATAAAGTTGTTTGTTTTTCAACCCTCAGGCTATAGACACACGTCTCAAAAAATAATGCATATGTATTTCAAAGACTGATATTTTCAGACACACACACGCACACACAAAACAAACGTGGCAGCAGCAATATGTTGTAGCAAAACAGCTTCAAATCTCTTCCCTTGCATTCTATTTACTGACACTGTCCGCCTTGGTGAGTGTTAAGATTTTGTTAGTGGTTTAATATTTCAAAGAAATAATTTACAACCTGTTTTGTCTTCTCTCTTCTCATCTAACCTTGAAATTTAAACATCTTTCCGTCTGTTTTTTTGTCTTCTACTACTGGGCAGACCCTGGGGATGTTCCCCTTGCTTAACGAAGCAGAAACCAGCTCGCATTCCTGTTTAGCAGCGCTGCTGCCCGGAGGAAGTCAAGTCAGCGCATTTTGCACGTTAACGCTGATGTTACTTAACCGTTGCTAGGGGAGCCAGAGAGAAAAGACAAAGAGCATAAACCACAGCATCTCACTGATATTTTTGCCATCAACACTCTTCACTCTTCTCATTTGGAGCGGGGTTTTTCTTTTTTCTTTTTTCCCTCTATAGTCTCTCGGTTTGTTGCAGTGCATGAGAAGTTTCCATCTTGGCTTTGGGAGATTCATAGAGAATGTCACCCCAGCCTCATCTCCTGTACAACCTCACTCCCTGCGCCTCTCCTCCTTTCTTCTCCCTCCTGCTCCTGGTCCCTGTCTACCCACAATTGCTGGTGGATAAGTGTGTGGTCTATGAGTCCACTTTGCCTGAGTTCGAATTCTGGCTCTAGTTGCATTACTTTGGATCACCTCCTTACCCTCTGTAAGCCTGTTTCCTCATCTGTAAAATGGAGGAGATGCTGGCCCCTCCTCATGGTATTGTTTTCGGTATTAAATGAGATATTGCATGTGAAGAGCCCAGTGCAGAATAAGCATTTGATAAACCACATTTATCTTGTCACCAATATTCTCATAGCTTTTTAGATGTTCGTGGCAACTGGTCCTCAGTGAAACTGTGATAATGGAGGTTAGCAGTGTGTCCAGAGTACGCGTAGTATTGACGTTCGAGAAACTTCATGTGAGGAGCACCATTTCCAATTAGCCCCCCAAACTGTGCCGAACACAGTGAACCGCAGTGCATTAGCACGTCAGCATTCCCTGTGCTTCGGGGCTGCTGCAGGGCTGATGGACATTTCACTGCCCTCACAAAGAGGTGCGGGCTGATCAGTGGACAGACAATGGCCTTCCTGCCCGGCTGTCTCTGCTCCCTCCTACCCGCCCGCACTGAGGCTTTTTCCTGTGGGTTGAGATTAAAGCCTGTAGAGGGGAGTATTAAGTAACACCCAGTAAATATGCCTTAAAGACAGGTCTGAGCCCTGGCCGCTGTGGCTCAGTGGGTTGAGCACTGGCCTTTCAACCAAAAGGTCGCCCATCCAACTCCCAGTCAGGGCACATGCCTGGGTTGCAGGCAAGGTGCCTGGTTGGGGGCGCGTGAGAGGCAAGTGATTGATGCTTCTCTTCCTCTCTTTCTCCCTCCTCCTCCCCCCTAAAAATAAATTAAATCTTTTAAAAAATATGTGTTTGAAATAGTTTTTCCTTCAACTGGGTACAAAGTATATTTGCCATAAAGCTCTTCCCGATGACCCAATTTTAATTTCCCACTCTTTTTTTTCTGTTAGAAAATTCTCCACTTTTAGACCCTGTTTAATTCAGCGCTCTCTGAGAACATACAAGTTCATAAAAGAAGTCAAAATAATCATCACAGATTGACAGAGGGGTGTTTTTTGACTGCTTTTTTCTGACATAAAATTTCTTCAAACGTTTCCCCCAGTGGACCACGTGTCCTGGCCCCGGCACCTCTCAGCCCCGGGAGCCTGGCTCAGCTCTGGCGGCTGACGAACTGCAGATGTGTAGGAAAGGGGTTAGGCAGTGCGACAGAGCGGCTCAGACCATCACTCAAGCTCTGAACCAAGGAGCAATTGCAAGTAACCCCAAACACTAACACTACACTCATAGCACAAAGACCAGTTCCGTTCCTTTGTGCTTTCCAGAGCCTCTGCCAGCTCTTAGGTCACGTTGCCCGGAACTGTGTGGTCCTGCAGTGAAAGGACCCATTGTCATGACTAGTCAACAAGGCAAAGCAAAGTTTCCCTGAGCATCAAAACCTGGATTTTACGTGCTGAGAAGTATGTGCTTAGTATTGTGTTAAAGTGAATGGGGAGGGGTCAGTTCCTTTACAAGGACCTAAAACAAAGAAAAATAGATACTTATCTGCTCGGTGATTCAAACTGGAGGTTTTTGAAATGACCTGAGAAATGGGCTTATTGCTTTCATTGTTTCCTTCCTTCTTCCTCCACCTTCTCTCTGACACTTGTTCTCCTCCCCAAAAACTTCCTCTCATCGTGACCTTAGGCTTCTGCTGGGAATTCTCACCCTGCTGTGTAGATGAATAAGCAAAATGCGCTATTATAAGGGCTCTGAAGACTTGGACAAAAAGACTTGAAAAGTTTCTGATTCAAAATTCCAGCTCTAATTGGAGTTGTTCTTGTGGGTAAAAGATGTAGTGAGCTGAATTGCAGTGAAAATAGAGCATGATTTCAAGAGCTGACTGGCTAACACTTAAGCACACTGTCCCTCACAGACGGGCATCTGAGTGCGAAGTCAGGATCTCAGCCCTGCTGCGGGCTACCAGTGAACCTGTATGGTCCCCATTTTCTTGTCTCCAAAATGATATGTTGGCTCAGACAATTTTCTGGCTTTGGAGTATGAGCTCAACGCCAGGCCTGCTACCTGAGATTCCATAATATCCTTCAGTTACTCCAGGAGATTGACTGGAATAGAGGGAGAGGACATGTGGAGGCAGCGGAAGTCTCCGCATGACCGATGCAGAAACCGAGGGAAGCGGTCACCATCGCTGAGGGCACAAAGCGTGGTAGATGTGAAAACGAGGAAGAAAGTAAGACATTGAGGACAGCTGACTCCACTTACTCTCTGACACAAAGAGCCTGGATCTGAAACGCCCCGAGTTCATTCGTTACTCCTGGAGCTCACTTCACTCAAAGCAACTTCCATTTAAAGTCAGGAGACACGGCCCAGTTCAGGCTCTGCCACACACTCAGCCGGGTCTTTTCTTCAGTGGCAAGTGGGAGGCATGGACTTACATGATTTCTAAAGCCCATCTAAGAACATTCATGACTTCAGGAATTACCAAAAGGACACATTAAGACACGGGTTCTGAATCTAGTTAAAAACCAGACCAAATATTTGAACCAACGATTTTCAGACATTGGACCACAGGCAGTGCATGACAGTGATTCCTGAGAGAGTGGACACCTGCAAGGCCACTCCCATGATTGTCCCCAGCTTACTGCCTGGAGATGACTTCTAGGCCACAGCGCTGGGAGGAGGAGTGGGGGCCAGCAGTATCCCTGAGTAGAGAAGATGGAGCTGGGACTGCAGGGAGACGGATGAAGCTAGAATTCACAGAACAGAGTACTGGGAAGGAGAGAGCTCTGCAGACAGAAAACTGGAGCTCTACAGAGGGTGCCCTTGAGTCTGCAGCTGAGTACTGATCAGCGCACGTCAGTGAGGATACTACTCGTGGTACAACCAGCCTAAGGCATGAGAGAGAACAGAGAGAACCACCCAAAAAGATGAGAGGAAACAAGGATTAGAGCTCACGCAAGACAGGGAGTGGTCTCTGTTCCCACCAGCCAGAGTTGAAAACCGTATAATTCATGGGGCACTGAGGACTCAGAAGGGTTTTGTCTCAGTAATGGGGCCTAATTAGCCTCAGACTAACTATTGCTCTGATCCTTTCTAATGAGGTTTAAAAGCAAGTCTGGAAAGGACCAAATTACTTTCAAGTAACTTAACGATGTCCCAGAACAACACTTAAGAATATTTAAAAAATAAAAAATATCCAACATTCCACAGGGTAAAGTTCAAGAAAGAGAAACATGAGCCCTGGCTGGCATAGCTCAGTGGATTGAGCACGAGCCTGTGAAGCAAAGGGTCACTGGTTCAATTCCCGGTCAGGGCACATGCCTGCAGGACAGGTCCCCAGTGGGGGGACACACGAGAGGCAACCACACATTGATGTTTCTCTCCCTCTCTTTCTTCTTCCCTTCCCCTCTCTCTAAAAATAAATAAGTAAAGTATTTTTTAAAAAAAGAAAGAGAAACATGAAGAAAACTATACCAAGGCAGATCATAATCAAATTGCTTAATACCAGTGATGAAAAGAGAATTTTGAAAGTAGTCACAGAAAAAAATTATGATATAAAAACAGGAACAGAGGTAAGGATGACAGTAGAGTTCTTATCCGAAACAAAGCAAATAACGAGACAGGGGAACAATAATTATTTTCAGTATTGACAGAAAAATATTGTCAATTTAGAGTTCTATACCCAACAAAAACATTTCAAAAAATTTATGGACTTTTTCAGACATACAAAAACTGAAAGAACCAATCCTCAGAGACCTGTATTATAACAAATATTAAAGAAAGTTCTTCAGGCAGGAGAAAAATGATACCAGATAAAATTCTGGCTTTCCACAAAAGGAATGAAAAGCTCTGGAAGTAGAACTTTATTTACTTTAAACATGAAACATGTAACAAGCTATTTAGTAGGACTATTTCTGTTGCCCTGGGCTTGGCTACTAGGACCAGGAGTGAAAACAGAGTTCTCCATACCTGAGCAGAATCAGAGAACCAAGAATTCCTATGAAGAGACAGAGGTGACCCTGTTGCCACCAACCACCACTTTCCACCTGACAAGACTAAAAGGCAAGAGAAGTCAATCTAAGGGTCACTGGAGTATAGTGAGGGGACAGGTGATTCCTCCCCTTCCTGGGGGATAGGAAATATGCTTTCTTTCTAGAGAGGAGATTATGAGAAAATCATTCATGAAGATTGGAATGTAAATTAGTTCTCCAGTTGAACATTTGATTACCAAAAAGATCTGCAGATTTACCAGTACATCACTGGGAGCAGAGAGGGGAGTCTTGGAGGAAAAAAGACAAGGCAGAAAGAAGGGTTGCAGGGGGTAGTCCGAATGCACCTGGTTTGTCAGGGGATGAGTTCCCTGTGGTTCAAGTGCATGTGACTTATAAAGTAGTTGAATTTGTTCCATCCCCACCCCAAGACAGCTCTCCCTGACTCCCCAGGGAGTTTGAGTTCAAAGCGTCTGTAGAGTACACATCCAGTGATGGGAGCTCAGAGGTACAGAAGGGTTGGACCTGGATTTTCCTTATCCCTGTCCTGCAAGTCCTTCTAAAGAACACGCAGGAATCCTCCACAGGAAGCGAACATTTGGATGCCTGCCCCCTAGAGGCCATCAGATGTCAGTCCAGGTCGGCAAGAGAAGCAGTGGCCACAATGAGACTACAGCTGTGGTCTGTTCTTGTAAGACCCTTTGCTCCTCCCTGTACTACCTTTCAGTCCAACTCTTTGGGAGAACCAGCCCTGGAAGGGGAAAAAGAGAGGGGGATGGGTGAACTCCTGGAAATTGTAGTCCAATTAGCCAGGCTTCAGGTCCAAGCTCACATTACATAGGGTGGGAAAGGGGCAGAAGTGAGAATAGAATGAAGTTTGGAACTAATGTTTTAAACTGTACTGAGGCTTAATATCTGAAAACAACTGGAAAATTATGCATCTTCCTAAGACACCATTAAGAGATCTACTACTGCCCACTGGAGAAGGTAGACTTGGTAATACATTTGGGAGGGGTGTGTAAGAAAAACAAAAAGCTTTTATGCTTTGAAAACAAAAACCACATAACTGCCTTTGCCCCACAGGCACAACTGTCTTTGTGAAGATGCGTGCATCTTAGTGCTGTGATTCCCAGCAGCGACTGAGGAGCTAATGAGGCCAGGGGAGGACACAGGAGACCACTGTCCCTTCACTACGCACTTCTGGTGAACTCCCAGTGCAGCTGGTCCGGAGCCGGTGCCTTTTCTGTGCGGCTGTGTTTCGGGGCGTGGCCCGTCTGCCTAGAAGGAAAACAGGGGAGCCTAGTCCAGCTCTGAGTGAAGGCCTTCCGTGCTGTGCATCTCTGTTCTGCAGAGGGGTGGTTCCTGGGTCCAAGCTCAGCTTTGGGGCCGTCCCTAGGAAGCCACTGTCCAAGGTGGTCGCACAAGAGGCCTCGTTGGTCTGCCTGAGGATGGGGTGGGGTGGGCGCCCGACCTGGCTCTCCTTAGGAGAGCCCTGGGCGACAAGTCACCCGCAGCTGGGCTCCTCCTGGGTTGAAGCCTCTACACTTGACTATTTCCTTTTCACCCCACAGGTTTTACATGTTCTTAGTAGAATAAATTGGAAAATACAGGTAAGCAAATGGATAAATAAATAAATATACACCTCCCATGATCTCACCACAAAACAGCCACTGTTAATGACATTTTTGTGTTTCTCATCTCAGATTGGACGAATGTCTGACATATATGTATATAACATATACATACACACATTAGATATATGTACACACATACTCACACAAACACAAAATGAATTCATATTGTGCACAGATATTGTGGGGTATTTATACTGGTCACAATTTCCTATTCTCTTAAAAAAGGTACGCTGAACACCGTTGCACACAAATCTTCGTGTATATTCTTTATAATTTCCTTGAATAAATTTCAAAAGTGAGCTCTTCCAGGGAGGCTGTATGTTTTTAATGGCTAGCAACTGAATTTCTGTGTCGGAGAAGGGCCTTGGGAAGAAGGTGGAGGATCAGGGGGGCGAGGCCTCCGAGGAGGCTGGAGAAGCTGGGCCTGTCCTTTCCCTGGTTCTGCTGATCCGCTGACCCACCCCTCCCATCCGGGCTTCCCTTCTCCACAGCCTCCCTTCCCCTGTAATTCCTTCATCTCTTGCCCCACCTGCCATTTCGACTCTGCGCTTTTCCATCCTGTGCTCAAATCCCGTGCTCTTTTGAACTTTCTCTCCATTGCCCAGCCTGCCTGCCTGCCTTTGCGCTGCCTTCCTGGCCACGGGCCACACACTAACCACGTGGCTGTGGTGGCCTCAGAGTCACAGCCTCGTGGATTCCTCTTCCACAGAATGTGTTCCCGCTAAGGAAATGTTGCATTCTGCAAACTGGTGTTCCGTTGAATCTCGGAGGGATTTTACTCCTCAAAGTGCTTTTGAACCTTCCAAAGTTTCAGCTTGAGGCTGCTTTTGAACATCTCAGTGGCCACCGGGACAAAAATAGCACTGAATGAAGAACAGATCCAAAAAAAGACTCTACAATTTCAGATATTGTATAGACAGCAAGATATACTACATGAGTCTTTTCAAATGAATTAAAGCAGTGATTTTCCATGTTTTTCATCTCACGGTACACATAAACTAATTACTAAAATTCTGTGGCACACCAAAAAATGTTTTATTTTTTGCTGACCTGACAAAAAATAGGTATAATTTTGATTTATTCACACCTGACAGTTATTGTTGTGTAGGTTTGGGTTGTTTTTTTTTTTTTTTTTGACAATCCAAGGGAAAAGTGGTCAATGCCTCTTCTCTAAATAGTCTGGTGTGACAAACATTAAATATTCTCATAACACACTGGTGTGCCTCTCACCGGGTGGAAATGGCTGGGTTAAAGGATGCCTGCCATACCTAGGTTTCACAAAATAACTGTTTGCTTCTGGTGTGTCTGGGTGGGTGAGGGGCGTGCGTAGGCTTCTTAAAGGCAGTCTGATGCCACCTCCTGGTAAGGTCAAGGGCTTTGAACTGAAACGCACAAGAAATAAGCACCCTGTGGAGCACAGTCCACGCCGTCCTCTCCGTGCCCCCAATTATTTCTGCGGGCTCATGTTTCCTTTCAATGTTTACATCATGTCTTTAGCAGCGTTTGACTTCCCGTAACTCTCACTCACAAGATTTCAGGTTTGAAGCGAGAGTCTTTGTCACCATCTTATCTGCTCCCAGGGCCTCTTTTCTGTTACAGAAACTCACAGCAGGAAAGTCGATGCTTCCGGGGGCAGATGAGTCACCAACAAAACGTCTGAATTCTCAAAAGGTGCTGGTCCCACTCCAAGCTGGTGAATTCCACGCGAAAACAAAGCTCTGTTTGTCACCCGGTCCGATAAGAATGATCTGGGGCACATTCTCTGTGTGGTACAGGAAATAAGAGGTGGGTGATGCCACTTTGTGGAATTTGGCAATCCTCTCTTCAGTCAGTATCTCTTATTTTGTTACTCATGTTTTAACCAAAAGAAAAGAGGTCTTTTAAGAAGAACGAGAAGCCTGTAATTTTAACGTGGAAAGGTAAGGAAGGAAGCGTGGGATGTGTCCAGAGGACACAGTTCATCTCTCTGGCTGGAGCCAAGGGTGTGCGGGGTCAGGAGGGGTCCCTGCCAGTGCAGGGAGGGCGGCCCACAAGCTTAGGCTGATTCTGAAAGAGTGGGAGAAAAGGAAGGGTTTTCGATAAAGTGGATTAGAACTGTGTTTTAAAGAGAATAATGTGTTAACAACATGTGAAGTGGAATGGAAAACAGAGAAAGGGGGGACAGGGAAACCTGAGGGAGGTGCACTGTAGTTTCCCAGGCTGAAGAAAGTAGGCAGGTGAATGTCAGAATGGGAAAGATGTTCCAGGGAGGGGGCGGCGGGAGTTGGTGGAGGGGAAGCAACTGTAGGGGAAGATCCTGTAACAGAAGTTACAGGATCGGGATGGAGATGGAAGGCAAAACTGGTGCCAGGCTCTCCCTGCGGGGTGAGTGGGAGGGGTGGTGCCATGTTGAGATACGAGGGAAACGTGAGTTCGAAGGAGGAGACACGCTGAGTCTGAGGTGTTGGGGAGGCCCCGCAGGCGGGGGACAGAGGACAACTGGAAGTGTGTGGCGGGCACTCAGAGGCTATTAGCTGAGATGTTAGGCCAGGCTTCGGATTAAATGAGTTCTCTGCACTGAGGAGTCTGCTGAAGCTGTACGATCGGGTGAAAACAAGGAAGGTTTCCCAGGGAGCGATAAAAACTGAGGGGAACTGGGCAGGTCCTGGGAGGGTCCTGACTTAGGGAACACGGAGAGGAGGAGTTTGAGGAACAGTCTAACTGGAAATGAACGGGGCTGGGAAGCTGAGGGAAGGGCGTCAGGAAGGGCGTGGTCGGCAGTTTCCACGTGGAGCCGAGAAGATGAAGCGTGGAAGCTGGTGGTGGCCGCTGAGAGAGCCGCTGCGGGCTGGGGCAGGGGGGCAGCGGAGCCAAATCATGAAGCATTGAGAAGTAAGTGGGTGCAATTAGTGCCACGGAACAGCACATTTCAAAATGGTTTAAGTGGCAAATTTTATGTCATGTCAAACCACAAAAAGTGAGAGAAAATGTAAACACTTAGAAGGTCATATTCTCTACACCAGCAAGTTTCAACCAGTGTGCTGCGAGAATTTTTAACACGTATAAATAATACCGGACTATTTAGTCAGGGGCACTGACCTCTTCTCCCTTAGACTGTCAAACAAAAACCTGACAGCAGCCCACACAACATTAGCTGTTACATCTATTTTATACTTAATCTTCTGATCAGGTCGGCAAAAAAACAAAACAAAACAAAACATTTTTTGGTGTGCTGCAGAATTTTACTAATTAGTTCATGGGTGCCATGAGATAGAAAAGGTTGAAAATCGCTGCCCTACACTTTTCTCTATGCTTGAAATATATAATAAAGTGCTATAAAAAGTAAGTGGAGAGAAAACTAAGCGGTGAGTCGGAAATGGAGGCAGCAAATACAGGTTACTCTTTAGAGACATTGAAGAGCTGAGTGAAGGAACAGAGGAATAGATGGCGCAGCTTGAAAGAATAACAAGGCGGATCAAATTTATTTTCCTTTTCATGAGTCAGCTTGAACATGTTTCTAGATGGAGTGTAAGGCTCCAGAGGGCGGGGAAGTGAAGGTGGGGGTGTGCGGTGGGTTGAACGGTGGCGCCCAAAAGGGTATGTCCACATCCTAATCCCTGGAACTGCCACTGTAACCTCATGTGAACAGAGGATATTTGCAGACGTGCCAGTAATTAAGGGATCTTGAGATGACATCATCCGAACTATCTGGTGGGTCCTAAACCCAAAGACAAAGACCCTTGTAAGAAACAGAAGAGCCCTGGCTGGTGTGGCTCAGTGGATCGAATGCCAGACTGTGAACTGAAAGATCACTGGTTCAATTCCCAGTTAGGGCACAGGCCAGAGTTGCAGCCAGGGTCCCCAGCTGGGGGCATGCGAGAAGCAACCAATTGATGTTTCTCTCATATATCAATGTTTCCTTCCCCCTCTCTCTCCTTTCCTCCCTTCCCCTCTTTCTAAAAATAAATAAATAAAATCTTTTAAAAAAAGAAGACGAGAGACACAGAGAGACCAGAAGGCCATGTGAGGAAGACAAAAGCAGAGATGGGAGTGATGTAGCCACAGGTCAAGGAATGCCTCATGTCTTCAGAAGCAAGAAGGGGTCAGGAAGGAGTCTTCTCTCAAGCTCTGGGAGGGAGCGTGACCCTGCCCTCCTGCTGAGGTCAGACTCTGCCCCCCAGAATTATGAGAGCGTGCATTTCTATTGTTTTAAGACACCGTGTTTATGTTTATTTGTTACAGCAGCCTAGGAAACAACATGGGGGGCAGGGTGCTTAGCTAGCGTTCAAGGTCTGGGAACAGACCTGGGGCTATGTCTCGGCATCTTGGTACTGCTGGCCCAGCCAGCCCAGCCCAGGGCCAGCACAGCTAGTGCTCAATTGTTAGTTTAGAAACTCAGGGATCAAATAAACACAACAGGATTTCATTCACAGAAATAATTTCCTGTTGTCTTCACATTTTTTTTCCTTTTTCTGACCTCTTTGTAGAAAATCAACAAAGACTTCAGTACTAATATTCTTCTCTTTCACCTTCCAGCTTACAAACGGGCAGTAGAGTCCCCTGGTGGTCCCCAGGGGGGGCCGAGAGGCAGGGGGCGGTGACGGAGCTGGGCAGCGGGAGGCAAACGGAGATCTATGGGGAGGCAGGCCTTCTCCTCACTGCATGTTAGTTACTGGTTTAGACCACCTCGGTCCTTCTGAATTCCAGTGACAGGGAGGGCCTCTCCGACGGGTGGGTGCTCAGCAGGCAGGGGAGATGGTGGTCTCTTCCGTCCACTGTCCCCTGTGTTTGAGTGGGGCCTTGGATTCCCTGCCTAGCACGCCAACCTATACCGGTGGGAAAGCCTGCCCCAGGGAGAAACTGGAAGACAACGGAAGCCCATAAAGTGCCTGAGGACTGGACAGACTGTGCCACATGGTGCAGCTTTCACGCGCTGGTGTTCTGTGCACACTGCGGACACCCAATGACCTTCTTTGCCTTTATATCTAAGGAAGAAACTTTACTCTTTTAAACTCGTATCTCACTCTACTTCCCACGTGGAACATTACACCATTGTAAAGCTACCAAAGAAATTAAAATTTTTAAGAAGCATGCTTTACTAAAGAGCCTCTGGCTGAGATCTTTGGCTCGGTGCCACTGAGGGCTCCAAGGCAGAGCCCCGGCTGGGTGCTGTAAGGCTCGCCATCCTGACGTGGGTGGCGGTTGTTAGAACAGGGACTGTTTCGTTTCTCTAACAGAGCAGAGCATGCTGTCAGCAGGCAGCAGCAGCCATGGGACAAGACACAGCCAAATCTGACTTTGCAGCATTCTGTCCCGGCCACAAGCAGACTCCCTCCTTCAGGGGTTCTCCAGGAGAAAGACAGTGTGGGACCAGGAGAGCCCCCTGAGGAGAAATTCAGTTGCAGTCAGTCTAAAGTGTTCTGAGCATTCCCCTGCCCAGCACTGCCCTAAACCCTGCCTGCTACAGAGCGGAATTCAGCACCCCGGGCGGGGGGGGGGGGGGCTGTCTTGGACTCCACCTAAGAGGGTTAGTTTCTGAAAAGCCTAAAGAATTCCCAGCATATCTCTAGAATGAGTGTGAGAGCCAGATTCCAAAAGATTCTGTCGTCTACGGATGCTTTAGCGCCCGGCTTAATGAGAATTTAACAGAAATCAAAGGTTGTTCAGCTGCAGTTGATGTATCTAAGAGGCAAACCTTTCTTAAACCCTGCTAATGTACAACCTCAAGCCACAACTGGATTCAATTACTGCGTGGAAAGAAAGGCATTTTCTCATAAAGCTGCTCTGTTTCCGTGCCCGGCTGCAAGCCGGGTCTGCCACGACAAAGACAAGCCTGTGCGTTGTTTTAGGTTGTTTTTCTTTTCAGGCTCTCGCTCTGGCACTGCCAGGCCCCAAGCGGTTTGGATGACTTGTTCACGTGTTTTTGGCTTTCGGCCTTTCCATCCAGTGTGGATGATAGAAGAGCAAGCCGGTACCCTGCATGACCAGCAGACCTGATGGGCTACCCAGCATGACTCAGTGGTGCACCGTGCCCAGGGGCCCCTCCGAGCAGTACTTGTGAGGAAGGAGTGGGGGAGAGATTGTAGGCATCTTGAGAGAGGTCTTAGCGCAGATGGGTTTGGGAGCCACTGCTCTCAATATTCATAATAATACTTAACACATAGAGTGCTTATTATGTGCTCCAAGCTAAGAGCTTTACATATACTAACTCAATACTCCCACAGTCCTCGGAAGTAGCTACTATCATTATCTCTAATTTACAGATGGGGAGGGAAGTCAGGGCACAGAGGGGTGACATAATTTGCCCAAAGTCATATAATTAGTAAGTGGCTCAGAGCCCAGGCTATTGGTCACCACATTGTCAAAAGTTGTGTTGCAGAAAGTTTAAAACCATGATTGGCATTTATTTAGCTATGAAATATATTTACAGTATTCTTAACTCCTTATTTTCCTTAATACACCTGGAAGATGCATTTGTATTTGTTTTATTGTTTTATTTATTTATTTACTTTTAAATCACATGCTTGGGGAGACCCATTCCATCCAGCCTGCCTTGGGGCAGACAAGAAGTGATTATTAGTATTACGGAAAGTCAGTGAGCTTTCATAAAAGATATGGCACCCAAGGAGGCTAAGAACCAGCTGCCAAGGCTATCTGATCAGCAGCTCCGGCTTCCTGACCGAGCTTGGTTCTCCAATTGGAAAATCCGGGATCTCCAGCCTGGAATGAACATGTGGATAGCTCAAGCTCCACCCATTAGCTTAATTCACTGTGGCAACTATTATTTTGTTGCCTCTCAGCTCCAAACTCACCCTTCACTACTTGCTCAGTGATAATGGACCTGGACCCATAAGCAGCTCTCCTTTGTCAGCTAGTGCAGTGTTCAGCCTTGGCAGCGGGGATCCTGATGGATGCTGTGGGAGGAGGGGGCTTCTCTTCCTGGTCCCTGTGGGCCTGCTTTGTCAGGCTCTTGCAGCGCGCGCAGCTGTTTCTGCCGTGCTGGGTGGCCAGCAGCAGGGCAGCCTTCCACGGGGCAGCTTCCCCGGGGACCTCTTTGTGAATGACTTCTGTTGAGACCCCACAGGAGGCTTCCTAGTAGAGTGCCAAAAATGCGGTAACTTCCTGTGAATGGTTTCTCTGGGATGCCACCGGGGAGGTCTGCAGTGGATTCTGGGCCGTGGTACCTCACCCCATGGATGCACTTCAGAGAGCAGTTTTCTGGAAGGTCTCACCAGTGCGGCCCTCTGTGAACTCTTCCACACTCCAGGGAGCCACGGCCGTGCCCTCTGTACTGAGGTCTAGACCCCAGCCTTGGGAGCAGGCAGCTCCGCCTGCCTGTTCTAGCTCAGCCGGGAGGGATAGCTACTCTCTCTCTGCTGTTCCTGGTTTCCTTAGTGCTCTGCTTACCTCTTTGTAGCCAATCTCTTGTTGCTCCAATTCCCTGTTAATAATTCTTTACAGTTAACTTTCCTTGTAGAAATGACTGTGTGATTTGTTTGCTGTTTAAACTCTAACTAATAAATTCAGCATGCTTTTTCTTTGATCTATCACTTAAAATAAAAATGTAGCCTCCTTTCCATGAAAAACATGCAAGAGTCATGGGAGAAATAAAAACAACATGAAAACACTTTCACTATAAATTTACTAGCACATACTACACTTAAATAATAAATTTACTAAGTTAGAGAATTCTCTCTTCAATTCTTAACTCTGTCTGCAGGATTCTTATCTAGTAATAACCCTTGGGCAGAACTCAGTCTGTGCTCCATGCTGATCAGTTTGACATTAAACAGTTTAATGTCATCTCATGACCCTCCTGGAGCCCCTGTCCACACAATCTTTCATTTATCAACATTCGTAGCAATATAATATTCCACTTTGTTCATGTGCTAACATATCCTTAGCTAGTTCCTAACCGATGGATCCTTGGGTTGGGTCCTGCCTTTCCATATTACAAAAAGCACAGCTTAAAATATCACTGCTCGAGTTGCAGCAGCCTCACCCAATTTTTTATGTCTCTCCCTTTCTCGTTCCTCTTCACAGCTGGACGCGCACATTTCCCCACAGGTAGACAAGAGGTTATAGGAAAAGGGATGAGAAGTGTAGGGGGAATGTCTGCCCAAGATGGAAGATGGAGCTTTTACTGAAGTAAAGGCTTCGAGAAGCAGCAGGTGCTACTCCGGAAGCACCCCCCGCCCTTGCTGCCCCGCCAGGGACAGAACCAAGGTCAGCGGCAGGGGCACGAATTGGTTGCAATGGGGGCAACTAAGCCTTGGGAAGAGAGTCATTGCAGAGACCAAGCTGTCTTTTCTTCACTCTCTCACATTGTACCTTGTGACTAACGCATTAGTCATACTGAGCACGTGGAAACTGCACAATATACACTAGGAAAACATTTTAGTGCTTAAGAATAGCCACAAAATCAAGCAGCGCTTGAAGTAATTGAGAGTGGGAAGCACATTGTGATCACTATGCTCTGACATTTTAAACCACCAATAACTCAATTGTTTTCTGAATTCCCAGAGTGTCGGGAACACACAAAAAACTCCTTTGTGGACTCAACTAAGTGGATGTTAACCTCATACTTAAATCTTCTCTTTTCACCAAAAGAGGGTTCCTGGTATGATATTCAGAAGGGAGCTTAAGCATCGCACCCTTCATATTGTTCATATATAGTATTTACCTAAAGATTCTTTATTTCTCACTCATTCTTTTTTTTATTGCTGTTCAATTACAGTTGTCCCATTTTTCCCCCCGTGGCTCTCCTCTGCCCCGCTCACCCGGCTCCCACAATCAATCCCCGCCCTGTTGTCCACACCCAACAGGGTCTGTTATACGTGTTCCTTGACTAGACTCTTCCCCTTCTTTCTCCCACTTCCCCCCTTCCCCTCCCCTCAGGTCACTGTCAGTTTGCTCCTTATTTCCACGTCTCTGTTCTGTTTTGCTTGCTTGTTTTTTGTGTTTGTAGGAGTTTTGCTGCACATGCCATTCTCAGTTACTTTCTCCTATCATTTTGAAGATAATATTCTACAGTTTTCTAGTTGCTCTATAAAGGCGTCTGCCAACAACCTAATTGGTTCTTTGTAAGTGATCTACCTTTTTTTTTTTCTTTCGCTTGTTGCCTTTAAGATCTTTTTGAGTTGAGCATGCTGCACTTTAATTACAAGAGTCTGGGTGTAGATTTAAAAAAATTTATCCTGCAAGCTATGTATTATCTGCTTGTGTTCGCGGATTCGTATCGCACACCAGTTCTGGACTTTCTCGTTCGTTCTCTCTCGGTGTGGCCTTTTCTCCTTTCCCTGTCCCCTTTGCTGGGACTCCTACCATCAGTCTATGCAACCTCCGCGTTCTGCCCTCCATGTCCCAACCCCTCTTTGGCATTTTCTGTCTTCCCGCCTTTCCCCGTGCTGCATTCTGGGTAATCAATTTGGACACACTAGTTAAGTGATTCTGTTTTCAACTGTGCCTTGTTTATTGTTTAATTCAGCCATCAAATTTTTATTTTCAACAATTATATTTTTCATTTATTAATGTTTTACTTGGCTCTCTTTCAAATCTGCCTGGTCATATTTTATAGTGTCTTGTACACACTGATGATTCCATCTTAGATTTTAAAAATCATTTTATTTATAATATTAAAAATTTTGCACTTGCTAAGTCCAATACTGAAGTCCTGGCACTATAAATGTATTGTTTCTGCTCTCTACGGTATATGGTGGCTTATATTTCTGCTGTGTGGTGATCATTGATTCTGAACTCATTTCGCTCCATGGGTGAGAGTCCTGAGGGCCTAAACTGGGGTTGTTTACTCCAGAAGAGGTTTTTATTTGCTTCTTTCAGGACCTGAAGGGCTGATTTAGTCCTTTTCAAGAGACAGGGTTTAAAGCAGCAGGCTTTTGCACCTTGCAGTGGGCCCAGAACTTAGTGTTCAGTTTTACCCTGCTCATTTCTTTGGACTCTGGAGGGTTCCTTTGCAATCTTATCTGCTAGCTCAGTGGTGCACATTAAAAACCACAATGTGTTCAGGATCTAATAGAATTGTGGTAGGAGAGCCTTCGGGGGATCGGCTCTGCCATAATGCTGAGAATGGATGGCCACACAGACACAGCAGCAAGATAGATACACGCAGGAGACACAGCCTGAACTTCGAAATTTTAAGATAAAATAAAGAGAAATAACTAGAGAAAGTTTCAAAGCTCTCTTGTCTCTCTAGGTATACACACAAGCTCTGTCCAGCAGGTTTCCAGCCATGCAATATGAAAAATAGAGACATTTATTGAAGATGATATCAGAAACATTGTACATAGGGCAATGATGCCTCAGTCCCCTTCAATGGGCACCTTGGGACCTCACACAGTTTTCCCAGTCACCATCAGCTGCTCCATTGTATTTTTCATGAATTACATTGATAGTCTGAAATCTCTTTCCTTTCAAAGGTGATTTTAGTTTTGGAAAAAGCCAGAAGTCACAGGGTGCCAAGTCTGGGCTGTAGGAGGCTGAGTCACCTGGGTGATTTGATGTTTTGCCAAAAAAATCTGCACGAGATGTGATGCATGAGCAGGCACGTTGTTGTGATGAAGCTGCCAATCACCAATTGTTCATAACAGCCTGCTGAATCATCCGAATAGTTTCTGTGGAGGAGTGTTAAAGCTTAACGCAGAATTTGATGCAGCTCATTGCTCTACTTGCTGTCATGTTGAATGCCACAGTCACACAGTACACTCGGTGGTGTCTACTGCCCCCACTGACTAGTGCAGTGAAGTCGTCATTTTCATGCATGAGTATTCCAGTCCACCCTCCTAGGCTTCCAGGTTACACTGGTGTCATGCAAACTGTTCTCATTTTATTAACAACGGCTAGACTCTTTCTGGACAGACCTTGTACATATACGCCACACACACACATATTTTTTAAAGGTGACTTAAAAAAGAAGATTTTATTTATGTATTTTTAGAGAGAGGGGAAGGAAGAAAGAAAGAGAGGGAGAGAAATACCAATATGTGGTTGCCTCTCACATTTCCCCCTACTGGGGACCTGGCCTGCAACCCAGAAATGTGCCCTGACTGGGAATTGAACCAGTGACACTTTGGCTCGCAGGCCCACGCTCAATTCACTGAGCCACACCAACCAGGGGCATATTTTTTACTCAATGAATCACAGTATTTTACTTTCATAATTTCAATTAGACATAAACAACAAGTAGAAAAAATGGGATTTAAAGTTAAAGTTAAACTATGTTCAAGTTCCTGTTCTCCATGACCTTTGGTAAATCACTTCATCTCTGTGAGTCACACTACCGGTATGTGACAAGGCAGTAATAAAGATCACATGAGGATATACCTTTAAGGCCTCTGTAAATCATACTAAAAAATTATCCAAATTTAAATATATATATATATTTAAAAAGTTACAAATGGATGAAGAGCTGACACCCGAAGTAAGTGTAAGATTTCCTTTACGGACAGAAGCTGGTATTCAGGGTGCAGTCAACAGCATTAACAGAGGCACCAAGAGGGAATAAGTAAGGTCTTATCTTTGAGTCTCTGTTTATAAAACAGACCTTGTCTTACTGTTATTTTATCCCTCTGGCCTCATAATTATAAGACGTAGCTAGTAATTTTTCATAAGAATATCCCTTTGAAAGTCCCCTATCATTTCCTTATTTACCAGATGGGTGCTCATTAGAGTCACGGTCTTAGCAGGTTGCTTTGATACGTGGACAATGAATGGATGGCCAAGGTCGTTGACCCTCCTTCATGACTTTGTAGTTACAGGTGCCAAAACCAAGCAACAGTAGCTCAAAGAGGGGCATCTTGTTTTTTACTTCTGTGTGCAAAGATCATGTTTTCTTCTTCCAAGAGTCACTCATGGAGGAGGGCTTTGAGAGTAATGGCTTCTGTTAACACTGAGCTCCGTCCCCATCCCCCGTTTTCCGCCCCCCCCCCAACGTGTATACGCTGTTTCCTTGGTGCAGCAAAGGCCTCCTGGCTCAGAACCCACCTGGATCTGCGGCGCTGTCCTGAACTCTGTATTTCTCTAGTCTTCAAAACAAAATGATCCGAAGCAGAGCCTCCTTCTGGTTTGGAAATTAGCTGCAGAATATCTGGGCTCTGAACAAAAACCACATTTGAAAGAGTGTGCCTTTTCTTTTACTGGCTTTTGCTCTGAAAAGCAAAGGCTGAAAAACAGCTGTTAGCTGTTTATACAGTATTTTTTATTTAAGTGTAAGACAATAGCTGTTTTCTTCTCGGCTTAGAATGGCACATTTTTTCTTGGGCCATTTAAGTCCTCTCTCCGTGTGGCCTCAGATATTGGTATGCACCTCCTCTCTCCCCCTGGGTTTTTGGAAGAGATTAAGGGTTTCTTTCTTTATTCCTTTCTTCAGTTTCTGTTTTGTTGTCTGGAAGTCAGACTTTGGTTTCCCAGAATAGATGGCTGAGCTGGTGCCGGGTCAGAACTCAGCAGGTCGTCTTTCGGCCAACTTGACACAGGTACTCCAAAGACGCTCTAACGGGAGTTTCCCTGGGTGCCAAGTGCCTGTGGGTGTGTGGGTCGATCACGTGAACGGAACAGATATGGACTGAAGCTATGGTCATCTGTCTTGAGCCCCGAACATTGATGATTGGTTTCCCCTATTTGGAATTCAGAAGATAATTCTTGCCAATCCTTGCTTCCTTAGACATGCTCTTAGGGTACTGTTTTTCATCATCAACCTCGTGGGCCAGAGCAAAGCCAGATCAGCAAGGCTCCCGCAGGACTTGTTGGTGAGTGAAAAACACTCCTTAACCCACATAAGGATCCAGCCAAAATATTTTCTTGCCTCCTCCTCTCATGTATTACCACAGCAATTCTCATTACATGAGGCAGCAGTCACAACACCAGGTTACCTGTTACTTTAGGTTTTCCTGGGATTTTGTTTGTTCACAAGCTGCTTCTTTTTCATCAATTTAGCTTCTTTTGGGTTGTCAATATGTGTAGATTTGCATGTGGGGAAATACTGTCGCCTATGACACTTAGAAAGGGCAGTGTCCTATGCTTCATGAAGAATAGATGGTGGCTGAGGGTACCTCCCTGGGACAGCGCACACTAAGTCGTGCTGGCCGTGCGCTGAGCCCTGTCGCTTACTTGCCCATCCACCACGGGCCAGGCTTCTCTACACCAGTGCCCTGGGCTTCTGAAAAGGTGACCTCCAAGAAGCACTGCAGACTCGTGAAGATGCAGATGCACCTGGGTGAGGGACAGGTTCTGTGCCCTCACTGGGACCCCAGGTGTTTGCGAGTCTACAGTAACGATGACACCACCCCCGAGAGGTACACTTCAACCTTAATTTTTTTTGGTCACACATGATCAAACAATTTTTGCTCTTATTTAATAAGAAACAACACATTGTAACTTTCTTCTTTGAGAATAATCGGCCCAAATGAGATGCTTAGAAAAACAGTTCCCGTGTGTGTGATTGAAAAAACTAGGTTTATTAGACATTATTTCAAAAAGGGTTTTGTGGTAAAGTAGTATCTCCCTTGGGAGATACAAGTTTCCGTATATCACAGGTTCTGAAAAGTCCTGCAGCACAGAAATTGTGTGCAACTCTGTTTCCATGGGGCATCTCCTAACCTGTCTCAGTACCTCCCTGGGAAAAACTGGTCCTGAAATCTGTCTCGAAGTCCATGTTTGCAGCATCCTCACATTCTCCTTGGCAGCTCGGGACTTACCTGCCCTCTTGCCTGCAAGGGGCTGCTTCCCTTTTGTGGTACATCTGCCTCCATGGTTAACAACTGCATGGTTCTTCTGCCACTCCATTCTAGGTGGTAGACCAGCGTGGGGGGCAGAGCCACAACTGCTGTGAAGGAAAGTAATATAGAAACATAGCTTCTCTTATACAAAGGGGTAGGCATTCCCAAATATAGGGATAAGGACATTCATTCGCCCTTGGCCATGTTAAGGCTAGCACAGAATGTGGAGTCTAAGCTGAAACGGGCATGGCAACCACAAAGAAACTCCGGTAAGTTTGCAAAGGGGGAAAGTAGACGGTG
The DNA here is from genome assembly GCF_021234435.1 of Artibeus jamaicensis. NCBI lineage: Eukaryota > Metazoa > Chordata > Mammalia > Chiroptera > Phyllostomidae > Artibeus > Artibeus jamaicensis. The sequence goes on from NW_026521812.1 coordinate 21,360,338, forward strand.
ATGTGGACCATGCACCACACCACACAGGCACCAGCTTCCTGAGCGTGGAAGCACCCATCCAGCCCAGAGATCAGAAACTTGGTAAAATAGTGTTCCAAGCTTCTACCCACTTTCTTTATGGGTGTGTCTAGGGGCAGGGTATGGGGAGCAGAGGGGCAAAGAGGAGGAGGAGGGAACAGGCACTTTGTGGCCAACTATTCTTTTGAGCAGGGGCCAGTGGGACTGTTCAAAGGAGGGTGATTTCCATTTGTCAATGAAATACGTCTGGGAAGGTGTAGGTTCTGCCATGCATGGCACAGACTGCATGTGGTGTTGGGCAACGGGTTTATTTGGTTACATTTGTGCCCACATGCACCGTACTTGCACTCTTTGCAAGGAGAAAATAAAAAGCTAGAATCTTTTTTTACTAATGGTTGCATAACCATCATTAGTTTCATAGCTGAGTAAGTTATGCAGAGCTCTGCTTTCAGTTATTTTGTTACCAATCTGCCCCTGGAGCAAGATGAGGCTGATAAAATGTTTATGGGCTAGTAAATTTTTTTCTACTAATTTGCAAGGCTATAATAAAACCCATGAACTTGATGGCCTGCAGGAAACATAATAAGAACTAAGACTGTACAGTAATTTGGAGCAAAAAGGCCTCTTAAGGCCCTACAGGAAATGACTCCCAGAAAAAGAGATGAATCACAGTATTTTAAACAGAGGAAAATGATGCTAAGTTTGTACTTAACTAATTAGAGCTAGAGGAAAGATTTTTCCAGAAGAAAATGGTGGAAATTTTCTGCTTTCACTTATTCTTGCTTTAATGAATACAATTAACTCAAGTGTATAAAAACAATACTCAAATGAAAACAGTTGCTTGAGTGCAGTATTTTGTCCTGTAATAGTAACTTTTAGAGTTTTCACTTGTTTTGCACAGTATGCACAGTTGCATGGTGCCCTCTTGTGGCAGAAATATTACAATTAAAATTTAGAAGAGGCCCTGGTGTATTTTATATTAGTAGTTGATCAGATTTGTTTTAGGAAAGTTTGTTCATGGGACAAGCGGTTTGCAGACAGTGTTTGGCAAAAAGCGTTGTTGCTGGAGCACCTCAGAGCAGGTATGTCGGTGGGGAAGGCAATCCTCACGGGAGGTGGGTGGCTGGGAAAAGAATCCTGGTATTTTATCAACTGCAAAGAAATAACCATCACAGAAGGCCGGTATTTTAACTTTCTGCTGAATGTTAAAATTTACTCATTTTTAACATTTTATAGTTATCCCCACCTATCGACAACAGTAATTGCTATTATGTCAGCTATTGTATGCATATTATTTCATTTTAGCTCAAAACTAGAGGGAAACCGAGGTTTGGAGATATTAAGGAACTGTTTGAGTGCCCCCAACTAGTGAATGGCAGAGCTGGGACTTGAATTAATCTTCCCCTGATTCTATCAGCCTGTGCACTTAATGCTGTTCCAGGCTAAACACTTAATTCATGCTGCGGCTGGGCGCCTGGGGACGTGTAACTTACAAGACACCCTTCAGGACTTGGCCTAAATACAGATACAAAAATGCACAGGGTGGGAACAGAAGCAGATTTGCAGTTGTTTGTGTGGAAAGTAATACCATAATCAATAAATAATAACACAAGGATAAACTCTGTTTTGCACACTCACAACTGTAAGCCTAGTTTTACCACATCCTGTATATGGAAAAGCTCAATGATGAAAAGCTGAAAGCTTTTCTTTTCCCTCTAAGATCAAGAACAAGAAAAGGATGCCCACTCTTGCCACTGTTACTCGACATAGCTTGGAAGTCCTAGCCAGGCAATTAGGCAAGAAAAAGAAATGAAAGACATCCATATTGGAAAGGAAGAAGTAAAACTGTCGGTAACTGCAGATGACATATTATATATGGAACTGATAATAAACCCACTAAAGTTTCAGGACTGTGGATGACAGAATGTCCAGCACACAGAAAAGTTTCATAGGAGTTTATCTGAGCCAAAAATTTGAGGACATGCCTGGAAACAAGACCTCCATGGGCCGAGGAAATGCTCTGGAGAACGGCAGTTTCGCAGCTTATTTTACACATTAGAATGAAAGGAGAAGATGTGAGGAGGGTCACGTGAAATCCACTGGTAGTGGATTAAGGCAGTAGGAGAAAGCAAAGCAGGGAGAGCTCTGGGATTGGATAAAAAGCAAAATGGGGAAACAAACTTCTTTCACATGGACGGGTACAGGATATTTAATCATTAACATTCACATGGAAATGTTACGCATAGAACAAGACAACAATGAGGGGTTCAAAGAAAGTTCCTCTGACATTTCAAAGGTATGTTATCCTAGATACACAAGGACAGTGGACAAGGCTCACTTAAGTTAAAGACTGACCTTTGCTAAAGAAGCTTCAGGCCTGGGACATGGCTACACACCATGGCCTGACCAGTTAGGAGTTTTTATGTGTGGTTATTTTTGGTCAAGACTTACATTTGTAAGTCTTGCCCTCAGAGCCTCTCTGCCTTTAGCTCCCTCAGCCCTGAGTCACTTGTCCCGTGTCTTACAGTTTTAGGGGCTGCACATCGAGCTCTCTGAGAGATTTCCCAAAAGCTCCTTCTACCAGACTCATGAGAAGGTGGGTGCCACTGCCCCTCACAGTGTCGCAGCAGCCCCTTCCACACGCCTGCCTGGGGGGGAGGGTTCCAGGAGGGAAGTCACTGAACTGCTTGGTGTCTTCAGTGTGCGTTGTGTTCTTGGCCACCTGTGTTGAATGTCTTCATCTTGGTCTGTCTCATAACTTGCTTTGTGGATAAAACTTATCTGAACATCTCATTCGAAATTTCAAATTTAACATTTTGTTAAATAGTTAAATTTAGAAGAGTTAAAACACTTAAATTATTTTTAAGTATATTTTATTGATTATGCTATCACAGTTGTCTCATTTTTTTTCTTCCCTTTATTCCCCTCTACCCTGCACCTCCCCTCCCACCAGCATTCCTCACCCACCTTAGTTCATGTCCATGGGTCATACATACAAGTTCTTTGGCTTCTACATTTTCTATACTATTCTTTTTTTTTTTTTAAGATTTTATTTATCTTTAGAGAAGGGAAGGAGAGAGGGAGAGAAATATCAATGCATGGTTTCCTCTCTTGCGTCCCCTGCTGGGACCTGGCTTGCACCCCAGGCGTGTGCCCTGACTGGGAATCGAATCTCGATCCTTGGGTTCACAGGCCCGCACTCAATCCACTGAGCTACACCAGCCAGGGCTCCATACTATTCTTAATCTCCCCTTGTCTATTTTGTACCTACCATTTAGGCTTTTTATTCCCTGTTCTTCCCCGACCCCTCCCTGCTGATAACCTTCCATGTGGTCTCCATTTCTGTGAATCTCTTCCTGTTATAGTTGTTTGCTTAGTTTATTGTTGTTTTTTTTAAGGTTCAATTGTTGACAGTTGTGAGTTTGTTGTCATTTTACTGTTCATAGTTTTGATTGCCTTCTTTTTCTAAGTCCTTTTAACATTTCCTATAATAAGAACTTAGTGATGATGAACTCCTTTAACTTGATCTTATCTGGGAAGCACTTTATCTGCCCTTCCCTTCTAAATGAAAGCTTTGCTGGATAGAGCAATCTTGGATGTAGGTCCTTGCCTTTCATGACTTGGAATTCTTCTTTCCAGGCCCTTTTTGCCTGCAAGGTTTCTTTTGAGAAATCATCCAACACTCTTATGGGAACTCCTTTGTAGGTAACTGTTTCCTTTTCTCTTTTAAGATTCTGTCCTTATCTTTAATCTCGGGCAATTTAATTATGATGTGCTTTGGTATGTTCCTCCTTGGGTCCAGCTTCTTTTGGACTCTGAGCTTTCTGGACTTCCTAGAAGTCTATTTCTTTTGCCAGGTTGGGGAAGTTCTCCTTCATTATTTTTTCAAATAAATTTTCAATGTTCTGCTCTTCTCCTTCTGGGACCCCTATGATTCGGATGTTGGAATTTTGAAAGGTGTCCTAGAGGTACCTAAGCCTCTCCTAATTTTTTTCTTTTAAATTCTTATTTCTTCATTCTGTTCTGGTTGAATATTTCTTTCTTCCTTCTGTTCCAAACCATAATTTTGAGCCCCAGTTTCCTTCCCTTCACTGTTGGTTCCCTGTACATTTTCCCTTATTTCACTTTTCAGAGCCTTCACTATTTTGTAACCACACTCAACCAATTCTGTGAGCTTCCTGATTACCAGTGTTTTAAACTGTGCATCCAAAAGTTTGGCTATCTCTTTGTCACTTAGTTGTATTTTTTCTGGAGCTTTGAACTGTTCTTTTATTTGGAGCATTTTTTTTTGTCTCTGTGTACCTGTTATATAGTGAGGGGCAGAGCCTTAGGTGTTCACCAGGGTGGGGCAACTCATGTGGCTGCGTCGTGATGCTGTATGTGGGGGAGAGGTCTGAGAGGGAACAATACCACTTGCTCTGCACTCCGCTGGTTTTCAGTCACTTCCCATGCTACCCAGAAGCAAATTAGGCCCTTCTGGTGCTGATTCCCTGGTGGGTGGCTTTGTGTATGTTCTAAGACCCTATGGGTCTCTCCAACAAACACTCCTGTGAGGCTGGGAGTTTCTCCTGCAGCTGCCTTAATCCCAACAGATGTTTTCAGTCAGAGACTTTGAGGCTTTATTGCCCCACACTGGGACCCTGGGTCATGCAGTCTATCTTACTCCCCAGTTGTTCCTCCCAGTTTATCTGCACTCGAATGTGGGACTGCCTGGTCCACCAGCCGCCTTGCCTGGCCCGGTCCACACTGCCTTGCCACACATCCTCTCCTCCCCATCTGCCCATCTCCGCCCCTCCTACTGGTCTGCATGAATGTTTCTTCTTTAACTCTTTGGTTGTTGGACTTCTATACAGTTTGATTTTCTGGCAGTTTTGGTTCTTTTTGGTTTTTAAATTGGTAGTTGTCCTTCTTCTGGTTATGAGAGAAAGCAAAATATATCTATCTACACTTTTATCTTTGCCGGACGTCCAATTTTAATTCTAAATAATTCCATACTCTGGTTTCTCTTCAGATTGTATAACTTTCATATAGTAATTTCATATAGTAATTTTTACTAAGTAATTTCATATAGTATATTGAGTTGTTTTGAAGGGGGAGGGTCTTCCAGAGGATCAAGTCTACAATACTAGCAGAAGCGGAAGTCCACAAGGGTTTTCTACCCCATAATTGCTGCTATTCTCCTCTGGCTACCACTGTAGTTACAGGTTCTTCAGATAGAATGCAGATGGTTTCTCTGCAGTGCAATTTCGTCACAGAACACAGAATGAACTTCCCTACTTGGAAGGGCAGGAGAAACAGAGCAGGACTTTGCTGGGAAGAAGAGAAGTGCTCAGAACCTGGTAAAACCTGAACATTTCCAAGGCCTTTTCGACATTGACATCAGCTCTCGTGGGCACTCAGCCCGCCTCCGGCTGGGGAGTGCGGTGCAGCGGCACTTAAATAGGAGCTGAATAGCCCTGCCCCATGCTGGCTCTGAGGTGGTGTCCTACAGAATGACCATATAAAACCTGGTGAGTGCTTGTTAAATTCGCGATTGTATGTCTGCAGAGCTGGACTGAAATCATGCAGGCAGGCAGCAACCGTGCTGGGCAGTTTCTTCGGGTGAATAATATGGCTATAAAAGAAATGATCTTCCTGTGCTTTCTTTTTTTTTTTTTAAGGAAAAAGGCCAATATTATGTTCAAATGTTTTTACAGTTTGGGACACATTTTTATTAAAATAAATGAACACATAATTGATACAGTATATGTACATTATGTACTGTGGTTTCGATCTTTTTTCTTCCGAGCATGTAGCACAAACCTGAAGGAAAAGTTTTGAACTAGTAATTCTTGTAATTCACTTGAATTTAAAAAACATGCTGATGGGCCTTGAGCTACCACTTCTTCCCATTTTTTCTAAGACTTTCCACATAATCTATCTTCGTATTACTCAATGCTGATGTAGTACAAAGTTAAAAAAAAAAAAAGCAAGGTACAGAAGAGTGGGGATGGGCTGCTGCCATTGTGGAAAGAGCAAGATACATTATGTGCATACACACAGGAAGTTTCTGGAAGGAACAAAAGAAACTTAACATTGGCCGCCCACGGTGAGTCCAGGAGGGGTCACCAGTGGCCTATTTTATTAAATAGCCTTGAACTTCTGTTTACGTGCATATGTTATTGTATAATGATGACCAACCATCCTGGGCAAACCTGGCAAGCATGGCCTGGGGTGAAAAGAAAAGTAAGGAAGATACTGGGAATCCGATGGATCCTCCTCCCCACGCCTCGATGGCCACCGATCGCCCTGCTTTAAAAAACAGAATTCATTGTTTCAGACTCTGAAAATTAAATATCTAGACTTTTTCCATAAAAAGTATAATGAACAGTTTTTGACCACCTACTATGCCCAAGATACTATACCGGGCAGTTTATATAAATGGTCCCAGTTGAATCTTCACAAGGACGAGTAGAATTTCTATTCTCCCGTGAACCACAGGACCTTGTTCAAGGTCATCACTTAGTTGGTGAGATGGCTACAACGAGGCTTGAGCCAAATGCCAAATCCAGTCTTTCCACTGCACCGCACATCAGAGTGCTGGGTGAAAGTCACCTGTCGAGACCCTGGACCTCACCCCTTTTGGGATATTTGTGGAAGATGAGTGGCCTTCTCATGGCTTGTGTCAGGCACCCAATATAAGTCCACGTATTGGAGTTACAAGGGCATCCACGCTGGTGTCAAACTGCGTGTGTTCAGGGAGCCCACAGGGAAGAGCAAGGCTCACGTCTGCATTCCTCACTCTCCTGTTTTCTGCGGGGCAGTCCCGCAGCTTCGTGCTGGCTGCTCTGGCTTTCTGCTGGCCCCTCTGGACACATTCATCTTCTGAGGGTTATAAATATTTTCAGAATCAAAAGAGAAATGCTGATGAAGATAATAACCAAAACAATAGCAACAGAAGTGTGGTTGAGTTGAAAGCGCCATGTGAGTCAGTGGAGAAAATATGGACTAGTAAATACAAGGGCTGGGACGGTTGTCCTTACCTTACTCTTTACACCAACAAAAACTCCAGACAAAGTTCTATATATGATACAAAGACACAAACCACCAATTAACCGTAAAGTGCCAGGAGAAAACACATATACACATTTATGTGTGTGTCTCCGTGCATGTGCGTGCTCACGACACAAATTCTGCAGCGCCCAGGAGAGCGAAGTAAAAAAAAAAAAACAAAAAAAACGCCTCCTTCTTCGTCTGAACCCCATGTTCTATTCCCTGAGAGAAAGCAACTTGTAAGTTTCCTGTGTAGCCTTCTGGAGGTATTCTATATATATTAAAGCATGTACATGGGTGTATGTACATGCATATAAAAGAGAAGAGATCCATATACTCTTAGAGCATTCCAAATTTAGAAATTGGAAAAAGCAAAAAGACCCAGTGAAGGACACTGAGAAGAAAGTCACCTAGGCAGGAGGAAACCAGGGCAGGTGGAGGCCTGGCTGCCAGTCTGTTAAGCGGCGTATTGGTGACCAGAGATTGACAACGTGAAGCCCACTGATGTGGGCCAAAGCCTGACTGCAGTGGGCACAAAAGAGAATGGGAGACGAATTGGAGACTTGAAATTATAACCCTTTGAGGAGTTTTGCTATGAAAGGAATCAGGAAAAACAGGGGAGTTGCGGGGGACAGTGAAGGCTGGCGTCATAGCTAAGGCTGAGTGCTTGGTAAAATTGCACTCGACTGCTTGCATCTGCAAGGAGGATCCAACCTGCAGCGACAGCAGCCAGAACCTGGGTGGGGGTGGGGGGTTGAGAATGAAATAGATAGCTGCAAGCTTCCGATGAATATGCTGTAACTTTTGCAGTAGACATATGTGTCAGTTAGATAGCCTAGGAATGGAACGATCTGTGCCTGCAGCGTCTCCCTAAGTTTACAAAATGTCCTTGAGCTGTATCTAACCCACTCCTATAAAATAAACATGGAGACCATGTTCAAGGCTCATTGTCTCTCCATCAGAAGACAATGTCCCCCCAGTCCCCACTTTTCCTTAAACCGTATGTGTTGTGTCTTTCTTAATCTCCTGTTGCCCCCACTCAGAGCTGGTCATGGCAGATAGTAACTTGATGGGTTGCAGAATCAAGTGAGGATGCTCTGATCAAGATATCACAACATTTCTGTATTCAGATGGGAGATGCCAAGGAGAGAGGAAAATGTAGGCATGGAAGGGGAGAGGAGGTATGACTGATGTCCCCAAGGTGGCAGAGGGGATGGGCACCCAGCACACAAGCTGTAGGGCTGGCCTGAGTTAGGAGAACAGAGTTTTTCCTTCACAGGAGCGGGAAGGCGAAGCGTGTAGACATAAAGGCAGGAGACTGGTTAGACATGATGCTGGGAGTGTGCTGAAGTTCCCTACTAATTTTTCTCTACTCTGTTCTCAGTGCAACAAGTGGTAGCAGTCAGCTGCAACTGCAGGGCTGGTTGGCTGAAGGCAGTCATGCAAGGGGTGAGTGAGAAGTTTTGCCCAGGATATAGGACAGCTGGTCAAAGTTGTGCCATAAAAGATAAGTGAACTGGCAAGTAAAGTCCATTCTGCCTCCTGGCAAGACAGGCTGCTAGGCTGTGTCAAAAAACCAAAGAAGTTTAAGGCCAGCTGAGCAAGGGGGGACCAAGCGGTGTGTGTGGGGGGTGCTTTACAGAGCAATTCAGTTACCTTTGTGGCATTGCATTTACACTGCAAACACTGGCTGAGATCCAGCACCCGGCTAGGAGGTCAAGATGTGGTGATGGATGAAGTCCATCACAGGTCATATGACCTGCAGAGATATACTTTCCTGTGAGAATAAGTCTCAATTTTGTAATTGAAGTAATTGGGGAGGGGGGGAGGTTCTTGGGTATCTGATGAGAGGAGGTGAAAGGAAGAAGTGTAGCAAGAACTAATCAGTGAATTTACAGGGGGTTGGGAGGTATAAATTTTATAACTCAGAACAGCCACAAACAATTCCTCCTTAAGCTTAACTCTCCTTTTTACCTAAGTTATGCAGAGTTAGTTGCCACCCAAAGACCACGGACTTTGTGGTCTTCACCAAATCCCTTAATTTACGTGTGATGTGCATCCCGGATGGCGTGCTTTCCAGGGCTCGGCCACATGGGGGCCATGATTCTGCCACGGAACCTATTTTTCCATTATGAGTGGTAACTGGAGAACTTGTTTTGTCAATCAGTTGTAAAAAAATCCATCCCAAATATTAACTGTTTTTGTAAGCCTCTCAAATCATCCTGCCCATTTTTTTTATGGTTCTAGGTAAGTCCAAGAAGACCATCATTAAATAAGCCACAATTGTCACAGACAGGCTGAAACTTCATGCTTCGCCTTCTCTGCTGTTTAGCTGGTAGTAATCAAATCAGGAAGCCCAGTGGGATTCTGTTCCCAATCTTATTGTGCAATCATTGTCCTGGCTCCTTTCTTTCATTATTGCACACAGAACCACACTGATCTCATCCACTTTCAAAACGACTGTTTGTTTCCCCATTGCTGCAGAAAGTTGTGCCAGGTTCCCCCAGACCCCTGAATGTTTTCCCATAACACATTTCCATCTCAGAGTTACACTGCTTAATGCTTGCTGAATGTTATGATTTCTGTGTGCTTCTTTCAAATGCCCTTCCTTAAAGGATTTTGAGTAAATGCAATTTTTAGTCAATTGAATATTTCCCCACCTTATTTCTTTTCATTTTTACACAGATTGGCTATTTCTTCATTCCACAGGAAAAAGGCAGTAGTAGGCGATGGCCAGTTCTAAGCCACTACATCAAAGCAGCCATGTAACCACTTTCCATGAAGGGCTAGTTATTAAATACTTGATAAAGGCAATAATAATTTTTTTGTTTTGTTGTACTGACCTTACAAATGTTTTTATTCTCTCACATATCCTTGTGTGGTTCAATTATATTTATCACACTGTTTGAAAAAGTAAGTGATTTTAAGTTCCTTCTGCTATTGGAGGGAATTGGTGTGTGGTTGTATGAATCATTATGTATTTTGCAAGTTGGGATAAATCCTCAAGTGCTTTTATACAGGAGCTGAGGCCCATCTATTCTTAAAGCTTATCATGGGATTTTCATATATCTTTGTATGAATTAGTATTCTATGTTGCAAATGACTTGAAGTCCCTTAAACAACAAAGAGAAATGTGGCCTTTGTAACAGAAAAGCACAGATGTAGTCAACTTCAGGTAAGGTTTGATCCAGCAAACAATGTCATAGAGGAGAGAGGATTATAGAGAGTATGAGAGCATTTGGTAATAAAACTATAAGGTTAGTTTTTGAGATTTTGTGAAGTTTTGTGTATTTGTCAACTTTCTGAAGTATGTAATGCATTTTGATTTTTTCTTACTCTGAATAATTTTGTATTCATAATATTTATCCACTAAAGTGGTTTCTGCACAAACTGTGTAACTTCAAGTATCACAGAACCTGGATCTGTTCCTGCTGAGGAGAGGATGAGAAGGTAGTTCCCAGAAGAAAATATTTTATGAAAATGAAGGTGAAGTGACATCTAATGACAAAAACAAGATAGAAACGAAAACCTATTTTGGTGGTTGTAAAAAATGTTGAAAATTTTTAGCTTTTAATTTTGCTTGGATGAGTCTGATAAATGTTTTATTGGTAATGAAGCTATTTAAAGGTGGGAGCTATGGGTTCAACTTTTCTGGGTTTAGCCCCAGTGATCAGAAAAGTAATTTGTGTGTAAAAACACTGATTTTCTAATGCTTCTTTCCAGAACCGTGATTCGAAAATGGTTACACTCTTTCTTTATTTGACCAAACACAAACGTTTCACAGAGGGACCCAAGTTCCATGGAGGAGGTAAACCAGAACCTCAAAGGACCCTACATAGAAATATCACCACAACAAGAGCAAAACGTGGATTAAGAAAACAATGATGAGAGATTTGGCTACTGGCCCACTTATTCCAAATAATTATCTACTGGCTATTTCCCTGGTATTTGACCAAAGAAATCTTGCCAGATGTATGATTGTCATTAATTTAAGAATGACCCAATGTAACCCCATGTTTCCTAGCATTCTTGAAGAGCACATGTTTATTTTAAAGGTTGATGTTTCTAAAGGTTTCTAAAGGTTTGATGTTTCTAAAGGTTCATGCGTGTTAGAAAAGAACTGATGTGAAATTACTTGGGAGGAAAACACTTGAAGTAGACTGCTCACCTTGGCATTTCCAAGAAAGGTTTGAGATTCATTCTGAGTTTTGTCGGCGAATGCAATTCCTTCTCGGTGAGACAGCGTGTGGGAATGGAGCGTGTGGGAATGGAGTGGGTCGGGGCATCTGGAGGCCGCGCCGCTGCCGGTGGTCCAGGGAGGCCCGGGTCTCCTTCCCGTGGAGTCTTTGCCTTCTCCAGAGCTCCTTCACCTGGTAGTTAAGGGGGACATTTTGGTTTGTATATTTATTTTTGTGGTACGTTTTTTAAAAGATTTTATTTATTTAATTTTTAGAGAGGGGGAAAAGATGAGAGAAAGAGAGGGAGAAAAAGAGAGGGAGAGAAACGTCGATCGTGCCCTGACCGGGAATTGAACCAGTAACCTTTCGTTTTAGGGACAATGCAGAACCAACTGAGCCGCACCAGACAAGGCTGTTTGGTGCACTTTTAAGTAACCTTAGTCTGAGACCTGTTGGGGTCTATTGAGAACAAATACACATAAACCAGCAGCCACTTGGTTTGTGCTTTGCTGTTTGCCAAGTCACCTCTCTCGGCACAGTGTCTTCATTTGTAAAAACCAGGGAGTTGTTCCAGAAGGATCCCCAAGGTGCAAACAGCTGCAGCGCTCTATTCTAGTGTCCTACTATAGGGTGTGCATACATCTCACACATTGTGTTCTGTAGGTTCTATACTACAGCGCGTAGATATTTGCAGACAAATGTTAAAGGCTTTAACACTGGAAATAGGCCCCTGAAACTCAGGAATCTTCTTCAGCTTATTGTGAATGCACTGACTTTCATCTTTCCTGGAAATTTGCTGGGAATAAGTAGTGTCTTCCAACATTTCTTAGAGGAGACTTTTCCTCCCCCTCGGCAGTTAGACCGCCCCACCTCAGCCAATCGCTGTGGACTGGGGATATTTACGTAAATGGTCGGTGGGCCTCAGAATCATCTGGGGGTTTATTAAACACAGATTGCAGGTCCCACTCCCAGAGCTTTTAGGGCGGGGCCTGGCAGTCAGCACTGTCCACAGTTCCCGGGTGACGTTGCTTGCTACTTCAGGACCCACTCAGAACCACAGATGTACAGCATTTACCCGTCTGGCTGACCCTTCCCTTGGAGGAGGCAGGGCATTTAAGGGCATTTATGACCATTATGTAGGATGAGGTCCGTATTTGTCCTTCAAGATACTCCTCTCCTCCCTCCCAGGCCAGGAAACTCAGAGCTACCATAATAGACAGTCCAGCCAGAGAGTAGACTCTTGATTTCCAATCTTTGGTCTGAAAGATAGAGGGGAAGAGAAAATACTTTCTTTTTTTCACCAGTGGTTTGTACTGGAGATTTCTTATTTGGGTGGCTTGAAGCCAGCTAGTATTGCTGACCTTTTGTCCAGTTAATTCTATCAAGGCTTTTATTGAATCCCGAAATATTGCATTTTATCCATTTATTTATCTATCTGCCCATCTACCCATTCATCTAAATAATTCATAATCACCCTAGAAAAACTGGAAAGTAAATGTAAGCAAAAGATAAATAACATCCAGAATCCAATTAACCCAGGAAAATCACTTTGAAAAACAGGCCGCATTGCTCTGAGACACGCATCACCATCTCCCACAAACATCTCTGCATGTTAATAAATACACAAGTGCTCCACCATTTAGTTTTAAGTTATGTGGTATTGACTATAAAAGTAACAAGTTCCTAATGTTAAAAACTAGACAATTAAAAATATATTAAAAAATAACAGTCCTACTCTCCTATACCAAAACATTATTTTCAATAGCTGCAGAATATCTTACTGTATAGAAAACACCACGATTTTGCTGGCCCCCTAATTTAGCCCTTAAAATGCTTCTTTTTTCCTTCTATAATAAATAATACAGCATTGAAATTTTGCACATAGACATTTGTATATTGGTCATTTCTTCATTTTAATGATATTTTAACATCCTTATGGCTGTCAGATTTACAAATGAGACTTTTACGTAAGGCAGCTCAGAAGTAGATGGTTGATTACATTAAAGAGGCGGGAAAGCAAGGAATCATTTTAAAAAAGTAAAGGAACTTTATGAAAGACACAGGTGACTCGTGCTATTTAAACTTCTAGAGCAAAGAAAGAGAAATAAAGCATCCAAATTATTTCATATGAAAGAAGGTTGGGTTTTTGTCAAATGCTTTTTCTGCATCTATTGAGATGGTCACCTGGTGTCTAGTCGTTGGGTACAGCATACTGATTGCTCTTCAGGTGTTAAACCACTTTTGCTTTCTTGGGATAAACCTGCTGTGGCCATGATGCGTTTTCCTTTGTACGTAAAGATGTGTTCAGTTTGCTAAAATGTTAAAATGCTTGCATCTATGTTTAAGCGGTGTATTGGTCTGTAGTTTTCTTACGTCTTTGCCTGGTCTTGGTGTCAGTGTGATGCTGGCCCATAAAATGAGCTGGGAGGTATTCCCTATTCAACTGTCTGAAGTTGTGCAGAATCAGTATTATTCCTTCCTTAAATATTTGGGCCTGGGGTTTTCTTCGTGGAAAGGTTTTCACCTACACTTTCAGTTTCTTTAATAGATACAGAATTATTCTGGTTATCTAACCTTTCTTTAGTGGGTGTTCGCAGTTTGTGTCTTTCAAGGAATTGGTCTGTGTTAGCTATGTTGTGGCATTTCTACCTGTGGTAATTAGAATAGCAGATGGAAGTCTTTTCCCCCCCTCTTTTCCAGTTAACTCTCCTTTTGGTGTTTGGAAGCCATACTGGGTCTGGACTGGTCCCTGTGGTCCCCACCTTTCCTTTTATGGTCAGCCTTTGGAAAACTACTACTTCCTCCTCTCCCTACCACTTGCATTTCCCACTTAAAAAATTCACTCCAAATTGTGCCTTAATTATTGTTTAATCAGTCCAGGAGTGTCTGCATTTCAAAAGAAAATGTTTCTGTGAGGAGTAGGTGAGGGAAGTACTTCAGGAAATGGGCTTTCCTCTCTTTTTCAAATCCTAATCTATTACACTTTTATTTTCACTGTTGTGCTTAAGTCTCCACCCAGTGAGTTTCCGCTGCTCTTTGGTTAACTTAAAATCTCTGACATAGCCCTGCAAGATCCTGCCCTGGCAGAGTGATCAGAATCCATTCTGTATGCTGTCTGGTGGAACCCTGTCTTGGTGGTCAAACTATTGAACTTCTCTGAGAAAGCGACACTCGTGATCCCGAGTCGAGTCCAGAAATGTACACACAAAACCAAGTAGACTAGACTACGAAAGTTTGAAAGTCACGGTTTGAAGGCGTGCCATTCTGAAGATGCTAAATTCTTGTGGCCCCCAGACAGAACCCGCGCCTCTCTGCATTCTTGCCTCGGGCAACCACGCGGATGCCCTGAGTGTTAAGGATTGAAGGTGGGCTCCGGGACCACTGCGCGCTGGGGAAGAGGCCCTGGTGCTGCGGAGACCCCGAGGCTGCCGAGCAAAGGGTGGAGAGAGAGAGGGACTGAGTAACCGAGGAGCAGAGCCTGACCCCGGGCGGCCGAGCACTTGGACGCTGGGGGACGCTGAAGGCAGGGGCGGCCGGGAGCGCGGCGGCTCGGGGCCGGGGGTGGGGGGTTGGGGACCGGTGGGTGGGGGGCTGCGGAGCCCGGCGCACTGGGCGGGGCGGGGTGCCCCGAAGCCCCAGGCGCTGGGTAAGGTTGCCGTGTCCGGCCTCGGAGCGCCGTGCACCGCAGCACCATGCAGTCCGGCCACTTGGAGATGATTTTTGACCGCGTGGGGCACTTCGGCAGGTAGGGAGCTGGGGCGGGAGTGAGGAGGGTGGACGGCCCAGGGCAGCGGCAGTCGCGTGGGCGGAGGCGTCGGTGGGGCCCGTTTCTTTCCGTTGCGGTGAGGTTCTCGCGCTGCTCTCGAGATCTGAAACCCCTTTCACCCCACGTGTCTCAGAGAAGTCGGGAGACTCCGGTCCAGACTCTCGGAACCCGGCGGCAGGACCCCCCCCCCCCCCAAGCGAGGAGAGAGGCGGTGGGGGCTGCGGGCTCTCCGGACGCACCGCTGCGGGGCGGGTGGGACCTGGCGCGCGCGCCGCGGAAGCCGGAGGCCCGAGGCTCCGCCGCCGCACAGAAGGGGGACTGCCTGGCCCTGCGCGCCCGTTTCTCTAACCCGCCGAACAGGGTCCTCTTCCACTTCCCGACGCCGCTGCTACTCCGCCCCGCGTTTGTCTTAGTGCCTGAGCAGGCATTGCCCCCTAGGAACGACCCTTAGGCAGAATTTGTTGCCGTTAATAGAAACCTGGTATGTGCCAGCTGCACTGTGCCAGGTAGTTAGTGACACGCAGTGCTTCATTCGATGCCCATCGTGATCTCGCAAAGGCGGCTGGCAGGGCCAAAGACCCACAGCTCTCACCTGGTGGGACCTAGGTTTAACCTTTTTACACTCGGCAGCCTCTTTTCATTTGTTAAACTAATAAAAACTGTTTAAATGTATTCAGTCATTAATTCGGTCATTCATTCATTTATGGAGAAACTCGTCTATGTGACCCCGAATGTTTCGCGGGGAGAGGAAGCTGGGTGAGGGGCCGACAGCACGCTGATCGCTGATCGAAGGTTGGAGCCGGGCCTGCATCCTGGCCAGCCACTCCCTCTAACGCGATTCTGGGAGTATTGTGGCTCCGTTTCCGATCCATAAAATGGGAATCATACTATCTGCCTTACCTCCTGTTCCCAGGTTTGTAGTGAAGAAATGATACGGTGCTGCTCTGCAAGGTGCAAAGTTGCACGGCTTTTTGTTGTGATTCCCAGTGTCCACAAAAAGGAAGTTATCGAGCCACTGAGGAAGGGCAGGAGGTCCCAGCTGTCCCCTACTTCCTCCTAAGACCTGCACTGTTGAATGCTGAGCTGTGTCTAGCTCTGTCATCAGCACACCTGGGCTTCTTTAGTGGTCACTACAGCCCTATGAGATTGGTAGCATCACTCTCATTGTTCACACAAGAAAACTGGGGCATGTGCCTCACTCACAGAGCTGGTAGCAACAGTAGAAGTGGGTGTCATTGGATGTCCATTCGTCTCCACAGCTCACACTCTCAACCCTGATGCTCTCCTGAACACAGTTAGCCACTGACCCTGGTACTCAGTTCAGCTCTGGGGTTGGATTTCTGAGTTCCAGTCCTGGCTCCACCAAGTATAAACTATATGGTACTGAGCATTTTATTTCCCGCTTCCTCGTCTGTGTAATGGAGGTGATAACAGAACCACAAATGCTTATTATAAGTCCTCCACATGTAGCCTCTCATTTCATCCTCCCAGTAACCCTACGGGGTTATCTCTGTTTATCTGTGCATATATTAAGCTAAACCCGACAGAGACCATTCATATTTGCTTACGTTCTTTTTTTAGTCCATAGGCCAGATAGAATAACTTGCTTTTCTTCTCTTTTTTCAGATATCAGATATTCATCTATTTCACATGTGCCTTCCAGAACATCTCTTGCGGCATCCACTACTTGGCCTCTGTGTTTATGACAGTTCTGCCCAAGCACACCTGCAGGCCCCCGGGCAAAGTGAGTCAGGTCCTTTTCCAAAACACCTCTATTTGGAGGTTGGAGGACGTCTGGAGCCTGTTCACCTCGAAGGAGGACTATCGCATTGTGGTGCTGCAAGAGGACGGTGAGGTCTGGGAGCTCCAAAGTTGTCACAGGTTCCGGTGGGAGAACGTGTCGCACTTGAACTATAAATACAACGGCATTAAAAGTAGCTTTCCTTGTTTGGATGGCTACATGTACGACACCAGCAAATGGGACAGCACCGTGGTCACTCAGTGGGATCTGGTCTGTAACCGAGAATGGTTTGCAAGGCTGATCCAGCCCACATTTATGTTTGGAGTCCTGCTGGGAGCGCTGATTTTTGGCTACCTTTCTGACAGGTAAAAGTGAGATATTTAGCATTGTTGCACTGGGGTAGGGTTTATCTTCCTGTCTGGCTTTCTTAGGGTACAGGGAACTATGTTAACAATTTCAGTTGTTTTCATGCTTCCAATCTATATACCTGCCTCTTTGCCGATCTGTTAAATAACATTCACAAAATAACATATTGGGAAGGGAATGCATTCTGAAGACAGTCCGCCTGTGTTCAAATCCTGGTTCTACTTATTAGCTATGCCACCCTCCCCCCAGGGCGAATTGCCTGACCTGCCTTTTGGAAGAATCTTGTTTGTGAGCTGGAGAGGAAAATCATAGCACTTGCCTCAAAGAGTTATTGTGAAATTAATACAGAAAAAATACTTTGGATATAGGAACCATTCAACAGACACTAATTGTTATTTCGAATATTCATTTTTTGTTAAATAGACTTGTGTTGTTGAAGAGATGTAGCTTGGTTCTGCACCAAGACTTCAAATACAGGAATTATCAGGCATAGATAAGAAAATAACTATGTTTGCTCTTCTCAAAGAAGTGAAAGACAAGTCTTAAAACATTGATAAAAGTCTGGAAATTGTAGTTTAAAATGACATAAAATTGAAGAATAATTAGAACCTCTGGAAAAAAATTTAAAAGTGACCAACAAACT
Source organism: Artibeus jamaicensis (assembly GCF_021234435.1). Taxonomy (NCBI): domain Eukaryota; kingdom Metazoa; phylum Chordata; class Mammalia; order Chiroptera; family Phyllostomidae; genus Artibeus; species Artibeus jamaicensis. Next base: position 21,378,082 of record NW_026521812.1, read on the forward strand.
TCCTGGGTACTTTAAACAGCCCTTTGCTACACAGCTAAAGAAAGAATTAGTAAAATGGATGATAGTTCAGAAAAAAAAAGTATCAATAATAAAACTCAGACAAAGACCCGGACAATATGCAAGATTGGAATTAACGAAGGCAGAGGAATAAGGTGTGGCCATGTTTAATATTACAAGCTAATGGTGGAAATGACCACATTAACATCTTAGAGGCCAAAATTCTAATCACCAACTCAGTAAACACAAGAAGAGCATTTAATAAACTTTAAAATCCATTCATGATAAAAACTAAGAATAGAAGAATGTCTTTGCTGTTAACAAGTATCTACAAAAAGATCCACCGCTAGCGGGAGAGCTCAGTTGGTTGGAGCATCGTCCCGACACACCAGGGCTGTGGGTTCTCTGCCCAGTCAGGGCACATGCAGGAATCAGCCAGTGGACGCTTGGACAGGTGGAGCAACAAACTGACGTTCCTCTTTCCCTTCCTCTCTCTCAAATCAATAAATAAAAAATTTAAAAGGTGGCGTTCAAAGTGCAAATGAGACCGGGGTGCATTAATGCATGGGGGCCAACAATCTAGCCTAGTGTTGTGTGGGAGCAGAGAAGACCAAGGGTGTGCAGCAGGCACTTTCCCATTGCTCCCACATCTTCCGCTCTACCAGGCAAACCTGTTGGCTGGAATCTTGGAACCGATTTCTTTTGCCTTAAAACTCTCTGTCAGAGACAGCGCATGGGGAGAAAATATATGCAACTTGCATGTTTTAATAAGGGTCTAGTATCCAGAATATATAAATAGCTCTTACAACCCAACAATAAAAAAATCCAATTTAAAAATGGCACAGGATTTGGATAAATGTTTCTCTAAAGAATATATACAAATGTCTAATAAGCACATATAAAAATGCTTAACATCATTAATCATTAGGGAAATGTACGTCAAAATCACAATGCCATGCCCCTGCACACTCACCAGGATGGCAGTAATCAAAAAGACAGGCAGGAACAAGAGTCGAGAAGCATGTGGAGAAATTGACATGCTCATACGTTGCTGGTGGGATTGGAAAAATGGGGCAGCCACTTTGGAAAACAGCTCGGCAGTTCCTCAAAAAGTTAACACTTAGATGACCCAGCAATTTCCCTCCTCGGTATATAGCCAAGAGAATGAAAATGTAAGTTCCTCTAAAATCTTGTTCATGGGTGGTCATGGCAGCATTAATCATAATAGTCAAAAAGTGAAATAGTGCAAATGTCCATCATCTGATGAACAGAAACAAAATGGGATGTAGCCATACCATGGAAATGTCAGTCATAAAAAAAGACTGAAGTACCACCCTGGCTGGTGTGGCTCAGTGGATTGAGTGCAGGCCTGCGAACCAAACAATTCCGGTTAGATTCCCAGTCAGGGCGCATGCCTGGGTTGCAGGCCAGTTCCCAGCAGGGGATGCACAAGAGGCAACCATACATTGATATTTCTCTCCCTCTCTCCTTCCCTTCCCCTCTAAAGATAAATACAATCTTAAAAAAAAAAGACTGAAATACTGATGGATGTACTGATGGATGTACAGCCTGGCTGAACCTTGAAAACAATGCCAAAGCCAGACACAAAAGGTCATGGATTGTGTGACTGCACTGATATGAAGTGTCTAGAATAGGCCACTCTACAGAGACAGAAAATAGATGGATGAGTGGTGGTCAAGGGCTGGAGGGAGCAGAGAATGAGGAGCGACGGTTCCTGGGTGCAGCCCCTTTTGGGGTTCGATAGTGATAAACATGGCACAACTCTGGGAATACGCTGAAAGCCACTGAATTCTATCCTTTCAAAAATTGATCTTTATGGCATGTGAATTCTATTTCAATTTTAGAAAGTCTATCAGGAACATAATTTGTTTTTTATTTGCTTTTTAGACAAAGAAATACCCATCCAAATTATAAAAATATAGGGCAAGTAAACACCTTATTCTATGAGCAGAATGTAACAAGACCTCTGTCTTTAGGGGGGTCAGCAAGAGCTGCTGCACCCTTGGTGGGCAGAGCCAGCCCTGCCGGGAAGGTGATCCAGCAGGTCAGACTGGAAGCTCTGGGAGGGAAAGGACAAATCCTCCTTCCTCTTCCCCGAAACCCCCAATTAGAGGTCTTCTAGGAAGCACCCAGAGTGGTCATGTATGTGTACCAGCGGCTTGGGCAGAGACCTCTCTTCTCCTGGGAAAGACTGGCCTCTGGAAGAAACCTGTGTTTGCTCACATTCCGCTCAAAACAAACAAATAACAATAGTCAAATACACAAGCTATTAAAAATATTGGTAACACTCATTGTTCATGGGTCCGGGTGGATGTTCAAACTGTTACAACTGTACTTTGCCTCCTCCACTGTGGCTGCTTCTTTTCCAGGGTGGGAAGACGAGTGGTCTTGTGGTCCACGAGCGTCGGCATGTATGTGTTCGGCATAGCGGTGGCGTTCATGGCGGATTATTACAGCTTCGTGCTCGCACGCTTTCTTCTTGCTGTTGTGAGTTGTGTTTTTTAACCTCGTTAATCCTGCCACAGTGTTTTCACATTAAACCTTAATTCTCTTAGATGTGCCTATTTAGAATCTAGGGCAAGAGATCGAGGACTAACCTTTGTTCTCTCCCTGGCAGAAGTTTTTCTGTGGAAAATTAATGCACTCTGTTTAGAATGTAACTCATTAAAATGAAAAGTTGCTGCTTTACTAGGCCGAAACTTTTTGTTCGACTCTGTGCCTGGCACATGAGCTACATTCCACAATTACTAAGGTATTATTTTATTTCTGAGCGATTAATTATATTCATCTTGTCAGACTCTGCATTTATGAGCCAAACAGATGGTTAAGGTATATTGTGAAGGAAGTCATTTGTGTATTGTGCAGTCAGAATGCAAACAGGAAGGCATCAGGCCTTTTTGTTCTAAAGAACAGGGGATTCGGGTAGAAAGGGCCTGAGTTTAAATATAGCTTTGTCATATATTGGCTTCTTAGCTGTGTGACCAGGGGAAAACATGGTGTCCTCTTTGAGTTTTAGTTTCTAAACGGTAAGCTGTAGAAAACAGCCCCTACTTCACAGGGCTGCTATCAGGAGTCAGTGAGGTTCGAGTAAACATCTGCAGCACAGCTCCCAGCAGGGGGTAGGCATTCTTGTGGGATGGGGACCTTCCCTGGAAGTAAAGCAGCGAGTGAGAAGATGTCTCCACACTTGGTGAGGCCTTCAGACAAGTTCCAAATTACCAAACAGCAGCAGCAGTGCTTCTGTTTGAAGGTCACTGGCCGAGGATAATGGAGTAAAGTTTTTACCTGTGGGAAGAGCTCGTAATCTTGCTGAGCACGGAGGAGGGCAGGTGTCCCTCTCACTGGGCTGGGTGATCCGAGGGCCCAGAAGTTGATACCCACAGGAAGTTTCAAAAGAGTATAATTCAAATATTAAAGGATAAAGAGAGGCATTTGGGGAAATCAGTGGTACTGTAGAATAATTTTGCAAAAGTTAATTTTATGATTTGTGTTATAAAAGTCAAATGTGAAATAATTTTGCAGTAAAAATTTTAATCCTTTCATTTCCCCCAAAATCTATCATTTTATTTATTTATTTATTTATTTATTTATTTATTTATTCCAAGAATGATCATACTATTGCTGTTGTAATCTAAATTTTGTTAAAGATAAGCCTATTTTCAAAATAGTTTTTTCTCCACTTTTTTATTGTGGTAAGAGACACACAACATAGAATTTAGCACCTTAACTTTTTAAAAAATGTTGGTAACCATATATATATATATATATATATATATATTTAATTTTATTTATTTATCTTTAGAAGGGAAGGTTGCTTCTGGTGCATCCCCTCCTGGGAACTGACCCCTGCTGGGAACTGGCCTGCAACCCAGGCATGTGCTCTGATGGGGAATCGAACCACAATCTTTTGATACACAGGCCTGTGCTCAATCCACTGAGCTACACCAGCCAGGGCTTAGAACCTTAACTTTTTAAGTGTGCAGGTCAGTGATGTCAGGTATTTTCACATGGCTGTGCAACCATCACCACCATGCATCTCCAGAACACTTTCCATTATGCAAAACTGAAACTCTGTACCCACTGAATAGCTCCCCATTCTCTCTCCCCCATCCAGCAGCCACCATTCTACTTTCTCTGCGAATATGACTACTGTGGGTACCTCATATAAGTGCAATCATACAGTATCTGTCTTTTTGTGATTGGCTTACTTCATGTTGCATAATGTCCTCAAAGGTTATTCATGTTGTAGCATGTGTCAGAATAGTCTTCCTCCTTTCTTTTCAAGGCTGAATAATATTCCGTTGTCTATATACGTACCACATTAGGCTTATCCATTCATCTGTCTATGAATGCTTGGGTTGTTTCCACATTTTAGCTACTGTGAATAAGGCTGTCATGAACATGGATGTACAGATATTTCTTTGAGACTTTGCTTTAAATTCTTTTAGGTATATACCCAAAGTGGCATTGCTGGATCATATGGTAATTCTATGTTTAATTTTTTGAGGAATTCTCATACCGTTTTTCTTAGTGGATGTAACATTTAACATTCCCACTAACAGTGCATAAGGCTTCCAATTTCTTCACATCCTTGTCAACCCTTACTATTTTCTCTTTTTTGCTGTAACCATATTAATGGTTGTAAGATGATATATTGTGATTTTGATTTGTATTTTCCTAATGATTAGTGATGTTGAGCATCTTTTCATGTGCTTGTTGGCCATTCGTATACCTTCTTTGAGGAACCCAAGTTCTTTGCTTGTTCATTTTTGAATTGAATTGTTTAATTGTTTGTTGAGTTTTAGAAGTTTTCTATATACCCTAGATAACTTTCTCTTATCAGATGTATGGTTTGCAAATATCTCATTCCGTAGGTTGCCTTTCACTCTGGTGATCATGTCCCTTGATGCACAGTTTTAAACTTTCATGAAGTCCAATGTGTCTGTTTTTTCTTTGTTGCCTGTCAAAATAAAGGTTTAGTCAAATCTTTTTTCTTCTTACTAGTTACCACAATGTTTTGTCCCTGTTTAAAATTTAGGATTTAATAAAAGGACTTCCTGTACAGGGATAAATTGATATGTACATGTACAAGGAACTGATAAATAAGTTCACAGTATACAGGAACATTTACATGAAATAAAAGGTAGTGTTTAACATTTATTTATACATAACCTCTCAAGTTTTGCTGTTGGGGGTGGAAAAGGTCGAGGAAGATAAAAGGACTCATTTAAAGTCAAAGATGGATTGGATTAAATGCCCTTTTACAAATGTGATATGGGTTCCAAAAAACAATTTGTTTGTCCTTTTCTTTCTTGTGTATGTGTCATTTTCAGAGAAATCAGAGTCCTCAGTCATTACAAATGTGATCTTAAATCTGAATCACCCCCCTTTTGTCTTTTAGGTTTCAAGTGGCTATCTCGTGGTGGTGTTTGTCTATGTGACCGAGTTGGTGGGCAGGAAGGCTCGGACGTGGGCGTCCATGCAAGTGCATTCCTTTTTTGCATTGGGGACAATGGTGGTGGCTGTGACGGGCTACTTCGTCAGGACCTGGTGGCTCTACCAGCTAATCCTCTCCTCAGTGACAATCCCCTTTCTCTTGTGCTTTTGGATGCTCCCAGAGACACCTTTTTGGCTTCTGTCAGAGGGAAAACATGAAGAGGCACAAGCAGCAGTAGATGTGATGGCCAAGTGGAATAGGGCAAGCACCTGTAAGCTGTCAGAACTCTTACCACTGGATGTCTATGGTCCTGTTGGTAATACGCCTCCGGACGTTCAGGGGTACCACCTCTCAGATCTGTTCTACAACTGGAATATTGGGACAAGGACACTTATTGTCTGGCTGATTTGGTTCACGGGGTGTTTGGGATTCTATTCCTTCTCCTTGAATTCTATTAATTTAGGAGGCAATGAATATTTAAACCTCTTTCTCATGGGTAAGTAGTTAAATTATATTTAAGTGTAACAATGAAATGAAATTTCTGCTGTGTTTTTAGTGCCCTTTTTTCTTACCAGGAACAATATTGCCAATGGCATATTTATGATCTCTTGGTAGCGTTATTATAATGTACCACATGTATATACTTATTTTATTTTTAAAAAAATGCAAATAGTCCAAAGAATTTAGCCCTCTCTTTTTTTTTTTGCCTCTTCTCCTTGTTTCCTTACTTGCAGCCTATCCCATCTCAGAGCTCTTCTTCAACGTAACTGCTATAACATTCGACTTCGTGCCCTTTCAGCTCGCCATGCGTTTTCGTATGTTTGCGCACATAAACTTTTCATATTCTGACATAAGGGAAGTCATTCATTCCATATTGCTCTTTGTACCTTGTTTTCCTTTTAGAATGTAATATGTCTTGGAGATCTCTTTCTTTCTTTAAATGTCCTTGCTTTAAAAAGTTTGCTTAGTAAAATAATTTAAATGCATGAGACTATCACTGATGTTGCTGAGGTTCTTCCATTTTAGTAGCAGGTTAAAATCGGCTTCAGATATTGCAGTGATGGCTTGAGACGTGACTCCTGGAGCACACCAAATTCACTTCAAACGTGAGAGAAATAGTACAGCTCTATCCGCATTTGTTCATCTAACTCCTGGTGATCTCCACGTCGGCTGCCTGTGTTTGGTATCATCCTCAGAAAATCTTGCTTTAAAATTTTTCACATAGAAACCATCCCCTTATTAAAGCGCTCTGATAACACATCTATTTTTGTTAGGAATTGTGAGAAGTCATTTTAAGGAAAAAAACCATTTACTCTCTTTTTGGGCAAACCAACAAGTTTGTCTTGCTGTCATCCACATTTGACACGTCAAAAGAGACATGAAATGAGAGATGAGGCTGTATTCCGAGAAGAGAGCGGCAAACGGTAGGAGGCGGGGGGGGGGTCGGGCGGGTCTGAGGAGGCTGAGGAAAGCTGCAGTTTTAGATCTGTGTGATATGGTTTCTTAATTTTGATGGAGATATAACTACTCAAGGAACTGGACAATCTTGTAACTATAAAAAGGTTCCCAGGGCCAATCTACATGGTTTTATATTCTCTACTTTTTTCGATTTTTCATGTCCTTACTCTTTCCAGTAGTCTTCTTGATGGCAAGTACTTACTTCCATGCTGTGAAATTTTTGAACAGTTTTTCATCTCCTGAGATGGTTTGGGGCTGGCGGGCACTTCAGCTCTGGTTTTGCGCCATTTGCAGGTGATAAATAACCTTCAGGGTCACATGAGGATAGATGTGGAATGGGGTCCGAGTGATTAGCGACATTATACATGGTAAAGTGGAGAAAGTAATGGCCCACTGCCCTGGTCCCGGAAGGCTGGGCCTCAGTGCTTGCCCCATTTCTATCCCAGACATAGTGAAGCCAAAAATCAGATGCAGTGTCAGCATCCTGCCAGGGAAAACCAGTGTAATCTGCTCTCACTATCGCTTCAGCTGTTTCACGGTTGCTGTCCAGCTTTGCTAGACTCTAGGATGCTGTCTGGTGGCTTTGCACACGGTCCTATGCAGGGGAAAGCTCTGAGTCCCACTTGGAGGGGGGGCGGGGTGGGGAGGCTGAGGGACAGGGTCTTTGGCTCACCAAGACCTCACTTCCCATCCCTGAGCTGTTTGTTACTTACTGGTTTGGTTTAAATCATTTACTCTGAGCTGTTAAGCGGGTATAATAATCCAGGCTTACTCCTATGAGGCTCTTCTTTTTTTATCCTTATCTGAGGATGCGTTTGTTAATTTTGAAAGAGAGAGACATCACTGTGAGAGAGAAACACTGACTGCTTGCCTTCTCATAGCTCATGTGCTCCCTGACCGGGGATTGTACCTGCCCTGGGTAGGTGCCCTGACTGGGAATCCAACCTGGGACCTTTCGGTGCATGGGACAACGGTCCAACCTACTGAGACACCCAGGCAGGGCTCCGAGAGCCTCCCATGAGGCTCTTTTGAAGCCCACGGTCTTACTTGATCTTGAAAAGTGCTTGATGAACTCTTAAAAAAAAACAAACCCCAGAATACAGGAGTAGATGTACCTGCTGCTCTGACCTGAAACATGACCCAACGGCAGTGTCTGTGAAAGGGAGGCGTTGCCTCCGAAGCTGTCTATTTTTCACATTAATGAGAGACCGAGAGACTGTCTCTCAAATAAGGCTCAGAATGTTGTTGTGATCATTATCTTTTTTTTTTTTTGGTCTGAGCCATTTTTCTTTTCTGAGCAGCTTCAACTGAATTTAATTTCAGATGTACTACTAAGAATGTTCACTCAGAAAACATGTACCCGCCCACTGTGATGTGTTCCAGAACCTTGGGAGACATTTAGACCCAGACCCGCCTCCCCAGGTGCTTGGCAGCTGCTGCAGATGTGTGCACAAGTGCACACCGCTCCTGAGGGCAGGGGCGGCGGGGAGTGCCCTCAGATGAGACAGGCTGCAGAGTGAGGGAGGAAGGGAGCTTTGAAGTAAAAGATCTGGGCTGGCTCCTTCCCAGAGGAGATTGCTGGGTCCTCTCAGTTTTGCTGAGAGCACTTGCTTGCCCCCTGTGTGGTTCTGGCTGATGGATGATAAAGCTTTTTTGTTCTGGCACTAAGACTCGAGCTTTGGTTCTTCAAGGGAAGGACTTTTATGTCATTTATGGATTCAGCTCTTTAATTTTTATTGTGGGGGAGTAAAGAGAAGTCCAAAACAAAGTCCCTGTTCATATTTTTATTAGATTAAATTCATATTTGATTAAAAATGTTAACTTTTAGATTTAAAATCCATCAAGCAGTTATCATTATTTTATGAATTTAGCTGACACTGGATTTTCTACTTTAGTTTCTAAGTTTGAAGTTGCTGCTACAAAAATTTCTCCCTATTTCTGTCAAGCATAAAAAGAAAAACTGGGACAACTGTAATAACATAAACAACAAGCTATCATTTAAATTTTAAAAGTATGCATGCAATCATTGGCGTTAAAAGAAATAAACACTTAGAAAAAGAAGATCAGAAGTTATCAATATTGCCCATTAAGTCTACTTATTTATTCATTTAGCAGGCCTGTCCTCCAGGCAGCCTGCTCTGTCCCGGGGAGCTTACAGCTCAGTAGGGGCTGAGATTTCTAGGACAGGTGGTCAGTGTAAGTTAGCGTTAGTGCATCTCACAGGAAACACTGTCCCAGGAGTTTAAAAGTGCTGGGGCCGGTCGCCTCTGATCAGTTGATAGTCTGAGAGGCCCCTGGAAGCAGAGATTCCGCTGATCATTCCTTGTGGGGGATGGGCGACGAGGCGGGGTCCCCTCCCACGGCTGGACACTGTGGTTTTCTGCTCCATGACAGGTGCCGTGGAAATCCCTGCCTACACTTTTGTGTGCTTGGGCATGGACGCCCTGGGCAGAAGAACCATTCTGACCTTCTCCCTCCTCTCCTGCGCAATTTCCTGTGGTGTGATCATACTAATCCCCAGGGTGAGTTCTTTCACATTTTATTTAGGGGATGATTCGTTATACTGTGACAGTTTGGGGAGAATTTTTAGCTTATTACAGTAAGTATGAAGATCAATTTAGATATATGGTCAGAGTGCATATACAATATTTAACAATATATTTTCTTTATAAAACCCATTCTGTCTCTGTTATACAGAACACGCTCATTGTTGAACATTTAGGGAAAAAAGAAATATATTTTTTAAATGCCCTTATCCCACTTCCCAGAGATGGCCAGCGATGTTAAGCACACTAATGTTGAGTGAGGAGAGTAGATGCCTCCCAGTGATTATCACCTCAGACATTTATTAGTTCAGCAAAGGTCTATCCAGCACTTATCACGTGCCAGGGGTTGTTCTAGGTGCTGAAGACACACCATGAACCAAGTTTCTGCAGTATAACAAAGAAAAAGCAGGATGAGGAACAAAGAATGGTTGTGTACAGTGGGGAGCACACCTGAGTGCTATTTTATTTTCTCCAGGGCGGTCCAGGGTGGTGCACCTCTCAGAGAAGGTGCCGTTCGACCAGAAACCTGAAAGACGGAGGGAGCCGTGGAGACACCTGAGGGATATAATGTCTAATATTCAGGATCGTTTCTACTTTAGTCTTGTTTTCTATTGTGCTAGATTAGTAGTTGCCAATCTCTACTATTCTCCCTGAACCACCTGCTTTTAAAAATGCAGTTTCTTGGTGAGAAGCACTGCCTTAAATCACTGAAAGGACTTTCACGTTCCCCTATTTTGGCAAACCTCATCCCCTAGAATACCTCCTGCATCCAGAAGGCGCCCCCTTCCCCCCTGCAAAATGTTATCAGAATCTGTATTTTCATTCTCTATTTGAAAAATATCATCACTATAACAGTATTTTTAAATACTGTATGTAATTTTCTCCAGCGATAGTATCTTAACAGGCAGCACAAGGTGTTTTAAGTTTTGTGTATTATTTGATATTGAATTTAAGCTGACCAGTGGTTTCTTTTTTGAGTGATACCCCACTTAATTATCAGGGTTGATGAATCAAGTGTTTTATGTCACTGAAATTTCCAGGTGATTGATATATAGCTGATATGAATGCAATAAAATTGCTTACAATGAGCAGGTCTTTGCCAGTTTGAGGGAGCTTCATCTGTTTTTGTCTGTGTTTTTGAGTAGTTTGCAGTGATAGTAGTTGAGTTGGTGGCAGGTGCCTTTGAGTTGGTGAAGATTTAGGGGAACCCCATACCCTTCAGGACCCACAGTGGTCAAGCCACAGCGGTGATGGGAAAGCGGCTGATGGGGGTTTCCAATAGAGCACCAGCCCCTGACCACAGATTTCTCCCCTCTAATAAAATTTCTCTTCAAATGGTAGTGCTAATACAATACACAGTTTTTAAAGTCATGTTCATTGATTCAGTCAATAGTGTCCATAATAATAATTAAGGTGACAGGGTGACACTGGCTGTTTTAATAGAGGCATCCCCAAATCTCAGTGACCTCATATAATAGGTGTTTATTTCTTGCTCGCAGGAAGCCTGATGTGTGTGTGCGTGGTTGATACCAGTGGGAGTGGTGAGGGGAGGGTGTTTGCTCCACGGAGTTACTCAGGGACTCGGGTCGACAGAGGTGCTGCCATCCTCAGCACATGAACTCCAGGGTTACCTGGGTTTCAGCGTGCAGCTGGCAGCTCAGGGGCAAGAGAAGAGATGGAGCACGGGAGGACTTTGTGAGCCGCTGCTGGAAGCGAGATGCCATCGGGAAAGCGGAGGGTTCGTAGGAGGCACCCACTGAGTGGTTTGCTGTTGAGGAATACAGCAGCTAAAGGCAGGTGGGGTCTGTACAGAGTACTAATAGTTATCACGTGTAAGTTATTTTCTGGAGATAATTTACAAGGCATGGGATTACTGCTGCAAAGGGTGCAATTTTGTTTTTATGGCTCTTTGATGTATTCTGCTGGCTCAGTGCCATTGTTGGAACCAGCATGTTTGGATGTCTCTCGTTCCAAAGCAGCCCTCCCAAGAGATATTGTTTTCTTATTTGGTAATTTGAAATCTCCAAGGCTGGGGGCAGGCACAATAAAAACTTTCCTGTAAATTGAAAAGCTTTTGCAGACCATGAGTAGAGTTTACAAAATAAATTCAAACAAAAATAGAACTCTTCATTGTTCTTGAAAATACTAGAGGACTAGAAAGTTTTAATTAATAATTTTAGCTCTGGCTGGTGTGGCTCAGTGGACTGAGCACCGGCCTGTGAACCGAAGGGTCACTGGTTCGATTCCCAGTCTGGGCACATGTCTGGGTTGGGGCCAGGTCCCCAGTAGGGAGCACACGAGAGGCAAGCACACAGTGATGTTTCCCTCCCTTCCCCTCTCTAAAAATAAATAAATAAATAGTTAAAAAAATTATTGTAAAGATTTCATATTTTTCTTTACAATATTACTTATGGTGGTCTATTTTGCTAATATGTTTATTTCAGGGTTATTATCACTGGACTATGTTGACCTCTATGGTTGGAAAATTTGCCATAGGATCAGTGTTTGGCCTCATTTACCTTTATACGGCAGAGCTGTATCCAACCATGGTAAGGTAAGAGTAACTTATTTTTCTGTTGTTTTCCTATTATATTTCACTTATGTATCATTTTGTTATGTTTGGCCTTTGCATATAAGTGCTTTATTTTCATAGATGCTACTGGGACTCTGAGCTAGGAGGAAGTTACAAGATGCTAATTCTGAATCCGGGGCTTTGTCTGTACCTCATTGGCAAGGACAGTAAAGAAATAACACTCAGTTATCCTAAAACCATTTGAAATCTTGAATCTAATTGACTTACACTGATTCTCCATATGGCTCAGGCTCATTTTCTGAGACTGTGTCTCTTGATGTTCTGATGTTGTATGAGTTCGTTAGGGCTGCTGTAACAAACCACCAAAGCTGGGAGCCTCAGAGGTGGACAATTGGTTTTCTCACAGTTCTCACAGTCCAAGGTCAAGGTGTTTGGTAGGTTTGGTTTCTCCTGGAGTATCTCTCCTTGGCTTAAGAAAATATACCTATTCACATTCTTTTGTTCCTGCTAGACATGTTATAAGGTTTCTTTAAATACCTTTTAACAAAAAAGAACATTGAGATATTGCTCGATTTAACAAAATAAAATGTTCCATAGATATAAATCTCTTGTTTTCTCAAACTTCTGTTCCCTACTCCAAACAAATTCCTGTTCTAGAAGATTGATGTTATCCTCAATAATAGACTGAATATACATGAGGGCCCCATCTGCATACCACACGAAGAACGGTTTACCCTTTTATGTCCTGAATTATCCGCATGCTTGTATATGCCACTGTTTTGGAGAATGTGGATCTAAATAACAAGTGATACTTGAAAAATTAAAGTAGAATTATTTCCGAGTATATGAAGCCAAACTGAAGTTTTCCTATGTGTTCTCTGCTGGAGGGTGGGCCAGGGTTCCTGGAAGTCGGTCCCTCGCTGTGTCCTCGGTGCTCCACTCGTCTTCTACTCCTGCCTCCACCTGCATTAATTCCCCTCTCGTTTTCAGGACGCAGGCCATGGGAAGTGGCAGCATGGTGTCCCGTGCAGGAAGCATCATGGCTCCGTTCTCCCTTTACCTCTCCGGCATTTGGACCTTCATGCCTCAGGTGTTTAATCGGCTTCTAGAACTTTCCTGAGGGAGCAGAAAGGCAGACCAGCTAATTGCCTTCTATATTTTTTATTTATGGGAGGCTAATTTATCATTCAGTGATAGGGGTCTGTAGAAACCTTATGGACAGCTCACCAAGCGGTAAGTAGAGTGGTAACTGCTGTTTTCTTGTTGGCCAATTGCCTTCCATCCACCAGTGAGCTGAGTGCTACAGCACCGTCTGCAGAAGTGCCTCCCCTCACCCATGTCATGAAGCTGGGGCCACCCAGGGAGAGCTCTGGTCTCAGTGCTTCGGCCTCTATTGCCTGCCCAGCCCAGCCTGTGACCCTCCATCTGGGTGCCCAGGCTGCCGCCACCTCCGGCCCCTCGCCCCTGCTTTCCCACCGTGTGTCTCCTGGTCAAGGGGAATTCTGGAGGCTGCCTGTTCCCTGGAGGAATCTGTGGCTTTCAGATAGAAAACACCTTTTTCTCCTGGCTCTGGTGATGTGAGCTTTTTGCGTGGTTACGAAGAGTGAAAGCAGTTATGTTGTGTTTGTAGCTTTCCTCAGGTGGGTGCTGAGAGGTTGGGAAATCCTGGGGAGCACTGTTCTTGGTTTCGTCAGACCCCCTGGTCAGGAGGAAGATGGGAGAGTTGAGGAATGGGTGGAGTATGTATCACAGGTAACCAGGTTCTTGGTGATCAGGACAAAGAACTGAACCAAACACCCAGAGTTTATAGCAGAGAACATGGGAGCAGGCCAACTCTAAGCAGAGATTGACCTCACAGCCTAAAGGGACTCTATTCTTATAGGGCAAATCCTTCCTGGCTAGTTTTGGTGGGCTTTTACTGCGCATGTACTAGTTGTATTAATTTAAAGCTACTGCACATGTGGTCTCCCGTGATTTTCCCTGATTGGCCACCAGGGAAGAGGGTCCCACAATGTTACCAAAAGGACCCTCCCTTCTTCTGGGGCCCCCCTGTACTAGGTTCACTTTGCCCATCGCCAGAGAATTATAGCTCTCCGTGTTAGAGACTGGTGAAAAGGAAAGGAATTATTTATTCAAGTTATACAGACTTAAGAGCAATGACTTAATGTCTTCATCAAAATCCCAAAGTCCCTTAAAACACCCGCAAACATACACAGTCCTTCCGTCTCCCTCCTACCAGGTCTGGGGTACCATATCTCAGGGAAAGAAATAGATGTCCGTGGCTCAGGTAGCTCCTGGTCCTTCCCAGTAATCTGTGCTCGGCTAGCAGGCCTCCCTCGGTTCCCAGCACCATCAGCTGTGTCACTGGGATCTCCAGTTCTTAATCCAGAACCACACGGCACCTTCTCATGGCCCACCAGCAAGAGTCCTTTCACCCCTCTCTTTCCTGCAGCGTCTCGCCTGTATTTTTCTGAACTGCTAAGAGAGAGCTCTGCATTGCTATTATAGCTTGCTTTCCAGCTTCCCAAGCTCTGTGGCAAAGGGAGACCCAAAGCCGAGTGACTCTCCCCTGCCAAAGCTGCGTGGTGATTCTTGTCATGGCTGCCACACCTGGGTTTAAATCCTAGCACTAATATTCCTCTGCAGCCTCATATCCAACTCCTCCCACAATCGGCTATACCTGCTAGCACTCCTGTATTTTCCAGCTTTTCTGGGCTTCCATAGTGAGTCTGGGCAGGCATGGCCCCATGGCGTGGAGCCAATCATCTCCGAGCTCTCACACAAGCTCTGTAATCAGAGGAAATTGCCCCCCAGTTACATCTTGGGTGGAAGTCACTCCCTTCTCCCTGGCTCAAAGCATGGCCACAGCTGTTTAACATATTATAAAACCAGTTAAAGATTATATACATGTTAAATGACCATTCTAGAGGTTATCTGCAGAACTGTTGCTATACAAAACAACTCAATGGCCCTGCTCCATGTATGCCATCCCCAGCTCAGACTTGTGGGGGTGAGGACATCCCATATTTTTAGTATTTCCTGGACACCCTGAGTTCTGGACCCCATTACAAATCCTTCTTTTGGGGGGGCCCCTGGCTGCACCCTTTTACATAGGGATTGGGAAGGGACAAGGGTGTTGGGTCAGGGGTGGCCCAAGGTGTCACAGTGCCTTAGAGGAGAGCCCTGGGTCTGCTGGCCCCCTCCTCTCCCAAGGTACCACTCGAACTTGAACTATGCTGTAGCTTCCTCTAGGCTATTCCTTCTTGGCCTCTTTTAGTGCTCCTCTTTCTTCTTCTGATTGCCCTTAAATAAGAGCCCTGCCCTCCGCTCCCAGCAGTCTTTCCCAATCCCTGGGTGGATAGCTGCTCCTAAATTCTGACTTCTCTTGCCAGCTACAAACCCATGTTTCCACCAGGCTCATGGATTATTCTCCTTGAATGTCTTACAACAAATTCACTGTTTCCCAAACTGAAGTGGTTGGTGGCTTAAATTTCCTCCTCCCTCTCCCACTTTGGATTAGGAGCCAGTGGCCTCCAGCACAGCACTTTAGCATCAGCTCTTCATTTGCCCTGGTTTTCATCCCTTCCCATCCCAATCCACAACAGGAAGTCCTGATCTTCTCTCTCAAAACCAGCCCAGATGGCTGCTTCTGATTCAATTCCGCATCAACTTCCACCTCCCAATCTTTTCCCTGTAATCCAGCCCCCACCCTAGAACAGTTTGGTCAACCACAGCTCTGCTCCAATTGCCTCCTTACCTTCAGAATAAAATCCAAACTCTGCTTGATTCAAGTCCTTTCCAGATGGAAATCCTGGCTCATGTAACCTAGTCTGTTTTGGTTCCTCATCCACCTCCCCCTCCCCCCACAGTCCCCCCATTTACTCTCATCCTAAACATCACCTCTGTACAGGGCCTCTCTCCATTCTTACCAGACTCCTTCCTTCCTTCCTTCCTTCCTTCCTTCCTTCCTTCCTTCCTTCCTTCCTTCCTTCCTTCCTTCCTTCTTCCTTCCTTCTTTCCTTCCTTCCTTCCTTCCTTCCTTCCTTCCTTCCTTCCTTCCTTCCTTCCTTCCTTCCTTCCTTCCTTCCTTCTTTCAGAGAATGGGA
Source organism: Artibeus jamaicensis (assembly GCF_021234435.1). Classification (NCBI taxonomy): domain Eukaryota; kingdom Metazoa; phylum Chordata; class Mammalia; order Chiroptera; family Phyllostomidae; genus Artibeus; species Artibeus jamaicensis. Next base: position 21,394,180 of record NW_026521812.1, read on the forward strand.
ACAGTTTTGCAGAGACATGTGGTAGCCATGAAAGTGATGTCGGTGGTGTCAAAAGCAGGAAAACAGACAAGGCCAAGTGACTGGAGTGGGGCTCCCGTGGAGGAGGGAGGCAGAGGCAGGGATGGTTTTGTTGTGGGTGATCCAGAGTGTAATGCACTCGCTTCATAATTATTTCTTTTTTTTTTATTTTTTATTGATTATGCCATTACATTTGCTCTATTCCCCCTCCCTTCCCCTCCACCCTGCATACCCCTCCCCCACCATTTCCCCCTTTAGTTCATGAACATGTGTCTCAAATTCTTTAGATTCTGTATTTCCCCTACTATTCTTACCCTCCCCCCTATCTATTTTCTATCTACTGTCTATACTACTTATTTTCTGTACCTTCTCCCCCCTTCCCCTCCTCCCACTCCCCTGTTGCTAACCCTCCCTGTGATCTTCATTTCTATGGTTCTGCTCCTGATCTAGCTATCCTCTTAGTTTGCTTTTGTTTTAGGTGTGGTTTTTAATAACTGTGAGTTTGCTGTCCTTTCACTGTTCATCTTTTTTATCTTCTTTTTCTTAGGTAAGTCCCTTTAACATTTCATATAGTAAGGGCTTGGTGATGATGAACTCCTTGAATTTGACCTTATCTGAGAAGCACTTTATCTGTCCTTCCATTCTAAATGAAAGTTTTGCTGGGTAGAGCAATCTTGGTTGTAGATCTTTGGTTTTCATGACTTGGAATACCTCTGTCCAGCCCCTTCTTGCCTGTAAGGTCTCTTTTGAGAAATCAGCTGACAGTCTGATGGGAACTCCTTTGTAGGTGACTGTCCCCTTATCTCTTGCTGCTTCTAGGATTCTCTCCTTCATTTTAATCTTGGCTAATGTAATTATGATGTGCCTTGGTGTGTTCCTTCCCGGGTCCAACTTCCTCGGGACTCTCCGAGCTTCCTGGATCTCTCGGAAGTCTATTTCCTTTGCCATCTTGGGGAAATTCTCCTTTATTATTTGTTCAAATAATTTTTCAACTGGTGGTTGTGCCTTTCCCCCTTCTGGTACCCCTATAATTCAGATGTTGGAACGTTTAAAGATGTCCTGGAGGTTCCCAAGCCTCTCCTCATTTTTCTGAATTCTTATTTCTTCATTCCTTTCTGCTTGATCATCTTTTTCTTCTGTCTGGTCCTCTCCCTTGATTTGAGTCCCAATTTTCTTTCCATCACTATTGGTATCTTTTGTATCAGCATTCATTTCAATTAATTTAGCTTCCATATGTTTCTCTAATTTGTGACTAAAATCCACCAGTTCTGTAAGGATCTTTATAACCAGTGTTTTGAACTGTGCATCTGAAAGACTGGCTATTTCTTCATCACTTAGGTCTATCGGTTCTGGGGCTCTGAGTTGTTCTAGAGCCATTTTTGGTTTATTCGTGCTGTTTAGTGAGCGGAGCGAAGCCTTAGTTGTTTACCAGGACCGGGCGACCCAGGTCGCTGGTTTGTGACGCTGTGTGTGGGGGCGGGGTCAGAGAGGGAGCGATGGCGTTCCTCTCCGCTAGCCCAGCGCATCCAGTCACTCAAACGCCTCGGGCTTGCTTATCCGATCCTAATTTTGCGAGCCTGCTGCACCGCGTGGGTTTCCCTTCTCACTGGTTTCTCCGCACGTAAATGCGCACGACCGCGCCTCTTCCCTGTGCGCTCCGGCAGCCAGCTCGCTGGCGATCAGCCCTCGGTTGCCTGCGCGCCCTGCGCACTGCCCCGGGAATTTTTTCTTGCTAACCTGCTCTGCTTCTGGCCTCGCTCCTCGTACCGGTCCAGCCGAGTATCTAGTTGTCCTTTGGACTCCGTATTGTCGATTTTCCGTGTGGCTTGGTTGTGACTGCTGTTAAAAATAGTTGTTCTTAGATTTGGTTGTGCACAGAGGCGAGGTGGACCCTCCACCTACTTCTCCATCTTGGCGGAAGTCCATAATTATTTCTTAAACTGCATTTGTTGGGTGCCCTTTTAATACTTAAGTCATATTTTATAATGGATATATAGATAGACAGACAGCCATAGACTCCTTTTTCCCTTTTTAAGAGGTAAATGCAAGAACTGCTGGGACTCCTATATCTCAGAAGCGTGAAGCCCATCTGGGGCAGAGCCTGGAAAGGCCACCAGAACCATAAGACAAGTCAGGGCAATGGTGTCTCCCCAGCACTTCCAAGAGGTCCTTGGCCATTGACACGACACAGTCCCTCTCACAGGGTCCTCCCAGGCTTCCTGGAGAGTAGCTGCCTTGCCAGAAACTTCTGGGTGAGGCTGTCCCGGAGCATGTTTCCCAGCTCACCCTCCCGCACTGCCTCTACGGATGACTGCTGGGGAGCCAAGCAGTGCAGGAGTTTGGAGAAGGTGGCCCCCAGGTGTCTTTGAGGAGGCAGAGAAAACCCCACCTCTCCAGGAAGGCCACCCCAGATCTCAATACTGTCCCTCTCTCCTGTGTGGTGTTTCCTGTGTGTCCCTGTCACTGCCTAGTCACAGATGGGCTTTACTATTTGCACGTGTGTCTTTGTGTCCCCCACCCCCAGGTTAAACTGTCGAGCTCTTTCAGGATGAGACCTTTTGTATCCCCACTGTTACCGAACAGAGGTCCAAGGGGGGGGCAATATTTGGCCCACCTAGGGATGCCAAAAACTGCTACAGAACAACAGGGGCCCCTCCCAAGGACGGTATTCTAATACCTGCTGGGGTCTTCTGTCCGCCGCCAATTGGAAAGACATCTCTCAATACCAGAGATTTGTGAAAAGGAAACGAAATGTCTATTTAAAGCTGTACAGACTTAGTGAACCGATGTCCCCATAAAAGTATCGAAGTACTTTAGGATAACCACAGACGCCCACAGGCACTTCCTTCTCCCCCTGCCCTAAATTCAGGGTACTGTATCTCAGGAAAAGGGCACACGTCTGTGTTTCAAGCCTCTGGCACTGTCAGCTGTGTCGCTGTGCACGCAGGATCTCCAGTTAATCCAAAGTCATGTGACACCTTCTCACGGTCCACTGGCAAGAGTTCTTTGTACCAAGTTCCAGTCAAAGTCTCTCCTGCTTTCCAGGCCTCATGGCCAAAGGGGGCACCCCAAAGCCGCGTGGGCCTCTTCTACCAAAGCTGCAGGGGTCTGCACTCCACCAACAGCATGTGTCTTTCTTCTTCACCTGGCTGCAGGGATCTCCATTCTGGCAAAGCTGCGTGGTTTTCCTTTTCACCTCGCCAAGAGGGGACTCTTACTTTGCCCAAAACCTCATGGATCTCTCTCTCTCACCTCATCAAGAGAGGATCTTTACTCTGCTGAAACTGCATGGCTCTTTTTTTAATGGCTGCTGAATTTGGGTTTAAATCTCTGCACCCATCCTCCTTTGCAGCCCCATTTCCTACTCCTCCCACAATTGGTTACACCTGCCAGGACTCCCGTATTATTGCAAGTTTACTGGGCTGCCATCATGAATCTGAGCAGGTGTGGCCCCATGGTGTGGCGCCAATCAACTCCAAGCTCCCACTCAGGAGCGCAGCCCCTAGTTACCTCTTGGGTAGAAGCCACTCCCTTCTCCCTGGCTCCAAACTTGGCCACAGCTATTTAATAAATCTATTAATAAATCTATGAAACCAGTTAATGGTTATAGATATGTTAAATGACCATTCCAGAGGTTAGCTGCAAAACTGTTGCTATGCAAAACAGCTCTCAAAGGCCCTGTTCCATTTGTTCCTTCCCCCTGGGGGGTGAGGACATCTTAATATTTCCTGGACACCCCGAGCTCTGTACCCCACCCCAAATTTTTTGGGGGGTCCCCCTCCTGGCTGCACCCTGTTACACCACCACTGGGTCCAGCAAAGCATTTCCTCACCTTGTGTGCCACCCATGTTTTAATTTACTTACTATTTAAATAGACTGGCTTTAAAAATAAGAACAGTGAAATCATGGGTATTTGTACTAATTATGTGTTTTGCTAAAACACACCAACAGAATCTCACAAGTAATAAGACGAAGTGTATGATCCGGCCTAGAGGCACCTTGCACACGTCGGTGGGTGTCCATCTGTTCTTTGGGAATAACCGGCGTGGCCTGCACACCTCCCTCCCGCTCCAGAAGGACACACAGCCACGCTTGCTTGGCCGGGCGTGGGAGTGCCGGCCTCTTTGATGGGCTGACTCTGAGGTGCAGAAGTGACTTGGGCTGTCCGATCTGCACGGAGAGGGGTTTTGGGGCGTCCAGATCAGACACCACTGTCCGGCCTGCACAGAGAGGGCCGGATCAGGGCACCGACTTTTTTAGGAGCATCTCCTTTGTGGGAGCCCTTGACATTCCTCATTAAATAAATCAAATGTAAAAAATGGGAGAGGTTTTTTAAGACAATAAGCTGAGGCACACAGAAGATAGTTAAGTCTCTCAAAGCAAACTGCTATAAATTTACTAAAACCAAATAAAAAAAATTTTTAAGGACTTCTGGAAGGGTCAATTAAGGACTAGTTAAAATGGATTTTTAATTCTATGTAACAGGTACTTAAATGGTGCTTGGTATGTGACACACTCCTTAAGTGCTTTACAAAACTTAGTTTTCATAGACTGCAGACACTGCTTATTGCTGTCCCCATTTTATAGATGGGGAGACTGATGTACAGAAAGTCATTATCGGCCAAAGGTCACTCACCTTTAAGGTACAGTATTGGATTCAACCCCAAATACCATGCCTTTTACCCTGCTAAGTCCACAAACAGTACAACAGGGATCCCAGAGCACTAATCTCCTTGACCCTGATCCTGCCCTGACCCTGACCGGCCGTCCCCCTTTCCCTAGACAACCTCTGTCAGCAGGGCCTTGTGTATGTTTGCGGAAATATTCTGTGGATGTGCTTCCTTTGGAGACAACAGATGTTGCTTGTGTTTTAATGAGTAAAAAAATAGATTATTCAGTTTCTCATTAAGCTTATTACTGGGCCACGCTGCCTGGGAGCCAGCGCCTGCATTCTGAGGAACGGAAATGCTGATCTAGCGGATATGTCTACATTTTCCCTTTCGAAAGGGAGCACGCAGAAATCACTTGTTCCGATGCTTTTATGATCAACCATTATCTGCTAGTAATCTAAAGAAAAGTGGACACCTAATTCATACCATTTTTTAGTCATCCACGCATTTGGCAAATGTTTAGTGAGTGTTGATTTTGAACTAGCCTCTTTGTTAGGTGCTAAGGAGCAGAGACATGAAAGCAATAGCCTGTGTCCCCAGGTCTGGTGGGGAAGGCAGGAGAGCAAACTGTCACAAGCCCCAGAAATGAAGGCTGGAGTGGGGAAATGCTGGCCCCAGGCTAAGGCCAGAGGGGAGGCTTCCTGGAGGAGGCAGTAAGAATCAGCCTGGTGGAAAAGGGAATTCTAGACAGAGGGACCAGAAAGGTGAAGGCTTAGAGGGAAAAGGAACCTGGCCAGTCTGGATCTGGATGCAAGTATTATTGCTCATACCCAGGGTGGGTTGTGGGAGGTACTTTAAGTAGGCAGGGGTCTCAGAGGAGGTCAGAAAGGAAGAACATTTGGACCAAAGGTGGGTTTGAGAGGACAGGATGGAAAAGCCGCAGCCACAGGACCTGATGACCTGTTGGGTGTGGTGGGGGTGGGGAACTGGAGGGATGTAAGAGCGGTTCGGGGGTTGGAGGGAGCTTCGGAGCAGGGACTGGGCTGAGGTGGGGAAGGACGGTATGTGAGGAGTGTAAGGTGCCTGCGGGGCAGGGGGATAGCCCCCACTGGAGTGCAGGTTTGGGAGTCAGCTCGTAGGAAGATGAGGGAGGAGTGAGGGGGACGGAAGAGCAGAGCCCGTGGAGGGGTTAAGGTGTGATGGAGGAAGAGTCCGGGTCAGACTGAGGCACAGCAGCCAGGGCGGCGAGTACCCCAGAGGAGGGGAGAAGGGGAGGAAGGCAGGAGAGGACGGTGGCTAAGAAAGAGCTGTACAGGAACACATCCCGGGGGCCTGGGAAGAGCAGCTCCGCAGGTCGGGGCGTGGGCCAGGCTGGGAGAGTGGAGCGGGAGGAGGGCTGAGAGCGGAAGCAGTGGTGGGGAGGAGATGGGCGGGAGGCAGAGGGCCTCTTCTGGTTCCTTTAAAAGGTGACACTTATTGATCAGTTACTATGGGCCAGATGCAGTTAGTTCTATGTGCCTTGTAGGTGTTGTTGAATCCTTTCAACAATCTTTTGGGATGGGTACTATTATTCTTTATATTGAACCCAGATAAGGAAATTGAGGAGCAGGAAAGTAACTTACTCAAGGCCGAGCAGGTAGTGCATTCCTGGGCAGAGTGGGCTTGGAGATGATAAGAGGCTTGAGAACTTTTATTTTAACAAGCCAGTGTCAAGAAAAAGGTCAAAAATATGTGTGTGAGAGAGGGAGGGCTGCTGAAGGAAAACCTGAGGGGGGAGGGGGAGGGGGGAAGAGGAGGAGAAGGGGGATGGGGAGGGGAAGACCAGTCGGGAGGGGGAGGGAGGGGAAGGGGTAGGCGGTGGGGTCTGGAGAAGATGGAAGGCCCCTCTGGTGGGGTGTAGGAAGGAGGGATAGTGGGGAGGGGACGTTGTTGCGGCGTTTGTGGGTGGAAGGAGCTGGCCAGGGCTGCCGGAGCCCAGGCCTCCTGCCTAGAGAGAGGGGAGAGTGGAGGGCTGTGGATTTGTTCTCTTGTTACTACCAAGCTAAAAAAAAAAAATCTGGTTCTGTCTTGGATTTTCCGTTTGATTCCGTTTCTTGTTTAGACTTGTTCGGTGGTTTTCAGACCCTGACACAGGGCTCTTCGGGGTTCACGCATCAGTGTCTGTGTCTCTGTGTGTGAAAGAACCAGAGAGCTCTTTTACACACCCTGAGGAATGTCAACGCTACCGCTTCTAGGCTCTAGGCGCATAAGAGTTAGATCGCCAGCATTCTGCAAAACAAACCAAAGAGCTGACCTCCCAGGTCACGGCTGTGGCCGCCGTACCTTCTCCTCAGAGTGGCCTGTGTGTTTCATCCTGCTCACTCTCAGAGGCTGTAAAAACCCCAAGTGTGTAAATTTATCAGAAAAACCATGCCTTAGGTTACTTTCATGGGCTCTTCCCAGGCAGTATTTTTTTGCTACAAGAATTCAAATTATGTGAGGATGGAACACATTTTTACAGACTATATAAAGATTTAGTTCTAAAATCCCCCCGACATCTTCCTAACGATCAGTATAGAACAGATATGTACACTTTGATTTTTAATGTGATTTGCATTTTAAAGACAAACACCTGGTGCTATTCTACAGGGTTGCCTTTTATGTGTCAAAATTTGGGAAGTAAGGAAATAGTTGATTTTTGTAACTAGGAAATCAGATGGACCTCCCTCTCCAAAGTAGCAGTTAGTTTCCATCGCACTGGTTTTGTTTCCCCTTCAGTTCTGTCGGGTTTGGTTAATTGAAACATTTCATTGGTGCATGCATGTCTGCATTCACTCATTCCCCACTGTCCGTTGAATGCCGAGGCATACTGGTTACTGGGGCAGCGACAGGGTTGGTTATGACAGTCACTCACCAGGCTCAGTTGCTGGGTTTCTCCACAAGACAGTGGAGTCTGAGAAAATGGGACGGGACTTTTTTCTTCGCTGTGTAGCAGCTCCTAGGACAGTGCCTGAGAGAGTGATAATGCAGGCAGTATCTGGGATTCACTGAGTAGGTGCTCCATGGCGGTTAATGAATGAATCAGTGAGTGACCAGATTAAGCGCAGACCAGGAGTTAAAGAACTCCCAGGTCAGCCTGAGTAACTGAAGGTCTCACCGCAGAATAAAAATGTCCATATGTCAAATTTAATTCTATTTCCTTCGAAAAAGGTTCAGAATTATCATTCTCTGAAAAGTACATGTATTTCTTGATGTATCACTTACTGTTTTTAAAAATTCCTTCCAGTTGCTTGTCGGGATTTTGACCTTAGTGAGTGGAATCCTAACCCTAAAACTTCCAGAAACCCTGCGGAAGCCTCTGGCAACCACTTGGGAGGAGGCCGTGGAACTGCATGCAGAGAAGAGACAGCAACTGAGGTGAATTCTCTCCCACAACCAACAATACTGGTGCTGGACAAAACAGAAGAGATTCATTCGGGGGATCCTGGTCTTGGCGAATAAATGTGCTACGTGGACTCTCTAGCACCTGAGATACTGTTTACTGTAATGCCTTTGCATTAGAGAAATATTATTCTCAAATTCTTCATGTCACTGATATGTCTTTTAAAATTTTTTTGTAAGAAAGTTTTAAAAGTTGTTTTGTAAAAGAAATAAAAGCTGAGATGAGAATGCTCACTTTCAGACTGCTTTCTTATCTCCACGAAATGTTTTTCCACATTTGTTCTTCTGCGTCACTGTTTCTCAGCCTTCCCCACTTGCCACCAGGGGGACACACCCACTCCACTCAGTGCCAGGGCCCCTGGTCCCCAGGGGCTGTTGACTGGGAAGAGGGCGTGCATCAGAGTGCATTTCTTTTTTCTTTTCTTGTTCAATTGCAGTTGACATGTAGCATTATTCTACATCAGTGTAAGGTTACAGCGCAATGGTTAGACATTTATGTAATTTACGAAGTATTTCCCCTGATCATTCTAATACCCACCTGACACCACATCCAGCTGTTACAATATTATTGACTACATTCCCTGTGCTGCACTTTACATCCCTGTGACTACATTGCAACCATCCATTTGTACGTCTCAATCCCTTCACCTTTCTCATCCGGTTCCCCAGCCTCCTTCCCATCTGGCAATCCTTAGTGTATGTTCTGTATCCATGAGTCTGTTCCTGTTTTATTTGCCCATTTATTTTGTTCCTTAAATTCCACATGTAAGTGAAGTTTTCGTCTTTGTCTTGTTTATTTTACTTAGCATAATACCTTCTAGGTACATCTATGTTATTGCCAATGGTAAGATTTTATACCTTTTTATTGGCTGAGTAATATTCCATTGTACATACATACCACATCATCTTATCCAATTGTCTATTGATGGGCACTTTGATTACTTCCATATCTTGGCTTTGTAAATAATACTACAATGAACATAGGGATGCATAGATCTTTTCAAATTAGTATTTTGGATTTCTTTGGATATGTACTCAAAAGTGGAATTGCTAGGCCATAAGACAGTTAGTTCTGTTTTTAATTTTTTGAGGAATCTCCATACTGTTTTCCACAGTGGCTGCTTCAATTTGCATTCCCACCAACAGTGCAACATGGTTCCTCTTTCTCCACATCCTCGCCAGCACTTGTTTGCTGATTTATTGATGATGGTCATTCTGACAGTTGTGAGGTGAAATATCATTGTGGTTTTAATTTGCATTTCTCTGATGTTCAGCATCATTTCACATGTCTGCTGACCACCTGTATGTCTCTTTGGAGAAGTCTATTCAGGTCCTCTGCCCATTTTGGGATTGGATTGTATGTGATTTTTTGGTGTTAAATTGTATGAATTTTTATAAATTTTGGATATTAACCCTCTATCTGATGTATCATGGCAAATATCTTCTCCCATTCAGGAGGTTGTCTTTTTGTTTTGTTTATGGTTTTCTTTTTTTTAATGACATATTTCATTGATTATGCCATTACAGTTGTCCCATTTTCCCCCTTCATTCCCCTCCACCCTGCACACCCCCTCCCACCCACATCCCCCCCCTTTAGTTCATGTCCATGTGTCATAAGATCTTTAGCTTCTACATTTCCCACACTACTCTTGCCCTCCCCCCTGTCTATTTTCTCCCTACTGTCTATGCTACTTCTTCTCTGTACCTTCTCTCCTCCTCTCCTCCTCCCACTTTCCTGTTGCTAACCCTCCATGTGATCTCCATTTCTGTGGCTCCACTCCTGTTCTAGCTGTCCGCTTAGTTTGCTTTTGTTTTAGGTGTGGTTGTTAATAACTGTGAGGTTGCTGTCCTTTCACTGTTCATATTTTTTATCTTCTTTTTCTTCGATAAGTCTCTTTAACATTTTATATAATAAGGGCTTGGTGATGATGAACTCCCTGAATTTGGCCTTATCTGAGAAGCACTATATCTGCCCTTCCATTCTAAATGAAGGCTTTGCTGGATAGAGTAAATTAAACCTTAAACCTTAAATCTTGAGTGTAGGTCCTTGCCTTTCATGACTTGGAATATTTCTTTCCAGCCCCTTTTTGCCTGTAAAGTCTCTTTAGAGAAATCAGCTGACAGTCTGATGGGAACTCCTTTGTAGATGACTGTCCCCTTATCTCTTGCTGCTTCTAGAATTCCCTTCTTCATTTAAATCTTGGCTAATATAATGATGACGTGCCTTAGTGTGTTCCTTCTTGGGTCCAACGTCTTTGGGACCTCTGCGCTTCCTGGAAGTCTATTTCCTTTGCCAGATTGGGGAAGTTCTCCTTTATTATTTGTTCAAGTAAGTTTTCCACTTGTTGCTCTTTCTCTTCCCCTTCTGGTACCCCTATAATTTGGATGTTGGAACATTTAAATATGTTCTGGAGGTTCCTAAGCCTCTCCTCATGTTTTTGAATTCTCATTTCTTTATTCTGTTCTGGCTGAATGTTTCTTCCTTCCTTCTGGTCCACTCCATTGATTTGAGTCCCAGTTTTGTTTTCATCACTATTGGTTCCCTGTGCATTTTCCTTCATTTCACTTAGTGTAGCCTTCATTTTTACATCTAATTTGCGACTAAAATCAACCAGTTCTGTGAGCATCCTGATCACAAGTGTTTTCAACTGTGCATTTGATAGGTTGGCTATCTCTTAGTCACTTAAAAGTATTGGCTCAGCGGCTTTGATCTGTTCTTCTGTTTGAGCCATAATGTTTTGGTCAGGGCAAGTGAAAGGACTAAGACAATTACATACAGCAGATGCCATTTAACAATTACTGTTTGGGGAGAAATGACGAGAGAGATTTGACCTGAATTCTTTAGACTTTTTAAATTCAGTTCCCTGGATAGTTGCTCAGTTGGGCTTTCCGCTTTTACAATAAAACAGAAAACCAAACACCTTTCCCCTTTGTAAGGGGAGCAAAACACCCAGGAGCAGAAAACAAGAGCGGAAATCACCCTTCCTCTCATCTCTTATTTTGTCTTTCTTTTTTTCATCTTTGGTCTATTTTTCTGTCCTTTAGATTTTTCTTTTGAGCTAATATTTGGTATTTTTTGACTTTCTGCTTTATGTTCTGTATTAGTTTGTTAGTCTGCCCTGACAAAATACCACAGACCGGGTGGCTGAAGCATAGGAAATTGATTTCTCAAGTTTGCAGAGGCCACAAGTCCAAGATCAAGGTAGACTGCTTTCTGAGGCCTCTTGGCTTTCAGGACGCCCCCCCCCACACTGTGTGTTCACATGGCTTCTCTGTGCTCACACAGGAGGGAGGAGAGGACAGAGAGCGAGAGCGAGCTTTCTGCCATCTTTTTAAAAAATATATATTTTATTGATTATGCCATTACAGTTGTTCTATTCCCCCTTCATTCCCCTCCACCCTGCACACCCCTCCCCCACCATTCCCCCCTTTAGTTCATGAACACGTGTCTCAAGTTCTTTAGATTCTATATTTCCCCTACTATTCTTACCCTCCCCCCATTTTCTACCTACCGTCTATGCTACTTATTCTCTGTACCTTCTCCCCCCTTCTCCTCCTCCCACTCCCCTGTTGCTAACCCTCCATGCGATCTTCATTTCTGTGGTTCGCTCCTGTCTCTGTCATCTTTATAAGGGCTTGGATCCCACCATGAGGGTCCTCAGCACCTCACCAAGCCCTACAAGTGTTTAGCCCATACCACCCATGCATGTATTTTGGTACCAGTAAATGTCCAGTCAGAAAAGCATAAAAATCACCAGAACAATCTGAATTTTGTGAATTTGCAAAAGTAAGATATGGTCGCTGCAACCAGTGAAGACCGCTGTGTCATTCCTCTCTTGCCTCTTTCTGTCACACCTCCCCTCTGTCAGGTGACATCCCAGTGGTTGCAGACATTCTTTTCTTTCTGTCAGATGTGTATATGCATTCTTAAAGAGGGCTTTTAAAATGTAATAAACTCCAGACCCCCTGGAAGCTGAATCTGTACGCCTCCCCTCCGAACTGCTGTTAAAAGGTATGTCATTGGGAAAGTTTGTATTAAAAATATACTTTGAGTGTACTTCATTGAATGCTCAGTTCTGAGGGGCTTATCTGTCCCCCTTCTCTCACCCCTATCGAATATTTGCTAAAAGCACTGAACACAAAGAGTTCAGTCTGTAGAATGGCATATGTGGAAGGGTACTTGAATTCTCGCAGGTGGTAAGGAGGACTATTTTCTCATTTAAGAGTGTTAAGCTGGCGGTGAAAGCCAGAGTCTCTGGTACCTTCTCCCAGCAGAGTGTCTGGGAGATGTGGACGTGTCTTGTCCAAATTCACCAGAAGTCAGTGAGGGCTGTTCGTTTTCTTGCTCAAGTCCACATGGTACCAGTATTTACTGACAACTACTAGTTCCCTAAGTAAATTCATTCATTCCCTGCCTCTCCCTGGGCTCACCTACCCCAATTAGGGACCAAATTTCTGAGATTTTTATGGATGGTCTGATAAGTAAGTTTTATTTTGTAGGGAAGAAAGTGTTCAGTTATAGATTCTGCTCAAGTTTGTGCTCAGCCCTGGCTCGCCATGCTTCAGAGGCTTAAGTGCTGCGAACTCACTCCTTCCGCCTTTCCCTGCACCATCCTGGGGCCTGTGAAGCTGAATCCCTGGAGCCTGGCTTCCTCAACAGCCTTCTGAAAAGTTCAAGTTCAGTTGGTTGGAGGCCCTTTGTGGTCTAGCAGACTGACACATCAGCGAGGCTAACACACCCAGAGACACTGACAGCCATGCAGAGCAGAGGATGCTGGATGCACAGGAAGGCCCCTGTGCACTGCACAGGTGAGGCTCTGGGCACCTCCAGAGCCAAAGCAGAACTTTCTGAGAAATCGTTGGGGAGGAGTGTGAAGCTGTGCTCGTCACCCCCGCAGTCTCGGGCGATCACTTCAACTCTGGACCTCAGCCACTGGCCTGTGAAATGAGAACATAAGGTCCCACTAGATGGTCCTTGAGGCTCCTTTTAACTCTCACGCTCAGTGAGAACTGAGCCTGAACTTGCTTTCCTGTCAGCTTTCTGAATGAGCCCTCATTTGAGTCCCATGGCTGTAGCTCCCTGCAGCGGCAAACAAAGGGCCTGTTAGCAGTATACACACACACACAGCCTTCTTTTTTGTTTTGTTCCCAAATATTTTCTCCCTGTCTTCTTTTCAGAGGCAAGGAGAGCCCTGCCTGGGCAGAAGGAAGGAGCCCTCGCGGATATCTTCCTTGGCTCCCGTTACCTTGCAGATGCAGTCCTCCCTCCTGGCCAGACTCTGGGCACTTCCACACTCCGCCCTCACGCAAACCTCCCCATGTAGCCACCCACCATTTGCTCAGCTCTCTTTGAACTGCCTGCCTCTGCGACTTTGCTCACACCATCTCCCCTCCAGTGTTTCCTGCTTTCCTCTCCTTTGTCCATCCTGGACTGGCCACTTAGGTCCACCACACCCCCTCTCCCCTGAGTCCTCACAGCTCCTACAGTTAGGGTGCTGCTTATTAGGGGACCATCTTATTCTGCCTCGTTTCATTTCTTGAGGGAGAAAATACCATTTTAGAAATCCTTGAATCTCTCATAGTCCTGGCAACATGCCTTGGGCAGAGTGACTGCTCTATAAATGTTTGCTGATTGATTTTTATAGTAGGTGCTCAATAAAACATATCTACCACCCTACAAAGAATGTTACATATCTCAACTCAGCAGATGTTCACAACTTATAAGAGAAATCTTAGTTCATTCCCAATTTTCAAATGAAGAAACTGAAATTTAGAAGTTAGGTGACTTGCTCAAGGTAAAACAGATCTGTGGCTCCTAAGTAGATGCTTTGGTGAAGACCTTGAGCCTTGGAATCGGACATTCAGACTGAGCTTTGCCACATAAGAGACCTTGGGCCCTTCCTTACTGTCTGGGAGCCTCAGTTTACTCATCTTATAGAATGGGGATAATAATTGTAGCTGCCTCACAGGGTGGTTGTGTTAATGGTGTGTCTAGCAAATGGCTAAGGCAATATTATTATCATTATTTTGATACTTCAAACTGCTTCCCTGTAAACAAACTTGTCAACTGTAAAGTGTCTGCCACACAGCAAATATTTGAATATGTGGACTAAAGAATCATTTGGTTTTATCCTAGATTATCTCCTAAATAATTTCTCTAACTGCAACCAGGTCATTATTTAGGTGGTCAACATTATTCTGCCCTCACACCCCTCATTCCCCTGCCCTGCACGATTGAGCCAGCAAAGCCAGGCACCCATGGGAGACTGCAGCCAACTCTAGGCAGCCAAATGAGGAAACCAGGGTTTGCTTCTGGCTGGACTTGCTGGGAGTTGGGCAGGTTCACCCTTATTCACCATGCCTACAAATCAGCTGGAGGAATCCCAGGCTGGCGGCGAGACGAAGGTTTTGTGAACTAGACAGAGAAGAGGTGCTAGGGGTAGACCCACTTCTAGGGTTTGGCAGATTTACAAGATGAGGTCAGTGGCTCCTTTCTCCAGGGACGTAAGTGACAGACACAGGCGTGTGGACCAATGGAGAGTCAGATTAAGGGGAGTGTCCTTAATAACTGCCCCAATGGGAGGCAGTTTTGCTTTCCCTCTGTCTCTCAGGGCACTGGCCCAACCTCTCACTGGGAAAACAAGTGGTGGTGCCAGAGCCTGCGGGAGTTCCGGCCGCTTTTCCAGAGACAGGTACCAGGCTCTTCCTGCTTGTGGCTCCGGGGTCACACTGTAGTAATCGGGGAGTTTGGGGTGGGGGTCTTAGTGGGACCAGGTGGCAGTGATTCCCAGGCTGCTGGGCTGGGCTAACCCCCTTTGCTGGTTCACATTTCTTCTCCCTGGCAGCTGATTGGTTATTCTCAGCCACAAATTACTTTTCCTTCTCAACTTAATTTGTGGGGACTATTTTGAGAAAGTGGTTGGGCAGGGAGGCCACTGTGAAAGAGGAAAGCCAGAAAGTGAGCAGGTGGCTGCCTTCTACCTCCGGGACACACGTGAGGGGCACACTCCTCGGGCTTGCCCTGGCCACTGGTCTGCCCCTTGTCCTGGGCCCCTGCCTTCCCCTCCCTCTGCCCTGGTGGTCCTGCTCCTTCCTAGTGAGCCGCCTGTTGGGGAGCAGTCAGAGCAACCAGTGGCTCAGGAGATGCATGTACTGCTTGGGAAATAGAAATAACACGCAGTAAACCTCACTGGGGGACTTTAAAGTGCCAGAGACCTCCCGGGCCACAGGAGGCCGCTGACAGCTCACAGCAGAGGGAACGCCCCACCTCCCCCTGAGGAAAGGTGAATTTTGTGGCCACGGGTTGTATCACATGCCCTGGCTACTGCAGATCGCCCACAGAGAAGGGCAACTGCACTGCTGGTTTAGCTCAGTAAGGAGCCCTGGTGCTGGAACACTGTCTGACAGGAATGGCAATGAGCACCTGGGCTAACTGTGTTTTCTCTCTGGAGCTGCAACCTGAGACCTACAGGGGAAGTTAGAGCAGGAGCAGAGGTGGGGGGACACAGACGCTGACAGGGGAGCAGGGCTCAGTGGCCACAGGGTGCGAGTTGTTGAGGCTTCTGCCCCGCGCAGGCTGCTGCATTTCCAGACAGACTCTCAGAAAGAGCCCTCTTTATGAGGCAATCTCGGTGGGTCTCTCTTATTCACCCCCTATAAAGGCTAATAAAGAATTCGTGTGGCCTGGTTTACAGAGGAGGGAGTCCCGACAAGGAAGGAGACCGTGGGTCACTCCCCAGCTGCTCTCAATGGGTGGGGTTTTGGGTGTAGGGGTGGGCCTAGGGTGGGCACATGGGGGTGGGAAAGCAGTGATGGAGTCGGGGAAGGCGGCTGGGAGAGTTGGTCCCCAGTTACAGTGAGGAGCAGGAGAGGAGATGCCGAGGTTCAGTCGTTCAAACTTTCTGTTAAATGTTGTTATATTTTCTTCTTGTTCCTACTGTGCTTATTTCACTAACCTTCCCTAGGTCTTGCCCACAGGGAAAGTGGTTTAGGAAAGAGCACAGAATGAGTAGAAATCTCCCCCAAAATGCAAACCTACTTACCTGTTGTGTGTTTTAGAGGCAACTCCAGGCCAGTTTTGTCCATTCTGTCCAAAACTCCATTGAGACCTTATTGCCCATACTCCGAGATACTCAGTAGAAACAGAGTTCACAGGGAGCTCTCCCTAACCCATGGGAATGCCAACAGGAAAGGTCTTATTCTGAGAGGCTGCGGACCTCAGGAAAGAACCCTCGGAGCCAAACTTCGTACGGGATGGAATAACCGCTGACGCAAGGCCTCTCGCTCACACCTTCTCTCCCCACAGGCCCATGGACACGGTCCGGATTGCCGTGGTGGGGGCGGGCGTGATGGGGTTCTCCACTGCTCTGTGCATACCCAGACTGGTCCCACGATGCTCCATCACGGTCATTTCAGACAAGTTCTCTCCTGATACCACGAGTGACGTGGCAGCCGGAATACTGATTCCCCACGTGTATCCAGGTGAGAGGGATTTTCTCTGCTTTGTCAGACATGGCAAGCGTCAGGTAGAGTGATGTCTGTGGAATTCTATCGACAATGACAGCAGGCTGTGCATGTGAGTGTAATGTGAACTTTTAACATCTTATTGGTCCATCTGTTAGGAGAAGCTCGGTTATGCTGTAACACAAGAACAACCTTTACATCTTAGCAGCTTAAGAAATAAAAGTTTATTTCTTTCTCATGGTGTATGTTGTATGTTGACTGAGCATCAGCAGAGGATCAGTAGGGACCCAAGACGACGGAGCAGCCACTGTGTTGAATGTCATCAGTATCTCTACCTGGAGGGAAGGAACTCCAGGGGTCTTACCTCCACAATTAAGTGCTCTGGCCAGGAAGTGACTTCTGTCCCTTGTGATGAGAGCTCATTGGCAAGCACTACTCACATGCTCTCAGGCCTTAGGAGGCCAGAAAGTGCAGTTCTGTAAGGCTCCCAGAAGGTGGACGGCCAGAAGTATTTGATGACCAGCACTAATACCTGCCACGGTCAGTAACTCTAAGTCTTTCCATCAAGCCAGAACCCACCTGCATGTAATGGGACTAAGACCCTCACTTCCAAGCCAGTATAGAAACTATCAGTCAATGTGTGTTCGGGCCTAAAGATGCACTGATTTTTTAATAACAAGTCCATGTATTCTTTCCATTCGGGATTTTCTACATGAAATGGGAGAAAAGAAATAGCACTACATAGAAAACAAAATCACTTTACAGCCAATTTTATACTCACCTTTTCCACCATCTCATTTCCACTGTCCTTTTTCCCTTTTAGTTTTTTTAAAATCAAAATTACACATGCACATAGTTTAAACAATCAAGTGGTTACAAGGTTTATTAAAAAATAGCAATGTACACTTTGAATAGTGCCCTGGCTGTTTAATCTGGAAACACGTGTTCTTCAGTTCAGGAAGCAGCCTTTGAGTCGCTCGGTTGCTGACCACTCCCCCTCCATGTCTCTGCTTCCCCTTCCGGACTGAGTCCCTGTCGTGCTGGGGGGGCGGTCCTCCCTCCAGTCCTCTCAGCTTCCCCCCTCCCTCCTATTTCTCTTTCTCTTTTATTTTACTTTCTGGGAAATTTTCTCAGTTTTGTCTTTTACCTTGCTGTTGGCTTTTTAATTTCAATGATAGCATTTTTAACTTTATGAAGCTCTGTCTTATTTTCTGAATTTACCTTTGGTATAGCATCCTTTTTGTGTTCTATACTTGCAGTAACTTTTCTTATCAATCCGATGATATAATAGTAGTTTAAAAAGTTTCTTCTCCCTGAAAAATTTCTGTTGTCCCAAGTTGTGTTGTGTTGTTGGGTGTTCTCATTTTCCAGGTTGCAGGTTGTCCTTGGCCAGCGGTCATCTTTGCCTCTCTGCTGACAGTTCAGAGTGAGACCCTAAACAGCCAGCGGGAATTTTTGAGCGCTGTGTAGGGCTTGCGGCCTTAAGCCTCACTGGAGTGAGATGGCAGGGCTGTTTAGTTGGGGAACCTGCGATATCATCATGTTTAAGTCTTTTCTTGGACCAGCATGTTCCTCAGAGAGGAGGCTTCTGGTCTCCTGGCTGGGGAAGGCAAAGCCTGGGCTGGCCACATTCTTGAAGGCAGGGGAAGAAGGCTGGGGTCTTAGCGTCCGGATTGCATGTGTTTCCTTAACCCTTTGGTTTTCGGTATGATATCCCTGTCTTCATCTGTGCGTGGTCTTTCCCAGCCCAGAGACCCCTGTTTCATCTAACAGAGAATGAACCCATTTTCTGCCAGGGTGGGAAGGGGGGACAGTGGCCTTGACATTGCAGAAACTTGGCTTTCTCTGCACCTGTGATGCTGACGTATGGTCCGGGTGCTGCCTTGCAGGGAGCAAGCACAGGTACCTGATATGTTTGCAGAATGCCAGTTCACTATGGGTGCCTTTTGTGTAACTGGGGTTCTGTGTCCCCTTGCTTGTACCAGGCCCAGGCGAGTCGCCAAAAGGTAACATGATAGTTGTGGAATCATCTTCAGAGTAGGCTCATTGAGGGTTCATCCAGGCCATCAAGGCCCAAGCTCACAGTTGGGTCGGCTGGTTGGGGCCCTTCGAAGGGGCCTCTCTCTGGTATTGCTGGGCAAAGACTCCGGTCTTCTCTCTGGGCTTCTTTCAGACCAGGCCTGGTGGTAAATATCCTCTGTGCTCATGAGTATCATCACCATATGGGGACCATGCCGGTCTTACAGGGTTGTAACTCACTCATTTAAGTGAGTTAATGTAGGTAAAGCACTGAGAGCAGTGCCTGGGACATAGTAAGTGCTCTATCCATATTTGCTGTTGTCACTACCTCCACTCCAGCTACAGTTTCCTTTTCCCAGCACTTGAACATGAGTTAGCTCACCCGGTTGCTCTGCCCACTGTTGAACTGGAATTTTTGTTCTTTTGGGGTGACTGCTGCAGCTGGTGGATCTTGGCCACTATTTTGTTTTTGAGGTTTGGGGTGGGAACAGGGGTAATGCATTTCAGGACAGCCCCGTACACTGGCTGTAATTGGTGGGGTCTGATCCCTAGAGGTCAAATTTAGTTTTCGTTGCAGCTTAGTATTTATTTCTTCCTTATTTCTACACTGGCACGTCCAGTCTGCACTTTTGCAATGCAGTGTTAGTTCACAGAGGCCCATGTTTAAAGGCAGCCCGGGCTCACTCCTAAAGAAATGTTTGTGGGCTCTGTAGCATGTTTTAAACGCTGCTACTGAAATGCCCTCATTGACTGGGGGCTTTGTCTGGGGAGCAGGATGACTCCAGGGGCCTGCACACCTGCTCCGTGAACTCCAGGGACTTCCCTCCAAGCAGAGTTGATTCAGAATCCTCTCTGTCTCAGTTCTCTCATCTCCTCTGTGGCTGTCCCCATGGAAACCCCTCAGAATTACTGCACCCTGGTCTCTGGCCTGACCCTGGACTTCCCCTCATGACCCTTCCACAGGAATCAGAGGGCCAAATACTTTACCCATAGTTGTATTTCTCTGCGCCTGCATTGGACACTCTTATGTTGGGGCTTGAACCCTGACCCTCACTTCCTCCCTGAAAGGCCTGGCATCCTTTCCAGAAGCTGTGTCTGGGCCCCATCTCTGGTGCTCTGGCTGGGAGGGCTGATCCACAGGACTCTGCCAGAGAGGTGGTGCCTGGCCTAGTCCTGCAGACCCCTGCTGACCTGAGGTGCTGCTCCCAGCTGGCCCATGAGTTCATGAAGTGATGGGGTTGGAAGAAATGGCAGCCCTGGCTGGGGTTGCAGGGAGCTCTTCCCAAGGAGCTAACTTCGTAATACAGGTCTTGTTTCCCTGTAGCAGGAGAGCCACCTCCCTGGGCTTCCCATGGATATGCATTCTGTTCTCTGTCCTGGTTGACCTCGGCCCTCCACACCGATCTTCCCTGGTCGTCCACCATATTTTCAGTCTCCAGGAAAGTGGCCCTGGGTTCTTTTCCTCCCATCGTTTTAACTGTATGACATGCTAGATGCCTCAGCCACGAACGGACTTCTGCCCAGTTTGGTTATGGACATTTCAAGGACCTCTGGAATGTACATGGGGCCCAGGTCCACCTGCCAGTGGGCTCACCTATCAGATTTTGCCCCAGTTGATTGGTTTCCACTTTGTGGGTCAATCTTTATACAGACAGATGCCTACAGCAATGTCAATATTCAAAAGTTTGGTTGCAGAGGTATCCTCCACCGTGTGGTACTTTATTTAAACGAAGGCACTTCTCTGAAACGTAGCCACTTTCATTGTTTTTCTTTCTGTTCCACTCTACTTTTCTGCATGATTACAGACACACCCATTCATAAGCAGAAGCAGTGGTTTAGAGAGACCTTTGATCACCTGTTTGCAGTTGCCAATTCTGCAGAAGCTGGAGAGGCTGGCGTTCATCTGGTGTCTGGGTAAGGGAGCAGAGCTGAAGTTACTGTTGAATTTAGAATGATCCGAACAGAGTTCCGACCAAGTGCAGCAGCAGTTAGCACCGAGAGTCTGCTGTGAGCAGAGTGCGGACCTAGATGCGGGGTTTAGAGGGACGTTTTGGACTTTCCTCCAAAGAACTCAAAAAAGACAAAGTACAGTATTAGATTTTTTAATAGTAAACATCCATTACTGTTTCCCATCACAAATTCTGTTTTGAGTTTCCTCAGGGATAGGAATTATGGCTAGAAAAATACGTCAGGGAAGCAGTGAGGGGGGTTATGTGCGTATCGTGTGGCCATTGGAACGTGAGCAGGCGGGACATTGGAATGGGTGCAGAGACCCAAATACAGGCACATCTCACACGTTTAGTGTCCTTGGAGAATGCTGTGCTCCAAAAGTGTAAATTTGGTAGGTCCCTGAAGTCACCTTTTGAAGTGCCACTTGGGAAAAAATGTTTCTAAAATGGTTATCACACTCCCATCTGATTCTTCATATCTGATTCCTGGAGGCACACAATTCACAAGGAGTTTAAAAATAAATCCCATGGAACATTTCTAACACCAACGAGCACTTGAAATATGACAGTATCTTTCAGTAAATTCTTAAACTGAGATCAGAAACTTTCTACCACTTTCAGTTTATGATGTAACCTGTATGTTGTCTGGTTGCCCTGTGTTATAACACGGTCCTGCCCGTCAGCCTTCAGAAGAGGGGAGGGATGCTGCCTTTTACTAAATTCTTAAATCCAGTGAACTTTCTGTGCTGTTTCGGAAACAGAACCAAAATAAAACATAAAGCATCCTCTCTCCTCTTTTGAGATCAGGCTGCATTGCTGGCATTTTCTGCTGGTGAACGTGCCTGCCTCAGGCAGATTTGCCCGCCCTCACCTCCACAAACACCAAAGGATGTGGACATCACTACTTTCCCACAGTCTTTGTCCAAAGTAGCAACTTTCACTTCTCTACCTTCTGAAGATGGACTGGTACTATAACTGCTCCAAAGCCAGATGATGAGCCGCATAGAAAAATGGTTTTCATCAATATAGAGCCACACTTTGTTTTGGTCCAAGACCAGTGTGGTCCAGTCTAATTCATAAACTTTGGCTCTAAGTAATTTTTTAAAAAAACAGCTATGTTCAAAATTCAAATATCCTTTCAAGAATAAGACTTTGCCACCATTGAGAATATTAAAAAGAACATACTTTAAGTTATTCTAAAATAGTTATTTATTCCCCTCACCTGAATGATTTTTATTCCACTGGCTTCCAAACGGGATTTGGATCCATCAAGCACAGACAAGCTCACAGCGTTCTGTGCATTTGTGGCATTTTTTGATGGTTTGCTTATAATTTACATAAAGCATTATACAAAACAGAAAAATATCCTTTCCTCAAAGTATAACCTTTCCTTAAGTATATAGCCTTATCCATCTATTCATTTCTTCAAAACAACTTTTTAGCATTTATCAGTATTAGGTACTGTCCTAGGTATAAATGAGCAGTTTAGTACATACTGCTTAGCATATAGTAGATTCTCAATAAATATGTGTGGAGTGAACTTTTAAGAAAGAGTGATGCGTTCCTGCCCTCATGTGGCTTACGGTCTGTGGGTAGTGTCCTAAATCTGCTGAGTTACAGGTGAGACACGCATCACCAAGGGAAAGTGCGGGATGCTATGAAAGCATTTATCTGGAGAATAAACTTGCTCTGGGGTTTTATGGGCCGCCACCTGGGAAAAAGTGATGTTTCAGCGAAGACCATTCAGGTGTGATTAGGTTCGTCTGGTGAGGCGTAGAGGTGAAGGGGAAGAGATGGGGTCCCGGACAGAGGAGGCAGCACTCTGGGTGGGGGGAAAGCACAAACCTCGACCTGAGTCTGGGGTGACCGGGGTGGTGGAGGGATTAAAAAGGTCCAGTATAATGGGAAGCCACTGGGGGAGTTTACACAGTGAAGTAATCAATCATATTTACATTTTCAAATATATTCTGTCTGTAGTGTGAGAACAGATCTATGGAAAAAGATGATGGTGGGATAGATTAGCTATCGACAGTGAGAGTAGGGGGTGGATAGATTTGAGAAATGCTTACAAGGAGGTACTGATGCGCCCTGACAGGTGATGGCATGCAGGGGGTGAGAGGGGAGACAGAGTCCAGGATGGTGTTAGGTTTCTGGCATGAGCACCTGTGTGGATGGGGTCCCATTTTCTGAGTTGGATAGAGGTGTTAGGGAAGTGTGTGCAGGGGGCTAATGTATGAGACATGGAGGGTGGGGGAAGTATATGGGGGGCAGTTAATGTATGAGACATGGAGGTGGACATCCAATGGGGAGCAGGAAACGTGGGTCTGGATCTGGCTTTGGAGCTCACGGGAGAGAAGTGAGCTGGAGATGTGGCCTGCTGGGTGTGCGGCCTGTAGATGATGGTGAAGAGATGGAGGAGGGCAATCTAGCCCAGGGAGAGTGAGCAGATGAGACAGCAAGAGGGCCCAGCGTGGAGCCCTGCAGCAAGCAGCCCCTTCCATGGGGACTGCTTTGGAGTAATTACTTAACTGTGAGTTACTTCAGTTCTAGCACACTAATATCACCTCATCAGTGTGTACAGCACTCACGTGATTTTCCTGGCTATTTTAGAACAACCATGATTTACAACATTTATTCCCATTGGTGAAAACAACTCAACACTCATAAATCAAACATATGCCCAGCGGCTATTGGTAGGACCATTACAGCCTCATGCACCCCAAACAGGACTTCCCAGTACCAGGGCTCCTCCGGACAACTCTTGGCTTCTCTTTTCAGGAGCTTAATGAATGGACGACCTACAACATAAGTCAGAATTTGCACCCTGGCCTCTGGCACCCCCACCATTGCTCATTATACTTTAGGTGTTTTGTTCAGAATTGAGGCCAGCCTTTAAACTTTTGATGGTTTGCTTATAATTTACATAAAGCATTATGCAAAACAGAAAAATATCCTTTCCTCAAATACACATAGTCATAAGTAAATAAGGAAATCTGGGCAAGAGTTTTTTGGAAAGAAGAAAATTAAATTCAGTCTTTAAAAGACACTACTTTTCAAATGTCTTATTCCTCCCCATCATGAACATTTTAAATTTAGCTGAATCATAAGAACCCGGAAGAATGGAAGAATAGATCTGTTTTTATGTGTGTAGGAAGTGTGATTTTTCAGTGCTTTACAGAGTGCTTCACATGTGGTTCACTAGAAATGTGTTAACTCACCAAATTTCAGAAAGTCAATTCACCTAATATGTTTGAGCTGGCAGATATTTCGGAGCATTCCTACTGAAGAAGTACCATTCTGGGCTGACGTGGTTCTGGGATTTCGAATGATGACTGAGGCAGAGCTGAAGAAGTTTCCGGAACACGTGTTTGGCCAGGCGTTTACCACCCTGAAATGTGAAGGTTCTGCCTACCTCTCGTGGCTGCAGAAGAGGTTAGTCTTGATGCTCTTTGCTGCTTTGTTCATCTGGCACAGCCATGAGTAACTCCATAAAATATACACTGAAAATTCTCTGTGGTCCCCCGAGGCTCTTGCACTGTGTCTTGTTGCTCACAAATAGGGCATTGGACTCGAACAGTTTGAAGACAGTGTATGAGTCCCAGGAGTGAGTCACGCTGTTTTGGTGGTGACATGTCTGTCTGTCTTCTACCACTTGACGCACAGCTTGGTTCCCGCCCACCCTGCCACACCACACACCAGGAAAACCTGCTTATTGAAATAGTATCTTAGTTTCCTCATCTATAAAATGGAGAGGTTTGGAAAGTATGCTTTCAGACAGAAAATTAGATGATTTACTCTAGTTCTTTGAATGAGAGAATCCTATGCTTATTATAATTATTTTTGAATATTTTTTTCTCATCAGTGAGAAAATATTTATAGCTTCATTATTTTCTTTTGTTATGAATATGAACTCTAAAACTAAAGGCTTACCTAAATTATGTAATTGCTTCCTCACCAAGTTTAGGCCCAAATACCTTGAACTTGCATTTTGGCTTGGTTTTCAGAGCTTGCTATTTCCATTTCATTAGGAAACACATCAAGAACATCTTTATTTGAAAAACATCAAATAAATCTCTCTACAGTTAAGTCAAGAAACTGCAGGCATGTGGCGGGTTGTGAAACATTGGCTTTTTCAGTCTCTAAATCTGTGTACTTAGTGGATGAACAAGAACACTGTGAGTGACTGTACAATGTTAGAAGAGTGACTTAGGTAAGTGGGCGACAACGATTGGGCTAGATGTAGGATATAGAATAACCGATTCCGATAATTCAGTAACTCCACAATTCTGTGTCGAACCCCCCTGTGCACCTGGCACTGTGCTAGAAACTGGTCAAAAAGAAAATAAAATATGATCATTTTTCTTTTTTCTTTTAAATATATTTTATTGACTATACTATTACAGTTGTCCCATTTTTCTCCCCTTTATTCCTCTTCACTCTGTACCCCCTCCCACCAGCATTCCCCCACCTTAGTTCAGTGTGTACATATGTGTGTGTGTTTATATTTACATTGACTAATAGTTACAGGAACACATACGGTGCGGGTTAAGTACAGATTCAGGAGAGCTGAGTGGGGGCACCGAGAAGGAAACCTAAGTCCACTGGACAGAGGTAGGAGCACCGTGCTATGTTTTTGTAGCTTTATAAGTGCTCTTCTGACTTTCACCTCTCAGTAATTTATATCTGTCAGTTTCCTTTTGTAAGTTCCAGTTTCACACATTTCTGTGCTTTGTTCACTGGCCCATAAACCGCCGACTGTGTGTTAGTCTTGTGACTGAATCGTCTGTTGACAAATGGACGTTTTGCACCGGCACGTGACGGCGTCGCTCCTCAGCCAGGACTCGAGTTTCAGCAGCATCACCGACTTTTCTTGGTGGCAGTCCTGTGCAGCGTTGCATTTTTGTCCTTATGTTATAAAAACGAGTGGGAAAAATCGGAAGTGCTGAGGTTAGTGACACGAAGTTGCAGAGTCATGTACTTGATCTTAAATTCACGCAGGGCAGCCAGTGAGCACGCCTCAAGTGGCAGAGCTTTACTGTCGACATGCTGCCTGATTTTAAAATTGTGATGAAAAACAAATGGAGGACCATGTGCAAAATATTGGGTATAAAAGATGAGGTGTCATTGGAGAGTTTTATAATTTTTGGCATTTCTAGCCCTCTTGGGCTGAAGTTTCATAATTACTCCCAAAGCTATTGTTTGGCTTCCTCTTTGTGGACTTTTGGCTCCATGTTCTGGAAAGTCTACGAAAACCTGGCTGGCGCTCTGTCGTCTCTGGCGGACTGGGGAGAGGTGGGTGAGGAACCCCCCACCCCAGAGTGTTGGTGGTTCTTGTCATCGCAGAGACTGTCAGGGGCTGGCTGAGGGCTTCTCTGTGTGGGGCTGGCCAGCAGGCAGAGCCAGGAGAGCCGGGGATGCAGAAATAAGGGAAGTGAATGAAATCTTGTAACCCCTTTATCCAATTCCTAACATTCACTTTATCACTGTCTCTCTCTCTCTTCTTTATACATATTTTTTTCAGAACCATCAAAGAGTAAGTTGCAGACACAATACCCCATTACTCCCAAATGTTGTCATATGTACTTGCTAAGAACAAGGACACTGTCTTACTATGATAAAACCCAGGTGTTTATATTGATATGATTCTATAATCTGTGGCCCTTCATCATATTTTTCCAATTATCCCAATAACGTTTTTTTAATAGCAGGATCTACATATTTCTGGTCCACAATCCAATCCACGATCACACAACACACATTGCATCTCATTGTCATGTCTCTTAAGTCTGTGGTCCATCTTCGTCTTTTATGACCTTTATAGTGGTAAAGGTCATGCAATAAGACAGACCAGTTGTTTTAAGAATGTCCCTCATTTGGAGTTTGCCTGATTTTTTTCACAGTTATATTGAAGTTATGAATTTTTGGCATGACACCATCAAGATCATGTTGAATTCTTACTGCCTCGTATCAGGAAATGCATGGTGTCAGCTTGTCATCTTCTGGTGACATTAACTATGGGTACCTGGCCTGCCAGGCGTCTCCACTGTGAGGACGCTGCTTCTTTCTTCTGTAATTACTAAATGCCTTGTCGGATTATACCTCGAGGGTACGTAAGTATGCTGTTCCTTGTCTAAATCTCACTCACTAGTTTCAGCAACTGTTGATTCTTCTTGCTGAGTCATCACTACAATAATGCCTGCCAAGTGATCATTTTCTAATTCCTTCCACATTTAGTTGGCTTTCTACTATAAAAAAATAGTGCCTTTTCTTATCTTTATTTATTTAAGTATTTATTTATATCAGGATGGATTCCTATTTTATTCAATAGATTTGGTCTATTACTTTTATTATTTATTTTGATGTTCAAATTGTGCAAGATTTGGCCAACGGGAGCCCCTCTGAGTTGCTCCTGGGTGTTTTTGAAATATTTGCATCTTTTTAAAAAGGCATTTTCTTACTTTTAGGCACAACAAGATTCCATACATGCCAATTATGAGAAGAAAAACATTTTAATGACTATTTCCCTCCATCTTTTCCTCAATTGAAACCCAAAGTAATGTTACAGTTTAAATTGATGGGTTCAGTGCAGAAATAAAGTGCCTTTACTCTTTCTCCCTTCCCTTCTTTCCCTCTGTCCTCCGAAGTTTTCCTCCATTGTAATTTTGGGTGTATATCCAGACCCAACATCAGACAGAACCTTCTCTACCTTGCTCAGCCTGGGACAAGAGCAAAAACAGAAGCCCACATGAGAATGTATAAATATTTAAAAGTTTTCAACCAAGGTAATGAACCATTAAATAAGATATAATTTATTTTTTTACCTTAACAAATACGCTTTGCATTTATCTGAAGGCCAAGTTTACATTCATAATTCTTAGTTTCCCGGGAGTGTTGCACCTGAAAACGGCAGCAAGGGGCCTTGGGTGCCTGCCAGGAGGCACCCCAGCCAGTACACTCAAGCTCCAGCCCTACTCTTCCCTGAAAATAGCTCTCCCTTGTCCACCCCTTGGGCTCAGGGGTGCACACAGTGGCACAGTCTGTCCATCAGAGGAGATGATGATGCAGGACCTGAAAAACGGGGAGGAAGTGGGGGATTCTGCGTCCCTAGCTCACGGGTTGGAAGTGAAGGGAAAGGTTCAGCCCACCTACTCATTTCTCATGCCCAGCTGGAGAAGGGCAAGCGTAGGGCCCTCCAGGTGACCCGGAGGAAGGAAAGTCCGACTCAGATGAGCCAGGGTGGGTTCTGAGTCCTGGGAGTAGTAATCAGGGAGTGAGGGGATGAGGAGTTTCTCCTAATCTTTCACTGAAGCATTGGCTATTCGATATAGACAGAAGACTTTAACAGACACTCCCTGGGAGAGAGGGCACATCGCTTCCACTGTGTTTTAAGGATCAAGTAGTAGATAAGATCTTTGGAAGACAGGGAGTTTTGGTGAAGCAGAGAGGGAGCCTGAAGGTCCAGGACACCTGGAGATGTGGCAGATGGGTTGTCATGTGGGAGAGAATGGAGGCAGGGTCATCCCCGGTGTCCCTGTCCCCTCTTTTGAGGAGTTTGCCTGGGGCTGCCCTGGGCAGTGAGAAGCTTCTTCCTGGGAGGGGGTGAGTGGGCTTGTCCCCATACTGGACTGTGGGTCATGGCCAGTCCCCAGTATGGCCACAGTCTCAGCTCTTCTCCCATTCTGCTGAGAATGAATGCTTTGGCTCTGGGGCCCACATCAACCATTTTCACACAAAACAAGCATAGCGGACCCTCAAACAACACAGGCAGAAGTGCATGGCCCCACCTACATGCAGCCTTTTCCCTGCATGCCCCGTATCCCCAGGTTTGCATCTGGGGGGTCCGGCAAGCCCCCAATGCAGATGCAGAGGGCTGGCTCTGTGCAGTGTTCTCTGCCATGTTATGTAAGGAATTAGAGCATCCACGGATTTTGGTGTCTGCTGGGGGTCCTGGAACCAGTTCTCCATGGATACCCAAAGACTGTAGTTAAGTTTTGAGGAGTCAGAAGTTATTTTTGACTATATGGGAGTTAGCTCCCCTAACCCCCACCTTGTTCAAGGCTCAACTGTATTGTTATCAGGATGATTTGTTCTGCTTCTAAAGTTTTGCTTCCTAGAAAACAGGCCACTTATTTCCATAATAACCTTATTTTCAGGCCTCATCTCTAACTGCGGGACGAAGACCTGGGAAAGATCCCACTATCCTCCCATTAGCTGGAAGTCTGCTGCCCTCACTTAACTTAAAACGGCCCCAAGTGAGTGGACTTTGTGCCAGTGGCAGCCACCCCCTGAGCATCACCGGCAGGCCCGATGAGCAGCAGGCTAGAGTCCGGAGACTGGAGCATGCTGCTTGCTGTGTTTTTAGGTGACAGAGTCAGGGAGGAGAGGCCTGAGGAGGTGTTCTCATCCCCAAAGTCTGGGGTGGGGGGCTTTTTTAGTTCCTTTGTTTGAGATGCATACCCACCATGACAATAAGCTGGGACATGAGATTCTCGCAGCCCACGCCACCCCCTGTCAGCTCCCCCGGGCCCCTGACCCCTCAGGCCCCCCTGCAGCCTGATACGGGGCCAGCATGGGAAACCTGCAGGGGCCTCCACTGTGGAGGTTGGCTGCCCCCTGCCCTCAGGGCCTGGCACCTGGCCAGAAGGCCAAGGTGAAGAAGGCAGAAGCCAGAGCCCCCTTCCCTCTGGGGGAGGCTCTCTGGGGCGGGGGCTCCTCTGACCCCCAGGCAAACCTTTCAGGACAAGGATTTAGGCCAGGTGGGCGGTAGGGCAGCCTTGGTGAGGGCGTGGGACCCCCGGGGCTCCCTCTGGGGGCTGCCACCCCTTCTCTTCCAAGGGAAGCCACACAATTCCTGCTTGTTCCTCACACCCCAGGCCTGTTTTGTTGCCTCCTATGCCCCTTCTACACAATCTGAATGTTCAGGCACGGAGTTCGGACTCAAAAACAGCCATTTCACTCAGCGAGCCAGAAAAGGAAAAAAAAATGTTTTTAACCACAAATTAGATCATTATCATTTTTCAAAGAACAGAAGGGTTCATCTCCCTCTCAAAATATGTGTCTCCAATAAAATCCATAACAAACAAACAAAAACCCTGAGGGTTAATCAGCAAAGCAGATCATGTTTTATGTCTTTGGCCAGTGGAGTCATATTCTGCTGCCTTTTAACTTGCCCCTTCCAGGAAATGAGGCAATAGGTCAGCTGAGCCTGTCCCCTCACCAGGCTTCCTGCTAAATAAATCGCCCCAGCTGCACCAGGACTTGCCTGCCTTTGACAACATCCGGAAAGCTGGGTGTCCCACGTCTGTCTCCGGGGTCCTGGTAACTTAGGTGCATTGCTTACTTTTCAGGAGGCCACGCCTTATTCTGTGGCCCCAGTCAGGCCCGCACTGACCACAGCACTGACCACATGGGGCTGCTCCCCCTGTACTGTCCTTCCCACTCATCTAGTGAGTCCTCTGCTACTGTCCTTGGAAGAGCCCTCTGTCTCCCAACTCCTCTGTCTTCTCTTTTCCCTCTTGGCCTGACCCACAGCAGTGCCGAAGAAAGAAACTCCTGTAGTTCCCTCAGTAGTTGCACTGAAATAGGGATTCTACATCAGGGATGTGACAGGTTGTCCCCGCCTTATAAATGTCTGACTTGCAGAGCCCCTCCCTGTGTACAGCAGACCTCTGCTTCCCTGCGCCCAACACACACCGCGCCTGCTAGAGCACAGCCTTCCTTTCCCAGCACCTTTAGGTATTTCCTCCCCTTGCCAGCATCTGCTGCCCAGCTCCTAAACCAGAGGAGCAAGGGGAAAAGACGGCCCCAGCACAGGTCTAATGGGAGCACTGCCCTTTCTCCCTGGCTATGCAAGGATGAAGTGGGAGGGGACCAGCCAGGAAACTGGAAAGTGATGGTATTTGTTTTTTCTGATGATGGCAACATGGTGCGCAATAGACTGGCCTTTCCACTGGGGCTTCTGCAGTTACTCTCAGACGGTGGCAGAGGTGAACCTGTTCCCTGACTAAGCGAAACCCAGGGGCCTCATACACGTCCCCTTTCCCAAAGAGACCAGAAGCTGCTCCAGGCCTGAACAGGGCCTGCAGTGATTCCTACGAGTTTGTGGAGTGGCCAAGGCAGGGATGGAGATTCTGAGAAGTGGGAAATGGAATGCATTTGACTTTAACAGCATATGCATTGCAAGGGAATGAACGAGGAACCTGGGCATCAGATGAGAAAATGTCTCGGGTCAAACAGACTATCTATAAATTAGGCAAATCAGACTATCTATAAAATGCAAGAAGTCCCACATATTTTTCACCTAGATTCCTCAAATCTTAAATTTATCATATTTCTTCATCCTTTTTCTTTAAATATACATTTTTCTAAACCATTTGAGAGTGAGCTGAAGAGGCAATACCCTTTCACCCCAAATACTGAATATGTACTTCTCAAACCCAACACATTCTCTTATGTAACCAAGGTCAAGTAATCAGTATGAGGCCATTCCATTAACATAGGTACATTTCCAAAGTCTATAGATCTCACTCAGATTTTTCCTTTGAGCTAATAACATACTTTACAGTAGAAGAAAATCCCGAATCATGCTACCAAAATAATAATAAAAATATTTTTAATGAACCTAGTCACTTGCTTCTATGTATATTCCTTAGAAGCAGGTGACTAGGTTCTGTCCCCATTCAAAGGGAGGGGAATTAGGTTTCGGCCTTGAAGGGTAAAGTGTCAAATGATTTTTGGATATATATTTAAAACACCACTACTGGTCCTCTAAGTGCCAATTGTTTACATTCCCACGCATGCAAAATACTCTTGTATGTAATTTTAAATATTAGGAGCTGTTTTAGGAACAGTGGCCTTAAGCGTCTGGAAGGAGTCAGTGCACTTTTTCCTGAGAAGCAATATGCACGGTACTATTTGCCAACTGAGATTTTAAAAATTAATTTCCTTTTGCTCCCCTCCGTTTTCAGACAAACAGACTGATCACGGCTAGGGTGTGATGCTTCGGGCTTGAAGCAAGGATCGATTACGTTTTTTAATTGACTACCTGTAATAATACATACATAATACACAACATCTCGCAGAGCCAGCTGCCCCCCCCCCGATCCTTGACCTCGTCCTCTCGGCCGTCTCAGTGCCCGTCCACACGGTTAGCAACGGCTTTCTAGCTCTTCGCTGTTTCTTTCATCTCCAGGTTATCCTCAGATAGTGGCGCAAAACTCAGTGCTTTTTTTCATCTCAACAAACTTTAAGCTCTAGACCCAGCCTCAGCAGTCGCTGGTCCCAGGCTCCGTGCAGGGGTGGGGTAAACGTCCCCGCTCCGATCCCCGAGCTCCAGCCCTGCTCGGCTTGCGTCTCACCTGTTCTCTTAGAATCAGTGTTCACTGGCCCTCTCCTCATGGAGAAAGTTCCAGCAGTCTGGGGAGCCAGCGCGGAGAATGGACGCTGTGACGTCCCCTCCTCCCTCCACCCTCCTTGGCCCAGACACAGATTTTCCCAAAGCGATCTCGTCTGCAGAGAAGCCTCTGGCCTTCACACAGCCGGTTTTGTGACTTCTCACCCCAAAGTTGTCTTAGGTCCTTGGAAGAGGGTTTCCTTTCATTTGCATAACTCAGAGACGGATTTGGATAATACTCCCAGAATAAAAGTACGAGCTGTTGGAATGTTAACAAAGCAAGATGGAAAGCGCTTAGAAAATTTAAATGACAATCAGAATCTTTCTCGCAGTCTCTACTCATTAGATTTCAAAAACGTTTAGGGTCTGCTTTCAGGGGCGAACTCCAGGTGCGTGCTCCAGGATTCCGGGCGGCGTATTGGCTCTGCCCGCCCCTCGTCCGCCGGGGCTGGGCTGACCCCGCCCCCTTCCTGCCCTGACCTGTCTCTCCGACGTCCCAGCTCCTTCCTGCAGCCCGCCTGCCCGGTGCTGTTGTCAAGCAGCCCCAACTCTTCGTACCGGAGATCGCCAGGGACCTGCCTGTCCCCTGTGCTTCTCCCCCATGGGTCCCACACCAGAAACCTCGGCTACCCCTTTAGTGCCGCCCAGGATTCCTCCCTCACCAGCCTGGTGAGAGAGGGCTGTGGCAAGGGATGGCAGGTGGGGTGCATGACATTGCCTCTATTCCCAAGGGCAGGCGAAAGAGGGGACTCCCCTTTGGTCCAGGAAGGTGCAGTGTGTGTGTGAACAAGTGCTTAGTGGGACGCCCAGGGAGTGCAAGGAAGGGCCCTAAAGACAACCAGTCCTCCTGTTTATGGATGCAACTGATGAGGTCCAGAAGAGGGCTGGCTTTCAGGCTTGGTAAAAATGGACACTTGGGCTTCAGGGTGATGATCGGAGGACACTGGGCTGGGGCTACTCAGTGAGCACAGCTACTTGAGTCCTGCCCCCCCCCCCCCATTTCCTCATGAGTACCTGGGGGCAATGGTATTTTCCCTGTCCAGGGCGAGGTCTTGCTCGGTTGCAGGAAGCCCCAAGAATAAAGTCCCCAAGCTTTCATATTCCCCAACCATGTCACTCAAAACCTCCAGAATAACTGCTTCCTGTGGTCATAAAGGCAGCCTTGTAGGTGCCCGGTCACCTAATTTAACATCCAGCTTCCAGGTACAGTTTTCTCCTACACTTTTGTGCTAACTTAATGCCTTGGCCACAGGACATACGACAATGACTGAGTATCATCACGTGGTCACACTGTAGGTGACTGGTCCCTGGAAACATTCCGTAGGTTTCCTCACGAGGGCAGAGACCCGGGAGGGACCCAGCACAGCAAGCCCGACAGGCTTTCCAACAACCTATCTGCTGTGATCATTTAAGAAGAGTCCAGGTAGAGGGTGGACTTTTATCAGTAGCTCAACCAGCAAGCTGCCCTTGAAATGGAAAAGGACATTTACAGTTATAGAAGTTTTACGTATTGTCATTTAAAAAAACACCCTGTGAGCTCAGCACTCTGGTCCCTTGGTGATGGCCGAGGAGGAAACAATTTCGCTGAGTTTGAGTAATTTGCTCAAATTCCAAGACTGGTAAATTTCCTAATTTTTCTGAGTGAGAAGAACAATTCTAAGTTCTAACAGGAATACCTGGAACACAGAACTAGTGCTTAATTGTTAGCCTCTCATGCTAACCTCCCTGTGGTAGATATAAGGGGAAGGACGTGTACACCCGTGCCAACCGTCTAGTTAGGGAGACCTGACTAATATGAAGGAACATGCAGGAGTTTGCACTGTGAGACAAGAAGTCCAAGGCAGTTAATTAAGGTGCTAAGTAAATGACATAAACAAGAGATATTTGGGTATTTAAAATACCAGATTAGCTTGGTATTTATGTAGCATCTAAAATGATACAGAAACTCTACTGAACACAAAGCACAGGGTGGGGCGAAAGTAGGTTTACAGTTGTTTGTATGGAAAACAATGCAATAATTAATAAATAATACCACAAGAATAAACTCTGTGTTTCATGCACTCACAACGGTAAGCCTACTTTTGCCCCACCCTGGCTTTGACTTTTTGAAGTAGGTTTTTATTTAGGTTCAACTTTAGGAACCCCCATATGCTTAATCTATCCCCATCTGTTCTCTGTCCCAAGAATGTGAAGAGGTCGATGGCTGGCATTTGACCTCCCCGGGCACTTGCTGTAAGAGGTGGAGCAGGAAGCCGCCGCTAAGGCTCACCTCCTGGTCTCTTGTTCTCCCCAGGGTGAAAGAAAGTGGAGGCCTGATAATCACCCGGCGAGTAGAAGACCTGTGGGAGCTTCGTCCATCCTTCGACATTGTGGTCAACTGCTCAGGCCTTGGAAGCAGGCAGCTGGTGGGAGACTTGGAGATTTTCCCTGTGAGGGGCCAAGTGCTCAAAGTTCAGGCTCCCTGGGTGAAGCATTTCATCCGAGATGGGAGTGGGCTGACGTATGTTTACCCCGGTGCATTCAATGTAACCTTGGGTGGATGTAGGCAAAAGGGAGACTGGAATCTGTCCCCAGATGCAGAAATGAGCAGAGATATTCTTTCCCGATGCTGTGCTCTGGAGCCCTCCCTCCAGGGAGCCTGGGACATACAGGAGAAGGTGGGCCTGAGGCCCTTCAGGGCAGGCGTTCGGCTGCAGACAGAGCTTCTAGCCCGGGATGGCCAGAGGCTGCCTGTGGTCCACCACTACGGCCACGGGAATGGGGGCTACTCCGTGCACTGGGGCACTGCTCTGGAGGCTGCCAGGCTGCTGAGTGAGTGTGTGCAAACCCTCAGGACCCCCGCTTCCAAGTCAAAGCTGTAAGAGACATGAAATGACAGCAAATGGCCCAGGAGACTATTGATCAAAATATAATTTCTTTTCAAAATTAGAAAGGATACAATCTGTATGAGTAAATTTAGGACTACTACTGATCTAATCCAGTACGAATCTGGTACTAGAGACTTACATCTAGTACTAATTGCATGGGACATAAAGCTCTATTTTTGTTAAAAATAGAGATTATGATTTTAAAAGATTACTTTTAGACCTGGTGTCCAAGGACCTGTGCTAATTTACATGGATGCTGGAAGCTGTTGGGATTTTGACAGTTTTGCTCATAAATCCACAGGAGGAGATAACGTACGGAAATCACTGAACTCACTATCAATTACTGAGCTGCCCGCGATGCTCACAGGTTGTGTCCAACGAGCATTGTGATCCCTGTAATACACGGTGGTCACGCAGTGCAAGTTTGGTACATTTAATGGAAGACAGCAGGGCTCCTGCCAGAGGAGTTCCTGGTGTTCCTGGTAGAAGACACAGATGAAGTTACCTGCGGACTTGGCATCAACTCAGTCGCCACCTGCGGCCAGTTCTCCAAGGGTCGCACGTTGGCTTGTCTCACGGCTGACTGCGCCCAGGCGGTTTTGAAGATTGAAGAGCATGTGCAGCCAAAGAGCTAATTTGCTAATTAAGCTAGAACAATCATTCTGAGTGAAATATAACCAGAGTTTTCTGTAAGTTGTTAAAAAGTACTGGGGAGGAAGGGGATATGTCTCATGATAAAATGAGTTTGGGAATTGCTGAATCAAATATGTCTAACCAGTCTCTTGACTTGGGCCAACTCCGAGCCTTTTATCCGTCCAAGTGCATTGTGAAGCCTCAGGAGGGCTTGGGCTTGAAGGAGTAGTAAAGGAGTGCTATTTATTAAGATAAAGACGCTTTAGAGAAACAGAGGTAATTTTAAATTTCATTTTAATTTGGGGGGGGAGATGGCATATGTTTAGAAATGATTCTATTTTGGATATTCTGAGTGACAGTGTGGGAGAGAGAAAGCCCCTAGGACAACTGTATTTTTACTGTTTTGGTCATTGAATTTTGTATCTAATTTTGTTCGAAGAAAAAATTCTGCTGGGAGAGAGAAGAGGTGGAGGGTGTGGGGGGAGAGAGAGAAAGACAGAGAGAGACACACGGAAACGTTGGAATGTGGCTTATTTTCTATAGATTTCCACCAGAGGGCGGTATTGTATCGAATTCAGATAAATTGGTAAATTTGAAAATTTAGAAATGACTAGAAATAAAAATGGGATGCCAGGTGTGTCGAGTGAATCTGTGATTCTTTCAAGTTTATATGCCCCCAGATGCCTATTGTTCTGAATTCCAGGTAAAGTAGTTGACAAATGTACAAGTTTAGACTGAAAATACACACAGACACACTACCACACACTCTCATTACATGAAATCTGTAAGAAATAATGTGTTATAATAAAATGGCATTTTAAAGCAGGAAAACACATCAGAATGGTAAAAAATAAAAACAAAGAATGCTGCTAAGAATAGGTCATCTTTCCATCATTTTCGTCATGGTTTTGAGTGTTTTGCGTTTGTTGCTTTTGCCCCCATTTCGTTCGATCGCACTGCATTTTCCGAGGCTGGCAGGTAGGCTCACCCTTATGACGTCGTCTGTTTGCTACTCTCAGAGTTTAGCTTCCCTCTGCCTGTCACGTTTCTAATGTCCAACACTACAAGACGGAAAGTCGGGAGGCTTCGTGAGAAAGCGGCCACAGCTGTAGCCCTTTTTCGTTTTCACTGATGGCTCAGTATTTGCTCCCGCTGTCTCTGAAAGGTTTTGGTCAGTAGCTGCCAAGCCAGGCTGCATGTTAGAATCACCTGGGGAGTTTTGGAGAAACAGTGATGCCCAGCCCTGCTCTGGAGGGCGGGCCTCGATATCAGTATTGGTTCAGAATTGCCCACGGGGTTCTGACCAACAACATTCAGGGCTGTGTTCCCTGAGCACTGTTCCCTGCCTCCTCACAGGCCCCGCTGCCACCACAACCGCCAGCCTTTCTGTCCTTTCTCGCCGTCCTGGGGGCATCATCTTGGGGATGTGCTCGTATATGCAGGGATGTCCTCAGGCACTTCTGGTCAAGGACGCCAACAGGAATGAGCTGTCTCCCACAGCGGGTCTCTAGAAATGCTGGGAATCGCCTTGCGGGCTGTAGGTCCCCTGCCTGTAGGCTGCTTTCTGTCTCTGTCTGAAAGATAAGAGACAATATACAGACAATGGCCAGGCCATATGTAAAAAAAGAATATGGCCCGCGAGTTGCCACAGCCTGTCCAGTAAACCAAACCGTCATTTATAATAACCAGCCCTGGGAGTCAGCCTGCTCTAGATCAGATTTGGAGGAGCCCAGACTGCTACCTCTAGTAACAACCCAGAAAGCTAAGCAAGCTTTTCTGAAACAACTGGCCCCGAATGGCGAGGGACTTGATTAATAACTGACAGGTCCCCTAATTTTTGTCCCGTTTGTAATGCAGGACCAGCCAGAGAAAGCTCAATATGCTCTCCTAACCAGTCACACAGGACGCCATGATTCTAGTTAGCCCGCCTGCATCTTCCCCAGGATGGCAGGCCCCTGCAGGGCACACCTGAAGTCCCCTCGCTTTTCACTCTGAAGCTCCCAACTCCTCTGCCTGCCTTGGAGTGATGCCGCATCTTTGCTTTAGCAACTTCTGAATAAACAGCCGTTGCCTTTCTCACTCGGTTGGCCTGCTTTCCTGCTCCACCCTCTGCCCCCAACAAAGATTTCTTGACTATCTAAGTGGAGGTCTTTGGTGGTCTGTGCTAAAACCTGACAATGGCCTACTTTGATGGGGTTCCCCTCCCACCCCGTTTTTTTATCACGGCCATTACATTCCTTTCTTCTGAACATGGAAAACAGCTGATTTCTTTCTTAAGTCCCTGTGTTTGACACAGGGACCCGGAGCGACATGGCAGCTCTGGGGGCACCCGTGTTGCAGGCACAGTGCTCCTTCAGGATATGTAGGATTATGTATATACTTTCAGGATTTATTCGCTTAGGGAGAGAAGAAGTTGAACAGAAGACCATAGCCCAGTAGGGCATGGTTGGATAGCAGATGCCCAGCAAAGCTATCATTTAGA
Source organism: Artibeus jamaicensis (assembly GCF_021234435.1). Classification (NCBI taxonomy): domain Eukaryota; kingdom Metazoa; phylum Chordata; class Mammalia; order Chiroptera; family Phyllostomidae; genus Artibeus; species Artibeus jamaicensis. Next base: position 21,432,033 of record NW_026521812.1, read on the forward strand.
ATTGAAGGGCAGATAAAGAGCTTCCCAGACAAGAGAAAGCTAAAGGAGTTCATCATCATCAAACCATTATCATATGAGCCCTGGCTAGTGTAGCTCAGTAGACTGAGCATGGGCACACCAAAGTGTTGCCAGTTCGATTCCCAGTCAGGGCACATGCTTGGGTTTCGGGCCTGGTCCTCAGCTGGGGGCACCTGAGAGCAACCACATATTGATGTTTCTCTACCTCTCTCCTTCCCTTCCCTTCTCTCTGAAAATAAATAAATAAATAATTTTAAAAAATTTATTGTATGAAATGTTAAAGGGACTTATTTAGGAAAAAGGCGATCAAAGCTAGGAACAATAAATGGCAATAAATACATATCTGTCAACAATTGAAGCTAAAAACAAACAAGGCAAATAAGAACAGAGACAGAATCATAGATGCAGAGAATGCTTTGATGGTTGCCGAATAGTAGGAGTGTGGGGGGATAGGTGAAGAGGTGAGGAGATTAAGAAGTACAAGTAGGTGGGTACAGAATAGCCATGGGGATGTAAAGTACAGTAAGGAAATGGAGTAGCCAAAGAACTTACACACATGACCCATGGACGTGAACGATGGTGGAGGGATTGCCTGAGGGAGTGGGGGGTGCTGGGTGGAGGGGGCCAAAATCAGGACAACTGTAATAGCATAATCAATGAAATATACTATATAATGTATAATTATATTATAGTCTTCCTTTTATTTAATAGAATCATTCAAACCAATTGATCATTGAACCTGGGAGTTCAATGATTAAGAGCTTTTAGAGAAACAGGGGGAAAAAACGATGGTGGGACCTGTGTCCGCTGGGAGCTGCAGTTCTGGGAAACCCATTCCAGGACTCTCAAAACATGTCAAATATTTGCAGTGAATGTAACACTTCATTTTTTTTAATCATAGCATAGCGATGTTTCTTGACTCCTCTCATCTTTCTTCTCGGGGTTGTGAGTGATGGAGACGCATTTGAAACCTGTTTTCCCTGGGTATCATTTGCTCAGGAAAAGCCGATTGAGATGTTCGAGTGGTCTCTTTCTTCTTGACAAATCTCCGCAGTTTGCCGCGAGGCCTGGGGGCTTTGTTATCCCAACTGGCTTTGTGGCCTATAAATCACAGCCCTAAGCAGCCAAAGGAAATGAGTTAACCAGATCCCTGAAAAAATGTAACCAATGTTTCTTCAGTTATTAGTGGAACAACTGACTTCCATCTGCTCAGGGCACCTGGGGCCCTGGCCTGCAGCCACGGTCCCCACAATCCCCCCCATGGAACCCATTTTCCTTGAATTGCAATTTTTCCCTGGTGCATGTTCCATGGCAGTAGTCCATGCCAAAGATTTTCATGCAGTCTAGCATTTCCCTTCTATACAGACCCAAGTTGTCTGGCAATGGAACTCGGGAACTGTGGTTGGATGCGCCCTATGGTTTTTCTACTCTGCAGGCCCCCCTTTCCTGGGAAATACGCTCTGGCCTGGAGATTTATTACCTGGTCAGTGTCTCCTTGCCCTGACTCTCTGGTCACAGCTTATTGGATGATAGGAAACTATCAGTAAGGTTTTGGTTCAGTTTCAAGTAGCAGCAACACCCCCCAATAGTTGCTTTAAAAATGGGCGTGGTCCTGGCTGGGTGGCTGAGTTGGTTGGAGCATCGCCCATACACCAAAAAGTTTCAGGTTGGATCCCCAATCAGGGCACATTACTGGATTGTGGGTTAGATCCCCCATTGGGGTGCATAGGGGAGGCAACCAGTTGATGTTTCTCTCTCTCTCTCTCTCAAACCAATAAACATATCCTTGGGTGAGGTTTTTACAAAATGGGCATGTATTTTTCTCTCACATAAAAGATGTAGGCAATCTAGAGCTGGTGTCAGGTCTTCATTAGTGACCTGGGCTATTCCTGTTCACATTCCACTCTCTCAAAGATGTGGCTTTTGTGCGCTTGGCTCCAAGATGGCTGTAGGAGCTCCAGCCATCACATCATCACATCCACCTCCAAGGAAACTTCCTAGAAGACTCATGTAGCACATTTGCTTATATCTCATTGCATAAGATTTAGCCTCAGGACCACACTGAGATTCAAGGGAAACTGGGAATGTAGTCTTTTGGCTTGTTGACAAGGTAAAGTTCAAAGTTTTAGCAAGGCTCTGCTAAAAGTATCAAATTATAAATTGGGTTAAGTCAGTGAGAGCCTGAAGAATTTGCACTAAGCGATTCCATTTCCTAGTAATGGCAGGCTCTGGATACATAAAGGCTTTGGCTGATGGTCCCGGTTGTTCATGTTTATACAGAGGAAGTCAGGCAAGAAAGAGGAGGCAGAGAGAAGCAGAGAATTCCAGTCTGACCACTCCCTGAGGCTCTGACTTATTAGGCTTAAAATCCATATTTTTAAAAAGCTCCCCAGATAATTCTGATGCAAAAAAAATCAGGATCAGTGTGTCTCAATCCTGGATCCACATTAGAATTACCGAGGTGATGGTTGGGGGGAGCTTTTTTAAAATATTGATGCCTACTATCCGCATCACAGACATTTGAATTCTTTTGGTCCGGGGGTGGGTCCGAGTATGAAGTCTTTGTTTTGTTTTGCTCTGCCGGTGACTCCCATGCGCAGGCGGGGTTGAAGACATCTGGTCCAGACAGTCAGATAGGATTTTGTTGTAGGAGGTTAACTCATGTCTGAGTGGGTGCAAAGGTAAGGCAAGCCCTGGGAGACCAGAAACACTGAAAGTGCGGTGGGCGGGCTGGGTGAAGAGCAGGGGCAAAGGGCGGTGTGGGAAGGGCCGCCCTGAGACAAGGCATCAAGCTCACCAGAAACCTTTCTCACCAGAAGGGTTCCTGACTCAAGTCTGGGACAAGACCCAGCGTTAAGCAGCTCCCTTGCCAGAGGGGCGGCCTTATGCTCCCGTGAGGTTCCAGCAGGGTATTGTCAGTGAGGTGTGCAGACGTGGGCGGGGGCGTGCACATACTAGCTTTGTTCCTAAGGAGATTTTTTTGTTCTTATTCCTTCTAGCTGTTTAGATAATTCAACCGCCTGAGAATCCAGGCCACTAATGTACTCTTTCTGGTATACTCAAACCGTGAGATTTTATCAGGAGATAGATTTTTGCAGCTTTGAGGAAAATCAACTAGCAAGCCAAAAAGAGAGCATGTTGAATAAGACTTACTAGTTTTTCCAAAATTAAGATGGGATAAACTGTTCATTGATGTGGCATTGATAATTTACTCACCCAGTCATTCAACAATTTTTTTTTAATACCAGGCTTGGTATTTTTGGGGGGATGCCAGTCTTTGGACATAAAGTATAAAATCAAGCATGTCCTAGCCCACATGGAACTTATAATTTAGTGCAAAGCAAATTACAGCCCTCAGGCTAAACTCGGCCCTCTACCTCTTTTTGTAAATAAAGTTTTATTGGAACTTTTGTCTACCTGTTGTCTCACTGCTCTCAGGCTGCAGTGGCGGAGCTGAAAGACGGTGTGGCCCCAAAAGTACGAAGCATTTACTAGCAGGACCTTTACAGGAGCAGTTTACAGACCCCTTGTCTAGTGAATGGTTGAAATGTTTTCCCATCACAAGGATCCACTTGTTTTTTCAAATCCTCACCTGAGGATATGTTAATTGATTTTAGAGAAAGAGGATGGGGGAGACAGAGAGAGAGGGAGAGAGAAACATTGGTGCAAGAGAGAAACATTGATTGATTGCCCCCGGTAAGTCCTGAATGGGGACCAAACCAACAACCTAAGTATGTGTCTTGACTGGGGATCGAACACACAGCCTTTTCATGTACGGGGTTATGCGCCAACTAAATGAGCCATCTGGCCAGGGCAGGATCCACTTGTTTTTAAGGTGGACAAGGGTTTTTGGTTGAAAGGAGAGAATCTACTTAAATGTGCTCAAGGGAAATGAAAATTACAATAAAATATGTCATGATGGAATCCAGGGAATTAAATACAGGTATTGCTCTCACGGTGTAAGATTTTGCCATAAGTCCATTCTATTAATTAAAGAACATAATCTGCATTACTAAGGACACCTTTGGTTGCAACAAGATCTTGGCCAGGAACTGACGATGTATCCGGGAGCTAGTTTCAGTGTAAGAAAAACTGTTGCCTGAGCAACACAAGAGCTTTGCTTGGGCAGATTTGACTTTGTGTACCCGAACAATGGGCAAATAATGATAAAGGAGATAGTGGTATATAAAATGTCTCCAGTTGTTGATAGAAAAAAAAAAGGACAAGATGTTAAATTAAAAGCTAGAAGTCACTAAATGCTGAATTTGTTCCATGGTATTTAGATTTTACTTATAGCTATAAAAAGTATCCTTATTATTGAAATTACTACAGGAAAAATAACTTTTGGGGGGGTCTAAAACTATCCATTTCCCATTGCCTTTCCTTTTTAAAAATTACTTATTGATTTTAGAGAGAAAGCAGGAAGGGGGAGGGAAGGAGGAAGAGGGGGTGGGGGAAGAGAGAGAGAGATTGATTTCTTGTTCCATTTATTTATGCATTTATAGGTGTCTCCTTTTATGTGCCCTGACTGGGGATTGAACCCACAACCTTGGCATATGGAGACAATGCTCTAACCAACTGCACTACCTGGCCAGGGCCCCCATTGCATTTCTTTTCTCAATATAATACTTTTTATTAAACTTTTAAAAAATTCATTTTTACAAAAACTTTTTTTAAAAAAGTGAGGTTTCTGAGGGATATGCACTTGACTGTCTAGTCAGACCTCATGAGAAGTGGAACTGGAATGGACACCATTGGCTCTCAGGCCTTTAAACTGCCCCCGGCCTTGTTTCCACCGTCCTACCTCAGCAGCGCAGCAGCTCTCTAGCCCCGCGCCACAGTTTAGTTTGCAGGGTTTTGATCACCTCTCCCTTCCACACGGTGTCATGCTGGTCCACTACGTGGATGACACTGTGCTGATCGGACCTCGTGATCGAGAAGCAGGAAGTACTCTCGATTTATTAGCAAGACATTTACATGTCGGAGGGTGGAGTAAACCCAACAAAAATTCAGGGGACTTCTATCCTAGTGAAATTTCTAGGGGTCCAGCAGCGTGGGGCATATCGAGATACTCCTTCTAGGAGAAGGATGTGTGCATTGGGCCCCTCTTACAATGAAGAGGCACAATGTCTAGCCACAACAGGCGGACTCTGCTGGCCAGGGTCCACCACATCTGGTACCCAGGAACAGGGATGCGAAGGCTATCAGCCACAGGTTTTGGAAGCAACGCATTCACAAGAGAAGGTTCTACAACAGGTCCAGGCTGCTGTGCAAGCTGCTCTGCCACTTGGGCCGTATGACCCAGTGGATCCATTGGTACCTGAAGTGGCTGTGGCAGACATGGAGGCTGTTCGGACCCTTTGGCAGGCCCCTGTGGGTGAATTACAGCACAGGCCCTTGGATTTTGGAGCAAAGCCCTGCCATCATCTGCAGATAACTACTTTCCTTTTCAGAGGCAGCTTTTGGTTTGCTACAGGGCCTCAGCAGAGAATGAGGATCGTGGGCCATCACGCCACCATGAGGCCTGAGCTGCTCGGCGTGACCTGAGTGTTATCCGACCCACTGAGCCGTGATGTTGAGTGCGCACAGCAGCATTCTATCATCAGACAGAAGTGGAGTATAAGTGATTGGGTCCAAGCGGGTTCGTAACTTCACAAGTAAGTTACGTGAAGAGTAGCCCGAATGCTACGCTGCCTTCTTGCCCCCACCTGTGGCCTCCTGGGGCATTCCCTATGGCTCTTGGAAGAGAAGGCCGAGGCCTGCTTTAGACATGGTTCTGCACGATATGCAGGTACCAGCGGAAGGTGGACAGGCACAGCACTACAGCCCCTACAGGTGGGACTCGCCTGAGGACAGTGGCGAAGGAAAATCATCCCAGTGGGCAGAACTTCAAGCACTGAACCTGCTTGGAAGGAGAAATGGCCAGATGCGTGACTGTATGCTGACTCATGGGCGATGGCTAATGGTTTGGCTGGATGGCCAGGGACTTGCAAGGAACATGATTGGAAACTGGTGACAAAGAGCTCTGAGGAAGAGACATGTGGCTAGAACTCTCCGAATGGGCACAGAATATGAAGACACTGGTGTGCCATGGGGATGCTTACCCAGGGATGACCTCAGCAGAGGAAGACTTTAATAACTGAGTTGACAGACCCAGTCTGTGGATACAGTCAGTCTCTTTCCTTAGCCACCCCTGTCATTGCCCAATGGGTTCATGAACAAAGTGGCTTTGGTGGCAGGGATGGAGGTTATACACGGGCTCAGCAAAGTGGACTTCCACTCACCAAGGCTAGCCTGACTGAGACCACTGCAAAAAGCCCGGTTTGCCAGTGGCAGAGACCAACCCAGAGTCCCTGATGTGGCACCACTGCCTGCGGTGATCAGCCAGCCACCTGGTGGCAGGCTGATTACATCAGACCATTTCTATTACAAAAGGGGCACTTTTTGTTTTTCTTGGAATAGACACTCATTCTGGGTATGGATTTGCCTGCTCTGTACCCAATACTTCTGCCAAAACTACCATCTGTGGACTTACAGAGAGCTTTATCCACCATCATAGTATTCCGTGCAGCGTTGCTTCTGATCAAGGAACTCACTTCACAGCAAAAGAAGTATGACAACAAGCCTGTGTTCAGGGAACTCACTGTTCTCACCGTGTTGTTCACTATCCTGGCAGCTGGCGTGATAGAATGGTGGAACATCCTTTTGAAAATTCAGGTGTAGAGCCAGCTAGGAACCTTGCAGAGCTGGGGCAAGGTTCTCCAGAAGGCTGTCTGTGCTGAGTCCGTATGCAATATATATGATGCTCTCTCTCTGCCAGCCAGAGCTCATGGGTCCAGGAAGCAAGGGGTAAAAATGGGAGTGGCATCACTCACTATTGCACCTAGTGATCCACTAGCAAAATTTTGCACGCTGCTCCCACAAACATAGGATTCGCTGGCCTAGAGGTCTTAGTTCCAGAAGGAAAAGTCCTTCTATGAAGAAATGCAAAAATGGTTCCTTTGAACTGGAAGTAAAGACTATCACCAGCCACTTTGGGCTCCTCATGCCTCTGAATCAATAGGCAATGGAGGGAGTTAGCGTGCTGGCTGGGGCGACTGATCCTGACTGCCAAGGGGAAATTGGACTACTGCTCCACAAGGAGGTAAGGAAGCGTATGTCTGGAAAACAGGAGGTCCCTTAGGGTGTCTCCTGGTATTACCACGCCTTGTGATTAAGGCCAATGGAAAACTGCAACCCAAACTACAAAACTACTAACGGCCCAGACCCTTCAGGAATGGAGGTTTATGTCGCCCCACCAGGTAAGAACCGTGACCAGCTGTGGTGCTTGCTAAAGGCAAAGGGGACAGAGTGTAGGCAGTGGAAGAAGGTAGTTATTAACACCAGTTTTGACCTTGTGACCGGTTATAGAAACAAGGACTGCAATCCTCCTTGTTTTGTTATGAGTGTATTTATGTACATATATACACACATGTGAGTATATATGTGTGTATATACTGTGCTTATGCTGTCCTTTGCTGCACAGTAATTAATGTTTATGGTCATAATTTGGGGTCATTGAGAAAAAGTAAATTGCATTTAGCTTTTTTAAAACAGAGACTAGAAAAACTGGAAAACACACAAAAAATGTTTCATAGAATAGTTATAATAAAGGTATTTTACTTCCAGATTGGTCTTCAGTTTTACTGGAACTTCCCTCATTAGGAATACAAGAGTAGTTTCCGTGAATTGCTCAGCACATTTCTTTTTACAATGTGCCTTTCTGCGTGCCCTGCAGAGTGTCGAAAAGTAAAAACTATATTTCCTAGACTTTCATACAGCTAGGGTTCCACATGTGGCTTAGGCTGCTTTGGACCGATGCATCTGCATGAACTGTGGACTTGGAACGGAGTAAAGCGTGGAGAGAGGAAGGACCGGAAACCTCCACACCACGGAGTCGGTGGTGGCAACGCCTGGTGGCTCCACACCTGCTGCATTTGAGAGCAGAGGCAGCTGCTTTCCCTACACTCGCTCAGTAGGCACCTCCCTCTTCCTCTACTCTTCCGTGATCTGGGCAGCCGCACAGTACTGGGAAATAAGTGCCTTTCAGCTTACATTAACTTAAATGTAGCACCTGTTATCTGCAACTGAATGCTACAAACCAACCATACCAGGTGCCGGAGAAACGCTCACCACCATCTCCACCACGCAGCTCCCAGTGCCTGGCACCATGCAGCGCTGTGATCGGGGTTGGGGAGCCTGTGGGTAGAACAGGCAGCACCCAAGTCCAGCGGCATCAGGGGATGCCCTGGGTTCCCTGCCTTCAAACTTCACCTGAAATTCCACTCTCAGAATTTCCTTTATTTAACTCAAGGCCTTTTATTTTTCCTTCTCCAGGCTGTTCCTATGTGCATCGCACCTCTGTTATTGTACACACATTTTTAAATTTTTATATATATTTAAATTTATTGTTGTTCAGTTACAGTTGTCTTGCCTTTTCCCCCCTGCTCACCCCAACCCATCCTCCCTATTCCCACAGTCATTCCCCTCCTTTGTCTGTGCCCATGAGCCCTCTATTCATGTTCCATTGCTTGTCCCTTCCTCTTCTTTCCCCTGTTATCACCCTCCCTTCTCCCCTCTGGTCACTGTCAGTTTGTTTTTTATTTTGGTGTCTCTGGTTCTATTTTGCTCATTTGTTTGTTTTGTTGATTATGTTCCTCTTACAGATGAGATCACATGGTATTTGTCTTTTACCACCTGGCTTATTTCACTTAGCATGACGCTCTCCAGTTCCATCCATGCTATCATGAAGGGTAGGAGCTCCTTCTTTCTTTCTGCTGCATAGTATTCTATTGTGTAAATGTACCACAGTTTTTTGATTCACTCATTTACTGATGGGTGCTTAAGCTGTTTCCAGTACTTGGTTACTGTAAATAACACTTCTATGAACATTGTGGTGCATAGGTTCTTTTGGATTGATGTTTCAGGGTTCTTAGGGTATAATCCCAGCAGTGAAATTGCCAGGTCAAAAGGCAGTTCCATTTTTAGTTTTTTGAGAAAATTCCATACTATTTTCCTCAATGGCTGCACCAGTCTGCCTTCCCACCAACAGTGCACTAGGGTTCCCTTTTCTCCACATCCTCGCCAGCACTTATTATTTGTTGGTTTATTAATGATGGTCATTCTGACCAGTCTGAAGTGGTATCTCATTGTGGTTTTAATTTGCATCTCTCTAATGGGTAGTGACGTTGAGCATCCTTTCATATGTCTCTGGTCCCTCTCTATGTCCTCCTTGGAGAAGTGTCTGTTCAGGTTCTTTGCCCATTTTTAATTGGATTGTTTGTCTTCCTGGTGTTGAGTTGTGTGAGTTCTTTATATATTTTGGAGATCAAACACTTGTTTGAAGTATCATTGACAAATATGTTTTCCCATACAGTTGGTTCCCTTTCAATTTAGTTGGTGTTTTCTTTAGCCTTGCAGAAGCTTTTTAGTTTGATGTATATACAGATTAAAAAAAAACAGTAATGAAATTTCCCTTCTGCTCTGCTCACTGTGGATAGGTTGTGGGAAGAAAAGGTATATCAAAGTCTGAAAAGCAGAGGCATATGAAGTAAAAATATTTAGGAGGTTGCATCTGCTTTAGCAGATACTAGTGACTGACGACTTAAAGTAAATGTGTAGCAGGTCTTAGCTGAAAATTGATTTTGATACTGTAGCATTGGGGATGGGCAGGGTGGTGGAGTAAAAGGTGGGAATGTTTGGGAAACACACATATGTTGTGTCTCCATTGGAGGTGGAAGTGTTTGTTGCTGAGGTTTGATGTGCACAACACAGAGGTATTAAGACACAGTTTTGCTGAGAGTGGGTCATGCTTTTCCCATTAGGGCTTAAGTGAAAGAACAGAGTATGGATATGTACCGATTGTAAACAATAGGCAGTGCATTTGCTAGTTATTACATCTGGAAGGAGACAAAGGAAAATGAGGATAGAAAGGGAGGGGGTAATGGGAGTATTTCTTCTCCTAGACAAGGCGCGGCTGCTGGAGTTTCTCTCTGACTAATCCAGAAGGGTTTGGATAGGCGGTGCAGTTCTTTTTCTTCTTTTTGTCACCCATATAGGAAATACTTTGGGGCTTCAAGTAAAATGATTTTAAAGAGCTATTCAGAGGCGAGGGAACGGACTGCTTGGTCAGCAGAATCCTGGGCTGTTGACGGGAGAAGGCTGTGAGACGGGCGCATTCTCACCACCGTAGAGTTCTAGTGCACACGGTCCCCCACAAAGCCTTTCTGCAGGCTTTCCTAGGAGAATTTGAAACATTCCCCAACTGTCTAATTTTAGTCTTTCCAACGTCCTTGTAAGGTAGGTAAGAAGGAATGTTCTTACCCTTTTTTTTAACAGATGATAAAATTTTGTGATAAGTAGTTTCCAAAAAAACCCACGTGGGCCCAAAGCGTGAAGCCAGGCAGAGGGCAGCCTGCCTTCTCGGAGCAGAGCGGCTGCCCCCCCCCCCCCCCCGTGCGGAGCGGGGTCTTCCGTCGCGTTTCCCCCTCTGTCCTCTGCTCTTACAGCTACTGATGGCCTTCAATGCAGCGATACAGGGCTTAGCATTGCCCTCTGCTGAGTCAAAGAGCGTTAATGACAAAGGCTTTCCCGGGGATCTGAGAGCAGACTATGCATAGAATATGCTGCTTTTTTTTTTTTGGTAGGTACTTAGGTTTCAGAAAATCTCTCTGATACACAAAGCTGTTGAACCTTAGGAGCTGTCTTTTTTTCAGAAATTCAAAAAGCCTCTTCTGAATCATAAAATCCTAATGAAAGGAAAAAAAATTAAAAGACATTGCTAATCATTATATTCCTACCCTCTATTGTCTGAGAAGAGAAATAGTTCTATTGATCTGCCCAGCCAGCTAAGTTTTACCCCTTTCAGTAACAAAGACTTAATTTCTAACAATGGCAGATAAATAATAGATGAACAGCCAATTTACCCTGAGAAGTTAAAACCTGAAAAGTAATGGGACTTCCCCCCTTTGTTTCACGCGGGACTGGAAACAGGCTGCGGAGAAAGAGCTGTGCTTCACTCTTCGCGCTGGCAGCACAGCGGTCGCCAGGACGAGGAAGGAAGACCTTTGGGTTAGCGAGGGCTTCTCTGACTGGGACAGACGGGGATTTAGTTCTGTTTTACTTCTTATCCACGACACAGTGATTTAACTTAATCGTTTTTGTTAAAGGACTCTTGGCGAAACTGACAGGCAGGATGAAGACTTTTGTCCTATGTGGTGTCCGGTGCTCACCATTTCCCTCCATGTTAAAGTAGAATCTGAACACAATTGTGTGCCTTGCAAACTGTTTTCATTATTGTCTCCCCAACTTAGGAGGCCTCTAGTCTAACACACTACACAAAAGGAAGACACCTGTAGAATTTCATTAGTGGAGCTTTTAAAGGTTTCAAGACACTTCAGATGCACCGAAGCAGCGCTGTGAAGCTGTTCTCAGTGCCTTCTGTGAGGCTGCAGCAAAAGTGAGAGGCTTTATCCTGAGACAATGATGCTACACCCTTATCTAATTTCGGGTGGAGTAAATGCATAGATGGGCAATGGCCACTTTATTTTGTTGGGTCTCTGTGTTCAAACCTTATAAAATTGTGTCCATCTCTGGGAGAATGTTCGACAGTAAAGAGAAAGATCTATGCCAGTCTTGAGTGGTGAGGAAGAGAGAGAGACCTGGGAAAGAATCCTCTTTTTGCCTTCTGAATTTTACATTCAGAAGATGTGGAATCAAGCCTTTTCTTTTTAAAAAAATTTTTTTAACATTTTATTTTTTTATCTTTAGAGGGGAAGGGAAGGAGAGAGGGAGAGAAATGTCAATGTATGGTTGCCTCTCATGCATCCCCTACTGGGAACTGGCCTGCAACCCAGGCGTGTGCCCTGACTGGGAATTGAACTGCGATCCTTTGGTTTGCAGGCCCACGCTCAATCCACTGAGCTATACCAGCCAGGGCAGAATTAAGCCTTTTCAATGTCAATATAGCTGATGCATTATGTTTTACTGTTTGGTACTGTTTTTACTTTGAAGTATGTAAGGCGGGGGTTGGGGAGTGACCTAATCTGCATTCTCCAGGTCTGTAAAGGTCTTGAGCAGGCTCAGCCTTGAATCCATACCAGTGTTTTCTGCTAAAAAAAAAAAAAAACCATCCGTGATTCCCCATTAGTCATTAAGTAAAATCCAAACTGCTCAGCTTGGTCTTTTCAAACCTGCCCAGGATCTTCTCACCTCCAGGGCAGGGTGGTGTTGCTCCTTTGAGGCGGGAGGAATAGCAGGAGCCAAGGTCCAGAGGCAGGAAAGTGCAGTGATGTTTGGGGTACAGCCAGTGGAGAGGCCAGCCAGAATGTAGGGTGCCTGCAGGTTGGGTCTCTATACACCAAATCCAATACTGCAGGGTTCTTGAAATCCTCGGTTGCACACATTTTCCCCCAGCTCCTTTTCCTGCCAGAAACTTGTTACCACATGGGAGCCAAAAATAAATGCTTCGCCATCCATATCCCCACCCTTCTAACCTGCTGAGGGACTTAGGCTGGTAAACAACCGCTGCAGAGGCAGTCAAGTGCCTGATCAGCGGAAGTTCTGTCAGTAATGGAAATTTGTTTCCCGATTTTTACATACAATTTCTCCACACTAAACGCTGAATTAAAAACCCACAAAGACATTACAGTAAGAACTGCCGCTGTTAAAAGCCTGTTCCAGTGATCTCATACTTTTCAGTCGAAGTACCTATGGCAGCTACACAATGTTAGCCAGACACCAGAACTCAGCCCCACTCTTCTAACGTCTGGCCTAGAGCCGCTTTCCTCCCTTTGTGACAGGGAGCTACTTCTCCTGCTTCTCTCCTAGCAACGGCCACATTCCTTCAAGACAGCCTTCGTCTCCCTCTCTGAGCAACCCCCTAAGCTGCTGAGGAAGGGGGTGAGGAGGGAGAGCTCCTGGCCTCTGTCCCCCCGGGAGGGGTCTGCTCTCTGGAAACTCTCCTTCTGCACAATGAACATTCCTGACGGTGTTAGGGATGAGTGCTCTGCGTTTGGGTTGGTGTCTAACATTGAGGGTGCAAATTCATAGTCCAGTGATCAGGCTGTGGCTGTTAGCTCTGAGGGGCAGGTTCGAAGGAATCACAGGGGATGGAGCCTGCTTTAAAGACAAAGTGTAAAAGGGAGCGGAGCACACAGGCTGAGAAAGGTAACTGGGAGGAAAGTGGTGTGGCTGCATGGCACTCGAACCGTAGCAATCAGAACGATGGGGGAGAAAGGGCATGGTTCAGAAGACTGCCCAATGAAGGGACACGGAAGAGACCTGCCGGCTAAGTCGGCCCAGTGTGCCTTCCCGGAAATAACCGTGGAAACCGTGGTGAGATGGGCCCTGGCGTGCGATGATTCTAAAGGAAAGACCGTGGGCTCGGTAGCAACACCGAAGTGGAGACATGGTTTTCATTTCCCCTCTTTCATCAGTTGAGTGAAGACCCACTAAGCCCAAACCCCAAACAGATGATTCAGTCTGAAGGTAAGAGGAATAGAAACCAGGGCAAAACTGAAGCGAACGTGTTTTCTTACGTGCACAGCACTGACCACACATTACCTGTGACGGCACGTGCTATGGGCCAGAAGAATGACACCGAGACCCACACCGAGCTCTTTGAATACATTAACTCTTTCAGTGACCATAAAAGCCCAGTGAGAAGGTTGTTATTACTATCTCTTGCTTATACGTGAGGAAACCGAGGGACAGAGAGGTCAGCGAAGGCCACGCTGCTAGTGAGCAGTTGAGTGAAGAGAAGCCAAGCTGAGACTCGGGTCTCGTTTCACCCGACCTTTCACCTTAGCTTCCTTAGACTGCTTTCCTGAGTCTACATCTCCTAAACTCTCAGGGCCCCCACGGCCAATGGACGGGCATTGTCTCCCAGAGAGGATGTGTAGGGTAAGCGGAGGCAGTCTGGCTTCCTTGTCTACGTGTCCGGGTAACTAGGGGAGCAATGTTCCCGCAGCCTTGGAGGGGCTTGAGAACACTAGCTAGTGTTCTTTTAGCCTTGAAATTGGGTCCAGTAAACAGTTCCCATAACATGAAGTGGGCTCGCATGTGCAGAATTACGTTATATTCCACAGTGTTCTGGCAGTTTTCTGGCTTTGTTCCCCTCTAGTACTTAAACGGGTAGGGACTCCCTGCTGGGGCGAAGATGGTGGGAGATGCATGCAAGAGCCAAGATGGGTGCCATGCTAGGGAGCAAGGGCCGCGACACGAGACATGCAGATAGACACACGGCTGGCAGCGTGCGTGGCTCACCCATCCATAAATAAAGGCATGCCAGACATCCCAACGGCTCCATGAATGTTTTTCCATCTGAACGAATACCATGGACCTGCTTGGCCTTGAACGTTGGCAACACAGGATGTGGCAGATTTCAAGGTGTGCCTATTACCATATAGCAAGTGTGGTCCTGCTGACTGCCACCACCCTCCAGGCAAAATTCCAAAGGCAGAGGTCTGGTGATAAAGGGAAGGAGTCTTTGTTCAAAAGCAACATAGTTTTAGAATTGCAGCTCTCCTCATGCATTAGTCACTTAAGCCTATCAATTAAGGCTAAAAACTTTAACTCTTTAGTTATAGCTTTAATCACTTAAGCCTATCAATTGAGGCGAAACTCTCAGTTTACAAACTAAAACAACATAAAATACAAAAGCTACACAATTTCGGAAGAATGGTAGGCTTCTGCCTCAGAGCCCGTTCTCTCTAAAACACCCGAAGAATAACCCTGCCATCCCCTGCCGGGCCAGCCCAGTCCTGGGCTGTGCCCAGACTTCCTTCTACCACCTAGAGTAGCATCCTCGGGAAGCTGCAGCACAAACATCCAGGCGTCCACAAGGAAGAGAGCCAAGAGCCAGTCTCTGCCCTCCTTTCATGTCAGATCTTCTTGCCCATAATTCCATGCTCTCTGGAGGCCTTCAGCTTCTGAGCCAATCCTGTCCTAGGCTGTTTACCTTTTACTTGGGCAACCTCCTCCTACGGCCCCTCCTTACTCCTCCCCACTCCTCCCCAGTGATCTGATCAGACCTCTGTGTATCACTCTGGCCTTACTTAGAGTAAACATGGAACAGCTCTGGCTGCACAATATACCTGTGGGTGACCCCAGCTCCCTTCTCCTTCATTCTAGAGCTCTGAAAAGTCCCAGAGCAAATAGGGGAAGGGAGGGAGGGAGGAAGAAAGGAAGGTAGGAAGGGAAGAAGGGAGAGGGGGAGAGAGGGAGGAGTCTTTTCTTTTTGTAGTCCCCTCACCTTTCCATCAGGAGTCACAGGGGAGAAGAGAATGGGTGTCAAGGGGGCTCCTGAACTTTTTTGGATATGAGGGCCCCTTGTTCATGTCTAAAACTTTGTTAGCGATGATATTTAGAGGATTGAGAGAGAACGTGTGCAGCCATGGATGGATACACAAACACCCTGTAATAACTGCTTCCTGCATTCCCTGCCCCACTACCATCACTGTGGTGGGGGCACCTCTATGCTAAGGTGCCCCCACAAATTGGGACTTACTCAGATAAAGATCTTGGGGACTCACCTCTGACTGAATCTCTGGAGGTGGGGCTACATTTACATAACTCCCCAGGTGGTTCTCACGCACACTTAAGCTTGAGAGCCTCTGGTTATGATCTGAAAATAATGCGGTTCTTATGCATTCCCTAGGGCAAGAGCAGTGATGTGATGAGAAAGTAAAACAGCTTTTGACCTCAGGATTTTTAATATATGCACAAGCTAAGCTGAAATGACAGCGCCTTGAGATTTCTGCCCGTGGGCATGCTGTGCCGCACTTTCTCCTGTCAGTTTCCTGGTGATCTTTTCTGACCTTAAAAGGGCTTTTAAGCCCTTGACTTTGGGAAAATTTCAACTAGGAATGCTTTTGACTTCAAAGTGGTCTGTAGCTGGGAGATTATTTCTGGCATGTGCTATAATGATCAGATGTGCTGAGTAGGAGGGAGGGGAGTGCGCCATAGGTGGTCCTACGCACTGGACAGTGTTTGGCTCATTCTCTACCTAAACTGCTTTATTGTCATAAAAACCCAAGAATTTCTCATCATGGGAGTTAACGTGTGTGAATAAGCCTATCTAACAATGACTCAGAGGTCTTTTCAGAATCCGGGAAAGTGTGTGTGAGTGAGAGAGAGAGAGAGAGAGAGAGAGAGAGAGATGCATCTTCTCTGAACTTTCTGGAGCTTCCAGCTGCCACAGCTGCTCCCCTGATACCCACCTGCCTCTTTCACCTTAGTTCTTTGCCCCAATGGCTTGTATGGCGCATTCTCCAATTCTTTACCAGTTCCTTGAGGGAAAAAATGGACCAGGTTGGAAATGTTACTTGTGAGCCATCACAGGTATGAGCATGGCTCTTTGTTGGTTAGGACGGATGAACAACAGGATTGCTGCAATAAACATGCTCTCTGGTGTCTGATCTCAGCAGGATCAGATGTGATATCTGTTGCTTGTGCACAGTTCCAGAGACGTGAGGGAGGCCCATTCACGTTAAGACATTGCAGGGGCTCCAGAGGTGAGTAAGACCCCATCCTTATGCTTAAAAAATAGTCTGTTTAGAGGAAGGATAAAGCAAATCCACAAATGCTAGTCACTGGGTGAAGAACTCCGTGGTAGGGATTCAAAAGAGGCAGGAAAGGCTCAAGCTTTCTTTCCCAAGCAGGCCAGGGCATTAAGCCATCCCCCAGGCGTTTTCCACAAGACTAGCCCAGAAACAGCTTTATTAGGCTGTGGACTAGGCAGTAGTGTGATTTTAGGCAGGGCTCCCAGCCACAAATAGTGGGTCCAGTGTCTGTCATGCTAATATAACTTTGTTCTAGGTCTTGAAAATTTTCATCTTGGCGAGTTCTTCCTTTAACATGGATATTTCTGATGGGGCCGCAAGTGATGTTGAGCTAGCATCTGAATATTTAGCTACACCCTCAGGGTGGGGAGGAGGAAATGAATTAACAGTCAAGTAAACACAAATCCCATGTGGGACACAGTTTGGGATGGGCATTTGAGGAGAGTTCAAGCGTAGTGACAAGGAGGAGCAGGGGGAACTAAAAATAAACTGCCCATTTATCTGTCTGTCAGAGGCTGGCTCAAGCTATCCTTTCAGGTTTCCCACTGATAACAAAGGAATATTTGATGGTCTTTAAACAAAAATAATACAACCATTTTTATGCATTAAAAAATTAATAATAGCACTTCACATCTAAAGACCTATAATTTTGCTTTAACTTAGTGATTCTATTCTTAAAATTTAATATAATGGAATAATGAATGCATGCAGATTTGATTCATTTTTCACTCTTCAATTCAACAATCATTTATTGAATACAAACTGTATGCCAGTACTATTCCAGGAACTGGGGTTACAGCAGTAATCAAGGCAGACAAAGTCCTGACCTCAGGGGATTTACGTTCTAGTAGGGACAGGTAATGACCAAGGCATTGCGTTACCAAACCTCATAGGCAATTTTCAGGACACATTTTACTAGATCTCTCAGTCCCTTCAACACTTTCTTCACTTGGTTTCTGGGACAGCAAAGGAAGAAGAGTAAGGGAAGCTACTCTTCAGCTTCCTGACTTTATATTGGGGACCCAGGACTAAGTCTTCAAATATTTCTCCCCTTCCTCACTCAACATCAATATGATGATGACCCAAATATATATTTTTAGCCTTCACTGCTCTCCCAAATTCCAGTCTTTTCAATGCAACTGCCTATTTAATATCTTCACTTGGATGTCTTCCTGAGCTTGGAGTCCCAAACTTAACAAGACCACCAAAATCACTCTTAATTTTCCACCCCAAATCATTTTTAATTGAGTCCTTTCCTTCTCAGTTAACAGCAACTTCACTCTTCCAATACTCTGGAAAATCCTTGGTATCATCCTTGACTGCTTTCTTTCCCTCACAGTCCACATCTGATCTATCAGGTTGAGCTAAAAGATGTCCATTACAGCATTGTTTATCAAATGAAACTTGGAAATGATCTAACCATTTAACAGTGGAAGATAGATTAAATCATGGTAAGTGCAGCCATTAAAAATGTTATAGAAGGTACATGAAAAGGTGTTAACATCACTAGTTATTAAGGAAATGGACATCAAAACCATGACGGGATATCACTTCACAACTGTCATAATGGCTGCCATAAAAAGAAAGAAATAACAAGTGTTGAAAGGATACAGAGAAAAGGGAGCCCTCATACCCTGTTGGTGGGAGTGTAAATGGGTATAGCCAGTATGGAAAACAGTATGGAAGTTTCTCAAAAAGAAATCAAGAATAGAACTAAAATATATGATCTAGTCATTGCATTTTTGTGTATTTATCTAAACACTAATTTAAAAAGTAATGAGCACCCCACGTTCATTGCAGCACTACTTACAACAGCCATGACATAGAAACAACCCAAGTGTCCATCAACAGGTGAATGGATAAAGAAGATATGGAATACACTTGTATACAAAATGGAATACTACTTAGTCAGAAAAGGATGAAATCTTGCCATTTGCAATAATATGAATGGATCTTGAGGGTATTATGCTAAGTGAAATAAATCAGAGAAAGACAAATATCCTGTGATTTCACTCATGTGTGGAAAAAAACCCCAAATGAACAAGTGATACAAAACAAAAACAAACTCATAGAGGCAGACAACAGATTGGTAGTTACCAGATGAGGAGGGGGTTGGAGGGGGGGCAAAATGGGTAAAGAGGGTCAACTGCATAGTAACAGATGGAAACTCGACTTTCGGTGGTGAGCATGATATGGAATATACAGATATCAAATTATAACCTTGTACACCTGAAACTTATATAATGTTGTAAACCAATGTTGCTGCAATAAAAAATTAATGTAGGTTAATAAGCTACCATTTAATGGCATTTTTATTATGAAACATTTCAAACACAACAATAGAGAGTTGTGATCCCCATTACACAGCTATAACAATGATAAACTCAGCCATTCTTCCTTCATTTATACCCCAAGTTATCTCTTACCTCCCAACTGGATTTTTTAAAGCGAATTCTAGATATCATAAGAATATAATCCCATTTTGTAAACAATGTATATGCATAGAAAAAAGTCCGAGAGGGTAGCTGTCTCTAAACCATGCTATATGAATGACTGCTGATATGTTCTGCTGCTTGTGTGTATTTTCCACAATGAACATGCATTACATGAAGAAATAATAATGGGAATAGGTGGGGTGAAGGCAGATATTAATGCCAGAAATTTTAGTTCTATTGCTTCCTAAATTTGATTACTTTAACTCAGGCTGAGTACTTCACATTGTGAAGCGGAAACAACTACTTAGTGGAGGTGAGGATCCTTGACTGTCAGCCTGTTTTCTCTCTGGACAGTCTGTAATGAAAAGTAGGCTAGTGGCTTGAATGCTGTCCTGCAAACCGAAAGGCTGCCAGTTTGATTCCTGGTCAGAGCACATGCCTGGGTTGCAGGCCGAGTCCCCAGTTTGGGGAGTTCGAGAGGCAACTGATAGATGCTTGTTTTGCACATTGACATCCATGTTTCTCTTCCTCTCTTTCTCCCTCCCTTCCCCTCTCTTTAAAACAAACAAACAAACAAACAAAAAAAAAACAAAAACCCAGACCTGGTTGGTGTAGCTCAGTGGATTGAGCATGGGCTTGTGAAGCAAAGGGTCGCCAGTTCAATTCCCAGTCACCACACATTGATGTTTCTCTCCCACTCTTTCTCCTTCCCTTCCCCTCTCTAAAAATAAATAAAATATTAAAAAATATAATCTTTTAAAAAAAGTCACCATATTCGCATCTGTGTTGTATAATTGTCATCAGGGTTTCTCAACTTCAGCTTTCTGGTCATTTTGGACTGATAATTCTTTGCAGAAAGCTATCCTTTGCATTGGAGGATGTTTTTCAGCCTCCCTGCTTTCTACTCACGCATGCTGGTAGCATCCTCTCTCCACCATCTCCTATAGTAACAACCAGAAATGTCTTCAGAAATTTGCAGAACATCCCTGAGAGGCGAAATTAACCCAGTGAGAGAAGCAGTGTACTATGGCATGTGTGCAATTTGCAGTGTCTGGTGTCTAGGAGATTAGCAGTAAAAATGTTCTGTTTTACTCATTTTGTTGGCTGAAACCTCAAGGAGGATGTAATTTATGATCTAATGAAGGCTGCTTTTGTGATTTACTGACCTGCAAGTTTAATTAACCAATGTACAACTCAGTGGTTAATGATTATCTGCATTTTTGAAACATATCCAGAAACGGCCACGACAAGTTCAACTCTATGCGAAAAGCAAAGGTCGTGCATGAAAGACTGCTTTTCAGCTACGACGGTGATTGGATTTGCCTCTCCAGCCTACTAACTGACCCATTTCACTATTCATTATCATCCATGACACAGGGAAATATTGTGTGGAAGTTAAAAATAGGAGATTTCTTCCTAGAAAGTTAATGGTTCGATGTACATGTAAACAGTTCTTTTTAATTAGTAATAAACACATAGAGACCATTGCAAAAGGGAAAAGGGCATTGAAATATTGCATTTTTATTTAGAGTTCCCCCTCATAATGGAAACATTATTAGAGAACCAGAGACATGACAGAAGGGAAAATATGAGGTCATTTTGCCCATTCTCTTCAAGAGCTACACTGTCCTACGTGTCTCTCTCTCCACCCCCCCATCCAGAGTCTTATTAAATATTCCCATTTTAATCATATAGGAAACTCCTCATTTTTCCCTTCTGGAGAGTAACTCAGCAGACGAACAGAGGGCATAACTTAGTGGTATAACCTTCAAACAATTACTTCTTTAGTTAGTGACACTGTGTAGGTTGCATGAAAAAATAAAACTTCTACCGGGGTCTACATCAGACACCAGCGATCCAGGTTAATCAAGTAAATACAAATCGTGCCTCAAATACCATTACAACTTAATAGAGGGCACTTGTGGGATCTTGAGTCTGAAGGGTTGTTTCTTGCATTGTTGGGTCCTCCTAACTCTGGAGAAGCCTGTGTAAGACATTTATGAATCTCCTTATACTTCGTTAGATTCACCTCCCTTGGAACCAATGCTTAAATTTTGTTTTCCATGATAACATCCACAATTTTCTTTAATGGTAAAGAAATGATAAAAATAATTGCTATTACTTACCATCTGTGGAGCAGGTATTACTTAGGCACTAAACATATAGTACTTTATGTGATCTGTGTAATCTTACCAGATACATAGGTCTATTTATCCAACCCAAAACTGAGAGAAGTACTTGGTCCAAAGTCTAACAGCTCCTGTGAGACAGAATCTTCATTCAATACACATTTCATAGCTGACATTGCTGCATATGTTGTTTAAATAGACACAGAGTGTGAAGTTTTCTCTTAGAGCCTGTTGGGAAAAATGCACTTGCTTGGATTCTTTAAAATCCGTAAAACACAGAGCCCATCTGCAGTGGCTGGAAAGCTGCATCTAAGGGAAAACGAGTCAGTCATCAGGAAACACGCAGGAGCCCGAGGACCTGATGTGCTCAGGGAATGGACTAGATTGGGTTGAGTTTTGTTACACAGAAAGAGGCCAAGTGCTTTGTACACTGACAAAGAATAAATTGGGTCTTTCTAAAGCCAGGGGGGTTTTAGGGAGGAGGGCTCCCTATGGAAAAATTCGGAAAATCAAATAGGGTGTCGCGGAGGGGGTTCCACATTTCATCTCTGTTGTTCATTCTATAGGCTCTTAAGTGGAGAGGGTGGGTCAGCAGGGGTAGTCTACGCAGAAACAAGAAAAATGCAAGCGTGAAGTATGAAAAAAAAATGTGGCCACCGCTAAAGAAAATAAACCCAAATCTAAAACCCAAACTGCAAAAGGGTTGTGGGAAAGAATTTTATTAACAATTGAAAATGGAACAGCCAACACTGGACTTCAGGCTGTGAGCGTTCAGCCTGATTAATTAAGGTCAAGGTGGTGAGGAAAATACCAGCTGGGGAGCATTTTGCTGAAAGATAAATTTGTCCCTCTGTATCTCTGCAAGACAGCAGGGAGGTGTGTGTGTGTGTGGAGCTAAATTAATTTGATTTACATCATGCCAGTATTTTCTGTTCTGTCTCCCTGCTGTCAGTTATCTGAGCAGGCTTTTTCTCTCTCCTCTGTCACCCCCCCCCCCCACACACACACATTTCATAACACGGAGAGAAAGCACGGATTGGCTTCAGGCAGAATTTAGAAATGGAATAATTCTAATTTGATTATTCTGCACTGAGCGAGTGCTCTTCTCTCCTCCCCCTTCTTTCTCGAGGGAGAGAAGTTGTAAACCTGGGCATAAGTGCAATGCATTTTTATATTGTGCTTAATGGCACAAACTGCTTGACAATCAGAACTTGCTCCTTGTAGCAAAACCTGGCGGCTCACCTATCCCGTGTCTCTTTAACAGACCTAGCACTAGAAAATGAAGTTGCGGCCCAGGTTCCCTCCCGTTAGGAATGCGTTTTTTCCCCTGGCAATGTAGCTTTCAGTTCCGCCAGCTCTGGAGGCCGGGGCGCGGAGGGAGGCTCCTTAGGGACCTTCGAGGTGATGCTAGGCTCAGGTTCTTGCCCAAAGGATCCGCCCGCACCCCCGAGATCCCTCTTGGCCCTCCGCGCTTCGCCTCCTCCAGCGTCCGGGAACGCTCGGGCAGGATAAGGTTACGCCGCGGCTTCCTTGGACAGGAGGAGGGAGGCGGGTCTGAGTCCGCGCCCTGGCTCCCGGGGGTGTTCCCACAGTTGGCAGCCCAGGACAGCGGGGCCACATCCCTGCTGCGGGCCGGGTGCTGCTCGAGGGCCGCCGAACGCAGCCCTGGGGTGTGCCCGGGCCATGGCCAGGGAGAAGTCGCCCGGGAGGGGCTGCAGCTCACTGAGCCGGTGTCTGCTGGGCGCCGCGTTGCTAGTGGGCCTGCGGCTCTGCGCGGAGCTGCGGCGCGCCGGGCCCCGACCCCCAGCCCGCAGCGCCCCGCCGAATCCCGCACCCCCGCTGCCCGCGGCGCACGTGCGGCCCGCGCCTGGCCCGCCGCGCGGGGCCAGCCGGAGGCAGGTGACCTACGTGCGCAGCGGGCGCCGAGCGCCGCCGGGGGGCGGCGGGAGCGGTACGCCGGAGCCGGGCTGCTGCGCCCCGCGCGGGAGCCCCCGCCGGAAGGTCAGTTGCAATCCGCGCAGTCTTGGGCCCTAGATTCGAATCCCCTTCTCGACTGCCCTGCCGAGCCGTCAGCTCGGGGCTTCTCAGGCCGTCGCACTGGGACCTTCAAAATAGTCTTAACCCTGCGCTCTCTTAGGCGGCTCCACCGGTGGCATCCTTCAATATAACCAAGTGGAACTGCGCAGAGTCCATTCCGTAGGCAACCACTATTAGCTCAGCGTCCCCTCTGTGCCATCCCCGCTGCTCCGCGGGCGTGCAGCGGCGACGGACAAAGCCCTGCTCTCACGAGCTTACTTACATTCGAGTGAGGGGAGAGTATGGGTGATGGGTACTGAAAGAAAAGAAGTGATTTTTTTTTTTTTTTGTATCCTGTGTCCTCCCCAGTTCTCTCCTCAAGGCCTGGACAAAGCTGGGTGGGTATCCACTGCGAATTGCTTTAATACTACCCTCATTGCGGTGAGGAAGTTCCACTGTCCAGTCAAATTTCCCTTGAATTACCCCGCGGACGGCAGGGTGTCTGGTGCGGGGTGAGAAGTTGAGCCCCCAGCACCACTTAGTGGGGAGTTCATTGGAACCTGGAAGACAAGTAGTAAACAACACTCCACAGTGTTGTTGCTCTTCCTACCTCATTAACCTCTTGGCTCACACCTCACTAAATAGTCCAGTTTTAACCTCAGATGATGGAGCCTCTGGCCTCCCACCCTCCTTTTGGAGCTCAGAAATTTACTTGGTACTTGGGAATGAAAAGATTCAGAGCTGCAGGTCTGAGCTTGCCTGGTCCTTACACCCATCACCCCCAACCGAGTACTCTTAGTTGCTTGGTTTTCCCTTTTTCCTTTGAAACATCACTGCCCCCTTCCCCACTGCCCCTTCTCTGGGGTAGAGAGAAAAACTCTTCCTTTGACTCTGCTGCATTCTTTAGCTTCCTAGTTCTAACCCACTTTTCAATATCACATCCACCCCACGCCCCAGTTATTTCTTCTGCTTCGTTTTCCTCCACCTCCTCTCAAGCCATGCCCTCCGTCTCTTCACACCACACCGTGGTCCCATCAGCATTATTTATCTTCCTAGATAAACCTAAATGCTTTTCTTTCTCACTCTATAGCCTCACTTCCTACGTAAAGTGTTAACTTGGTCTTGCGGAAGAATGCAGCCTCTTCCTTCTCCGTGCTCCCAGCGCACCTTCCACGATATCATGTTACACACGCAGTGCACTTGGGCCCAGGGCTTACCAGGTCCCAGGTGCTGCAGCAGGTGCTGGGGTTGCAAAATGAGTTCAAAGCCTAGTTGGGGAGGCACTCAGCACAGGCCTCCGGTAATGTGATGGACGCTATAATTAAGGTCTTGAACTCTACCTGGAGAGTCAAGAAAGGCTAATGGAGAGGGAACATTTGAACTAGGACTTGATATTTCTTACAGTTTAGACTCTTTTGTCTCTCTGGATATTCTGAGATGTCCCATTTTTGATACCCTCAACCCCGCCCTGCACCCTCCCTTTCACCTCCGCTCTCAGCCCCTCTTGTTTCTGTTGTCACCTGTCCAAGAATCACTCTTAGTCGCCCCTTCAGACAACAGTGTCTGTGACTGGAGCCTGTCCTGTGTGTGTAAAAGTTTGGCAATGCCACGTGTAATAGTCTGGAGTGCACAGACTCTGAGGGCCACTGGAGGGGAAGTTCACACGCATTGCCTTTAGGAGGCTGCAGCGATTCAGGCCAGAGATGGTGGTGGTGGCTCAGAGCCGGCGACAGAAGTGCAGGTGTGAGGAGTGGTCACTCCTGGACGTATTCTAAAGGTAGATGAGGGAGGAGTAGTTTCTGTTGTTGTTATTATTTTGTTTTTTGGGGGGCAGGGAATGGATGGAAATCAGGAGTTTGGTTTTAAACGCAGTGAGTTTGAGATATTCTTTAGACATCAGGTGGAAATGTCCAACAGGCAGTTGGCCATACAGGTCTGGAGTGGGAGGAAATGTCCAGATAGACATGTGGGTGTCATCAGTGCAGGGCCACTGACGCCATGAGAGCGTAGGGATCAACTAGGGAGCGAGGGGGGCCAACAGAGATGAGAGATCTGAGTCTGGGTCCCGGGGCTCAGCTTCGTTAGCATTGCCTTAGAAAAACAACAGGGAACATTTGTGTGGAGTGTGGCATGTTGTAAGCACTCAGTAATGGTAGCTTTAATTTTCACTAATCTGCCCAAGTCGTTAGACTCAGCTGTTTGATGTGTAATTTGTTGTTATAACCTGTTTCCTTCCCCTCCTTGAACATTCAGATCACGGATGTCACCTGGAAACCTTCCCCATTTCGGTCCTTCTTCCATCCTGATCATCCCCCAATTTGACACGGCAGCAGAAATGCATTCCCCGTTCGTGACTGCTTCGCACGTGGTGTGGCCTGGTAGTCCATTTCACGTCCACTGTTTTGTCTCCAGAGTTGTTCCTGATGGAAAGGATGGTGTTTCCCACGTGACATCTAGTGAATGCTTCCTCTTGAACACCGATGTGGGAAAGGGAAGGATCTGTTGCAACCTGTTGTCCCTAACTCTAAATGTCTTTGGTTAAAAAATATAAGAAAGAAGCGAGTTTATTGTTATTTTTAAAATATGAAATTTTTAGCCTCGTAAGGAAAAAATTCCCCTGGATTTCCTTCTCCCTAGCTCTATTTATTTACTTACTTACTTATTTTCAGGGTATATACTCTAACTTTCTCAAATTCCTAGCTAGCAGGGCCCTTGAATTTGCTTCATTCTCTGCTCACCTTTTTTAAGCTGAATTAAAACGTTCCTACAAACTCCCAAGTCTATGGAAAGACTTGTCGTCTGATCTGCTCTCCCACTTCTGGGAACAGAGCTCAGTGGCCCTGGGGCTACCGTCCCATCGAGATGTGCTGAAATGTTAAATAACGGGTGTAGTTAAAGTTTTGAAGTTACCCGATAAACTCCTTGGATCTTATTTTACATAACTTTGGTCCGTTGAGAATAACGATACACAGTGTTGTTTAGGTTCTTGGGTTCTCGCCGTGGCCCCTACGGGATTGGTTGTTGAAGGAGAAAAACTTCCATCTATTTTGAGCATGGCTTTCTGGGGGGGTGAAAACCTGCATGAAATCATTGGTTTGCTGTTTCTTGCCAATGTGCTTCCTTTGCAGGTGTTAGAAAAACAAAAAATCAGCCATTATATTGCCACACTGATCATAGCTTTTGCTTTTCTGAAAGAAAATAATCATTATAAGAAATAGAAGTGAAGTGTAGCCCTCACCGGTAATTCTTTTCCCCTTCTTTCACCAAGCCATGCAGTCCTCTTTCACATCAGGGATCCTGACCTCAGAGCATGGTGGAGTGAGGCGAGGGGGCTCCGTCTGCATGGCGGAGAAATACTGCTCTTTTTGATTAGGACTGGCCCGGAGCCCACACCTTTCCATATGTTGCAGAGGCGTTAATTATTCTACCAGAGCTCTCAGTCTCCTGGTTCTGCATAGTACGCATGCACCGAGGTATCTCTGTGATTCTTTTTCTTCGTTTTCCCTTTTCTCTGGTTTTTGTATGTGTCTTTCTGATTTTGTTTTTCTTGAATAGACGTGTACTATGAATACATGGGTAAAGTTTTTTGGGGGGCATTTATAGAGGACCAAGATACAGTTTTCCATGATTCATGCTTCTTTATGTCGTCTTGGGTAGATGTTTCCCTTACAGGTTAGCAACTCACCTGAATGACAGCAGCAAAATATGTGGCTCATTTGCACAGGGAAGGCACTCATATAGCGGCCAAACTCCCTGAAGAAATCTCTGTTATCGGAGATATTTTCCTTGACATTTAATATGTTGGATAGAAAAGTGACTTCTGAGTTACAGAGCCACAGAATCCAGCAATGTGCTGGCGTGGTTTGTTAGTCACGGATCCTTTGGCACAATGTGTCAGAAAGAAAAATAAAATGCTTCCTCTTCTCCAGAAAAACCGTATGGCAAAATTTGGCCTTTCTTCATCACCTCTCATCTTCCTCTTAGTTTTCTTAGTTCTGTGTTTATCATCAGAAGGGAAGAGGGGAGAAAATGGCACAGAATGCCCCTCGATATTTCCAATTGCCTTAAAAGTCCTTATTCTTTGCCAAAAACTCGAAGTGAGGTTTGAGTTGCTTGTAAAATATGGCCCAGCTGTAACTTCCAGTACTTAGGATCGTTGTGTGTACTTACACTTCTGCCCAACATTAATCAATCCTCTCACACTGTCCTCAGGAGGCAAAGCCTTTTCATTTTAAACAAAGTCGTTGAGGGTAATTGAATGCTCTCCAGCAATATGTGGGTGTGAAATAGCAGCTGCTTAGTTTCACAAAGAGAAAGGCAGGTTTTGATTAAAACTTTGATGTGCCTGAGATGGGGACTAGGCCTCTGCACTCCTTCCCAACCCTGCAGTTCCTCCGAGAGCGTTCTGTGGGCAGAAAGAACAGCCAACGGAGGCTCCATTGTTTTTCGACAATTGGCGGTGGAGCTTTTAGGTTTTTGAGAGCAATTTGCCCTGTCCATTTTCTCCAAGGAAAAGAAAGTCTTATCAGTTTTCTTGAATTGGATTTCCCTTTTAGTCTGTGAAGAGAATCAGAGCTATGCAGTTAAACTGGAGACTGTCAAGGGTGGTAAGCACTTGAGTTTTTCCATCTGTGCTGCGATACCTTTGGAGTCCTTGTGCTTATAAGTAGTTTGGCTCTTTATTCTGTGATTCATAGAAAGCAACAAGAGCCTGCTTCATTTACCCTGA
Organism: Artibeus jamaicensis; assembly: GCF_021234435.1. Classification (NCBI taxonomy): domain Eukaryota; kingdom Metazoa; phylum Chordata; class Mammalia; order Chiroptera; family Phyllostomidae; genus Artibeus; species Artibeus jamaicensis. The sequence continues at coordinate 21,459,961 of NW_026521812.1, forward strand.
GACACACACTAAGGCTGGAATCTACCAGCCTAACCCTAAAAATAAAATCCAAAGCGAAAGGCAACAAGTGTTTGAGATCAAAGAATAGCTGTTTGGAAAATGCAGATTCAGGCAGAAACCCAAAGAGTGTTCTGGTTGTGGGGTGAAGGCAAGGGTTTATTTTGAGAAAAGGAAGGGAAATAATTACATGAGTAGAAGAAAGGGATTTCTATTGGTGTCAACAAGCTAAGTTACTCTTTGTCTGTACATAGCTGGTTACTGATGCCAAAGATGTTCTTAAGCATCAGTCATTGTGAGGGAGAGGTGGCTGGCCCATTAGCTTTACGAATAGTTGTTTGTAAAACAGTGTTGGCCTGAACCAGTCCAAAGCCCATGTTACCCAAGTCAAACATTCCAAAGTGTCAAGGAATAAGACATGTGAGGCCTTTCCTCTGGGGTGGCGGCTCTGACTCCATTTAAAAATAGTTCTATTTATACAAATTTTCTTTTCTACAGTGAAAAATGTTTATATTTAGAATTAGCCAGCTGGACTCAGTTCAGATGATCCCAATTTTGTTGGCAACACCCAAAGCCTCATAGTCAAGACCAGTCAAACCTATGCCTTCAAACCTCAGGCATGAGCGGGGCGTTGACCTTGGCCTTGTCAATGTCCTAGAGCCTCTTTGCAGCCTGCGTACGCTGGTGCTTGTTGGCCTTGACATCCACAATGAACAGGACTGTATCACTGTCTTCCGTTTTCTTCATGGCTGAGTCCAGAGTCAGGGGAACTTGGTGAGGGCACGGTGGTCGGGCTGGAGAGAAGCAGGAAGGCTGCTCTGGAAAAGCCCATTTCCCTTTGACCTTCTCCCTAAAGTGCTTCCATACCAAGGCTCATCCCCCTCTCTTGACTCCCAGGTCTGTCTCTTAGACCCCCTAGTCCGGCCAGCTGAAGCCACAGCCGTAAAGAGCCCAAGAGCCACCTCCCTGTCTTCGAAGCCATTTTTAGGGAAAGAGGAAACCTCTGACTTACCCCATGAAATCAAGTTCTTGACATTCCTTAACTGTTCAGTATAATTATTGCATAGTTTTGCCCATAGGTTTTTGCTTTCCCCATATTAATTCTATTATTTTAATGAGTCCAGTGAAAGGATATTGGATGGGAACACCTAGAAATAGAGTGTAGGTCTTTGTCTTGTTTTGTTTTTAATAACATGCAAGCCCAGCATCTATGCTTCTGCACGTGAATTTCTTTACTGATTAAGTATTTCTGTCTAGATGTGTTCTTACAGATGACCTTATTTCCAAGTAGCATTTGGCACTAAGTTGGCACCTTGTATATAGTTCTGATATTTTTAATCAGGTGGGATATGCACACGAGATTGATGCAGCTACAGTGTTTTGTTTGTTTGTCTGGGACAAGTTATTTGCGAGGACTTTTCTTCTTTTTAAGTTTCAGCTTCTTAAGGAGGTTTTATTTCAAAATAGTTGACAGAGGAAAATCTACCCACTGAACCGATTCTTTAAAATACGTTTCACATAGCTGATACCATCGCTGCTTCAGGAAGGTGTACCTCTGCTTGCAGAAGCGGGTAAGGACTTTTAGCAGAGGACGTAGACAGAGTCAGTATGTAGCCCATGGTCCCAGTCAGGAATCTCAAACCAAAGTTAGGGCGTTGTGTTTTTTGTTTGATTTTTTTTGTAAATGCAGAAAAGTACTTCACACACACACACAGATCTAAAATATTCTTCTGAGCATCTGAATATTTACAGCCCTGTTTGCAACTGGCTAGTTTGGGGTTCTTTAAGTATGATTACCTCTGTTTGGGGACTGCCTGGGTTGCAAGTGACGGAACCCAGCTGAAACTAGTGAAAATAAGGATTCATTGGGTGGGTACTGGGGTAGAACCAAGGGATGAGCTGCGGGAACCAGGAAGGTTCTGGGCGCTTTGTTATGAGCTGACATCAGCGCTGGAGACCTTAGTTACCTGTAGCACCCATGCCCACGGTTGAGGTGGGTATTTATCATTCTTTCTGACCACATCTTTGAATTTCTTTCCTGTGTTTGAGAAATTCTCTACGTACCTAAGAAAAAGCCAGAATTTTTTCCCCAACTTTTCCTTGTACCTGTGCACTTTAGGCCTCGCCATTCAGAAACAGCTATGTGAGTTTGAATTGTACCTTGGAAATTCAAGGGGCACAAGGACCACAGAGAGTGGCATGGGGGTCAAGGTTCTAGCAGAGGCACCCGGCGCCCGGGGGCGAGAGGAGCCACCATGTCCATGCCCAGTGGCAGGCAGTGCAGTCGGCACTGGGCACACAGAGGGGGGTTTCTGTGCTTACAGTTCTGTAAGTGAATAGATCGTTAATCAATCTGTTTTCTACTTAACCAGCCAGAGTGGTTTCTATTGTTTACAGCTAAGAACTTGGACAGATCAATAAATTAGAAGTGGCAGTTGGGAAGGTTACAACTGTAACTTTCCCTCTTCAGTTTTGTTTGGCCTATGTAATTCAGATTTTGGAACATGGCGATTGGGGCCCAAGTGAACTATGGACTTAGGGACCTTTCCCTGACAAGAGAATAGCATTTCGCATCAGATACTGAATTACACAAATCTGCTTACTTATCACGAGAGATACCAAGCCCTTTCTCATGGTACCATTTGGGGGAAGGGCAGGAGAGGCTAGTTTATGTTGCGATCACAAACAACCCTCCAGTCTCAGGGCTCATCCTAACAAAGATTTATTTTTTGGTCATATTCTGTATCCATTACTGGTTGGCAGAGGCAGGGTGCTGCTCTGTGCGGTCATCGTCCTCTCTCTGGACCCCGGGGTTGGCAGTGCAGCCACTGTCTGGAATATCGCCTGTCGCCTCCACAGAAGAGTGAGTGTCCTGGGGGTCTTGCATGGCTTTATTAAATGCCCTGGCTGGAAGCCACACACAGCGTTCCTGCTCACAGCCCAGGGCCAGAGCCAGTAGCTGGGCACTGCCCAGTGCAAGAGGACAGAAGTCAGAGAGCTGGGAGTATTTGGTGAGTGCTTATCGCCACCATCATCTGTGCCTAAATGGACACCATCTAGGTCATATTTCAGGTTTGCCATCTTGAGTGCCTTGCTGAATATGCAATTCAACAGTATTCGATAAAGCATGGGAAACTCTTTCAGGGGCCTACATTTAAAATGAAGCAGACATCTGAATTTAGCAGAACAGTGAAATAAAACAAGACTCTATTTATATCTCATAAACAGCTCAGTGACACTTTCTGCATTTTGTTAAGTACAGGGGTTCTTGTTGACATGATTTATGTGAGAGTCTGCGCACAAAGTGGGGACGGGATGATGGTCTGCAGGTCCCCCTGCCCCTCAGGGGGGAAAAGGATGATCAAGTTATTTGAATAAATAAAGCCATGAGTGTCAATGAGCCGAAGGCCTCTGATGAGGTGACTTGAACTCCATGTTTAAGTCCATCTTCACGGCAATCACTTATTTGTTTTTAGCTGGAGCAAGTCGAAGGACTTTCCAACATGTTTTCAGAATCCGGCCACATTCGTGCTGTAGAGTTTGCTGTAGTGTGACTATCACACTGCATTTTTAGTTTAATTTTTTTCTACTGGGGGTACAATGGTGTCATAGTTTCACACCTGAGGTCACAAGTTAAAATTATGCTCCCCCCGGTTCCTGGATGTGGACAAGTGGGGCCCTGTCTGAAATGTCAGTTCATCCTCTGTGAAGAGCAGCCGTACCTCACTCACAGGGTGGTTGTGCAGGTTAAACAAGCGCGTGCAGGTGAAGGCAAGTGGCCTGTGGGGCGGGGCAGTAAGGGAAGGTTGTCTCTCTCTGTTCAGCCCTGGATTGCTGGCTGGGATGCAGGCCCCTGGGCATCAGAAAGATACCGGTGTGCATGTCTGGGGGGTAGAAAGCCCAACAGCCTTTGGTATTTTTAGTAACTCCCTTTTTATTCTTGAAATTTAAAGCATACGTATATAATATGCTCAGCAATCAGAGGAGCTGGAAGATACATTTTTTAAATCTTAAATAAAAGCTGGCAGTAACTAGCAAATTTTTGTTAACATTTTCACCATAAATGTATTCCCCATAAAACTCATTTTTTACCAAATTGTTGAGGCTTACCTGTTCACATTGGTTTGTGATTTTTTTCCCCTGAAAACTAATTACAAATATCTTTTACAGCGTGTTGTTAGATAATTTTTGTCTGTGTTAGAGTTGACTGTATAAATGTGTTTCTAAGCTTTCAAAATATAACTTTCACTCAAAAGAATGTTTACAAATCTCATTAACTGTGCCACTTACTATTATAACTGCTACTTCCTTAGTTCAAGGGAGGCCAGAAAAACAGTTTAATCTTGCTAAACTGTTTTTCTGGTCCTGTCTTCCACACTTTAGTCAATTAAGTGCATATAATTATACTTGGCACTTCATAGGCATTTTGAAAATAAACTTAATTTAACCCACACAATAAACAAAATCTAAGTACTGAGCCTGCACATAGCACTTGGCAAATAAAAGACGTTCCAAAGAGCACAAGAGAGGGGGCCACAGCGCTAGGGGAGCCGCGTTTACATGTTCTTTTCTGTGATTCTCACAACGAATCTGCCAGGGAGGAATTGTTCTAATTTTGTAGAGGAGGAAGCTGAGGCTCTGAGACATTATACATTTGGACAACACACAGCCGACAGACAGGATGGAATGAAAGTTTAACCTCAAAACCTATGACTCTTTCAATTTGCCCATCAAGGGAGCTACCTGTTCTCACATAATGTAGATCAGTTACCAGATACTGACAAGCTAAAATCTTCCTGTGAACAAAGACACCACAAAGTTAGAAGATAAGTCATAGGCTAGGAGAGGATGTTTGCAGTGGCTATCACCAATAAAGGATTGTTAATATTTAAAATTTTATGAGTAAGGAAAAGCGGAAAAGAAAAGCAAACCAAAAGTTAACCAGGAATTAACAGAAGAGGAAAGCTGAAAGACTGTCTTTCTATCTACAAGTATCTGTGGAAAGAGAGGGCTTGAGGGCAGGGAAAGAAGATAAGTCCTACCGATAAGGGGGGGTGCAGATCAAAACATGATAGTGCTCTGTTTCATACCTCCCCCCTCACACTGGAAAAAGTGCAGAATGTCTGCTAAAACAAGGATTGACAAGGATGATGGTTGAGAAAGGAATTCTTACTAAATTACTTCATTCAAAGTAACTTCTCATCCCGGTTACTCTCCTAATACCTTCTCTTACGGCTTTCCTATGCTGACATTTACAATTTTTAAAATTCTTGTTTGCAGTCTTGTTGCCTTTGAAGGTAAGGAGCTTGTCTGTCTTGTTCACCGTTAGACCCCTACTGCCTATAACAGTAGCAACACATAGCAGGTCCTTAGCAAATACTGGCTGAAAGAATGGTTATTTCAATCACTGGGTACTAGACTGATGTCTTTGAGGAACATCTGAATCTTTCAAGAGCTATTCCCAAGTTCCCTCCAGGTCTCTAACTTCCGAATGAGGGCATTGTTACACTATAGACTCTCGGAACAGAACACCCGCAATTCACATTGCTTCAGACGGTGGTAACTATACTGCCAAGATTTGGAGCTGTATCTGGCATGTACCTATTTTTGTGTGGTCCGTGGGCTAAGAATGGATTCTGTAGATGAACACTGGCAATTGATTTGATGTTAGGAAACCCTCACTTGAACCTCAGTGAAGCAAAATACTAACCAATTTTTTTATTCTTCTCATCAGTAGATTTATATCACAAAAATGTGTGCAGTTATTTTGAGTTCATTGAAAATGTGGAAACTTGTCTTCTCTCTGGTTATATTGATGATACCTACTTATTATCCTTGACTTTGCCTCTTGGCTCATCAAATCTAACATATTTACTATCTGGCTCTTACACAGAATATTTGCAAACCCCTGCTGTGGAAGTGGCCTCAGGGCCACTTACCTGTGCCTGTCACAGGTGGGGGTGACCACTGACCTGCTGTGTACCTAGTGAAATCTATGAGATTCTTGTGCTAGAGTTTTCCCGCTTGCATCCTGAAAAGAATGGTCCCAGATTCCCAACAGGGAACTGGAAAAATGTTTTGTACTCTAACCCTTCATGGGCAATGTCATCATGAAGTCTTCAAGTTTTTGTTGCAAGGCCATTGCCTTGGAGGGAGCATTAAAGTGGTTTAAATCTCGGCGTCTGTGCACTTCTGCCTGTTGCCCACCTTTCCTAACACGAGTCTGGGGCTGCTGAGTAGATCAACTCCATCTCTTCCAGCTTCTTGAGTCACCCTTTCCCATAACAGCTAAATTAAAATGGCTGGAGCTGTGTGGAGAGACCCAGGGCCTTTCCTCCCCTCCAACGTTCTGATAGTGTCTGGGGCTTCCATTTCTCGTCTCTGCCTGTGAATTCCGGCTCCCAGCTCAGCATTTCATCTCCGGTCACTGCCTCCTCCTCTCTGCTTGACACAGCCAGCCCTTTTATCCCTCAGAGTGGCCGCCGAAGCAGGCCTTACTGAAGGGTGCCGGGTAATAGAGGGACATGTTAACACAGTTCAAAACAGGAATCAACCGAAAGTTGATTACTTAGTTTTCTTGGCCATCGATGATTTCTTTCTGGCTGTGTTTTCTTTCTTTCTTTTTAAGTATATTTTCTTGATCATGCTATTACAGGTGTCCCATTTTTTCTCCCTTTCTCTGCACCACTGCCCCCTCCCTCCAGCATCCCCCCCACTCCCCACAATTCATGTCCACGGGTCGTACATGTAAGTTCTTTGGCTTCTCCATTTCCTATACTATTCTTAACCTCCCCCTGTCTATTTTGTACTGACCGTTTATGCTTCTTTTTCCCTGTACCTTTTCCCCCCATTCTCCCTCCTCCCACTCCCCACTGATAGCCCTCCATGTGATCTCCATTTCTGTGATTCTGTTCCTGTTTTAGTTGTTTGCTTAGTTTTTGGTTTTTAGGTTTCATTGTTGATAGTTGTGAGTTTGTTGTCATTTTACTGTTCATAGTTTTTGATCTTCTATGTCTTAGATAAGTCCTTTGAACATTTCATATAGTAAGGGCTTGGTGATGAGTTCCCATAAGGCTGGCTACCAGCTGATTTCTCAAAAGAAACCTTACAGGCAAGAAGGGGCTGGAAAGAAGTATACTAAGTCATGAAAGGCAAGGATCTATATCTAAGATTACTCTATCCAGCAAAGCTTTCATTTAGAATGGAAGAGCAGATAAAGTGCTTCTCAGCTGAGGTCAAATTAAAGGACATCATCACCAAACCCTTATTATATGAAATGGCTGTGTTTTTATCTTAGATGCTCAACCATTGATCCTGCCTTCTCTTATCTACACATCAACCCCTTTCTTCTATTCTCAAGCCTTCAACCTCCTGCTGCCCACACTACTCTCCTGAGCTTTCAAAAAACAAATTCCAAATATGTGTCATTTTCGTACTCAGACACTTTAGCTTCCTGTTTTCCCCTCTCCCACTGACCTGGCCACAGACGGAGTATACCACTCTGGTAGGAAGGCACATTTGGCTGCAATCAGTGTTTGTTTTCAAAAATCATATTTCCCCCATCCTCTCATCTGTTAGACAATTCACATACTGTGCTCAGCACAGTACCTTGAGGTAGAAACCATTAATTATGTGTGGATCTTATCACTAGGATTGTGCCAGCTTAGATCTACTTGGCACAATCCTAATGATGAGATCAACACCCTGGACCCTCACCCTAGCTGTGGCGCTGCAGTTTTATGATACAGGAGAAACATCTTATTAGTGGCATTATGGAAGCAGCAATATGTTGTCTCATGCAGAACCCCGTTTTCCTTTCATACATGTCTTCATTTACTCCTTTGACTTTTGGGGTTTGTGGTGAACTGTATCCATTTGTCACGGGAATAATTCACACCAGGTGTGCCAGTGTAAACATTGGGTTCAAGACTGCCTGGAAATGACCCAGCAACAGCACCTCTAGGTTTATAACAAACAGAAGTGAAAATGTATGTTCACACAAGACTTGTACACAAGTGGTTATAGCAGCACTATTTATGATAGCCAGAAGTCGGAAGCAACTCAAACATTTATCAACTGATGAATGGATACACAAATGTGGTACATCCATATGATGCAGTATTACTCAGCCATGAAAAGGAATGATGCTACATCATGGATGAACCTTGAAAATATCATGCCAAGTGAAAGAAAACAGTTATGAAGTCCGCATATTGCATCACTCAATTTTAATGAAATATCTAGGGGCAGGGGAGAGGGAAGTGATAGGGAGTGACTGCTATTGGGATGGGAATTTCTTTCTGAGATGATGAAAATATTATGGAATTAGACAGTGGTGATCAATGGATAATTGGCATATATGTTAAAAGCCATCCAATTGTTTGAGATAGTACATTTGATGGTATGTGAATTATACCTCAGTTAACAGTTCTCAGAAGCCCATAGAATGGATGATCGTTGTGAAAGTACACACTTTACTCTGTTCAGATATAGATAAATCCACTGTGAGAGAGCCCTGGGGCCTCAGCCTGATGAATGTGTTTAGCAGAAATGGGGGATCCACATGTTTGCTTCTCTAGGAAGCACCAGGCCTGGCCCCTCAGGAGTGGCCCACCTGGTGAACTGCAGGTGCTCCCTCTCCCGACAGCTTCTCAGGCCTGGCCGCCGTGCTGCGGGGGTGGACACAGGCAGCCCTGCACTGGGAACCTAGGAGCTTGCTCTTTAGCAAATGGGTGAGAACCTTAACCTGCCATCACCGTGAGCTTGCTGGCCTCCTAGTGTGTCGGCTTTTTGCGCAAAACACTGGCACAGAGAACCAGGGGTTTGTCAAAAGATGTGGCTGTGTACCTGTCAGCCTGTTGTGCCTTTTGTACGAGTGAGTTCTTCTGCTTAGACTTCACCTACCTTCACTCTTCTTTCTTGTCTTCATTCTTACCCACATGACCCTTGTCATCTCATTCATAAGGATGTGTATACTGTGTACATTTTGGAGGGCAATTGTGTTAAAGAGAACAGTCCGTATATCAATACCTTGCTTTTCTACAACTCTTCCCAGCTTGCCGAGACTGGGTCGGTTGTTACCCCAGGAGGTTCTCATAACTGCGGTGTGAGTGAGACCGGTGTGTTTTCCATTCTACCAAGAGGAAATCTGTTCAATAACTGGCTCAAGGTAAACAGAGATTGTAACCCAGGTCGGCTGAGGTCAGATTTAGTTGTATTTTTTTTTCCTGCTTTATGCTCTGGCTCTCTCTATGCTGAAACCTGGATCTCAGAGAAATATTTCGATGACTCTAGATTTTAGGTTTGATATTAAGGCATCTTAGATATTTTCCACGTCAAAGAATATATTTTAGAGCTTAATTTTAGCTGTTTTGTCAGGTTGGAATTTCAAACATGGCTTACATTGCTTAAGAACAAATTTGAACTGATTATATAATTATGATAGGGAATGTTCTTTTGAATAGTGAATATTCATTCTGTACAGAAATAGTAAAAAAAATGGCTTGGTTGTACACTTAGAGGACGTTAACCCCAGTCAGGAGCAGACAGCCACATTCGTTTGAAATGGAAGTGCTTGAATGTTGGGTGCCCTGGGTACTGAGAACTGTTTTAGAAAATCCAAATGCCTGGGCCGCACTCCCAAAGCATGCTCATATTTATAACACTAAACCACCAGCACAGGTCTGAGCCCACTTAACACACGCCACATTGTGTCCTTGTCTTGTGATGGTGACATGTTAAGACAAGAATGGGGGGAAAACAAGACTACTGTATTGATGTATAACTTGCTATTAAAAAAAATAAGCAAGTTAGGATGCTGGTAATTAAAACAAAGGCACAGATGTTTGGTCAAGTCATTTACTTAATAGGAAAAGCACATGAAAAGTGCTGTTAAGTTTAAAAAAATTTAAATAACAAAATTTGATAGGGATGGCAGAAGTGGGGAAAGTGGAAACTTAATTTTCTGTGTCTTTTATCTGAGGCGTTCTTAGATTATGGCTATCCTGAAACCAAACTTTTTCAATTTAAAAACAGAAGTGAAGGAAGAGGCCTCGACTGGAGCCGAGGGGTGGAGAAAGCCAGAGCGAGAACGAGAAATGTGACGGGAGGCTCTGCAGGGGAGCTCCTGTCCGGCTCCTTCTCAGACCTCCCCGGGCCTGTGGGGCCGGCCGGGCCCTGACGACTTGCACTGGTGTCAGATCGGTGGTTCTTTGCATTCACTGATTTCTGAAAGTTTGATAGAAACAATGTGCAGGAAGCCACGGGCAAGCACTCCAGAACACCGGGCACATGTTTGCAGATGCATTCACTGGCGGTTGATTTTGGGAAGTTCGGGAACCCTAAATTCTTAATCCAAGAGTGGATCAGAGTCACTCTTGGGAGTCTTCATAGTACAGATACTTCAGCCTCACCTACTGCAGCTCCCCTCCACCTGCCTGGCCCCCCTGACCTAGTGAAGGACCCTTCCCTTCCTCAGGGGGGCTCCCTGTCAGTTGTGGTTGGGAAGGTGGATGCCTAAACTTGGGGTAGATGCCACAAACACTGGTGTTCACTTTTCACTAAGAGCCGCCCAGTGTCATGGCCTTTCTCTCCTGGAATCACCTCACTGCTGCTGGGCTGGGCCCTCAGGAGGTGGGACTCAGAGTCCTGGTGGCAGCCTAGAGAGTTGGGAGCGCCCCTGGCTGGCTCAGTGCTGGGCTGTGCTACGGAGAAGGGCAGTTCTACTGACCGCCAGGTCCTCTCCCCTGGGTCTCCTTAAGCTTTGCCTTGAAGAAGAGTCATGTTTTGTTTTCAGAGAAGTAGCCGATGGTTCCTCCCTGCCATTGATTTTTGTGCTACATCATTTGTAAATAAGTTCTTGTTCTATGCTGTGAAGATATTGAATGCTAAAAAAAAAAAACCCTTTAAAGGTGGAAAAATTTATAGCTTCTTGTGAAAATAAACATAAAGGAAGTTATGGGTTATGTCTTCTAGTCTCCCACCCCATCTACAGTCCCACTTTATGTTTGGGTTTCTCCGGCTATGCGCCGACGTTGGTCTAGCGTGTGAGTTGATTGATAAAGCTGCACCGTCTCTCACTGTGCACCTGTAGCATCTCCATAGCCAGGCACTTAACACGCTGAGGAGAAGCCTCCACCCAAAGTCGCAGGCTCGACTGGTCAGCTAAGGAGAGATGGTGAAGAGAGCGAATCACTAAAACAGTCTATTCTCACTTAGAACAAATGCTTGTACATTTACTTGCTAATCTTTTGTTGTGTGTATGGCCCCTGACTGGAGTTCTGGCCTTTCTCAAAAAAAACCCAGCCAGACTGCGTCACCTGCCACTTTCAGTTTTGGTTTCTTCAAAGTGGAGCTTAGGACTCGACACTCACGAGGTAACTCAAGTGCAGAACACCTCTAGATTTTTGCAATTTTGTGTTTCTCTTTTACAGTTACTTCATGGATACCTAACACAACAGCATTTAAAAATAGCACCTAGCTTTTAATAGACTTGGTTTGTATAGAATAGAGAAACTGTTTGCTTTCTGTGCACAGATTTCATCAGTGTACCTACATTTTAATTAAGTTATATTATTTCAGTAGCTTGTAGGACTGATATAAACTGGTTTGGGAGCAAACTAAATGACTCTTGGTGAAGATGTAACTGGCCCGGTAGCAGGAGATGCGTACGGGTAGCGAAAATGTCAGTTAATCTGACAAGTTGGTTTTGTAGAGACAGGATAAGAGTGCTTCTACTCTAATACATATTGAAGAAAACCCAAAGTGTGCACCATGTTTTAAAGTATGGTGGGGTTACTTAATTTTGTTTGTAAAGTAAGTTCCCATAAGTGGAAGGCCCTGCTTACCCGGACGGCCCCGCACGGCCTGGTGCAGGCCGAGCGAATGGACTAGAGCAGAGCAGCTGTGATCAGAAGGGCCGGGTCTGCTGGGCTTCAGGGGTCGACCTTCCGTGGAAACACGGCTTCCCCCCTTACCTGAACAATTAATTTTTCTTTTTTATTTACTTTTATTTCTTGAGAGAGGGGAAGGGAGGGAGAAAGAAAGGGAGGGAAATATCAGTGTGTGGTTGCTTCTCGCGAACCCCCCACTGGGGACCTGGCCTGAAACTCAGGCATGTGCCCTGACTGGGAATCAAACCAGTGACCCTTTGGTTCGAGGGTCGGCACTCAATCCACTGAGCCACACCAGCCAGGGCCAATTAGTTTTTCTGCATTTAACAAGTAAAATTTATGGGAACAAACATTTATAGGGTTACATGCCAACAGTCTTTGAAATTATGAAAGCAAACTTTCATTTTACAGAGACGCTCTGTGCACTTCTTCACAAATAGATTTGGATAAACCCAACTTTACAATTTCAAGGAATAGAATATGCACAGATTTTGCTTAAATTTAATAACTGGTATGGAAGTATTTATTAACTTTTTCATCTATCAAAACAAATGTTAATTTTAAATGAAATGTTTGAAATTCTCAACAGTGCTTTCCTACAGCTTCTCTCGGGGCTCCTGCTAAACTACTTGTCAGCTCTGGTTTTATTTTAACTTGAACAAAGCTGAATCCAAAACGTTTAGGGTTTATAATAATTTATTTCCACCTAAATACATAAAGAGTGTTTATATTTAGCTGCATTAAAGTATCACTATAAAGCCTAGTTAGTAAATTTCCATACTTTCTGCCAGAGTAATAAAAAAATTGTTCTGAATCCCAAGAATTATATCATGTTCTTTCCTCCCTGACATTTAAATCAATATAAAAATGTCTCTTGGAGTCATTTCTGTGGGGGACTTTAAAACAAGTAAAACACATGGTGTCCTCACAAGGCTTGTAGTCTGCCTGGAGAAACAAGATTGACACGCTGCAAACAGATTTTACCGAACATTTGCTTGAGTGTAACGTGAGAAGTACAAGCACGGACTGCTAGGCACCTGCTTTGCATAGTTTATTTTGCACATAGTAGAGACTTGGTGGTTAGGATCCTCGGCGGAAGTAGGTGGGACTAAAACCACACCGAAGAAAACGTGGGGTTTGGACTGACCAGTGACTGAGGGAGAGCGCTGTCAGGGGCAGGGGGTGCTGAGGAGGTAGACCAGGGAGCAGGGTTTGTCTTGTCATCCGAGTGTCCTCTGGTCTTTGTCTGAGCACTTCCTCAATTCCCCGAGTCTCATCTCTGTCTTCAATTACTACTCTCTTCTCTCCTTATCCGAGGGTCTCCATCAGGCCAGCGGTCTGTTCTAGTCTCGGATGCTGGGGCACCTGGAAGGTTCTGTGGGGGTGTGTTCATAATAGTGATCACCATCTGTTACCCAGTGCCTTTGAGGTGCCTGTATCAGTCAGGATAGGCTGGGTTATGCCGCAGTGACAAACGTCCTCAAAATTCTGGTGGGTTAAAATAACAAACTTTTATTTCTTGCACTGCTACATCCAGTAGGGGTTGGAAACAGGGACAATCTCTTGCTGTTATTCAGGGACGCAGGCTGACCCTGTGTCAACTGAGATATACCATTGCCATTTATCCGAAAGGCCTGAATCCTTCCCCTGACATGTTCTAATCCTCCCTTCTAACACACTGAGATTTCATCATCTGTGACATTTTCAGAGCCACTGGTGAACTTTTTTTTATCCATACCCAAGAATATGTTTACTGATTTCTAGAGAGGAAGAGGGAGGGAGGGAGAAAGCAAGGGAGGGGGAGAGGGGGAGAGGGGGGAAAGAGAGAGAGAGAAAGAGAGAGAGACAGAGAAACATCAGTGTGACAGAGGAACATCGTTCGGTTGCCTCCCATATGGTCCCTGACTGGGGATTGAACCCACAACCTAGGTATGTGCCCTGATGGGATCAAGCCTGCAACCTTTTGGTGTACGGGACAGTGCTCCAACCACCTGAGCCATCTGGCCAGGGTACCACTGGTGAACTTTTTAGTGTATTCTATATCTTTTATATAAAGAATTTCATACATGTGTTACTTATTGCATGGATGACTGTATGTATCAGTGCAAGACAGCCATTGTGGCTTTTACCCGGAATCCCTTCTGAGGTTGCTATTGGGGATGTAATGTCTAAATTAAAAGGAAAACTAGGTATGGGGAAGATAAAACTCTGGGCCTGTGATGGAGGCATCAGGACGTGGCGGAGCAAGTACGGGACTAGCAGCCTAGAGGTCTGGGTCTGGGCCGCATCCCTGATCCTCCGGCCTGTGAGCCTTCGGTTTGTCTTTTCACCTCTCTGAGCTCCACGCCCTTCAGTATAAAGGAGTTGGTGTAGATTAAACCAACACAAAGTGTCCTTTGAGTGTCTTTGAATACAGCGATTCTTTACAAGTGCAATACAAGTAAAATTTAAAGCTACAAATAGTGTGTATTCTGGGTACTATAATCTGCTTGCTTTTTAAGTTTTTCCATGTGGGAGGAAGGAAGTTGGTTTTCCCATAATGCAAGGAATGTTAGCTCTCCGCTCTCATATAATTAAGAAATATAGTCTAATCTGATTTGAGTTTTTGACATCTTAGCCACAAACTATAAGTACGTATTTTAGATTTAAAGTTAAGGATGTGAATAAACACAAATAAATAAATATGAAGAAAGACGGTCAAAGTTTTGATAAGCATGGCTCCGCTGTATTTGTTTGCACCGTCTGCCCTCTTTACTCCTGTCATGTCCCGTCTGAAATGGGGAAGGGGGACTGCGCGAGGTCAGCCGCCACTTGGGCAGCTTCACTTCTAACCTTGAAGATTCGTGGCAAACCCAATAATAATTGACCTCCAAAAGGTCTGCTTCTTTCAGCAGTTCTTCACGTTTCTGCAAAGGACCACTTAGTGATAAAGATGGTGTATCTTTCCTTCCATTTAGGTTTGAGGCTTAAGTGCTTTCGGGTCCTGAGTTTTCTAGCCGGCTCTCTCGGCCTTGTTTTATGGAGCTGGCAGCTTCCCACAGATGAAACAGAAACATTTATTGGACCGCATCTACTTGTCAGGCGCTATCATTTATGGTGCACTCAGACAGAAAAATGTTCCACAAATACAGACTCATGAGAGGAATGTCCTAGAACCAGAGTCTTATCTCTAATTGTCAGCAGGATTCACTCAGGCTACCGAATACTCTATAATAATCCAAAGGCCAGAGAGTGGCACTGTGGACAGTACAAAATGAAAATGGCGAAAGAGTTCATTAATAGTGAGTGAATGCATGCATACTTAAAACTGAGAGTTACATGCATGCACACACACACACACACACACACACAATTGTACGCAGCCATTTGTAGAAGTGAAATATTTCCCCTGTGAAACTGCTCGGCAACACCGAACTTCACTATTGACAAGCTTTCCGCCTGACATTGCACCACAGAAGCTCGTTAGAGGCTCTAAGGCCAAGAGGCCCATAAAGGGCAGCTGCGGAGATGTGACCAGCAGCCTGAGGATCACAGTGCAGGATCCCTTGAGGAACATGGTTTGGTATGAGGTTTGGGGACTGATGTGAGCTGAGAGCCCCCAAAGATATCTCGGGTACTCCAAAGGCCAACCTGAGTCCAGGTGAACTTGTGGGGGGCATGGAGATGTACAGGTGTTGGTGCAGCAACCCCTCTTTTTTCTCCTGCCCCCCCACCCCTGTTTCCCTTCTCCATTTCTCTGCCTCCCTCTTGGTGGGTTTTCTGCTTTCTGCCCCCTGCTAACTCCACTTCTCCTTTGGCTTTGGCAGCTTTCAGGATCGAAGGAGCCTTGAGATAGGTTTAGAGGGGTGCTGCAGGCCTTCTTTCTGTCGGGGCTGATGTTTTGCAAGCTGGTAAATGTTTGGGAGGGTGTTAGCTGGCTGGAATTTTCTGGCCTAAGTAAGTTCACGAACTCTGACGATGGACGTTGATTCAGATGATGTTAAACTTATGGGATTCTGAGTCCCAGAAAATCTGGGTACCTTATATGTTTTGAATGGGGTGTGCAATATGCGGAGGGGTGTGTGTGAAAGAGAGTGAGACAAAGAGAGAGGAGAGGGAGAGAGAGAGATACTTCATAATGTGGTTAATGCCGTTTCTAAATCCCTGCTTGCTTTATTAGGGAGGCATTCTTATATAACCTTCATTTCATAAGGCAAATTCAATGACTTCCTCCTTTTCTGGGTGACGTTACCCGAGGGAGATCCATGATTTGACATGTAAGCACCTACTATGTACGCAGATGCCATATAGTTTCCTTGTCATGTTAACAAGTGCAAACCTCTGCATTTCACAGGATCTGTTCCAGAAATTCGGCTTTCCTTTCTACAGTCTATGATAAAGCCTAAAATACATTATGTTTTATTCTCTCAGACTATTTTGACACACACAGATAACACAGTATATTTAAAGATGTCGATTTAAGAACAAAACCCAACTCAAATTCTTTTGGCATTTCTTTCCAACTTACTGGGATGACTTAGGGAATAAATCTAGAGCTGAGCATTTACCAGTGTTCCTCCCTCTACTCTGTTTTTCTTTCATTTTTTATTCCTTCATAAAAGTTATCTGCTTGAATTATAGTGCATTTTTTCTTGTTGGAGTTGATTTGATTTCTGGTCCCTCGCCTACCAGCCTACACTCTGATGATACAGAGATGGCAGATTGATGGGGAAAGGATTCAGAATGCTGCTCCGGATTCGGGTTTCAGCGTGAGTGCTGTCTGCTGCCAGAGACATTTAGCAGATGGACTTGAGGAGGTGGGACCCGGCCTTACCAGGGAGGGATCCGCAGGGTAAGAGGCCCCCTATGGGATGGGCTGGCTCTGTCCTTTCCTACCCAGTCATTCTGACCCTGGCCCACTGGCAGGTCTGTCACAGACTGCTAGAGACTCACCTCTTTTTTGTTACTGTCTTTAGTTTTCAGCAGTTTTATTGTGACATCTATGAGTATGAATTTTTTTGACTTTTTCTGTTTGGGGTTTGCTGAGCTCCTTAGACTTTGAAGTTTATATTTATGGTCAAACTTGGGAATCTTGCAGCCATTACATGTTTGATTTTTTTCTGTTTGGTGTGCACTGTATTCTTTCTCTTCCTCCTCTGGAATGCCAGTGGCTGTGGGCTAGACTCTTGCTGTCGTCCCACAAGGTCATTTTTTCTCTGTGCTGTTCAGATCGGATACTTTCTGTTGATCTATGTTCAAGTTCACTGACCCTTTCTTGTGTGAGTCCACCCACTGAAATTTTTATTTAGGTTTTTGTATTTTTCAGATCTAAAATGTTCATTTGGCTTTTTATACTTCCTGTTTCTTTGCTGAGATGTCCTATCTTTCCATTGGTTTCAAGAGTGTGTGCCCTGACTTCTTGGAGTATTTTTCAGATTTGTTGCTTTTAAGTTTTTTTTTTCCCACAGAATTCCAACATCTGTGTTATGCCTGTGTTGGTGTCTGTTGATTGTCTTTCCCCCGCACTGATTGGGATTCCCTTGAGTCTTTGTCTCGGGTTTCATGCTGAGTAATTTTGAGTTACATCCTGGACATTTTGAGTATTATATTAGGAGACTCTGGGTTGTGTTTAAATGCTGTAGATAAAGTTGATATATACGTTCTAACAGGCAGTTGACCTGGTCGGGTTCAGGCCCTAAGTTCCAGCTGCGTCTGTGGATTGTGGTTTCAGTATCAGTTCTGTATTCAAAGCCTTTGCCATGTTTTGCAGCTTCGTCCCACATCCATACCACCCAGTGACCGGCCTGGCACCCAGGTAGAGGTCTGTCTGTTAGCTTGGTTCTCAAAGTCTTTGAAATACTAATGAGGACTCATAAACCACTTTGTGGGGTTGCTTCTCTTCTCCGCTATTTCCCCAGTATTGTCCAGTTTCCTGCATCTTCTGAACATTTGGCCAGAAAGGTGTGGCTTTACTTTCCCCGTGCTTTGCCGCATGCTTCCCATGACTGTGCTCAAGTCCAGGATGGACTCATGGGGCTTCACCGCACTGCCTTGGGCTTCAGATTGGAGAGGAAGCTTCCTTGGCCTCAGAGTTCTAGGTACTTGTGGCTGCTGTTGTGACTTCCGCGACCACCGTGGGATTGCCTGGGAGTTGGGGTGAAAGAATGAAGAAGCAGAAAGGAGAGGGGAAACCGGGGAGGACCTTCCCCACTCTCTCGCATTAGGAGACCTCTTCCCTCCTTGAGCCTGAACACAAGAGCTGCTGCGGGGGCTCTCGGTCTGTGCTGATGCCCGTGTCTGGTGTGGCTCTGCTTGTGTGGGGGGCAGGACGCAGGACACCAGAAGGAAAATACAGTGGTGACCTCACCACCTGTTTGGTGGCACTTTGAAGTCCACTCTTTTCCTCCAATTTGCCTGCTAGTATTTACTTTTTAGATCCCTCGAAAAATTGCTCTGTGCATTCTTCTATTGCTGAGTTCAGTGGGAGACATAGGGCGAAGGTGTGCTTACCCATCGCACCCAGAACCGAAGCCGAGACTCTTTTTTTTATTAAATAAATTTTGTGCATGGGGTGCCTGAATTGTAAACATTGCCACAAAATGTGTAACTGACCCTTGCTTATTTTGAAGCAGGCTGCCTCCGAGGAAAGGCTGACTGCATGAGAATGTCCAGGGGAAGGCGTGTGAGCGGCCACCCAAGAGCCTCTCGGAGCCCCTGGTCTCTTTCCAACAAAGGCCTAACAGCCACGAGATCTAAGGGCGGATGCTCACAGATTCTCAGCTGTGGCCAGACTCATGTTCTTTCCAGGCACCATTTTGTGACTCCTTCTCCCCTAAGAAATGGCACCAATCCCCTTCCTTTTCTAAAAAGGAATGAACAATTTTCTTCAGTCATTGTTTCCTATCCACTGACAGATGCTCTTAATTAGCATGAAATTGCAAAATAAATATATTTGGCTTGTTTTGGAGTTGTTTCTCCCAGAAGCTGAGGCCTCCCCAACATCAACTCACTAGCACATGCTCAGCATATTGTTTAGTTCGAGTCAAGAACTCAAAACCGTGTTCTCCTCCAGGGGCTCAACCGTGAAGCAGGGGATCCGTTGTTAGCCACCCCGTTTCCAACAGAAATGGCTGGTTCTCAAACTTGTCAGAAGCTTATTAGCTGTGGGAATGAGCATTTGGGAGTACTGACGCTTTGTGAAAGTATCCCAAACACTCTAGTAATTATCTATCACCATAAAGAAACTGATCATTGAAATCACTCCTCATACAGTTTTACCCCTCAAGAAATGTAGCATTGAAGACACAGAGGAATGGACCATTGCAAACCTTCCTTTGGTTTGTTTTATATTTGTTTTCTACACAAAATAAAAGAGAGAGAGAAAAGACTGCTTGTGTAATTGATGGCGGTACTGCTGTTAGTTTGACAGTTTCTGCAGAGGCTATGTGAGGCTGTTCAAGGGCATGTGGACACTGCTGTGGAGAAGGAATCGTGATTCCAAACTTCAAGACAAAGCAAGCTTTTGCAGAAGGCGGTATTGATGGCTCTCTTTTCTAGGTCATGGGTGGGTCTGCTTTATTCTATAATTTTTTAATGCAACGAGTTTTGTTTGGGGTTTATGGTCTTGAATTAATATAATTCTATTATGTTGCGTAAATGTAGGCTGGTAGGCAAAAGAGTATTTTTGAAGATTGCTTTATTCTTTGTTGAATCTTTTAATAGTAGGATCTTGGAATTCAGTTTCTTTAGTTTGAAAGAGTCATTTTCTTTTTTTGAGAAACACATTTGCTGATGAAATCATACAGTAAATTATAAAAATACCCCAAAGCCTCGTGGCTATGCTTTTTGCGTTCTTTTTGAGGCAAGCCCGTTAGCTCTGTACACCGGCTTGGACTGACTCGGTGATCACTACCTACCCTTCAGGAAGCAGAATCTTAGATGTCTGCAAAGTAGCCCCCAGATAACACGAGTTACTTGTGTGTAGAATCTTTTGCCATCCTTACTTTATGGAAAATTTTTCTACATACTCAAAACATTTGCCCCTCAGTAGAATAAACCAGCTCACTTTTCAATGCACATTTCCTGGATAAAGCCTTCCCAAACAAAAGGTGGGCTGCTTCTTTTCCTCAAAATCTGGGACCCAGCTCTCCTTTCGAAGCTGTTTCATGCTGGGGGAGGGACTCCTTGGTATGAGTGGTTTAGGGGGCAGGACCAACGATTGCCAACAAGTTGAGGGCACCCACCGCTCATCTTTGCAGGAGCTCAGGGGCGTGGCATCTCTGTGGTAACTCATTGTGTATGCTACATTTGACAGTTGAGCTCAAGCCTGCTGGGGACAGACAGACCAGGCCCAAATGACAGTACCTTTAACTTCCTTCTGCATTAGCTGCTTCTTTACCATCTGAAGAGGAAGTGGGGGCACAGACAGGACAATGAATCCATGTTCCTATGTCCCAGCAGTGATGGGTGAAGCATCGTTCGGCCACTCCGTATGTGGAGTACATGGATAACAGTGTACCCTGGAGTTTAGAAGATTGTCTGGGGTAAAATTGTTAGCCCCAGAGTTAGCGTGTTAGACCTCAGTCCTTGAATTTGGCTAAGAAAGAATTCAGAGCCAAGAAATTAATTTAGGGAGTCACAGAGGTAGAAGAACCAAGCCGTATGGGCTGCAGGGACTCAGGAAACAAGTTACAGAGGCAGAAGAAGGGCTCTTGGAACTTTGGAGAAGGAAACCAAAGATAACAGCCTGCGGGAAGAAGTGGGGGAATGGTGGGCGTGCTCCAGAGAGTGTACCTGAGAAAAGAAGGCGGTGGGGAAGGTGCTGGCATGCTAGGGCGGAGGGTGGGGAGAGAAAGAGGAAGGGGGAGGGGAAGGGGAAGGCTTGCAGGGAGGGGGGTTGGGGGAGGAGAAAGAAGAGGGAGCCTTAAGGGTTTTTGTATTGTTTCCAAGGCAGTAATTTTAGGGGACGTCTCAGAGAGGAAGTTGGTAGAATATTCATCAGCTTTCCAGGTATGCCTTTTCAGGTTCATGGTCTCTACTGATTGCTCAGTGCTAGGGGAGGGGGACATTAGTCATTACATCTGGTCTCTTTGTCAGCTGTCCTCACTTGTCTGGTTTTGCTCCTTTTCTGGGCCTGGAGCTAAAACACAGCTGAGGCCTCAATGTTATTCCTAATTTAACCAAAACTCTATCTGTATGGTTAGCAGACCTGAGGCTTTGTTTCTAAGGTTACCTGATGCCTGTCAGAACCTCACTGTCCTGAGGGAAGATCTTATGGAAGTGGTCATGCAAAGCTTGACTGGGCATCTTTTGAGGCTATTCTCCAGCCCCCTTGTTCCTTCTCTTAGGGGTTCTAAACCGAAGACTACCGATGTGAAAGGGCAGGGGTCTGAACCACAGGCCTAGCAACATGCTAGGAAAGGAGAGGTCTCCCTGGGAGTCAGGGCTTAGCCTATAATACTTGTTTTCCCAGCTTTGCCTGTTGCTAGGCACCAAGGACTTTTTGCCCTGGTGACATTCTAGACCTGGTCATTCATTCCTGCTCTGCTCATGTCTGTCAACTGTGTACTCTATCAAAGTCATAATGATACATTTTTTAAAGAAAAATATACTTTGCCTTGTTCTATTAAACACTGGCCATTGGTGTTTTAAGGTGCTCAGGGAATTCTGTTTGTGGGATTTTTTCAAAGAACAAATATTGATGTGTGTACTACAGAACTAAGATAAATGGTAATTGAAAGAGATGATAAAAGCTAGCATTTTCCTTAGGGAAATAATCACAAATTACTGTCAGACTGATTCCAAAAAGAACATTACTGTATGTGGAATGTTTTTTAAACAGCTCAACCAAAATACTAAGCCAAAGCACTTCGGATATCTCCACCTTAGGTCTCTTAACTTATTCATTGTTCCAGCTGCAGTGCAGTGGCCAGTGCTCAGCTGGAAATAAGAAATAGCAGATTGCAAGAAGGATACTGTTTATGGGTCCCTGAGATAGCGCTATAGTTCCACCAAATTGATTCACCATTGGATGCAGCGAAGGAGAACTTCCATCGGCCCCTCGAGACCCACTCTGCACCCTGGGAGGCTGACCCATGTCGACCAACCACAGCCTCCCTCTCCTCTGCCTTCCTGTTGGGTTTGACAGTTGTGGGGGTGCTATGTAATAGGATGGGGTGTATAGGATGGGCTGTGTTCCTCGATCGTGTGCCTTCTCCATACAGTTTTCCCGTCAGGTTCTAAAACTCCCTCCCCCTTCTTGTTCCTCCAGGCTTATGGCTTATAAGGCTTTTTGGTGGTGCCTGCCACAAATATTAATACATTGTTCTTTCTTGGTTTCCTTAAAACCTGTCTGCACCTTTGTAAATAGTCGATTAAATTCCTCTCAGCCAGTTGGAAGGTGCCCACTGATCTGACTGCGACCCTGACTGGTATTTGCCTGAGTCACCCAGATGCCAAAGTTGATGATAATCTAGATATCATAATCTGTCCCTTTTGCCTTATTTCAAATAAACAGTCTCTTCCAGGCCGGTCTACCTCCAAATTATAATTAAATGGAGCAGATGTCAGCAAACTATGGTCTTGAGGCCCAAGTCCAGCCTGCTGCCTGTTGTGAATGGAGTTTATTGCAAACAGCCATGACCACTTGTTTACTTTCCATCTAAGGCTGCTTTTGAGCTGTAACTGGAGGTGAGGAGTTGCAGCAGAAGCTGTATGGCCTCATTTAGAGGAAAACCCTGATAGGTGAACTTTAGCATTTTCATCAAGAGTCTCTGGGGCCAGATGCTGGGGCACCTGTGAGTGGTCCCACGACAAAGCCACAGGAAGCCTTAACCTCCAGGCCTAGACAGGCTGGCACGAGGCAGCTTGGGAGGTCACTGTTTGTCATCTGATGCAAAAGAATGAGACCCTGCAAAACTAGGGGGTGTTTGTATTTAAATGTGCTTATCATTGGTGATTCCATAAGTAAATAGTTTCCTGAAAAGAACAGTTCTCCCTAGAGTTTCAGCATTTCCCTATCAAAGTTACTTGGTGCGTAGGCACCGCCCGGCCGGACTGTGTGCACCTCCTGGGCGAATCCAGGCTGTGCTCAGTCTGCGTCGGCCTGGCCTGGCGCAGGGTGGCTGGCGCTCTGTGAATACTGTTTGATGAAATGATAATCAACACCTAGTTCAGAGAAGGAAAAAAGTGGGGGGCAGTGGAATTTCCTGACCTCTCCCCTACATCTCCCCAAAATAAATTCACAAGAAAGGAAAAGATACAGGGAGGGCTAGAATACATTAACTGGGAAGATATATGAGTGAATGTTCTCAGGCTCTCTCTGAATAGAATGTCTGCCTGTTTCAACCTTCACAGAACAAGAATAGCTATAAGGCTGTTTTTGCAGAAAAGGTGCCCCTTAGGGCACTCTGAGTATGTAATTTGTGGGGCCCAATGCAAAATAGAAATGGGCCTCTTGTTCAAAATGAAGAATTTCAAGTCAGCGCCAGCAGAGCATGAAGCCGAGCATGGGCCTTCCAGAGACGGAGCAGGTTGCAAGCCCCTGAAACTGGCCCCCCCTGAAGGCCTCCCAATAAAGCCGCAGCCCAGGGGAATCAGTGAGGGTTCTTTAAGTCTGGAGGGACTGTGGGGTGCTCAGCCTCTGCAAGGCAGTACGATCTGCCTGGACGGTGACACTGTGGGCCCTCAGGACTCTGTGCGGTGAGTCAGTAATGCCTGGCCTGGACATCCCCTCATCACTTACGGAGAGTGGGCATTTATCTCAGACTCTCAGTCCAGAGTGCACTCCTCTCCCCCAGGACATGCCTGCCCTCACGCTGACTAACCTGCTGGCTCCCCCACTTCTTGCCTTCAGTTTAACCCCAGGCCACCTAGGCCGCCCTGTCTAGCAGCACCAAACCGTAGGTGTAACACCTAAAGCACCCCAGGGCTCACCTGTTTAGATGTTTCTTTTTTGGATGAGAGACAGTTCCTGCCATAATACTTGTTTCCGTCTGTCCAGGCCGCCATAACAAAGCACCACAGTCTGAGTGGTTTCACACAGCAGAAATTTGTCGCTCACGGTTCTGGAGGCTGGAAGTCCCAGATGAGGGTGTCTGCATGGTTCGGTTCAGGGCTGTAGACTGCCTACTTCTGTGTGTGTCCTCACACGGTGGAAGGGGCGAGGGGGCTTTGTAGGGTCTGTTTTGTAAGAGCACTGATCCCATTCCTGAGGGCTCCCCTCAAGACCTAATGACATCCCAGAGGCCCGGCATCCTAATATCACACTGGACATTAACATTTCACAGATGAATTTGGGGAGGCGACACAGACATTCAGCCCATGACAATACCTAACTGAAGAACATGAACACACATGAACGGTCCCTTTATCTTGTTCCCGGCACCCTCCCCTGCTCCCTTTCTCACCGTGACAGGGAGTTTAGGGGATCATCCGAAGCACTGTGCAGGAACCCCTGTGCCGAGACGCCTGAAGTGTTTCCTGACACCAGACCTTCACCCTGCCAGTGGCCGAGCTTCTCCAGGCCCCCAGCCCTTTCCTGCCCTTCACCGTGAGCCGGACTCACCCCCTGGAATCCCAGTGAGCCTCCGGGAAGTTTCCAGGTGGTAATAACCGTGGATGGGGAACTTGGAGCTCTAGCTGGGACTTCATCACTATTGCCTCCTGTTGACTGGAGGGATCCCCATTTTTGTTTCTTGCCCACTGCCTTCCCTCAGCCCTTCATCCACCACCCCACTCTTACTGCAAAAGGGGTCTCAGGGCTTGTTTCTGCCACTGTGCTCATAGGAGCTCCACAAGTCCTCTGATGAAAGGTGGGGACTGCCTCATGTGCTGGAAGGCCACCCTTGCCAGCCCTGCTGGTGACAGCTCCCACATTCATCCACATGTGGGAGGTCCCAGAGGCCAAGGGGTCTGGGACACGGGGTGGCGCCACTGCGCCCTCCTGCAGGGCCATCTGTCTCCCTGTGCTGGGGAAGGTGCCCAAGTGCCTAGGATTTCAGGCATCATGGTGCTGAGAGAACAAAACTCACCCTCAGGGAGGCACATATCTCTGAAGCACTGAGCTTTTGAAACCACAGTCGATAAGGGGCTGCTTCTTCTGGTAGGGGAGCAGCACCGTGTAGTACAAAGCTGCGGCGGCAGAGAGCCCAATGGGGTCAATGGAGTTTGCCTTTGATCAGGAGAGTCAGACGTCCCCAGAGAAATCTTTGCAATCTCCTGCTTACCCTGGTAGCTGGGCTTTCTCAGCCTCCTTTATCTCCCTGTGATTGATGTGGTCTTAAGGACAGCAGCTTCGAACCAGCTCCTGGGCAACCATTCCCCAGACGAGTTTGTTTTACAGGTGGCTGGGGCAGCCTTGCTGCCTGTCTCATACACTAGGTCTTGCCAACCCCACCCTCAAACTCTTCACCCCTTACACACCAACCTGTGTTTTCTCTCCCACAGGGTCCCCGGTGGCACATAGACCTCCAGCCTTGGGCAGGCCCCGCTCAGTCCCTGGATGAAGAAGCCTTGAGGTTCCTGAGATATATCAGCACCACCCAGGTTTCATGCACAAAGGGGTTTGGAGACGATGCAAAAGATACTGATTGCCCCTTTTAAAGAAGGGGTTGTCGCTGAGGGCATGGGGGGTTTTTCGGGGGCACATGATAAGGACTTGAGAGGGACATGGTTTTTGAGGCCCTTCTGCTTGAGCTTAGGCATTAGATAAGGATGCCTTCCATTTGCTTCAGTATCCTCTCCCTTCCATTCTGAAATGTCTTAATGATTCGTCCTGATATGTTTTAATGATCCACATTAGAAAATTGCTTTGGAAAAACATCTGAAAAGGCAGATTTGCACCCATGAGTAGGCGGTCAAGTGTGTCAAAACCTTCATCTGGATGTTCTGGCTTCCTTTGGTATCTGGAGGAGTCGCCTTTTTGCTTTCCTGCCACAGACAGTGACGTGCCAGGCCAGAGAGCACAGGAGACTTCGCAGGCAGTGCAAAGAGAAGCCTATGAATCCAGAGACTTTCTATTCTGTAGGGCACTTTAAGTCATTACCGAGCGCTGGCCTGTGTTAGTGACTTAACACATCGTGGCAGCACCCCCCCAACCCCCAGCTCGGCAGGCTGAGTCAGTGCCCTGAGCAGGCAGAGAGCTTGTCCATTAAGGACAGTCTATGACTCTTGACACGTTAATCAGGAGGTTCCACTCTCAAGTAGCCTCGTCTTGGGGAGAGAGTCAGAAGAGGAAATGAAGGCCAGAGGGAAGCTCCGCCTGAACTGAGAGGTGCGAGTAAATTAGCAACTCAGGCTGCCCGTGAGGCCTAGGCTGACTCAGGGAACTTCACTGCAGGGCTGATGGTGGCACCGGGGACCCCAGTTCTTCCCATGTCCCTTCATCCCACTGGCTCTCGGCACTCTACTCTTCCTCCCAAATTGCACTGGCAGCAAAGCCCATTTTTCACCCGTGGGAGAGAATATATTTCTAGATCTTTAAAAGGCTAATTTAGGGATAGAAGAAAGTCCCATTTCTAATATGATGCAGTCAATCAGGGATTTTAATATTTGTCACCTAGACGTGGAAGTAAAAGCTCGTTGAATTAATTATGAGTAATGGGATGACAAATTGGTCTCTGTGCTTCCATAAATTTTTATCTTATTTTGCTGCTACAGATTAATTTGGTGGACTCACACAGACTTAATTAAAGTACTGAAATTGTAATTTTACAGTTTGGTTTAATGTGAAGAATAAGAAGCTGGACCTCTTACCTGTGACTTTAAGAAGCCCTTAAAGGCCCCTGAGGAAAATGAGATGTTAAATTTACGGCTTGAATTTAAGAATGGTGGGCTCCACACCTCCAAATAAATGGACCAAGTGAAAGTCCCTACATTCCATCTAATATGTGTTGCAAGTTAATGTTCTGTAACTTCTAAAAGGCATGTTTACTTAGAAGAAGCTCCTGAGGCATGACAAGGTCATCTCAAGCCCTCTTAGATCTTCCCCATGACTTACGGACTAGGAGAAGAAAAGTTATATATAAGAAAAGCATGCTACAATGGTGTGACCCGGGGCAGTTTATTTTACTTCTGTCTCTCACTATTCTGATCTCAAAAAGGAAGAGTACTAAATTATTGCTGAGGCCCCTCTCAGTTCTGTGACCTTGCACTGTGCTGAGAGCAGTGTAGGATTGTTATTTTTGAGCACCTACTATGTGCCAGGAACTGTTTTGGCCCTGGGGATATAATATCAGCCTCAGAGGGCTAACAAGTTGGAAAGAGGGAGAAATGGACGCGAAATGATTATTCAGCTTGATGAGTACAATAATAGATACTTGGTTGCTGAAGCTGGCAAGGCTGATTGTCCTCCAGAAAGAATGAGATAAAGTTCCAGACTGCAGAATGGTTTTGTAATCAGGGGTCATTTTACCCAGTTAAGTCCTATGCTTTCATGTACTTCCGGGTCACTCAGGGACCAGCAGGCGGGAGCTCATCAGAATGACGCTCACTTTTTATTAAGTAGAATCGTTTACTACCCAGTGCTCTCCTCCCTTTCTATGTAATGCAGAGCTTTTGAGCTGCTTCGGGGGCCTATGCTTCATTTAGAACTAATTTTGAAAATGAAAATTTATAAAACTGGCAGAATATTAGAGTTACTATTAGCTAAAATTTTCAGTTAGCAGAAGTGAGTCATGATGAGCAAGGAAAAGAAATTAAACCTCTGAAGGTACTAAAGCAAATTCCACCCCCATCCTCTTCTGCTGCATTTTAAAATAAAAAATTACTTCCTCAAATCTGTGTTCAAAAGCACACAGCAAGGCCCAGCATGTGATGTGTTCACCATTGACTTATTCTTTCTTCAATTCAGTAGACATTTGTTGAGCTCCTGCTTTGTGGCTGGCACTGTGCTGGACACGGGCTGGAAGAGCAAACCTGAGCTAACTCTCCCTGCCCACCGCTAGGCAGCTAGGCTGGCAGGGATTGTGTGTGCTCCAGCAGAGTAGGGAGCTCAGGGACAGAGCACAGGGCACGATGCTCCTAGACTTGTGCGTTGTGATGATTCTGAGGGCATGACCGAGGCCCTGCAGTTTTAAAAGGGGCTTTATTTCTTTATTTTTAGAGAGGGGGAAAGGGAGGGAGAGAGAGAGGAAGAACAACATTGATTGGTTGCCTCTCGAATGTGCTGTCACCAGGGACCAAACCTGCAACCCAAGCATGTATCCTGATGGGGAATCAAATCACTGACCCTTTGCTTTGCAGAATGACACCCCACTCCCTGAGCCACATCCATCAGGGCAGGGGACCCTGCCTTTGTTTTTATGAAACATCAGAGGACACGGTGTTTGGGTAGAGTGTACACAGGAACACCAAGCTCGTTTAATTAGGTATTGTTTTCTAATGTGAAAGACCATGGTTACATCTCTGAGTTTTAAAGTCGCTCACATGCTGCTGTTAACTAACAGTTAAATCATAAACACAGTGCTCTGTTCTAAGGAAAGATCTAGCTTTTTATGGCAGCCCCCAAACCATATGCCCCCAGCAAGCAAGCCTTGCAGTACAAAATTAATCTAAGCAACAGTTGTTGTTTTAAAAAAATAAAATGTCTTTATCTATCTATCTATCTATCTATCTATCTATCTAATCATCTATATATATACCTATTTTCAGAACAACATAAGAGCTTAGGTTCTGGAGAGACAGACTTTAGAACTTCATAACAGTAGTATTTATTATGTTTACTATCACACACACACAAATTGGGATAAAAACTGCAAAAGCACAACTCTCGAGATTCTACCTTTGAGAATAATGGCATTACGTAAACACACAGTTGGTCAGTGAAATGATTCTTGCCAGAAGTCTCCATATGTTAAGGGCTCCCTTCGCCAGCTTCTACTACTTCTGGATTGGCAGAACAGCGATGCAAGCTTTTGCAATATGAAGTAAAATAAAAATAAATTCAATTCCTTTAAGTTGAAGAAGTAAAAAGTATTTTAGAAAACATTTTCCCCCTGGAGTCTATTTTCCTTCGTCTAGGCCTAATTTGATTTTATATGGCCAAAATTACACAGGGAATTAGGAGAGAGAATGAGAGAGAGAGAGGGACTATAATTACTGGAGTTGAAGCTTAGCCTGGAGTTACCGCCTCCACTTATTTTGCTTGCAGTAGGGTTTTAGAAGCCCTAGCCATAAATCTTAACAAGGAAGTTGGAAAAATCAGTATTTAATTAATTTTAGGAGCTGAATTTTACCAAGTTCTCTTAGTTATTTTCAAAATCTAATGTCTATCAATGAGATGGTTAGTAAATGGTTAAAATGGAAAAAACTGCTTTATTTTTGAACTAGGAGAGGAAAGGGGAACAGTAGCAGAAAGATTGAATAGAAAAGAATGCCTCCAATGGGGGTATATCTGTGCAAGATGAAGTCTGTGGAAGAATAAATGCTTAAAGTGTTTTTTTTTAATAGAATAAAACTCTACTCCCATCATTGGCAAAAGAGGACCAGCTGAACCCCAAAGCCCTGAATCTTGACCCTTAGTACTTCCCCAACTCTTAGAGGCCTCTGGCTACTTGTTGATACTGCTGCTCCAGCTTGGTTAGGAGTGGGGTTGGAGACACTGCTGGTTTTAGTTCCAGTCTCTAGCCTAAGAGTAGTCTCTTCTTCTAATTTGCTAAAGCACAGGGAAAGCCAGGCTGAGCATCTCAGTGGGGCTTTACAGAGGGCTTCCGGTAAACTCACAGGACCACTGGCATAAGAGTCACTTTTGGGGAGCTTGTTAAGATGCATGTGTCATCTTCAGAGATTCTGATTTTACAGATCTGGAGTGGCACCCAGGAATCTGCATTCTTAATTACCTCCCCAATGAAGGCGGACCACACCTTGAGAAACACTGTGGGGGAGACCAGTGTTTGGCTTTAATGGTGTTAGAAGGGAAATATGAATCAGAACCTATGAACATCCCTATCCTAATCTGTCGCTGTGGCAATTTGTAGAGAGAGGTATACACTAGAAGGCTAGCAGATAAGCATCATCATGCCACTTTAATGAAAATACCCCAGGAAGCTGCCCCAGAGCAAATGGCTCAGCTCTGAGGTCCAGGCACGCTTTGGGGACCCACAGAACTGCTGTGGGATGGAGGGCACGGACACAGGACCAGTGGAGGTGTTGATGTTAACTTTCCCACTGGCAAAAACAGGCCCAAAGAAACACAGGCTCTGACTGACTAGATTAGCAACTTCTCCACTGGGTGGGTAGAGACTAGGAGGTGGGCAGGCAGAAGAATAATTTCCATTTATCTGTGGGATAATAATAGGAATGAATTATACAAATGAATATGTTGATATACCCAATTAATAAATGTATTCTGTACTGGTTGCTTAGGAGAAGACTCAATTCCATTTATTATTTTTTTACCTTTAATCAGTGGTTATAGACAGAGATACTGGGTTGAGAGAAAAGAATATAAATATAAAGGGTTTCACATTTCTTATTGCTTTTAAAGATAGATAGATAGATAGATAGATAGATAGATAGATAGATAGATAGATAGATAGATAGATAATCAGTTGCCACCCATGTGCGTCCCAGCCAGGGATTGAACTTGGAGCCTACATATGTGCCCTGACCAGGGATCAAACCTGCAACCACTGGTATACAAACCAGCCAACCAACCAGGGCTATAGGGTTTCACTTCCCTCTAAAATGTCCAAATCCTAGAAGACTCAGTCATAGTCCTTGATAAATAGTGCTAGGGTGATTTTTCCAGGCCAGCCCTAGATTACAAGGATAAGGGTGATGATGTATTAGCTGAACAGGTGCCACATACAACTCTTTTCAGATTAAAATTTTGGAAAATCATTTAAATACAAGGGTTGGAAGCCTAGACTGACTTCCTAAGAAGAAAACGGTTTGCTGTTATGTATTCCAATGAATTAAAGTGGTGAACCTCAAAACACCTTTTCCATCTGTACGGCCTGTCTGTGATGTGGCGGTGAGAGCCGCTGCATGATTTGTGATGACCACAAGAGTTTTGAGGGGTTAGTGGGAAGTCCACTTGCTCAGCAAGGTAAATACCTTGGCCCTAGACTTGTTTTCTTTGGTTCCAGCAGCCTCAGCTGTTCACACAGTGTCAGCCTCAAACACAAGTCATAAACTCCTTGAAGAGATTGTTTACTTCATGTGCATTTGAAATTAGAGACTTGCTTCCACTTGACTTAGATGCTTGTTCCCTTTGCTTTTCTTATCTAATGTTGAGGGGTGTGTTAGTTCAGGGAGAGCCTCCTCAGGCTGGGGCCCTTGCCCT
The DNA here is from genome assembly GCF_021234435.1 of Artibeus jamaicensis. Classification (NCBI taxonomy): domain Eukaryota; kingdom Metazoa; phylum Chordata; class Mammalia; order Chiroptera; family Phyllostomidae; genus Artibeus; species Artibeus jamaicensis. The sequence goes on from NW_026521812.1 coordinate 21,491,113, forward strand.
TCTTCCCCTTTTCCCCCCACCCCCTGGGCAGACACACATTAGAAGAGTGCATCACGAAGCATACTGCCCTCTTAGCAGGGACTGTGGATTAATTTCACAGGACCCCTTATCAGCTGTTACCTTGGATAACACTTGCTACCCCTGGACGGTGGTGGATCCACCTTATCTACCTGAGATAAGGAATCTACAATCTTTTACCCTTCCAAGACCCACGCCTGGACCTCTCACAACTTCCAGCAGAAACACAGGGTGACAGACCTCCAGCTTTGGAGCACTGGTCTTCGTGTCTGCACTGTCTGTCCTTCATGGTCTCAGCTTCTGTTCATCCTCCAGGACTAACACACTTCTGCAGAACCTTTCCTGACCCCTTCCTCTTCCCTGCCATCTGTGTCCTCGCTTTGCTCTCCTCATGCAGATGGCTATAGCCGCTCTTAATGTCCATTCAAACCTGCCTATAGTCTCCACGAGGTTATTTATCATCTGGTCCTTGGAATTCCTCTGCACATTTTACAGCCATCTGTGTTTCCCTGGGGAAGAGTGTGGTTAGCAGCACAGAAAGACATAACTCTCCTGTTATGGTTTTCAGGCACCAGGGAAGCAGTTAAGTCCCTACCTGCCATTTGTCACCCAATGCTTTAAGTTGTTTCCATGGATGTCCTCTCCCTACAGATTGCATGTGATCACATGAGCACAGGCAGCCCGGCCCCCGACGCCAGCCCTGCAAAGAAGCCCTGGTCAGTTTGTCTTGATGACAGGTTTGGCTTAGCTCATCAAATCCGCAACAAGCAGTGCCGTCTCTACTCTTTAGGGTGAGTACATTTTATAAGCAGAAGAAAACAAAAATACTCCTGCAGGTGGCCAAGGTCTTTCAGCAACACAAAGTTATGAATGGATGCGGCGCACAGTGCCATGCTGTGCCTCCCCCCGTCATCAGACTCACCTGTGTGTGCTGTCACTGGGGCACCTGCTGACGGCACCTGCTGTCACTCGGGCCAGGCCACCATCTCTCTCGTTCTGTGGGTAGGAAGGTGCAACTTCAATTTTCAGCATAATGATGATCCTTTTGGTGAAGTCAATGATACCCAGCTAGAACTAGAGCATCCTGAGTTTAAAGAGGGAAAATCATTAAGAATGCTCCTAGAAACAAGGAAGAACAGTGAGGATATTAGAAATTTCATACGCAGTTACAATGAGTGACCCAAAGCAAATGGCCGCTATTGGATTTTTATGTTTTGTGACAATGGTGAATCTGTGTAAACTTTTACATTTAAAAAAAAAAGAAAGAGAAGAAACTTCTTATGAAACCATGAGATTTTGTCAAAACCGTGGGAAATGTTGATATTCAGTTATTCAGCCTGAAATTACCTAAAGGTACAAATGGATTTAGTGAGCTTTTTGTAAAAGGGTGAGTGAAAGGTAATGAAATTTTTTCACCAAATACACCAGTACTCAAGTCACACAGTTCTGAACTCACAAATTATATATGTCTCAAAAAAGAGAGGAGAGAGGTTATTTTTTATCCTCACCCAAGGATACGTATATTGATTTTAGAAAGAAAGGAAGGGAGAGAGATAAAAAGGCAGAGAGGGAAACACTGGTGTGAGAGAGGAACATCAAGCAGTTGCCACCCACACACCCACTTGCGCGGACTGGGGATCGAACCCGTAACCTAGCTTGATATTTAACACCCTGGAATAATTTCATTTAAAGCATATAACTGAGTAGAATGAAAGTGGCAAAGCTGTTTTTGAAGAATTTTTTTCAATTTCTTTTTGCTTTCCTATATTTCTGAGCTACTAGATAAAATAGTGCTGCTGTAAGATTTTAGATTGTTCCATGCAAAAAAAAGGGTAGTTTCTTCTTTTCATTTAAATGTTCCCTATTCAAAATCAACTTTGTAAAGAGCAGATGAGAACAGTCGAATTCTACTGGGAATAGAAATGCATAGATTATGAGGGTCAACATTTGATTCAAAACCTGAAAATGCTTAATTGAAAACTGGGAACTAAATATTTCTCATGCCCTAAAAAAGGCTGATGCTTGGGATTGTGGGCATGTGTGCTGGGTGCACTGTTACCCAGGACTTAGCGTCTAGACAAGCATCCCCGCTTTTTCAGGTGAATTGCCTGCTTGAGGGGCAGGTAAATCGCAGGCCGACAGCATCTCGATTGATGCTGAAGGCAGAAGCAGCCCAGGGCAGATGTGGTGCTCCAGAAATGAGGGGCACGGGGTCCCAGCACTGGGAGTGTTGGGAGAGTTGTGCGAGAGGGCAGGGGGCGGGCGGTCAGGGCGGGGCCGTCTGTGCTCCAATCCCAGGGCCCTGGCGACAGCACCGCCGCTGTGCCCAGTCGTCTCCATCCTAACCGAGGATGAGCAGAGGGTGGGATCCCTGCCTTCTCGTCCTCCACCCCCGAGACCTGGAGCAGGTGTTACCTCCACCTTCCCTCTGATGTTTGACTAGGAGCCAAAACTCTTTATTGTACAGTTAATGTAAAAGACACTTTTCCCCCCTGGGAAAGTGACCTATATGTGAAGTGCAGTTGAAAATTAAAATCCGACCATTTCCGTTATGTAGACGAAACAGGAAAGGCACCGAAAAGGAACGTTATGTTCCGCAGAAGGGGAACGACGAGAGAGACAGGAGGCGGTGGGTTCTGAGGATGGCACCGTCTACCGCAGAACTCCAGGCGGGTCTGCCCGCCGGTCTTCCTGGGTGGACCGCGGGGGTTGGTGCTGGGCGTGGGTGGGGGGCTGAGGGAGGTGCCTACAGCGAAGTGGGAAACACCCCCCATTTCATCCTTCATACGAAAGACTGTGTTTCAGGGGTAGGAGTGAGAGCGGGAAGGAAAACTGGAGATGGGGTGACACACAGGCAGATATTTCTAATCTCTTCTCTAGTGCTCCGGAGGGTTGTGCCATTTGGCTTCAGGACATTAATTCTCAGCATCAGACAGAAGAAGATTTGATAGATGACACACAGTAAGGCAACCAGAGCCAATATTTCACACAGGAAATCCTGGACTTCCAGTTGCCATGAACTTGCCGTCAGGAGCAATGACTGAACTCTAGAGCCAAAAATTTCCATCTTGTGATAGTTTAATTAACACAGGCGCCCATAGTGTATATGAATGAGGAATCAGAAAATCATGGGCCCAAGGACATTTTTAGGTAATTTGTTTCCTAATCAGTCCCGTGAAATTTTAATACCATAGATTTACTATAATCTGTTTATGTGACATACGTATCTGTGCTGTACAAGTAAGAAGAGGAAGATCTTTTCCCTCATAAATCAATTTTTGCCCCCTTAGGGGTAAAAGCATTCATGTTGAGAATGTATGTAAAAAATAAATCTTGGCATTTCATGCAACGTTATTTAATAAAATTTAGTAATTATAAAATATTTTTATTCACCATTCAATGTCATTTATGCCTTGGAAAACTTATTTCCCTCCCTCTAGTAGTTGGCTGTTTATAGATCTAATTGTAATCACTTTAATAATTAGATAATAGATAATCTAATTATCTATATCAAGATAGATAATCATTTGCCATATTCCCTGGTCCCTGCTGGGATGAAGAATGGACTACTGAAACTGCTAAGGAAAAATACTAATTTTCATACTTCTTTCAACCCCTCTGCCCTCAATGATGTGGGTTAAAAGCTTTCCCTTTTAGCTGCTCTGACTTTATTTTTTATTTTTTCTAACAACTTTGTTGAGATATAATCCACATACCTTGCAATTCTCTCATTTAAAGTGTGCAATTCAATGTTTTTTGGCCACTGTACTACTTTTTACAGCATTTTTGTCACTCCCCCAAGAAAAGCCTGTACCAATGGTAGCACCCTCAATTTCTTCCCAACCCCTTCCCCGCTCCACCTCTCAGTCCTCGGCAGCCACTAATCTACTTTCTGTCTCTATAGATTTGCGTGTTCTGGATACTTCATAAAAATGAAAGGATAAAACACATGGCCTTTTGTGATTGTCTTTTTTGTTTTGCCTAATGTTTGTAAGGTTCATCCATGTTGTACCATGTATTAGTACCTCATTCCATTTAAGTGCCAAGTCATATTCCATTGTGTAGATATATTGCATTTTATTTATTCACTCATCAGTTGATTGACATTTAGGCTGTTCCTACTTTCTGGCTCTTGTGAATATGTTGCTATGTTGCATGTGTAAGTTTTTGTGTGGACATTTGTTTTCATTTCTCTTGGATATATAGCATTTCAAATTCCTGCAAGCAATGTATGAGTGTTGCAACTTCTCCACATCATTGCCAACACGGTATTATTGGTCTTTTTGATTCTATCCTTAAAAAAGATAGCCGCCTTAGGGCCACTAGTGGATGGGAGGTGGTATCTCACTGAGGTTTCGATTTGTTTCTCTCTATTGGCTAATGATCTTGACCATCTTTTTATGTATTTATGCTCTGAGTTTTCAATTCCTGGGGAACATAGAGGACACCCACCTTAGTACCTTGGGAATATTTTTAAAGGAATAACCAAGGACCTAAAACAGTGCCACATCCATCTCTTCTACCCTTAGGTAGTCGTTCTGCCACAGCAGATGAGATCTGCTGTGGGAAACTTAGTGGAGATGACAATGTTGTAAATCATGTGGCTTCAGTAGGAGGTTGAAAGTAGGACACGGGATCTCTTGCATAAAAGGAATGGGAGGTTTTGTGGGAGGAGTGCTGAATCTTTTCCTGGCCAAGAGGACAGAGAGACTTATAATGTCCCTTATAATGAGGGACATTAGAGAGTTGCCGCGTGGCAGATCCAGTGGCTCTCTTCTTCACAGAAGAGGGCTGCACAAAGGGAGCGAAAGGAGAGGACAAGGCAAATAAGAGTATTAAGAAAGTCTAAGGGGAGGATCTCCGTACTGAAAACTTACTTTATAGCTAGATTACTGATTACTTTATAATCAGGTAAATGATTGTTATACAAAGAACTGGTATATTTCTAAATTATGAAATAATCGGAAACACTCAAGTCTAAGAGAATGGAGTACTTTTACGCTGGGTCCAGGTTCAGTTGATGTTTTATAGGTATTCCATGGGATATTGGTAGCTTAAATCACATCTAATTATAGAATTTTGGGCAGGGAAGGCATAATCACCATTAAAAAATAATCTCTCAGTTAATTTCATCATTCAAATTGATGCTTTCATCAAAGTGATGAACCTTATATGTATCACTAAATGAGGAATATTTTTGAACAAATTAAAAATTGGTAAGTATATGAATTTTCCACACAATGTACCATCTACTGGGTACGTAAATATAAATTCTTTTCTCCTGTTGGTGAGAATTTTAGACAAGGTGCCTCTTTTGCTTCTTGAGTACTAGATCCAGTAGGACCACGAGCATTTGTCGTTTTTGCCTTACAGTGATGCTTTAAAATGCACTCTGTTTCTAAGAAAACAGCTGCTGCCTATAAGTCAAACTGCATGCACAGCACTGTGGCCATTAGAATGGAGACAAGTGACCTCATTAGCAGAAGGTACCTCTCTCTCCCCTTGGGAACTGGCCCTGGGGTTTACGATTTCGACATATATGAGAAAATCTCTGAAGACAGCTGGATGGTCTTTGTTTCACTGCTACTGTGGTTTACATCTTTAAATTTTTTTAATATTCTTCTACATGTTTGAACATGTGATTCTCTGGTCCGTGTTTGTTTAGCAGATAATTTTCCTTCTTTCTTTTATCCAGAAGCTTTAAGCTATGATGCTTTTTGTGTGCAGTTAGCGTGCAATCTTTGTAAATATGTTTAGTTAACCACGTGTTAAAATAGAAGCCTTGCTACAACTAAGAAACTTGGCCTTGGAACTGTCCTTTTTGTCAGCCCAACACTTTTTTTACTTTACTACATGTGTTGTTTTTTTTTTTGTCTCTGTGTTGATTTCCATCCTCCTCTTTTTCTACAGGCTGGGGAGTGATGATACCCATTTCGAGGTTAGCATGGCCAACAGTGGGTGTGAAGTGCATCGTTTCGACCCTAGCGTTAAGTCAGCTCACATTCTGGAGAGTCAGCACCTTTGGTATCACCGCTTGTCCATCAACTGGCGCGACCCCCATCCAGCTGTTGCTGCCCAGAAACTGCACAGCAACACCAGAAAATTAGGAACCATTTTGAATGAATTTGGGCATCACAAGGTGAGGATTTTGTCATTTGATTTCATAATTTAATAAAGTGAACAATGCAAACCAAGAATTGGATGAAGGTTCAGTATTTTTAAATGTTACTTTTCAGTTACAGTTTATATTCAATATTATTTTTGTATGAGTTCCAGTTTCAGGTGTACAGCACAGGAGTTAGACAATCATATATTTCACAAAGCAATGCCCCCTATTTCCAGTCCCCTCCCCACCCCAGCACCATACATAGATATCACAATATTATTAGCCATATTCTCTGTGCTGTACTATTTTGTAACTAGCAGGTCCAGTTTTAACCTAACCCATCTCCCATCATTATTTATAGTGTCAGCTCTGTAGACATAAGGTTTTGACAAGGATAGAGATATTAAAATTGCTTTGAAAAACTTAGGTGCAGCTGAGTAGTGCTGAGTAAGGTTTTGGCTAAGCCCAGACAGGAAGACTAAGAAACCTACTTCTGGCATAGGCTCCAGAGCACCATTTCCGACTGGCACTTGTTTGAAAATTTCCAGGCAGGGGAAACTACGTACGTCAGCCTCAAATACAAAAAGGAATCAGACTCAGGCTTACAGTTGATAACAGATCGCTTGCGTATCATGTTTCTCGGTGTTGTAACAACTATTTCAAGTCTCCAGGCACTTGAAAGTCAGAAAATATGTGTAGCTTTGATTAAAATGTACCTTGTAAAGTTCAATGGGCGTGATGCATGTTGCAACTGAGATACTTATGTTGAAAGGATGTCAAAAATCTCTACAAATATTTTGTTTAAATAGATAGCAAGAAAAGAGATTCAAACTTTGAACTGTGTTCTTAAAGGCAAATTTTAGTGCAGAGCTGAGCTAACTGTATTTTGTAGGCAGATACTAGAGAAATTCTCCTGAGTGTAGTTGACTTATGTTTGGTCCCCAGCCCTTCCTGGGCTTGGCCTATCTTGGCCTATTATTCCCAGCCAGAGGTGCCCTGTAATTCAGAACATGCCAGAATGGGTATTTCTGAGAAACAGTGTACATGGAGCTCAATTTTAAACTTCAGTTTACTGCTTGATCTTTAATCAAAGGGCATTTCCTCTGCATTGCTCTTCCCCCTCTCCCTTTTTCTTTTTCAAAAAAAACTGCCTTTATTTCAACAGCAGGAGCTTCTTTAGAATTCTTCAAAGAATTTGCTGTGCTTTTAACATGTGATTAACTATTGATTTGTATTTTGCTTTGCCACTGAAAGTACTAGCATTTAATAATTAGGGGTCTTAATGAAAAATTTATAGGATTTTGGGGGTAAAATCTGTGAACAGGACCCAAAGGAGTGAGAGAGTTTTTCAGAACTTTATCTTGTTTTCGCTGCTTGTTACCTTCATAGACCTGTTTTTTACAGCTGAAAATTACAGGCTTGATTCGCTCATATGTCAACTCTAGATTATTCACAGAGCTAACTACTGATTCTTTGTATTCATTTAAGCGTTTTCCTGCTCCTCCTTAATGTTTTTTACACCTTGGCCCTATCTACCCACCCCCGCTCTTCAAAGGAAACACCGAATAGATGTGAAACTCGAAGCAACTTTGCCTTTTTCAATAATATGTTTGCAAGAGATTTGGTAAAAGGTGAGGATAAAATAAGACTTTGAAAAACGATCTGTGGAAGTAATTTATCTAAGTCACACCACCTGTGGGAACTGCATTTTCATACGGCAGGTTCCCACTTGATTTGAGCTTGTCCTCCCCCCCTCCCCCCGGGGAGCTGAAGTAGGCAAACCTTTCTGCTGAGGATGAAGCAGGAAGTCCTCACTGCTCCCGAAACAGCAGGAACATTTACATACCTAGAAAGGAGAAATGTTTTGGAAAATTTCTTGTAATCTTAAAGCTACTTATTTATATTAAAAACCTGAATAATGTCACTTACAATCGTTAAGATGGTAATTTTATGTGTATTTTACCACCATAAAAACAGGGAAAAAAACCAGTAATAATGAAAGTGATCTGGCTCAGAACTGCCAACTATATTTTTGCTGCTTAAAAACAGAATCCCTTGTTGTAGAATTTAAAAGAGACTGATGTTCTTTTTTAGAGATTCTTTTGGGGGAATGCTTCACAAAAACAAAGCTAAACCCATCCGTGTGAGTGATGACTTCCTGGAGGAACATGTTTCTAGGAGTTATGCGATGACAGATAAAAGGAACCTGGTTTCTGGCCTGTGGCAAGCAAGGTCTGTTTTCCTTTTCCTGCATGTGGACAGGCACTGGTAAATAGGACGTGCCTCTGGCGGGGAAGCAGACAAAACGCGCGCGCACACACACACACACACACACACACACACACACACACACACACACACGGCGGTGCTCTTTGCCTTGCCTTCACTCATTTTTCCTAAAGTGAGAAGAGAAAACAAAGGGGTTTGGGTTGTGTTGTTGTCACTTCATGATTTTAGAACATCTCTTATTGTTTGGTGATGTTTTTTATGGTAAGCTGTTATTTTTCTTCTTTTTATCAGACCTTGTGATTCCAGCCACTCAGGCAAAAATGTAGGCAAAATGAAAGGAAGTGTTTTGAGATGATGACAGAAAGATGCATATGGCTTTCGTACTGCTTTTAAAACTCTTTGGTAATTTCAGCTTCAAACTATAAATCAAAAAATCTTTCTAAAGCATCAAGTGAGAGCAGCTGCCTCAGCAAAAGCACGGGAACCAGAAGCCCAGTCTGTCAGGGAATAATATCACCTGAACCCGGCACCATCTGAAATGATTAACAGTCTTTACTGAATTGCCTGTTGCTGTAACTATGCATTAGAATTTTCCAGAATATGACTAGAAATATTGAATCCGAAATTTCTGCACATATAAATCATAATGTGTGCTTTTTCCCTAAGGTCCTTATTACACAGAGTATGCTAAATGATCCGTCAGGTTAATGATAAATTAGTATTTTCACTCCCAACCAGGCTGATGACATGAATAACAGGACTGTGTCAGAGCTCATCTGCAGATGCACTAGTCCAGGTGTGAGGCACTGTCCTCTTTTTGGGTGTTGGAATTGGGTGAGTCGCAAATGACTCTCTGGTGCTCAGTTAGACTGTCAGTGAAACTGGGTGGGTGATACTACCCAAAGGGATTGTTTTTGAGAATTAGATCAGAAAACACACTGTGAAATGTTCCAGCAAGGTGCCTGGCATGGATGAGTCATTTATTCGTAAAGTCAAAGGATATTTATTATCAATTGCAGGACATTTTCTACTGAATTTCATAGAAACCATTTTCTTGCTCTGTTTTAAGGGAAATACATTAGAGATTTTTCTAGAAGTTGCTAACTGCACCTGATTCCAGTCAAGAATTCTTAATGAAAGTTTTGTGTGAAACTGAAGGGCAATTGGACCTTCTGCCTGCTTGTTGGGAGCTATTATTGTTTGCTGCCTCGGGGTCCTGAACAGTTTTGCTGAGATTGTAGAGAAAGCAAATTCTGTGTTGTATAGAAATGAAATAAGCTGCTGAAAATTAATACTGAGCAGATGTAGACCAAGAGGGATGACCCAGGAGCAGCTGGACTTTCTGCCAGCTCAGTGCTGAGGAAGGAGGGGGCTCCTTATTCTCTCTGGACACCGCCTCAGTGGCTGAGTGTCCCCATGGACCGTTAGAGGAGAAGCAGTTTCTGCTTCCCTGGCTGAGGGCTCCCCACTGATCACAAAACATCAGTTCTGTTGTGCGGTTGCTGCTCTATTAGGGAGACTATGGGCTTTGAAATTAAACTACAGGAAGATTCCTTTTTCTTCTTGCTTATCAAATCAGCAAATATAAACAAGAGATTGATACTGCCCTACAGTGGAATGTTTGCTTGGACTAGTACTCATGCTTTGCTTCTGGAAATGGAAAATGATAGACCCTTTCAGGAAAAAAATTTCAACCATGTCTATATATGATGTCACTTTTTAATTCCTAGAAATCTTTGATTTACACTTAATCTTAGCCAAAAGGCCAAGAAGCAGTGAAATCTTTTTTGCTTTAAGTTTATTTTGTCTGCTATTAGTTCTGCCATTCCAGCTTTTTTTTTAGATAAGTATTTTCATGAAATGTCATTATAGATTCCTTTATTTGTAATTTTTTGATATCGTTTTAGTTTAGGTAGTGTATAGGAGTGACATTTAGTATATGCCTGGATTGTGTTTCTAAATTCAATCTGATAATTCTTGTCTTTAAACAGGTGTGTTCTTAGTCCTTGTGACTACTGGCATATTTGGACTCTTTTTCACTCTTTCAAATTGGGCCTTTTTGTTTTCTGTACTTGCTTCTCTTCTTGCCAAAGCTTAGTTCAGTAAAAGTTATGTGGACAACTGGGCAGGCTTTTATTAAAAAAATTAATTTTGATTTTTGTTTGATGTCTTCTACCAAAGAAAATAAAATCAAATAGCAAATGTTTTAAAAAGCCGATGCTATAAAGCTACTAGAAAAAACTATGGTGGTTTAAAAAATAATCCTGGAATAAGGAAGTGATGGGGGAGGGGATGATTACTTTGATTACATATAAATATAAAATTTCTGCATGGTAAAAATACCAAAAGCAAAATTAAAAGATAAATAATGAACTGGGAAATATTTACAACTTATTCATAAGCAGAGAGCTAATTTCACTGGTATGTAAAGAGCTTCAACAAATCAATAAAGAAAAGATTATCGCTTAATACAAAATTGGATAAAAATGAAAAAAACAGTTCACAGAAAAAATAAATACAGATGGTTCATATGAAAAAATGTTCTTACTTGCTCATATTAAGAGAAATGCAAACGAGCTGTACTTTTTAAAAATATATTTTATTGATTATGCTATTATAGTTGTCTCATTTCCTCCCTTCATTCCCCTCCACCCTGCACACCCCCTTCCACCCACATTCCCCCATTTAGTTCATGTCCATGTGCAATAAGTTCTTTAGCTTCTACATTTTCCATACTATTCTTGCCCTCCCCCTGTCTATTTTCTGCCTGCCATCTATGCTACTTATTCTCTGTACCGCCTCTCCCCAACTCCCCTGTTGCTAACCTTGCATGTGAACTGCATTTCTGTGGTTCTGTTCCTGTTCTAGTTTTTCCTTAGTTTGTTTTTATTTTAGGTGTGGTTGTTAGTAATTGTAAGTTTGCTGTCATTTTAGTATACATGTTTATTATCTTCTTTTTCTTAGATAAGTCCCTTTAATATTTCATAAAATAAGGGCTTGGTGATGATGAACTCCTTCAACTTGACCTTATCTGAAAAGCACTTTATCTGTCCTTCCATTCTAAATGAAAGCTTTGCTGGATAGAGCAATCTTGGATGGAGGTCTTTGGATTTCATGACTTGGAATACCTCTTTCTAGCCCCTTCTTGCCTGTAAGGTCTCTTTTGAGGAATCAGCTGACAGTCTGATGTGAACTCCTTTGTAGGTGACTGTCCCCTTATCTCTTGCTGCTTCCAGAATTCTCTCCTTCATTTGAATCTTGGCTAATGTAAATGATGATGTGCCTTAGTGTGTTTCTTCTTGGGTCCAACTTCTTTGGGACTCTCTGAGCTTCCTGGATTTCCTGGAAGTCTATTTTCTTTGCCAGATTGGGGAAGTTCTCCTTTCTTATTTGTTCAGATAAGTTTTCCACTTGTTGCTCTTTCTCTTCCCCTGCTGGTACCCCTATAATTCAGATGTTGAAACATTTAAAGATGTCCTGGAGATTCCTAAGCCTCTCCTCATTTTTTTGAATTCTTGTTTCTTCATTCTGTTCTGGTTGAATGTTTCTTTCTTCCTTCTGGTCCACTCCATTGATTTAACTCCCAGTTTCCTTCCCATCACTATTGTTTCCCTGTGAATTTCTCTTCATTTCACTTAGTGTAGCCTTCATTTGTTCATCTAACTTGCCACTAAAATCAACCAGTTCTGTGAGCATTCTGATCATGAGTGTTTTGAACTGTGCATCTGATAGGTTGGCTATCTCTTGGTTGCTTAAAAGTATTGGCTCTGGGGCTTTGATCTGTTCTTCTGTTTGAGCCATAATGTTTTTGTCTGTTTGTGCCTGTTACATATTAGGGGCAGAGCCTTAGGTGTTCCCCAGGGCGGGGCAACCCAAGTCACTGGGTTGTGATGCTGTATGTGGGGGCAGGGTCTGAGAGGGGAAAAAATGGCATTTTACTCCACTCTTTATTGCACCTCAGTCCCTTCCACTGCTTCCCCCAAGTGAACTGGGCCTTTCTGGTGCTGATTCCCATGTGGGTGGGCTTGTGTGCATTCTAGGACCCTGTGGGTCTTACCAACGAACCTTCCTGTGAGGCTGGGAGTCTCTCCCGGCACCTCAACCCCCACAAGTGTTTTCAATCAGTGCTTTTAGGCTTTATTTTCCAGCGCTGGGGCCCTGGGTTGTGCAGTTTGTCTCACTGTCCATTTTCACCTGGTTTATCTGTGTGCAAATGTGGAACCTCGGTCAGCCAGCCTCCTTGCAACCTCACTGGGTTTGCTCATTGCCACCCTGTGCTGGGAGTCTGCGAGCCAAGCCATTGCCTGGGTGCCTGGGTCCACCAGCCACTGCTTTTTCCTGCCTGGACCCCTCTCCACCAGCCTCAGACTTTGCCCCTCTTACTGGTCTGGATGAATGGTTGTCGGACATCTGTACAGTTCAATTTTCTGTCAGTTCTGGTTGTTTTTTGTTTCTAAATTCTTGATGTTTTTAATTTTAGTTGTCTGAGGAGGCACAGTGTGTCTACCTACGCTGCATCTTGGCCAGAAATCTGAGACTATACTTAGATACAGTGTTTTTATCCATCAAATTATCAAAGATAGAAAGTGGCATGAATGTAAATTGGTACAATCTTTATGCAAGGCAGTTGGCAATATGTGTTACATTGCAAATGCACATATCCTTTGATCCATCAGTTCCGCTTCTATGAATATGCCGTATGGTCATGTGAACTGATATATGAAGGTTATTGTTTGCCTCATCGAAATAGTAAAGTATAAAAAATTATCTACATATCCACCATCATGGAAATGTTTGAATAAATGATTGCACATCTTTTCACGGATTATTTACAATGTCCCATGAAGAAAAGGAAAAAGCAAATCTTTATATACTAATGTGAAACAATTTCTGAGATATATTTTTATGAAAAGGAATTTACAATGCAAATCAATTGCTAAGCAATTTTGAAAAAGAACAAAGTTAGAGCACTACTTGATTTCAAGACTTAATATAGGTGATGGCCTTCCAGAGAGTGTTGTGCTGATAGACAGAACTGTAGCTACAGGGAACACAAAGGGAATTTGGAAATAACCCCACATATAATTATTAAATCTGTAATAAAAATGGGCACAATATTTAAACAAACACTTCACCAAAGAAGATATAGAGATGGCAAAGCACACATAAAAAGGTACTCAATATCTTTAATCACTATGGAAATGAAAATTAAAACTACAATGAAATACCACTTCACCAATGCCAAAATGGCTGAAATTGTCTAAAGATTGATTACACTAAGCAACAATGACAGCATGGAGAAACTGCAACTCTCAAACATTTCTGGATGGTGAGGCAACTTTTTAAGAAAAAAGTTTGACAATTTCTTATTTAGTTAAATGTAGATTTTCTAAAGACTGACCCAGCAAACCACTCCTAGGTACTTACCCAAGAAAGCTGAAAATGTGTCTACACAAAGGCTTGTACTTGAATGTTCATAGCAGCTTCATTCATAGTAACCCCAACGGGAAACAAACCCAGTGCCCATCAACAGGTCGATGGGTAGAGAGGTTATGGTGTGAATATACCATATACGACATACCATATACCATTGTATCCATGTATGATTGCACACTACACAGTGATAAAAAGAAACAGCCTTAGCGATACATACAACATGAACAGACTTTCTCTTGAATGAAGGAAATCAGATGCAAAAGAGTACATATTGTATGATTCTTTATTTATGTGAAGAGGCAGAACTAGTCTAGTTTTAGAAATCAGATAGTGGTAGCCTGAAATATGGGATGGGGTGATGGAATATGAGGTTTATTGAAATGATCACAAGGGAACATTTTGGGGTGTTGGTGAGTACATGGGTGTATATATATGTCAACAGTCATTAACCTCTATACTTAAAATGTATGAATTTTTTGTATATAAATTATACCTCAATAAAAGCAAGCTGTAGAATGTGTATAGATTTCTATTATTCTACTGTTTCATGTAATTATTTTTATATGTATGGAATCTCTCTGAACATATACATAAGAAAATAGTGATACCAGTTGGCTCCAGGCAGAAGAATTGATTGGCTGAATAAGGACTGTACTTCCTATGTCTTTTGAGATTTGTATTTTGTGGATATTTTAAAAGTGAAAATATTTTCAGTAGCTCCTCCTCCATTTTGTTTATTTTCTACTTCTGGAGTTCCTTTTTGATATATTTTGGAGCCACTCAGTGTATCCTCCTTGTCTCTTAATTGCTTTTTCATATTTTAAAATGTCATTCACCATTCTACTTTTGGATGACTTCCTCAGTACTACTTCCAATCTTTAATTTCCTTTTTAGCTATGTCCAGGCTAGAGTTTATACCATTTATTGATATTTTTAGAAATTGCAATGGCTATATTTTTGCTTCCAAGATTTTGAATTGGCGTTTTTCTTGTCCATCTGTTCTTTTTTAGTTTTACATATTTTTATTTCAAAATATATTACCACTGCTTGAATGTTTATGAAAGTAGGTATTATTCTTATTGATTGCTCTGAGTATTCTAAACACACTTATTTTCAACTTTTGTCAGATTGTTCAACAAAATTAATTTAATCTCCAAATGAAATAATGTCGCAGTTAATGCTTTGGTTGGTTATTTCTCATCAGTTGATTTCTGTGTGTATTTTGGAATTTGCCTTTGCTGGCTCGTTTTCAGTGAGAGGCTTTTGGTTTGGTTTTGCTTCTTTTGTTGTTGTTTTCGGTTCACCCTCCTCTGCCTAGTCATTTTGCAGTAACCCTTCAAGACCTGGTCTTACATAAGCATTGGAGGGCGCCTGCTCCTCCCTGTGTGACTGGGCATATTCAGTCACCGAACCGCCCAGGGTCTGGCTCATTTACTATTTTCTAGAGTGTCTTTTTCCTCCCATATTTGTAGGCTAGTGGTTGGCCTAAAGCCCCAGCACCGGCCAGTGGCTGTCGGCAGTTTATGTCAAGCCCCTTTCTGACCCAGGAAGCTCCGCTAGCCCTTGGTTTTAATGGACGAATGTGATTCGGCTGCTCTCTCATGGGAGCACTTCCAGTTCCTGGTCCCTGTAGGTCATGCACCCCTAGGACCTCTGCCACCTGCTTTAGGGCAGGAGCTCAGCATGTCCTGGCTTTGGTCCTGCTTACTGCTTGGTGTGCTTGTTCTTAGGGTCGTCCATCTAGTGTCTGAGCCCTGCCTTGTCCTTTTTGTTTCTCTCTCTCTTTTCTAATTCCCCCTTTTTGCCTTGTGCCAGCATGGGGCAGGGGCTGCATCTCGCCTTCGTACTTGTAAGTCAACTTGATTTATCTTTTTTACTTAGAATTATCTGGAGAAATAATATGCATGGACTTAGGAGTCACCTGTTCTAGCTATGTTTTCTAATAAATATTAAAAATCCCTAACAAATGAAAGATTTTTAATTCTTATGTATATTGCCCCAAATCATATTCTGTACCAAGACTGCTCACATCGAATGTGTACGTGAACCTTCCAGAGAGTCTGGGGTGGGGCCCCAGATTCTGCATTTCTAGTAAGCTCCCAGATGGTGCCAGCACGGGCTGCTGGGTGCTCCCCTGATGTCCTCCTGGCTCAGCCTGAGTTCCTCCCAGGGAGGGTGTGTGGCATGAGGCACAGACCCTGTGTTGTGCTCCAGACCGTTCTCCCTTCCATTTCTGCACCAGCCTATTGCTCAGATTTTTGTCCTAGACGCCGTATTTTTCTGGGACCATTTTATCCTCGGGGAGGAAGCTGCTTTATAAAAAATGTTGTCTGGTTGTTTGCCACACCAACTCAAGGCCCAGACATGCCTGAGTCCTGGATGATTAATGGGTTAGCTGGACCCCTGCTCTCTGATGTGTGTTCCTAACTCAGCTTTGTGCAGCTCAAGGCCAGAGACCCTTGGTTGTGTGGAATCTCATCCAACTGGCTGGAGAGACTCAGAAAATATGTGATACTTGCCAACCTGAATTTCTCATCAGTACCTTCCTACAGAAAATGTGCAGGGTATCAAAGTTTGAACACTTTATCTTTTATACGACCTATTTCAGAATTAGTAAGCGTCCACTTGAGCATCCAGAGGCCTTAGTCAGGGATGCTTCAGAAGAACATTTGGGTGGAAAACTCTGTGGGAAGGGGATGTGCCGCAGTAAAGGGAGAAGCTTCGGTGACTCTTTTAGCTCCCAGTACAGTATTCTATTTGGATTTGTTTAAATTCCTCTTCAAAGAGAGGTATCTTTCTGTGTATTTGAAAGCAGCTTCGTCTTGCAGAATTTAAATCACCACAGTGCTGTGTTTCTGTGAAATAAGCCAGTGGCAATTGAGGAGTAGTGAGTCGTTCACGGTCCTGAGTTGCAATTTGAAATTCAGAGGCATCTTTCCCGTCTCCATCAATCTGCAGTGGGCCCTAAGGACAAGCCATCTTGAAAAAGTGAGTCAAGAACTTTTTCCCCCAACGTTCGGGAAATGAGTTTGGCTCTTTATCCTTTTCACTCTTATCTAATGGTGAGAGTTGCTGTGAAGCAAGAGGCCTGGGCTTTTCTTAACGAATTTCACACCATTCAGTATTTAGCTGGCATGTGGATGCCATCAGCTATAAAGTCCATTCTAAAATGAACTAGGTACATCTGGAATTAGCAGCGGTTTGTGTTCTCTTGGATACATTCTCCCCTAGGTTTTCCTTGGATGGAAGCCATGACTGGTGTTTTATGTGAATGGTGCTCTGGAATTCAGAAACCCAATCCTACCTGTGCAACTGAGTGGTTCTCAGATTTTACTGTTAGAATTCGGAACACCGGAAAACAGACAGAAAAATAACAGCATCAGGCCACGAGCAAAGAATCTAATCGCCCAGGGAACTTGATTCAAATGTCGAACCCAGGACCAACCTGGGGATTCTGATGTAGCTGTCGGCATGGAGCCCAGGAACATGGATTTGTAAAACCCCCCTCCCCCCACCCTAACCCAGGTGATGTGCAGATCGCCCTTTGATGACCCTCAGCGTCCAGAGAGGACTTCAGTGGCTCAGCCTTCCATTTGCAAACCCTCGTCCTCTGCTGTGCATAAAACCCTTTAAATGAGAAGTTGGTCCAGAGCCTGGTGGTCCAATTCTGCAGCCTCCCTCTGTGTCTCCTTTCCAAGTCGCTGTGTCCTCCCTGCCTTGGTTTCCACTATTATACAGTATATCATGCATAATACCTGCCATTTGAGAAGATTGTCCAGTAAATAAACTCATGCCAGTGAGAGAAATGGAGAAGTTTTGATGAGACAACAACTGGGATTTTATAGAAAAGAAAGCATTGTGACAAATAGCGCTTCTCTGAGATTTTCAAAGTGGCCTGGTGTTATGACAAAAGAGGAAGATGTCACATATGGAGGGAATTAGCCTCCAGAGAGCTGGCATTTGTTTTTCTTCTTCACTGTGAACCAGAATTGGGTGTACTTCTCTGAGAATCTTGCAATTTTGACAAAATTTGGGGACTAAGAGCCAAGTGAATCCCGAGGGAGCGGAGGGGCTATAGGTTTCGGGTGCCCATGAAGGTTCCCCTTTGTGTGGCTTCTTTTCCTAAAGGCCACTGTGGTCGACAGAGGAGTGTTGTGTTCAGTGCTGCACCACTCTGATCCGAGGGGTCATGCAGCTCGGCAAGTTCCTTAGTGGGTGCTAAAAAGTGCTTCATGCCTTGGGACAGGAAAAGCCCTCAGAATGCACTTTCGTATTTGTGAGCCCTCTGAGGGAGTGTGCCCCTGAGCAGATCCTGTGAGGTCACAGCCGCACACCCGGCAGCCTCGGGAGCTCCGCTCTGCACCACCAGCTCCCCACGGTGCCCGGGCATCACAGACCACCATGGAACAGACCCCAGGGGCTGGGGCAAAGGCGGTCATACTTTCCCTGGGAGGTAAATCTGATTTATTTTCCACCCTGTGAAAATATCAGGAAAGGATGGTTTCATTTGCCACTTTTTAGTTAAAAATATAAGGACCATTTTAAAAACGCACATTTCCTAGCATGGCTCAGCATTCAACAGTTTTGCACCTAAAATGATAATGCAACGTTTCTTATAAGAACTCAGTGGGATGAGTTCACAGCACACCATTAGAGGGAATTATGTAAAGTGGCCTCTCTGTTCCAAGTTTTATTTTAAGATTTAATGTATTCCAGATTCTGCAGGAAAAAAAACCCATCCATGTGACAAGCCTGCTAACAGATGTCAGTTTAGTTTTATAGCACATGCCTGCACTTCAGACCCAGAAAAGGGAGATTATTCTTTTTTGCCTGCTGTTTATTACATGACACAGCTTCCTAATGCTGTGCCCAGAGGATAGCTGATTAATAATTGGTGGGCAAGCAACTTATCACCTGCTTTCATCTTCTGCAGTGCTGAGTGTAAGCTTTATTTCACATTAGCCTTTTGAATTACAAGAGGTGCTGGAAAGAGCAAAGGTGCCAGATTTTTCTGTGTTAATATCACCTAGGCCAGAAGACAGACTATACTGTTTTGAAAAGAAATAAGTAAAAATGATTCCACTAGATAGAACTAAATTTGCATTAAAATTTTTGTGGTCTTAGGGGAGCAAGCTTTATCTCCGTCTTTGTGCATGTTCCGTCTTTACTCGTGGGCTAAATCGGCAAAGTGAGCCACAGCAACTTGGATGGGAACAATGACTTTGACGAGCAGTTGCGAATGCGAGAATTGTATGAAAACACCAAGGATGGAGACACCCAGAAAGATCCCCTGTAGAGAAACCAAGTCTTTCAGGCAAGTCTTTCAGGCAGCCGCCAGATGACATCTGCTACGAATGGGACCTGGACAAGAAAGAAGTCTTGTTTCTCCAAGATCACTGAGCATTTCACTGCTACACATCAGGCCAATTGTGGCTTTTCTAGTGATGGAGCGTCAAGCTCTGCTGCAAATGTACAAGATGTTAGTGCTAGGCTTGCAGAGGAACCACCACAAAGAAAAGTCCCTGAACCCACTGATCCCCAAAAAGAAAAAGACAGTGAATCAGATGGTTTCATACACAAAAAGTACAAATGTTACTTGCCTTTGGACATTATAATGCACAAATTTATATAGCTCAGATCCAGGTTTGGCATTATTATGAGAGATCCTCAAACAGAAGAATTTAAGGTCAAGTTTTACAAAGATAATGAAGGAAATCTAAAAGGAGATGGGATTTACTGTTATTTGAAGATGGAATCTGTGGATCTCACATTAAAACTTTTGGATGAAGTTGAAATTAGAGGCTACAGATTGCATGTTGAGTTAGCAAAGTTTCAACTGAAGGGGATGAGGGAATATGGTGCCTTTAAGAGAAAGAAGAATTGTAAGGACTGCAAGAAAAAGCTGTCTCAGCAACAAAAGCATTTGGATTGGAGACCTGAGAGAAGGGATGGGCCATCCCAAATGCATTGTGAGTGAGTGGTCATCATTGAAAATATGTTTCATCCTGTGGATTTTGAGGGTGATCCATTGGTGCTGAATGAGATCAGAGATCTTCGAGTAGAGTGTTCAGAGTCTGAACACATTAGGAAGCTCCTTCTTTCTGATAGACACCCAGATGGTATGACCTCTGTGTCCTTCAGGAATCCAGAAGATTATTGTATTCAAACCTTTGATGGACAGTGGTTTGGTGGCCACCAAATCCCTGCCCGAGCATGGGATGGAACTAGCGATTTTCAGGTGGAAGAGACCATAAGTGAAAGGGAGGAAAGTCTGAAAGAATGGGTGGCTTTCCTCAGTACTCCTGAGGCCACTAAAGGTCTTCAGTGTTCAGATTCCATGTGTGCTTCAGAAAGGGCAGGGCCTTCCACCAGGGGTGTCAAACTCATTTTCACCGGGGGCCACATCAGCCTCACAGTTGCCTTCAAAAGGCCGAAATAATTTTAGGACTGTGTAAATGTAACTACTCCTTAAGTGTTAAGGAGTTGAAATTATATTTAGTCTAGAATCTAGACCAAAATGTTTTTTAGAGCACCCTAGCACATCTACAGTGAATGCTCAAGAAGCTGCAGCTGAAGTGGAATTCGAAGAACCTATAATACAAGTAAACTGGATACTTGTCCTCTGTCAGATTTATTAAATGCATGCAGAATACTTTTAAAGTATTCTGATTGAATTTTGTGATATCCAAAAATAAAAATAAGTTGTTAATATGCAGAAACTGAAAAAATATTCTGTGGTATTGGTAGATAAAACAAAGTAATTCTATATGATAAATAGTGTATCAAAATCAACTGTAAAAATAACTCTCCTTCAAATTACAGGGCCCTTTTCTCTTGTTCACATGGCATGGTAATGATTGGTTTATATGTTGCACTTCTGTTCACATTCCCACCTGTATGTCCAGTCAGTCCATCCATCCGTCCATCTAATAAATATTTACTAAGCATATTCTGTATGCAAGGACCTGTACTTAAATAATAAAGGTACAGAGATAAACAAGTTTCTTTTTAATTAAAATTTTTAATTGTGGTAAAATATACATAACATAAAATCTGCCTTCTTAACCATTTGTAAGCATATAGTTAAGTAGTGTTATGTACAGTCACACTGTTGTTCATCTGATCTCTAGAACATCTCCTTGCAAAACTGAAACTCTATGTACATTAAACACTAATTCCTCTCTTCCCCCCAGCCCTTGGCAACTGCATTCCAGTTTCTGTTTTAGTGAATTTGACTGCCATAGGGACTTCATATAGTTTGAATTGTGTAGTATTTGTCTTTTTGTGACAGGCTTTTTCTTTTTTCAAAAAAAGATTTTATTTATTGATTTTTAGAGAGAGGAGAAGGGAAGGAGAGAGAGGGAGAAAGATCAATGTGTAAGAGAATCATCAGTTGCCTCTCACATGCCCCTAACTGGGGAACCCAGCCTGCAACTCAGGCATGTGCCCTGAACAGGAATTGAACCAGTGACATCCAGATTGCAAACTGGTGCTCAGTCCACTGAGCCACACCAATCAGGCTTATTTCACTTAACATAAGGTCCTCAAAGTTCATTCATGTTGTAGCATGCGATAGGATTTCCTTCCTTTTTAAAGCTGAATAATATTCCCTTATAGATATAGACCACATTTTATCTATTCATCTGTCAGTGAACAACTGGGTTGCTTCCACCTCTTGCCTGTTGTGAGTAACGCTGCTGTGAGACGAGGTGCAGATGGTTTTCCAAACTCTGCTTTTAGGCATTTTGCATATAGACCCAGAAGTGAAATTGGTAGATCCAATGGTAACTCTATTTTTTAAAAGAAACTCCCATGCAGTTTTTCATAGTGGCTGTACTATTCTACATTCCCATAAACAAGCCTCTGAAGATTTAACATATTGCTAAAAACACAGAAATGTGATTCTGTAATGAGTGCTACACAGAAGAAATACCATGTGCTATGGGAGTGTTTAGCAGAGAAATTCAACCTAACATGCCGTTTATTTTTGTATTCTTGATGCCCAGTCCATAGCGAGGACCCTGTAAGTGTTTAGTGGGTGGGCGGGTGAGCCATGCAGACCCTTGCTGGTTAGACCCCTTTCTGTGGATTCCTTCCTGCCCTTCAGCTGCCCTTCATTCTCCAACGATGGCTTGGGAGAGCAGCGGGAGTATTTGTTAACAGGTGACTAGCTTTTCCTTGGTCGCCTGTGTTGATCTCTGGTGAGATTATGGAAAACATTTCCCCAGTAATGGACTTTTCCTAATTCTGAATATCATCTCATATTCAGAGATGTTGAGATAGTTCCACCAGCTATGTTTCTGTCTTTTCTTTGGGGGAGAAAAAAAGAAAGTTGCCTGTGGATATAAGATGAAGGTGGAGTGATGTTAGGGAGTGGTGGGTGTTCAGGAGAAAATGTCCTTTCTATTCTCAGAACACCGCCTCTATTCCCTGGGGAATTTGGTTCTATAAAGATAGCAAAAGAGCTTCATTCTCATTTGGCTCAAACAGTCACATTTCGCTCCATTCTATTCTATTTATAGATATTTAAAATTAAAATTTCATTCTTGAGATTTTAAAAGGAATTTCAGGTATTTAAAATGCATAAGCATTAAATTTGGAGGCTTAAATGTCTTGTTTCTTTCTTTTTTTTAAGGAATCTGTTTACCTGATCCCCAAACCAATGAGAGACATTGTTATTATTCTGTCCAGTGTTTGATTTTGCACGGCTCTTTGCTTTTATTTGGCACAGCTCTTTGCTTAGAAATTTGAAATGGTTTGGCTGTTTGCCACAGCATTATTACTCTGAGGAGCCTGAGAGATGGAGTTCTCCGTCTGAAACGAGTCTTGAGGGTTTCTCCCAGTCGCTCTGATCATGGTACTGGCACAGAAAACGATGGTGATGACATTTTCAGAAGGCTGTTTAGGGGTCGGTGGCAAAATTAGGCTGTGCTGCTCAGTGGAAAGGTCACAGGCTCTCAGCCTACACAACCCTAGTGCCAGCTTTATCTCCTGTTAGTGGTGTGAATAGCACAGGTGAATGAAGCTCTTTGAGGCACATTTTATTTTTCCATAAAAATGGAGGCAATAACACCTTCTGTGCAAGACCGTTGGGATTAAAGACAGAGAGGTCTGTACGGAAACCGGCACAGTGCCCGGCAGGTTGCTCCCCATTTGGAAGCTGTTTATTAAACAGTTGTTGGGTTGGCTTGGCTTGGATTGTTTTAGGCCAATATTTTAATACTTGCCATGGAATATTTAGGCATGGACCATTTGGCATGTTTTATTGCTCTCTGCTTTCTTAGTGACAGTAGGAATTTTCCAACAGGTCAACCATTTACTCCAGAAACTGTTAGAGAATCAGCATTATTCTGGGATGGGTTTGGCAGTGTCTACAAAGCAGCAGTGCAAACCTGATGTCCAGACACCCTTTCAATGTCCTTGGGATCAGTCTTTCTTCAGCGACAACCATGACTATAATTGGTGTGCATTTCAGGTAGTCTACCTGCTTCATGGAATTGGTAGAAATCTTGAAATCCAGTCATCTTTCCCATGTCCATCTCTTGGGCATGAGTCCTTAGCATCGCACAGGCTTGCTAAGTACGTTGTTGTGCAATAATCTGTGTGGTGAGTAGTGATGCCTTTGAAGGTATTTTATGTAACAATGTTTCTCTAATGCTTTTCACTACATTTGCCTTATGACACTATTTCCTGTGGGTTGAGTATCCTCTCTCTGAAACTGCCTGCTAAGATAATTTTGACTCTTTTTTGAGACACATCAAATGTAATCCTAACTGCTAAATGCCTAGGAATATTCTGGATAACTAACCTATCTGTCAAAGAGCTGCAGTTGCCCACCCCTGCCCCTACTGTTCCTCTCCTGGGTACCTGCTGTGTCAGGTACCAACACCTCCGTGGGGCAAGGTCTCAATTCTGTTTTCCAACCTCTTTCTTTTCCACCACTTTCCTATAGATATTCTATGTTCTAACCTAACTAGGCCATTTTATTTCCAACTTGTCTAGGGAATTTCTCATTCCTTGCAGCTTTAGTCACAATTCTTTTCATTGCTAGTATTTTCTCTGTAACTGAACAAGTCAAAATTTCACCTTTCTTCCAAGTATTGTTACCAAAGGATGTCTCATCCACAAAGCTGTTCTTAAACAATTTATTTTAATTTTTTAATTACATAAACGATGTATGTTCACTGTAGAAAATTTAGATAATAGAGAACCCAGAAAGTAAAAGGAAGAAAATTAAGATTGCCTGTAATTCTACCATTTAGATAACTACTAGTTATAGATGTGGTTTCTCCTTTCAGACTCTTCTGCCCTGTGGCACATGTATTTTAACTAACTTAAAGTGGGATCGCCCTGGGTATGCTATTTTATCATCTGCCCTTTTTTGTTAGCTTTATATTTTAGAGCCCTTTTAGGTTCTAGTCTGAGAGGAAGGTTCAGAGATTTCCCATACACCCTCTGCCCCTCACATTCACAGCCTCCCCCACTGACGACATCCCCGCCAGTGTGGTACCTCGTTACAAATGATGGACCTGCATGGACTCACCACAGTCACCCAAAGTCCATGTTAACTGTGTTCTGTATAGTGCACCCATATGTAATATATATATAAGCATATGTATGTGTATGCATAATCAAGTACATTGTTGATACTACCTTGGATATTTATCTGTTAGATCAATTAAGAAGAAAGAGGAATAAGAAAAATAAGTTTTTGTTTTACTTTCACTTATTTCTTCTTCAGTGCTCTTCTATTTAATCAAGTTTCTGTCCTATATTATTTTTATTCCCTCTAAGGAACTTCTTTGAACATTTCTTGCAAGCCAGGTGTATTGGCAGCATATTCCCTCACCTTCTGTTTGTCTAAAAAAGTTGTATTTCTCCTTCACTTTTTCATTATTACCACCAGAAGACATGTTTATTGATTTTAGAAAGAGGGGAAGGGAGGGAGAGAAAGAGAGAAACATCGACGTGAGAGAGAAGCATCGATCAGTTGTCTTCTGTACATGCCCTGACCAGGACCAAACCTGCAACCTAGGTTTGTGCCCTGACTGGGAATCGAACACACTATCTTTTGCTTTATGGGACAACACTCCAACCAACTGAGCCACACCAGCCAGGGCTCTCCTTCAGTTTTGATGGATAATTTTGCAGGGTATAGAATTCAGGTCAGGGTTGTGGTGGAGGTGGAAGTAGCGGTGGCGGTGGTAGTGGAAAAAAAAAGAATTCAGGTCAGTGGTCTTTATCTCTCAACACGTTGAACGTTTCACTCCACTGTCTTTTTCCTTGCATGGTGTTTGAAGAGAGGTAAGGATATAGTTTTTACCCTTCTTCCTCTTCAGTGAAGGTGTTTTTTGTCCTCTGGCTTCTTCAGGATTTTTTTCTGTATCTTTAATTTTTAATAGTTTGAAAATGGTATGCCTAGGTATAGATTTGTTTGTTTGTTTTGTTTTTATCCTGCCTGATGTTTTCTAGGCTTCCTTTCTCTGTGGCTTTCTGTCTAACATTAATTTGGGGGAAATTCTCCGTCATTATTATTTCAAATACCTCTTCTATTTCTTTCTCTCTTCTTCTGGTTTTCCCATTACGTGTATATTATACATTTTGTGGTTGCCCTGCAGTTTTTTGATATTTGATTCTGGTTCTTCCCCTCGGCCCCAGCCTTTGTTTTCTTTGCTTTTCAGTTTTGGATGTTTCTATTGAGATTCCCTCCAGCTCAGAGATTCTTTCTCCTCTGTGTCCAATCTCCTAAGTCCATTAAAGGCATTCTTCATTTCAGATTCAGTGTTTTTGATCTCTAGCATTCTTTTTGGTTCTTTCGCAGGATTGCCATCTCTCTGCTGACATTGCCATCTGTTCTTGCATGCTGTCTACTTTACACATTAGAGCCCTTGGCATGTTAATCATAGTTGTTTTAAATTCCCTGCCTGATAATTCCAACATCCCTACCATGTCTAATTCTGATGCTTGGTCCATCTCCTCAGATTGTGTTTTTTTGCCTTTTAGTATGCCTCATAATTTTTTTCAGTGGCCAGACATGATATACCACATAAAAGGAATGGGGTGTAAATAGACCTTTAGTAAGATGGAGGTGGCTGGGGTAGGGGGGTGCCGTGTTCTGTAGTCCTATTGTGACAGGATAGTGAGAATCTGGGAAAAGTCCTGGGCAAGGGGAATAGGGAAACTGAGACAAGGAAAGTAAACAAGGCCAAACAATTCAAACAACTTACATCCAGTTAGCGAATCACAAGACCTTATCTCCCGTAACCAAAGACTGAAGATCAAATGGTTTACCTGTCCTCCCTAACCAAAAAATACATATCTTAAATCACCCTAGTCAGGGAAAAGAGAGAATCGAGACCCAATTAATGCCATTTGTGCCAGCTAAACCCAAGGACAGAAAGTCAGGGAACAAATAACAGAAACCCAATTAGAGCCAAACAGACCCAAGATAAAATTAAAACAGTAAAGCAGACCAAAGAATAGTCCCGAACTCCCCTATACACTCATTTTGATGCGTCAGCATATTAAAAATGCATGTAGAGAGCTAGTGAATATTCTCCTGAAACCCTCCCCTAAGATTTTCACCTGTGGGACAGAGTCTCAGCACTGGCTCTCTCTAAAGCATGGCCATGTGCCTTCCCGGGCCTGGACCTTTCATTTCCTCCCAGACTCAAAGGGTCCCCCAGCCTTGCAACCAGGTGGAGCAGTGGGCAGTGGCAGCTCATCCCTGGCTTACCTCCCGGTTCTGTGCCCACGGCCCCTTTTCCTCTGACTCCCCAGTGAGCTAACAGCAGCCCCGCCTGGGCTCAGTCCTTCCTATCACGTTTCTAGGAGCCAGGGCAGAGCACTGCCTGGCTCTCCCCTGCACTCCTGCCCTGAGTTTTTCTTTGTTTCACTGTCCCCAGCCTTAATAAATGTATTCTTAAAATGACCTGAACTCGTGTTGTGAAATCTCTCCTGCACCAAGTCAGGAACCCACACACCAAGGCTGGCCTGAGGCAGACCTACACCGGGCTGGTCCCTGTCCCAAAATGCTATGGTCAGGACTCATATTTGTAGTGAGCCTATGCCTCTGAAAATGGCACAAAAGTTTTGTAGGTTTTTCTGCCCCCCTCAGGTGGAACAGGGTGGCTAGCACAGGCTGGATTCTTGTTAGGAAAATCGGCATCTTTCAAAATGCTTCCTTTACCCTTCTCTCTGCAGGGAGCCTGAGGGGATTTTTCTGATATTTGCTGTGGGAATATGGCCAAATTCTTTGAGGTAAATCTCACAGTCCGCACATGAGGACACCTCATCACTGGGTTCCCCTGGAGTTTTTCAATCTCAGACTTGACCACATTGCGTCTCCAGCAATTTATCAAGGATGGTCCTGGTTTTCCTGCCCCAGTGCCATTTCTGGGGGGTTATCCCTGCTGGCCTCTGCTTCCTGTCTTTCTAGTCCTGGGGCAGCAGTGTGACCCCTGTCCTCTCCACTCATAAGGATTCAAGATGAATTGCTGATTCTTCAGTCTATGTAACTTTTTACTTGGAGAATGGAGTAGCAACTTTTAAGCTCCTTACATGTGGTATTGGAAAGCAGATGTTCATCTGCCCTTTTTTAAATTTAAAATATCTTGAACATTTAAATGTATTATTGATAACACTTTATGTAGAGTCACTGCAACATTGTTTGTCATGACAAAATTTTGTAAACAATAGAATTGTTCTTTAATAGGGCACTGAATAAAAACCCATACAATTGCATACTTCCTGACTGTATAAGAAGTTGCTGTAGATCTGTATTTTGTTAATATGGAAAAAGTGCCAAAATGAATTGGTAAGGGCTCCAAAGTGCCCAACAGTGGATAGATATAGTATGATATCTGTTATTTGAATAAAAATTGAGGTTCTTTGACTAAAAATAGAGGTGTGTACACTTTTAAACAGTGGTGTCTATGGGTAAAGGTACTGGGGATTCTATGGTGGGAGAGAAATATTTCATTGTCCTTTTGAAGGTTTTGAATACTTTTTTTAAAACTGTATGTATTTTATTCTTTTCCCATAACATCTTATGAAATAACTGTCTACAATGTACTTTTTAAGAGCTGCATATGTCCTAGTGAATGGAGGTAACCACTCCCCAAGTGTTAGACATGTAGATTATTTTCAGTTTTTAACTACCATACACATGCAGTCTTAAGTCTTTTCATGCACATTGCTAAATTACCCTCAAGAGAGTTTGTATCATTTCGCTTAACTGGGATTCTTCCAGTAAATGTGATTGCTGACTGTTTTTGAATTTCCATAAAGGCTCGTCTGCATGTCTTTATGGAATGCAGCTATCTCCCTGTATCGCAATTACCTGGGTACTTAGTGTATCTTTGTAATATACTGTGTATGATTGCTATGTTATGCTCTGAAATTCCCAAAATAGTGGAATATGTATTACCTTTTCTCCACTGCAGCACACAGCACAGTGCCTGGCCCATCCGAAATGTGTAGTAAATAAGTGCAGGTGCCATGAAATGAGCTAGTTAGTTGGTAGCATCTTTCGAAATGATGGGGTGAAACTTGTTCAGCTGGCTGAGCATCTTGAGGTCATACCTCTCCTTACAGACACTATACTCTTTGGGGAACATTATGAAATACCAATATCTGTAATTTAATGATTTGATTTAGGGATAATTTTTCTAGGAGGAAACATGACTACTTATATGTGTGTAATATAAAGTCACAACAAAGATCAGATGTAACCAAGCTATAGGACTAAGCAGGATTGACTACTGCAGCTTCCCCCTTAATAATTGGTTGCCACCTTTCATTTAGTTTTTTCCATTGGCCCTTGGTGGCAGATAATTAGCAGATAGTGTGAAGGCCTCAGAAACACTGATGAGTTTTGTCATGTGGGAAATTACCTTGATGCAATGTAGCCTCCAAATTTAAACTACCAGGCAGGCTATTCCCAAATTAAGATGTTTGGATTACATGGTTTATTGAATCCATTAAAAACACACAGTGAGAAGCAAGGGGAAGAGATGGAGTGGGTTTATGTATTTAGGGTTGGGTACAAGTGAGGTGGGAGGACCACACACACTGTGAGTCCTGTTCAGTCTCCATCCCCCTCTCTCCTACGCCTCCCCCGACTTCGCCCCACTCCTTTCTCTTCTCCTTCTTCCTCCTCTTCCTGCTCTCTCATCAGCCTTCCCTCTTTGTGGTGTGTTTAAGAGGAACAGAGCTGAGGTTTGGAGCAAGGAGGCTCAGTTGGAGGGACACAGGGACAAGTAGGTCTGGCCACAACTGTGAGCTCACCAGTTTGTCTCTGAGGAGCAACAGAGTCTATGTGGCAGAGGATCTGTGGAGCCAGCATGGGGGTAACCAGTGCGTGGCCCTTTTAAGGTCTCATAAATATTGAGTGACTTCTGTACCTCACGCATACTCAGGGTTGGGTGACAATTCTGTGTTCTATTCCTCTGTTCAGCGCATGTCTGACTACTTATTTTATTTAGGCCTAAGGTCTCATAAGTTACTTATCGCATCTTACAAGCTTCACCTATCCCATTTGGTTTCTCATTTTCTATAGCTGAATTGTACATTCTTGAATAAAGTAACAAATGTACATTACTAATTTAAAACCTGAAATTGATGAGAATATGTTGGTTGACTTCATTTTTAACTTTAACCTACTTCAGCACGTCAGTGTTCAGACACCTCTCTCCAGTGTTCCATGGGAGCCCAAAACAGTCACTTGACAGTCCCTCGTTAGGAGACAGGGACGAAGCGTGGAACCCACAACCTGGTCGTGTGCCCTGAGGATCAAACCTGCAACCTTTTGGTGTAGAGGACGGTGCTCTGACTGGGCCACCCAGCTGGGGCCAAAAATCATGCTTCTTGCTTCTTACACATTTGTAATCAAGGATATTCTTTTATTTGTGCTTAGGGGTGAAATCAGAATAATTTTGCCTGGCTTAATTCAGACTAGAATATCCCCATTTATATTTTTGACATACTAAGATGGTGTGTCTAATTAAGACAAATTCACTTATCTATAAGAAGATCAATAATCAAAATGAAGCCTAAGATATTATGGATAGGAAAATCTCCTGTTCAAGGGGAAGGATGCTAATGTTTTGGGAAAGCAAGAGATACTAAAGGAGCTTTAGCTGTCTATGACATTTTCCTGACAAAGATCCCACAACTGTAACTTAAACTGCGTTCTTTTTCTATTGTTGTTCAGTTACAGTTGTTTCACCCTTTCCCTCGTTGCTCTCCCTCGCTGCAACCCCCGCCCCCAGTCAATCCCCACCCTGCTGTCTGAGCCCAGGAGTCTTCCATTCATGTTCTTGGCTTGCCCCTTCTCTTTCTTTTCCCCATTACCCCCTCCCCCTAAACTGCACTCTTTGAGGGGATTTCCCATTACAGCGAGTTTTGGAGGTGCTTTTCAATTTGGAGGATTTAACAATCATAGATATAATATAGAATTGCAATTTCCAAGAAATTATTGGATAGCATAGGATAAATGAATCCCGTTCCTAGGCAACTGCATGGAGGGGCACAACATCCCTCAAGCTCCTAAATTGAAGTTTAAAGTTGCTACTATTTTTGGTTTTGGCTTCCTCTGAAAATGGTTTTTATCCCTTGAATTTTTTTTTTCTATGATGAGGTTTGAGCCCTTTCCAACTCTCCTCTCTGTAACATTAGTCTCACATGTTAACAGCCTCTTCATCCTTTGATCTCAGCATGTGTAGCAATAAGAGGAATGGCTGGCTGGGAAATAAGATCAAATTGGAGATAGAAACAAATACCACCAGAAGCGAGGGAAGTGCAGAGACATTTTCAGTGATTCAGTGGCTTTCATAATTTCAGGAAGAAAAGTGCTCTGGGGCTTTCTGACTCACTCAATTTTTTGTAATTTTTTTAACAAAATACAGGACACAGCTTCTTTAGTGGGAAAGCATTGTAAAAAGAAAAAAAATGCTGGTATGGTTGCATTTCTGATTCTTCCATTTGGCTTTTGGGGTGAGTGCCATCTATGTAGGCACTGTATCCCCTCCGTGGTTCCCCCAATATTGACACATCTTTTCTCTCCATTTTTCTTCTTGCTGTCCTTGCCCTAATTCTACGTGTGTGTGTGTGTGTGTGTGTGTGTGTGTGTGTGTGTGTGTGTGTGTGTGTGTTTAAATGATTTCTTTCCACTAGACCAAAAGTAGAAAGCCTGAGACATTGTGATCTTCTGGGAACTGACTCTCTGAGGAAGGCACAATGGGAAATTCCTGCAACCTTTCAGAAAACGAGGTTCTGGTTGCTGACACCACTTCTTCCATCTTGGGCCTGGTGGTCTCTGCTGACCCAGAAGGTCCAAGGGACTTCCGGAGGCCTTCCAGTAAATAATAACTTTTCAGTATATTCTGCCAGTTGGATTCACTTGAGTTAATTAGCTAATCTTTTAAAAAGATATTTCTGTCTGGAAGATTGAGCTTATTCTTGCCTGAGCATATATCATATAATCTTATCTGTTTCTTGAGCAGGTGTTATATGATACTGGGCAGAGGGAAAGGAAGTTGGTTGAGGTGGTAAAATAGAAAATTTTTGTGTATGGCTCAGTTTACATGGTATAATGAAGAGCTTTGGCCAGCCAGAGGGCATCTGAGAGTGGATGCTGAGGGTGTGACATCACAGGAAGTGGAAGACAGAAGGCAGGTAGGAAGGAGAAACATGGTCTACCTTCTTTGCTATTGGGATGAGGCTATGGAGGGGCCACCCACAGAGTTTCACAGGGTGCTCTCCTATGGGTCAGCCACAGGGTGTTAACATTTGTTCTGGACACACTACTCTCAACTGTTTCACATTCCATGCTATAGATGAAGAGAGACTGGATTTTTATTGTTTGTCGTTTAGTTTTGCTGGATGTTGTAGGTATTCACTCAACAGAACTCCGCCTGTGACAAGGAAGCAATGATGTGGGCCCTTGCCCTCACAGACATCGTGGTCTATAGGGGGAGGCAAACATTTGTACAAAAATTCGGCAATAAGGTACTAAGTGCAACCATATGAGACACAGAAGAGGAGTAGCTCTTTTTTCTCGGGTGGTCAGGGAGGTGGCACAGAAAAGATGACATTTCATCAGGCTTTTGAAAGTTGAATGGTAGTTTATCAGAGATAGAAGGGAGGGGACATAGTAAAGGCAAGGGCATAGAGGTGAGAAAGTGAATTGGAAGTTCCAGAACAGGTGAACATTTTGGCTGGGACTAAGGGGGGTTGGGCCCGGGTGGTGCGGGGCCTGGCGAGCTCTGTCAAGGGCTTTGCATTTCACGTCATAGTTGCACCTGCAGAGGCCCTGAAACAAGGGGCTTAACTAACTAGGTTTTAAATGAGGTGGATACTTCTGGGAACATTATAGGAGGTGCACAATTTGAGGCTAAGAATTCTTGAAAGTAGACATGGTTCATGAAAACTGAGTGGGCAAGCGTTAACAAGATCAGTTAGAGCTGGTGTTGGCGAGGGTAGCATTAGTCAGCCTCGGTATTTTAGCAATAGCTATCGTGGCTATTAAGCCCTGCCAAAAATTTAAAAATGTGGGCAGAAATAAGAGACTTCTATACTTTGCTTTATACATTTCTTTCTCAGTTGCATTTTTATAACCAACTTTTGAATAAAACTTACTTTTGAAAGAAAGTCAAATCCCAGTGCAATAAAATTAAAGCTGCAGTACAACACATTTTAAAGCTCTATTTAATAATTCATTTTAAAAGGAAATATTTATTACTAAAACCTTTTAAAGTTCCTCTGGGGCTTGCTCTAAACAAATTTGACCTGGGATTTTTGTCTATGAAGAAAACAGAAATATGCCACATTCTC
Source organism: Artibeus jamaicensis (assembly GCF_021234435.1). Lineage (NCBI taxonomy): Eukaryota > Metazoa > Chordata > Mammalia > Chiroptera > Phyllostomidae > Artibeus > Artibeus jamaicensis. The sequence goes on from NW_026521812.1 coordinate 21,523,736, forward strand.
CACAAATGAGGAAAGCTGTTTTTGCACTATCAGCAATTTATTATTTTCCTCCAGGGATCTAGTTAATCCAAATTGTAGATAACTCAAAATAAATATTTGATATTTAGCTATGAATTGTGCACTTACAATGCTTATAAATGTGGATTTGGCAATTACCCCATAGATAACTGAGAATTGACTTTAAAAACAGACTGTCCAAATGTCTTACATGGAATATGGACTCTTCTCTTATTGGTCCCTCTCTTTACACTATTTTTTCAAGTTCAAATGTGCATCTGAATGACAGCTTCCAGCCTGGATCAAGATGCTCACAGTTGAAATCATCTAGTTCATCACATTCTGATCTACGGAAACAGCACATTGGAAATGTGTGCTCTCCTCTGAAGATGCAATTTTAAGAGCTGTTTTCAACAGGAATTCATTAGTTAAACTTCCCATTACTGAGGCGCTTAATCCAATTTGGCAGCTCACCTCAGAAGAACCAAGACGCTGCAATTTTTTTTCCCTCATCAGAAATAAGATGAGTAGAATACATTTTTCTCCATTTAGGCATTTATGAAAAATACCAGTATGAGGACCATTCATAAATAAAGGAACTTAAACTTGCCACAGTGATGTTTTTCTAAGAGGTGTGGCTTTCCAAGGAGTTCAAATGTTATTCCACTTTCAGGGAAGAAACAAGTAGGCTGGGAGATAACGGTACTCATTCTGCCCCGTGACTCAGACCTTTCCTTGGCGCCCGACAGATGTCTGTCTGCAGCCAGCCACCCCCCAGATATAGAGCACCCACTCAAGGGAAGGTGTTCACATGACCGGTTAATAACACTCTGTTAGGGACACTGCCTTCTACCCTTTGTTTCAACTGAAAAAAAAAATGCCATCTGGAAAACTCCTCCAGCTCCAATAAAACTGAACGTCCCCATGGCGGCAGCTTCCCAGGCACCAGCAATTCTTTTATAGAAGGAAGAGAGAGAATCCTGGGAATCGCAATTTAAAAATTATGAAAACACCCACCACTGGAACCAAGCAAGATGATGAAGTCCCTGGTTGACAACCCATAAGATTTCACAATTACCTCCACTACCTCTGTTCTGGGCCAACACAGACTTAAAAAAATCTATTATATGTATTGATCTCTCTGATTCGTACATGGATTTGAATGATTTTCAAAGATAATCGTCATATCAAACCAAGTAGGAATGGTGCTTTGGGCAGCCATTTGACTGGTCCCGTTGTGGGACTGAGGAGTAAGAAAGGTGTTAGGGCAGGTGCAGAGGTGATTTCTCAACCAGAAGTCCTCCACAGGGCGCAGCAGTCGGAGGCCGAGCTGAGTCTGGTCTTCCCCTCCTCCTCCTCTTTAAATGAATGAGGCTCTTATATACTTTTATCTCGATAAAGTTTAAATGACTCCTCCACTCCTCCATCTGTGCTGTGTGCTCCTTCCTTCCTCCCTTTTCTTCCTTTTCTTTCTTTCCTTTCTTTTCCTTTCTTCCCTTCCCTTTCTTCTCTTTTTCTCTCTCTCTCCTCCCTCCCTTCCTTCCTTTCTTTTCTGATTTGCAATCACACCTGCTTGTGCAATTCAGACATTGCCAGGTGTAAATCAATAGATCTTGTAAAATATGAAAAAATACAAACTTATCACTAAATTCATATTAGCATGAAAGCACAATGAGAGGTCATGTTTTCCAGGAAGGTCAGCTGTCATCTTGTCACGTAGCTGTATGAACCGAGTGGGCATGTGCTCACCACTATGGGGTTAAAAAGTCCCAGGACAGCCTACTGAATTACTCCTAAAAGAAGCCTGGGCTGTTTGCAGACTCCTCTAGAATGCTCAAGTCAAGATGTTGCAATTATCTTTGCCTAAAAAATAAGGGAGCTGTGCATGCATATTAAGCAGATGGCCTTTTAAAGCAAAACAACAGTAACCCCACTAGGAACGTATTTCGGAACTCTACTTAGTTATTTTTAAAGGTAGATGAAATACTGAAAGGAATATAACCAAAATGTTAGTAGTCGTGTCCTCTTGGGACTGATTTTGAACATTTTTTCCTTCTTCTATGTATCTTTTTTGTACTTCCCCCCTTTTTAATAGTTCTGAGTCTTGTTTTTTATAAACAGAAGTAAACAAACAGCATTCCAAACTGCTGTCATCCTCTACAGAATGGAGAGGCCTGGGGGGCGGCTGTTAGGGCTCAAATAATTTTTTTCCCTTTTGACAATTTAAGGTGAGGTATGGTGTTGGCTGCAGACCGGATCCCTCCCAACGGGGCCTGAACCTGGAATTAAGAATTGAACGGAATACATAACCCATTTTTGGTGCAGAGGGCGGGGGAGGGGAAGAGTCCGTGGGCGGAAACCACTCTTGAGCAGGAACGGGGGTGTGTGGCAGTTACTTTAGCCCACACAGATGCAAACGGTGGTTTTCTTCTCTTATGCATTCATCTTAATTTGTGTGAAACTTGATAAAACATGAAGTGACAAAGAAAATGTCCCAGCCCCAAATTATGCCTGTTGGTCATAGGGAAGCTATGAAATGAATATTCTAGAAAAAGTACCTGAAATAGTGGGCTAAGGGCACTAGTTGTGATGGAAAAAATAAGCTACTACTGCTAAAATGCATGTATCTTGTCTGAAGGCAGACCTGATGCTGTCTTTCGCTCCTAGGATGATGGCAAGTGGGCCACCCACCTGCGGGGAGCCCAACAAGGGCTCACTAAACCCTTCCTGCGCTCCTCACCGGGCCCCAAGCCCCCCCCTCTCCCTCTGGCATCCATAAGTCTGTTCCCTGTATCTACAACTCTAACCACCATTCTGTACCCCTGAAACTAATACAAAATAATACTGAATGTAAACTGTAATTGAAAAATAAAATTACAAAGAACCTATTAAATTAATAAATACTCCACATTTACTCTTCTCCGGTCCGTCATTTTTGTAAAAGGAACTGTAAATCCAGAAACCCTTGACAACGTCATATTTTGTGTTTGGATCAGTAAATACTGTGAGAGTTTAAGAATATGGTGTGAGGAACTTCTGTTTTGAAGTCAGAGCCCATTAGAATCCTGATTCTACCACTCACTAGCTCTGTGACCTGGGCTGGTTGGTTAACTTCTCTGAATCTCAGGTTTCTGTGGAAACTGTTTGGATTTGGTTTTGGCTTCACCTCTCACAAGCTGTGTGACCTACATTGGCCTGAGTGTCTCCATCTGAAAAATGAGGATAATAAAAGATTTATTTCCTTTGTTTGTTGGGGACTGCTTGGGGCATTGCATGTAGAGTGCTTAGCATGCTGCTCGGCTGGGCACACAGCAAGTGCCAAATTAAAGTTGGCTACTAGTGTTTTTAAACTACCAGTTGATACAATATTTTTTTAAAAAGGCTAGATATTCTGAGGGATGGCACATCTAAAGCAAATGTTAGGGGCTTTTATGTAATAGATAGTGAGAGCCAATGAATACTTATTTCTATAAGTCATTGTCTTAGTACATTCCCTAAGATGAAGTTTTTAGATATAACCTTATCTGAATATTTAGCGTATTCCTTTGAGTATCGCATGCGTGATATCCATACATGGTATCCATACTGATCTTTGTGTGTGTTAAGTTTCTTTCTCCTCTCGTTTTCATGGCTATATAAATTTAAAGGCTCAAAACTGGTACTGTTTATATTTTTTTCTTGTAGATTTTTAAAAATCTCATTTTATTTATTTTTTCCTTATTCTCTGGCTTTTAGCCATACATCTGTTTATAGTTGGCTTTTCCTTAACCCTCTCTTTACTCTGGGGTCGGGATGTGCACATATATATGTCTTGATCATAACCAGAAGTGATTTTACCTAATCCTGTATTTTATAATTTTGTATTCTTTTTCCTAAAGCGGTCCCTCAAATTTAATAAACTTCAGGCTTCACCCAGCCAGGAGCTGCCCCAATTAGAGTACATTTCTTCTTCAGGTGACACATTCGACTTAAAATTGCTATTATGGGAGCATTACGAGACTAAAGATATCTTTATTTTCTTGTCCCACCTCAGGCCTGACTGAGTTTTGACTTGTGTCTTCAAGAAAAAGCATCTCTGCTGTCAATAAAAATACACAGATAGGTAGAATTCATTGAATGGTGAAAATAATGTCAGTATCTGGCTTGTTAGTTATGTACTAGAATTTCAAACGTATCCAAGAGATGAAGAAGAGAGCCAACTTCATGGACATGATGCCTTAAACCTCCCCTTTTCAGAATAAGGAACTGAGTGATTTTGCAGCCCCACTTTGTGCATGCCTTATAAATTTCTGGGCTCAGAGAGAAAGGGAGAGTGCAATGTGGGGGTTACAAGAATTCTGGCAGAAGAATTGCCCAGGTTCTTGAACAAAAAAGAGGAGGCAAGAGGGAAATATGTGGGGAATCCAGAGGAAGGGTAGCAATCCCAGAACTAGAAAGTTGCTTACCATCTCAGGAAGTGCTGAATAGGAACAGTAAGCTTTTAGTGGGGACTGTAACTTCCAATACATGGGTGGCCAGTCTATTGCACTGCCACTAACTGCTTCTTCACAAAAGGCTAAGACCTGACCAACTTTTTCAATAGGGGTAGCACTCATTATAAGTCCATCCACCCATCCATCTCTCCATTATTTTTTATAAAGAGTTTTTATTTAGGATGCATAAAAATCCTTATAATTTAATAGGACAAATAACTTGATTTTTTTTAATGGGCAAAATGTATATTGTAAACCCTAGGTCAATCACTAAAAAACTTTGTTAATTTATTTACTTATTTATTTATATTTTATTGATTATGCTGTTATAGTTGTCCCAATTTTTCCCCTTTTGCCCCCCTCCACCCAGCAGTCCCTACTCCTTTACGAAATCCCCACACCATTGTTCACGCCCATGGGTCATGCATGTAAGTTCTTTGACTACTCCATTTCCTATACTGAACTTTACGTCCCCATGGCTATTCTGTAACTACCTATTTGTATTTCTTAATCCCCCCACCTCTTCACCCGCTCCTCTAACACCCCCATTCCATCTGGCAACCATCAAAATGCTCTCTGTATCCAAAATTCTGTCTCTATTCTTCTTATTTGCTTAGTTTGTTTATTAGATTCAATTGTTGATAAAAATGTATTTGTTACCATTTTATTGTTCATAGTTTTGGTCTTAAATAAATCCCTTTAACATTTCATATAATGATGGTTTGGTGATGAACTTCTTTAATTTTTTTTGGTCTGGGAAGCTCTTTTCTGCCCTTCAATTCTAAATGATGGCTTTTCTGGGTCAAGAAATCTTGGCTGTAGGTCTTTGCTTTTCATGACTTTGAATATTTCTTGCCAATATCTTTTAGCTTTCAAAGTTTCTTTTGAGGAATCAGCTGACATTCTTATGGGAATTTACCTGTAGGTAACTAACTCCTTTTCTCTTTGTGCTCTTAAGATTCTCTTTTTATTTTTAACTCTTGGCATTTTAATTATGATGTGTCTTGGAGTGGGCCTGTTTGCATTTATCTTGTTTGGGACTCTCTGTGCTTCCTGGACTTGCATGGCTATTTTCTTCACCAATTAGGGATGTTTTCTTTCATTATTTTTTTTTCAAATAGATTTCCAATTTCTTGTTCTTTCTCTTCTGGCACCCCAATGATGCAAATGTTGGACATCTTGAAATTGTCCTAGAGGCTGCTTTTTTTCTGGATTCTTTTTTCTTCTTGTTGTTTTGATTGATGAGGTTTTTTTTTGTTTGTTTGTTTGTTTTGCTTCTTATGTTCCAAATCTTTGATTTGATTCTCAGCTTCATCCACTCTACTGTTGTTTCCCTGTAAATTGTTCTTTATTTCAATTAGTGTATCCTTTGTTTCTGATTGAATCTATTCTATGCTGCTGAGGTCCTCACTAATTTCCTTGAGCATCTTTATAAGCAGTGTTTTGAACTACGCACCTGATAGATTGCCTATCTCCATTTTGTTTAGTTCTTTTTTCTGGAGTTTTGATCTGTTCTTTTATATGGGCCACGTTTCTTTGTCTCCTCATTTCAGCAGCCTCCCTGTGTTTGTTTCTATGTACTAGGTAGAGTTGCTATGACTCCCTACATTGGCAGCATGGCCTAATATAGTAGGTGTCCTGTAGGGTCTAGTGGCACAGTCTCTCCTAGTATCCAAGCTGGGTACTCAAGATGTGCCCTTCTTGAGGTGTGCCTTTAGTGTGGGCGGGGTATACCCTCCTCGTGTAATTGAGCCTTGATTGTTGTTGGCAGATCAATGGGAGGAATTTACCCAGGCCAGTCAACTGCAAGAACTGGCTATGACCATTTGCCAGTAACTTCTGCTTTCTGTAGAGGATCAGCTGTGCCAGGGCAGGGTGGTGGTGCTCTGATGTGGTCTGTAGCTGTCCACTAGGTGTGCTAACCCCTGGGGTTTCCTAGGTGGTGCTCGTCAAGGTCAGCCCCCACCTGTGTTTTGCCTGGGGCCAGCCACCCTGTCTAAGCTGGAAAGCAACCTGGTTGCTACTTATCTTGGGCTTGGAGATTCCCAGGGGAAGCTAGGCTGTAAATCTGGGCAGGCTGCTGCTAGTGCTGGGCCTGGGGCTCAGTGAAGCCAGCTGTTGCTGTTTGAGAGGATTTAGGAGGTTGTGAAGCATGCGCCAAGAGTAGCCATTCTTATGGACAAGCTTCCTGGGTAGGCTGGTAATGGTGGGGCGGAGTCTCTAGGGATCTCCAGTGTAGGTCAATCAGTGTTAACCAGGTTGCTGGAGTCTCAGATATGGCACAAACTTGTCAGCTCTGTGTGGGCAGGGTATTGAAAAGGAACAATGGCCTCTGCTTGCCTTGATGCCAGACACTTAAGTTCCTCCCTGTGTGCCACTGGTGCCTTTCAAGCTGCTACCCAGGGGGCTGGAGCCCAGAGGGAGTGAGTCTGAGTAGGTGAGTCCACGTGTGGGTTCTTTAAGAGGAACTGCTTGGGGATCCAGAAGTTTCTTCCACTGACTAAATCCCCATTGGTTTTTGTGCCCCCAGATTGTGGGGATTTATCTTCCTGGCACTGGAACCCTGGTGAGCTGGGGGCCCTGGTGTGGGGCTAGGACTCCTTGCTCCCTAGATATCTTTCCTGAATTTTTATCCACCATACATTGGTGAGGGTCCGGTGGCCCTTTTCTCACCTGCGCCTCTCCTACAAGTATGGATGGACGTGTTTTCATTCATTCCATAGTTGTCAGATTTTCATTCAACTCGATTTCTGATGGTTCTGAGCGATGGTTGTTATATATTTCGTTTGTAATTCTGATGTGGTTGTGTGAAGTGGTGATCCATGTCTGCTGATGCTGCCATCTCGATGGGAGTCTCAACGTTTTTTTAGGGAGAGGACAAGGGAGGGAGAAAAAGGGAAGGAGAAATATCGATGTAAGAGATCAGTTTCCTCCTATAAGAGCCCCACTTGGGGACCAAACCCACACCCCAGGTATGTGCTCTGACTGGGAATCTATCTGGCGACCTTTCAGTTTGTGGGACAATGCCCAAACAGCTGAGTCACACCATCTAGGGCTGTGAACTATTTTTTGATAGTGCCTGGCAGTGTGTTAGAAGCTGAGGATTAAAAAAAAAAAACTGATTAACATTCATGGATCTTACATCCAGCCTGGGACACAGGGAATGTACCTCTCATGCCTCATGTCAGATGGAAATGCAGTTGTGGAAACTCTGTTTTTTATTTCACCTGCCAGTGTGCCATACAGAAATGGTTCTTGGCTATTGTGTTTGAAATACTGCTATATATTTCCTGAACCAAGTTTTAATTCTTCCCCTGAATCACCTCCCAAAACACAGCTGCTATGGTGCAAAGAAGGCACGCTTCACTATTAGCTTAAACAAGGCAATCTTAATTGGGAGGGGCGGCTGTGAACCTCACTGAGAATTTGTGAAAAGGGTAACAACAGCTAACACGGATGGGGCACATACAGTGTTTTAAATGCTGTGCCTGGTGCTTTCTGTGCATTTCTCCTTTAACTCAAGGTAACCCGTGGTATCTTGAGTAGCCCTGCTGTTTTCCTAAGTCCCTGAGAGGCTAAACAGCCTGCCCCAGGCCCATGTGATGAGGCATCGGTCTCAGAGCCAAGGTCACAGTAACTTCAGTATTCTTAGAAAAGTGCTCATAGCCACAAACACATGTTTTTGCTCACAGTTCCAGGCAGTACCTGATACCTTGGTGCTTATTTAGGAAAGTCTGACCTAACTGTATCCTCATAAAAAAAAAAAAACCAGCTGGTGCTGGAAAACCATTGTATACCTTCCCAAAGGTTACCAGGGTGTAGATGCATTCTGCACCTGCTCATGAGAAGGGAGAAAACCTGGCCTGTGCTGAGGCCAAGACTCCAGTGCACACACGCCATGAAAAGCTCACCCAGAGTGTCAGTCAAGTCCAGTGGTTCTCTAAGTGCAGTCCTTGGACCAGCAGCCTCACCACCAGCTGGGCTTCTGGTGGAAACACAAACATTCAGGCCCCGTTCCAGATCTACCAAGTCAGCAGCTGCATATTCATGAGCCCTCCAGGTGATGCTGGTGCACAGGACACCCTGAGCAGCACCGTCCAGTAGGACTTTGTGTGATGATGGAATGTCTGGTGGCCGCAATGTCCAGCGTGGTAGACACTAGCACAGGAGACTATTGAGCACTTGAAATGTGGCAGAGGAAGTGAAATTTGAATTTTATTTGATTTTAATGAATGTGAAACTTACATGGCCACACATGGTGAGTGGCTGCTGTGTAGGACAACACAGCTCCACCCCATAGCATCCTGCACATTCCTGTGCATTCACATCTGGACCATTAGCTGCATTAACCGCAACGTAACACAACCAAAAAAATGAACGCCACATATAGAATTATGTATCACTGTTCTCTATTTCCTCATTCCAGGGTTGGGATCATTTAAGTAGAAAATGTTTGGGGTGGGAGCCTTGCAGTTTAATGCCAGTGAAATATTCCAGAAGAGAAAGACAATTTGTATTATTTCCAAGTCTTTTCAGAATTATGGTAAACAGCTCCTTAGGTAATTGTTTCTGCTTTAGAGCCAGAGGGTAAGGGTTTTTTAAATAACCCCAACTGAAGTTTCTTAAAGAAAATGATATTCAGCCTGCACTTGAAGGACAGCCCTGGAGCCTTGTGTGTTGGTGGAGGGGAGAGGTGAGGATGAGCAGAAACTTCCGTTTGGTGTTGCACACGGAGAAAGTGGCATGAACAAAGGATCAAGGACAGGACATTTCATGGCATTTTCAGGAACAGCAAAGAATTGCCTTGGGCTAAAGTGTAGGGTTCATAAAGTGTTGACAAGACCCTGACACCATTTGTACTGAATGGAATGATGGAATCCATGGCTGCCTGCATTCCTGACCTCCAACCTTTGATTCCTTCCTCCTCCATTTCAATCCGTGGGGTCTCGGGAAAGGTGATCACGGTGGTGGAGGTGAGGCATGGAAAGAGGGGCCAGGTGTAAGGTGTTGCAGAGGCGGATGGCACAGGACTTGTGATCCGATAGGCTATTACGTGGAGTGCCTGGCAGGAACTCTCATAGAAACTTGATTCTAAAGAAGAGTTAGGTCCTGTCCTGGAAGAACTCATAGCCCAGTGAGGGGAGGGAATTGGACATATCAGCAAATGAGTGGAAGCTATTTCTAGTGGAAGTGGACTTCCCTAGAAGCCAATACGGGGCCCAGAAATGGAGGACATCAAGGTGACCCTGACTTGCAGCACATAGCCTGAGACCCCTCCCTGCTCCCTCATCACCTCTCCTCTGTCTTCTAACGCATGGCTCCACTCTCTGCTGACTCTTTCATAGTTTCCCCCAGCACAGTGTTATTTTCAGCTCGTATTTCAGCATATTGAAAAACAGCTGAATAACCCAGTGGGTTTATTTTGTGTCCCCCTAAATTGGTGCTTGCTTGTTGCACTTGGACCATGTTTTTAGTAACTGAAGCCACGTTGCTGGCCTCGCCGTGCTCCAGGATGGACCTGGTCCCACTTCTAAGGCTTGCTATTGAACCTCAAGAACATTTCTGGCTGAAGAACATTTTATTTGGATGATTACATGGTCATTTGTTTACACATTCACTTGTTTAGAAATACTTTATATAGGTGTGTGTTTTGTGTCTCATCTTTCTGGAAATACTTGAAAATGCTTGCATGAATATGGTTAGGTCAGAAAAATAAATTAACCAGGTACTATAGCTTTAAGGCACAGCATTGCAATCTGAAGTCAGAGACTAGCATATTGTTTTCAGCTGCCCTGGGAAGCAGGGTAGAAATAAATAAATTGAAGGCATTGCCTGGTGCTGTCCTTGGTCCTGCCACCTCTGCCCTTGGCCACATCTCTTGCTGTCACCTCAATACTGCCTGAATTTGCAGTACTTGGTTCTTTGCTGTTGTATATCATCTATAGCCTTGCTGACATCTGGCTTCTTGACTTGTCACCAGCTCACCAGTTACCTGTCCCTGACCCCCATACCCCAAGAAGAGTCGTGCTCAGCAGCTTCAGTTTGGATTCTTTGGAACAGGCTGGAGATCTGGCAAACAAACAAACAAACAAACAAACAAACAAAAAGTCTTTGTTTGAAAATGTTTTCCTTATTTTTTAAAAATTCATTTGCCCAGTGTTGCTCCCCTGCAGAGGTTATTTCTGAGAACTGATCACTTCATAAAACTTGTTTTCTTTTATTTTAAGTTCAGAATTGGTCATATATTAGCTTAGAGTGGCCTTTAATATTTCTTATAATATGCAGGGTGAGTCTTATCTCCCTTTGCCTGGTGGTAGCAGAAACCTTGTAATGTTACAGGTCCGGCAGCCAACAGTGATAATTGAGCCCGATTGAATGTGTTTAAAGTCTAAGTCTCTTAAACAGACGTTTAATCCTCTTGTTCATTTAAAACAGATTAATTTCTTCTCTTTTTCTACAAAAAACATGATCCTCTTCCTAATGTATTCAGCTTTAGTTTTATAGGTGCAGATATACATATCTTGCTTTAAGTAGATTTGACATGTCAAGCTTGGATTTACTTTACTTTAATCATTAAAAACTTTTCATAATCTAAATAACAGAAAGTCTAAAATTATGACTGAATGTTTTTCAGTCATATGATCCAGTCTGTGATGAATATGGAGAATGAATATAGCTTGATGGTTTGGGAATAACAGATCATGATACAATTTTTAAAACTATTCATAAATGACTAGATGAGTGCTCAGTAAATAATAATTTCTGAATGATGAGCCCAAGTACAAAACTCAGTCTCCACACCCCTCTCAGGAAGGAACCCATCGCTTACAGAGTGTGGGCTGTGTCTGTACATTGCCCTGCAGGGCCCGGCTCTGGCCCCCACACAGGCAACCGCTGTAGGGTGAGCAGCTGTGTTTGTGGCTCGGGGGGGAGAAAGGGTGGGGGGTGAATCCTGACGTTTTATTGGGGTAACTCATGTAGCTTTGGCTCTTAGCCAGGTTTTTAAAAATTAATATAATGGTTAATTAGCTTTACAATAGATGGTAATGGCCAGTTTTAAGTTTTAATACGTATTTCAGGAGTGGGAAAGAATCTATATCCCTTTAAAGATTTAATTTAAAACAATAGATAAAGCACTTTTTACTAAAATGTCTCAAATGAAAAGTTATAAAAAGATGATTTATCATGTAGCTAGTTAAAATCGATTTGTCTTGTTTTCTCTTTCTTTAAGTGGCGCTCAGATTTTGTCTCATCTAGTGGATTGTTGAGGCACAAAGGCACAGGCGTGTTTAGGGATGTTCCGGGGTATCATATGTCTTTGGGGTGAGAAGACAAGTGGGTACTGACAGGGCTGATGATGAGAGGAATCTTCTTTTTTCTTTTAAAGGTTGTATTTATATATTTTTAGAGAGAGAGGAGGGAGAAAGAAAGAGAGGGAGAGAACCATTAACTGGTTGCCTCTTACACACCGCCAGCTGGGGACCTGGCCTGCAACCCAAACATTTCCTCTGACTGGGAATTGAACCGGTGACCTTTTGGTTCACAGTCTGGTGCTCAGTCCACTGACCTACACCAGCCGGGGCAGGAGTCTTTTGTTGTGTATCTGCACAGGGCGCCCACCCTTAGCACAGCCTGTTTGTCCTGTTTCTCAAGAGCAGGGACGAGAAGGGGCTGCAGGCTGGTAAAATTATTAAACGTTGTAAACCACGCTTATCTTCTGAACCTGCTCCTCCACTTCTGGGGGTATTCTTATTCTAAGAAAATAATAGAACACACTTAAATATTTAGCTACAAGTTGTTGATCCTATCAGTTTGTAATATCATCCAATTGAAAAGAGACTATGTGTCCATCAGAAGGCGGATGGGTTAAGTAAATTATAGCAGTTTGAAAGTTACTGCCCTGGCCAGGCGGCTCAGGTGGCCAGGGAGCATCACCCCATACCCCAGAAGGTTGTGAGTTTGATCCTCAGTTGGGGTGGGAACAGTGGCAACCGGTTGATGTCTCTCTCACATCAAGGTTTCTCCTTCTCCCTCTCTCACCTTCCTCTGTCTGTACAATCAATAAACATATGCTCAGATGAGGATTAATTAATTAATTAATTTAAAAAAATAAAAGTTTTAAAAACAGGTTATAGGTGGGGGCCTTCAAACTTTGTTTTCTTAAGCAGGAAAGTTCTTTTTCAAGCAAAAACTTGCAAGAGATTCCAAATATAAAAAAAGAGAAAAGTGAAGTTGGTCCTGTTGGGTGGAGGCAGTGGTCTGGGGCTTCTCTCATACCCGATTAGTCAATAGTCACAAGCCCATGAAGACTCAAGGGATGGTCACAGACAAGATGAATAATTTGTGGGGCCCAGTGAATAATGAAAGTGCAGGGTCCCTTTTTTCAAAACGTATTAAGAATTTCAAGTCAAGGACAACAGAGCATTAAATCAAGTTGCCTTCTAAATGCAGGGCCTGGTGTGATTACACAGGTCCCACCTTATGAAGCCATTTCTGAGGGCGGGGACACCAGCCCCATCTCTTGATGGGATGAGTGTCAAGGCCATATTGTGAGATGGGAGCTAATGGTGAGGCCACCCTTGGAAAAATAAAATCTGCCACAGGCTCTATGACTCACCTTCAACAAATTAGGTGGCTCACATTTTCTACTGCCCAGAAGTAGAGTTAGCCATTCAGTACAGAGGAGGAAGCGCTGGGTCTCCGGAAGCCAGGCTGCCATAACAGTAGCGGGCATGTATTTCAGAACTCTCTGTGGAGAGATACTGGTTGTCTCTCACTAGAGTATAGCAAGACTACCTACCTGTTTTATATCTGTTACAGACTGAATCGTGTTCCCTCCAAAATGCGTAGGTTGAAGTACTAACCCTCCAATGTGACTGTGCTTGGTGACAGGGCCTTTTTATCAACATAATTAAAGTTATGAAGTCATGGGAGTGGGAACCTAGTCCAATAGGACTGGCGTTCTTGTAAGAACAAGACATATGAAGAGTGCTCACGTGCAGGAGAAAGGCCATATGAGGACACGGGGAAAAAGCAGCCATCAGTGAGCCAAAGAGAGGCCTCAGGAGAAACCAAACCTACTGACACCTCCATCTTGGGCTTTTAGCCTCCCGAACTGTGAGAAACTAAATTTCCGTTAAGTCACCCACTTGTGGCATTTTGTTATAGCATCCCTAGTAGACTAATACACTATCTAAGACTCATACATATTTACTTGTCCTTTTCAGTATTTTTTATTAGTCATCCTTAATCCATTGGATATCTAGGTTCTCTGTCAACTTTCAAGGAAAGCCAGATCTAATAGTGAATGCCATGTTTTAATTAATGTCCCTTCTTTAATAATCTGATGAATAAAGGCTTTATTATTTATTTTTCCTGGACTGTTACTTATGTCCAGTAGAAAGTTCATGTCTACTGTAATAACTAGTTCATTCATGGATTTGTATGTGAATTAACATTGCTTTTAACCCACGGGGTCAAGAACTACACACGTGGCTATGAACAATTCATCTCATCTTTTCTGTGTTCACCATTCCTGCCCTCAAGGGCTGGAATCTGTTTCACCTCCCTCTGAATCTGGGCTGGCCCTGTGATTTGCTTTGACCAATAGAATGCCATGGAAGTGATGCTGGTGAGTCCTAACCTAGTTCTTTACAGGTGTTGCAGCTTCCATTTTCACCCTCCTGAGAGCCAGCCAGCACGTAACAAGTCTCCTATCCTGCATAGCAGCCCCCTTGAAGGGGAACAGGCTCGGGTGGGGAGCTGGGGGCACGAGGGTGCTGAGTGCCTGAAGGAGTTCCAGAAGGAGGGAGAGGGGTGCAGCTAGGAATGGGAGGGTGCCAAAGACAAGCTGCACTTGCTGGGCCTGGCTCTGTGGCCCAGACAGAACCAGGGAATGGGCACAGGGGTTTCATGATGGTGGCTTTCATTGGCCTTGGCGGTTTGCTGACCTGCTCTGGGTTTGACACTTAGCAAGATTGGAGCTGTCAGTGTTGGCTGGTGTAGGAGCTGGCAGGAAGTTGTCCATAACTGCCTCCGATGGTTGCTGGCCCTGGGCTCTCTGGCCCAGCACACTTTCCCTGGGCATTGGCCTGGGGAATTGGCTCCCAAACTCATGCTGTCTTGCCAAAGCTCAATAGTGATAGCTACCTCAGACACTGTTGTGGGCTGTCTTGTGTGCCCCCCAAATTCCTGTGTTGAAGTCCTAACCCTTAGTACCTCAGAAGGTGACCTTAACTGAAGGGTCATTGTGGTATAATTAGTTTAATGATGCCATACTAGTGTAAAGTGGACCCCAAGCCGGTGTAACTGGTATCCTTTAAAAAGGGTGAATTTGGACACGGACACACAGGGATAACACAGTGTGGACATGAAGACGGAGATCAGAGTCGTGCAGAATCCAGGGGCTGTTGAAGCTTGCCATCAAACCACCGGGAGCTGGGAGGCAGCATGAAGCAGACCCTCCCTCACAGTCCCCAGAAAAGCCCACACTTTGGTTTCAGATTCCAGAACCCAGGCAATGCATTTCTGTTGTTGCAGCCACACAGTTTGGGATACTTTGTTACACAGCAGCCCTAGAAAACTAATACAAGTGTTGGTGCCCCTTCTCTACATCCCCCTTTCCTCTCAGCTCTTGCTTCCAGGTGGGTGAACACAGGGGTAAACTTGTGCCCATAGTGAGGAAGCTGCCAGATGGCCTTGCAACTTAATCCAGTTAAAATTGAATTTCCCTTTTTCTTATAAAGTCTGTGAAAGGTGATTTATATGTATTTCAGGCATAAGAAAAGGAGATAATTTTTGATAGGAGGATGCTTCTAATGCCTCTAAGATGCACTAAAAAGCCATTTCATTTAACTTCTTTGAGACCCTCCTACCTAAGAAGGTCTTTATTTCAGACATCACAGAGGGTTAACACTTAGTTGTTTCCTGATTTAACCCAAGTGCATTAGGACTGGCACTTGACTATTGTAATATGGTCATTTGTATGATTTTTAGTGCCATAATTGTTGGAAACTGTTACTACAATCTTAAAATTGGCATATCTCATTCAGAGATGTTTAGTGCCTATAATAATAATAATATTGGGTGCATAATGCAATAATAATGGAAATTACATTCACAAAATAGCAGTAATAGAATATTCTGAAATGTAAGAGGAAACCATGCCTCATTCACGGCACTTTGGCCGCCTGCACTCCCCGGCACCACGCTACGCTGGGGCTGCATGCGCCGGACACGGACCAGCCTGTGCAGTTCCCACTGATGGGGAGAATCGTTAGTCACTGAAGTCAAAAGGCGGTGGGGATGTTGTCATGTTTGACTGTACTTTTTGCTCATTACAATGGGTTAGCGTTTTGTGGATGAAAATTGGATTTCCAAAGCAAGCTTACATTTGCTACGATTTAGCCTAATAATTTGGTAATTTTCCAGTTGCTCATAACTTCTGATTAACAGCTTATTTAAAACAAATGTTTGGAAAAATATGTTAAGTATATTCTTCTACACTTCATAGTTATAGTTTTTAGGACAATTTTAGGCTGATTAACTTTAACCTGTCCCTTTAATGTTTTATTGATCATTCAACTATGCAAACTCACAGAAAACCACAGTAAAAAATAAATCTATAAGGAACCTAAGAAATTCTTGGCAATGTGAACCGTCCCCACAAATGTTGATTTTAGGTTTTGGATAGTTTCTATACCAATTAGAAAAATGGTGCAAAGTTTTGATTATCTCTTTTGGCAGCTTAATTATCCTAACTCAGGAATATTTTGCTTAAGATTTCAAAAATTAAACAAAGCCAAGCAAGTGTCAGGACTGCAGAGATGAAAAAAGGGTGAATTAATTCTGTTGTGTCCAAATGAGAAGAATTATTTTAGTCTTGTGTATGTTCCCATGGAATCTGCCTTTGCTCTGTTCCTTTCAGAAAAGAAAGTTGTTTTGTGTTTGTTTTATGTTTTTCTCTTTGACTTCAGAGCCATTGCATCAACCAGCTGGTTTGTAGAGATCTAGCCTTTTCTAAGCCTCTTTGTAACCTTGGGGCTGTTATCATCGTCACTCTACCCCTGATGGACCAGCAGGTGATATCCAAGACAAGAGAATGAAAGCGGGTCCCACAGGACCTCAGGACGCCGGGCAGAGACCATTTTCTTGGAGCAATGCCTCTTCTCCATCCCACTCTGAAATCCCACAAGAAATGTTAGCACTGCCCTGAGGGCCTCGTGACTCAGCTGTCTCTGAGAAACTTACCAAACAGAGATGTGCTGGAGAGGAGAGGTCGGGGCGGATTGGTCTGATTCCTTATCCATCCTTCCACACAGACAGAGATGTTTTACTGGCATGGACAGGACACCAGATACTTTGGTCCTCTGCTTCCTGAGGAGCTGATTAGGGCTGCGTGCGCCGTCACCTGTTGGGATGCTGGCCTTTGCTCTATCACAGCAATTTCCTCCATCCTCATTATTCCAGTTTGGTCTGAATGCTGTCACCTGCCTCAGTGTGGTCTACTTATCCACTCCCACTGTCCCTCCATTCCTAGGAACAGAAAGTCGTCTTTACTAAATCCTTGTCTGCCGATAGGGCTGTTTCACTGAGATTATAATGCTTTAGGGCTGGAAAGTGCTCTGAAAATGTAAAATGGTATTGTCAATAACAATACTTCTACCCACTGACCCCCCTTCTCTCTCCAATAGACCTTATTTCCCAAACCAACCGCCTTTTAGGGACTCTGAAGTTACTGTTTTTCCTTTTGTGGTTTATGGGGGGGTCAGCATCCTGTAGTGGTTGAGAACCTGGGCCTGCACACAGATCCGGTTTACATTTTGCCATTGCCTCTGTAGCAGTGTGGTGGGATGGGGCAGCGTGAGTCTGATTTCCTAAACTCTGAAGAGGGATGCTAAGGGACCCACTCCTGCAGAACTGTTAAAAGGAGTAAATGGATATTGCAAGATGAAATGCTTAGCATAATGCCAGGTGCATATAGGCTCTTGGTGAGTAATTAGCTTTCATTGCTTTCTGGGGGTATTTGGAGTTCTGTTATTCTAATGGATTTTGTACAAAGCCAGCAAAAAGGAGCTGATTCTCGTAACTTAATTAAAATCTTTCCCATCCTACTCTTTTTTCTATATTCTGTCTCACCCAGAATGTGAACTTGTATTCATTAAGTGAACAGAGAGTGGTATTTTTGCCTTTTTCATTTTAGAATGTTGTATATACTTTTTAAAGAAATCATGGAATAATAGTCTTTTTTCAAGTCCAATATTCAGATACCTGAGAACTCTTTCCCTGGCTTCTGGTCCTGGTGAAGTTGGAGCGGGTATGGTTAGTGAGGTGGTCCTGCAGGCAGTGATCCTCTGTCAGTCCCTCTCTGCAGACCACCATTCTGTCTGGACACACTTGGGTTCCCCTGTGCAGCATGTAGGTTCCCGGGTGGCCGGGGGGCTGTGAACATGGAGCTTTGTGATACACTACAGCAGGAAGATACACCTCTTTCTTAGGCATCCATTCCCATTGGGCAGAAGGAAAGAGGGTTCACTACAACTGACTGGCATTTCATCATTTGTATATTAATATTTGGTATGGAGTGAGGTTGGAAATTCATAGTGGCCATTTGAAAAAGACCTCTAAGTCTAAAATTCAACAAATTCTGCTGGCCCTGCCCAGGTAGGTCAGTTAGCTACAGGGTTGCCCCCATATACCAAGGTTGTGGGTTTGATCTCCTGTCAGGGTGAATACAAGAATCAATCAATGAGTGCCTAAATAAGTGGAACAGTGAATCAGTGTTTCTCTCTTTCTCTCTCTCTAAAAAATCAATAGCTAAAAAAAAAGAAAGAAAAGAAAAGAAAATTCTGCTTTCTAGGGTGGTAGTTAAACAGCGATGCTCCTGATACCAAGATGGCATTTTAAACAATGATTATTGAATCTGCTAATCTCATTCTATCACTATTTTTTTTACAGATTGATGTTCTCAAAGCAGATCTGGAAAGTGCAGAATGGAAAGTTTTGGAAAATCTTATTCTGGAAGATGTCCTTGAGCAAATTGGACAGCTCCTCTTCGAGATCCATCTCCACTGGCCTGGGTTCGAGGTTGGTGGCAGTGACAGCAGTGTGGTGCGGTTCTGGTACAGCCTCCTCAAAGAGCTGGAACGAAAGGATTTCAGGCTTTTTCACAGTTACAAAGATTTATCTAAACCTCAGCTATTCCTGAAGAAAGACATTTTCAATGCAAGTAGCTGTTATACTCTCAGCTGGGTAAATACAAGGTGGAAATAGGCTGCAAGGCCTCATCAAGAACTCGAGGAAATATCTACAGAGTGGAGTACGTCTATGATTCTAACTATCGTTTTACATGCGCAGCCTCCCACTGGGCTGTTGCCTGCTCTAGGCAGACATGGTCATTGCCTTTGTGGTACAGGCAGCCTGGTGCCTGCCACGTGGCCAGGACATGTCAATGTGTTAACATGAGGGTGGACGAGTAGTGGACAAGGAGTCAGCCTTCATCTGCCCAGACCCTTTGCCTGTTTGCCTCCAACACAGTGGGGATGCTCATCTGCCTTCACTTGGATTTGGAAGATGATCCTCTGCTTACCTCAGTTTTCTCTAAAATTCATTATGTATCAATAATCCAGGAATTCATCAACATAGAAAGGAAATTGTACAAATTTTCTGTTTTTATGGGGTTGATGGGATTCTTAAGTTTGCAGCCTGTTGTTTAAAGTAGGATCTTTCATTTGACTTGAACTCACCTCTTTCATGTTCACCCTGTTCACCTGGTGATAACGTGCTGTCCACCTTGTAGATTTCAATCACCCCTCCTCAGCCTTTGCTGAGGCCATGTTGGGGTTTTATAAAACCACTGACCCTAGTCTCTGGGAACTGAGACACGCCAAATTCTCTCACTGAGTTTAGGAGTAGACTATCAAGAGCTGCAACTCGATGTCCTTTTCATAGGAGCCTTAAATCCCCTTCTACTCCTATGAACTAAGCAGAGAGCAGAGTTCGAGTCCTCATTGCCGTCTCTTCTGACTTCGAACCTGATTTCTCAAGCAGACTTGCCTTTGCTGGCAATTCTTTTTTCCCCCTAAATATATTATCTCAAAGATTAAGTGAGTATTTCTTTACTGCCAGTTGGTATGTGGTGGTCTGAGGGCCAGAGTCTCTTTCCTGGGGTGGTTACATGTCTTTCAGTAGTACCAGTCCTTTTGACTTTTTAAAAACATAGTAAGCAGAAAAGTCAGATTCTCAATCATTCAAATAATCTTTTTCATTTCTATTCTCTGGATTAGACATTTATCCCTATGAATAATTTTCAAATACCTATTTCAAATAAATTAATTAAATACTGTATTTTTCAGACTATAAGACGCACCTAGGTTTTAGAGGAAGGAAATAGGAAAAAAAACTGAAGCAAAAAATGTGGTAGAATATTGAATAACATAAATAACACAATCTTTCACCAATGTAAATGTAAACAGAACTCAACACCAGCATTAACAACCATTATTACTCCCAAATTTGGGGGAAAAAAGGTATGTCTTATAGTCAGAAAAATACAGTAGTATAAAGTGAACCAAATTGTTACCTAATTATAAGTTAAAATTTATAATAAGTTACCTTATTATAAATTTTCTGACACTTTTTACATCCTGACAGAGCAGGAAAATCATATATACATGTTTGTTCAAGAAATTTGGGGGAGAATACTGATTAGTACTAAACTTTATACCTTTCTCTCTCTCTCTCTCTTTTTTTTAACCTATTTCTACCCCAGACATTCCCTGGGCTTTTTGTTTCTTGCAATGGTTTGAAAATACCATTCATTCCTCAAGTGAGAAACCAAAATGTATTAGAGTTGTATGATTTCATTAACTTGGGTTCAAAAGAAAACAGGACTTTCTGAATTAGTGATGATTTTTAAAAATATAAATGAGGTTTTTACTTGAAAACCCATAGTGCACTTATAAGTCATCAATGGAGGAGAATAAGTGAGATTTGTGATAGCAGTTCAGTGGCTTTCACCATCCACGGGGACATCAAAAGTACCAAGGACCCACAAGAACTCTAAAGGGACACCGTCTGCTTGCATGGCATGGCCTCCAAAACAAAGTTCACTTAAGCACACTTCCTGTTTGGATTATGCCACAGACTTTCTTTTATTTCTTTCCCTAAAAATGTTATGCATTGAAGCATATACAATAAACCTTTTTATACATTAAACATTTTCAACCTTCTTATACACTAAAGTATGGAGTATACTGATCTTATGTGTCTCGATATGTACCCATCCATATCGAGATTTTTAATTCATGGGATTAACGGTTCATGGCATTACTAAAAACCCCCTTTGTGAGGGCCAAGTTCCCAGTTATCCCAGATTGGTAGTGCAGAACACTGACTTCAGCGCACCACACACGCATGTATCTGAAGCAAGGGTGGGTGTACTGCTAAAAAAAAAAAAGACAAAATCACAAACACACCTACCACACCCACCTACTAGGCAGCCTGTTAAATAGTTACATGTACTGATTTTATGCTCATTTCTAAGACTGTCCTTCATTCCCTTTATGGAGAGTTTGAAATTTATGATGAATTTTCTGACTGTTGCTATGGTTTCTCTGCCTCTAGAATTTATTGTGATTACTGTGTTGGCCAGGGCTTCTTAACCTTGGCACTACTGCCTTTCTGGACTGGATAATACTTTGTGGGGGGGAGGGAGGAATGTGCTGTGCATTGTAGGATGTTTAGCAGCCTCTTTGACCCTCCCCACTAGATGCCAGGAGCACCTTCCCCCATCCCTTTTCAGTTGTGACAACCAGATATGCTCCCAGGCAGTGCCAAATGTCCCCTAGAGGCCAGAATCCTCCATGGCAGAGAACTGGTGTCAGCCATGAGAAATGGTCTAGGTTACCACAGCACTGGTGTTTAGGGAGATCCTGCTGTCGAAGAGCAGGCAAAATCACCCCAAAAGAACACAAAAATCAAGAGCTACTATTTACTGAGCACTTACTATGTGCCCAGCACTGTAATAGATTATTCCTAATTCTCCCAACAACCTACAAAGTATAATTTCCCCATTGACATATACAGGTAAGGAAGCTCTGAGAGGTTAAATAGGAACTCATATCTCGGTCTGTCAGATAGCAAAGCCCATGCTGGCCTCCTCCACAATGCTGCCTCAACAGCTTCTAACAAATATAAGATGCCACTTTCAAAGGACATAATTTTGCCTCCTTATTAGTAAGTGGGGAAAAAACCCTACAAATATGCTAAGACCGGATCTGCAAATTTCTTACAGTGGGAGTTATTTCTGTAGCATGCAGGTTTAATTTAAACAATCTATTTAATAGAAGTATGCCTGCCAAATGGAGGCTTACTGAAAAAAATACAGGGACCCAACACATTCTCTCTGAATATATTCAGATTGCCAGAAAAGCTCTTGCAAGGCCCTGGAAGGGACTCTTGGCCCAGGCTTGTCCTAATACTTGGCACTTTTCCTCCTGGATTTTAGAAAGGGCACAGCCACTTGGAAGTGCGGTTCCCTTTGTTGCACATGTTTCCATCCTAGAAACTGAGCTCAGGTGGGAATACTGGTGCCATAATTAACTTTTACCAGAGCAATGCTCATAAATGAATCTGAAAGTGCAAATTAAATAATAATGCTCTTAAAAAACTGTTCTTTTTTTCCCAGGAAGTAAGAGATTCTTTTTCTGAGGATATAAGAGATTTAGAGGTCACCTTTCAGCACAAACTCTGTTACAATTTGAGATTAAAGTCAAAGAAAAACAATTTTCCCTTTCCCTGTTTCTTAGAGTGATTGTATTTGATGAAGTTATAGTAGGTTATCATATAAATATTTGTAGGTATTTTAAATATTCACATGAAGAGAGACAGGGAGAAGTAAACACACTTCCATTAGAATTGATTAATGGTCCATTAATATTTACATCAGGGTAAAACAAAAGTAAATTCATGAATTTACAGTGTTTAGTTCAAATTGGTTATTCATGTAAGCATTTCTGCCTTAGCTGTAAAAGTTTAGTGTATAGTAAATATAGCACAAGATTTGCATTTCCTAAGTGTTATGTGTTTGGAGTTGGCAGAGTTTGGATTTATACCAAAAACTAGCCTCATCATATTCTTCCAGATTAAAAATGGAGGCCTTATTTAAATAGTTTATTATACTTGACAATACAGTGGTACCTCCAAGCTCAGTTAATATAATTGTTCTCTTCTTCTGGACATAAATTTATGTTTGCATTTTAAGCAATAACATAATTTTTTTTGTATTAGCCCATTGCTGGCTTTTTGTGAATTCAATAATACATTTAACATTCTGCTAAAATGTCTTCCTTTTTCTTACATCGAAAGAGGTATTTGAACTTATCACATGAAATCATACCCTCAAAGTTCAGTATATTCTTAAACTACCTAAATTTAGAAATTCTTGAAATAATGTTATTCAAAAAAATATATCAGGCAAGCTTAATGTCATACTTTATGTTCAGCACTATATGGAAAAATGTTAGTTCTCAATACCTTAAAACCAGTGCTTTGTAAAATTGTTGACTTCATTTTATTGCATAAAATATTTTAGGTTTTTTCTTAGTGATTGGTTTTGTGCAATAAGATGATTGAAACAATAAGGGATTTTTTTTTCTTGTCAAATTTGAATTTTAATGCAGACTCTCAACAGGAGCCCAGTACACATAGGACTGATGAGCAAGCAATAAGGGGGCAATAGTGGTTGGTAAATGGCTGCGGTCCTGTCATTCTCTTCCACCGTAGTCCCTTCCCCAGGAAGCCTAGACCTCTCCAAGGTCAAGCGATTAACACACAGCACACTAGGCAGCTTCCCGCTCTCTGCCCCAGAACAGAGGTTAGCTTCTACTCTAACTGCCCCACGTCCCATGTTCCTGGTTGTTGGATATTTTGATATCAGCTCTGGGTGAGTATATATAATGAGCAAAAGTCCAAGTGGATTCTATAACATTAATGAAATTGCAGTTATGTTAAAAATTAGCAATTATTTGCGCAGACAATGTTATTTCACAAGGATTGATGTCAGATCAAACATGGTCTCCTCAGGGGGCCTCACTCCCATTAAAGGCCCCCAGGTATTGTCTCTGTGCTGCCCCCTAATCTCCCTCTAGTCACAGGCCTACTCGTTTGATGGATCTGCTCGTCTAATGGTTGTCTTTCCCAGCAGACTGCAAGCTCCATGAGGGTCAGGGCAAGTCTATAGCCCCCATGCCCGCCAGGTAAAAGGCGCTCAATAAATACTGGTTGAATATGAATAAAGAAAGTTATTTCACATAGGATTTTTCACCAGCATTTGCTGATGTGAATTTATTTCATCAGCATTTGTTACTGAAAATTTTTTTCTGGCATTAAAAATATATTTGCAATTTAGATGTACCACTGTCTTTCATCTTGGGTAATTTAAATTTGGACACAATTTATCCTTTTCTTGACATGGTTGTTTATTGCGCTGCCTCTGGTACTCGTCGTTTTTAAGCAGAGGGTGCTAACCTGGGGATCTTTCTTGGGGACTTGAAAGGTATATAATAATTGAATGAATACATACAATAATAATCGAAGACTCAACTATTACTGGAAGATATCCTCAGATATTAAACCTCAATCTTCACTTCACAACCCCAACACAGTGTTCTTTCCCTGTACCAATTCCCAGAAAACAAACTTTTAGAGTCAGTGTTCAAAACCACAATTCCCAGTAGCCTGGAGAATATTTTTTGGTTTAAGAGAGAAGGAAGGTATGATGATGTGTGGCTACTTATGCCAAGGATAGGGACTGGGATTGCTACATAAGTGGTTAAAACAGATGTTCGAAGAGTAAAAATAAGGTGAGAAAAGGTATTGCGTTTTCAAACCATCTGAAGGATGACTAAGGAATGTCCTTGGGAGCAGTTATGAGGTGATGGACCGGGGCCCAGCTCGAATGGAAGAGGCTGCGAGAATGTCTTCAGCTACTGGTTGTCTTAGTGGAGGATGAAATAATTATGATTTAAATAGCTGAACATTTCTTCTAAACCACTTAACTCAGAGAGAGCCAGTTGGAAGCCACAAAGATTAGGACACCAACTTGACAGTTTAAAAAAATACACACAAAGTGGCGTTCTGTAGAGGAGGCCAGATAGTGGGATAGAAGGAGAAAGACTCTAAAGCTGCTGCTAACTAGCTGCATGAGTTCAAGCATCGCCTTTCCTGGCCTGTTTTTGTTTTGTTTTTTTTTTACTTAGGATAGAATATTTAATTTCTAAGGTTTCTTCCAGCTTAAAAAATCTCATTATTCTAAGATTTTTGTGATTAGGGAAGGCTTAGACAGTGGTAGGATAATTCCTGATTTGTGTGCTATAAAGGGAAATCTTGGGATAAATTCACAAGAGTCCAAATGATGTACTTATTCCAAAGAAAAAGCTCGGATAAAAGATGAATGCATTCTTATGGCTCTCCAGTCGTCAAGTAAAGTGCCCTCAGGAAAAGTACCTTTTTAGAGAACACACAAACTCCCATAGTTCTAAAAGCCAGAATGTTTCAGACTCTACTAGTTTGTATATCTGTGTTTTTAGATTGTCTTCACAAAGCAGCAATATCTGAAGATACTAGATCAAGGATACATGCTTATGGTGATCCTTCTATATGTGTGTGTGTATGTACATATTTATGTATATATTTAAATATATAAACATATGCATATACACATGCACACACATATAGAAGGATCTTTTTCATATACATATACTATATATACACAAGTATATATATATATATACACAAAGTTTTGTGTGTGTGTGTGTATATATATATATATATAGATGTGTGTATATATATATATGTGTGTGTGTATATATATATATATATATATATATACACACACACACACAAAATCACACACACAGCTGAATTCTGAAAAAAAATCTTCAGACACAAAGTTTTTGGACTGTTGTGAGTTCATTTTCATTTGTTTCCAGAAACTTTTTGATTTCTTTCTTGATCTTATTGTTTAATAGCATGCTATTCAATCTCCATGAATTTGAGTGTTTTGAGTTTTTCCCTTGAGGTGGTTTCTAGTTTTAGTCCCTTGTGATCAGAGAAAATACTTGATATGAATGCAATTTTCTTGAATTTGTTGAGGCTTGTTTTATGTCCTATCTATCACATGGTCTATCTTTGAAAATGTTCCATGTGCATTTGAAAAGAATGTATATTTTGCTTTGTTGAGATGAAAGATTCTATGTTCACTTTCACCACTTCTATTCGACATAGTATTGGAAGTCCTAGCCACAGCAATCAGACAAGAAAAAGAAAGAAAAAGCATCCAAATTGGAAAGGAGGAAGCAAAACTGTCATTGTTAACAGATGACATGATAGTGTGCATAAAAAATCCTATAGATTCCACCAAAAACTACTCCACCTAATAAGTGAATATGGCAAAACATTGGGACACAAAATCAATATTAGGAAATCAAAGGCATTTTGGTACACTGACAGTGAAATGTCAGAAACAAATCAGGGGAAAAAATCCCATTTGATATAGCAACAAGAAAAATAAAGTATCTGGGAATAACCCTAACCAAAGAGGTAAAAGACCTGTACTCAGGAAACTACACAACACTGAACAAAGAAATCAAGGAAGACACAAACAAATGGCAGCACATACTATGTTCATGGATTGGAAGAATTAACATAATCAAAATGTCCATACCACCCAAAGCAATTTATAGATTGAACTCAATCCCTATTAGAGTACCAATGGCATATTTCACAGATATACAATAAACATTTCAAAAATTTATATGGAATCATAAATGACCCCATATAGCTGCAGCAATTTTGAGAAAGAGAAGCAAAGCAGGAGGGATCACAATACCTGACATCAAACTGTATGACAAGGCCACTGTATTCAAAACAGCCCACTACTGGCCTAAGAACAGACACATAGATCAATGGAACAGAATAGAGAGCCCAGAAATAAACCCAAGTGTCTATGGTCAAATACTATTCAACAAAGGGGGCAGAAGCATAAAATGAAGTAAAAATATCCTCTTCAACAAATGGTGTTGGGAGATCTGGACAAGCACATGCAAAAAAAAAAAAATCATGATCACTAACTTATACCATACACAAAAATAAATTCAAGGTGGATAAAAGACTTACATATAAGTCATAACACCATAAAAGTCCTAGGGAAGAACATAGGCAGGAAATTCTCAGATATTCCACACAGCAATATTTTTACCGATATGTCCCCTAGAGCAATAAACATAAAGGAAAGAATAAACAAGTGGTATCTCATCAAAATTAAAGGCTTCTGCATGGCTAAAGAAAACAGCATTAAAATGAAAAGAGAACCAACTGTATGAAAAAACATATTTGCCAATTATATCTTGGACAAGGGCTTGATCTCCAAAGTACATAAAAAACTCACAGGACTCCACTCCAGGAAGACAAAGAACCCAATTAGAAAATTAGCAAAGGACTTGAATAGACACTTCTCTAAGGAGGACATACAGAGGGCCCAGAGACATATGAAAGGATGCTCAGCATCATTAGCCATCAGAAAGATGAAAATTAAAACCACAATGAAATAGCACTTCATACTGGTGAGATGGCCATCAGAAACAAATCAACAAACAACAAGTGTTGGAGAGGGTGTGGGGAAAAGGGAACCCTAGTACACTGTTGGTGGGATTGAAGACTGGTGTAGCCACTGTGAAAACCAGTATGAAATTTCCACAGGAAACTAAAAATGGAACTGCCTTTTGACCTGGCAATTTCACTGCTGGGATTATACCCTAAGAATCCTGAAACACTAATTCAAAAGAACCTATGCACCCCAATGTTCATAGCAGCAGAATTTACAATAGTCAAGTCCTGGAAGCAATCTTCCCATCAGTAAATGAGTGGATCAAAAAACTGGTGGAATACTATGCATCAGAAAAAAGGAGCTCCTACCCTTTGAAACATCATGGATGGAACTGGAGAGCATTATGCTAAATGAAATAAACCAGGCAATGAAAGATAAATAGCATATGATCTCACCTATAAGTGAAAACTAATCAACAAAATAAACAGGCAAGCAAAATATGATCTGAGACATTGAAATTCAGAATAAACTGACAGTAACCAGGTGTGGGAGGGGATAACAGGGGAGAAAGGGGAAAGGTTTTTCAGGAACATATATAAAGGATACATGAACAAAACCAAAGTGGGGTAGGATCAAGGGTGGGAAGTGGGGATGGCTTGGGGGGGGGAGGTGTGATTTGGGGGAAATGGAGACAACTGTCCTTGAACAACAAAAAAAATTGTGAAAAAAATTAGGATTAAAAAAAGAAAGTATAAATGAAGTCCTCAATAAAATTATCTCCTTGATCACTCCTGAATAATTGTGTGACTTAAAACAAAAAATAAAATAGCATTTTTCAAAAAAAGAAAAATATGAATATATTACTTACAAGATATGTTACTGACATTTTTTAAACTATCAGCTTGGTGTCATATGTCACTTAGGAGTTGTTTTGACTCTTAGAATGCCTTTCAGACAACCAGGCAGTGAAGTGGACCAACTGAGCCAGTGCTGGGACGAACAATGTGTGAGCCATTAGCCACACATTGCTGCCGAGCACTTCGACTATGGCCGGTGTGACTGCAACTGAATTTTAACTTATATTTTCTTTACATTTAAAAATGTATCCTTAGTTAAGTTATTAGAAAACTCTCTGGTATGTCTGTAACGACTTTGGCATATAATGTACTTTGTATGAAACTGTCTGAATTGAGATGTGCTGTTAAATGTAAAATACACACCAGATTTTAAAGATTTAGTATGAGAAAAATAAAATATTAATTAAACAATAATTAAAATTTTTGGCCAAGATGGAGGCGTAGGTACACACTGTGCCTCTTTGCACAACCAAAAGAAGGACAACAACAATTAAAAAACAAAAAACAACCAGAACTGACAGAAAATCGAACTGTATGGAAGTCTGACAACCAAGGAGTTAAAGAAGAGACGTTTACCCAGCCCAGAAGGGGGGGCAGCAGGGTGGAAAGGACTTGCAGCAAGGCAGCAACAGGTGGACCCAGCGAGGTGGTGGACTTGGTGGTCCCACATTGGCATGCAGATAAACGGGGAGGAACAACTGGGGAGCGAGACAGACCACGCAACCCAAGGTCCCAGCACCAGGAAGTAAAGCCTCAAACTTCTGATTGAAAACACCTGTGGGGGTTGAGGCAGCGGCAGGAGAAACTTCCAGCCTCACAGGATAATTTACTGGAGAGACCCACAGGGTCCTAGAATGCACACAAAACCACCTACCTGGGAATCAGCACCAGAAGGACCCAATTTGCTTGTGGGTAGTGGAGGAAGTGACTGATAGCTGGCTGAGAGCCAAACAAGAAGCATTGTTCCCTCTCAGACCCTTCCCCACATACAGCAGCACAACACAGTGACCTGGGTTACCCTGCCCTGGTGAATACCCAAGGCTCCACCCCTTACTACATAATAGGCAGCCAAGACAAAAAATGGCCCAAATGAAAGAACAGATCAAAGCTCCAGAAAAAATACAATTAAGCGATGAAGAGATAGCCAACCTGTCAGATGCTGAGTTCAAAACACTGGTAACCAGGAAGCTCATAGAAATGGCAGAGTATGGTTGCAAAACACAAGAAAAAAGTAAAGGCTATGAAAAGTGAAATAAAGGAAAATGTACAGGGAAACAACAGTGATGGGAAGGAAACCAGGATTCAGATCAATGGTTTGGAGCAGAAGGAAGAAATAAACATTCAACCAGAAGAGAATGAAGAAACAAGAATTCAAAAAAATGAGAAGAGGCTTAGGAACCTCCAGGACAACTTTAAATATTCCTACATCCGAAATCATAGGGGTGCCAGAAGAAGAAGAGGAAGAGCAAGAAATTGAAATTTATTTTAAAAAATAATGAAAGAAAACTTCCCCAATCTGGCAAAGGAATTAGACTTCCAGGAAGTCCAGGAAGCTCAGAGTTCAAAAGAAGTTGAACCGAAGAAAGCACTCACCAAGGCACATCATAATTACCTTACCCAAGATTAAAGATAAAGAGAGAATCTTCAAAGCAGCAAGAGAAAAGGAGAGAATTACCTACAAAAGAGTTCCCATCAGACTGTCCAGCTGATTTCTCAAAAGAAACCTTGCAGGCAAGAAGGGGCTGGAAAGTCCCTTCTTGGTTCAAGAAGTCATGAAAGGCAAGGACTTGCATCAAGATTACTCTCTCCAGCAAAGCTATCATTTAGAATGGAAAGGCAGATACAGTGCTTCCCAGATAAGGTCAAGTTAAAAGAGTTCATCATCACCAAGCCTTTATTATATGAAATGTTAAAGGGACTCATCTAAGAAAAAAAAAGGTAAAAAATATGAATAGTTAAATGAGAACAAACTCACAGTTATTAACAACCAAACCTAAAACAAAAACAAAGCAAATAACTAGAAGAGGGACGGAATCACAGAAATGGAGATCACATGGAGGATTATCAACAGGGGAGTAGGAGGAGGAGAGGGGGGAAAAGGTACAGAGAATAAGTTGCATAAATGGTAGGTAGAAGATAGATGGGGGAGGGTAAGAATAGTATAGGAAATGTAAAAGTCAAAGAACTTATATATATGACTCATGGACATGAACTAAACGGGGGAATGTGCAGGGCAGAGGGAAATAAAGGGGGGAGATGGAACAACTGTAATGGTATAATCAATAAAACATATTTTTAGAAATTTAAAAAATAGAATGTTGAAATATTTTGCATGCTATATAAAATATATTATTAAAAAGAATATCCTCGGGATTTCTTTAAAATATGGCCTTTAGAAAATTAAAATTACATACACAGCTCATGTATTTCTATTACCACTATTCTAGAACAAACACTTAAATGAAACGTTTGAGATTTGAGTTCTTCAGATCTCAGGTGCTGAAGGTTGAGGAGTGGGAGCTAAATAATTCATTTGAAGATAGGTGTTGTATTATAGGAAGCTGCACAAGCAAAGAGTTATCTCTTTTTCTGTCACTAAAAATAAAGCTACTATAAAGATTCTGATTGCAAGTTGTGACTTCTTTTCCCTTAAGTTCCAGATGATATTCCATTGTTAGGATGAGAAGGTTGTGTCTGCAATTATTAAAGTGACTAGGAAATGGAAGGTGCACATATAAGTATATAAAAATATATACATTCATATATGTACATGCATATACATATATGCACACACATATGTACATATTTTGGGGGAGCTCAATTTCTCTGGGTTGTGTACTAAACAGTGTAGTTTTTGAAATACTGAAGATAAGCTCAGACTCTACTTCATGGGTGCTCAACTCAGTGTGCATCACCTGGCGACCTTGCTAGGACTGCCAACTTCAACCCAGTGAATTTCTATTTTAAATTGGAATATTTTGTTAGTTCATTTTGTTTATTAACCCATTAAATAAAAATTGGTGCCAAGTGCTGTGATAGAACCTTCTTTCCATTGATTGGATCTTCTCCTTCTCAGGACCCTCCCTTATCATTTCTCTTGTTTATTCTGTATGTAATCAATTATTTTATGATCTACTAAGAAAAGCAATTAAACTATGGCACAGCATTGATTTTAAGATGCAACTCCATTTCAGAGATGTGAAAAATATGTACCCTTGATGAAATATAGCACCAGTGTCCCATAGCTCTCACTTTTAAGACCCAGATTTTATAATAAGATGGACATCTTGACCTGGATGGCCCTCCACACTTCCCTTCCCCAGACCTGAGTTCATTATGGCTCCCCCAACTTACCTTTACTTTCTTCCGAATTTTTTCAGTAGAAGATAGAACCTCCAGGTGATTCTGATGCAGACGGTTCTCAGTCCATACCACTCTGAGAAATACTTTTCTTCAAAGACAGACTCTGTAAGTATTGCTGGTGTTGCAATCCTTGAGGCTGCCATCCAAAGGTTTGCTATTTCATTGTCAAAGTTTTCTCTCAGGTAATTTACAAACATGCTAAGGACATCAACCAGCCTCACAATGCATCCTTAAGAAACTACTAGAGCTGATCAATGAATTCAGCAATATAGCAGGATACAAAATTAATATCCAGAAATCAGTTGCATTTTTACATGCCGATAACAAACTAACAGAAAGGGAAATTAAGAAAGCAATCACATTCACAATTGCTAAAGCAATAAGCCTAAACAATGCAGTACTTGGAAAATTATAAGACACTGAAGAAAGAAATAGAAAAATCCTATCAAGATTCCAATGATGTATTTCACAGAACTAGAACAAATCACATTTTGCTGTGTATAATGCACACCTACATTTTTGGCCCAAACTTTCAGGAAAAAAAATCTTTTGATTTTCTAATTCAATTATTTATTTATTTATATTTAGATACTTGCCTTTTATATTATAAAGGAATTTTAGCATTTATTTTTGAACATATTATGGTACAAGACATTTTAAATGACAAAACACAGGGATACAAGGTATTTCAGGCACTGCCCATGAATAATGTGCACCCTTATTTTTCCCTCAATAATTCGGGCGAAAAGTACGTATTATGCACAGCAAAATACAGTATTTCAAAATTTTATATGGAATCACAAAAGGCCCTGCATACCAACAGTGATCCTGAGAAAAAAGAACAACATTGGAAGAATCATGCTACCTAATATGAAACTATACTACAACACCATAGTAATCAAAACAGCATGATGCTGACATAAAAATAGACACATAGATCAGTGGAGCAGAATAGAGAGCCCAGAAATAAACCCACACCTTTTTAGTCAATTAATATTTGACAGAGGAATCAAGCACATACAATGGGCTAATGGTAGTTTATTCAATAAATGGTTTTGGGAAAACGACAGATAGGTATGGAAAAATGAAACTACACCACCTTCTTATATCACACACAATAATAAATTCGAAATGGATCAAAGACTTAAATTTAGAGCCCAACCCATAAAAACCAAGAAAAAAATATAGGCAGCAAAATCTTGAATACTGCTCATAGCAATGTTTTATCTGATACATCTCCCCAGGCAAGGGAGACAGAAGAAAAAATAAACAAATGGGTCCACATCAAACTAAAAAGTTTTCACACAGCAAGGGAAACTGTCAACAAAATAAAGACAACCCACAGAATAGAACATATATTTGCTGATACATCTAAGGGCTTAATATCCAAAATTTATAAAGAACTAAACAACACAATTAAAATGGACGAAGGACCTGAACAGACACTTCTCCAAAGAGGACACACAGATGGCCAACAGACATACAAAAAGATGCTCAATGTCACTAATCATCAGAGACATGACCATAAAGAGATACCATCTCACACCTGTCAGAATGGCTATCATTAATAAACCAACCAATAAAACGTGCTGGGAGAAAAGGGAACCTCTGTTTTACTGTTGGTGGGAATGCAGATTGGTGTAGCAGCTGTAGAAAGCAGTATGGAGATCCCTCAATTAAAAATGGATCTGCCTTTTGACCCAGCAATCCTACTTCTGGGAATATATCCAAAGGAACCCAAAACACTAATTCAAAAGAACCTAAGTACCACTATGTTCATTGCAGCCTTACTTAAAAACACCATATGGAAGAAGTTTGAGTGCCCAACAGTAGTTGAGCGGATAAAACAACTATGGGACATTTACACAATGGAATACTATTCAGCCACAAAAAGTAAATCTTACTCTTTGTGGCAGTATGGTTGGACCTGGAGAAAATTATGCTAAGTGAAATAAGACAGTCAGAGAATGACAAATACTCTATGATTTCACTTATATGTGGAATCTAATGAACTGAACTACCAAGGAAAAAGGGGACAGACTCATAAATGGAGAGCAGATGACAGCTAATGGAGTGGGGAGGTGAAGGGATAGAGGGATGGAGCAAAAAGGAAAAAGGACTCATGAACATGGGCAACAGAGTGGTGATTGCTGGGGGGGAGGGAGGTATAAGGGGACTAAATGGTAATGGAAAATATACACTAAGGATTTTTAAAAACCCTAACACCCATTATACGCCCAATGAAATTAAATCAATTTTAATTAGGATCTCACATAAACCGTGCCCCCCCCAACTAAACTCTTTATTTCCAGAAGTGGCTATTTGCTTATCTTAAAACCTTCTTGTTATTTAAGACAAAATATTACCAGCTTGTGCTTCAATATTTAAATAGCCATCCCATTGAAACTTTCGCTAAAGCATCACTTTTGTAATGACTTGTAGGAAGGAAATCTGTTCTGGGTGCAGCAAAAAGGACACAGTGAGGAGGAGTCAGGGACGACCACCTAATCCCGGTGACTGAGACGTGGTGACGCTGGTGCAGAGCCCCACTCATGTGCGTGCTCTGAAGTGAGTGTAATTGTGACGGACTCAGTGTCACCACTGAGTGAATAAATGTGGTACATGTTAAACTTGCATGTTCTGAGGGCACTGCCCTGTGTTTTTGTTAATCAGAATGAACCCATTAACATACCATACATACCTCTAAAGCATGATTTTCCTCCATGAAATCAAAATGACCCATTTAAAATCTGTAAATGGTATAATTTGGTGTCAATAGAGTTAAGACTTAAAAGGAGACCAAGAATAAAAATTCTGATAAATTTTTTAATAAAAATGCTTTATTTAAAAAATATGATTTTTTAAAAAAGACAACTTTTATATACAATTGTTTACAAACAGTAAAAACACAATAAAATAAACCAAGATTTAGAAATTATGATCTGTAACATACACAATAATGGTGGTGAGCAAGATAGTTTAAATATATGATTTTATTATTAATGAAATGTGATTAATTCACATTGGTTAAACCCAGTGGTTGGGACTAAAGAAAAGGTCTTGTCTGAATTCTTTCCTCTTCAGGAAACGGCAGCCACCCTTCCTGGCAGATACAGAGACGGGAGCAGCTAGGCAGTGTATTCTTATTTCTCTCAGTGCTTCTGTGTCCAAAAATACAGCTCTACCACTTGTATTCTTGGTCTATTTTTGTCTTCAATGTTTTTAATGTGTGGCTATAGCCTGGTCATCTATACCAGGCCTTTTTTATTTTAACTGTTTAGAACGGGTGTTCTGAAGGAAAGCAGCAAGCACCGCTGCTGGTGACAGCACAGGGCTCGGAGCCGATGCCTCCAGGACACCAACACCAGTGTGGCCCTGCCCCCACTCGGTGCTCTGAGCTGCTGCGAGCCGACCGTTTTTAGCACGGCACTGTGGAAATATCTGGAACCACATTCACACATCTGATACAGACCTGCGATAAAGCTGGAGAAACGGTGTGTCGAACTAAAGTGCTATTAACTACTACATTCAAGAGGCTATCTTCATTTCACAATCTTAAGTTTTTAAACTTTTTTACAGCTGCTGCTTCTCAAACTGGGGAACCCTAGCCATTTTCCTGGATTGTCAATTTCACTCAAATATTTAGAAAGAAGTTTAAAACTTTTCTAATCTTAAAAGTTTCGTCAAATATATTCACAAGCCAAATCAGAATAATTTTAAAGAAGTTGCAGGTTGATATTTTGTTCTTTGCCCTATCTCCATTGAGTATTTCAGTAGTAACATCTGTGAAGAAATGACCAAAGAGACCCTGATTTCTGAAAGTACAGCCAGGTTCTTACTGACAGTAAATACAAAAAAAATTCAAAGTTTTGACTCATTCTCTTGAGTTTCATCTTCAAAAATTACATAATTCTCTCGCTAAAGACAGACTGGGAAGAAAGTCAAGGAAAGAACTCCGGGTTGACTTGTGTTTTACCTTGTTTAATAATGAGAGGAGCGCTGTAGTCAGAGAAGACTGCTGGCTCACGACGAGAAACACACAACATCTGCAAGAGTCAGAGGAACCCCTGAGTCCAAAACACCGAACTCGGCGCACCGGAAATAATGGAGACAGTCACCGCGGGTGGTTGTACCCTGCTCTCAGAGTCACATCAAGCTCCGTCAGAACCCCAAATCCACAAGGGATCCTTTTCCAACTCCAAAGGGATCCTTTCCGTGTGTCTTGGGGGTAAGCCCAGACTGCCTTGTCAAATACAAAATCGATGGTCATTCTCTGTATAAATAGTATCTATAAAGAACAAATTAAAGTTGCCAACGAAATCATATGAGCCAAATTTACAAAGTTTTTTTTAAAAAACAATGTATATCAACTTTATAAGGCCATGTAAGGAAATGACATCTGTAAATAAAGTTTTCATCCCACACATTTAACAATGAAATAGTTAAATATGGTATTGGATCAAAAATAATCCAGAGAGTTGAAGGATTAGTCTCATTAATCCCATAATTTAATGAGACCATCCCAACCGCATGTTATGACTTTCGATGTTTCATGAGGGTGCCACACTGCACCTATGCACACTTTGTCATGAGCTTTAAACCGACTGTAGAGTTTTGTGGTCTTCCAGTCCCAGATGTTTAATTTTCCATTTCCATCTCCTGAAATCACATAGCTACAATGGGAAGAAAAATAAATTCAAATTATTCAAACACTTAAAACTGGTAAAGTAAATGAAGAACAGAGAAAGAGTTTATCTTTTCTACCGTAACATAAAATATCAAAGTGACTATGCTACCTTATATATTGTAATATATTCACTCAGTGAGAAGAACAAGGTAGAGTATAAAGCAGTCTATAATTTAAACTTCTAAAACCATCCCCACTGAGCACCAATCTAAGAGTAAAAAATAACTTTTAACTTAAGACTGAGAGGCCCAGGGGCCACAATGAATACGATGTCACAATCCCCCTCTAGACAGAAACTGTAGGGAACCCAATGTCACACAGAACAGCAAACACATTTGGACCCGTTCTACTACAGCGAACTCCACCACCTCCCGGTTACTTTTTGGCTCCAATACCTTCTGAATACATCTAAGACTGACTCAGAGGTAGGAGTCTAAGGCCCAATTATCAGGCTAAACATATAAAGCTACAGGGATCTGTGAGTGACTTATACCTATATATTTTAGCTAAGAATGGGAAAATGAATGCAGAGTTTCACTTAGAAAGACTATAGGCTTCACAAATCTAGTCTGACCTAGAATTATTCCCATCCTGAAGTAGCTGGATTGGAGATTTCAGCACAGAAAAGATGCAGTGAAGTTGTTAACTTCAACAATGCAACAGAGAATTAATCCTCCTGGTGTTCATTCAATCACAGCAATATGGCGACTACAATCCTCCAAATCTTGCTCAGAAAAGCAGAGAGAAAAGAAAGCACTGCCTATGTGGTTAAAGGGCACAAGACTGATCACTATGAGGAGACACAGGAAAGAACTTGCCCCTTTACCTGGCATTTTGACAATCTACATATTTCTCATACAATTACATATGTGAATGTGATGTGTAAAGTGTTAGTATTACTTGTACAATAGAAGTTTATATCATTCTATCTGAATGTCAGAACACGTGAGACTTACCTCATGTCTGGTGAAAAGTCCACCTGACAAGCATAGCCTGCTACCATATGGCCCTTAAATATTTTTTTCTTATTTAATCTGAATCTGTTTTGTGCTCCAAAAATTAAGATTTGGTTGTCCATTGACTGGCATGCTAGCCATTTCCCTGTAAATTCAATAAAAGAAATATTTCAGAGAAAAACAGAAAATTTAAAAAGAATTTGTATTCTAAATATAGTCAGTCATTAATATTTGTTCCCAACTACTTTATACTAATAGGAAAATAAATTTACCACACCACCTGTAAGGTGTACAGATTTGCTGCTGGCAAGAGGTGTCTAAATTTAAAGTAATAGAATTGGCTCATACAATCCTATGTCATAAGCACTCTTTATAAACTTTTTTTTGGTTCTGTATATATAAAGGATATACAGATATTCTGGGTTTAGTATTATCAGAACTAAACTAAAATTTATATGAAATTAACCTGTATTAAATATAGACAATAGAATTATAGGGCGAGACTTCTCTATGTTAATTATAAAAAAGGAAAGATCAACTTGAGGTGAGAAAAACTAGGATTATTAAATAAAATTATTAAAAAATGACTACAAAAATTTTAGTACCTATTGTTGTAAGGCCACACTGCTTTTATTCAGCCAGGATTTCCCAAAGCCCCTAGAGCCCAAATGGCAGTGTCCTTTTGCATCCTATACACCTGCAGACGTCAGTAACTATGGGAACGAGCCTAACAATGCTCTCAGTCTGAGAGTAAACGGCCTCGTTCAAGATGGACAAGCTACTCGTAATGTGTACTTTAAAAGTACACTACATAAAATGTACATGCAGCGTCAAATGTGACAAAGTCTACAGCACGGTGGTTATTAACAGAGGACCTGGTTAGGTTGCTCCTCTCATTAAGATGATAGGGCGTTTGACAAAAATGATTACTGACTGGCCTGTGGCAGGTGCCCCAATACAAGAGCAAACTGCTTCTTACCTTCTTGTCCTCATCTACACTCACAGTGATTCTGTGAGTTAACAGTGGCTTTGATAACAATGTTGCCCAAATACCCACATTCCCCCTTCAGACCCTCGTGCAGAGCTATAATTATATCAGTCCACTGGCAGGACATCTGCAGTACGGAAACAGTATTAAATAGATTTATCTTTTTTATTTTGCCTAAGAAAATATTTTATACTGAATTGCCAAGATGTTCTTGTTATAGGGAACCAGATCGAAATTTTCTATCCCCTAAAAAAAATTTTTTTCTATCCCTTGAAAGAAAAAGAATTCACAATTAATCACTAAATGAGTTGTGGAACACAATTCTGGTGGAAAGAGAATTATTTTTTAAAAACTCCTCATTCTTAGATGGAAAAACTTAGATGCTCAGTTAATGTTAGTTTCAAATAGTTTCTTTTATTTTTATTACTTTAAAAGAGAGACTGGGTGAGGTGACTCACATAGGAAAACCAATGATTATTTCTAATAATGAAAAGATTTCCTTCTACAGTACAGCACTGTGACAGACCGCAGAGAGAATGGCCAAGGTTCTGCCATACGGAAATCACACCAAGTCTTAGAAGCTCATTTAAAAACACATTCTTTTCTACTAACTTACCATTTGGAGACAAAGTCACTGCAGGCATCGAGTGCATACTGGGTTCTGCTATATACTTGAAATCCACAGGGATGTCCCTAAATAGTACAATAGAACAAGTAATTTTTAAAAAGTACCCTTAGAAGAATTATCCCTAAACCAGGACAGATATTCTTGAAATGTTATACTTAATAACCTTTCACAGAACTTCCTGGGGGAAGAAAAATCACAAAATGACATTCTGTCGCTTATTGTAAATCTTTTACTTCACAAATGACTTTCTGTGATAATTATAAAAGTGTCGATGATTTAGTTTTTAAACTCTATTTGATTTAAACTTTGGTCTTTATGTTAAAAAAATCTGTTACTGAAGCTTGTTTAATAATGAGCTCATCTAAAAATGTATCCTGGTAGGCAGAAGCAAGATGCCGAGGCAAGCCTGCAGGGAAACATTCTTGTTTTACTTGCCAGTCAACATTAACTTCATTCTGCAAGGAGGTGGCAATGCTAAAGAGCCTTTGGCAATGTAAGTGGAGGTTGCAGCTGTACAGGGGTCTGCACGCAGGCAGAGCCCCTCCAAAAATGACGAGGTTTCAGGATGGGTAAGAAAGATTAAGCGCTTGGTATCCAGATACCTTCTATTTTCAGTTTATATGTAAAATATTACAAACATATGGCACTGGAGAAATAGCATTAAAAAAAAAATCTCATGTGAATGATATAAAAGACAAGACAAAGCAAAAAAAATCCAAAACCTGGTCACCTAAATTTAGAATCATTAGAAGTTCAAAATGCCTTTCCATATTTAATATTCTCTATGATAGAAAGAGAATATTAAATCTGAATTACTGAAGGATTTTAGTCTTGTTGCTTTTCATGACAGACCAAAAATGCTTTTAAAGAGTAACCTGTGGAAAAGGTAATCTCATGTTGTCTCAGAATACAAAGCAATTTCAAACTATGGTTCAAGTTCTAAGACTTTACTTAAATGGAAAATAATAATAATAACAACAACAACAATTTGCCTTTAAGTAAGGATTTTCTCTAGCTGTCCAGAAGAAGCAAATGATTTAAAAAATCCTATCAAGGTTCTGGTTAAAGGAAAATATTTTCAGGTACAACCTGGGGAACAAGTATCATCTATCAAACCTCCAACCCTTTACACATCTAAGGTACCAGTGGAAACTGACATCAGAATGACCCAAATGTACTGAAAAGAACCTCAATTTGAAAAGGTTTGACTGTTTTTCCCTCTTCATATTTATTATTAGTGGCTAACAATTTTATAACTTGAATTAAAACACAAGTGCATTTTCTAAATTAAATTACCCATAATCCAGGTTCATGTCCATGAAATGTGTTACTAAATGTAAACAGTTATTTCAATGACTTTCGGTACAAAGAGCTCTAAAACAAGAAACCAATCTGAACACCCTGTGGCCTTAATTATTACTAGTAAAATGACTGCTAGGCATAGTTATATTTAATGAACACCACACTATTTTCTAATTAGAAACTGTAATTCAGTATAATAAACTAGTAACATATACCTTACAAATAATCTTCAGTCTGGAAACAAAATCATATAAAAAACCCTTACAATAATCTATGAAAACTTAAAGCTAAAAGATAAACAACAGTATTGACCTCTGTAAATTTTTCTTTTAAAAATATTTTAACAACACAAACTATTATAAGAAAACATATTTATGGTATGTTATGGATTTCACCAATTAGAATACCACAGGCTACTCATATCTAATTATAATCTCTTAATCTCCCTTAATACTATATGGTATTGCTTAAGAAAACTAAGTTTCCTTTGATGTGTTTTTCCTGTATCTTTGTGCTACTCTAAACAGGTACAGGGTATAAAAGTTTAACAAATACCACTTATCTGCAAGCCCCAGTGATAATTTTCCTACTGTCGGAGTTGGTTCTCATTTTAAGGTGGTCAGGGCTCCCTTTCCCCGCCAAGCATGCTTCCAGTGTCACCAGTAACTGACTTTGGGTGTGGCTGTGTGTGGTGAAGACAGTTCTGGGAATCCGGAGGTGGTTTTGCTTCCTACTGGTCTTTAGAGCAAGGCTGATCCTCACATTTATCATTTTCTGACTATGCAATCTAGACACGAGTTGTCCTCTCTCCAGCAGACCCTGTTCATTTAACTATCATCCATATGATTATGAACTCTGGTTCTGGATGTTTTATGTAAGCTTCATGGTATCCATAGAGCAAAAACCCGTAATAGATACGTAAAAGAGAAAGAGAAAGGAATCAAAGCATACCACTGCAGAAAATCATCAAGTGATAAAGGACGAGAAGAAACAAAGAAAACAACCATATGGTAGAAAACAACCATAAAACAATCAACAAAATGGCAATGGTAAGTCCATAATTTAAATTTACACTACTAAGTAGATGGGGGGAGGTTAAGAATAGTATAGGAAATGGAAAAGCCAAAGAACTTACATGTACAACCCATGAACATGAACTAAGGAAATAAATGCTGGTTGGTGGGGGGGTGGTCCAGGGAGGAGGGGTACAAAGGGAAGAAAAAAATGGAACAAATGGAATAGCATAATCAATAAAAATACTCAAAAATAAATTTATATCTAATTTAAATGTAAATGGACTAAATTTTTCAAAAGATACAGAGTAGCGTAATGGGCAACCCCACCCCCCAAAAAAACCAACCCCCAAACAAAACAAGAATCACCTAAATGCTACCTACAAGAGAGTCACTTCAGGTGTAAGGACACGAATAGACTGAAAGTGACGGGATAAAGATATTCCATGCAAACGGAAACCAAAAGAAAACAGAGATGGCTATATTTACATCAGAAAAAAAAGACTTTAAGCCAAAAACTGTAATAAGAGACAAAGGAGTAAGAGATAATGATAAAGGTGTCAATTCATCAAAAGGATGTAACAGTTGTAAATGTTTATGTATCCAAAACCAGTGCGACTATGTAAAGCAAATATTAATAGATTTGAAGGGAGAAATAACTTGCAATACAGTAATAGTAAGGGACTCCAATACCCCATATTCAACAAGGGATAGATCATCCTGACAAAATCAACAGAAAACACTGAACTTAAACAACATGCTGGATCCGATGGACCTCACTGATTTAAACAAAACATTCCACCCACCAGCAGCAGAAGGCACTTTAGTTTCAAGTGCACAAGGAACAGTCTCCAGGACAAATCATATATTAGGTCACAAAACGAGGCTTAATAACTTTAAGGGTCTGAAATCATATCAAGTATCTTTTCTGACAATAATGATATGAAACTAGAAATTACAAAAAAACTGTAAAATTCACAAATATGTGGAGATTAAACAACATGCTGCTTAACCAAAAAGGGGTCAAAGACATCAAAAGGGAAATAAAAAATCTTGAGACAACTGAAATAGAAACAAAACTGCAGGACGTAGCAGAAACAATTCAAAGAGGAAAGTTTATAGTGACAAATGCCTACATTAGGAAAAAAAAGATTTCAAAGAAAAAAAGAACAAACTAAGCCCCAAGTTAGCAGAAGGAAGGAATGTAACAGACCAGAGAGCAAATAAATGAAAGAGAGACTAAAAAGATAACAGAAATAACCAATACAGGGTGGTGAACACACACTGTAGTGTAGAGATGATGTGTTGTAGAACTGTGCACCTGAAACCTGTATGATTTTTTTAGCCAATGTCACCCCAATAAATTCAATTAAAAAATCAATGAAACAACTTAAAAAGTAAAATTGACAAAAATTTAGCTAGACTAAGAAAAAGACAAAAGATGTAAATAAATAAAATTAAAAATGAAAGGAGACACTAACAACTGATAATACAGAAACAGTAAGGATCACAAGAATACTATGAAAAATTATATGCCAACAAATTAGATAACCTAGAAGAAAAAGATGAATTCCTAGCAACATACAACCCACCAAGACTGAATCATGAAGAAATAGAAACTCCGAACAAATCAGTAACAACTAAGAAGAGAGGAAATAATCTAAAACCTTTCAACAACAAAAAAGTATAGGAACAGATGGCTTCACCAGTGAACTATACCAAACATTTAAAGAAGAATTAGTATCAATCCTTCTCAAACTCTTCCCAAAAACAGAAGAGGAGGGAGCACTTCCAAACTCATTTTAAGAAGCCAAAATTATAGCTCAATATCCCTGGAGAACATAGCTGCAAAAAGTCAACAAAATGTTAGCAAACCGAATTCAATAGCATAATATAAGTATTATACACCATGACCAAGTGGAATTTTTCCCTGGGATGCAATGGTAGGTTTGAATATATGTAAATCAACATATGTGATACACCACAATAACAAAATGAAGCATAAAAACCATATCATTATCTCAATAGATGAAGGAAAAATAAATTACAAACTACAACACCCTTTCATGATAAAAAGTCTCAAAAAACTGGGTATAGAGGGAACATACCCATATGTGACAAGCCCACAGTTAATATACTCAACAGCAAAAAAGCTGAGAGCTTTTCCTCTATGATCAGGAAAAAGACAAGGTTGTCCACTCTTCCCACTTTTATTTAACATAGTACTGAAAGTCCAAGTCAGAGCAGTGAGGCAAGAAAAAGAAATTAAAGGCACCTAAATCAAAAAAGAAAAGGTAAAATCATCTCTGTTTGCTGATGACATATTATATATAGAAAACCCTAAATACTCCACCAATAAAACTGTTAGAACTAACATGTAAATTCAGTAAAGTTGCAGAATACAAAATCAATATGCAAACATTAAACTACTGGAAAGAAAAATTGGTAAAACAATCCAATTTACAACA
Organism: Artibeus jamaicensis; assembly: GCF_021234435.1. NCBI lineage: Eukaryota > Metazoa > Chordata > Mammalia > Chiroptera > Phyllostomidae > Artibeus > Artibeus jamaicensis. The sequence continues at coordinate 21,567,073 of NW_026521812.1, forward strand.
GCATAAAAAACAGTAAAATACCTAGGACTAAATTTAACCAAGGCAGCAAAAAACCTATACACTGAAAACTATAAAACACTGATGAAAAAAATTGAAGACATAAATAAATAGAAAGACACCCCACATTCACAAATTGAAAGAATGTTATTAAACTGTCCATAATACCAAAAGTTATTTACAGATTCAAGACAATATATATCAAAATCCTAATAACACTTTTTATAGAAACAGGCCAATCCTTAAATTTGTATGAAACTACAGTAAGACTCTAAAGCAATCCTGAGAAAAAACAAAGCTGGAGTAATCACATGTCCTGAATTCAAACTATAATACAAAGCTATAGTAACCAAAACAATTTGGCACTGGCATAAAAACAGACACAGTGATCAAATGGAACAGAACAGAGAGCCCAGAAATAAACCCAGGTGTGCACAGTCAATTTGCAACAAAGGAGCCAAGAATATGCGATCAGGAAAGGACAACCTCTTTAATAAACGGTGTTGGGAAAAGTTAGTATCTACATGCAAAGAATGAAACTGAACCTATCTCACATCAACTCAAAATGGATTAAAGATTGGAACATAAGACCTGAAACTGTAAAACTCCTGGAAGACAACATAGGGGATAAGCTGCTTGATCTTGGTCTTGGCAATGACTTTTTGGATTTGATATCTTCAGCAGGCAACAAAAGCAAAAATAAACAAGTGGTGCTTCTTCGAAGGAAAAAGCTTCTGTACAGCAAAGAAAACCACCAATAAAATGAAGAGCCAGCCTAGGAAACGGGACAAAATATTTGCTAGCCAGTGTCCGATAGGGAGTCAATATGCAAAATATACAAGGAACTCACAGAACCAACAGCAAAAAAGGTAAATTAAAAAATGGGCAAAAGACCCGAATATAGACATTTTCCCAGAGAAGACATATAAATAAATACCCAACCGTACATGAAAAAGTGCTTAACATAACAAGTCACTAGAAACATGCAAAGCAAAACCACAATGAGCTATCACCTTACACTGTCGGCTAATATCTCAAAGACTAGAGATAAATGGTGAGGATGGGAGAAAAAGGAACCCTTGTACAGCACCGGTGGGAATGTAAACTGGTGTAACCACTGTGGGAGAGTATGGAGGTTCCTCAGGAAATTAAAAACAGAACCAGTATATGAACCATCAATCCTATTTCCGGGTATGTATGGAAAGCAGAAGAAACCGCTGTGTCAGAGAGACATCTGCACGCCCATGTTCGATGCAGTGTTACCAACGCCAAGGTATGGAAACGACCCGCGGCATCTGTCAATGGGTACAGAAAAGTGGTACTTACATACAAAGTAGCACATCATCTAACCTCAGAAAAGAAAAAATTCTGTCATCTGTGACAACATGGACGATCTAGAGGGCATTACGCTAAGCTGGATGCAGGAGACGAACACTGCATGCTGTCACTTTTGTGTGCACTCTTACAAAGAAAATCGAAGTCACAGAAGCAGAGGTTACAATGGGAGATTAGAAGCAGAGATTAAAATTAGTTTTAGTATTTCTTGACTTTAGGAAGTGTTTTTCCCCCTCTAGGAAAGCAAAATGAACCACCACATTCTAATTATATTCTGTAAGTAAAACGTTTGTTTTCTACCTAATGGACTATAAATGGCAGGACACAAAGGAGACTTCATGAGGCAATTTCCAATACTGAATAGTCAAAATATAGACATTTTAAAAATTAAGAGATTATTTCAATGTTTTCTTTGGGTTGGTTCTGAGGCTAGAATATTATGCTCAAACTCTAGCATAACCCATATGGTCTATACATTTGTGGCCTCTACTTCCCATCAGTCTTTTTTGCAAAGATGACTAAGAGAGCTAAGAAAGAATCTAAGACTGCACTATAAAAACTTTTCACCAGTGCCAGAAACATGACTCAAAATACATATCCTTTAGATAGATTCTCCAAAGACTATGGCAAGTAGCATGTTTAAATTTTTAAAAAAGGTTTTATTTATTCATTTGTGGAGAGACAGGAAGGGAGGGAGACACAGGGAGAGAAACATGGATCGGCTGCGTCTCCTGTGTGCCCCAACTGGGGATCAAACCTGCAACCTAGACACCCATCCTGAGTGGGAATCGAACTGGTGACCTCTGGCTTTGTGGAACAACGCCAAACCAACCGAGTCACCACTAGTCAGGGCGCATGTTTAAATTTTTATCTTCATATTCTGGATACTTAAGTAGTTAAAACAGTTTGACTGGCAAGCCACACATCACAGTTTTAAAAATACTCAAATAGCTGCATATTATCAGGGTTTGTCTTTGGCCACAGATTTTTAAATTGCTTGCTTCATATAATCAGATTTTCTACTGGTAGAAACTCACCATTCCCAAACTCTTAGGCTCTTATCATCAGACGTGCTTACAAATCTCCTGTTTTCATCAACAAAAACAATGGTGTTGACAGCTCCCAAGTGCCGATCATATTCCTGCACAATTTCTCCACTGCGAATGTCCCACTGTGCATCCAACAAGAAGAGGTGAAGACAGAGGTGGCACAGATTAATGAAAGCAAAGATTGTAATTATGGAAAGTGGACAAAAAAAAGATTTCCAACACTCTATTTTTATGGTTATACTATTTTCTACTAAGAAGAGCATCAGCAAACCCTAAAAGTAGAAAACATTAAACAAGTTAATATTCCTTATTCTGTCCCCTCATACAACATAAAGCTCAGGAATCTTAATAAAAATGCTGTGAAAAGACTCACCTGCACAATCTTTTTATCAGACATTCCGGCCACAAAGAGATTTTGCTTATCTTCATCAGGATTAAATTTGACACAATAGGGTACTTTTCGGTTTGTGAACCTTGATATACACTGTCCTAAAACCAAAGACCAACGTTAAAATAGGCAAAATAGATCTGATCACTTAAAGATAACTCTGGGACTAAGATCCAGAGATTATTTGCTTAATACATTCTAAGGAAAGGCAGCCTGCTTGCTCTTTATTGTAAACCATATTATTCTTTTTCAGATTTTTAATGATTAAAATAATTTTTTCAAAAGTAGATCTGTATCATGACTTGCAGAACAGATAAGGGTCTCCAGGTGACTATGCTGTGCAGCGGAGTTGAGGACCACCGCTAAGCAGGTTAAGAGTAAGGGCTTTGGCATTAGACAGGCCTTACTCTGAACCCGATTTGGCTCCTTACCAACTGTGTGACCCCGAAAAAGCTACCTCTTTAAACCTCAGTTTTCTCCTCTATAAAAATAATAGTACTTTATCACATAGAGATATTTTAAGGATTGAATGAGAAACTAGATATAAGCATTTAGCATAATGCCTGGTAAACACAAAGTGTTTAGTAAATGTGAGCTATTATCTTTAGCTTTGAAACACAGCAAGATGAAAGATGACTCTTTAGTTATATAAATTTATACCAGCCACAATATGCAATTCATATGTCCACAAATATATGAAACTAACTGGACCATGGAAGCTTAGAACTACATTTTAATCGATTTGGGCAATTAAGTTTTGTTCTGTCCATCAGACATCTACTGTCTTTCTATTACATGCAAGAACATGTGCTAGGTGATGCAGGGGAACAAAACAATCAATGAAATAGTGAATGGAAGATTTCAAATGTCCTTGTCTATCAATACATTTCCTTTATAAACCATATTTGGTGGAAACAAAGTTTCATAGCCTACACAGCTGTTTCAACTCTACACACAAATGCAGTAAGTCAATGACAAGAGAATCAGCAGCTAGAGAAGGCACTATTTTGCCAAAGAAGACCACACACATATTTCACTTAAAAATGTTAATTTGTAAGACAAACATCTCTTAGTATAAGTGAGCTCTTACCTGTCTCTGTGTCCCAGAGCTTAAGATACCTGTCGTAAGCTGCGCTGAGGAACTGCGTTCCTGCAGTATTAAAGCAGATGTCCCTGACGGCTTTACTGTGACCTACAGGCAGAGACCACCGAAAGGCAGGTTAAGGTATCTTCTTTTACAACATGAACACCATAAAAAACCAGTATTAAACAGTGTTTTCCAAGCCACGCTGTGAGTCAAAAATCATTGGAACCCCACCCCCTGATTTACTGACTCGGCTGGTTCTATGTGGGAATGGGGATACAGGTGGTTCCCACCCCCACCCCCTTCAAAAAGCTCCTGAGCTGATTCTGATGTATAACCTCTAGGTAGGAAGGGAGAGAAAAGACCTAACATTTTTAAAAAGTCTGTCATGGCAATCTCTTAGTATGTAATATACATACAACTGATGACTAAACAGCTAAGAATCTAAGGAAACATAATAGGCCAATTGCTGCCAGTGAAAGACAAATGACTGGTGACATTTTGGAGGTTCACTCTCAGATTACTCATGAAGTTGGAAGTAAAAACAGAGTGAGTGACCTAAACCTCCTCAAGTTTGTAAAAAAAAAAAATAATCACAGCCCTTACTCAAGAACTGCATATTTGTGTGATCACATTACCAAATTTCATAGAAATGGACTCAGAGTCTAAGACTAAGTCTTTTTGAAACCAATATTAATTTCTATTTTGTTTTAGGATAACATTTTGACAATAAAGTCATTTTAAGATGCTCTGCTTGAGCCCTGGCTGGTGTAGCTCAGTGGATTGAGCACAGGCCTGTGAACCAGAGGATTGAGGTTTGATTCCCAGTCAGGGCACATGCCTGGGTTGCAGGCTGGTTCCCTGCAGGCCAGTTCCCAGCAGGGGACGCACAAAAGGCAACCATACATTGATGTTTCTCTCCCTCTCTCCTTCCCCTCTAAAGACAAATTAAAAAAAAAAAAAAAAAGATGCTCTGCTTGGAAATCAATCTTGCCAGACCAATCAACTCTTTTGACAGTTACGGGGACAATTAAACATGGCTAAATGAAAGCAGAAACTTTGTATTTTTTTTTTTTACCACCCCCGCATGACCAAGACTGCTAAGTACAACTGTGCGAAATGTGCGTGGCACAAACTGTCAACCAGGCACAGCAGCCCCGAACCACCACCGCCAGTGGGCCGTGGGGAGACACGAAGTGTCACAACAACTAAGCAATCAGGTCATTTTTTCTATGGCAGAAGTCCAGTGAGAGCTGCCACCATCTTCCTGAGCAGGAGATTTTCCCTTTTCCACTGAAAGACTGTCTGCCAGCGCACGGGAGACAAATGGGGACCCCATCCACTACATCTGCAGGAGGTATTTCGTTCCCTGTATGCTGCTGAGAGCCTTCCCATGAATCTTTCTTTAGGCTGCTACGGCATCTCGGGCAGTATTCTTTGCGCAGTGAGGCCCTAAAATTACACAGCACTAAAGAACACACTCCCACTTCAATCTAAAAACGGAGCCACTAAGGTTCACACAAACACTGTTTCAGTGCAATACAGTTAAATTGGGAAGCTTTACACAAAATTTGACAAAGGCTGTGAACTATTCTCTACCGAAAAGGCTAGTCTGCCACAAAGCTGTCCTCTGCTTGGCCCTCTTCTTTGCCTCAAGTTCTTTCAATCTCATCTTTTTCTGTGTTAGATGCCAATTCCCAATCTCTCTTCAAACTTAACATCTGGCCAGCTAATTGCTTAATTAGACATTTAGACATTTTCATCTAAAAACTCCAAGCAAACAACTAGAACAGGAACAGAACCACAGAAATGGAGAGCACACGGAGGGTTATCAACAGGGGAGTGGGAGGGGGAGAAGGGGGAAAAGGTACAGAGAATAAGTAGCACAGATGGTAGGCAGAAAATAGACAGGGGGAGGGTAAGAATAGTATGGGAAATGTAGAAGTTAAAGAACTTATGACACATGAACATGAACTAAAGGGGGGGAAATGGGACAACTGTAATAGCATAATCAATAAAATATATTAAAAAAACACCCAAGGGCAGCTCAAATTCAACGAGTCTAAAACCTCGGCAGCCTCCTCGGTTCACTCTCTAGGTGACTGACACCAGCATCCATCCTGGTGTCATCTGGGCATCACCGTAGATTCCTGCCTCTTATCACTCACATCTAAGCCCATTGATTTTAGCTCTTGATTAATTCTTTCCTCTCCATTTCTGCTGCTTTACTTCAGGCTCTCACCATCTCTAATCCAGGCTGATGAAATAACCCTGTAATTCACTTCCCCACCTCCAGGCCTGCTCCATTAAGGCATCCTCCATACTGCCACTGTGATCCTTGTAAACTTCAAACCTGATCATGCCTCCTTCCTGCAAGAGCCATTCAATGTCTGCCTTCCCAAAGCCCTCAGCATAGAGTCTAAACTCGTTACTAACGACACACATAGTCCTCCATACTCTGCCCCCTCTTTTGCTGCTTTTCTCACCCTATCATTCCCATGCCCTGGCAGTCTGAAGGACAAGTGGTTCCCCCGAAGTGGCACAGTTTCTCATACCACTTTTGCTTCTGCTGCTTGCTCCTCCTAGTTCTCTTTGTTTATGTGGGGAGACTTACCCCTTCTTCAAGACTCATGTCTATGAAGATTTTCATGCATATTAGTGCAGAAAAATTATGGTTTATGAAGATAAAAAGTTTTAAAAGCCTTTCTAAACAGTTACAGTAAAGGAAAAAAGAAGCATTACCAATAAATGTTCGCAGACAACGCCTGTCTCCATAAACCTCCCATAGCTGGAGAAAAAAAAACCAACATAAATATTAAATTTAATACTAGACTTTGATGAAATGACAACTTTCAATTAGTTACAGCAGCCAATATGCTGCCCATGTGCGTGCACATCTTTGTGTGTACAGGGGATTTAACCAAAAGCAGTCAATAGACATCATTAAATATACTGCTTGGCATCTAATCTGCGTTGCACTACCTGGACTCATGGACGGACACACACACACACACACACTTTAACACTAAACTTTGATATCAGATTCTAAAAGATACATCAAAATATCATCAGAATTTAGATGGAGCTAATATAGGTGATTTGTTTTCTTCCTGTTCTTTTCTGTATTTAATATGAAGAAAAAAGTTTCTATTAAATACCATGAATTATACTTTTAAAGAGTTAAATACTATTAAATCTGTTATGTTTACGACATTTTGGTATTAAAAGGTTTTGTTTTGAACTTTTCTAAAGTAACGAGTACTATAGAAGCTTTAGTACAAAAATGATGACCCAGACTAAAATGTAACCAGGTTCATAATTCTCAGCACATCTAAAGTGAATTAACTCAAGAGCTTCGAAAGTACCTTTATTCTTTCCTGCCTCAAACCCAGTTCTCAATAGAACTGCTAGCCCTCTACAACCAAAAGCACTTCCGGCTACCCAGTGCCAATGTCCAGTCTCAGCACCCCCAGCAGAGCAGGCAAGGACCTGCAACGTGGTCCTCTGCTCAGGACTGTGGTCATTCTGTCTCTCACGTGTTAGCCTCCAGCTACCGTCCAACTGTAGTGTTCAGCACACACCATGCTGAATCATTCTATTCACTGTTCTCAGGCACAGTCTACACCCCACCCCTCCCGCAGCAGTTTCCCTCCCATTGAGATATGCTTCTTCTTCGAAACCAGAACACTTTGTTTCTGACTCTATAATGATCATTAAAATCATAATGAAATGTTCATCCTAAGGGCAGAGACAGTGCCTGAATAATTTTTTGGCCTTTGCACATGTTTACAGAAGTGAAATAAATTGTACTCTATGCTTTTTTAATTGGTTAAAGAGAAAACCGTATCTCAATTAAGACAGCGTATATAAAGTAAAAGTTAGAGGAAATAAGGGTTTTCTTACTCCAAACTACTTGTTATTTTAAGCTACTAAGTACAGACAAATACCTAAATGGTTGCTCTCATTCAGAAAAAAAACCCCATAAAACATCTGCCTTTATGGATACTGTTGATATCCATAAATTATTTACAAAGAATAAAATTTTAACTATTCTACTTTCCAAGCTTCAAGAGCACTATAGGGTTGATATTTATTGACCATCATAATGAACCAGACACACAAGACACAAAAGAAGTAAGAACTATTCTTTTAAATTTAAGATTTTTAAAAAGGCTTTCCCATTCAAGTTGACATACGCTGGCAACTGAGTTCTTCCTACCACGTACTCCACCTCTAAACACTGGGCTAAAGATGAAGCAGCTTCCCAAGACTATGAAGAGTGGGAGAAGAGTCTGGGAGCTTTCCTGTTACTTGGTGTCTGCTAGCATTTATAAGAAAAAAAGGATGAATTACATTATCCACTCTCTAGAAATGGGATTTCTATCATGTGCCCCCTTTCCCTAATAAGGTTCTGAGGAACAAATGAACTCAGTTCCATCTACAAAAACCTCTATGAAAATGCTCTGTTAATGATTAAACATTTATGTGTCTGAAGCCAAAGTGACTGGTTACATTCTAATTAGTTAGTTATCTAAGCTAACGAAAGAGCCTCACCAACTGAAATCATACACCATATCTGAATCAACATGTTTAGAAGCAGTACATAAATTAGAAAGAAGTACAGCATTCACAGGGCCTAGGAGAAAATTATTAGCCTTGAATTACCCAACAAACCAAATTATATAAATTATATAATAAATATATAAATTATAAATTTATTTATAATTAAGCAGATTTAACCAAAACAGTAGCTTTGCAACGCGCCTGCTCTGGTACTGAAAACTCACCTTAATTTTACAGTCCATTGAACAGGACAGCAATAAATGGCCAGAGAGGGGGAACAACCTGACAGCACTGACGCCCTGTGAAAAGGTATTAATTAGTTACCGATCAGAAGTGCTCTAAGATCAGCTAAAATCAAACCTAAGAAAAAGACAGTGTATCTTTAAGCAATGTAATTTACTATTTTCTTCATTCCAAAACTTATGCCCCAGAATAATCTTCATTATACTATAACAGCAGCCCTTACTGACACTAAACTTCTTAAGATTTTTTTTTTAACTTTAACATTGACTTCCTCGCCCAGGGGAATCTGAGTCAATCAAGTTGCTAATGCCCACTCCTCTTCTCTCTTTCGCTCAGTCCCTCTGCCCTTTGCCAAGAGCTTAAAATGTTACTTGGAACAGTAGGGATGACAAGGATTATCAACATCAAAAGTTTTCAAGTACAGTATCTTGTCTCTTCATTTGTTTAAATATTATCATAGTTTATAAACCAGGGAACATCTAACATTCTTGGAAGGATGATGACCTCAAGAGCTAAAGCGAAAGTGCTAAGGCTCTGGTGCTAGCATGAGCGCCTGTTAATTACTCACTGACTTGGCACCCAAGAAGAAGCAAATTGTGGCAGGAATTTGGAAGGAAAGGCCAGGGCTTCCACAAGGGGAGGGGACCAAATCACAGATTCCTAAGTCATGGCCCATCCAAATAAACCTTGAAGACTGACTCATCGCTGGTGACTGATATACATGGGTAGCTCCAAGCGCAACTTAGGTTTCTCTTCAATTTGACTTCCCTGCTCTATCTTGACTTCCCTACAGCTTCACCGGAAATAGAGAATGTTCCATATTGTTAGCTGAAACTTATGTTGGCTTCACTATTCCACATTACAGCAAACAAAAAACAACCAATTTGCTTACCTTTGTGTGTCCAGACCACACATGAATTTGTTTTTTAGGAAGATAACATTTCTCAGGTGGCACAGTTGACCGCAGATTAACACCAACATCCTGAGGTATGTGCAGGTAAGACCTGCCTTGGTAGTCATACATTTCTTTAACTGAAACAAGAAGGCAAAGCAGAGCCATGAACAAACATGAGCCATAGCCATGCAATCTATGTCCTTAAAATGACAAACATTTATTCATTGGTATATTATTCTGCAGTAAGGTTTAGGTAATAACACTCTGGTATTAGGGCTAACAATAGCTAAAATTTAGCTGCCTGAAATCATTGATCTTATTTATAATTAGAAGTAGTATTTTGGAGCTCCTGAAGACCCAGAAAATATTAGATCTCTAAATAAGATCTATATTTCTTTTACTCATTTACAGGTTTTAGTGACATATGTAAAAGACTTCACTGCAGTATGATTACAGCGAGACAAAAAAAAATTAGTACTTGGGCCTTGTGAGTCACTGGCAAAGAATCAGAAGCAAAACAGGGTAAGAAGGAAGTTAAACAAAACAAAAAAGAGCAGGTATTCTTTTCCCCTGCTTTCCTCTCTTACGTCTGTCTAGGTTCCCTTTCCATTCTCTTTTTTACTTTCAACATAGTATAAAGTCACTTGTGGGAATTAAATGACATAGTGCACGAGGGGGAACACCCGCAAAAACCAGAATCATCTTCTGAAGGCGGGCCCCTTGTAGTACAGGCTTCCCCCGCTAGGTGAGTGTTCTGGGAACCTTCTGTATCAGTGCACCAGCTGTCGTTGTGAGAGGCTGCATTTGGTTTCAATGAATTTGTTTTCAAGACTCTCCATCAATGCATTTTGCCCATTTCATGATTTACTAGCACACCTTCCCACACTGCGTTGAGTGTTCAGTTTTTCACCAAAAACGGACTAGTGGACTACCCTCCCTATTCACCCAATCTTGCCCCAAGTGACTTTATTTTGTTTCCCTGGATGACAAAAGTCCTCCAAGAGAAATGCTTTGCCTATGTGGAGAAGTGAAACAAAAAATGGCAGAAGCACAGGATCAAGATCAACATGTTCAAAAACTGTTTTGAGCAGTGGAAAAAAGGTCTCGATAGGTGCACTGCATCAAATGGACAGTACTTTGAAGGTGACTGAAATTGAAACATATAAGAATAAATACACAGTGTTTATAAATCAATCCCATTTTTTGGGTCCCCCTGCATAGAGACAGCATTTAGCATGTCCGAGAGAGCAGGCACTACATAAACGCTGGCCACCATCGCTGCCACCGCTGCAGCGCCACAGCACTAAATGGACTCCTTGGAGACAAAAGCGGGAGCTCGAGGAACCGAATATGGCTCCACCAAACCTAAAAGTTTGATATATGATATGACATTAGAATAATCTATACTCTCAGTGCTGAATTATTCTTTACAGTTTCAGATAATCTCTACATAATTTTCAAAATATAGCTAATTATTTATAAACCAGATACATTCTAGAATATTTTAAATTTATTTTGGTGTATATACCTTTCCTCCCACAAATCAAAATGGGTGAGAGTCTTAATCTCCAATCTATTCACATCAAAACAAAGTTTATTCTTTTAAAGTATAATTCAGTAACAGTGAGCAGACCTGCAGAACATTTGATTTAGGTTAAAAACAAAGTTAAAATGACAAGGGTACCACTGACACACCAAACAGAGTCAATTCACATTTCTTCTTTTAAAAAAATTATCTGCAGCTATCATTAATCATTCTATTTCCTCTCATCTATTAGAACATAAGAGTTTGTTGTAATTTCTTTGAGATGCAAACTGTCCAATATAATTCTTAATAAAATTAATTGTAGCAGATACTTAATAAAGGCAATGAATATTATACAAACAGAGAACAGAGTAAGTATGTGAAAGTTTAATATACAAACTGAAGAGGCATAACAAATATATTACCATGTAAGATTGTCTTTTCTTCCCCAGGTTTCTCTTCTTCCAGTTTGCCTTTTTTCTGCCTCTTTGCTGTGATTTCATCCAATTCTTTTTGTTCTTCCTAAGGAAAATAAGGAGTCAACTTTAAAATGGATGTTCTAGAACCCCATCATGGCCAAGGTTGGTTATAAATTCTTTATAATGAGGTCCATTTTTTACTGAAGGAACAGCTTCAAGTATGTGTCCCAGGAGAACAACCTCAATTCTTCAACAGATTACAAAACGATACTAAACCCATAATGGGTACTAGTTAGTAATTTTAAACTCATTTTATACCAAACCCATTTTTCTGCAACACCTAGAAATAACTTTAACATATCATGCTAATTTAATGCAAGTGAAAGGACAAAGCAATCAGAAAATCTAGTACCAGACAGGAACCTGGATTTTGGTACACAATGTTGTTCTTCAGCAGACAGTTTTTACATAGTCGTAAGAATATAAGCAATGCCAATAGGTTCGTGACACAACTTGTATGGAAGCAGTAGTAGAGCAAAGGTGGGGAAGCAGAAAACTTTTATGTATAATAACAAAGAAGTCAACAGATGATGTCTACAATAAATAGCAGCATACACATATACTGAGATATAATATCTCAATATAATAATATGCATGTTATCGAATGTAAGATATACAGCTAGACTATAAACTTCACGAGGCTAGAACTTTCTTGATCTTGTCCACTGTTGTATCCCTCAGACCTAGAACAGTGTGTGGCTTGGAGACCATGAAATTAGGAGGCGGGGAGGGACAGGGTAAGGGTTTGCCTACAGCTTTAGCTCATAGTAGAATTAAAAAAAAAAACCAATATTGACATATGACTTTGTTAATATACTGATACATTTATATCAAAACATTTAAAATAAATTAATAAATAAATAAAAGTCACATCAATTCTAAAATCATAGAAAGGCTGACAATCTGATACTAGAAAAGCAGCTACCATGGCAGCTTAATAGCATTATCAAGGTGATATTTATTAAAAACTGTTAAATAAATCAGAAAAATGTAAGTAAAAATATTCTAAAGAAAAACAAAATCTTACAGTATTTTCTCGGTTTACCTAGACAGAGAAATTTTGACGAGTCATTTAGTTCTCTAAGGAAATCTCACGTTTATTGACACAGGCATCCTTCATAGAGATACACAGCATGCACCTGAACTGACAGTGAAAAACATCAGAGCTTACTTCGGAAGGTTTGGCTACATCTTTTTCATCCACATATTTTGCCCATGGTCCCAGGAAACCATCAATATTAGATGCATCATTTTCTTTGAACTTTTTCCTCTTTTCTATTTTCTTCTGACCAGTTTCAAACACAGTTAAACCTACATTAAAAAAAAAGGACATCACGAATAATTTTCTAAAGAAATAGCAGCATATATATACTTTTACTTTATACTGTTGTGACCAAAGAATCTATTTAAACACACAAAATAAAATCTACATAAACATGCCAGGTACACCAAGTCATGTTACACAAAAAGGATTCAATGTTCTAGGCAAAGGAATTTTCTACCACTGTAGTTACGCAAATTCGAATATACGTAAAGAAAAGACCAGCTATGTAATCCTGTTAATAGTACACAATCCTTTTAATAAATCATAGACCTATATCAGTGAATTTTACCACTTTTTGAAATTCAGTAATTTAATATTGTTAAATAGTAATAAAGCTACTTTTGAAGGAATAAACTAAAATTTATCAGCTAAAAACTTAATTGAATTAAATTAAGTAATTAATAACTTATTTTGTTTACTTGTAATACAACAGCATAAAGTATCACAGGAATCTGGTATTTTTCTTAAGTGATCTCAATCCAAACTTGACATTTAACAACATAAACCTTAACAGTAAGAGGGAAAAGAGGAAAGAGGATGTTTCTGGACTGGGATTTGATCAGGAGACGGTGGCGCACTGTGCGTAGTCATTCAGTTGGAAATAGAAAGGTTCATGAGAGTCATAACCACAATGAACTGTTAACTGAGAATCTAGCTACATAAATATGTGGCTTGCAGAGGTCCAACTTAAAAAAAAAGCATATCTATAGTAATTCAAACTGATCATCTTTAGGCTGTGTGTTATAACAGGATCTTGTTAAAATTCACTTTAACAATAATCTAGCTTATACACTGAGGACAGCCTCATCATACAGGTCTGTAGCTACTAAGTGTCTTTGTGCAAATAGCACATTCTGTTTTTAATAAGCATTTTATAAAAAAAGATTCCAATGGGCCGATGAGCTTTATTCAAATTAGCATTCAGAATAACTCTGCCTTATAATAACACAAAATGAGTATGAGCGCAAATATGTATTTTAAAACATTCAATAACTGAACAACTGAAGCAATCTTCAAAGACAATCTCCACAATGAAATATGTTCTGCTCTGTTAAAATGTAGCTTGACATTTAGTGTTGACAAATAAACTGCTAAAGTCAGGTATACATTGATTATAATTTACTGAATGGTTTTAATGAGGCTGATGATGTGCCAAGTACTCACAACAAGTCCCCCAAACAGGTACCATTATCTTCCCTATAAGGTCACACACCTAGCACATGGCAAAAGCAAGCTCTAAAACTGTTAATAGTTCTAAACTGCAACACTACTGTCTCAACTTGAAAAAAAATCAAGAGCTAAATAAAACACTAGTTTTATTCCTATTGTCTAAAGTCAATCTGCAAGACAATAATTACAGATATATATAATTTCAAATAAATACCTTGATTTTTCTCAGCTTCTTCTACAGAACCAATATACTTAGTAGTCACTTGATTATCTAATGAAGGGTCCAACGCATAACCTAAAAGGAAAAAAGTACGAATTACTGACTCCATTTTTTGCCATTTACAATTTACTTTAATTCTATACAAATAAACTCACTTCACATTTTCTTCACCAGATGTCAAAAATACTCCTTAACTTAAGACCAATCCCTCTTTCATGAGCTGTGTTTCTATTCAGAAGAATTAACCCAAGTCTAGAGCTGTACCATGAATGACTTCAGTAGAGTATGAAGGGTCTTCTGGGCTAAAGCTAGCACATTGGTATTGTATTATTATTAAGATCCTTCCAGCCAAAATGTCCAACTGTAGTCTTAAATATTGGAAGAGCTTAAAAATACACACACATCACACATTAAAACGTTTAGAAACTTTTCTTATTTTTAAATTTTTTATTTATATTTAAAAAATATATTTTATTGATTATGCTATTACAGTTGTCCCAATTTTCTCACCTTTGCCCCTCTACCTGGTAGCCCCATTCCCTTCAGCAATCCCTCCCTGCTTAGTTCATGTCCATGGGTCATGCATATAAGTTCTTTGGCTTCTCCATTACCTGTACTGTTCTTAATACCCCCATCTATTTTGTACCTACCAATTCATGCTTCTTAATCCTTCCACCTTCCCCCCATATTTCCCCTTCCCCATCCCAACTGATAACCCTCCAAATGATCTCCGTACCTATGATTCTGTTCTATGCTTGTTTGCTTAGTTTGTTATTTGGATTCAATTGTTAATAGTTGTGAATTTATTGTCATTTAATTGTTCATAATTTGGATCTTATTTTTCTTATATAATTCCCTTTAGCATTTCAAATAATAATGGCTTGGTAATGATAAATTCCTTTAATTTTACCTTGTCTGAAAAACACTTTATCTGCCCTTCAATTCTACATGAAAGCTTTGCTGCATAGAGCAATCTTGGATGTACATCCTCGCCTTTCATGACTTCAAATACTTCTTTCCAGCCCCTTATTGACTGTAAGGTTTCTTTTGAGAAATCAGCTGAAAGTCTTAATGGGAACTCCTTTGTACATAACTCTCTGTTTTTCTTTTGTGGCTTTTAAGATTCTTTCTTTATCTTTAATTATTGGCCTTTTAATTATTATGTGTCTTCTTAGGAGTGGGCCTCTTTGCATCCATCTTGTTTGGGACTCTGTGCTTCCTGGACTTATATGTCTATTTTCTTCACCAAATTAGGGAAGTTTTCAATTTCTTGCTCTTCCTCTTCTCCTTCTGGCACCCGTATGATTCAGATGTTGGTATGTTTACAGATGTCCCACAGGTTCCTAAGCCTATCCTGGTTTAAAAAAAAATTCTTTTTTCTTCCTTCTGTTCTGATTGAATGCTTTTTCTTCCCTTGTGTTCCAAATCATTAATTTGATCCTTGGCTTTATCCACTCCACTGTTGGTACCCTATAGATTTTATTTCACATAATGCAATCTTCATTTCTGCCTGAGTCTTTTTTTTACGGTGTTATAGTACCCAATGAGTTCCTGGAGCATTCTGATGACCGACGTTTTTTTTTTTTTTACTTTTTTTTTTTATTTTTTTTTTATTTTTTTTTTTTTTTTTCCTCACCCCACCCCCCCCCCCCCTCTCCCCCCCCCCCCCCCCCTTTCCCCCCCCCCCCCCCCCTTTCCCCCCCCCCCCCCCCCCTGTTTTTTTTTTTTTTTTTTAAGGGTAACACTGCATCTGAGAGGTTGCTTGTCTCCATTTCATTTAGTTCTTTTTCTGGAGTTTTGCTCTGTTCTTTCATTTGAGTCTCATTTATCTCCTCTTTTTGGCAATCTCCCTGGTTTTGTTTTTGGGTATTAAGTAGAGCTGCCTTGACTCCCTGTCTTAGAGCACCTATTAAGCTGTACAGCACAGAGCCTTAGGTAACCTTGCCAAGGCAGGGTAACCCGTGTCACCACCCTGTTGCTGTGTGGGGGAGGGCTCAAAGGGGGCCAATGCTGCTGCCTGGCCTCTGGAGTCTAGCCTTGATAGAAGCTGTCTCCCCATTTCCACTTCACTTTCTCCCCATATGCCACTGGTGCCCTTCCAGCTGTTGCCCTGGCACTGAATCCCAGAAGGGATGGGTCTGTGTGAGTCCTTGTGTGCCCTTTAAGAAGATGCATTTTCTTCTGCTACCCTAACCCTCCTGGTTTTTATAGCCAGAAGTTATGGAGACTTATCTTCCTGGCACAGGGCCCTGGGCTAGACAGTCTGGACTGAGGCTGGGATCACCACTCCCCAAGGTATCCCTCCTGTTTTTATCCACCACATGTGGATACGGAACCACCCTTTCTTATCTCTGTGTCTCCGCACTTCTCCATGTCTCTGCCTCTCCTACCCATCTAGATGGCTGTGACTTCTTTAAATCCTTGACTGTCAGATTTCCACACAGCTCAATTTTCTGGCAATTCTGGGTGATAATGTTCTGTAGTGCAGCTTTATTTTTTTGCTATTGTTGTGCATGGAGGTGAGGCATATTTACTTAAGCCTCCATCTCAATTGGAAGTGCAGAAACTCTTCTTTTTTTAATAGATAATATCTGACTTAGTTATCAAATTATATAAACTATTAAATAATTTTTAAAAAGAATTATGATTTATATATAATCTAGCTATTATTTTGAAAATCCTATTCTGAGTAAAGACAGTGTGTCCTACCAGTTTTAAGACAATACATTTCTTCTTCATAAATCATTATTATTATTCCCCTGGTAAGAGAAGTAAGGGTATCAATTAGCATATGAATACACTCCTTCAACTGGAGATAAGAGTATTCGGTTACATACAAATGTGGTCTTCAATGGCTTATTGTAACTTAAGTGAAAAAAGTGTATACTAACTCGAATCAGTTTTTTCTTAAGTGGGGGTTGCTAGTATAATCAATGTTTGGTTAAGATCAATTTTAATAGAAACCTAGCATATTCACAAAAAGAACTAGATGATTAATCAATCTAGGGTTTAAAACCCATGCAAACAATCATAGAATACAGAATAGTTCTAGCCTATTTTTTTAAGGGTATATCTTAGTAGGTATAGGTATATCTTAGTAGGTATAGTTAACATTTAAATTTTTCAGCTAAAAATGAAAAGGACTGTCTTTAGAAAAGCATTTGTCATCAAACATACTTTCCAAACTAGCTAAGGATGTAAGTGCCCAATTCACCTTCATGAAAAGCTTAATATAGAACCAACCACCTGGCTATTAGCTCATTTGCATATAGGTTTTTTTGAGTATTTAAACATGCTCTTAGCCAGAGGAGAGCACTTGATGGCAGAAAAGCGATGGCAGAAAAGCAACTTCAGAATAAAATTTGTGAAATCACAGGCTTAAATCCCATGAGTTACTTTATCTTTCATCTCTGTGATATACAAAATAGTCTTCTGAAAATAATGTATTTTTTTAACCTCATCTGAGGACTTTTTTTCATTGCATAGAGAGAGAGAGAGAGAGAGACAGACAGACACATCAATGTGAGAGAGCAACATCATTGGTTGCCTCCCATATGCTTCCGGACTAGGGACCGAACCTGCAACCTTGGCATGTGCCCAGACCAGAGATTGAACCTGGAGCCTTTCAGTTTATGGGACAATGCTCCAACCAACTGAGCCACCACTGGCCAGGGCTAAATGATGTGGGTTTTTTTTTTTTTTAAATGAGACTAGATAAGGCTTATATAAAATTTAAACAAAATTCCCCAAGTTAAAAAATCCTCATTTCAATCATAAAAATGTATCTAGAATATAATCGTCTTGAAGGAAATTTATGTCTACATAAACAGTGTTGCAGTGTGTGTTTGGAGGAATGAAGTAGAAGGCAGAGAGGGAAGGCGACCCCTGGTCCTTCCTGTATGGACTGTGTAAGTACCAATCCCCAGCGCATCTGATCACAGTCTTATTTCTGAGAAAAGGAACCTGTGCTCCCCTTTTCCAACCTCTGCGGTAAAATCTTACTGCTACCATCACCATTACGCCTACTGCCCCCACCCCCAGGTAATTAGGGGTTAAGGGTGTGTTTCCTTTACAAGTAAGAGAAGTTAAATATTTAGCTGTATGTCCTACTAGAAGTCAGCTAGTGATAGAACAAGATGTAACTCTGACACTACGGAGTTTCAGTCCAATTCAGTTTCTACTACCCTATGTCTCAAATAAATGAATATATTTGCATTTTAGTTCTGAAATACTCTCACTTATCTTTCTGAAGCTTAGTCTCCATTTTATCTTTTTAATGAAGTTAATGCCTACTTTTTCATTTGTAGTCCATTTTGAAATGGCTGTCAATTTATTACTTATCCTTAAAATTATCAACCCTAACATCCTAACAGGTAAATGAGAGATAACTTTAAACAATTTGCAAAAGAATGGTGGTCACGAATACAGGCATACCTCTAAGATATTGTGGGCTCGGTTTCAGATACCACAATAAAGGAGCATTGCAATAAATCAAGTGATAAACTTGTGGAGGGTCTTTAATTTGTAAAAAATGCAAAATCTGTGAAGTACAATAAAACAAAGCACAATAAAATGAGGTAAGCCTATATATGTAAAAACCTTCAATCTTACTAGTGGCCCAAAAGAATAAAATTTTAACAGAGATATATTTTGTTTATCAAAAAAACAAAGAAAGAATGATCATAAGGCTCTCGGGTAAGGAGAAATAGGACTTTCATACGTGGCAGCATTCAGATGGGAGAATTCTTTTGGGGAGCAATTTGACAATATATAACAAATGCTTTAAAAACATTTATATTCTTAGTCCTACTTCTGACAATTCTCTTTAGAAAATAATGAGAAAAACTCAACGTTCTATGCACAATGATATTCACCATCACATTTTTAAAAAGCATGTTACTGCAATTTAATATATACATCACCACATTTTTAACAGTGAAAACTGGAACCAATTTGAAATTTAAATGATTCAAGAAAGTTTAATATAAATATCTTCATTCAGTAGAATATTTTTAAAATCATTTAAAGGTTAATAAAGAGTTTCTAGTACTGAAGTTAAAACTAAATTACTGATAACGACGGTGAAACTAAAGGCTTTTAAATTCTATCCTCCACTTCCATATACAGGTTTAGAGAAAATTTTGGGTGAACACAGAACAAAGGGAAGAAACCTCACTGAGAAGCCCCCAGGAAGACTAGGAAGGGAAGAGGTGGGAACCCAAGGAAAAAAGGGAGGGAAACAGGGCAAAAGAATCACACAAACCATGACAGACTGAGAAGTCAGAATAAATACTACAAGTAGGAGCCAAAAGCAAATCTGTAGAACCAGTAAATGGGACGATACAGCAAATAAGATTATCTTTACTGATAAGGGCCCTGCAGGCAAGTTTTGTGATAAACTAAATGTACAATGTGAATCTTCCAGAAATAATAAACTTAGATTATAACACTGCTACCACTAAACATGGCAACAAAGTATACCCCAGCAGAGTTACAGAGTGATATAACACTTAGGTATTCACGTGCCGTCTCCTTTTATGTCTTGCAGATAACACCAGTACAAGGTGTGCTCCTTGGTAC
The DNA here is from genome assembly GCF_021234435.1 of Artibeus jamaicensis. NCBI lineage: Eukaryota > Metazoa > Chordata > Mammalia > Chiroptera > Phyllostomidae > Artibeus > Artibeus jamaicensis. The sequence goes on from NW_026521812.1 coordinate 21,586,925, forward strand.
TCTGCACATGAGGGAAGGCAACAGGAAAATCTCACAGCCTTACATTCTAAAGAGTGAAAGAATCACTCTCTGAATCACTGTCTGAGGTCAGACAAAAAATTTCTATGAGAAAACTGTATGACTTTTAAATCAATAGAAGCTATACTTGCTTAATACCTGGGGGATAAAAAAAAAAAGACTGCTAAACCTGAGACCGATTAACTATTTTATTAATTAAATTTCAAAGAAATTGCTTTCAGTTCTAAGATAATCATAAGGGAGACAAACTCTAATATTCTTTGTTTTGCAACTTTATTCTAAGTTGCCTTCTACAGAATAGCCACGTTCATTTTTTGTCTTAAATTCACTAAATAGTTCAACCTGTGCCCTAGCCCCACTCTCTCCCAACGGGAAAGGCAAACATCACCAGGCATTAAAAAAAAAAAGTAAGGTTGTTTCTGAACCCAGGTCTAAAGACAACTAAATAATTTTAAATGGTTACTCTTTTCTATAGGATAATTTAAGAAATTAGGTATCAATATAAGCTTACATGGACATTTTTTCCTGCCTTGTTTTAAAGTAGACGTAAGCTATCTAAATTATTGTTTAAGGCCCTTCTAAGGTCTAAGAAAATAAGCAAAGTCTTTAAATCTGTTTTATTACAGGCTAAGATACAATAACTTCAGGATGCAACAGAGTTAATTTTTATGCACTGCTTATATGCTTACACGGATCTCTTATACAAGCAATGGGCACAATGCATTTATAACATTTTGTTGAACTGGAAGTGTCAGTGAAGTCTTCTGGGATATTTTAGAGGGTCACAGTCACAGCTGTGATATTGGGCTCACGGTTAAGTCAATTATAAGCTCACTATGCTGAAATACAATCTAACAAGTGACAATCTTTCTACAAGTAGTTTTTAAGAATATACTTTGCTGAATAATTAAGACTGTATTAAACTTCTAAACTAATTTAGAAATGAATCTGTTTGCATCACTAAGTATTAGAAAAAAGTAATTTTCTAACATTAAAATATAATGTAAATTATGACACAATCAATGGATTATTATATAGCTCTTAAAACCAATAAGCTTTGAGACTCTAATGCTGAAAATGCTGATGATAAAATATTGAACAAAAAAGTGAAATGCAAAATATTCAGTTTAGAAATGTTACAGCTCTGTAGTACAAATATGAACATGAAAAAAGACCTGGAGGGACAAAGACCACAATGCTGAGAGTAGATCTTTTGGTACAGTGGGATTATGAGTACATTTTCTTTTCTTTTTCCTAAATGTCTACAATGTGTTTATATTACTTGTTAATGAAAGTAACTGTTATCAAAAAGCACCACTGAAAACATAATGTTGTTTAACTTTTTTTGGTCCTATCTTATAACAATGGAAATTAATGGTACATAGGACAGAAAGATTTGTTTAGAACTTTAAAAAAATCCAACAGCAAGAAACAAAAGGAGTTACTAGAATTCTAACTGCAAGGAAAAAATTTTAAAAAGACAATATTGCTGACATCTAAACTGTGATTATTAAACCTATTCTAAAAAAATTCAGTTTTCTTTTTCAATTACTCTTTTGAGAAAAATATCAGCCCAAGTACTTAATTCATAAAAAGGATCACAACTACAACAGCTGTAACTCATTCACTTTGTAAGCCCACCCCTATTAAAAAACTCTTTAAAGCAGAAGCTGATCAGTGTGTCTGTCAAACTGCAGGTGTGGATTACAGGAAGCGAAAGGAAAGGCAGCACCAAATAGGGACAAACCTGGTAAACGTGACCAGGACCCTGATTTGCTGAACTCGCAGCAAGGACATCATGAAGACCAGCTTCTCTTAGAGAGGATAGCTAGCCCTGTGGATGCACATGAACCTTTTTTATATTTTGCCATTGATAGTTGGTGATTATTTTACACAATATATTTCTGGCCATTCTATTTCCTGACGCCCTTCAGTGATCAACAGAAAATTTTTCAGTGATAAGATTTGAGAAACAGAGTAAGGTCAACTAGTCTATACAATAAAACATGTAACCTCTTAATCTATCCTGTCATTTACTAACTTCAATAGCAATCTGCATATAATGGACATTCAATATCAAGTACAATGACAGAGAATATTTTGTTTTTAAGACCAGAGAATGTTTCTAGTACTCAGAAATCATGGTAGATTTAGAATGACAATGAAAAATATTAGTTTACCTTCCCATTTGTATAATTATTTATAGATGTGTATTAGAAAAACACAATACCCTTTTTGAGTGGTATTGTGTTTTCTTACACACCCCCCCACTTCTAATAAAGTCAAACTTGAAACTATAAGTCTAATCAATCACCTTACCATATGTGGCAAAAGTTCTTCTTTGCTGTTCAAACATAAAATCATTGATATGAGCTGGTTCGGCATATCCAGAAAGCATATTTCTAGGGGCAGCCATTTGCTGTGTCCTAAAGGGATTTTCTGGTCCAAACTGTAATGTTATTTTAAAAAAAGAAGAAGAAAAGAAAAAAACTTAAACTCTGAGTACATAAAGATAGAATTACTAGGATAATATATAGTGTATAACGTATTTTCAACTTGAAATCATCAGGGGCTGAATAACCTAATTGGGAGCATGCTCACCCCACTTAGCTCAGGGCTGCATACAGGGAGATGGCTGATGAGGACAGTCTGTCGACCTGAGGGCAGAAGGAGAGGAATCTAGCTCATCCAAGTCTACATGTGGCTTTTAAATTTAAATTAATTAAAACATTCAGTTCCTCACTCACACTAGGCACATTTCAACAGCTCAAAGGCCATGTGTGGTTATTGGCTACTATATTTCCATTACAACAGGAAGTTCTATTTGACAGTGTTTCTCTAGATAACTGAGACTTACTATAGTTTTGTTTAAACTATGATGTGGCCAGGTTGGGGTAACTTTTATAGGAATAATGGCACCATGATGTAATTAAAAAACCACATATTTCTCCTCGACTAGATTATGAATTCTTCAAAGGCAGAGACTCAGAATCCTCAAAACTTACCACGGTGCCTGGAATACAGAAAGCACTAATAAAAGAAAGATTAATCAGAATACCATTGAGGGCAGAAGACAGTAAAATAGACAATAAAAGTAAAGTGCTTGAAAAAGTCTCCAGGAAGCCCTGGTTGGTATGGCTCAGTGGACTGAGTGCCAGCTTGCAAACCAAAAGGCCACTGGTTTGAATCCTAGTCAGGGCACATACCTGGGTTGTGGGCTGGGTGCCCAGTTGAGGGCATGTGAGAGGCAACCAATCCATGTATCTCTTACATATCCACATTTCTCTCCCTCTCTTTTCCCCTCCCTTCTCCTTACTCTAAAAATAAGTAAGTAAAATCTTTAACAACAAAAGAAAAAGTCTGAAGGAAGAGACATTACAACTGTAAATAAAATTTCTCCACTCTGAAAAGTCAAACTATGAAAGTCTACACAGAATAGCACCATTATTACCCATTTGTTTATAATGCTTTCTTTCAGTTTCCAGAATGGCCTTCCAAATGTTATTTAATTTGTACAAAAATCCTGTAAAGTTAGAGAAGTATCTGCATTCTCATATTAGAAATGAAGATAAAGGTCAAATATGATGCATTTCACCTGCCTTAGAGCCAATTGTTTTATTAATTAGAAGAACCAGGGCTAGAAGAAATCCTAATCTAGCATTCTATTACACAATATTCCTTAAACATACAACCATAGCCTCTAGCTTAAAAAGAAGTTATTGGGAAAATTCCACTCTTTTCCTTTTTTGTTTTTAAATAAAGAATAAAATGAACCTCCCACTTTGGAAATAATGCAATCAGATATGATATTTTTATTTGAACTCTGGAAGGTCTACTGTCAAGATGACACACACTGACATTAGAGCACCTTAGGGCACTGGCATTAGAAACCACATTTCCTACGATATATACCAAGAGCCGTCAATATAAAGTTATTCATCTTCTTTTAACCAGAATGTTGCCTCCTCTAAATATCAATATTATATCATGCACAAAAATCTACATTTAAAGAGTGTTGGATTTGTCTATTTTTTCTGCTTAAGAAAATTAATAATAATATTCTTTATCAATAGCTTCCATTTTAAAATGATTCAATCTTAAAGTATCTCATTCATATATAAAGCTTTTATTACTGTTTATCTAAATTAAAATAAAGGAGAATACAAGATGTTGTAGTCCAGGTTAGCTTTTCCTGCGCTGCTGGGGGAAACAAAGGGGAGAAAGAGTAGAAATCTAGATTGCTGAATGCTGGGATTTTCAGTTAACTTCATTCAGTCGTGAACTTTATTACAAAACAAGAAACATCCGTAAAATTCAAGACAATAAAATGATTTGAAAGTTTCCTAGATGCTCCACCTGCTATAGTTAGCTACCATCTGCATAGCTACATGTGATTATTTCTAAAACAGTAATATCCCCACTACTCTTATTTTTACTTCTATCACATATAATAAACTGCCAATCATAATTATAATTTCCATTTGAAAGTAGAAAATACAATTTCCATAGTCTTGTTTCATTAAGATTTTACAAATGGAGAACAATTATTCTATAGGCCATACATATCAAACTGGCTCCAATTTGTAAAGAAAAATTCTCAGTGTTAAAGAACTTTGATTTCTATACAAATAAAGATCCATATATTACAGTTAAGTATATCTAATGTGGTATTATTCCTAACTCAGTCTAAAAACTTAAACACCCTTTTGTTTTTTAAAGTATATTTTATTGACTATGCTATTACAGTTTTGTCCTGATTCTGCCCCTTTGCCTCCCTCCGCCCAACAATCCCCACACCTTTGTTCATGTCCACGAATCATGTGTGTAAGTTCTTTGGCTACTCCATTTGCTATGCTGTATTTTCCATCCCCATGGCTATTCTGTACCTACCTATCTGTACATTTTAATCCCCTCACCTCTTCACCCATTCTCCCCTCTCATCCGCCATCCACCAAAAGGTTCTCCGTATCCATGATTCTATATCTGTTCTTAATTGTTCAGTTTGTTTTTCAGATTCAATTGTGTTTTTTTAAAATGTATTGTTGTTCAGTTACAGTTATCCTGTCTTTTTCCCCCTTGCTCGCCCCAACACCATTACCCCCACTCCCAGTCAGTCGCCCCCACTTGTCCGTGCCTATGAGTCCTCTATTTGTGATCTTTTGCTTGCCCCTTTCCCTGCTATCCCCCTCCCCCACACCTCTGGTCACTGTCAGTTTGTTCTGTTTCCAACTATTGATAGATATATAATTTTTGCCATTTTATTGTTCATGTTTTGATCTTCTTTTTCTTAAATAAGTCCCTTTAACATTTCATACAATAATGGTTTGGTGATGGTGAACTCCTTCAGTTTTTTCTTGTCTGGGAAACTCTATCTCCCCTTAGATTCTAAATTGATAGCCTTGCTAAGTAGAGCAATCTTGGTTATAGATCCCTTCTTTTCATGACTCTGAATATTTCTCCCCAAACTCTTCTGGCCTGCAAAATTTCTTTTGAGAAATCAGCTGATAGTCTTATGGGAATTCCAATGTAAATAATTAACTTCTTTTCTTTTGCAGCTTTTAAGATTCTGTCTTTAACCTTTGGTATTTCAATTATCATGCATCTTGGAGTGGGCGTCTTTGCATCCACCTGGTTTGGGACCCTTCCTGCACTTACATGTCTATTTCCTTCACTAATTATGGGACATTTTCTTTATTTTTTCAAACAGGTTTCCAATTTCTTGCTCTTTCTCTCTCCCTCTGGCAACCCTATGATGTGAATGTTGGACTTCTTCAAGTTGTCCCAGAGGCTGCTTATACTATCCTCATATTTTCAGGTTCTTTTTTCTACTTCTTGTTCTGACTGGGTGTTTTTGCTTCCTTATATTCCACATCTTTGATTTGATTTTTGATTTTATCCATTCTACTGTTGTCCCCTATAAATTGTTCTTTGTTTCAAGTACCTTTGTTTCTGACTGGATCTTTTTATGCTGCTAAGGTCCTCACTAATTTTCTTGAGCATCTTTATAACCAGTGTTTTGAACTCTGCATCTGATAGACTGCTGATCTCCATTTTGTTTAGCTCTTTTTCTGGAGTTTTGATCTGTTCTTTCATTTGGGCCATATTTCTTTGTCTCCTCATTTGGACAGCCTCCCTGTATTTGTTCCTGTGGATTAGGTAGAGCTGCTTTGACTCTGTATCTTGGTAGTGTGGCCTAATGTAGTAGGTGTCCTATAGTGTTCAGTGGCACAGGCTCCCCTATCACCCAAGCCGGGTACTTGAGGTATGCCCTTCATGTGGGCTGTGCACACCCTCCTGTTGTAGTCAAGCCATGGTTGCTATTGGCAGATAAACAGAGGGGATTTACCTAGACCAGTCAGCTACAGGAACTGGCTATGACCACCGAAGGCCAACCTCTGCCCTCTGTGCAGGGGCAGGGTGGTGGTGCTCCAAAATGGTCTGTAGCTGTGTACTGGGTGCGTTAGTCCTGGGGTTTCCCTGATGGTACAGGCCAAGGTCAGCCCCCACCTGTATTTTGCCATGGGCCATGCTGCCTAAGCTATAAAGCAATCTGAGAGGGCTGCTATTTGTCCTGGGCTTGGAGATTCTCAGGAGAAGACAAGCTGTGAATCTAGGTTGGCTGCTGGTAGTGCTGGTCCTGGGGCTAACTGAGGCAAGCTATTGCTTGAGAGGATTTAGAAAGTTGTGAAACATGAACCAAGCTCAACCATGCATATGGAAAAGCTTCGTGGGTGGGCCCTTAAACTGGGTGGGGTTGAGTCTCTGGGGATCTCCAGGACAGGTCCAACTGTGTTGGCCAGTCTCAGATATGGCACCAGTTTACCAGCTCTATGTGGGGAGGGTTTAGAAAAAGTACAATGGCCTCTGCTCACCTTGATGCCAGACACTCCAGTTTCTCCCTATATATCACTGGAGCCTTTCAAGCTGCGCCCCGCCCAGGGGACTGGAGCTCAAGAGGAAGTGAGTCTGAGTAGATGAGTCTGTGTGTGGGTTTTTTATGAGGAACTGCTTAGGGGTCCAGAAGTTTCTTCCACTGACTCAATTCCTGCTGGTTTTTGCAGCCAGAAGTTGTGGGGACTTTTCTTCCTGGCATTGGAACCCTGGGCTTGGGCCTGGTGTGGGGCTGGAATATCTCGCTCTTGAGATATCCTTCCTGAGTTTTTATCCTCCACATGTGGGTGTGGGACCACCCGGTTCTGCATCCGCATCCTTCTTACCAGTGTGGATGGAGGAGTTTCTGAATTCTGTAGTTGTCAGACTGCCATTCAACTCGATTTCTGACAATTCTGAGTGACAGCTGTTCTATATTTTAGTTGTAATTCTGATGTGATTCTGTGAAGTGGTCAGCCTTCGTTGCCATCTTGACCCGAAGTCATCTAACATCCTTAAGTTTTATATATATTTATGCTGAGACATCAAAAAAAATTCTAATGATATAGGAAGCTGTCTGGGGATGTCCCAACTACTCCTGGCTCACCTTAACTGCCTGGTTACTGGCAGCTATTGAAGCTGACCTCATAGACATTAAATTTCAACAGACGAAGGCAGAGAATGTTACTTAAAAGATTCTGCTCTTCCTAGTTATTCAAAAAGAAAAAAAAAGTCTTCTAGATGTTGCTGGTCTCTGAATATGCAACTCTTTTAATCACTAAAAAACAAATAAAAAAGCATATAAAAACACATAACTGATTTCCAAACACTTCTTTTCAACCTTTGGTAGTTAAATGCAAGTTTATAATTGAAGTGATTTTTAAAAATACACACTCAAGTTAATTAGCTATAAGTATTAAACAGTTCTTAGCTAAAACAATGTTAAAATATGTAGTAGTCAATTATAACTGTAATCTCCCATATAAAAAATACACACATTTCAGTATTAATTCAAATGACTGCACACCCCAAAATGTGTGGTGTTCCTGGGAGAGGTAATTTTCTTTGCATCTTTCACCTGAGTAGTGACATATTTATAGAGTTGAGAGAAAAGCATTTTTTATTTTTTTAAGGCAATGGTTGATAAATCTACAGATCTGTACAGTATAAGGCAGTGATTCTCAAAAGTCTTCAGTAGGTAGAGAATTTGAGGGTCAATATCTTAGCAGTATATAACAACATCACAGGATTAAGGAAATTTATACTAGTAAAAAGACATAGGCATGTACCCTGCAAACCCCACCATGGCCTACAAACTGGTCTTCCAGTTATAGAACAACTGCTAACAGTGATCTAGACTCAAATGTGCAAATCTGTCACTTGTTGGCAGTATAATATGAGACTTGGTTTCCTTGCTATAAAATAGGGATAACAGTATTTACTTCATAGGGTTGTAATGAAGTTTAAAGAAGATAGGTATATAAATTTACAAGCCTCTCAGTATGGTACTTGGCATACAGTAATAAAAGGTAGTTTTATTTTATTAGTTTCTATCCTTGTTCTTTTCCATGATGCAAAAAGAACCTTTACCAAATTCGCCTTCCTATATTCAGTTTTATTTATGTTACTCTTCCCTTAAAGAACCTTAGAAATCAAGACCAAATTTATTAAATCAAGACCAGCTCTTCACCTTGGTCCCCAGAGCCCTGTGCAATGTTATCAAAACTACCATTCTAATCTTACCTCCCATTCTCCCCTACTGAGAATGATTTAAGCATTCCTGTTCTTTAGAGCTTCTATGATTTAGCTCATGCTGTTCTCTTCTGCCTGAACTCTTTCCTCGTAAAAGCTTTCCTAGCTATCAATGCCAGTAACGGTAAAATAAAGAACAGTAAGTGCTACCATTTATTAATGCCTACTGTGTCAGAGAGTTTCCTAAGCATATCATATATTATCTCATTTATCCTTATAAATCAGTAAAGTAGAAATTATCTTCATTTTACCTAACAAGAAAACAAAGATAATCCAAAGTCACACAAGACCAAAACGGCAGCCTGTTTAACTCCAAATCTTATGTTCTTAACCTAGATTGTACTGCTTACTTTAAATATTATCTTTCTCATGGAACATTTCCTAATCTTTACAACCACATGCAATCTCTCTTTACACATGAACAGTACTTTAGAGACACTAGAAGAAATAGTCTGGTCTCTATCTTTTAAAAAATACACTTAGCTTATCATCTCTAGTAAACACTAGCTTGAAGAGAGGGGTCATACTTTGTTTCTAACAACGCATTCTCAAATAGGGGAACTTGAATTTCACCTAGCAAAGTTCCTGGTAATACCTTTCCAGACTTGGCCAAGTTACATACATCCTAGTCATAAAATCCAAAGTTAATAATATGTTATATCACAGACAATTCATTTGCCAACCAGGAAAAACTAATTTTTCTTCACTTTTCAATCTCATCATTCTTTTCTTAAATCGTGGAGAAGAAGTGAAGTATTTCTAACATAAACTAATTTATACATTAGGTTGGCCAGAGAGTTTGTGGGGTTTTCGCCATAAAATAAAGGACATACTTTTTCATTTTCACCAATAACTTGTTTGATTTGGATATTTTCAGTATGTCACCTCTCTCCCATGTGGTATAACATCGATTGTTCTCCATTAATGTCTCGATTTGATTGCTATCAACTTCAACTGGTCTACTCAACCGTGGGAAAAAATCTTGATTTCTGATACCCAACCATCACCCAGCAAGAAATCTACAGCATGACACTTTGCAAACCACTTTTGACACTTTTGATCAGTCACAGCACCTCCTCCATAATACACAGCACAAATCTTTTTTTGTTTCTGTTGTGTTTTTACTTTTCTTGAAATAATAAAGCATTATATACTGAAAATGTGTATTTTCTCCCATTTTCAATATTAAAATGGCTACACAAAAATTCACCAATTTATTAGTTGTTTCTAAACACATGCTCATAATGACAGCTGTCACAATAAAATCTAACAAAATTGTTTCAAATGAAGTTAAAGACAACTAAGCACTACTAGAGCCACCTTACAGAAAAAAAAACAAAAACTTTCGGGCCCACCCAATACTCAGTGGGAGGCTGCCTACCATGAGAATATAGAAGGACTGACAATCCCACAAAGAGAAGAGGCCTAATGCCTTGTCTATATCACCAGCAAAAATCTTGATCTTTCAAATTTTCTTGAAAATTTTGAAAACTGTAATCAAATAGCCATTTATTAGTTATACACAGGATCTAAAATTTTAAGAAAAACAGGTTTCATAAAAAATACATATACTGACATAGGAATGTCATATCCCACATTACTTGAAATTTTCTCATTTTCTAAATTCAGTGATCCTATTTTATTGAAGTACTTTTCATTAAAAAAATCATGAAGCATGTAATAATATATACAACCTCTCTTCAACGTGATGGCTAAAATGATGCTACGGAATATGGGACAGCCTGTAGTTCAACAGGGTGAAGGATTTAAGAAATAATGGAATAAAATTTAAAATGTGCTGCAGTCTCAGAGCACGAGAAGGAGGTTTTTGCTTGCTGTGTGCCCAGAGAAGAGGCAGAGTACTCTCTAAACACACCACTGACTTCACAGGCCGTGCCGCATATTTCAACCGCTATGTTTTAAGTGACTAAGCAGGCAAATTTGACTCTGCTTTATCAAAAAACACAAAAACCAAAAAACCAATGATTATATACTAAAAAATGAAAAATATTACTAAGTACCTTTTTCTACCAAGACGCAATAAGATTTGGCTTTTTAAAGTGTTCCTTAAGAGTCCTGCCACTAAGACTCTAAAACAAATTTGTTTGTTTTCTGGCCATTTCATGGCATTTCTATTTTGTCAACCAGGCATTCTTTGTCTTTTAAAGGTAAAATAGCTAGCAATCTTTTCTACAAATGTTCCTAAATGCACAATTGTCACTATCTGTTCCCCTTCCTCACCTACTTTAATGCGTTCATCACCATATATCACTATCATCATGTGGAACAAAGACTCCATAAGACGCCTTATGCAGAGCAGGCAATACACCCTGCGACTGCTGTCGAGCCCTGACCACAACGTGTATGGCGCCTCTTTTTAGTGTTTAGCACAGCAGCATGCATAACCAGATGCTTCATAATGTACTGTGCAGTAACAACGTTAATAAACCAAATTCTTCTTCCCTAATGGTTAATTTGCAATGTGCCCTTATCAATACTGAGAGGAAGATGTTAACTAAGTTCACATTTAAGAATCGGATATTCTGAGATTTCCTTTTTTCAAAAGAAATAGTTCCATGCTACCAGATGGTTCTATGTTGGTAGCTAAACATTAGTGGATTTTTAAAAGTATTCTCACAAAAGCATATACAATATTTAAACTTTTGTAGAAGGACATATTTTCTTTCTTTTTCTTTTTAAATTGAGAGGTAGTTGCCATATAACAGGATATATTTTCTAAAAGCTTAAATAGTATACTTTTGTGAAAAATGTACCATTTAGCTACCTATGTATAATTTAAATAGTTTAGCAAAAGGCAGAATCTTAAGTATGGCATGGTTTCTCACCTCAGGAGCAAACATGGTCTCATAGGTGGGATTATACTGAACTTCTTTGACGGCAGGGTCAAGGTGAACTCCGGTCTCCAAATCTTCCTAAAAGAAAACCAAATGAACATTAGATATCTGATAAGTAGTTGTTTTATTTAAAAACTACACTAAATCATTTTAAAACCTCAATTTTACTATTACTACTTTAGTGCCACATAAGTAATAATTTAATAAGCAAAGACTAATAAAAGTAATGTATATAAGTATAAAGGTTAGAATGTATAATAATTTTTTTTCTTCCAAAATATTGACTTTACCCCATCTGAGCAAATAAAAAATTTCTAAATAAGTTAACATTACTCAAAGCCTTAAATTTGAGAGTCCAACTCCCCTCTTCTATTAACTGAGAAAAAGACCTGCTCTTCTAGTTCTAAATTCAGAAGCACTTTCTTTATTCACCAAACTTTAGTAAATATATACCCAGATGGCACTGGTCAGGGATTGCACAGGAAACAAAAGAAAGTGGCAGGACCGAAATCTAAATCTCAAGTCTTATCATCTATGTCAATGTTTCAACCTTCTTACCAACCTCATCTCCACTAAATAATCACTGGCTGTCTACTTCTTGTGTAACCCTACCACTTATGTATTTTCAAACTGAAAGACGTGCCTGCCCCAAATTTGGGAGGAATAATGGTTGTCAATGCTGCTGTTGAGTTCTGTTTACATTTACATTGGTGAAACATTATGTTATTTATGTTATTAAATATTTTACCACATTTTTTGCTTCAAAAAAATTTCCCCCTCTGAAACCTAGGTCCGAAAAATACAGCAATTCCCAAACTGGTATCTCTAGCCTGAACCTCTCCCCTAAACTCTAGAGATTTGTGTATCTAACCTTCAATTCATTATCTTTTCTCCCACTATGTCTAACAGACACCTCTAGCCTTTATTCCCCAATGACACCTTCCAGCCTTCTCTAAGTTAACTGCAATGCCATCCTTACATTTGCTCATAAAAAAATTCCTGGAGTTATCTGACTCTCTTTCACTCACCTCTGTCCAATTTACCACACACCTGGATTATTGTAATAATCTCTTAACAAGTCTCTCTGCTTCTGTCCATGCCCAGCAGCCTCACTCCACATAGCAGCCAGGGAATATTTTAAAATATTTGTCAGATTATATTACTCCTTTGCTCTTAAACCCTCTGGCACCTTCCTCACTCAGAACAAAGGCCTAAAAAAGGCTTACGAGGCTCACTACCAGTTCAGAAAGTAGGGATGGTTCCCTACGGTAGTTTTATAGAGCATTTTGTCTTTCTGTACTGTCCTGTTAACTTAGCTTTTACATACTAAAAAGAAGTTTTTGTAGAGGTTTTATTTCCACATTAAACATGTTATAAGTATTTTTCATTTAACTTAACTAGGACATTCAAGTTATGCTTTGAACTTTTAAAGGAAGTTACATGTTGTTTATAAATTACATTTCAGTAAAGCTGATATTACAAAATTGCTGTTACAAAATTAGGACATTTGAATCTGACTGGTTGAGAATTTAGCCTTGATCTGTCCCTCTTGCTCCCCTTTATCCCAACCCCTGTCCTCACGTAGCCCTGTGCCTATCTCACTGTAGTCCAGCCTCACTGCCTCATTTGCCATCCCAGAATCTACTGAAGGACAATCCTGCCTCAGGTCTCTGGACTTACCGTTCCCTCTTCTTGGAACCTGGATACCCGCATGACTATTCTCTCTTCTTTCAGGTCCCTGCTCCGTTTTTCTACTTTCCCCTTACCTTGCTTCAACTATCTCCACTATACTTATCACCACCTGACACACATATTTATTGTCTACCTCCCTCCACTAAATATAAGCTACACAAGTTGGATTTTATATGCACAAAAAGTATCTTCTTTTATATATATTTTATTGATTATGCTATAACAGTTGTCCGATTTTTTCTCCCCCTCTGCCCTGTACCCTTCCCTCCCACCCTCATTCCCCACCTTAGTTCATGTCCATGGATCATACATGTAAGTTCTTCGGCTTCTCCATTTCCCATACTGTTCTTAACCTCCCTGTGTCTATTTTGTACCTACCATTTATACTTCTTATTCCCTGTACCTTTTCCCCCATTCCCCCCACTCCCTCCCTGCTGAAAACCCTCCATGTGATCTCTATTTCTGTGAATCTGTTCCTATTCTAGTTACTTGCTTAGTTTGTTTTCGTTTTTTTTAGGTTTGGTTGCTGATAGTTGTGAGTTTGTTGTCATCTAGTGATTGTATTTTTTATCTTTTTTTCTTAAATGAGTCCCTTTAACATTTCATATAATAAGGGCTTGATGATGACGAACTCCTTTAACTTGACCTTATCTAGGAGGCACTTTATCTGCCCTTCCATTCTAAATGATAGCTTTGCTGGATAGAGTAATCTTGGATGTAGGTCCTTGCCTTTCATGACTTTGAATACTTCTTTCCAGCCCCTTATTGCCTGTAATGTTTCTTTTGAGTAATCAGTTAACAGTCTTATGGGAACTCCTTTGTAAGCAACTGTCTCTTTTTCTCTTGTGGCTTTGAAGATTCTCTCCTTACCTTTAATCTTGGGTAATGTAATTATGATGTGCCTTGACGAGTGCTTCCTTGGGTACAACTTTTTTGGAACTCTCTGAGCTTCCTGGACATCCTAGAAGTCTATTTCCTTTATCAGAATGGGGAAGTTCTCCTTCATTATATGTTCAAATAAGTTTTCAATTTCTTGCTCTTCCTCTTCTTCTTCTGGCACCCCTATGATTCGGATGTTGGAATATTTAAAGTTGTCCTGGAGGTTCCTAAGCCTCTCCTCATTTTTGTTTTTGAATTCTTGTTTCTGCATTCTCTTCTGGTTGAATATTTATTTCTTCCTTCTGCTCCAAACCACTGATTTGAATTCTGGTTTCCTTCCCATCACTGTTGTTTCCCTGTACATTTTCCCTTATTTCACTTTTCATAGCCTTCATTTTTTTCCTGTATTTTGTGACCACAGTCTGCCATTTCTATGAGCATCCTGGTTACCAGTGTTTTGAACTCTGCATTTGATAGGTTGGCTATCTCTTCATCGCTTAATTGTATTTTTTTCTGGAGCTTTGATTTGTTCTTTCATTTGGGCCTTTTTTTTTTGCCTTGGCCTGCCTATTATGTAGTAAAGGACAGAGCCTTAGGTATTTGCCAGGGCAGGGTAACCCAGGTCATTGCGTTGTGGTATCATATGTGGGGAAGGGTCTGAGAGGGAACAATGCTACTTGCAGCTGGCTGTCAGTCACTTCCTCCGCTACCCATAAGCAAATTGGGCTGTTCTGGTGCTGATTCCCAAGTAGGTGGTTTTGTGTACATTCTAGGACCCTGTGGGTCTACTCAGTGAATTCTCCTGTGAGGCCGGGAGTTTCTCCCACTGCTGCTGCAACCCCCACAGATTTTTCAGCCAGAGGTTTCAAGGCTTCATTTCCCCACAATGGAACCCTGGGTTGTGGTTGTGGGTTCTGTCTTACTCTCCAGTTGTTCCTTCCGGTTTATCCCCATACAGATGTGGGACTACCCACTCTGCCAGCTGCCTTGCCCACCCTGGTCCTCCAGCCACCACCTTGCCATTTGTCCTCTCCACTGGGACTGCCTGTCTCTCCTCTCCTACCAGTCTGGATGAACATTTCTTCTTTAACTCTTTGGTTACCAGACTTCCATACAGTTCAAATTTCTGGCAGTTTTGGTTATTTTTGTTTTTAAATTTGTTGTTGTCCTTATTTTGGTTGTGCGAGGAGGCAAAGTATATCTACTTATATCTCCATCTTGGCCGGAAGTCCATAAGTGTATCCTTAATCACTAGAACTACCCCTACCATATCACCATTTTTATTCTGTTAGTCTCTCACTGATGGCAGGATACACCTGTCAATACGATGCAAAGGCAATGGAAAATAATTATCGCAAATTTTGCAAAACAGGCGGGATATCATGACACTGACAGTGATGCTGGGGAAGAAGCAATGCCACTGACGAATGAAGACCTGGTAGAATTAGAGCATTTAATGACCAAAGACTACAAAACTGACATGAAAAATAACACCACTGGCACACAGATATTCTTCCAAAATTTTACATATTTTTAAAGATTTTATTTATTTATCTTTAGAGGGGAAGGGAAAGAAAAAGGGAGAGAAGTATCAATGTATTGGTTGCCTGTCATGTGTCCCCTGCTGGGAACTGGCCTACAACCCAGGCATGTGCCCTGATTCGGAAGTAAACCGAGGTTGTTTGGTTTGCAGGCCCGTGCTCAATCCACTGAGCTATACCAGTCAGGGCAAATTTTTACATATTTCAAAACACCCTTCACCAAAGCAGGCAACTTAGTTTTTCTGCTTTTCAAAGGCACAATCCTTCAGGTATGATGCCGCTAAACTTCCTTCCCTATTACTTCTAAAACTGCCCAAATCTTTACCATTATCTTACCCTCCTCATGATTTTAATTTCTACCACAGATTTTCATCTGCAGCCTTGACTGCACTCCTGGTTTTTGGATCTACATATCTAATTCGCCTTTTGAGCTTTACTGTACGGGTGTTTCACAGAATCAGACTCTTTGCTCTGCCTAAAACAGAAGTTGTCATTCCCCCACAACTCAGCCTGCACTCCCTAACAAATCGGACACCGAGTTTTACTGATCCTACCTCTGCACTATTTCTGCAGCATCTCCACTCCCAACATCCCTTTTCCACATGGCAGCCACGACTACCCTAGTTCAGGGCTTCATTGTAACCTGCCTGGTCTATAAAGCTTCCTTATCAGGTTTAATATTCCTTTACTTTTGCCACATTAGGCTGATTGCTGATTTTTTTAAATACCAAGCACTTTCATGCTTTCTGCGCTGTTGGCAATGTTACTCTTTGTTCATTATGCATTTCCCTTTATTATCATTAGAGGCTAATCTGATGATGATGATGATATGTCATCTTATTTTCTCTGCTACCCTCCCTCCTTCTGGCTCAAGAAAACTGCTTTTTCATCCACAGTCCTAAGGGATGTTTCACATAACTCCCTATAGCATGTGATATTATATTATTTGTTGCACATGGCCTTTATTTACACATTTTCTATCTTCACTGCCTAGTATAATACAAGGCATTTTCTATCTTCACTGCCTCAGCAAATGTTCAATAAATATTTGTTAAATTAAATTGAAGAAAAATCAAATCCATAGAATGAAGGCTGGCCGAAATCAATGACTTTGGCAATCATGTCACAGAAAACCTCTGTCAGAGCAATTCTGGTAGTGGGGGGCGGGGGCGGGGGCGGGAAGCCAGCTGCAAGAGCCTGAGGTATAACTGGGGATTTAGAAAAACAATTCAGCAATACTTTTCACTCTTTCAAAACGTGAAAATAAAGAGGAGAAGAGACAGGGTGCAAGATTAAAGGACTTTCAGGGTGAAATTAAGTTTCTCTTTTTCTCTCAGTAAGAAAAGACCAGATCAAAGACTTAGTCAATCACAGGCTAGAGGGAAGGACCAAGCAGGGAGAAACACAGAAGAGGAGGGGTAATCAAAGGTGTGGAAGTGGCAGAGGGAAGGGAGTCCTGGGGAGTTAGAAGGCAGGCCTCTGAAAAGAGAAGGAGCTCTTTCTGAGATGAGACAGAGATGACAAGGATAAGAACTGACAGGTGATAGACGGGTAGGGCTGGTTGGAGGTATAGGCAGTCACTGTTGGTCTTTTATTTTCTCTGTGTAGTTAGGGGCATAGGCGTCTTAGTAAAGCCAGTACAGTAACTTCAGATTTACTTATTCGTTTAACAAATACTGATTGTGTACCTACTATGTGCCGGGCTGCTCTAGGCCCAAAGAAATAGAAAAAGATCCCTGCCCTTTCGGAACTTATATTCTAGTGAGGGATACAGATAATAACCACTATAAATAAATAAGTAAATTACCTCTATAGTTTGCTATGAAAAAAAGTATTTAACAAGTGCCAGGACTGGGGTAAACACATTACCCCAGTATAATCCTTTATATAATCCTTACAAGACTCTTCTGAGATAAGTATTAGCAAGATTAAATCACTTACCCCAAAGTATTAACAGAATAAATGAGAAGGGGAAGAATTTAAAGTAACCACAATGAAGGATGTCAGAGACCCAATTAGCAACAAACAAACAAACAAAACAGTTGGCACAGTATCGGTCAGGTTCCTAGTTGCCAGCAATTGAAAACCTCACAGGCTGATTAAACGGTATTGAATCCTTCTAAGTTTCTCTTAGCATTGCCAAGAAGGGTGGAAAATGAGCTCGGGCAAACTCGCAGAGATAAAGGGGTGACTATACAGATGGAATCACAATTCCAAACCAATCATATCCCAGAACCAGTCCTATGAAGACAAGGGTTCCTCATTCCTGAAAACCACGGCTATGGCTGCCACTGGATGCTGCTGTTGAAACCGCTGGCCAAGAAACTAGATAATGTTGGCTACCACTGTCACTTAAAAATATTTCCTTGCTTCTTGGTGGGTTAACATTAGATTAGAATTTAGGTGGTTGAATTTGTTGGGCTAAGCCTGAGCTGTAGTACTAGACTTTAAGAAGGAGCTGGGAAAATGAGAATCTGGGTTTTCAGCTCCTAAAGGTAGGATACAGGGAGGGATATACTTCACATTAAGACTCTTTAAAAAAGGGGTTCAAATGCTGGGCCACCAAAAAGATGATACATAGATATTATGCTAGAACACATACTAGAATCTCCATTGATTAGAAATAGTATCTTGACTAGGGCTCAGAGCAAAATCCAGTACTATAAAGTTAAAAGGTTATATACAAATTGCTTAAACTGCACAAAAACTAAATAAAGTGGTTTCTCTCTTAACATTCAACTTGTAGTGATTAAACTGCTTAAATTAACAAGAGGCCCCAAAGATAGATTTTATAGAATACAGCTGCTAGAACCACTTTATAGTATATTTTACCAGATCTTTTTAAATTTTAATTATTTTGAACAGAGTACCATGAGATACCAAGCTTTAAATTTACAGTGCAATTTATAAAGAATTACTCTTTACATATGCACCAGTGGCAACTGATGGAAAAAATATAAACAGGTCTTTGGCTCCTCCTAAAATCACAGAACAAAAAGAACAAGCTGAGCAAAACCTCCTGAAAATAAAAGGTTATTACATTAATTAGAAAAACTTTGATAATACTACAACCTTGTTTTGAAATGCATTAAAAGTTCAATAACAATTAGGCATGCAAATGAAATTACTCTAGAATTACAGAGGATTTCTATCCATATAAAGTGTAATAAGTGAAGGAAGACCCTATCGACCAAGTAAGTGTTGAAAGTTTATCTTTTGTTGATTCAAAGAAATTTGAGAACAAAACTATAAGATTTATTTTCCAGTCCTTGTCACATTTCTTACTGTTGTTATAATAAGGTAAAAGCACTTTATAAACTATAATGCAGAACACAAACAATCATTATTATAAACTACTTATCAATTTATAGTATAGTTTTTTTTTCCCCAGGGAGTGGTAATGAGTAAACTTCCTAAAGTGGGAGTCTAGGTGGATGAGTTAAAAGAACAGAAGTTCATACAAAGTTCTTCTTTGAGTTTGGTTATTAACAAATGTAGTGGGAAAAGGTGATCCATTTGAAGCTCACAGTATGAGAAAGATCACCCAAGAAGAAATTTTAAAATATGCTCAAAATTAGAGGCAGAATTTTCACTTTACTCAAGTAGACTATGCTAAAAAAGGCATATACTGGGGCAAAAGTAAGTCATAAACTGAAATGAGAGAAAGCCAGGTCTGCTTTATTTTTAAAATTATTGCTACTTATTGATTTGAGAGAGAGGAAGGGAGTGAGAGGCAAAGGGTGAGAGAGAAGGTAAGAGAGGGAAACATCAATTTGTTGTCCCACCCATCCACACATTCATTGGTTGCTTCCCGTACATGTGCCCTGACCTGGGATCAAACCCGCACCCTTGGTTTACTGGGACCATGCTCCAACCAACTGAGCTGCCAAGCCAGGGCCTGGTAGCTTTTTAACTCTAAAGTTAAACAGTAAGCAACTTTCACAACCCAACAGGGCTAATTACATAATTTCCAAAGTGCAAAATCTGACAATGTTGCATTAAAATACATTTTTTAACCAGAAAATACTCATAATACATTGCAGAACACAAGCACCTGTATACCTCTTTGAGAACTGAACACTATATTCAGGGAAATAAATTAAAAACATTAATCCATAATTTTTTTTGCATTAAGTTCACTCTGCCAAAATGCTTACTATTAGTCACAATACAATTAGTTAAATACAAATGAGTAGATTTGCATGCTTCACATCTTCTCACTTGGTCGTTTTTCTATCATTACATTTACTATGTGTAAGCCTTCCCTCCCCACTCTTTCCTGCACAGAAGTGTTGGGACACAAACTAGTGACAATTAATGTCCTTCACTGTTACCATAGAACCCAGGTCACTGGATGGGTGGGGGGTGGTCTAGCCCCAGCTCTGCCGGTATCTTATGTAAACTCTTTTCCTGGATTTTAAGTGATTGAACTAAGTGGGTTCTGGAGACATCCCCTCATCCCCACCCAATCAATATACATTGATTCTTAGTGTACATGCTTTTTCAAAGACTTTCTTTTTCACTTACTCTTCCACTTTCTCACCAAATATATTTTCCTTCATCTTGTGTACTGGGTATTGGAGATATAAAAATGAATGGATGCCACACTCTCTGGATACAACAGTCCAAGGTGGGGAAAGGTTAATAATCACAGTACTGTAGCAAGTGCTACAAGTGATGTCTGAAAAGGTGCTAACATAGACAGAGGAGAAAACGTGTAGGAGACTGGAGGACAGTACAGTTTGGTTGGGGTGGTAGTGGTGAGTGGGAAGGCACAAAGCAAGGGATTTCTAGGCAGAGAAACTGGTATGCAAAATCTTCAAAGGAAAAAGGAAGAAAACGCTTTTGGGAGAATGGAAGGCCACATATGTTACATAAAGAACTTACAAATTAGCCCTGGCTGGTGTTGCTCAGTGGACTGAGTGCCGGCCTGTGAACCAAAGTGTGGTCAGTTTGATTCCCGGTCAGGGCACATGCCTGGGTTGCAGGCCAGGTCCCCAGAGGTAGGTGCTCAAAAGACAACAACTGGTGTGTCTCTCCCTTTCTCCCTCCCTTCCCCTCTTTCTAAAAATAAATAACTAAAATCTTAAAAAATATAACATAAAAAATGTTTAAAAAAAAAACTTAGAACACAATGTCCTTGGGCAAGGAAATGATTAGAAAGATCACTCTGGGTGCACCGTGAAGGGAAGAATGGGGTATGGAACTGGGAGACAAGAAATAAGAAGGTAGAAAGACCAGTTAGAAGGCTATTATCATTGTCTTCCCTCTCTCTAAAAATAAATAAAATCACTTAAAATCATAAATACAACGGATCAGTAAAAACCTGTAAAAACTTAATCGATATACACACTGTACTTGAGAACATCTTAAATACAAAGGAATTTTTGCACGATGCCTCCCCTCACATCTTGAGCTTCTGATCACCCTCCACTAGGCTCTGCTGGGCCCATACAACCAACTGGTGGACATTCTCCTCAGGCTCTAGACACGCTGACCTTTCCTCCATTCTCCAAACACATTAAACACTTTGCCATCTCAAGGCTTGCTGTCTCCTTTGCCTGAAAACTCTTGCCTTAGAGTTTGCATATGGCTGGCTTGTTCTTCAAAGCTGTTTTTCAGAGAGTACTACCTTGATCAATCTACTGAAGTCCTACGCCTGCATTATTCTGTCATAGTACTCTATTTTTTTCCTTCACAGTACTCAATCCAATCTGTAACCACTTTATTTGCACACATTTTATTGGCTGCCTCTTCCACTAGAATGTGTGCACCACAGTGGCAAACATGTCTGGCTTGTTGGCCTCTGTGTCTTCAGCTCTTAGAACAATTGCTGATAAATAACATGTGTTTAATAAATACTTGTCAAATTACCCATATAACCCAATTTCTCTCTGAATCACCTCTCTCAACTGGCATCATCCACTCCTTAAACCCAAGTCCTTTTCTCATTGTACGGACTTATGTAACCAAAAGAGCTAACATTTATTGCACTTTTATTAGATACCAGGCTTGATGCTAAAGATCTATTTACACCATTCCGAGTAATCTACACAATAATCCACTCGTGCGGATTAAGTGCTTTTAAAATTATCGCCATTGCACAGGTAGGAGGAAACCGAGGTTGTAGAGCCTAGCCAAGTTCACACAGATGGTGGAGCTGAGATCGGAATCTACTTCAAACTTCAAAAACAAAACAAAGCCAGTCCACTGCTCACTTCTCGTGAGAACATATGCTCTAGTTTGCGAAGTCCTGAGTTAGCCTTTCTTATGTTTTGAGATTACACCGGCTCTACCCAGGGAACATCCTAATCCATTCATTTTCACTCCCTCTTCCCACTTGCTTTCTGATGGTGGGAGGCGAGGGCGGGGAGCAGTGGAAGGCTGTCCTGCACTGCGAGTTCCCGGCTTCTCCCAAGGAAGATGCACGTGGGAAGATGAAGAGTCCCAAACGTTACCATCTTATTTCTTAGCATTGAGGAAAATGTAACCGGGGCTTGACCAACCACTGCCTGATTTTGGAGCAGAATCCAATTCCCGCACCGCATTAGAGGCAAAAGCGCTTACCTTAACTGCCACCTCCGGAGCCGAGTCCACCGCCACTGGCAGAGAGGGCTTGTCAGAAGGCGATTTAGTCAAGTGCATGAGGGAGTCAGAGGTTGGCAGCGGACACCGTCCGCCCTCACTGTCCGAGTCAGACTCGGACCCCGAACCCGAACCATAGGAAGCAGCCAGAGAAGCAATCGCAGCCGACATGACTGCAACACAACAGTGAAGACCAGGCCCCGGCGGAAGTAGAAGCGGCTCCCAGGTCCTAACAGATTGCCATGACACACAATATTTACTTCCTTTGCTAAGACATAATTTATGACACTGTAAATAAGTGAATTAGTATTAAAGTAAGTACAACATAACTGAAAACTTGGAAGCATTTATCTTGGAAAACAGAGAGAATTGTAATAAATTATAAGTTTTAGGACCTTTCTGGCCAGTTTAAAGACTACGAATTCATACATACCTTGCGGCCTCGGGATTCTGCACTCCCGGCGTGCAACGCGGCGAGATGTGAGAGGCACATGGGAAATGTAGTTTGAAGAGTGGGGGCGGAATCGGACGGGCAAGCATCTCTTTAACTCCGCCCCTCAATGGAGATTCATTCAATTGGCTATCACTTTCCCTCATTCCCTGGCCAAGCACTGTTCTCTCCGTCCCCCTCCCCCAAACTGAGGATTGGGCAATACCATAAAAACCTCAGGATGGGGGGGGGGAGATTGATATTCATCCCCACTGATGGGTGAGTGGGCGGAGGCTGAGTTTCCCACCACAGCTGCACCTAGGCACTGGAGGCTGAAGAGGCTAAACGAGTCTTAAATTGGAAGACTCTGACTGTTAGGGAATAGCTTGTAGGAAGGATGAGAGATTAGGGGAGAGAGTCCAGCGGTCCCCCCTGCTTTAGGCGCGGGTCCCTGCGCCCGGTTGTGGAGCTGTGCTTGCGGGGTGGGGGCGGCTAGGGGGCGGCGGCGGCTGCTCTTCGTGTTGTTCGCTCGTGCGTCGATCACACTGTGGGTCCGGCGATCGGTGGGCGCCGTAGGCAGCGTTCCCCGTGGCCCGGTGCGTTGGTTGCTGCTCCGAGCGGGTTCCACCAGGGAGCCTGACTTTCCTGGAGGCTCTAGGGGGAGTCCCAGGAGCTGAAGAACACCAGCGGCTGCCGCCGAAGCATGAAGAAGGGGTAAAGTAAGAGCCCCCCAAGATTTCTCGGTGAGCCCGAGTCTCTCAGGAATTGTTGTTGGGGTTTTTTGTTTTGTTTTTGGAGGCTGGAGGGTGCTGGGGAGGAACTCTTCCACACCGGCCACAAAAGAGAGGTATGTGCGGAGCTCCAGCCCGGCAAAGGTTACGGGGATGGGCGCGCCTCCCCCGCAACGGCCCCCACCCCCAATCGGGGGTTCCTGATCTGCCGCCCACCCGCTAGCCCGGCTAGGCGCAGCTGGAGGGGCCGGCGGGCCGGCGAGTCGGGGTTTCGGTGTCAGGGACCGGCCGGAGGTTGCTCTGGGCGGGGAGACTGCAGGTCTCACCTGAGGTACCACCGCCTGTGCGACCCTGCCTTGCACCCACGGGTTGCCCCCGAGCCTCCCGGCTCTGGGGGAGGCTGCAGCACCCGCTGGCGGAGAAGACTGTGCTCGCGCTACGTGCCCGGGGCTCTGTGAAGGAGGAGGCTTATGCGTTTGCGTGTTTGCACCGCGCGTCTCTGTCTAAAGACCCAACGGTAAAGCAAGTGCTGGGATCCCTTTCTTCGCTCGAAGAGCGAGGCGAAGCGGGGCGGTCGCCTCCAATGCCTGTTAACAAGGGTTGCCTCGAGGAGAGTTAGGGGGCCGCTTACTGGGCACCGATGTCGGCAGGACTCGCCCATTGTGCCACCCAGATAATTATTCAACTATGCAGCATCCATTGCACCTTTCCCATTTTTCTTTTCCCCTTGCTACAGCATGCCCCCTAGCTTCGGTACTCTGACGCCTTCTCTTGCACTTGCGAATGATGAACTGGAATAATGATGAAAAGAAAGCACATCTGACCTGAACATTTACAATCTGTCCTATGGCCGATTAATTAACTAATCCCCAACTAGACCGGATACTTTAATACGACTGGGTCTAATCCTATCCTTGGATTATATTTTAATTTTTTATTTGGTGTTAGATTCACTTAGCTAAGTTTTATTTCTGTCCACTAATGTAATTGACATTGGTTAATCAACTCGTCTTAATGTCTTTAATTTGTATGGTAGGTAGGTAACTTTAATTTTTCTAATTGTTGGTAGTACTAGTATATTGTAATTACAAATGCAGTTTCAGTCTTTGAACTCTCAGGAGTAGTTTTTCTCATGCTCTAAGTTAGGAAAAGTATATTTGTGTCGAATATTTGAATGAAGTACATGACATACAATCTCTCAAGTTTTCAGTAAGAAAAGTTTTGTATATATTTTCTAGTAACAGTATTTAATTGCTCATTATAGCCTTCAGTTATGAAAGGAAGGAAGCATTTAATATTTAAGATGGAGTTTAAACTACCATTATGATCATTTCCTAATTTATCTAAATTTTATTTTTTATTCAGCTCCTTTTTTTGGAGTATCATGTATTGGATTACTTATTATATAATTTTTCTCATTTCTTTAACTTCTGTCTGCAAGGATGAGTACGCTCCAGTTTACATGATCTATCTAAAAGGTGCATTATTTTTGAAAACAAGAAACAACTGTTGGTTACTTGCTATTATGTTAAAAACTGTTTACATCTTATTAATTTAAAATAAATGATTCACTACCAAAAGTGTTTTCTTTTTGTTTTGGTAGTCCTCCTTTCTAGCTTTTCTTGTTTAAGCTCGTTGCCACAACCCTTTTGATAAAATGGAATTGCACATAGGCATTGCAGAGGCAGTAGCTTTAAGATACAGTAATTGTTTTATGGCACTTGGAAGTGGCGCACATATAATATAATTAATTTGATGGAGTAGGGTCAGTTGCTTGTTTAGGAAATGACCTTGCAATTTACAAAATGGACACCTTTGTGCCTTGGTTTCCTTATATTTAAATGGTGATAAAATACCCACTTACTCCACTAAGTAGAATGCATAAATTTGGTAAAGATGTTTTTATGCTTTTAAAGATTTTCTAGATGTTTTAGCTGATGAATGACGAAATATTTCAGTGTAAAAATACCATGGAAAAATGGCCTTTTAGAATGGCCGATTTACACTGAGTTTTACTTTGAAACAGTATGGCCCCAAATTCGGGAATGTTTCTCATCCATCAAGAATTTTAATAATTTAATAGGTATTATGGTTAATATCTGTCTGTAATATCTAAATATAGGTATAGTTAATATTGATGGGAAAAGTTATAGGACTTGGTAATAAGTAGAATATTGATTTAAGTTTGTGAATAATAAAATCTCCAGAAAACATTAAAGCCTTTTTAATTAAAAAAAACTTTTAGCTGACAAATCCAAAATACATAGTTATGATCATTTGTAAGATATGATATGGAGCTACTTTATTATTCAAGTTTGTATGTATATTCAGAGGCAATGTGTGACTATTGCATAATACTATATTTATTTTGCTTTATCTTCTGAATAGTCTAAGGTACCATTTCCAAATGCTTGATTTTCATCATCACAGTAGATAATAGCTTTTGATTTCCTTATTGGAGGATTAACTCAGTTAATTTTCATAGCAAAACTACTTATACTAAAACTTCTACCAAAACAGTGCTTTTGATTACTTTGTGAGGATACCTAACATAGGTAAGACTATTCAGTGCCTTTAAAATTACTATTGTTTGGGGGTTTTTTTTTGAGAATTAATTTGATTACATTTTCTTAAATAAACTGAAATTCAGCTGTCATTATCACTTGGGTACATAGAGTTCACTTGAGGGTTTTTGTTTGTTTGCTTGTTTGGTTTTTTTTTAGGCTTCTTGAGGACAGCAACTGACTTGATGCTTACTATCATAAATCCAAATTTATTAGCACAGAGTATAGCAAGTAGTAGGGGCTCAGTTTTGTTATTGCTGGACAAATAAAATGAACCAGTGAAAAATGTCTATTCAATGTACTGAGTAGAAATTGTAAAAAGTAGATTTATCAGACATTTTAATTCATGAAACATACAGCTTTATCTCAAGAGAAAAATGTTTGGGGGTTCTTTGAATTTCATTTATCTGTTCAGATGTGTAATTCCTTTACATATTTGGAACTAGCCCCAATATATACATTATCAACCCTTTATTTATGAAATGATGATAATTTTCTTCTTGCTGCTTTATGAAAATGTACATTTTGTTTTCCTAAATGAGTATAAACATGTGTTTCATTCTTTTTGACTTTCATTTTCCAGTGAAATATTAATAAAAAGATGTATGTAAATTATATCATAGTCTAAATGTACCAAAATACCTAACTTTAAAAATAACTGAGGTAAAGCTTTGTATGAAATGAAGCTTTTTCTAAAATGTGTTTTCAGTTTATCAAATTCAGTTTATAATTTTGAGTCTCTGTTTATTGACAGTTGCTAACATAGAATGGGATTGATTATACTTTGAAATTTATAAAATGGTTCAGAACTTGCAACTTTCTCATAAACAAGAAGCTTGGTGGTGGCATTCACGAACAGCCCAAGTTAACCTATGATATACTGTAATTAGGGAATTTAGCTAATAATAATATTAGAGAATTTAAAGCTTATATTAATAATTAGTGTAAATATAACATTGAAAATATCTGTAATACTGGTAAAACAATATTTCTATGGGAGAATCAATTCAGAATCTATCTTGAAATGCTCAGAATATGTTTCTCTTATGTTAGACATGACGGCGTTGTTAGTTAGGAACTTGGCCTGTGACACCCACTGGGCATGGAGAAGAGGGGGATCTTCTTCAGTTAGTGGCGCAGCCTTATATTTTCTGGGGCGGTGGTCAGAGAATGAGAGAAACTGGAAGGAGCTAGGATCTTCTGTGTAATGTTGGACAAGTCATTTTACCAGAGGCATGGCCTCTGGTTTTCTGAGTTGTAAAATGAGGGCGTTGAAGTAGATGACCTCTGTGGTTCTTTCCAGTTACAAGTAAAATTTCAAAGGCATTTAGAAGCTCAGTGTAACTTGCCCCCCCCCCCGTCCCCCCATTTTTTCCTGAGGGTTCATTTTTTCCTTTCTCATATTACTGCCCATTTTTGTCAGGGAATTTCTCCTTTTTGGATCTACCTCTGAAAAGATGGTAGTCTTTATCTTTTTTCAAATGCTTAGTCTTGAAAGCTTTTTAGGATTTTTAAAAATTGATTGTTTAGAGAGGAGGGGAGAGAGAGGCAGACAGACAGGCAGACATTGATTCGTTATTCCACTTTTTATGCATTCATTGGTTGCTTCCTGTATGTGCCCTGACAAGACTGGAACAAAACCTTGGCCTATGGGGACCATGCTCTAACCAACAGAGCAATGTGACCAGGGTCTATCTGGACATTTTACGTTTTTAAAGGAGGGTTTTGTTATGGTAGTAATAACTGATTTGTTGCTGTCACTAGGAATAGACAAGTCCAAAGAGTGGTGCTGTCACTAGGAATAGACAAGTCCAAAGAGTGGGTGAGTTTTCTTTTGGGAAAGGGTGGGGAGTCTTGGATGATGAATTTGATTTTGGATATGTTGACTCTGGGTTAATGAAACAGCGCTGTGTTGCTGTCTGGCAGACTGATAGCACAGGGCTAAATGTTTACAAGGACGTTAGGGTTGTTTGTGTAAGTATTGTAGAGGTGACAGTTGAAGATTCTGGAAATAGAGGGATTTATGCATAAACCGAGTATATAGAAGGAACTGGGATATACAAAACTGTCGACTTCTGGCTTCATATTTACCGAGTGGGAATTAAGGAGAGCCAGCAGAGGGTGCAGGACGAGTGATTGGAGGATAGATAATGTGCTGCATTCTGATTTGACTGCTCTGTTGGCACCAGCGTGTGAGCTTTGGGGCAGTTCTCCTTTGAAGAGGAATATGAAATGTTAGTTGAGGTAGGAAAGGAAGCAAAGGCAAAAATATGTTGATGGTTTTGAAAATAGAGGAGAATAAAAGGATTACATAAAGGAACTTGATGAGGACAACGAAATTTTATAATGAGAAGTTGGATAGAAGATTCGGTCTGAAGGGGACATTTTAGAGATGGAGTTGCTAGAGGTAGAACTTTTTTTTAAGAGTGTACAGATACTTGGTGTGCTTAGTCGTAGAAGGGAAGGTGCTACTTAGTCTTCAGGACGGAAGTACTAACAGTGGGAACCCTCGGGAAAGGTGGGGTGCACTTGAGAAAGCCTTGCGCGAGTCCACGTGCTTCTGACACTGGGGTTAGTGTGCAGTACAGGCCACATCGTCTGAGGTGGGAATCTTGGAGGGATGAAGGGGGTTATGCATTAGTGAGTGCTTAATTATAAATGTATTCTCCTTCTTACTTGCAAAAATAAGTCCTTCATTGTGATAGAGGCAGTCAAAAGCCCTGTACTGGATCAGCGTTAATATCATAAAGAAGCATCATTTTCATTGTCAGTCTAGTCATGGAAATAAATGAAATAAAGTATATCTCTTAAAGGATGTGTATGTAAAGAACTTAGTTTTATTCATTAGCATTAAAAAGAAAATGTAAATTTCTTTTGTAATGTTATACTAAGTATAGAAAGGTGACATTAGTGACCTGTCATCAGTTGAACATTAATTTTAAGATATATTTCCCATAGTAGGGATGGATTTAAGAGTTTCTCAGCTAATTTTAAATTCATTAAATTTGCTTATTAAAAGTCTATTATGTGAGAAGTCATGAAACTGCTGGTTAATATAGTATTTTCTGTAATATCATTATGGAGTCTTTTTTTAGGGTAAAATGAGGTGATTGCTATAAAAAGCTTTTGAATCAAGTCTATATTAATATAAGATATTAACTGTGATAGTGCCATGGGATCAGGACCATAGTTAAGGCTCTGATTTATATTTTAATGAAATATTTAATGTGGTATTTAAATGTTTTTAATGTAATGAATGAGTAGGATAAAAATTGTTTTGGTATTTATCAATTTAGCTTTATTATTTTTAATTTTTAAGTGACTCCCTATACTAGGATACTGAACTTGAAGAAAGATGGTGCTGTCCATTGAAAATTTTCACTTAATTTTCTTTTTAACTCTTGTTCCTATTGAATATGTTTTTTATCTGCAGCTGCCTCCCCAAATAATTTTATCTATACTTGACTTTGTTTAAGGATGATAGTGAACCGAACAAGTTTGTTAAGTTAGATGTAGATGGATATCTCATTTTAATAAAATTTAATATGAAATCACTAATGAAGTGAATATGGATAAAATTTTTTTAAGGGTCCAAGCACTAAGTCTTAGAACACTCTTAAGATTTATAGGTGAAGAAGATAAGGAAGAAAGCCAGGAATCTGAGGTCTTCTGAAAGCCAAATTAAGGAAGTGATTTCAAGGAGTGAACAACTCACTGTCAAATGCTGTTAAGAGATTAAGAGAAGAGGCCTGACAATTAACTGCTGGATATAGCAGTATCTGACCCTGGCGAGGTGGTGTGGTATAGCGCTGGAAATGAAAACCTGAATGGGACAGATTTAAGTGAGAATTGGAGGAGAGAAATCAGAGAACTCATTCAAGGAATTTTGCCATAAAGAGCAGAGAAATCAGAGTGTGTGTTGGAATGGGGGCGGCTGGAGGGAGAAGTGGGATGAAGAGAGGTTTGCTTTTGTTGTTGATGATTTGTGTTTTTAAGATGGATAAAATTATAGCGTGTGTCTATGCTGATGGCAGTGATCCAGTGACAGAAAACTGATGCAGAAGAAAGAAGAGATAATTAATCCCTACTGCTTAAATAGGGTTTGGGAACTGGTTTGGAACTTTGCCACCATGTGAAATGGTTTCTGTGGAGAAATACTTGACTTTGACATAGGCAAATATAAATGCCTAGTGACCTAACCCACCTACTATTTTACAGCTGATGGGATGGGGATTGATAAAGTCACACTAGTTTTTCCATTGTGATAACTACATTTATTTTCAAGTCAAGAATAGGATTGTAATACATCGATAGAAGATAGTAAAACTTACTGATCTATCTGAGTTTGTCTAATCTTCCACAGTTTTAATCCATTAGTCTTCAAGTTTTTTACATACATGTTTCTACAGATATTGTTGAAAAACCATAACCTCTTGCACATTTGAAGTTGATATCCTATATTACTATTATAAATTCAAATCATGTATTGTTGGGAATAGCTGGTACAAAATAATAAGCATTTCTAGCATGATAACAGTAATGGAATAAATAGTTAATTCTATTTGGTTAGATAGATTTTCGAGAACGTTATTGAAATATAATTGCCAAATGATATATTGCACAATTGGATAAGTTTTGATTTATGGATTCATTATGAGACCATCAGAACAACCAAGGTAATCAACACCCTCCTCCTCACAATTTCATAGTCTTTCTTTGTGTTCCCTGTATCCTACCTCTTTCTACTCCTTCCACCAACCCCAGCACCCATTCTAAGCAAGCGCTAATCGACTTTCTGTCATTATAAGTTAGCCTTTTTTTACAACTTTATGTAGAATCATACAGTATATACTCCTTTTTGTTTGGCTTCTTTCACTCAGCATAGTGATTTTAATTTACCCATGTTGTTCCATACATCTTTAGTTCATTTTCTTGCTGAATACCATTCCATTGTATGAGTAATATTCCAGTGGATAACAATTTGTTACTCAGTTGTCTGTTGATGAACATTTGGGTGGTTTTAGGTTTTGGCTGTTACAAATACAGTTGCTGTGAGCATTCATGTACAAGCCAATTTTTGGACATGTGCTTTTATTTTTCCTGAGTAATACCTAGAAGTGGAATGGCTAGGTCATACAATAGGCATATGTTTAACTTCATAAGAAGGCACTGAAGTGCTTCAAGGTGGCGCTGTCATTTTATGTTGCTACAAGCAAGGTACAAGTTCATTTGTTCCACATCCTCACGATTCTAATTTTAGCTGTTACTATAGGTTTGTAGTAATATCTCATGGTGGCTTTCATTTGTATTTCCCTAAAGACTAATGATGTCAATCACCTTTTCATATACCATTTGTATATTTTCTTTTGTGAAGTATGGGTTCAAATCTTGGACCATTATGTAATGGGTTGTTTCTTGTTTAATTTTAAGGGTTCTTTATTTTACATATGTGTGGTTTATCAGTGAGTGATTTGCAAGTATTTTCTCTCAACCTGTGGATTGTCTTTTCATTCCCTTAACCAGGAGTTCTTAATTTTGTTGAATTCCAGGTTAGCAATTTTTTCTTTTACAGATTGTGCTTTCAGTGTTAATATTTAAGAAATTTTTGCCTTATCCAAGGTCATAAAGATTTTTAATTTTCTGCTAGAAGTTTTATGTTCTCCATTTAGTTCTATGACCCATTTGTACAGGGTTTGAGGTAGGTATCAAGGATTTTTGTTTGTTTGTTTGTTCATTTTTTTAATATGGAGACCCAATTGTTGTAGGACTGTAAGAAAGTATCATTTCTCTATTCAGTTGTTTTTGCACCTATATCAACTTCTGAACACTTCATTTTGTTCCATTGACTATTTGTCTGTCTTCACAAGAATACCATACTACCTTGAATAATATAGCTTTATAATAAGTACTGAAGTCAGGTAGTATAAATTTTCTAATATTGCTTTTCTTTTTCAAAGGGCAATGTATTTCTTCTTGAGTAAGCTTTACTAGTTGTGTCTTTAATAGAATTTGTCCATTTCATTCATGTTTAATTCACTGGCATAAATTGTTTATAATATTCCTTTTAATTGGCATGTTCAGATCTTTTATGATTAATGTGATTACTGATATAGTAATCACATTTTGCTATTTGTTTTCATTTTGCCTTAATGTTCATCAATCCCTTTTATTTCCTTTTTGTTTTAGATTTAGTAGGCTTCTTTAATGATTCCATTTTGTCTCCTTTGTTGGCTTAATAGCTGTGACTAGTGAAATTTTAGTGTTTGTTTTAGAATATATATCTAATAATTCTAATATTAATATATTAGAATTAATCTGATTAATTTACTAATTAATTTGTCCAGCTTTCAGATTAAGGATTTGATATTTTGTCACTATGGTCTCATTCATTTGAACTTTGGAGTCATAACCACCTGGATATGACTCCAAAGTTGTTTGTTTTGTTTTGTTTTAACCTCATTTGATGGCTCCAGTGGGCAGGATAGTGTCCTCCTCTACACTCCACCAAAGATGTCCATTTCTTTTTTTTAATATATTTTTTCATTTTATTGAATATGCCATTACATTTGTTCTATTTCCCCCCCTCCATTCCCCTCCACTCTGCACACCCCTCCCCCACTATTTCCCCCCTTTAGTTCATGAACACGTGTCTCAAGTTCTTTAGATTCTATATTTCCCCTACTACTCTTACCCTCCCCCCTGTCTATTTTCTGTCTGCTGTCTATGTTACTTATTTTCTGTACCTTCTCCCCCCTTCTCCCACTCCCCTATTGCTAACCCTCCATGTGATCTTCATTTCTATGGTTCTGTTCCTGATCTAGCTGTCCTCTTAGTTTGCTTTTGTTTTAGGTGTGGTTCTTAATAACTGTGAGTTTGCCGTCCTTTCACTGTTCATCTTTTTTATCTTCTTTTTCTTAGGTAAGTCCTTTTAACATTTCATATAATAAGGGCTTGGTGATGCTGAACTCCTTGAATTTGATCTTATCTGAGAAGCACTGTATCTGTCCTTCCATTCTAAATGAAAACTTTGCTGGATAGAGCAATCTTGGATGTAGGTCTTTGGATTTCATGACTTGGAATACCTCTTTCCAGCCCCTTTAAGGTCTCTTTTGAGAAATCCTCTGACAGTCTGATGGGAACTCCTTTGTAGGTGACTGTCCCCTTATGTCTTGCTGCTTCTAGAATTCTCTCCTTCATTTGAATCTTGACTAATGTAATGATGTGCCTTTGTGTGTTCCTTCTTGGGTCCAACTTCTTTGGGACTCTCTGAGCTTCCTGGATTTCCTGGAAGTCTATTTCCTTTGCCAGAATGGGGAAGTTCTCTTTTATTATTTGTTCAAATAAGGTTTCCACTCATGGCTGTTCCTCTTCCCCTTCTGGTACCCCTATAATTCGGATGTTGGAATGTTTAAAGATGTCCTGGAGGTTCCTAAGTCTCTCCTCGTTTTTTTTGAATTCTTGTTTCTTCATATTTTTCTGTTTAGTCATTTTTTCCTTCCTTCTAGTCTGCTCCCTTGATTTGAATCCCAGTTTCCTTTCCATTACTATTGGTTTCCTGTGCATTACCATTCATTTCAATTAGTTTAGCCTTCATATGTTTCTCTAATTTGTGACTAAAATCAACCAGTTCTGTGAGCATCCTGATCACCAGTGTTTTGAACTGTGCATCTGAAAGTTTGGCTATTTCTTCATGTCTTAGATTTATCAGCTCTGGGGCTCTGAGTTGTTCTTGAGCCATGTTTTGATCTGTTTGTGCCTGTTACATATGAGGAGAGGCGCCTTAGATGTTCACCAGGGCAGGGCCACCCAGGTTGCTGGTTTGTGATGCTGTACGTGGGGGCGGGGTCAGAGAGGGAGCAATGGCAGTCCTCTCAGCGCACCTAGTCCCCCTCACCACTTGCCCTGCCTATTTATCTGAGTGCAAATGTGCGAGCCCGCCACCCTGCGCTGGAGCCTGCGTGACCTGTCTCAATGCTTGCCTCTTCACTGGTTTATCTGCATGCAAATGCGAGACCCACTGCAGACAACCAGCCACGCCTCTTCCCTGGGTCCCCCCGTAGCTAGCCCGCACCTGGGATCCGTGCCCTCGACTGCCTGCGCACAGCCTGGGTCGGGGGATCTTTTTTGCCCAACCTGCTCTGCTGCTGGCTTCGCCCCTCTTACCGGTTTAGCTGAGCAGTTCGTTGTTTTCAGACTCCGTATTGCTCCATTTTCTGTGTGGTTTGGTTGTGCTTATTGTTGTTAAAACCTTTGTTGTTTTTAGATTTGGTTGTGTGAGGATGCAAAGTGTTTCCACCTACGCCTCCATCTTGGCCGAGAGTCCCAGAGATGTCCATTTCTTAACCCCTGGAACCGGTGGATGTTACCTTCCTTGGCAAAAGGGACTTTGCAGATATGATTAAATGAAGAATCGTGAAATAGGTTAGCTTGGATTATCCAGATGTGTTCAGTGCAATCGCAAGGGTCATATATGGGAAAGAGGGAGGGAAGAGAGGCCAGGAGCCTAGGAATGCAAACAGCCTCTAGAAGCTAGAAAAGGAAAAGAACAGTTTCTTCCACAGGCCCTGTAGAAAGAACCCCAGCTGTGTAGATACCATGACCTTACCCCAGTGAGACGTATGACTTCCAGGACTATAAGGTAAATTCGTGTGTAAGCCACTAAGTTGTGGTAATTTGTTAACAGCAACAATTGGAAACCAATACAGTGATAAGATC
Source organism: Artibeus jamaicensis (assembly GCF_021234435.1). NCBI lineage: Eukaryota > Metazoa > Chordata > Mammalia > Chiroptera > Phyllostomidae > Artibeus > Artibeus jamaicensis. The sequence goes on from NW_026521812.1 coordinate 21,621,557, forward strand.
TGACTTGCACTGATGTGAGACTATTTATGGTCTTTAGTAATGCTTAGTAAGTATAAATATTCATACATTTCACTATAGAAATAATAATGTTTGATTATAGGGTGCTAACCTAGATCTTGCTAGGCAGGTTACTAAATACACAGTACATTTTACTTTTCTAAAATCTGAGAAATTGTAAACTCTGAAATGTATTTGTCCCCAAGGGTTTCAGAAAAAGGGTTTTTGAACTTAGAGTCATTTATACTAAATAATGTCTCTTTTCTTCTAAAAGATTATAAGCTACATGAGGGCAGAAATGGAAACATTGCTCATCTCTGTGTCTCCTAGCTTAATGATTGATGGGGTAATAGGTGTAAAAAATATTACTGAATTGACCTTAAGTTTCTGTGTACACGTGGGAAGTATAAAATTGTGGGAGGCCTGGCAACTTGCCCAAATCATCATCTCAGATCCTAGTGAGGAAGATAAGAAATGTTTGACTTACGACGAGGCACTGTAATGTAAGAGAAGGAACAAAGTAACCTGCGAGTGTTCCACTGAAGAGGGAACTTCTTAGCTAATAACAATGACCACCATTGGGATCACTCTTTGAGGAGAGAATAGCATGAACATTAGTCTATAATTGGATGGTAGGTACCTAATACATTCAGAAAATTGGGTTTTCTTTAAGAGTGTATCTACATAATACAGTAGTTGGTCTAAAATATAGTTATTTGCTGAATAAAATGTTAACTGGTAGTCTCTGGTTGCTGGGATTTGGCATGGTTTTTATTTTCATGTATGTTACTGTTTTTCAAATGTTCTTCAAGAAACATTGAATGTGTAATATAGCAATAAATATTATTTCACAATATTAAAAGACAGGTGTGTTGTTTCTGAATACAGTTGGGGAAACACTTCCTTGGATGCTAACCACTACCCAATATAATTTTTAAAATTAGTGAGCTACAGAAGTGTAGATTATTATGCTAATTATATGTCATACAGACATGTTATTCTACATTAAAATAACTGACCTTAGAAATTCTCTCTGAAAACATTATTATTTAAAAATCTGTTTTAATACAGTTATTTCTTTAATGCCAGAAACAGTATAATTGTGTTTTTGGAGCTACACTGTACTGTATTTAGAAATTAGTGTATAAATTCTATTTTCTATATATTTCAACATGGTATTTCTCCTGTAGAGAAGTAGAAGCAGTGGGGGGGGGGCATATTGTTGAAAGTCACACCAGCAGTGATATGATTATCTCCGTGTTTCCCAGGAGCAAACTACTAACCCTGGGTGCCCCGGGCACATACGAACTAGATGTTATTTGTCGCATGATTAATAGTCTAACGTAATGCTAACAGGTACTCATTTATTTTTATTTTTTTAATTAATGTTCGAATATAGTTGTCTCCACAGGTACTCATTTTTAAGTAATATTTTATTTTCATGTTGGGTGTTGACCCTGAAGGCCTTTCATTTTCATTCCCTGTGATAAATTTAGTTTTGTTCATCCTCCTTTCATTCTCTGCTGTTTTTGGCAAATAAACCAATGTGGTAACCATACAAAAAGTAAAACTGATTATTTTGAAAAGTATTTATTGAACACTTACTATGTTGCAAGCAGTATGGTAAATGTTGGGACAGTAATGAATGAAACAGTTTTTACTCTCTTGGAACTTACAGCCTAATAGGAAAGATGTAACAGACAAGTAAATATGTACTTATAAATTGAAAGTTTACTATGAAGGAAACAAAAATGGACAATATAATAAGATAACAAGGGGATCTATATAAGAGGAGTTAGGAAAGGCCTTTTCTGAGCCTTGAGAAAGAAAATGGAGCCAGTGATGCCAAGAAGAAACAGTGGTTTCTTGGTGGAATCTTTGGGGTTCTCTATGTATAGTATCATGTTATCTGCAAATACTGACAGTTTGAGGTCTAGAACTGAGAAACGAAGTCAGCAAAGTGGCAGGATACAAATTAATATCCAGAAATCAGTTGCCTTTTTATATGCCAATAACGAACTAATGGAAATTAAGAAAACAATTCCATTCACAATTACTAAAAAGGAATACAGCACTTAGGAGTAAACCTAACCAAGGATATAAAGGACCAATACTTGGAAAATTACAAGCCATTGAAGAAAGAAATAGAAGAAGGTACAAATACGTGTCAGCACATACTGTGTTCATGGATAGGAAGAATTAACATCATTAAAATGTCCATACTACCCAAAGCAACCTGTAGATTCAACATAATTCCTATCAAGATTCTGATGATGTATTTCAGAGAACTAGAACAAATATTTCAAAAATGTATATGGGACCACAAAAGGTCATGCAGAGCAACAGTGATCCTGAGGAAGAACAAAGTTGGAGGAATCATGTTACCTAATATGAAACTATACTCTAAGGCCCTAGTGCAGCATGGTACTGGCATAAAAACAAACATGTAGATCAATGGAACAGAATAGAGAGCCCAGAAATAAACCCACTTCTTTATAGTCTTAATGAAACCACACCACCTTACACCCCACACAAGAATAAATTCAAAATGAATCAAAGGCTTAAGTGTTACACCTGAAGCTATAAAAATCATAGAAGAAAACACAGGCAGCAAAATCTCAGACATTGCTCATAGCAACTTCTTATCTGATATATCTCCTCAGGCAAGTGAAACAAAAGAAAAAAAAACAAATGGGACTACATCAGAATTAAATTGCTTTTGCACAGCAAAAGAAATCAACAAAATAAGAAGACAGTTCACAGAATGGGAGAACATATTTGCCAATACATCTGACAAGGGGTTAATATGCAAAATATATAAAGTACTTACAAAAGAACATCAAAAAACAAGCCAATTAAAAAATAGGCAAAGGACCTGAATAGATGTTTCTCCAAAGAAGACATACAGATGGCCAATAGACACAGGAAAAGATGTTCAATGTCACTAATCAGAGAAATGCAAATTAAAATCACAACGAGATACCATCTCACACCTGTCAGAATGGCTATCAGTACATCAACAACCACCAAGTGCTGGCGAGGTTGTAGAGAAAGGGAAATAGGAACGGGAACCCTTTTACATTGTTGGTGGGGATGCAGACGGTGCAACCACTGTGGAAAGCAGTACGGAGGTACCTCAGAAAATTAAAAGTGAATCTGTCTTTGACCCCATGGTCCCACTTACGGGATTATAGCCAGAGGAACTCAATATACTAATTTGAAAGAACATAAGTACCCCTATGTTCATTGCAGCATTATTTACAGTTGACAAGATATGGAAACATCTTGAGTGTCCATCAGTAGAGTGGATAAAACAACTATGGGACATTTACACAGTGGAATACTGCTTGGCCTTAAGAAAAAAGAAGGAAGTTTTACCCTTTGCAATAGTATGGATGGACCTGGAGAACATTATGCTAAGTGAAATAAGCCAGTCAGAGAAATACAAGTACCATAAGATTTCACTCATTTGGAATCTAATGAACAAACTGAACGAGGAAAATGGAGAGAGGCTCATAGATGGAGAGCAGGGTAACAGCTAGTGGTTGGTGGGTGAGGGAGTGGAGAAATTGAGCAAAAGGGAAAAAGGACTCATGGACATGGACATCAGTGTGATGATTGCCGAGGGGAGAGGGATATAAGGGGACTAAGTGTTAGTAGTAAAAGCATACAGTAAAGATTAAATAATAAAAAAGAAGAAGAAACAGTACATGCAATGGTCCTACAGCAATAAAGAGCTTGGTGTGACCGGAACAACAGAGGAAGGGCTCGGGAAGGATTGAAAGGTAAACAAGGCCTTAGAGGCTGCAGTGAAGGGATTACATTCAGAATAGAGAGCTATCGTGAAGGAGTTTAAGCAGGAGAAAGCATGATCATACTCATTTTAACAATATCACTGGCTCCTCTAAAAAGGCAAGAATGGACACAGGGAGACCAGATGGGTGTCATTTCTAGTGTGAGCAAAAGATGATGGTGCCTTGATCCAAGGTAGTGTTAAAGGAGTTGGAAAGTAGTGAGTGGATTAGTTAATATATTTTGATGGTCAGCCTTCAAAGGATCAACCAAGTGGAATGAAAGTCGTGTGTGATGAGTAGAAGGAGGAGTCAAGAAAGATTGATAGCTTCCGATTTCAGTAATTAAATGCATATTTGTGAATATCTGTTAATAGGTGACTCAGTTTGTTGAACTTGTACTTTTGCAGAGTTTGAATGTAAAACGGAATATACTTCCATTGTAATAGTAAACCCCGGACATTTAAAGGAGGGCATCTTAATATGGGGGAAAATTTTAATAAAATGTTTATGAGAGCAGATTAGTATGATGTGTCTTAAGTATTTAATAGTGACTGGCATAGGCAGTAGGCATTCAGTAGAAATTTGTGGAATGAATTTTTTAAAAATATATTTTATTGATTATGCTATTACAGTTGTCCCTTTTCCCCCCTTTATTCCCCACTGCCCTGCACACCCCTCCCACCCACATCCCCCCCCTTCATGTCCATGAGTCATACATATAAGTTCTTTGGCTTTTACATTTCCTATATTATTATTAACCTCCCCATGCCTTTCTTTCATTTGAATTTTTTATTGTTTTTCAAGTATAGTTTTCTGCCTTTCATCTCCACCCCTCCCCTACCCCCTCTGCCTTGAAAAAAAAAATTTTGATTATGCTATTACAGTTGTTCCATTTTCCCCTCTTTATTCTCCTCCAACCTGAACCCCCACCCACCTGCATTCTCCCACTTAGTTCATGTTCATGGGTTGTACATGTAACTTCTTTGGCTTCTCCATTTCCTATGCTATTCTTAACCTCCCCCGTCTGTCTTGTACTTCCCTATTATGCTTCTTATTCCCATACCTTTTCCCACATTCTCCCCTCACTCCCACTGATAACCCCCATGTGGTTTCCAAATCTGTGATTCTGTTCTTGTTCTCATTTGCTTAGTTTTGTTTTTCTTTTGTTTTTTATGTTCAGTTGTTGATAGTTGACTTTGTTGTCATTTTACTGTTCATAGTTTTGATCATCTTTTTCTTAGATAAGTCCCTTTAACATTTCATATAATAAGGGCTTGGTGATGATCAACTCTTTTAACTTGACCTTATCTGGGAAGCACTTTATCTGCCCTATCCATAGCTTTGCTGGATAGTCTTGGATGTAGGTCCTTCCCCTTTGTGAATTTGAATACTTCTTTCCAGTCCATTTTTGACTGTAAGGTTTTTTTTGAGAAATCAGCTGACAGTCTGATGGGAACTCCTTTGTAGGTAACTGTCTTCTTTTGCTGCTTTTAAGATTCCTTATCTTTAATCTTGGGCAATGTAATTATAATGTGCCTTGGTGTGTGTTTCCTTGGGTCCAAGTTCTTTGGGACTCTCTGTGCTTCCTGGACTTCCTGGAAGTCTGTTTCCTTTGCCAGATTGGGAAAGTTCTCCTTCATTATTTGTTCAAATAAGTTTTCAATTTCTTGCTCTTCCTCTTCTCCTTCTGATACCACTATGATTCAGATGTTGGGACATTTGATGTTGTCCTGGAGGTTCCTAAGCCTCTCCTTACTTTTTTGAATTCTTGTTTCTTCATTCTGTTCCAGTCAAATTCTGATTCTTCAGTCTGCTCCAAACCGTTGAATTGAGTCTCGGTTTCCTTCTCATCATTGTTGTTTCCCTGTACATTTTCCTTTATTTCACTTTGCATAGCCTTCACTTCTTCTATTTTGCAACCATAGTCAACCAGTTCTGTGAGCATCCTGATTACCAGTGTTTTGAACTCTGCATCTAATAGGTTGACTATCTCTTCATCACTTAGTTCTTTTTCTAGAGTTTTGATCTGGTCTTTCATTTGGGCCATACTTCTGTGTCTCAGTGCTCCTGTTATATAGTAAGGGGTGGAGCCTTAGGTATTCACCAGGGCCTGAATTCTTCTCTTTGAAAGAAAAATGAAGTTTCCCAGAAACAAACTGAAATAGGGTAACTCCTGTGCCATGTAAACTGCTTCCTTTTTTTTTTAGTTTATTTATCTTTAGAGGGAAAGGGAAAGAGAGAGGGAGAGAAATATTAATATATGGTTGCCTCTTGTGCGTTCCCTTCTGGGAACTGGCCCACAACCCAGGCATATGCCCTGACTGGGAATCGAACCATTTCCTCTGGTTTGCAGGCCCGCACTCAGTCCACTGAGCTATAACAGTCAGGGCTTAAACTGCTTCTTTTTAAAGTTGACCTCATGTAATGTGTTAGGCTAATGTATTGTAAAACTCACATCTCAGATTATGAGAGAAAATGTTTTGTTATGTGACATTATTTAGAGGCTACTTTATGGAAATGTTATAGGACCACTAGGATCTTGCAATCAATATTCTTTATAGCTTACAGTGGAAAACCATTGAACTAGACAGGACCAGACCTAGAAAACCTGATTTTCAACTTTGACTCTGCTATATATATCATATTATTTTGGACTAGTTACCAGCTCCCTGAACTTTAATTTCCTCACATGTAAAATAGGAATAGCCTATTTTTCTCAGTACTTTTTGCAATGATTTCATATAATGATTAAATACATAAAAACGTACACATCTACATGTATATAGCATTTAGCAAAGTACCTAGCACTTAGTAAGAGTTACATTTTCCTAAAAGACCTTAACACAATATCAAATATATACATCTGTAATGATTTGCAAAAAATGACCACAATAAGCACCTCCTTGATGCTATTCTTCCATCCTTTAAGACATAGTTTGCCTTGTAATGTGCTTTAGGCAATAAACTAGTTGGAAGTAAGGTTTTGTGAGTTTTCATACTGGGTCTTAACTGACCGTACATGTTTCCACATGTAATGTAGTCTAGGGTAGCCAGGCAGATGATGGAAGATCATTTAGAAAAGAAAGAAGCCACCCCAGCTGAGCCATCCTAGACCAGCCAGTCCTGTCTTCCTGGCAGCTGTCTGTAGGCGCATGGGTGAGGCTGGGCCCATCAGTAGAACTGCCCAGCGGAGCCTAGCCTAGTTGGTGACTCAGAATTGGTTATTTTAAGCTACTAATTTTTGAGGCTGTTTGTTACATAAGAAAAGCCAACTGGTAAGATCAAGTTCCTTAATAAATCACTGAATTATAAAAAATAAAATTTACTGGAATGCTTTTACTTGCTAGAGACTAAGCTTACATATATTTCTCATTTCCAACCCTTAAAGTAACTGTTAATGATCCCACATAGCATTATTGAACTTTGGTCTCCCTGATGCAAAGTCTGTGTGCTCTGTGCCATGATGCTTCTCAAATGAGATTATTCAGAAATCTTTTATAAATGTTTAAAAGCCATTCAGATTGTAAAGATAAGAAATGCCCAGATTTCCTTAGGCCGTGGTGGTTCACTCCAGAGTAGGGAAGGCAGCCAAGCAGAGGTACACCACATGCACCCCGCCCCCCTGCTGGGTCCTAGTACTTACTAGATAAGGATTTACATCAGGTTGTTCATGGTGCAGTAGCAGTTTTAGTGGCCAGGATTTCAGTGTTTATAGTGCATTCATTTTACCTAATAAAGGATTTCAGTTTGTCACTATCTTCAATGGGGTTGTCCATTGGGGCAGAATTTTGTGCCGTGACACTTTCTAGGTGATAGGGTTTTTGTTATTGTTGTTTGTTTGTTTGTTTTATGTCTTATGTGGCTGCCTTTAGATCAAATCCCAAATCAGCAATTATAATCAGATTGGCAGGTTTGATTTAATTGAAGGTAAAAAAATAATACATCTTATTAATGTTACTTTATGTAAAAATAATTTCCTTAGAAGGGGAGTTTTGTGGTATATCTTCTCTCTCAAAGGATAATAAACCACTCCAAATCTTGGTGGTGCAGAACTACCATTTTACTTGTTTAAGATTCTGTAGGCCAGCATTTTGGGCTGGGATCAGCTGAGCCCTTCTTCTGCTTATCTTCTCAAGGCCACCTACCTGGCTACAGCTGTCTGGGCTGCAGCTGAATAATCTACAAGGAACTCATTTATGTGTCGGGCAGTTTGTTCTGGGTATTGACTGCACACTGTATCTCCAGGTGCCATCTGAGCTTGTCTGTGGGAGGGTCCTAAGGGAGCTGGGGAACTGAGGTTTTTTTGAAGCCTAGACTTAGACGTCATACAGTGTCACTTCCACCAGATAATGTTGCCAAAAGAAACCACAAAGATCAACCCATGTTCAAGGAGTATGGAGATAAGGTATTAAAGAGTTGCAAAGAATTTGTGGCCATTTTTAATCTGTAGGTCCCAAGGCACTTAAGGTTGCATAAAGTGGACAATACCTTTGGGTAACAATGCACAATTATTTAAAAATGACTACACTAGCACTAGGTAGTGGGGCTCAGTGGATTGAGCTGTGAAGCAAAGGGTTGCTGGTTCATTTCCCAGTCAGAGCACATGGCTGGGTTGCAGAGCAGGTCCCTGGTGGGGGACGCATAATGGGCAACCACACATTGATGTTTCTCTCCCTCTCTCCCTCCCCCTCTCTCCAAAAATAAATAAAATATTTTTTAAAAGACATCTATGAAATAAAGCAACAGTAACAATAAAAACCCTGTAGCAGACATGTTGTGAAATGTTGAAGATTTTTCACTTGGTTCAGGAAAAATACAAGAGTGCTTATTATCATTACGTCTATTTCACATTGTTAAAGGTTCAGTTAGTGATAAGGAAAAAAAAAAGATTGGAAAGAAGGAAATTATTATTAAAATATTATAGGTTACGTACATTTAAAAAATCCAAAATAATTATAGATAAGTTAGTAGAGATTAGGAAAATATTTGGATATAGGGTCAATGTTTAAAAGTCAATTTTTTGCATATATGATAAGGAGGATATAAAGCACGATATATGCTTTTCCAGCATTGTTGAAAAAATAATCACATATATACCAATAAATCTAACAAAGGATGTAGAAGACTTCTTAAAACTATAAAACATTATTAAGAGACAGGTACTTATTTTTAAAAACCTGAAGTAATTGGGGAGGTACAATATGTTCATAAATAGGAAGCCAGTGTTGTATCGATTCAGTGCTCTCTAATATGATCCAGATATGTAATATAGTTCCAATAAAATTTCCAGTAAGGGTGTGTGTGTGTATAACTTGATAATCTGATTCTAAAATTCAAAGTTAAAAAAAATTACATAGAAATAGAAAGGGCCAAGAAGAAGCGGCATTTTTGAAGAAGAAGGTAGGAGGGCTTGCCCCATTGGAAATCAAGACTTAGTATAAAGCTTCATTAAGATAGTGTGTCATTAGTTCAAGGTAGACCAGTGGAATACTACAGAGCTCCCAAAATGGATGTAAAAGAATATAAACATTTATGACAAAAGTGCCACTGTAAAACAATAGGGAAGGAATAGTGTTTTTAATAAATGGTGCTAAGGTAATACATAAGGAACTTCACTGCTGCCTCACATCATTCATAAAAATTAATTCTATATCAGTTATAGGTTAAAAGTATAAGGCAAACAATAAAGCTAGAGATAATATAGAAGACCTTAAATATGATTTATTGTAGACAATGACTTCAAAACCTGTGCTTTCATATTTTAAAAAAGGATTAAGTTCCACCATACTGAGTGTAAAAAACCTGTTCACTAAAAGATATCACGAGAGTGAAATAGCCAGTGACATGAGAGAAGATATTTGCATCAAAAACAACTTTTGAATGGCTTGTCCAGTGTTCCTACAAGTCAGCTCTAACACAGAGAATGATGAATAGAAAGTAGGCAAGAGCAAAATCCAGTAAGATCAATAAACATGGAAAGGCACTTAAATTTATTTGTAATTGGGGAATTACAAATTAAAGCTACAATAATTTATCACAACATGCAAGAATAGCTAGAGTTTTAAAATGGACGGTGTCAGTCAAGTGCTGGGAGGGTGTGAAGCAGCAGCAGTGTCTCACACAGCTGATGCAGTCGCTTGTGAGTGTGACGCAATAGCCTCAGACCGGAAACAACTCACTGAACAGTAGAAATGAGTGAGTAAATTGTGGTGTAATTATAATACAACACTGAAAGGGCACATCCCGCGTCTACAGAAACAACACAAGTGAATGGTGCAAATACAATGTCCATTTGAGAACAGATCACGACATGAAATAATATCATTTGACTCTACCTAAACTTCAAAAAGCAATCAAAACAAAACTATTGTTTAGAGTTACCTGCTTAAGTGGTAAAAGGAAGAAAAACAAGGAAATGCTTATAAAAGTCAGGATAATAGTTATTTGGGGGTGGGAAGCAAGGGTGATTGGGGAGGGGACTGAAGTGGGAGGGTTATGGGGTCCAGGCACTGTCTCATGGGGCTGCATGTGTTTGCTTAAATCATTGAACTTTACAGTTTTATACTGTTTTGTGTTTCATATTGTACAATTTTTAAAAGGTTTAAAATGTAGAGAGGATGATGAACAAACAAGTCAGAGGAGACAAATTTCATGCAAAAGTTTGTTTTTAAAGAATGTTGTACAATTAGATTATCTAAAACTTTTCATTTGGTAATCCTTAAAGCTCTGTAAATAATTAATTATTTTCGTCAGTAACCATTGTTACCAGCAGGTAAACATAGGCAGTCTTCATTCTGCCTGATAGATAGAGTGGGACCAAAAAAGACCATACAAACTAAAACCGTGCAAAAACTATCTTAGTAATCAATGGGGAAAATTACAGTTGTTCCATGATATTTTAAAAATGTCAGCCCTGGCTGGTGTAGCTCGGTGGATTGAGTGCGGGCTGCAAACCAAAGGGTCGCCAGTTCCATTTCCAGTCAGGGCACATCCCTGGGTTGCAGGCCAGGTCCCCAGTAGGGGACACATTAGAGGCAACCACACAATGATGTTTCTCTAACTCTCTTTCTCCTTCCCTTCCCTCTCTCTAAAAATAAATAAATAAATAAATAAAATCTTTTTTAAAAAGTCAAAACATTAAGAATTATCCTAAGTTGGTTATAAATGTACAGAGAAATTAAAAAATAGTAAAATATTTTAATTTAGTATAATGTAATATAAACATTGGAAACAGAATTGAAGCATTTTATTTCTTTGTAGAAAACCGATCAGGCATAGTCTGGACAGTGCTTTTTTTGCCTTGTGTAACAGAACAACTAGCAGAGTGAGCATCTGTTCTGTGCCTTGGCACATTGTCTTACTCCTTTCTACTAAATTTAGATTAGCTTTCAACATTTTATTCTTTGCACTTTCAGTATGGTGAGATATCTCTTGAGTTCCTTTCAGTGTGAAGATTTTTGCTGGCGTCACTTCCTCTGGGACATCTTTTTGTCACAGCCATTTTCCTCGATTATGGCAATAAGTTTGACTTCATTGATTTCTTTGACTACCTGTCTAGAGTCTCAGACAGTGGCAGTGGCAACATACCTATAATCAGCTATTTCTTTTATTACTCCAGTTACATTCAGTTTGAATTTCATTATTTTTTAGCATTATCATATTTTGTTTCTTTGCTGCACTTGCATCTTTGGGAGGCAAGAAGGTCACTCAGCTACATGCTTTGCTGTCTATAGGCAAATTGAGGAGCAGATGAGGAGTAACTAGTCACCAACCTACCTTGAAAGGAAGCAGCACGATTGGCCACTGATGATTATGTGCATCTTCTTAACATAGTGATGTGTGGACTGAAGTCCTAACAAAAAAAGCTTGTGTTTATGCAGTTACAGATAATGTGTCTGGTGAGTGAGACTGGAGCCATGTTGTTGAGGGACTGGTGTGACAGTTGACATTTGTGCATATGGGAAGCCTGGGACGCAAGGACTGACTGTAATTCAAAGAAGGTTGAACACTTTGATCAATTAAAGATTTGGTTGGTTTTGATGAGTTTGAGGATGTGAGGCTACTTGGACCATTTGGTCTCTGAGCTATTGAACACCTGATATAGTTTACATAGAGCAGGTGGGGGGATGGTTACATGAAAGCCACTAGTGGTAGATTAAGGAGGCAGGACAAGTAAAAAAGCGGTAAAGTCTCTGAGATTGGATGAAGAGTAAAACCGAGAGACACATATTTCATTTACATTGATAGGTATAGATTAGTAAACAGTTAATATTTATAGCACATAGTAGTATTTGGGCAACAAGGTAATAATGAGGACTTCTCTGCTCCTGGGAGGTAGTGCCCGAGGGGTCTGGCTAGAGGGGATTTACTCTGATACTCAAAGGTATGTTATTGTAGATGCAGAAAGACAGTGGATAGTCTCAGTTAAGGTAAAGATTGACTTTTGTCAAGGAAGATGCTGGCCTACTGCAAGACTATCCCCATGACTCACTTTTGGTTAGGAAGTTTTCATTTCAGACCATCCTGTGTGGTTACTTGAGGTCTCTGAGTTGGTGAGACCTGCCACGCAGGCCTCCCCTGAGCTCGTCAGGTGTAGAATGTGACCCCTTTTTCTTTCATACATGAAAATGTAAATTTGATACTATTTTTCAGCTACTTTAATCCTTTTAGGCACTTGTTTAGAGAGGACCTTTTAGACCAGTTCGTTATTACCAAACTCCTAGTTGTAGTAAGTAAAATCAGTGGTTTTAGAAGAATAATAGTGATGGTGATTATGAAATCACTGTGAAGCAACTGATATTCAAAGTAAGGGTTTTTTAAAATGTTTTTTATATATTTATTTTTAGAGAGAGGGGAAGGGAAGGAGAAAGAGTGGGAGAGAAAGATCAATGTATGGTTGCCTCTCATGTGTCCCCTGCTGGGAACTGGCCTGCAACCCAGGCATGTGCCCTGACTGGGAATCGAACTGGTGACCCTTTGCTTCACAGACCCATGTTCAATCCACTGAGCTATACCAGCCAGAGCAAAAATGTTTTATACAATGTTGACATTCTATTACTTGAAGATAAAAGAAGGTGAACAAATCAATTTTAATCAATTTCATTTAGTTAGATGATCCCATTTTCAGTGTTTTATACTAACAAATATTAAATGTGAAAGATAAGGTCTCACTCTGTGTTAGTTGAAATTAAATAATATTAATTTATTGTTTGGTTTTTTCCACAGGTGAACTGGCACAGAGGTAGAGCTCAAGATGCCGTTAGTGAAAAGAAACATCGACCCCAGGCACCTGTGCCACACGGCGCTGCCCAGAGGCATTAAGAATGAACTGGAATGTGTGACCAATATTTCCTTGGCAAATATAATTAGACAACTAAGTAGCCTAAGTAAGTATTCTTATACCAACTAAAAGTATTACTTCTAAATCAGAATGTTATGCTTTAGAGTATTAATTAAGAAGATGTTCTTGTGATTACTTGGGGAGAGAGGGGAAGATATTTGGTGAGAATACAAAATTATCCTGAAAAATATAGTCATTTTAAGTGAAATTAATGTTTTAGAATCATTTCTCCCCCTGTGCGCTTCCTCTGGAAAAAGGAAATAAGGACAGAATCTTTAGGAACATAATCACCTGATGGATAAGAATTACTGAGATTGTTTTAAAAATGTGATTCAGTCTGTGAAAGGTAGAGCCAGAGTTCTGTTTCTGCTTGCTTGTTATTGCTGTTTACCTTTTCAGAGGCTTTAACTATTTATGTTTTGGGACACTTTCTTTACATATATTTTACTAGACTAGGGAAATATTTTTACATTATCAGATAACTACAAGTGAAAGGTATGGGGTAGTTAAGACTCAACAGATTGGGTTATTCAAATGAGCTGTCTCCGTCTCCGAGACCTGAGGATCTCAGTCCGGAGTCTTATGTGCAGCATGATGTGAAAGTGGCGAGTGAGCCTGGCCTCTGGCAGACAGAAGGCACCGGGCTGGCCAGGTAATAAAAGGCAATGGAAGGGGCTTGTCGGGGAGGAGGAGAGAGGCAGTGTGTTCCCATTATAAGATTACAGAACAGAGAGAGCAACCTGGTTAAGAAATTCAGTGTAGAATAATGGGGGATTATTTAATATTAGGAAAATTTAAAAAAATAAGCCCAGCCTGTCTTTTGAGTCAAAGACTTAGCTTTTTACTAAGACATTTATATTTCATTTTAAAGATAAAACAAGTTGTTTCTTGGCCTAGAAATATTGCCTAAATAGTCTTAGACTTGTCTTCTCATACCCTCCCACACAGAGTGTCCTTACAGGCAAGATTGGCCCTTCTTTTGTGTACTTTTTCCCTTTTTTCCCTTTCTTTTTATAATTGAGTACCTAGCACAAGATAAAGAGAGGTTGTTAATCTAATTTGGTTCAAGTGAGATCATTTGGACATAAGCATATTTAGTTAAAGCAACATAAAAAGTTACATTTGAATGCTGTTGGTGAAAGCATTAAATTTCTATATTGCCTATGAAATCAGTTGTAAGAATAAATTAAAAAGCTGTTTATTTGAATTTAAGTGTATTTCTTGTCCCTTTTGGTGGTTATTTTTTCAGGTTAGTTATTGGCAGTGAATTGCTAGCATTACTGTTTATTTCTTTGGGAAAGTTAATACAGAATAAAGTCAAAAGAAGAGTCCCAGATATTGTATTAACGTATGATTAACTATATTGTTTAAAGGTATTTGCTAACATTTTTTTATGGTCTGGCATTAATTGAATCTAACATAACTTCATATATAGAACATATATGTGATATATGTACATGAGGACATATGCTTGTTAATATTAAAATCCATTTTAAGAGCATAGAAATTACATTAATATTTTGGTTAAAATATTTTTTAAATGAATTTCAAGTTTCATACTGGTGTCTTGTTTTACATTTGTTCCCAATATAGAATTTAGAACTAATATAATGATTGAGGTCATTAATTTGCAGTATTAACCTGTTTCTTACTTAACGTAAAAGTGAAAACTTAAGAAACTTTCAAATCTTACATAGTTTATATAAGCAACAGCACCTGTTAGCATGCACATGGTCATGTTGTAGCCAAACCCTTAACATAAAAATACAGTGGAAAAACATAACTAAATTAGGTTTTGGGTCCTTCGGATTTGGAATGAGATACTATAGAGGCATTTTATAAGCAGTTTTTGAAGCAGTTTTTTTTAATTTAGAAATTCAAAAACATAAAATCAATAAAATATTTTACAATAGCAAGGTGTACAATAGTTCACTGCCCTGGAATTAAGTTTCCTGGTAGCTTTCCCACTTGATGTAGTGGAGAACCTGGAATTAAATTTAGAAGTCCTCTAGGTGACCAGAATAAGCAAGCCCATGCACTAAAGACAACGCACATAAAATACCCAATGGGTCCCTTTTTCAGAGTCTGTTTTACTTTTACTTTGGTAGTTCATACAGATTTGATGACCTGGTTTTCAAATATTTATACTTCAGAGCATTAATGAGGAGGTAGGGGAGATAATATATTTCAGTAGAAACAGGCATTACTGAAACCAGCCAAAAGAGGTAATTTCCAGCAAAGGAAGTTGTGTAAGAGAAGCAGCAACATAAAAACTGGAAGAAGGCCATTTAATGTAAGAGCAAATATACATTTCAAGAGACTGTTTACTAGCCTGAGACATTAATTGATTTTTATAATCAATTCATGACTGTAAGTCCTCAAGACATGGTTAAATTATGTTTAATTTTGTATTCTACTTCAGACAGGGAAACTTAGAATAGATTTTATATCAGTTTCCATCCAAAATAGTAAAAATAATTAATGTATTAAATAATCTCTGAATTACTTTGAAAACTTGGCTATTCAGACTGGTTCTAAGTAACCGAGATTTTTCACTGTGGTGCGATCGTTGGCACCAAAAGTGGTAAGAGACACAGCAGGGGAGGTGAACTGCAGGGCCTAGCGTGACCTGGAGAGGAGCATCAGCCTGACCTCCTCCTCACAAAAGTGTACATCCCAGTTTTGTTTTTCATGATAGAACGCATTTCCGTTTCATAATTACTGAAAGCCAAGAATTTACTTTATGTAAATTTCTTCTGCTATAACCAAATTATTTCCCATTTTATTTTCATCTCAACTAGTGGGACTCTTAATTATCTGTAGGGTCTTTTACCATTCTTTCTACCCACAGCCTTTTTCTTGTTGAGTATTGCCAGTTCATACTGCCAAGATGAGCTGATAGAACCTACTTCTTGATCTCAAACATAGAAAATTTAGAAAATTGGACGCATTACAGATAGCAGGGCAGGTGTGGAGGAGGATGGATGGATCGGCTCGATGAAACTGATTGAATACATAGGTAGAAAAGGGGCAGATAGCAGTACATGGTTCTTGTCCCAAAGGAACATACCCCAGTTTAGTTGGAGAGTGGATGCCGTGAATACTGAAACCATTCTGAACAGTACGCACATGTATGTAATTAAAATCATGAGTTTTAGATTATAGGAACTACGAAAAGAGAGATAAGCGTAAAGTCAAGTCATGATAGGAGGCTCGCTGAATGAAACATGAATAAATAAATATATAAGAGGGATTGAAGGTACGAATAATTGGAGAAGTATGGTAGAACCGGCTTTTGGAAGACATAGAATGTTAGACAGGAAGACTTAGACTTTTAATATCATAGATAATAAGAATTTGTAGGTTCTTGAGTGGAGAAATAGTACAATAAGTGTCAGGTTGGTTGAAATTCAGAAACATACACAATCAGTTTGTATATTGCAAACATTCTTCCTTTCACTTCTCTGTGGGAGGGAAGTACGAGGAAAGTAAGAAAGGATATGAAAAGGGAACCGATGGGGTGTTTATCTTATCCATGGAGGTACTTGACACCTAACTTTGTGGTGGGGGTAGCATAGAGTCTTTTAAAAAATCTGTTGACTCACTATGGGCCCTCTTTCCAGAAAAATGCAAATGCATTTAAAAATCTGCATATAATTTCAGGTGGTATACAGACTCAGACTGTATGCTAAGGATCCCTGTAGTAAACTAAACTCTTAAGCAATAGAATTTTGTCTTCCATCCCTGTCCCTCACATTTGTGTCCCTAACATTCCATGAATAAAGGCATAACTTTATACTGGCTTCTTTTGGCTCTTTCTTCAGATTATAGTAAGAGCTGTATATTTTTGAGCTCCTGCTCTGTATGAGGTACTCCATCAGGCCCTTTGTTCACTGTGTCTCCTATTCTTAGAACTTTTTTTAATCCTCACCTGAAGATATGTTTTTATTGATTTTAGAGATGAAGGGAGAGAGGAGAGATAGAAACATTAATTATTGTCTCCTGTTCACGCCCAACCAGGGATTGAACCTGCATCCTTCTGGTGCATGAGACAATGTTCCAGCCAACTGAGCCCCCTGGCCAGGGCACTTACCACTTCTCTTTAAAGCAGATATTTTTTTCCTTGTTTTATAAGTAAAGAATTTGATACCAAGATCTTAAAGCAAATAGAGCAAAGAGTTGGACTTACTTAATAAAATGCTTTTCATGTTAATTTTTTATTTTTTTAAGAGTTTATTTTTTAGAGGGGGAAGGGAGGGAGAAGGAGAGGGAGAGAAAGATCGGTGTGTGGTTGCCTGTCACCTGCCCCCTACTAGGGACCTCCTGCAACCCTGGCATGCACCCTAGACTGGGAATCGAACCAGCTACCCTTTGATTTGCAGGTTGGCACTCAACCACTGAGCCACACCAGTCGGCTAGCTTTTTATTTTTTAAGCTTTATTTATTTAGAGCGAAAGGACGGAAGAGGAAGGGGAGACAGAGAGAAACATCAATTTGTTATTTTACTTATCTATGTATTCATCGGTTGATTTTTCTATGTTCCCTACCCAGGGATTGAACCTGAAACCTTGTGGTATCAGGACAGTGTTCTAACCAGCTGAGCTAGGGCGCTTTTCATGTGTTTAAGTGTTTGCCGAAAACTTATCAGTGGCAGAGATCCTCTTGGAATCATTTTATGTTTCCCAGTTCTGGTACAGTGTTTGGCACATAAGACATTTTCAGTCATTTTTGGTTTAAAGAACTGTGAGTAAATGAATACTGTATTTTTTTAACTATAAGATGCACTCCCTCCCTCCAGCCCCAAATTTGGGAGGAATAATGGTTGTTAATGCTGCTCTTGAGTTCTGTTTACATTTACATTGGTGAAATAGTATGTTATTTATATTATTAAATATTTTACCACATTTTTTGCTTCAAAATTTTTTTTCTATTTTCCTCCTCTAAAACCTAGGTGTGTCTTATGTTCTGAAAAATACGGTATATATAAAACTATCCTTTAAGAAATATAGAGAGATTAAAATTCTGATTTCTTTTCTTAAAGATTATAAAATCTTCTAGGACAGGAATTTAATGTCTTACTTTTTGGTGTATTTAGTAGGTCATATACCTACCTGGCACAGAGTGAGCCCTCAGTAAATGTTTTTTCGTTTAACTGATAATCTAAAGGTATGCTTTGAAAAAAATGCGGCATTATTCAAATATAAACTGGTGAGATTAATGAATTCATTTAATAAGTATTTAGTACTTTCCTGTCATAGGAATTGTCTCGATAGAGCTTACTGTTGAGCTAGATTTAACCTAGATAGTATGCTCGGGTCTAAAATGTCTTGGTTTAGGAAGACCATCCACTTTTTTTCTATTTGAAAGTACAGACAGTAATGGACGCATCTTTATGTTGTAATTATGCATTAGTGTATATGTCCTAAATATACTTGAATAATTTTCATTGTAGGTTATCTAAAACTCCTTTTCAAATAGATAATTTTTGAGCCCTGGCTGGTGTAGCTCAGTGGATTGAGCATGGGCCTGCAAACCAGACAATCGCGGTTCAATTCCCAGTCAGGGTACATACTGGGGTTGCAGGCCGGTTCCCTGCAGGCCAGTTCCCAGCAGGGGATGCATGAGAGGCAACCATACATTGATGTTTCTCTCCCTCTCTCCTTCCCTTCCCCTCTAAGGATAAATAAATAAAATCTTAAAAAAAAATAGATAATTTTTGTCTCAATTTTTTTCAGTAATGGAAATTTACCGAATTAGAGAAATACAGTGATTTTAGATTTATGATGATTTTTTAAGAGAGAAACCAAAACAAGAGAGAATATAAATTATCTCATAAATTTTCAGAATCTATATTTTGGACAGGTCACCTACTAGACTTATGAAGAATTTTGGATTCTGCCACTTTACCTGAAATTTAGTTCTGGTGTAGAGTCTATTTATGAATGCCGAATTGGGGTTAAAAGACATTATTTGTATGTACTTTCTCTTTTTTCTATTTATATATGTACTTTTATATCATAATCTTCTCTGACCCTCAACAGACTGGTAGACACAGATAAAACAGCTAGAGCATTCCCATTTCAGTTGTAAATTATACGAAACCAGATTTCCCAGGGATTGAGTTGTTTTCCGATCCTGCCACAGTTGGGTTACCTTAGGGTTTAAAGTTTAAACTAGTTTCAGAAAACGCCAAATTTATCAGGACAATACCTTTAAATATTGAATTGTTTGATATTTATCTCTTACCACATTAAATGTTATGGTATATGCTTCATTTTTGTTTAGGTAAATATGCTGAAGATATTTTTGGAGAATTATTCAATGAAGCACATAGTTTTTCCTTCAGAGTTAACTCACTACAAGAACGTGTGGACCGTTTGTCTGTTAGTGTTACACAGCTTGACCCTAAAGAAGAAGAATGTAAGTTGATTCATATTATGTTTTTTTCACATATGTTTGAGGTTCGATGACTTGAGTGAAATATTTAAGAACAGTATTAAAAACAAATTTATTACAAGTGTTTTCTACCCATAACCTTTGGTGTACTTGCTGTAATAAATCAGTGAATTATCTACAAATGCCATCTGCATGGCTTTTCCTCTCTCCTTTTTTCTTTTTGAGCTCTTCTTTTTGTATACTAAATAACTCTTAAGTTTTTGACATAAAAAATGTTAGCCAGATTTTTTTCTCCGTTATCTTTGTCTTTTCTTCCTTACAATTTATTTGTGTACTTTTTGTCTTAGAAATAAAAATTATCTGAAAATTACTGAAATTCTTAGTAAATTGAAATTGATTCTGTAAGAATGTAATTTGTTTTAGTACACTTTTTTATGTGCATATGTTAAATTGCTAAAACCTGATCTGGTTATTTGAATGTTACTTCCTACTTTAAATGGATATTTTTAAAAAAAACCAAATTGCCAATATGTAGGAAAAAATGTTTTATAATGAGTGTTAAATCAGGGATATCAGGTAAAAAACAACATAAATAAACAAAAAACTCCCACATTAATGGCTAAAATAATGCTAGAAACTTCAGTGGCAAAACATTTCATGACTTGATAGAATGCTGAACACTGATGTTTCTTTAACCCCTTTCTGTTTGTTTGGTTTTTTTTTTTTAAACAAAATGGAGTGGAGCTATGAAGGACAATAATTTTCACTTATCCCAGAGTTACTTAATGTGAATTTCTTGTAACCTTTTCTTTAAAAAATACTTTTTTTGTTGAATAATATTTTTAATATAAATGCAAATTCTATGAGATCTAAACTTGAATAATAAGTATATTAAAGGATATCACTGAAGAAACCCAAAGGTAGAATGTGTAATGATAGATGTTTTAGTGATTAAACCAATATGTTTTGACGTAACCTAATTTAATGCCTAAATAAGGAGAGGCAAATATGTACTATGCTAAGTTTCTGCTGCTTACAAAGATATAAACTCATAGGTCTGGTTTTGATAAAAACCAAAACAGCACCTTTCTTTAAACAGTTTTATTGAAATGTATTTTATACACACTACAATGAGCCCATCTAAGGTTAAATTGTACAATTCAGTGGCTTTTAGCATATTCAGGAGTTGTGCAACTATCACCACAATCCATTTTAGAACATTCCAAAAAGGAATTCTAGACCCCTTAGTAGTCACTCTCCATCCCCCCTTCCCCTGGCCTCTAGTGGTCACTACGCTGCTTTCCATCTCTATGGATTTGCCTGTTGTGGACATTTCATATGAGTGGAATCTCACAATATGAGGTCTTTCGTGACTGGCTTCTTTCACTTAGCATGTTTTCAATATTGGTCCATGTTGTAGAATATATTTGCATCTCCCTGATGACTGATAATGTGGAGCATCTTTTCATAGCTTATAAGCCATTTAGAGATAAGTCCCTCAGCAGGACGTGGTAGGGCTTGGATTTAAAACTAGGGTTTAAGTGAATTATCAGTAATTTGTGTATCATTTCCAGAGAAATGGCTGCTCAGAGCCTTTGACCATTTTTAAATTGGATTTTTAAAAATTGTTGAGTTATAAGAATTCTATGTATATTCTGGATGCAAGTTCCTTGTCAGATAATATGATACGCAAATACTTCTCCTATTCCGTGGGCTGTTTTTCTTGGTGCCCTTTAAAACATGTGCCTGTGTGTTGGTCATACTTCTTGAAATTCTTGATATAAAGTCTTTGCTACTAGTGAAAACATATTTTATGGCCATACTTTAAATATATCATTTACATCCAAAATTTCTTTTTTAAGTAAGTTAAACATTTACTATGCCACATAATAATGCAGAGATACACAGACAGTCCTTATGATAATGGAATTAAAAATTAACATTTAGTTTCAAAATACTGTTAAATTTTAACAAATATCTTTGCACACCCCTATTAAAATTGAAAATGAAAATACAGATGCCAATAAATAACTAAATGTTTTTTAAAAAAAATCCTAGCGTGTGAACAACTATCAGAATTGTGTACAGTTCCTTTACAGTTATGTGGAGCAGTGGGTAAGAATTCAGAAGGTGAAAATGGAATTCCTTAATTTAGAATTGTTTTGGGGATGTTAGATGGAAGAAATTTTCAAAGTTATTTAACCTAGATTTTTTTAACTCAGCGAGAATTCAAACAAAATAACATTATGAATGCAATACTAAATTATAGAGTACAATATCAATATTTTTGTTTTTAATTACCATTTAATAATAACAGTGAGAACTACCAATATAATTCGGAAAGTGTGTAAAAAATGAGTTTTAAACAAAGACTTGTACAATTATATTTAATTAAGTTATATTTATAAATGTATTGTGCTATCTTACTGTATTATATATAATACTGTTTAAGTAATATTAAACGTCATTGTTAGCAACTGGAAGGGGCTTTGTCACAGTGGTCTGCTAACAAGTAAGATGAATGTTAGAGAACTTGAAGATAGAAAAGTGCTTATTACTTTCCTTGCTCTTTACATCTTTCCTAACAAAGTTATGGGAGAATGAACACTTGGTTCCATCTGGTTACTTACGGCTGCTAGGTGGGGTGAGAGGGTGCCAAGAATCGACCCATTCTGACTGTAGAAAGCAGAAGAACAGCAGGCGGTTTGTGGCAAAAGTGTCAACCTCAGAGGCAGATAGATTCGGGTTTTCTGTTCTGACTTTACTGCTTGTTAGTCATCTAGCCTTGGGACAGTTATCTGATACTTTATAGCCTTTGTTTTCTTATGTTTAAAAATATAATAATAATCCCATTTTCATTGAATTGTAAAGATTAAATAAAGTTAAAATTAATAAAAGCATCTAGCACACACAGTGCAGAGTCATTAAATATTTTTCATACTACTTTTTAGTGAGAAAAACAGTGTTTCTTTGAACTTTAGTTTGGTGTCTCTGAGTGTGTTACAAGTTGTGCAGTGGTGGGACTGCTGGGGACACAGCCGCGGGGTGGCCAGTGCAGAGGCGGTCTCACTGCTCCCCCAGTCCACAGGCCTGGGTGTTCGTGTGGAGTGACTTGACTTGTGAGCGTGCTAGAGATACTATTTTAGGGAGAAAAATAATTTAAGAATCATTAACGATTGTTTAGTACTACAATGCAATGGTATAAAGCATTTTTCTGTATACTTAAAGCCACATTAAATATGTAAAAAAATTGCCTAGTTTTTTAATACCCAGAAGTCACTTTAAGAGTTTTGAAAATGTAGTATCCCTGGCTGGTGTGGCTCAGTGGGTTGAGCACCAAGGGTTGCCAGTCAGTCAGGGCACATGCCTGGGTTGCGGGCCAAGTCTCCAGTAGGGGCCTCGCAAGAGGTGATCACAAATCGATGTTTCTCTCCCTCCCTTTCTCCCTCCCCCTCTGTCTAAAAATAAATAAATAAAATCTTTTAAAAAATAAAAATATAACTGAGATATCTGGGTATATTACTTAATATGCTGCATAGTCCAAAAGAAAACGAGTAAATGAAGTTATTTTGAATCATCAGATGTGATGGCAGCTGTGCTAGTTCCCAGACGTACTAATGTACAAAACAGTCTCAGTCTTCCAGAGCTTATAGCTAAGTAGGGATCCTTGTGGCACAAGGGAAAACATAGGTGAAATAGACAATAATATATAGATGGCTCAGTACTTGAAAATATTTTCTTCACTGTCAAGTTTATTTTAACTTTATAGTATATGTAATATTATATATTCATTATATAATCAATGTAGCAGCAAGGTAAATGGTGTATTTAGGCCAGAATGCTACTGATAACTAAGTAATTCGTTCAGTGTTATTGGTATAAACTAAATAAAAGTAATAAAGGGTGATGGGGAAAAGGTTATAGAAAAAAAGAAAGAAGAGAATGTATGTTAGTGGGGGCTGGGGATGGCAAGTAGAGAAAAGAAAAAGGTATATTTGGGGGGAAATACAGATATGCTTCAGGTGTCATTAGAGCCTCTTATCCTTAGAAATCAAAGGTTGCATTAAATCCCGTCTGACTGGGGAGGCCAGGCCCAGAATGACATGGGATATAATGATAAGGGCACTCAAAACACGGTTTGTGGCTCAAACCACTGCTGTTGCAGCCTCCTGAGCCATGCTGACTTAAACAAATGCAGTATGTGAATTTGTTCTTATGTTAAATTACCTTAATAAAATAAACAAAACACATTGTTGATTTTTGTTTTAGTGTCTTTGCAAGATATAACAATGAGAAAAGCTTTCCGAAGTTCTACGATTCAAGATCAGCAGCTTTTTGACCGCAAGACTTTGCCTATTCCGTTACAGGAGACATACGATGTTTGTGAGCAGCCGCCGCCTCTCAACATACTCACTCCTTACAGGTCAGTAGACTCATCAATAAGAAGGATGGTTATTTATCTCAGACTTCAGGTTCACATAGGTAGGAGTCTACCTTTAAATGCTAAATCCCCAAACATTCTTTTTTTTTACTGGGCTCCTGACCAACACAGGGAACACCCTTCTCTACCACCTTTAGAAAACGTCTGCTTTATTCACAGAGCTCCCACAGGTCTGGCATACAAAAGACAATTAAGGGAGTTGTTTTCACAAGTATTAATAAGAAAACCAATGGCAAAATCAGTACTGTGCTGGGCCAAGGAGTTGTTATTGTCTTTTAATTATTCTCAACTACACCCCCTCTTCCCTTCCCCTCTCTCAAAAAAATAAATAAAAATACTAAAAAAAATTTAATTTCTAATCAGATGGGAACGAAAAAATAAAGAGCTGTTAGTGTTTATTTAATAAACACTAATAAATACTATTTTTTCTTGTCTTATCTACTCTTAATCTGTATGCGTTAAATTTACAATACATAATGAGTATGTAGTATTTGTTTTTAAAATGTAATCTACCATTTAAAATAAAATATGGAATTATTCAGCCTTTTTCTGGAGTCCTTTCATATGATTTGTTAAATAGGTAATTTAAGATGTGTTACGCATATCCTGAATAAAATGGTATTCAGATAGTTATTTGAAACTGTTTTTCAGTATGCAAGTCATTTGGGTATAAATAACTATGGTACTACAAGAATGACTACTAGGTGATATTTTGAGGGTTTGGTAAGATAAGTAAATTAGAGTATTGGCAGAGACCCTGTATAATTTCTCTATTCTAAGTGATATTATGTCCTTTCAGACTTTTATCTTGGCAGAACTATTTATAATTACTGGAATTTCTCAAAGGACTTTTAGAAAACTCGTTATTCAGCAGAAGTTAGGGATGAAAATTGTCCAGCTGTACTTTAAATTATTAACACCAACTCTGAAAAAACATCTAGTTTTCTGTTTTTCTCAGTTTCCTGTCTGACTTGTGAGAACTGTTCTATTGGTATAGTATTCTAATTTATTTTGCCACTATTTTAAAACATGCTATAGTTTGTGAATGTAAGAGAAAAAACATTTCACTGAACTATTTCTATTCTGATTGCCTAACTCTTACTAATATATATTTTAATTGATATTTTATATTGCAGAGATGATGGTAAAGAAGGTTTGAAGTTTTATACCAATCCTTCATATTTCTTTGATCTATGGAAAGAAAAAATGTTGCAAGACACAGAAGATAAGAGGAAAGAAAAGAGGAAGCAGAAGGTATTACAAGAGATTGAAAAAATTGAAGTTAGTTTTCATGTATTTGTGTTTTATTACACACAGGGAACTTTGCTAGTCCTGTTCTTTGACTGTTTTATTTTATTGGGTTCATGTAGTCAGATACTAAAGTCTTTATAATCACACAGAAAGATCACAGTATAATTTGAGCAGATTAGATTATTATAATGACATTATTATATATAGTTAGATGTATACATAATATGATTATTATAATATGGTGTGATAAGTGCCATAACAGAGGTATGCACACAAAAAAAGCACTTGATTTAAACATAGGACAGGGTTGGCAAACACTTTCAACAAAGCTTACCAATGTATCTTGAACAAAAAATAGAAATTAAGTGGGCCAGGGAAGAGAAGGGCATTCTAGTAAGAAGGAGCAAAGGGATATTGTCCGGAGATTGGTAGAGATGCAGCTAATATTTTCTAACCATAGAACCTGTCCCGATGTTTTGGAATGGTTATTATACTCTCACTAAATTCCTGTTATCTGTTTGCTGTGTTGTTGTTTTCCACCTTCCGATAAAATTCACTTGGATTTACTTTATTCTGTGTTAATGACAATTAGAAATACAGAAGGAGGAAGCAGTGTTGGCTTTAGGCAGAACTATGAAGGAGGCAGAGTCTGTCTTCATCTCCCCTCTATTTCTCTTACAGCTCTCTCTGCTTCCCTCTCCTCCATTTCCCCATAACGCATTCCCGTTACCATCTGTACTGGACAGTAGCCCTGGATTCTAGCTAGAGTTTGCAGAGTGGTGATGGGCAGCACAGATTACACCTGTGAGCAGTGTTGTGCTTGATAACCACAGTGGTTTTAAATTTGTTGAACTGAAATGCCTTAAACAGGCATGGCTGTCTAGTTTACTGCCTTCCCTGAGGTGCACCCTGCTCTCTCCGTTTGTATGTTACCTACTTGGCCCTTTTGGGCATTTGACTTTGTTGTACTGCTTGCTCCCACAATTTAAATCACTTCTTGTTTTATTTTTTAAATACACTGTTTTCTGTTGAATGACACAGTTTTAATGGGCTAAATGGATAATAGGATTTTTTTCTAATGTATCGGCTTGCCAATTGGTAACTTCCCAGATAACATAACCTTAGTAAATTTTCAGGTTTTTGTTAGAGATAGACAGTGCCATTAATGATAGAAATTTCACAAAACTAATAGATATGGTAGCAAAGTGGTGAATCATTTTTTATCTGAAAGGGCTTTCTGACTTCAAATTTTATTACGTAGGCATACTGTTTTTATCTGGTACATCAATTCCAATTAGAGATTAAAAAAACATGAGAAACTGGATTATAAGCAAACTAGCTAAGATTTAAATCAGTGTACAGATGAACTGTCTCTGTGTTACTTTTCCTATATTATCATGAGATTGTTTTTTTCAATATTAATGTTAGAATTTTATTGTGATTGTTATAACCTGTTTTTTTAAAAATTGGCACTTCAGCATTTGGCTTTGTCTCAATACATCTGTTATAGCAGAAAAATCTAGATCGTCCTCATGAACCAGAAAAAGTGCCAAGAGCACCTCATGACAGGCGGAGAGAATGGCAGAAGCTGGCCCAAGGTCCGGAGCTGGCCGAAGATGATGCTAATCTCTTACATAAACATATTGAAGTTGCTAATGGCCCAGCCTCCCATTTCGAAACAAGGTTTCTTTTCTTTTGTTTGTTTTTTAACAAAAATTAATGATAAAATTTCTAATATCTATCCCTGTAAGTGTTAGGACATGAACTGCTGACCTGGCGGACCCTGTTACAAGTATAGAGGTGGTTTTGAAACCCTGACCATCATGAGCTTGCTGAGGTCTGATCTCGGGCAGATCATTTTTGTGCCGGGGCTTTAGTGTCGTCATCTTTAGGAAGAGGGGGTCGGACTAGGTGGTCTTCAGGGCTGTTTTAGCTTTCCTGTGAAGTCTCCTGCTTCCTCTCAGCGTTTCAGGCAGACTCTGCTAGAGTTCCACAATACAGGAATGGGGGCTGGACTGTTTTTTCAACTATTATTGACTCACTACATATAAAATAGTTGAGAAAGGGTTATATTTTGTTCCTTTTCCTTTCTGACTTCCTTTCTGTGCCATACGTCTCACTCAGATATATCAGGACTTTAAAACAAAATTGCTCATCTCCCTTTGCAAAAATAGAGCCTCGATCCTTTCCTTTCTCAGTGGCCGGGGGCCCTGTGTAAGTGACACACCACCCTAGCAAACATGCTAGCGTCTTTCTGTGGAGACATTTTTGTCGAGTTGATTGATTGTCATCATTGTTATATATATTATAGATACTGATTTTTGAATGGAAAAGAGCTTAAGGTTTTCTTTTGAATAATACATATAAATTATTGGGTCATAGGTATGAAATATTTTGGCCTATTTTAGGAGTATATTACTCCTAAAACTATATGCATTGCTGAAAAAAATAATGAAAGAATTGAGATTCTTTTTTAAAAGGATTAACCTACAGGCGAACATTTATTTCTACTGTTACTAAGTGATCGAGGTATTTAGTTGACCCAGCAGTGTGAACACAGACAGCACTTCTGACTTGCTGTGTGCGTGTGTTTTAAATCCAGCTTTGTCCCGACATGCACTACAATCAGTAAATATTTGTGTCTTCTTCCCATGCTTGCGGTGTCTAAAATTTTGCCTCAGTCGGATCTTCAGTAGCATGTTGCTGTATTAGTGAGCATCCGTTTGCTGAGCACCCTGGCATCTTTGAAAGCACTGAAAAGCCAAAAATGATGTGGCCAGCCATGCTAATGGGGCTGATGTCAGGGAGGCCTGTCCCCTTGGGCACAGACTTCGCAAAGCCATTTAGGTGTGAGAGAGCAACAAGGCGTCCTGGTGGTAGGAAATCCAGGTTTTATATTCTAAGTTTTTGTCATTGGCATTTTGTTGTAAAGAAAAAAGTGAAATAGAGGCAGATTGCTTTGAACGCAGTTTGCTAAAAGTTAATTATTTTCTTGTTTATAAGATTATATATATAATACTTTTTATCCTTATGAATTGAATTAGTATCCTGCTATAAAATAATAGAATAGCTGGAGGTCATCATAACTTGAAACAGCAGGGAAAATTTGCATTATGACCAGCATTTTTTGTTTTAAAAGCAGAATGGATGTAATGAATTTCTGAGAGAAGTTTCTTAAAGGTGGTTAAAATATTGATATTCAAAGGATAAACTTTATCTCATGTAGAACATTTTATTCCACCAAGAAA
Organism: Artibeus jamaicensis; assembly: GCF_021234435.1. Classification (NCBI taxonomy): domain Eukaryota; kingdom Metazoa; phylum Chordata; class Mammalia; order Chiroptera; family Phyllostomidae; genus Artibeus; species Artibeus jamaicensis. The sequence continues at coordinate 21,650,024 of NW_026521812.1, forward strand.
AATATACTGATACTGTATTTTTTTTTAGACCTCAGACATATGTGGATCATATGGATGGATCTTACTCACTTTCTGCCTTGCCATTTAGTCAGATGAGTGAGCTTCTCACTAGAGCCGAGGAAAGGGTCTTAGTCAGACCACATGAACCGCCTCCACCTCCACCAATGCATGGAGCAGGAGATGTGAAGCCCATACCCACCTGTATCAGGTATGTAGGGGCAAGCACTTGGTGTTTTATCTCAGAGGTTGGTAATCTTTTTATTTTTTAAGGCTCAGATTGTAAATATTCTGGGCTTGGTGGGCATATGTTTGTGTTATACATACTCAACTCTGCCATTGTTGCATGAAAGCAGCCGTGGGTTATATGCATAATTAAATGAACATGTTTGTGTTTCAGCAAAACTTTATTTACAAAAACAAGGAGTGGGGCAGATTTGGCATGTGGGAAGTACTTTCCAACCTCTGATAAAAGCTGACACAGTCTCTTGGGAAAATTAACTAATGAGAATTTACTTTAAAGGTTAAAACGTGTTTCATTTTATTATAGCTTTGTTATTAAACACAGGATGTGCAGGATAGCAGGTCCTTGAATAGCATCACCTTGTTCAGCATTGTTTAACGTTGATTAGATGCTATAGGAACTTAATTCTTATTTATATTAATTAGTCTACAGTAAAATTGGTTTTGTTATATGTCATTTCACTTAAAGTCATTGACCTGTCATCATTTATAAGGGAAGATTTGCTGTATATTAACACACAAAAAATTTTTGTGATGTGCTAAGGGACTAAAAAATGGAAACCAAACATGTGATTATAAGTGTTGATTTGATATTAGGGGAAATAGTCTAAAAATTTGAGAATAGGCAGTTACTCATAGTTTTTTTAGCAAAGCTGTTTTGAACTGTAATTTTCTCTGGTGTTATCCAAATTATAAATTTTTAAAGAGAAAGCAAGGTCAGCATTATAATTTTCAGTTAAAAAAAGAAATCAGTGTTCTGTCACTGACTCATTTGATGTTTCATCCTCAGGAAGGAAGAGGACTGTAAATTTCCTTTTGTGGTTTGTAATTAGTTGTCACAGATTTAACTGAAATGACATATGATGAGTCTTAATAGCTTCAATACAAATACAGAATTTTACTGGCCACAGGTATTGATACAAATACTATAATTGATAAATGTTGAGTCATTACCAAGACTCATACATGGTATAAAATTGAGCATTTACTTACCAACGTAAGCATAAAATGCTTGAGTGGATATGAAAGTTGCATGAGAGTTTGAATTGTTCAAAATCCCACCTATTCATTTTCTTGGTGTACTTTTATTTCTACTTTCATTCCACAGTAAATACTGCTGATTTTTTAATTTCTATAGGAACATGTTAATACATCTACCTAGATAGAGTTACTGATCATTTATATTTTGTGTAATTAATTTTTTCTCTCTTAATAACTTGCTAGGATCTCTTTATCATTTCAGTTCTGCTACAGGTTTGATAGAAAATCGCCCTCAGTCACCAGCTACAGGCAGGACACCTGTGTTTGTGAGCCCCACCCCCCCACCTCCTCCACCACCTCTTCCATCTGCCTTGTCAACTTCGTCATTAAGAGCTTCAATGACTTCAACTCCTCCCCCACCAGTACCGCCCCCACCTCCACCTCCAGCCACTGCTTTGCAAGCTCCAGCAGTACCACCACCTCCAGCTCCTCTTCAGATTGCCCCTGGAGTTCTTCACCCAGCTCCTCCTCCAATCGCACCTCCTCTAGTACAGCCCTCTCCTCCAGTAGCTAGAGCTGCCCCAGTATGTGAGACTGTACCAGTTCATCCACTCCCACAAGGCGAAGTCCAGGGGCTGCCTCCACCCCCACCACCGCCTCCCTTGCCTCCACCTGGCATTCGACCATCATCACCTGTCACAGTTGCAGCTCTTGCTCATCCTCCTTCTGGGCTACATCCAACTCCATCTACTGCCCCAGGTCCCCATGCTCCATTAATGCCTCCATCTCCTCCATCACAAGTCGTACCTGCTTCTGAGCCAAAGCGTCATCCATCAACCCTACCTGTAATCAGTGATGCCAGGAGTGTACTTCTGGAAGCCATACGAAAAGGTAATGTTCTCAGGGCCATTAAAAGTATTGCTCTTGTAGCACTGGCAACTTTTTTATTAAACAATAATCCTTTGCTCATTTATAAAATTTTAAATGATCATGGTTTTGCACAAATGGTCTTTAGAAAGTAAAGCTATGTTCAACTTTTATTTTAAATAATTTTAAAGAAGCTATATCACATTTGGTTATTTTATTTTCATATTTAGTAGGGATCACAATGTTTATTGAATGAATGAATGAGAAAAGTATAAGACTTAAGCTTTACAGAAAATTAGTTAACTTTATATTACGTTTAATATGTATACTACTTTTTAACAACTGCATTTTAGGCCCTGGCTGGTTTAGCTCAGTGGGTTGAGTGCAGGCCTGTGAACCAAAGGATCGTGGTTCGATTCCCAGTGAGGGCACATGCCTGGGTTGCGGGCCAGTTCCCAGCAGGGGACACATGAGAGGCAACCATACATTGATATTTCTCTCCCTCTCTCCTTCCCTTCCCCTCTAAACATAAATAAATAAATAAGTAAAGTTTTTTTTAAAAGAGTTCAATAAATTTTTTTTTAAATAATTAAAAAATAAAAATAAAAAACTGCATTTTCTTCAGAGTAAAGGCTCTCCATCTGGTGACTCAGTGACACTTGCTGTACCAGATGCCTTCAAAGTTTCCTCCCTTAGTTAAAAAAAAAAAGACATACTCATTGAATTATTCTGCCAGCATTTCCTAAGCACCTACTATATGCCAGGTGCTAACAGTATAGAATGAATGAGTGCCTTTTTCTCAAGTAGAGGGAGAATAAAGCCTCAGAAAATATTGTCAGCGGTGTTTATTTTGTTTGACTGTAGAGGTAACAGAGGAAAAGTATTATCTGGTTAACTTTCTAGGGTCTGGTGAGCGGGGAGGCATAATAGATTATAATGTTTTAATAAACTCTAGATAGCCACTGGATGTCTGGCAAGTTCCACCAAGTAATGTCACAGATAGTGTAATGAAGAAATTAATGCACCTCTAAATATAATTCCTTCAAGATCTTTTTAATAGATCTTGCTTTATATTTTTCGATTAGTATTTCTTCTGTGCATTTCATTCCAGAAAGATTGATAGTATCTAGCATTTGGTATTTTGGTTTACAATGAATGGTTTGCATTTACTGTGTCAGGTATTCAGCTACGAAAAGTAGAAGAGCAGCGTGAGCAGGAAGCTAAACATGAACGCATTGAAAATGACGTTGCCACCATCCTGTCCCGCCGCATTGCTGTGGAATATAGTGATTCAGAAGATGATTCAGAATTTGATGAAGTAGATTGGTTGGAGTAAGAAAAATGCATTGATAAATACTACAAAACTGAATGCAAATGTCCTTTGTGGTGCTTGTTCTTTGAAAATGTTTGGTCATTCCAGTGTTTTGCTTTTTTTTTCCCTTAAGATAAATAACCTTTTTCCTCCATAATTTTTGATTTCTAAGAAAACTATTAGCATACATTTCAAACTAAATGTTTTACAGTGGCTTATCTTTTTTATTTTTCCCTGAAAAGATAATTTGGTCAAATAAACCACTAAGTATTAAGCATGGACAGCTGTTATTAGAGTAGCAGACTCAGTTTTTGATGTATCTTAATTGTGCACTTTGTGAATTTTAATTTAAAGGAAGCGACTGAGATTGAAATCATGAGGGCAACTGTATCTATTAATGAGCCTTATTCCACTTCTTGACGTTTTCAAAAAAGAAACACTGACTTTGATTATATGAATACACTCAGAAAGTACATTTAGCTTGTAGTATTGAATTCTCTTAAAGGAATGCTTGAATTTTTTTAATTATTGTTTTATTGTTTTTAAATACTTGCCTTATTTGAATGTTTAGCAGTACCCTTTCCCACTTATATATTGTGTGGTAAAATTTTGCTTGCCTATAAGAGTTTAAAAGATTTCCATGTGAAATACTCTGACATAAACATACATGTAACTTACATAACTGTTAAGAATAACAGTCTGATTTAATAAATGGTTCACTTTAAAGGTTTATTGGTGTTGCTCTTTGAATAAAAGTATTTCTGTAAGTTTACCAAATAATATAAAGTAGTTTCTTAATACCTGGATAGTAAACAAAGACTTTTAAATCCACTCGGGCTGCATGTGTGATTTCCTAATTGTACACATTCATACTGTCTAGCGTAATGGGTAACTTTTATAACATTTTCATCCTAAGTTCACAAAATCAGTATTTTTCAACTCCTTATACTCTTAAATTAAAGTCTTAACTTGCTCATTTCAGCACACCTTGACTTAAACATTATCCTTAAAATTGTAGTTTACAATGATAAAATGAGTTGTACATATTTATACAGTCCAGAATCAGATATAGAAGGGAAGCAGCATTGATTTCAGGTTATTTACCATGAAGAAAAGACTAAATGACGTTCCTTGCTTCTGTCTGCTCCTTTTGCAATGCAATTTCCAGCTCCTCCCATCAAGAGATGGTTCTAATCCGACTCCAGAATGTGAGACTTGTTTTAACCAAAAACATGGCAGAAAGGGGCTCAGGAGCTGCTAGAAGATCAGAAACCTCATGCAGAGGGCAGTCCCAAGTGAGGCCATCTCAGACCAGCCACGCACAAGCTCGCCTGCTGCCTGAGTGTGGGCAGAGGAGCAGGCCTCACTGAGGTTAGCCCAGCCTGGCAGAACTGTTCAGCCGACCTGTAAGCTCATAAGCTAAAATAAATGCTATTGCCTCGCACCTAGGTTTTGAGGTAGATTATTGCACATAGCATGATTGTGGCAATAGACAGCTGGTATACATGCTCCTTGATAACTTGTTAATTTGGGGGTTACTTAGGCAGATAACTAATGACTTGTATCCTTGTATTATAGGAATGATGAATGAATTTTATTGCAGCATAAAAAAACATTTCCTAATGGCTTTAATAACAAAAAGATTTGCTTTGGTCTTTTGGTAGCTTTGCCTAAGAACAAGAGATTGCATGGACATTTGAGATTTCTTTCCAACCTTATAAAATTGTAGTGTTGAATTTAACGCAAGAAAATATGGCACTTTAAATTTTGTCTTTTTTAAGTGTGCTTATGGGCAAAGGAGTAGCTAATAGGTAGTTTTTATAAAGCTCAATTATAGCCAGGTAACTAAGACATACTGGCGTTGGTGTTGGAGATGTTAAGGGTGGTAAAAAGAAAATGAAAAAAGATTTCTTAATAACAGGAGTGGATCTGTTGTAAAACCTGGGTGCGTGTAGCCTAAATAGTTCATGATAGATTACTTTTTGGGTTTTTTACAACATTCCTGGAAGATAAGAACATGCCCATAGACTGAAGAGGTTTTATATATATGTATCAGGTTATATATATATACATATATATGATCTTTTAGTCTAGATATTCAAATTACCTTCTGAGATAATTTTGGAACAAGTCATTTAGTGGTCAATTTTAATATCCTAGGAGGAATGAAAGTTACTGGGTAACGACTGCTTTTTTCTTACTGAATTATGTTACTATCCTATAAGGTTGTGCGTAAGCGTAGAGTCAGAAAAAATGAATGTCACGGGGAAATAATTGGCTTCACTTGTTTTGTTTGAAGTCATTCATTGTCCTCCATATTACCAAATCCAACTCCTTAGTCCTTTGTTTGACCTTTACTCTGTGTGTGCTCTACCTCCTTGAAGCTGCGAATCCCCCTGGCTCTTCTTGTGTCACTGTTCCTTCCTCTTCCCAGTAAGGGTGGGACAGGAGAAGGGGAGAGAAACCCCGAGCCACAGTGGAGTTTGAGGTGAAATTCAGTCATTGTGGTGGGAGAGGGTGTATGTGTGTTAACTTTTTCTAAGTAAGGAATCTTTGTAAGCTATAGATTTATAAGGCATTTTACGCTATAACCACTGCTTTTTGTAATTTATAATAGATTCGGTCAGAAGAGATGACTTCTGAAGCAGTTTCTCATTAGAAATATGTATTAAAAACCAATATTTTCATTTGGGTTGTATTCTATAAATTATGAACCCTCCCCCTTTATTCCACCTTTAGATTTAGAAAGCCCACCCTTCCTTCAACAGCCACCTCGTGCCCATGTTCCCACGATGTCTTCTCAGATCACCACAGGGAGTTCTTACTCCTTTTCAGTTTCTCTGATTCTTTTATTATATATAAGCTTTCTTCAAGTGGTACACTTCTGACCCATTCGGGCTTGCCAGATAGATTTCTCACAAGACAGCCGGGGCCTTGTCTAAAATAGGCAACTCACAATAGCTCTTCGTGTAAACAGGTTCAGAAATTCCCCTTTTTATTCTGTCCACAAGGGCTCTTAAAATCATGTCTTCCTAGACACTGCTCCTGTTTAAAGAAATGTTCACCACTAATCTCAGGAACAAGATTGACTAAAATTAGTCCACACCTCATCAAAACCGTGTGTGTGCGCGTGCATGTTAAGAAATGGAAAACATAGGATCAGCTCTTCTGGCCAAAAAGTGGAAGTTATTGATATTTATTTCTGAAGTCACTTTTTAGAGCAGAGAGCAAAATTAACCAAGTATTTTAAATTTAATGGGAATTCTCATGAATTACTTTTAAAACGTAGCTTTATCTTTGCCCTTTAGTAAACATACTATTGCCATTTATTTTCACTCTACTACATTTATCTTGACCCTAGTTTTTTTAAAACTATTTCCCTACACTGAAGGAGGCATAAAATAAATCATTTAAAGCTCCTAAATAGTTCAAGAAATTTCTTTTGGATTTCACAATCTCTATATTGTCCATGTAATGAAAAATGCAAATAAACCAATGCAAGATATCACTCATGTAGTATCAGGATTTAAAGATTGCTTTGCTGTGTTGAACTAATTAAAATATCAAATTATGATATTTCTAAATTATGTCATATAACTGTAATTAATAGAAATCATCCTACTGTAGCCAAATAGAAGGCATTTGGACCCCTGTAATACAAAGAATAAGTCTTTTCCTCCCTTTATTCATTGCTGTACTAAGAACAAATTTATTTATGTTCTCCATGACTTGACTGTAGAATGTATCAGTGATCTGTTGCTTTTCGAGCCTGACAACCAGGCTCTGAATAAAGAATGAATACCAGCCTTGAATGAACATTTCAGGCACTTTTTTTTCTACAGCCCAGTTATCAATACCTTTTCTTATTATTGTAAGGCCAGCTGCTCTTTTACTCTTTAGAAAAAAATATTTAAACACAACTGAGCATGTATTGAGGTCATCTTTCTCAGGATGTTTATAGTTTGTCTTCCCTATAATAAATACATTTTTAGTAATAATGAATATTTTGTCATATCTAAGTAAATATGTTCCTTGTGTATGTGTGTGTATTACACTCAAAGATTTCCTGGTGAATTTCTCATTTATCCTTCCTTCAGGTCATTAGCTTTCCCAGTACTTCTACTCTTATGATACAGGATATCGATGTCTACCAAAGTGATCAAGTTCTCATCCACTTTTCTGGCCTGGAAACAATCTAAAAGACACAGGAGTCATCAAATCCCAATCTGTCTTCTGTTGTAACAGCTTCAAATATTACTTAAAATGATCTATTTCATTCTTATCTATGAAAGCTGTGAAATGTTGCACTTACAATTTTAAAGAAAGTCTATAGGAACTATTTTCCAGGTAAAGGAGCACATCTCCTATTGTGAATGGGTTGTTTTTATATTTCTTTTTATATTTATTATATTTCCCCCTATCTATTCAACAGACATTTTTGGTGCTTGCAGAGTTACTCTGCTGGGCTGTAGAGCTGCGTCGGTGAACACACAGCGCCCTGCTTTCCGACCATACAGATAAACTGACAGAGAACAATGAATGTTATGTTAGGGAGGCTCAGCACTGAGACCAAACCTCATCTAGGAAGTCGGGGAAGGCCTCCAGAAGGAAATGGCATTTAAAGTCTGGGGAGCACCCAGGCAGGCAAATGCTCAAGTGCCCGTGGACCGTCCCGCTGGCAAAGGAAATGTCTGGAAGTGCGTGACATAGAGCATGCAACGAGTGGAGTAACTAATCAGAAAGGTGAGCCAGAAGCAAACCATGAGAGGACCTTAGGAACCATGCCTTTTATTCCGTGGGTAATAAAACAGGAATTAACATCAGAACAGCATTTTGGTAGGATAATTGGCAGCTACAAAAGTGGTAAATGACTTAGACGTAAACTTGGAGGTCAAGAGACCAGTAAGACTGCTACAGTAGGTGACAGATAATTGGGGATGGTGGTGACAGAGGAGATAACAAGGTAGATTTGAGAGAGATTCAGGATGTGAAATGCACTGGGCTTGGTGATGGAGAGGAAGGAGGCAAGGGTAACTTCCAGAGTCCTGCTTTGCTGAGAAAGGACCGCTGGGGGAGGAGCAGGTTTCAGAGGATGAGCAGCACAGTTTGGGATGTAGACAGAGGAAGGGTCACTGTGGTGTTTGGAGGGAGGGATCAATCTTGTATTTGTGAAAGGAAATTGCTGCAGGAAGACAAGGATAGCTATGTAAACAGATTGGAAGGTCTGGTACCAAAAAGTTGAGAAAATCTCCTAATGGTGCCTATTTTCTCTTGGAAGCAGGTGCCAGCACTGCTCAGGATGGTTGGGAAGCAGGAGTGTCAACATTTGTAAGAAAAGTAGTCATTGTGAAAAATGGAGATTTCCAGGGAAACAAAATTGTCAGGCAGTCCTGAGAACATAGCTGCAGCTGGTGAGCTGACTGTGCAGTGGTCCCTGGCTGCAGTGGGTGACTTCCCCTGAGGTCTGTAGACAGTTTCCAGAGAGAGTTGGGTTCGTTGAGAGGGGTTCTGACTGTTGTGGGGTGGAAGGACCATCTCCAGCGAAGATTGGCCGATCGCCTTGGTATCTTAAACCCATCACTAAACTCCCAAGTTGAAGTAGTTGTCTGATTTGTCGTAATGCTAATTTAATCACCTTTTCTCATTAAGTACATTCAGTAGACCATCCTGGATGGTCAAACCGTGAAGATGAATCTTCTGTCTTTGTAAGACTTTACATTTCACTTCCCGAAGGCTCAACGTCACCTTGGTTTTCTCAGTACCTCGGTTTATTCTCCAGTTCCTTCTTTTTATTCTGTTACACCCGAGAATTTCTGCCCTCTCCTCATTTTAACATGCTCAGTTATCCTTTATTGTATCATCTTTCAGATCTGGAAATCTGAGGATTCTGTCAAAGATGACTCTGCCACGAAGGTTATGCAATTCAAAACAAAGAAGAGGCAGGAAAGGCTCTCGGGACCGACTTTTTACCTGTCCCTTTGCTGAGTGAGCTCAGCTGCCACAGTTGCTTTGTCGGCAGGGATCCATTTTCCTTTAAAGACACTTTGATCAGCTCAAAAAATAAATGCTATGCTTGATTCTGTTAAAATGAGGCCAAATTTTTAAATTCGATTCTGTGAATTTTTCACAGCTCTTTGGCAATAAATTTGGTTTTTTTATAGTTAGCCAGCCATCTCAGAAATGTCTGGCATAGAGTCCCAGTAAAAGCATCTGGATAATTCAGTGCCAACTGCTTACCATTATCAATAAAATAACTCAAGAGAAGGGCCTACTATACTAACCAAGTAGTAAGCCCTTCGTGTTGATATTCAAAGATCAGCCATTCCTTTTGTTTGGTGGTTTAATCTTTTTTATTATAAAACTTGCCTACAGGAAAGTGCGTGAACTTGTCCGCTCAGTGACCTGCCACAGTGTGAATGCCACTGTAACCATCATCCAGGCCGAGGGGTAGATTTTTGCCATCACTCCAGAAAGCCTCTCCCGCGCTTCCGTCTAACCACCCCTCTTCTCTCACCTCCGACCCCACAGGTAACCACCACCCTAGTTTATGATAACCATGGCTTACTTCCATCTAGGCTTTTTGATACCTAAGCATGTTTCTGAATGTAACAGTTTAATTTTGCCTATATTTTAAATTTTATAGAAATGGAATCCTTTAGTATGTACTTGTTAGTCTATCTCTTAAAATTCAACCGTGCTCTTCTATGTAAACAGCGCTTTGTTCGTTTTCATTGCTTTGTAATAATCCATGGTATAACCGTAGCACCCTTTATCTACTCTGTTGATGAATGTTTTAGTTTGCAGTTTGGGGCTTTTACAGATATTACTGGTGTGAATGTTTTTCCATATGCTTCTTATTTAAGTGTAGGCATTTTTGTTAATCATGTCTTCACCTTTAGCGAATAACGTCAAAGGGTTTTTCCAAAGAAGTTGCACCAGCTCACACTCCCAGCAGCAGTCTGAGACAAACTGCATGCGTTTGTCAGCCTCTGGTATCGTTCTGCTTCATGTTAGCTATTCTAGTGGGTTTGTGGTGGTGTCTCGTTATGACTTAAATGATCTTTTCCCTGATTACTAATGAGGTTGGGCATCCTTTCATGTTCATTAGCCATATCTTCTCCCTTTCTGTGGCACGTTTTCTCATTTTAATGGTGCTCTTTGAAAATAAGTTACAAGGTAGTCCATTGAGCAATCTTTTTTACGGCAGTGCTTTTCCTGCTTTGTTTAAGAAATATTTCCCTATGCCAAAGTTGTAAATGATTTTCCCATCTTGTCTTTTAGAGACTTTGTTGTTTTGCCTTTCACAGTCAGATTATTTTTTTAAAAATTTTTATTTATGTATTTTTAGAAAAGAGAGGGAAAGAATCGTTGATGTGAGAGAAACAGCGTTCGGTTACCTCTGGTACGTGCCCCAACTGGGGTCAGAACCTGCAGCGCAGGTGTCTGCCCTGGCTGGGAATCGAACCAGTGACCCTTCGCTTTGTAGGATGACACCCCACCAACTGAGCCACACCAGTCAGGGCAAATTATCAGTCTTTATAGTCTGTCTGGCATTGATTTTTCTGTGCCATGGGAGGTCAGAGTTTAGTTTCAGTTTGTTTTCGTATGGATATCCGATTAAGTTAGCCCTGTTTATTGAAGACTGTCCTTTCCCCAGTGCTCCCTCTGCAGAGCCACTTCATCAAAAATACATAAACACAGGCCGAAAATAACTATACATCTATGTTGGTACTACTCGAATGACTGATGGAACTACATAATGATCACAATACAGATACACAAAAATACAAGCCCATTTACACAGTCTATTCTGCTCTGCTGGGTCTAATTTTATACCAACATCACAGTTTTTTAATGGTTATAGCCTTGTAGAAAGTATTGATACCTGAGAAAGCACGCCCATCTATCTACCTTGTTGGTGTTCTTCACTATTCTTGGCCCTTTGTATTTCTATATACATTTTAGAATCATTGGCACTTAGAGGTAGCAATAGATTGATTGACCTTGGTAAGTGGGAGCTCACTACAGTCCTCATTTCTGCCACTGTGGCTGTGCAGTTCGTGTGCCCCTGTGCAGGTTTCCCTGGCCTTGGCATTAGCAGACCTGAGTCAACGGAGCATTTAAATGTCTCTGGAACTCTGTGACTCTAAGGAACAGGTCTTAGTTTGGCTGCTCAGTTGTATCTGCAATTCTATAGCCAGAATGGGGGCCTTTTCATAAGCCACCAAACTAAGCTCTCACCCCTAGACTCTAACTGCTTGTGAATAGCCCTCACATTCTCTTACTTCACTGCAAAGCATCCTTGCTACTTGGCAATAACCAGCCTATCCCACTGTCATTTTGGGCATTGTCATTTCATTCCTGAATCACTACACTAGCAAGGACAGTCACCTCCCTGGGATGTTTTTTCAGGTCACCATTGGTGAAATCTTTAGCAGTTCGGCCACTCCCCTGTGCCAGGGACTATCTGCACTCCACACACCCATCACGATGCCATTCCTCTTTGCCTACCAGGTAATGAAAAGTCAGTTTTCTGGAATGCACATGCCAAGACAGGCTTAGATGTGCATGATATCTATTGGGGGGCAAGCCTATGAAGGAAAAGTGGGAGCAGAGAAGACAGGTGGTGAACCTTTAGATGGTAAAAGAAGAGGAAGGACTAAGGAGTATTGGTTGAAAAGGGTCTTGGACTGCACTGTTATTCTAAGAAACATGGCCAGGTCTATGGAGTGTCCTTTACTCAAGTTGCCTGTCAGGGGAATGGGCCAGGGTTCCTGACTTTGCTGTGCTTAATCATTGACCAGGAGTAGCGTACAGTAAGCTGGCGATCGCATGACATAGTAGTCGATCCAGAGGGCAACAGCCGGTGCCTCCATAACTCTGCATCCTCCAGCAGGAGATGTGAATGGCGCGTGTTTGTAGCCAACAAGAGAAAGTAACTAGGCCATCAAATTCCCCCAGATCTTGGCCTGGCAATTATTTCCTAGTTTGTAATCTCTCAGATAGTTTCAAGCATACATTTTTACTATTTTGTCCAACTTTCTAATTGTCCTCGGCAAGAAGGTAGACCCAATGGGGTAATGGCAGTACAAGAAGACATTGGCCATCCCTGTTTCTTTTATTATTTATTCCTTTATCCAAAAAAAGGAAATTAATGTGAAAGCCATTTTTGGTACTTGTGAAAAGTAAAAATTAATAACCAAATGTCTTTCCATCTTGAGCATGAGGTATGTGAAACGCAGTGTCCAAATTTTAACCGAGTTCTTTAAACTCACAATTAAACTGTTCACTGTGAAACCACATGCAGCTGCATTCAAAGACACACCAGAACAAAACGAGAACTGTGAACCATCCAGGTTATTTTTAACTAACAAAGGCAAGTGTTCCAAAGCACAGATACAGAGAGGCTTATGTAAGTGGAGACAGTGCTTCCCTGGAGTTTTCTGAAGAATGACAAAAAGCAAGTGACAGACCTGTCAAATGGCTCCCGATTTACTGCTTGGGGACTCACAGGGTGCTATTTAAAGTTAAACAACTTAAAGAAACTTCGTCATAAATCAAAATTCCCTAGTGGCACCTCACTTTGAAGCATTCCTGCTGAAGGAAAGAGTGTGTGTGTTTAGAGCATTTATTTGTACTTCCAATTCTATTTTTAACTTTTTGGTGACTGTAGGATCTTGGTTGATTTCAAATGGTGCCCAAACAGGTATTGCTGATAGTACCTCTGCCAGAGATCAGAGACTGTCTTTTTTTTTCCATCCTACCTGAGGACATGCTTATTGATCTTAGGGAGAGGGAAAGGGAGGGAGGAAGAGAGGGAGAAACATCAATCATTTGGCTCTCCTTGACTTGGAATTAAACTGACAACATTTTGGTCTATGGGACGATGCTCCAACCAACCAGGGCAAGAGGCTGGCCTACTCATCCTCCTGTTCCCAGTTCTTGGTACGATACACGCTTGTTAAAATAAAACATTGCCAGTCTAGAATTCTTGAGAAATAAATCATCTGGATAAATCTCCTTTCCATATAATTAAGGGTTAAAATTTTACATATTATAAAGCAAGAATTAGTATTACCACTATCACCACCCTCATCCCCACCACCCTGTTAACCATAGTCTATCTATGTGCCGGGCACTGTCCTAAGTAGTTTACTTTACCTCATTTAATTCTAAAAACAAGAGCAGCTAGGAACTGGTAACAGTCCATGTCCCTGAGAAAGGAGCAGAGGTTTGGAGCTGTGACCTGGCTGTCCTGTGTCTCACAGCTTATAAGGAGCAGAGCTTGGATTAAAGCCAGTGTGTCTGACTTCTAAGCCCATGACCTTAATCACTATTATTACTGAAAGCTCCTACGAGTTTTTCTGTCTTTTTAAAAAGAAGATCCTGGGCATCATCTCTGTGTAAGAATCACATTAGTATAGCACTTATCAGAGGGTAATGTAATTGTTTATATCGCTGCCTCCTTATATCAGACTGAGCATCTGAGAGCTCAATGCTTGTTTCTGTGCCCCCAGCCTCACAAGATGCCTTCAGTAAAAGTTATTTTAAATAATGAAAGGAGGAGAGAGTTGGTGTCATTACTATCAGTACTGGTCACTATGAAAAGTCTAAAAGCAGATGCAGCCCTGGCTGGTGTAGCTCAGTGGATTGAGCATGGGCCTGCGAACCAGAGGATAGCGGTTTGATTCCCAGTCAGGGCACATGCCTGGGTTGCAGGCCAGTTCCCAGCAGGGGATGCACAAAGGCAACCATACACTGATGTTTCTCTCCCTTTCTCCTTCCCTTCCCCTCTAAAGATAAATAAATAAAATCTAAGACAAACATTTAAAAAATTTAAAAAGCAGATGCAGAAGCGGACACAGATGCTGACTGTGCTGCGTGCGGCTCAAGGGTGACAGAGCCTCCACCCTCATCCTTCCGTGGAGAACCTGCTTCCTCTGAGAAAAGTTCCAGGTGTCATCTCTCTTTTCTGCTCATTTATTTTATTCATCCAACAACTGTTCACTAATCGATACTACATGCCAGGCACCTGTACTGTCCTGTGCTTAGAAAGGAGAGGGGCACACAGAGCTTCAGCTACTCAGGTAGCTTATAGTCACTTTCCCACAGTGATGCCAGCACCTCCTTCACCTTAGAGAATGTTCTGGCCCTAAACAAGCTTCTTTTTGACTGTCTGTTAGGTTGACTTGTCAGCGAGATTGATGCCTCATTAACGGTGAATAAGCAGCTCACTCTTACAAGCTTCAGTCCATTCTTCCAGCTCACTTGCGCTATTAGCTTATGGAGTGGGGGGGGGATTGCCTACCGTTTACGCGGCAGTGGTTAAACTTGGCGGATCATCAGGCTCATCTGTGGACCTTTTAGAAACTTAGCTGTCATGTCATCAAATATTTCTTCTGCCCTGTTCTCTCTTTCCATCCGCTCCCCCGCCCCCAACTTCTTAGGTTCTGGTTATGTTTATGCTTGGTAATTTGACACTGTCTCAGCTCTTGGGACCGCTGTGCCCTGTTTCATTACCACCTTCACACACTTTGTGTTCAGCCTGGGTAATTGCTGTTGTTTTATCTTTGAAGTTCACTGATCCTCACTGCAGCTTTGTGGAGTATACTGCCAAAGCATCCTGTAGCTCCATTCATGGGCTTTTTTCTTTGTAGCATTTTTATTTAATTCTTTTCTTTCCATTTCCATCTCTCTGCTAAAACACATGTTGTCAACCTTTTCCATTAGAACCTTTAACATAATAATTATTGTTGTTTTAAAATTCCCTGCCTGGTATTCCAATAAGAATAAGCACTGTAGGTGGTGTGCTGGGTGTCTCTTGCCTTCTCTTTTTGTCATAACAGTTCTGGGGTAACAGAACAGCAAAGTCCCATTCAGCATCCTGTTTACAGTTAGATTGTTACTAGACACCTTGTAATCGTTTTAATGGTAGTAAAAGGTGTCTGTTATATTTTCTAAATGCTGGTATACACTATTTTTCAAAATATTGGTACATTTTCATCAACCTTACTGATCTTGCCGAATAATCTAATAGTTTATGAATTCTCTTGGATTTTCTAGGCAGAGATGGTAAAATATTTGGGAACAGGCATGCTGTCTTGTTAAACCTGATGTCCCCAGCATTAACACAGTCCCAGGGCAAAGAAAGTGATCAAAAAAGGTTACGTGGAATGGGTAGAAGCCTTGTGTGATTAAACAGTAAACTATTCTTGACTAAAAAAAATAAAAACATTGAGTATTTCAGTGACTCCGTACCTTTGAGATCTTAGAATGGAGAGAGGTTTTTGGATATTTGAGAAATTACATCCCATCAGTTTTATTGTGAAACTGGAACCTTAGTGAGGACTAAGATACAAAGGAACAGCAAGATGCACTGGCTGCAGCGAGTATCTGAGACAGGAAGGCGGTCCAACCCAGGGCCTGCCACCAAAGTGCCACCCCCTGGAGGGTAAAAGGAAAGGCTCAGGGAGGAGGAAGCAGCTGCTTGGGGAAGGAAACAGACAAGCGAGGGAGACCTTCCCCAGCCTCCTTGGGAGTTCCAGCCTCCTCGCCTGCAATGGCACTGCTCTCTTCCTCTGCCCCTTCTATTTCTTAATCAAAGATGAGAGCTTGACTGAGCTCAATGTACTTCCCTGCCCATCCATCTGTTCCTATCTAATAATTTTCCTATACAGTCCACTCACTAGCTCCATCCTGAAAATGTTTGGCTATGACTGATGAGCTGGACCGTGCTCCTCGCTAGTCACGGTGCTATCACTGAGAAGTGACTCTGCTGAGAGATGGCCCTCTGTGGCTCTTGTGCTCTGGCGAGTCCCTGGCCACTCTGTCTGGGCCATTTCTCAGGGTAGTTCAGGCTGTGAACAAGCTTGGGGGAGGAGATAATGTCCCCCTCCCTGCTGAAATCCAACTTGCTTGCCGCCCCCTGCTCCCCAGCTTTAAATCAGCAGGCACTCTGAGCTCAGTGTTACAGTGCAAACCCAAGACGCAAACCACTGCACACGCAAGTGTACCTGCATCCAGGCCCGTGCCCATCACTCTTATGGGAACCAGAGCTTGGGAAACCATGGAGACCATCGGACACTTTGGCTACTGCTTTTGCTCTGAGTAATAGTCTTTCATTTCCTGCTCGTTTCTTCTGTCAGCACCCAGGGAAGTACAATAGCTTGCAAGTGGGATGAAAGCTCAGACCCTTGACAGACTAAACTCTAACCACACAGCCAGTCAGGTGGTTTGGGACTTGACCTGCCACTGGACATCAGAAATGATTGCATTTTTCCTCTCCACATCATTGCAGGGACATTCAGGAAACTGGGTATATCTTAGAGGAGGAACTCACTCTGAGAGCCAAGGTTTGGGCTCTGAACCAAGGCCAGAAAGGGACACTTTGCTCCCTGGAAACATGGTCGTGTAAAAACTTTCTTCCCGTGCTGAATGAAGGATGGCAGGCGGTGTCGGAGCCAGAGCTTGTCAGAGGGCCTAGGCCTCAGGGGGCTCTGTGTGTCTGACCAGAACTTAGCATCTGCCCCGTCTCTTAGTCCCTCCTCTTCCCCTGACATTTACTGGGAAATAATTTCAAACAGACAGAAACCTTGCAAGTTTAGTACAAAGAAAACTCAGCCCAGACACCTTTTACCCAGGTTCTCTTGTTACTAACATTTTACCTAATTTTCTCTCATTTCTTGTGTGTGTACGTACTTTTTAATGAACTATTTGAAGTTATATACATTTGGGCTATTAATTTCTGTAGATAAGCTTACACTTGCGATCCACCTTTCTCCAAATTCCATTAAGTTGTGAGTAATGCTACCCTGAAGTTGCTATTTCCATGGAATACTTTTATTATCTTGAGAACTTAATAAGGAACTTGGTAATTGAGAGTTTGGGTACCTAGTATTTCTCCAATAAAATGACTATTTTCACCTCACAGGAATATTATAATATTGTATATCATAGTTTGCACATATACTATATAAGGTACTGTTGTTTTCAAAGTATAATTTTTAGAGGTAAAATCTAAAAAAATTTTTTAAATTTCATTTCTTCCTTAGGATAGGATATAATTTAAAGTTTCATGGTTTCTACTATTGGAATGTAAGATTTTAAAACATTTACTTAATTTTCTCAAGGATTTTATATATGTTGGTGGCATATGATTTGTATTAGAAAATGACAACTAAGGAATTCTGGCTGATTATCTCAGATTGAAAACACTTTGCAAATGCTAACACTACACAGATATTATTAATTATGGCTTGTTGTGGCTGCACATGGGACCAGTTTTATGTGTAGAAAAAATAAATGTAGCTTAAAGAAAAGGTACAAAAATGAACCAGTTCATAATAGATTAATATCTTAATTATCTGGAATTCTGCACCTGTGGTCTTGGCACCACTCTGATGCCAGGGTGGGAATAGATTATAACTGACTTATTTTTCCACTGGTGAAAATAAACTTCTGTTTATTTTCCATGTGAAATTTCTGTTTTCCCAGAAAAAGGCAGTTAGCTTTCTAACATGTTAATGTGTACACAAATGATGTGATGGATAAAGAATGGCCTCCCCTGATACTACGTATTCTAAGGGTAGGACAGGGTAGGCAGTGAAACAGGATTTTCAGGGAAGGTGTAGGTGGAGAAGTACCCTCCTGGGAAGCAGACAGAGGTAACTGAGTGAAGGGAAAGACCTGGGGCACTCAGCTCGCTGCCGTACCAACCCTGATGTCAACCACTGGGACGCATAAACTGGAAGGTTGGAATTTGCTGATGGAGGCAGTTGCCTCTGGATTAGTAACAATGGCAAAGAGCTGGGGCCACGAGCGGGTGGGCAGTGGCGGGGAGATAGGCATGTGGAACCCCTAACAGCTGGAAGACAGCAGGCAGGTTGGTCTAGAAAGCCAGGAAGACAGACCCAGACAGGGAAATATCCTGCTTCTCCAGAAACAGACAGCCGTTCTGAAAGGAGAACTCAACCTAGAGCAGGAGTTAAGCCCTCAGGGCAGGTAAATAGCCCTCCCCCTTCTGCCTCCAATGCTGAAAACTAGGAAAGGGATTCACAGGGTGGTTTGAACCAGGCAGTTTAATCTGTGTTGACCATTTGAGTTAAGATTTGCCTTGCTGTGCAGTAAATGCTACAACCAACAGCAATCATGCTGTGTTACAAGGAAGGGGGAAGGGATAGGAAGTCCAGCTATGAAAGAAGCGTGGAGAAAAGTCATGAATACAGGGAGCAGACTGTTCAGGCGAAATTACCCTTGTGCCATTTGGGGGAGTGAAGGGGGAGAAGGACTTCTGACTCTCAGCTGAAAGTGAACCAAAGCAAGTAACACCTTGACAGAGTTTGGGGGAAGGGGGTGGATGCCGTGGGATTTAGGTGTTATTACAAGGGAAAAAACCAACATTTAAGATAGTAATAACTTCCTTCCTTAGTAGGAGAATATTTCATGCTTTTTTTAGGTGAAGAAACATATTTAGATTCTTTAAAGTCTTACAGGCATAATCCCAAATATGCAAAAATCATAAACACATAGAACACATAGATGAAATCTGCCAAAATTTCTTTAGATTCTAAGGTTTTCATTTTTCTAAAGATAATATGCATTTTCTACAGGAAATCATCTTTTTAAAAACCATATTTTAGAGTTTAAAAAAATATACAGAAGGCCCCACTGGTGCTGGGTTAGAATCACTAGCCAGGGCCAGCTTGTGGCAGGAGGGGAAGAAAGATGAGCACACGTGCACACACGTGTGCACGTGTGTGTGCAGAGCGCGTTTACTTTGGGTACCTTCCATTCTCCTTCCAGCATAAATTTCCCCCTCCCCATGCAGGCCCTCTCCATCTCCTCCCACTCCACACATCCCTTCCTGTTGCCTCTGCTGCCACCTCCGTCCTCTGTGCTGGCAGCTCTTTCTTACACACTCCCAGTAAGCTAACAAGCTCATCACCAAAAAGGCTCATCACTAATTTATTTTATTACCTATAAGATCTTTACCAGGAGGTAGTAAAGACTGGAAAGTCTTAAATCAAAAGAATGAAAGCAGGTGATTTTGGGTACTTTAAGAAAGTTTGGGCCCCTGTTTCCTGAATGCCTCTTAACTGCACCTAAGAGCTGAGATTGTGAATTGATTTTATGGCTTTAGGCATCTTGATTATTTTGTGCTTTTAATATTGAGAGAGAGCCTATAGGTGGTATATCAACAAGCACAGCTGTGGAGGAAGGAACAGCGTGCTGTACCCAGCTGTACCCAGCTGTGGCCAGGTGAGTCTTCCAGCCCTATGTGTTACAGGATCCTGAAGAGCCCTATTTTTCTTTGGTAAAATGTGGCCTTTTGAGATCTTAGGATAAATTAAATTGTGCCAGGTATTCCTTTATCCAGT
Source organism: Artibeus jamaicensis (assembly GCF_021234435.1). NCBI lineage: Eukaryota > Metazoa > Chordata > Mammalia > Chiroptera > Phyllostomidae > Artibeus > Artibeus jamaicensis. Next base: position 21,669,800 of record NW_026521812.1, read on the forward strand.
ATGAGATTTAGTCCATCTAGAAATAGGATAAAAGAATTAAAGATTAGACAGCAAAGAATAGGATATGAAACAGCCTCTCTGGGCTGGCTTACAGTTAAAATACTTCTTCAGTTTCTTGGGAAGTTGATTGAAGGGAGAAATATATAATATGCATGTAAATTGAATACATTCCTCCAGTATGAGCTACCTTTCAGGTATAGTTTACGTGCTTCCATAATTCATCAACACATTTATTAGACCCCTAACATAACTATTTGATTCAGCCTTATATTTTCAGCAGGAAATGATTGGTCTTCTCAAAGAAAACGTGCAGTCTCTGGATTCTTTCAGATATGCTCCATTTCCATACCCCAAAATAATGCTGCCAAAATGAAATTTTTATCAGTAGCAATACAAACTGTCTTGAGGTTATATGCAGCTTTAATTTGATATTCATTAGCTAAGCTAACAGGTAAAAGGACTAAACTCGCTATGTTTCTTTATTGGGATCCTGCTGAAATCCACAAAAATAGAAATTTTCCTCCTGTGGTATTTTTAAAAAAGCTACCCTAGTTAAATGCTCAGACACCGAGGATGTGGCATCTTAATGATAACAGCTCTAAATATTTTCAAACACCCAATTTAAATGTGTAAGGTTACCGTTACTTTTCAATAGATCAGCAAACGGTAATTAACATTTATGTGACAGGCATTTTATGTACAGAGACAGCACTCAGCAAGAATATTCAACAAATATTTGTATAGCTCCACAGTGCAATGATAATAAAACACCATGATGACAAAGATCCATTCATTCGGTGTCTTCTCAGATGTTCCTCAGTCTGTAGTGGCATCAGTTTTCTCCAAACCCTGAGGTACCACAGATCTCCTTTCATGGAGATGATATATTCAGATGGACCTTGTTTCTCCTTTAGCCAAAGAAACTAATATTAGGATGTCACCTCTCTAAAATCTTACTTTGGTCTATACATTATTTTTTTTAAAGACATGGATGTGGAATATGTTTCTATGTGGTGTCTTTTTTCTTTTTTTAGTCTTTGCCCAAAGACTTCCTTTTTCATTGCTTTTTAGAGAGAGGAAGGGGGAGAGAGAGAGAGACATCAGTTGGTTGCCTTCTCCCACAGCCCTGACCAGGGATCAAAACTGAAACCTGGGTATGTGTCCCAACCAGAAATCAAACCCATGACCTTTCTGTGTAAGGGATGGTGGTCAAACCGAGCCACACTGGCCAGGGAATCTATGTGGTGTCTTTTAACTGCCTTGACTCCATTGTCAGGGGTGCTTGCGTGAAGCAGAAGGGAGAAGTTGTTGGCAGAGTTCAGCTGAAATTGGATCTCCTGCTGGTGGAGAGTGTAGTGATGAAGGAATGTGAAGGGGGTTCACGTTGCACCGATGGGCAGTGACAATTTAAAGACAACTCTGAAGAGTCCCCCGACATGTCTGCCATGTAGTGTGTGGCTTAACTGCTATCATCTCTTGCCACATGCAGATGCCATTACTGACCCTGGGACACCAGAGGAAAACTCATAATGGTTTAAAAAAAAGCTAGAAACTGCTTCTTTCCCCTATTTTGGTCCCATTTTAACAAACTAAAATTAATTGCAAAATTAAATGCCTGCAAAATGTGAAGTAATAGGAAGCATTTCAGTTAGTAAGTCAAAACACTAACTGCTAACACTCATATGGCTTTATCTGTATGTCATGCACTGTTCTCAGTGCTTTACATGCATTGTCATTTCATCTTGACAGCCTCCCTGTGGGGTAGGCATCAAAGTGGCCCCGGAATCCAGGCATGGCAGGTGAAACAAATGTCTTGGGGTCACCTGAGCAGTGATTGGCAGAGCTAGTTTTAACCCACATATCCTGGCTCCAGCCTGTGTTCTCCATCACTGTACTGTCTACTTCTTATACAGTGGGAACATTTTCAATGTCAGGTGCCAGACGAGGTGAAGCAATAAGTGTCTCTTTTAGCTGGACCTCTGGTAAGCCCCGCTGGATTAGAATTGGTGACTGCTGTGTGCATTCATTACTGAGTTTCTGGCTCCAGTCTGAGCATGCTTGCTCAACATAGCAGATCAGCTGTTCCAATTGCATTCAGCGTAACTGGGGGTGTGGGGAACTGTCTTTTTAGAAGAGCTTTGGATGTGGTGATGGAGTTTTCATTCTCCAACAAGTTATTAAATATTCCATAATCCCAAGTAGGGAAGACCTACTGTGGACCCCAGAATATCGCACCAAACAGCCTGTCTGAAGATGTGGAGAAAACTTACTTCTATTGTTATCTTTTAAAAGAAATAAATGGATGGCTAGAAAGTAACTTTGTCCCTCACACAAAAGTAGGTCTAAAGCTCCATCAGTAGGCAACAGTCTGGTCAGGAGAGAAAAGCTTTGAAATTAAATGGTCCCCATAAAACAGAACTAACCTTGACATTAACCAACAGTGAGATTCGAGGATTACCAGCTCATCTGAAAAATTAACCCCATGACCCAAAACTTCCACCCTTGTAGGTGCATCTTTTTTGTCTTAAGGCTTTATTTCTTCATGGGTCTTTTTTTAAAATGCAGCTACCCCTGGGAGAGGGTACAACTTTGCCTTTATCAGCCCACACCTGATACTGTTCATCTCTTTAGCAGGGCTTGGGTGACAGGCAGATGCGTGGAAGAATAGCCCGTAGACTCAGGCAGAGGGGTGAAGGAGAAAAGGGGCCGAGAGGGGTAGGAGACAGACTTCATTACCTCACAGATTTTCCCATGTCTGGCCTGTCTCTGAAATTTGATGAGTACAGTATTCAACCCAGAAAAAAAAATAAGGGCTTTTGAAAGCCCTTTACAAAGAGTGTCTTGTTCAACAGTGACCCTACCATTCTTCTGGTTGTTTGAGCTTCAAATCTTAGATTCTAAGACGTGGAGGTTGTTCACTCCCTTCTCTCCATTCCCTGGACCCAGTCCGTTATCACGTTGCTTCACATTTCTCCACATTGTTTCTTCTCTTCACCCCGTCCTTTGAATTCCAGCCTTTAACACTATAGCTCAGACCCTTGTCATTCACCCAGATTACCTAGTGAAAGGTGGCCCAGGGGGAGCGTGGGTCAGGAATTCCTCCGAGATGTGTAATTCCCAGATGAGGTCAGGAGTCTGAATGGTCTGCTGTTCATGGGCTTTGTTGCATTTTAACTGCAAATTCGGGACCACTTCCTAGTGAGAGGCACTTTCACAAAGAAAGGATAGAAAAACCAGTCCTGAATGGGGTCAGGGACTCAAGAGGCTGAATGAGGTCGAGGGTTTGAGAGCCTTTGTGGGATCAGGGACCCCAGAGGCAAAGGACACTCAGGTTTGGAGAGCTCTACCCTCAAGGACAGAAGAAAAAAGAAGAGAGCAGGATGCTGCCAATACTGCTGAGCAATGAACTCAGAAACACGGTTATAACAACTTTTACGGTTCTAGAATCTCCATATGAGCCCTTTTCATTCCCCTTAAAAAATACCTAAAAGAAGAGCCTATATGCTTAATTTTGGAGATGAAAGAAAAAGGATGAAAGCCAGCTACCGATCATTGATATACCCAGCGTTTCCTTGTTTATGGACACACCTTCTCTGCAGAGGCGCCGCTCAAGCTGGGAAACCAGTGGCGTTGAAACCATCTAACTGTGTTTGAGGCACTCCTTTTGCTCCAGGCTTTTTAGTGACAGTATGAAGAATATGATGAGAGGAAGCAAGGAGCTCACCCTGTGGTTTCAACCATCCGCCATTTAATAAACATTAAACATTTTTTAAAAATTGCCACAGCTACCAAAAATCCAACACATGGGTCAGGGTGCCGGTCTGCGGTTCATTTCAGTCCTTCTTCCCTGTGGAAGGGCAGAGCCTTCTCCAGGAGCCTGAAGGAAGTTCCCAGAGCCCGCCTGGGCCCTGTTTGTTGTCTTGGTTCTCGAGAGTGTGCTGATCTCTTTCTGCGTCCCTGTGCCAGCTTCCATCAGGACGGTCACAACTGTACCCATGACAAAGAGCTCTCCTGTTTGCAAGAGCTCCAAATCCACTCTTCTCAACCGCACTGCTCTTTCTTATTCCTCACCTGCCACTTCACAGTCCCCTGTGGTGCTGGGACTTTAGAAGGTTGACTTTCTTTCTTGTGTCCTTTGCATCTCCCGAATGGCTTCTCTCTCCATGTGGCGTGACAGCAGGAGGCCTGACAGGGCCTACCTGATTTTTGGCACAGAAGGAACAACTTCCAAAGCAAGTTGCTATAGTTACCAAGTCTTCCCCACTGCACAGCAGTCACTGACTCTGCTCTTTTGTGTTGCTGTGTCAGACGTTCTCCTTGGGTACGGCAGCTTGGGGTTTTGTCATTAATCATTTCAGGCCCACTCCTGCGTGGGCTCTGCAGAGTGAGGAAGGAGCACAGGGCCTCTATTATGGGGAGCACATGCACACTCCCACACGCCCATGCATGCATATTTCAAGTTTGACGTGCCTTAACTCACGCATGTTTTTCAACTGGGATTTCTCGTGCTGAATCCATTTCAGAAGGTCGTCTACAATAACAGATTGTATGTGGAGTTATTTCGTACATGCCAGGGAAATAAATGCTTGCTTCTATGTTTCTAAACACAAAATACACCTGTGGAAAGTTCCCCCAATTCTTTTCTCAGTAATTATCTATTTTATATCTCTAAGAGAAAAAAATTGATTGTAGGTGAAACGATTCGTTTGTGAGCACTTTTGAAAGTTAGTATTTCAAATCAGCCCCATTGTTGGGCATTTTGCCTTATTTATGCATGACAGCAATTACTAGACATGGTGACACTTGGCGCCTGAGCTCTCTGATCTGACAGGCACAGTGTTCCGCGCAGAAGTTAAGAAAACTAACGTGGTCAGGGATGAATGTTATACAGTCTCAAGGAAAACACAGACACCACAAACTAGAGTTGTGGTTCCTTCAGGGGCCCAGTGCAGGCGTGGTGATGAGCTCCGTGCAAGCCTGGACTGGGTCTCCCGTCCCACCAGCTCCTAGCCTCATCCTCTGGCCCTTGCCCTTCCCAAGCTATCTCACCTGGCTGGCCGCAGGTGCTGCTGGGAGTGAACAGGCCACTGACCCCTCTCTGAACTTTCGGCTGGAGGGTCTTCGCTTTGCGTTTCTCTCTGGGCCGCGCTGCTGTGGCAGGGCTGTTGGGGGCAACCCCAGCTCTTTGACTCCCATCGCTCATGCCCTTAGGCAGGCTGATTTGGGGGTCTCGTCCTCTGTATGGCGTTAGTTCCAAAAGTGGACCGAAGCCAAATAAGGATGCTGTTCTCTGTCACTGTGTCTGAGGTACACCCGAGGGGCTGCCACAGGGAGGGGCAACCTGGGGATTGTATAAACTACAGCATGTTGAAGTGATGGGTTGGAAAAGAAATAGCTGCTATGTCTCTCTTCTGCAGGGGTGGGCTTCTGGGCCTTGTGGGAGGGCTTCTGTTGGCTGTTTCTTATTAGGAAGTTCACAAACACAGATGTGATGGTGAACTTCCAGACGGTTTCTCCAAGGACAAGCCCAAGTAAGAGCAACCCCAGTGGAGGTTGGGGGAGGCACCTGCGCTGGCTAGCACCCTGAAAGTCCTTAGGTATAACCCCCCCCCCCCCGGCAGCCTATGTTACCCCCTCTCACCCAGTCCCTCACTGCCAGAAAAGTCTGGCCCTCTTTCCCTCTGGATTTGCATGCTCCAAGCAGAATGGGGACCCTCCGTCACTTCCCATCCAGGCTGTGTGACCTGTTTTCACCTGCTCACTACTTCAGCTGGTTCCAAACTGTCCTGCCCCTGAGGAAGGTGCAGTGTGAGACCCAGATTTCAAAGCGCTTCAGGCTCTCTGGAAGATGAGGAGGAAAAGACTGAATCAGGCTCCCCAGACTCCCACTCCTGTCTTCTGGGCCCAGGAAGGCCACCAGGCCTGCAGCCCAGAAGCTCTTCAGTAGACTCCGTCACCTGTGGGACTCCCCTCACTTACTTCTCTTCTCTCAGCGATGGCCGTCCTGCACTGCCTGGTTTTTTAATGTCTGGAAAACCATTGTTTCACATACCCTGTCTGTTTCAGTGGGTGTTCAAAGCCGGGGGTCTTCTGGTCCTATCGTGGCGAGAAGCAAAGTCATCTTCTTTGTGAAGCGTGTCCTTTTCTGTTGGATTCCATGACCTGACACTCCCCTGCTGTGTCTCCTGCTCTGGAAGGTCCTCTGAGCCTCCTCTGCGGGCGGCCAGTCCCTGCTGGAGTCCGTCCACCACCACCAGAGGAGAGAGCCCCCTCTCTCCTCCCACTGGGGAACTGCTCCCTGCACATCACTAATGAGGTTCCTCACACAGGGCTCCTGCTACAGACACGCAGCTGCCTCGCTGACTACGCTCTGGAGCCTCTCTAATCGCCTGAAACTAAGTATGTCTGACATACATTCATTATCTGGCCTCAGATTTGATCCTCTTCTTACTACATAACCAGTTTTGAAGCCCAAACCCACGTATCTTCCCAGACAACTCCCTCTCCCTCCCACATCACACCCACTGCCACGTCTTGCTGATCCTTCAAAAAGCTCTCTAATACCTGTTCCCTCCGTGCTGACCCCTCACTGGTCTCCACTGTCTTTTCCTATTTTGTTCTCTGTGCAGCCAGTAGTGATTTTTTTCTAATGCACATCTGATTATTTCCTGTAACAGCTTCGAATACCTTAAAGACTTTCCATTGTTCTGCTCAGGGTGGCCCCTTGCTCGCCTCAGCTCACTCACACGGCTTCAGTCTCCCTCCCTGCCCTCGCTGGCCTTGCTTCAGTCCTGACAGGCCCTGTCCCCTCTGGCCTGGCCACTGCTGCCCCTCTGCCAAGAGGGCCATCACCTGCTTTGCCAGCCCCTCCTTCAGAGTCAGCCCAGTCGCCACTTCTTCGGGAAGCCTGGCTCGCTCAGTTCCCTGTGCCATGTGCTCACAGCACCGTGTCCCTCCTTTTCTTGTCACTTGGTACAATTATAGTTTTACTTCTGTTTGTCCAATTCTGTGATCAGTGTCGGTTTTTCTGCCTGGACTTGGTAGGCTCTCTGATTGATTTTTAAGTTGGTCTTTCCCCTCGCCATCCACTCCCGGTCAGGACTCTGGGAAGATGCTGTGGAGCACAGGAGTGCCATGGCAGGTGTCCAGGAGGCGGGAGGTGTGGCCCAGCCCCACAGGCCTGGGAGGGGCTCTGAGGAGTGAGTGCACAGATGAGGGGTGTGGGGTCCTCTGCTGCTGGGGTACCCACAAACTGCTGTGCTTCTGACTTTGTTCCTCAGAACTTTTGTAAGCTTTTAAAGTGATTCATTCAATTTTCTTATTCTTCCAATATTTTAGTACAACTTTTAGGAGAAAAAAACAAGCAAAGGTGCTGCTCAAAGCTTTGGGCACTTGATTGGCAAGTGAGGCAAGACCCAGGGCTGCAAATGCTCAAAGCCTGAGCCTCTGTCCAGTGCCCTTAACAGCCCCAGAGCACGTCCAGCCAGGGTCTGGCGGCACGGCACCCCAGGCTCCCTCCCCGACCCCATCCTCATCTACCCTGACACTTTTCCTGGGAACAGAGGCACCTTCCTGGGAAGGAAGGTGTGGCGGCTGAGCTGGGGCCAGGCCTCACACAGCAATTTGGGATGAAATGGACTTGGCATGTGCACGTGAGCACCATGGTTAGACATCTAGTGGGGGATGGGGGAGTCTATTTTCTCCGGGATGCCGCCGCCCAGCAGGGTCTCGCTGAGGGACAGCAGCAGGCCCTCTCTGCCCGGTGCCTTTCTGACATCGGGCTGGCTCAGGGGGTTGCTGCTACAACACAGACAGGATCACCTCTTTATAAAGATTCTAGGCAAAGACCCAATAGGTTTACACTTAGCAAATATTTCAGCATGCAGCACATCGATGTGGGCATGAGGGCGTGAGAGAAAGTGGATTAGAATGAAGGCGCTGGAGTTTTTAGCTGTGCTCTGACCACGGAGGGCATTTGTCCTTAAAGAATGCATAGCTCCTGGCCTGCCTTGGACACTGGAATCCCCACCCTCCCAGCTCTGGTCTTTTCCAGGAATGGAGGTGGAGGGCAAGTGGTAGGAGTCAGGCAATGTCGAGGAGCCCAGTGCAGGCAGCCAGTCCTGGAGCCTGGTTGCGGCCTCTCCTCCTCAGAACACTCTGCAGGGAAGCACGACCTCAGCCCTGGGGGGGGGGGTGCCCAGCCGAGTCCCCTCTCCCAGCCCGGGAGCCTGTGGTCCTTCACTCCTCTTTGGGGATTCCTGACATGAAAGAGATGGTAATCCTGGAGGCAAAGAAGTGTGAGAGTGGGCATGCACACGAGTGTAATGTAACTGTAAGTTTGGGGCCTGATGCTTTGCAGGGAGGACCTGGGAACAAGCAAGTAAGTGCATTACTCCCCATTCCTGCCCCAGTCAGGGCCAGAATCCCTCAGACCAAAAAGGCATCCAAAGGTTTGGGAGTCAAACAGGTTTTGTAATTGAAAACCATTCCCCATTTAACCAAGTTACTTCAGCTCCCAGAGCCTCAGTTTCCACATCTATAAAGTGTGACTATGCGATACCTTATCTCGGGCTTATCTTAGGAAACAGACTTTGAGGCAGAGATTTTGTGTATAGGAAGTTCCTTGGATAATGTCCTTAGGCCAACATATGTAGGGAAGGGAAGGAAGCCGAAGGGGGCAGGGGGTCAAATTGGGGACAATCAGTCACAAGGCCTCAGCCAGTCTCACAGGGAGCTCAGTGATGGCCTCTCAGAGTTGTACCACCTTGGGCAAAGGGTGCCAGACCTTTGTGCCTCCCTCATAATCCTGATGAGGCAGGTGCTGGACATGGGCTGCCCCTGGGGAGAGGGTGTGACCTTGGGTAGGGAAAGCAGCTCCAACACTCCCCCCCTCCCACCAGCTAAGGAGGACCTGGCATCAAACTGCAGCGACTACAAGATACTGAAGGGGATTACATAATAAAACATCTATAAAATAGAGTCAGAATGAAAAATAAATGGTTCATCTTTCCCCAGCCTTGTTCTTGGAAAAAGTGGCATTGTGCTATTAATGTTCTGAGCTGTCACCCTCAAACTCAGCCCCCCACAAAGGGAAGAGAAAGAGCTTTTGTATTTCAAACTCATTCAGGCAGAGCAGACTGGATGGTCACAGCCCACAGGGGATGGAGACACCTGGAGAAAAGGAGATGGAAATGGTCCTGAATTAAAGGGAAGGAAAGAGAAATTCCCTAGAACTGAGAGACGATCGGTGGACATGGATTCTGATCTAAGAGGTTGGTCTCAAACCACACGTATGTGGCCCCCAGTAGGTGGGGTGTGCATTTCAGGGGAGAGAGATCGTATACTTTCGGTTGTTGCTTTGAGACTGCTCAGAGAAAACCTGCTGGGCTGGTGCCTGGCAGAGCAGCAGCAGAACAGCCTCTGTCCTAAGACTGCGCAGAGTCCCCTTGGAGATACCAGGAGGAGCAAAACAGTTGGCACCCTTTCCAGAACATTCTAGGCTGCATAAGGCTCATTCTCTTGGGACTTCTGCATGACCCGAGGCAGGGAGCAAGTTCCCTCTGTCACTGAGATCAGTGTTTTCCACAAGCCAGGTGGGATGGGGTCTAGGGTGGTTATCTGATCGAGAGAAATGAAACATTTCGTGGAAGAAATTTTATGTCCACATCAAATATTTAGCACCAAGCAAGTGCCCAGGGCTTAGTGGGCACACAAAGAGAAATCCATTCCTTTCTCCTCTTTCTCCTCTTCTGTCAAGGATATACCTAAACCTTGCAACCAGTAGAAAACCTCCTTCTGGAAAAAAAAAAAAACCCTGGAGAGAAAGACATACTTTTTTGTTAGATTTTCTAATCAACCACAAACAGTTATTAAATATTTACTGTTAGGCTCCTCCTAAGATGGTATACTAAATCAGGCTGTTTGCTAATCAATACTGAAGAAATGTAGAAGCAAGAGGGAAATGTGCACTTGGGAAAACAAATAAATAAAAACTAAAGAAATGAACAACCCCCTCAAGAGGCTCTGGGAAGGTGGCCTTGAACTCTTGTGTGTGGCAGGGGTGACTGCAGCTTGGGGTGGAGGAACCCAGGGGCTGCTGTGAAGAGACAGGTTGGAGAGGAGTCTTTCAAAGGCTGTTCTTGTGTCTCCCTGGAGGAGCCTGGGACCATCATTGCTTCTTCTTCAGTGCCGAGCTCTGCAGCAGTAGCGTGGACTATTGGTGCTGGTGTCTGCAGGGAAATTCACAGCAGCACAGAAAGTCCCTCTCAGAGGAGGTGATAAAAATGGGTGTGGACTCAACAACCAACCTCAGAATCATCCCTCACCTCCTTTGTTTTCACACCCCTAGGGTTGGGGGTTTGCAGGCTGGGAGACCACCTCTTCCCCATCCTGCCTGATCCTAGCAATTTAAAGATGCGATCTCGATTGGAGGGATTGCCTGATAGAAAGCCAACAGCTCAGAGGAATCAGTAGGGGTCCCATGATGCCTGAGACTCCCCATCCTAGGGCTCCGGACTCTCCCTTCTCCTTACAACCACTGGAATTGACCCAGTCTGGTGTCTTGGGCCCTTTTCCAATACATATTATAAAGTACAGTAGAGGAAAAATTAACAGGTAATAGAAGGAGAGGAGAGGAATTGAAGCTCACAAGCCAAAATGACTGGAGAAATACAACTGCTAAACAAACAGATTGCACAACATATGCCATTGGGCAGAAGTATTTGAACAGATGGACCAAGAATTTAAAATAAGCACTATAAATACACCTAAAGAAAGAGGGAAGATTTTAACAAGAATTTCAAAATCATCAAAAAGAACCAAGTAGTGGGTTGGTCAAAAAGTTTTAGTTTTTTCCATGAAATAAAAGACACACTTTTCATTTTCACCAATAGCTTTGTTGATTTGGGTATTTTGAGTATGTCAGCTATCTTCCCTGTAGTATAACGTGATTGTCCTCAGTTAATACCTCCATTGGATTGCTATCAACTTCAACTGGTCTACCCAGCTGTGGAACATCATCCAGCAGGAAATTTCTAGCATGAAACTTCACAAACCACTTTTAAGATGTTTACTCAGTCACAACACCTTCTCCATACAGAGCACAAATTTTTTTTTGCATTTCAGTTATGTTTTTACCTTTCTTGAAATAATAAAGCATAATATGCCAAAAATATTGCTTATTTTCTTCCATCTTCAATATTAAAATAACTACACAAAAATTAATCAATTTTGATGTTTTTTTTAATGCACACAGCTATCACAATATAATCTGACAAAATTGTTTTAAATAAAGTTAAACGCAACTAAGTGTAACTAGAGTCATCTTACAGAAAAAAACCAAGCGAACTTTTTGTCCAATCCAATAGAAATGTCAGGTGTAGAAAAGGTAAGTAATAAAATTAAGAGCACCACAGATGGGGGACAACTAGTGGGAGTGGAACAGCTAAAAGACAATTAGTGAACTGGAAGATCAGTTTGAGAAGTTCTCCCAGAATGCAACAGAAAAGGGTGAGAGGAGAATGAAAATAGATATTTAAAAAATAAAACTAAGAACTACTTGGCTGGAAAAAAGGAGAAAGTTTTACCCTTTGCAACAGCATGGATGGACCTGGACAACATTATGCTCAGTGAAATAAGCCAGTCAGAGAAAGACAAGTACCATATGATTTCATTCATATGTGGAATCTGATGAACAAACCAAACTAACAAGCAAAATAGAGACAGACTCATAGAAGCAGGATAACAGCTCTGGGGGAAGGTTTGGGGTGGTGGAAGGATTGAAAAAAGAAAAAGAACTCATGGACATGGACAGTGGTGACTGGGGTGGGGAGTGGGGTGGTAGAGGTGGAAGGGAGTATAGGGGAGGGAAATGATAACAGAAAAAATACAATAAAATAAAAATGAAAAAAATGTGACTAAATGGAAGTTGCATACAGCACTGTTAACAAAATAAAACTCAGAGAAGTGAAAGATAAATGTCTACATCCACATAATTAGAGTTCTAGAAAGAAAGAAAATAAAAACAAAAAAGTGACAATATTTGAAGAAGAAGTAAAGATAAGTTTCTGGTTTTAAACTGTTATATCCAGCCAATCTGTTAATCAAATGTGAGGAGATAATAAAAATATTCTCAGACATACAAAGCCTCAATATATTAGATATTATATGTGCATAAGAAGAAATAACAAAAAGAGGAACAACAGAAAAAGATATACCCATTATAAGCAACATACCTAATAAAGATTCAAAATATTCCAAACAATGAAAGAATTGCATAGAGAAATATATAATCCTACAGTTGTAGCTGGAGGAACAGTTAATCAAGTAGACAGAAAAAAAAAAGCAAAGATATTAAAGACCTTACAATAAAATTAAAGATTTCTTTTCAAGCACACATGAAACACTAAAGTAGATAATCTTTTAAGCAACAAATGAGTAATGAATATATTTAGGAACTAATAAGAGAAGCAGAACTAAACCATTTCTTATGCTAAGAAATAACACCCTTCTAACAGTTCTTGAGTTCAAGAGAAAATCATAAAGGAATTTAAGAAATACTAGAACTACAGCAACACTACACACCAAAATTGTGGGATCCAACTGAAATTTAAGAAAAACTTGTAGCTTTAAATATATTTATCAAGAAGACAGGAATATTCATAATAAATGAAGTAGCAATTAATACAGAGAATTTGAAAAAGAAAGAGGAAATAATCATAAGGACAGAGATTAGTAAAACAGTGAACACAAAAATGATTGATAGGATTAACACATATTTTTTTCAAGTATTAACAAGACAGCTATTTGGCAAGATTTGATTTTGAAAAGAAGAGAGAAGATGCATATTTTAAAATACAGGAAAAAGAGGAAAATAACTACAATAGAAAAATCAAAGGAGAATGAAAGAGCGCAGGGACACCCGTCTGCCACTAAATTTAAAAGCATAAATGAAAGAAATGAATTCATAGAAAAATGAATTATTCCAGGAAGTTTTAAAATTAGTAAGAAAAGAAGTGGCTTGAACTTGGTTGATAACTATTAAACAAACTGAAAAGGATATCAAAGGCACACTTTCCAAAAAATCCCAGGTTCAGTCTCATGGGTGAATCTCACCAGACTCTGAAGAAAAAAGATCCTCATCTCAAACAAGCTGTACCAGAAAATAGGGTTAAGTGAAAGCCACCTAGCTAATTTTATGAATTTAGTATAATCTGGATTCCAAAGACAGATGATAAAGAAAATTATAGATTCATTGCATTTATGAGCATAGATATATAAGCAGAGTGTAAACTGTTCACTGAACACATCATTGTGTTCATTGAAAACATAACACAGAAAAATTAAGTGAGTTTATTCCAGGAAGAAAATCATGGCTCAACATCAGGAGATTGTGTGATTTCCCACATTCTGCACACTCCTCTCCATAGAGAGGAAAGTGATATAATTGTTTCAAACTTTGCAGAAAAACCTTTTGAAAAGATCATTACCCATTTATGATAAAAACTCTTATCAAACCAGGGATAAAGGATACTTCCTTACATTGATAAAGCCTATAGACCAAAATCTTACAGCAAATACATATTTACTCATAATGGAGAAAGCTTAGCTGCAGCTCCTTCAAGACAGGGATCAGGACAATAATTCCCCTTATATACATACATACTACTACTACTACAACAACAACTACTACTACCACTGATTCTCTGCAACACTGTCTCACAGAGTACTAGGGGGCCTGGCCAGTACTTAAAAAGAAAAAAAAATACATATGAAGATTGAAAGGGAAGAGTTGAAACTATCATTATTTTCAGTAGATATAATTATCTTTCTAGAAAAATAAGCAGGAAAAATAAAGTATTAGTAGTAATAAAACAAAAAATCAGCAATGTTGTTGAATAAAGGTAATCCTACCTTATACTGTATAGTCAAAATTTAAAATTTTTCTTTCCTAACAGAAAGAAAAAGCTATAAAGAATCCAGGAATCCACTTTTCTAATATGATACCTTCATGCAGGAAACTTAACAACTGTTACAGACTGCCACCGACTGCCAGTAAATGGTGGATCGTCCACGCTCTTAAATAGTGTGCTGTGCTGTTATAAGGATGTTGCTTATTCCCAAATGAAGCTATGAATCAAATGCAATTTCAATGAACACTACTGCTCAGTTTTTCTAATCTCAGTTACTTACTCTAACATTTATATGAAGGATTAAAGATTCATGACTAATGAACCTTACACAACAAGATGAAGGATAAGGAAGGGGTCTAATCATACTAGATATTGACATACCATAAAATCATTATTAATATTTTAAGGTGTAATTTTGGAGCAAGAACAGACAAACAGGTGAACAGAATGGAGATCTCAGGGACAAATCCAAGTGTGTGGGGGAACAAAGGGCAGAGGCAACACCATAAATCAGTAGAAAAAAAGACACATTATTTAGTAAAAATGCATTGGGAAATTTGGTTCACTATATAGAAAAAAATAAAGCCAATCCTACCCAATGCCGCATCACCAGTGAACAGGAGATAAATTTAAAATCAAAGAAAGGAAACACTAAGTCAGACAGTGCAGCTCATTCCAGTGCTGTTAATCATTCAGAATAATCATTGCCACCTATAGGATTTTATTTATACCCATTAAACATTTTACGCTGAAATGTAAACTCGTTTGTTCTCATTTTGTCCTCTGGAGAATGTGCTCATCCTCTCCTATGAGTCCGAACGTGTTTGACTCCTGGTTTGCACCCCCCTCCCCCCTCTCTTTCTGAAGACCAGTGTTTGGAACCAAGCACCCCCACCCGCCTGCACTGACTGCTGATTTCTTGAAGGCTGTTCTGTCTCTCTGAATCCATTAATAACATGCAAATTCCTTTCTGAAGGGAATTCTTAGTTGAAGCAGACGGGCCTTCCTCTAGCTGTGAGGGGTAGCTGGAAGACAGCCAGCAGCTGGACAAACAGGAGAGGAAAAGGAAGGATTAAATGGAAGAAGGCAACTAACCGGCCAGGCCAGCGAGCACACGCTTCTGCTGCTCCCAGTCTCTTCTGAGGCCGGTTGCCTCCCACTAAAGCTTTGGTGGCATGTGAGAGACTGGAGCAAAGCACCCAATGGCTTGCCCCTTAGTCAGGTCTCAGTGAAGGTGACAGTAATCTTTTCACAGATTCCCTGGGACTCTCCTTCGTATCTATTCCCCCAAGGTTTTGGGGATGCCGAGAGCCTCTCTGGCTAGGATTGTGCTGTTATTCACACATTGCAAGGATTCAGCCCAAATGAGAGATTTGTTTGAGATCTGATGTCAGTTTGCCCCCCCAGCTCCTTTCCCAGCTTTCTCTGCACTATCCCACTGACTTGCCTGTGGTTCTCCTTCCCAGACTTGTCTCCCCCTTTCCTGATTTTGCAATAATAAAATACGGGACTCCCTTTTCTTCTACGCTGTCATTTGCTGTGTCAGAACACAGGCTTCCTCAGGTTGTAGGTATGAGAAAAAACAATGTTGTATCAACTTTTTGGCAAATGATTAAAATAAGTTTTATATTATGATTAATATTTTATGCTCTGTATCAAAGGGTGGGGAAAGTCTGTGTGTCCTTTAGAATGCCCGGGTTTTGAATATGAGTTCACTGTACGGTGGCATGCTGCGGCTGGCACTTGCCAATGAGGCACCTCCAACTCCCTGCTCAGTCACATAAGGGTAGCTTGACACTGGCTTAGGTAGGAGTATTTACACCATGGAAATGGGCAAACATGACACATCAGGGCTCCCTGCCCCTCAGAAGAGGCTGTCCAATATCTGCCAGCATGCCATTGCCTTAAGGGCTACAGGAGGAGCTTACCAGGGGCTGGAGGGATAACACAGAAACTATGAAAAAGAGACTCTTCTTCAGGGCGAATATGCCTTAAATTCTCAAGTCACTGAATTAGTCTTAGCTGAGAAAAGAGATTTGCTATTGGTGGGTGTGGCTGACATGTCATTCTAACTGACTTTGAACACTGGAGTCTGAGGCATAGAATAACTAAGACTGTCCACCTGAGAATGTGTCATGTGAAGTAAGCACATTTAAAAAATAACCGATATATTTAAAAAGAGTAGTAGTATTTTGAAAATTTTACCATGTAAGTTTCTTTTTTTAATTAAATTTTTATTTAGTTATTTTTCAAATACAGTTTTCTGTCTATTTCTCCCATCCCAGCCCACCCTTCCCCATGTACCCCACCTCCCTCCCATTTCCACCCCCCTTAGTTTTTGTCCCTGTGTTCTTTATACTTGTTTCTCTAAATCCCTCCCATTTTTCCCCTTAAATTCCCTCCCCTCTTCCCCTCTGGTCACTGTCCCCTTGTTCTCTATTTCAGTGTCTTTGTTTTTATTTTGCTTGCTTGTCTGTTTAGTTGTTCAGCTTCCTGTTAAAGGTGAGATCATATGGTATTTGTCTTTCAACACCTGGCCTATTTCACTCAGCATAATGCTTTCCAGTTCCATCCATGTTGTTGCAAAGGGTAGTAGTTCCTTCTTTCTCTCTGCAGCATAGAATTCCATTGTGTATATGTACCACAATTTTTTGATCCATTCATTTACTGACGGGCACCTAGGTTGCTTCCAGCTCTTGGCTATTGTGAATTGTGCTGCTATGAACATTGTGGTGCATAGGTTCTTTGAAATTGATGTTTTGGGATATAATCCTAGCAGTGGAATTGCTGGATCAAAAGGCAGGTCAATTTTTATTTTTCTGAGAAAAATTCCATACTGTTTTCCATAATGGTTGTACCAGTCTGCAATCCCACCAACAGTGAACTAGGGACCCCCTTTCCCCACAACCTCTCCAACATTTGTTGTTTGTTGCTTTGTTTATGATGGCCATTCTGACTGGTGTAAAGTGGTATCTCATTGTGGTTTTGATTTGCATCTCTCTGATAGTGATAGTGAGCATTTCTTCATGTGTTGTAAGTTTCTTTTTTATATTGTAATTTACAATTGACTTTCTTATTTTAGCAAATGTGTAACTTAACATTTTAATTTAAGGTGTAACAAATGAGGACCGTACCTGTACTTCTGATCTCCCTTAGTTCCCCATTTCTGTGGCTGACTGTTCGACGTGCAAGGCCCTGTTTTACCAGGTGTGAGAAAAAGTCCTAGCTGGTACCACAGACCCTCCAAGCTCCCGGGCCAGGGACACAGGTGTCTGAAGTGGTAAGGAGGGCAGCTGGCTGCTGCCGGTCAGGGGCTGCAAGCTCCCGTGGGTCTCTGGCTGATGCCCCAGGGGTTCCTTCTGTGGGGTAGCCCCGTTTTCTGCACTCTGGGAGCAGAGTCTGGGCTCCTAGAGGCAGCCACAGCCAGAGGTGATGAACACCCCCCGCCCTCTGTTTGAAAGGATGAGAGGTGGGCCATTCTGAAAAACGTGGAAAAGCCATTTTCCCAGTCACCATCTTGCTCTAAGGCACCTGTTTTCTGAGATCCAGTGAAGTATAGCAGTGTGGTAATGGCACCCTGGGAAAGGCCCCAAAGAGAGCTCTTTCTATTGGTTTTCTCTAAGTAGAACTTCTGCAGTGTAATTTTTGACCTTATACTTAGTTCAGAAAATTCACTTGTAATGAGATGCCATGACATGTTATTATTAGCTACCCAGAACCACACAGTGTTTTGGAGCTAAACATCCCCACTTTCCAAACTACCAGCAGGCCTGTGCTGTGAAGGGACTTGTCCAGTCCCAGAGCTAATTAGTGGTCATGGTGCAGGGACAGAGCTCAGACTTGAAGTTCAAGACTCCTTTGCTCTGCTGATCCTGTATAACTCTCATCCGTGCACATGGAATTTTATTCAGCACCTGTTTTTTCAGAGGTGACTTTGAGAATAAGCAGCTGCTACTGAAAGGTGATTTTTTTAGTCCATTCACTAGTTATTTGTGTAAAATGGCATATTGGTAGAAATATAAGATAGCGGATTTCCTAAGTATTCAGCATTAATAAAAAGCCAGGTTAATTTTGTCGAGGTGTGGACATTTGTGCTCAGACAGCACCTGGGATGATCAACAGGTGGCAGTGTTTGCCTGCCTCACAGCATCTGCCAGCCTGCTGGGTGGCCGGGAATGTTGCTTCTGGGTCTTCGGGTTAAACAAGATTGAAGAACTTCTTCAGAGATGCTGTCAGGCTGAGTGGATGGGCCACTGTCCCCTGGCCCCCCCTGCACCTACCTACCAGCACCCTAATACAAGGGTCACTTGGCAAAGTGCCCTCCTCCAGAACTGGTCAGTCCTCACCTCTCAGAGGGGAAAGAATTGAAGAAACAAAGAAACGAGGCTGACCTACCTGGGCTTAGCTGGATTGTAACTTCAAGTTTAATTTATATAAAATGCTTTTAAATATTTCTTTCACTTGCTTTTCATTTAAAAGCCTAACAGGGCATATGTGAAACAGGAGGTGAGTTATTGGGATGTGGTCCCAGTGGCAGCTGACTCAGGGTGGGCTATTGTCTGGGGGTCAGGATGGAACCAGCAGGGTCAGTGGGCTGGAGAGATGGGGTGGGTCAGGCACAGACGCAGGAAGGAGGGCAACCCACAGCGCAGCTCACAGACAGTTGTGTCCTGCTTGGGAGTCCCAGCCAAAACCGCAAATTAGCACTAACAACAGTAAACATTGTTGTGGCCTTACTATGTGCCAGGCATTGTCCTAAGCTTCTCACACAAACTGTTTCATTTATTTCTTACATCCACCAGTGAGGTAGATACTATTATTATCCCCATAGGACAGATGAGGATGCTGAGTTTCAGGGAGAGAAATCGGAGAGTGTAATTAGCGATGACGTCAGAGTGTGGACTGGAAACCCCAAAAGTCTGACTGCGCACTCCAGGCACCAGTACGCGGACCCCAAAAGTCTGACTGCGCACTCCGGGCGCCAGTACGCGGCAGCTCTCCTGAGCAGAGGGGAGTTGGGGTGGGACCTCAGAGCTGCTGGGTGAGAGAGGCACCTGAGCACCTTGTTAAAACTGCAGTTTCAGGGCCCCAAGCCCTCTCAGAAACCCTGATTCAGATGTTCTGGGGTGAACCCTGAAAGCATTTTAAGAAGCCTCCGGATTATTTTGGGGAAAGTGGCCTGGTGACCCCACTTTTTGCCTCTTCACCACCCCCTGGATCCTGCTACACAGGATTTAAATATATATATATATATATATAAATTTCTTTATCTTTTATAAATATTTAAAAAGCTAGTTACTAGGAAAACCAGTGACCGTTTACAACATGGACAGGATAGGCGAGCCATTTGTGACGGTGAGCCTTCCTCGGAGCCCTGTTAAAAGTCTGGTTCCTGTCCGGCACAGCGTGGGCTCCGGCCGCCCTCCCAGCCTGCATGTGGGGGTCCAGAGTGGGTCCCCTAAGATGTGCCTCAGTGGTATGCACATTGTTTTGAGCTAAAAGCAACTGACATTCAGCAGGCGCAAGAGAAACTTCTGCCCCTTTACCTCCTAACTGTACAGAAGAATGTTAATTAGGGCCCGGTCCACAACAAGAATTGTCACCAGAAATGACTTTTTAGATGTCTGTGTGGTGGGGAAAACTAATAATTACTGAGCATGTGTTCTTCCCGCAGTGACCTTCAGAAGCCCCAAGGTGCATTGCCCCATCCCTAGTTCAGGGTATCTTACATACCCCTGTTCCCTTTCTGTCTTTGAACCTCTAATGTGTTCGGCGTCAGTTTCCTCTGACTCCCTTATGTGTGTGGGGTTCCCACACACATGGATGCAATTGAACTTGGTCATTTTCTCTCCTTAATATGCCTCATGTCTATTTGACTACTAAACAGACCAGCCCCAAACACCTTGGGGGTAGAAGAAAGTTTCTTCCTCCCCCACATGCAGAAGCAGGTTGCTGTTGATTTGATTATTTGTTGATGTTTCATTTCCCCAAACATAAAATAACTTGAAAAGAAAGGAAGAAAACAAAAGTCAAGGACAAATGGGCCAAGTAGACCCAGGAGATTAAAAGCATCCCTACCCCTTATTAGGCTCAGACTACAGGGTGGGGCGATTGGTTCCAGAGACCTGAGTCTTGCTCTGCTCTGAGGGGGTCAGGGAAAGCCCTGTTCTCTCACACGTCCTTGCAGGGAGCGCAAGGTCCCCATTCCCGTCCCAGGGCACCGCAGCCCAGGATCTGGCTTCCTTTCGAGTTCCCAACTACCAACTAGTACAAATCAGTGTGTATTACTCATCCATAAGTGCAACGTTTCCTTTAACTATGTAACGCAAAGCTTCTCCGTGCTCAGTTGCTGCCTTTCTTATGGAGTCGCAGCAGGGAGAAGGTCATTGCCCATGCTGCGTGGCTGACATCTTTCCGGTGGGTTTAAACTGTTTCCTTAGTGACTGCCTGCCAGGGCTCCATCTAGGTTGGGGGGGCGGGGAGGCCTGAAGCTTACATAATTGGAGAGGCACTCTTAAAAACAAAAGTATGTATTACAAAATTAGGTCTAAAAGGAAACATTTATTTAGAATGAAAGAATAAATCACAAACCAGAAGTACCACAAACATTATAAAATTCAAATGATATAAAGTTAACTCTCTGAGACATCTTCAGGACACTTCATCCCCTTCTTCTTTCTGTAGGCATACTGTTTGATCACCTCTTCATATGGGAATGGCTTCACAATGTATTTTATGGAGAGAAAAATATTTTTCCTTAAACCTGGATGATCAGAGTTTGTTTTTCATACTATATTTTAGTAAAGTTTCTTCCAGCTTCACAACTCTTCATTGGCAATATCCTACAAATGTTGAGGCTTGTAGTCAAACGTTTGAAAACTGCGATTAGGTTTGTTTCCTACCTGAGCTGCAAGAACTGGATGGATTTTCCACTGATTTGCTTCTGGCTTCCTATATGCCAAATCGTGATTCTTCCTCACCACCCCACACTCCCAGGACGAGCTCATGTTGCTACCCAGCCCCTGGCCTTGCGCCCCCTGTCAGGAGGGAGGGCGGTGGGAGATTTGCTCGAAGCCGTTCCTCAGGGCAGCAAGCAGTAACTGCACGGCATCAAACGCCCCATGAAACCAAATTAAATGTACCCCTTACTCAAGTCCTCCTTGACCAGAGCCCAGGTGTTTTCCAGCACTCTCCTAGACTGTGGTGATGCAGGGGGTGTCAGAAAGGAGAAAAATCTTCACTAAGGTTAAAATATCTTATGTCTACACAGTTTATACAAACATACAGCATGTGAACTAGGGCCCTACCCAGAGCCTTGAAGTGAGGCATCTAGGCACTGACCATTCATTCATTAACCTCAGCATTAATCCACCTCTGCGGCTGCCAAGCTTGCAGGAATGAAACAGAGACTTCCTGCTGTTGGGGCTCCCTGGTTGGCAACGGTGCGGGAGACCTGTGGCAGGGCGGGTGTATGCAGGGCTCCCTCCACCGGGGCCAGCCTTCCGTTCAGCCACAGGGCCCAGAACAGAGAAGGCAGGGGCTGCCTTTAACTTCCTCCCTCCTTTGCTAAGATACAGAAAGTGTACATCCTTGATTTTCTAATTATAAAAACAGCATTGGAAGTGGCTGTTTTTCCATGGTGGCAATTTTTGCCCCAAGGAAAAGTAAGGCACACTTTGTTTCTCTTATGGTCCAAAGTAAGAGTGCGTGGGAGGAAGGGAGCGGGGTCTGATATCCTGTGTGGGCTGGTGTTATTGTGTTCCAGTTGGGTGGCTTCTTGGGACAGCTCCATGTGTCAGGAAATTACTTCTTGTCAAAGTTGAGGTGATAATAGGACAATACCTGGCAATGTTTGAAGGGACTGAGAAAGCAGTGAAGCAGAAGAGAGAATTCCTTCCCTTGCCTCTGCCCAGCCAAAAATGTAGGTCAGTACACACAGCCTAGTTTATACAGTGATTGGGGTTCAGGTGGTTATGAGGGTTCAGGTAGTTACATCTTCTGCTTAGGGCTTCAGTTTTAGTTCTTATGTTTTGTGGGGGGCTACAAGTTTGCCATTGGAGACGAAGGGTCAAGGCCGGCAGGTCCTGTACTAATTTTCCATAATTATTGTCCTTGGCTTAGAGCACAAGCCCTGCCATGGAGCGGACGCTGTGGGAGGGGCAGCAGACCACGCCTCTGTGTTTATTCTCCACGGTGAGAACTCGTTCATCGGTAATTCCACACAGTCGATGTTGGGGTTTTCAAGAAGGAGATCAGCCTGGTAAAGTGACAGGATGTGGACAGTTCAGAACTCTGGCCTCCCCTTCTCCTTTTTTTCTTCAACGGGAGGCGCCCTAAGCCCCCTGGAAGTAACCAGAGGATCCTGGCAACAGGAATGAGGGGGCTTGTGGTCAGTGGCGACTGTGAGAGAGTGTCAAAGAGAAAGTTCAGTTGCTTCACGGACTGGTGTAGAGTTGACCTGGAATCTCTAGACTAACAGTCTTCCGGTCCCAGAATCTTCCCGAGGACCAAAGGCAGTGATGTGGTCCCAAGGTCTGGTGCTGATGGGACTGTGTTCTCAGGCCTGCCCCGGGTTTGCGCTGTCCCGGGGGTGGCAGTCATACAGGGGCCACTCAGTGTGCCCTGCTCACTCCTTTTTCTTCTCCCCCTCCCCCTCCTTCCATTGTTCCTTCCTTCCTCAAATGCCCATGAGTACCCGTCACTCTCCAGGTACTTGGAGACAGAAGAACATCAACACCGAAAGTCTCTATTCTCAAGAGCTTACGTTCTAGTGAGGTGATATCCACAAATCAATCGCTATCTAATAGGTTAGACATTTTACTAGGTGTTCATCTTGAATATGCCTAACAACTCTGCAAATTGGGCTTATTATTCCCATTTTACTGACAAGGAAATAATACCTAGGACAGTGTCTGAAAGGCTGTACTGTTTTGTGGAATGACTGAATGAATAAATTAGCCAGCCAGTAAATGAACAGAGGCACCAAGGATTTAAGTAGCTGACTTCAGACAATGTAGCGTATGTGACGTAACCTTGGTTTGGCTCCAAACCTGCACTCCGATTGGCCTTCCAAATTGGGTGGGGTCAGGGGGTAACTTCTCTTCTGACTGGAAACATAGGCAGCTGGCTTTTCCCTGCTGAGTTCATCAATGGTTTTGCCCTTTCTTTGTTCCTCTCCTTTTTAAAAAAAAGCTCTTTCCCTTTCTTCTCTCCTACTCTTCCTCCCTTCCCTCTTCTTGTCTGCGGAGGCGGGGCTGCCCTTCCCAGAGGCCTTCAGACCTGCAGAATCAGCTGCCCTGGAGAGCCCCAAGTGGTGGGGAGGGAACTGAGAACAAGGGAGGGGCATCAGCCATCCTCACGGTGGTCCCACCCACCCTGGGGAAGTGCATCAAACAGGACTGGCAAATACGGTGAACAGTCCTTTTGTGAAGGCACTTGTTATGAGCCGAAATGTGCCCCCACCTCAGAATGTTGCCTGTATTTGAAAATAACACTAAAAAAATATTTTAAAGTTTTTTCCATTATAGTTTAGATACAATATTATATTAGTCTAGGTGTACAACACAGTGATTAGATGTGTCTAACTTACAAAGTGACCACCCTGATAGGTACTCATCTGATGCCATACCTAGTTATTACAATAGAAAATGAGATCTGTAGTGAGGTGACTAGGTTAAAATGAGGCTGTTACAGGGGCCTCATTTTATGTTCAATGTGACTAGAGTCCTTCTAAGAAGGGGAGATTAGGATACACAGAGAAATAACACATGTGTGTGTGGGGGGGAGACACAAACTTTCCTTTATGTTCTTCTGCCTAGTCTTATTATCAAAAGACACGAGGCACATTAGCAAGAGAAAATGATGAAATTTAGTACCTGCATATGTGTGGGAGCCCTGAATGCATGAGAGTCAGAGACCACACATGCACAGGAGGTCCTGCAATAGAGAGGGGGGTTGGGTCTGTAAGACTTCTGAGCTGGCGATGAGATAACACAGCACCCTGGGGGCTTCAGAGGGTCGCTTTGGGATGGTAAAAAGAGCAGCCATTTATACTAAATAGAAATTTCCCCTGCGCTATAGACAGGTCCAAAGAGGTTGTCATCTCTGACGATCTCTTTAATGCACAAGATCTCTGATTCAAGTTCCTCTAGGTGGTTAAAGGGAGGGACAGGAGCTTGAAGCTAAAATTGGCTTTAGCTCAAAGTAATCTGCATACCACGTAGGGCACATCTTGGGGTGACTCACTCTGAACCCCCAACACATGTACAGAGAGACAACCATCCTGAAGAGGCAGCGAGAGGGCAGCCACCTGCAAGCCAAGGAAAGTCACCTCCGGAGAAACTAAACCTGTTCACACCTTGACTTTGGACTTACAACCTCTAGAACTGAGAAAAAAAGAAATGTCTGCTGTTTAATCCACTCAATCTATGGTATTTTATAATGGCAATGTTGGCAAACTAATATGATTCTTATTCTCATTTCCTAAAACACTTAACTTATCTGTAGAATTAAATGCCTGAGGAAATGATCACTCACACTCTTTTGAGGCAAGCAGTTAAGCCAAGCATTTTCTACAAGTTTCATGCACTAGGGACCAATCATTTCTTCTCCCAGCTTCAAATGATTACAGTAGTACTGCTCAGACTTTATTCTCATCAGAATCCCCTGCAGAACGTGATAACTCTGAGGCAGTTGAGCCAGGGCCCCAGAGTTTCTGATTTAGGAAGTCTGGGGTGGGGCCCAAGAACCTGCATTTCTACCAAGTTCCCTGGTGATGCTGCCTCTGCTTGTCTTGGGACTAAACTCTGAGGACCAATGAATTATATTTTAATCCTCATTAATTTTTAAGTGGCTTCTGCTTGTTTAAAATGGGAAGTGGGCACTTGGAGTTAGGATTCGAGGCTCGGTGGTCTCAGCCCCGCTTCGGGGAACTTTCCCAGCCCTGCCAGCCCTGCCCACCAGAGAGGGTTGACAGGAGCTGTGGCCATCTGACAGGGCAGGACAGCAGAACGAGGGGCAGAGGGGACCGGGCAAATGGCTGTTGGCATGCATGGCTATTCTGAGGCCTAGAATTTATGTAATGGGAACACAGTGTCTTAAGCCCTGGGGCCAGAGAGGGATTTGGGTCAACAGGAAGTTTAAAAGGGAAGTAAAATGAGCCTAAGGAGCTTCGCTCACGTGAAGCAGAGCTCACCTGGCCTCCGGATGGACAGTGTGAAACAGCAAATAATTAAATGCTGTTTGGCGTCCGTGCGACCTGCAGGGCTGCGACAGTCACTCAGGAGCCAGCTGGGAGCAGCCGCTGGAGGTGGTCCAGCCCCGTCCATAACACCCCTGACTAACTGAAAGGGCGGCTTATTCCAAAATAAAAAATTTTTATCTGGTTGCCTGTGAAAAACCAGCTCACAGTTGAGTCATTTTTTAAAAAAGCAGAGGTACACTCGGGTACTATCGTTGTATCTTTCACTGGTAAAGCACTCAATAACAATTTCCCCGTTCTTCTCCTGTCCCCGGAGAAAGCCACTCCTGGCCTGTTTTCTTTCCTATGCATCCGGCTTATCTAGTGCCGTTAGAAGACTTGGGCTGTGGATTTTTTGAGGGCATCAGCCACGTCTTACCCATTTTGGTGGACCTGGCACAAGTTAGCTGCTCTATACGCATGTACAGAATGAACTGAGGCAAGGAATGAAGAAAGAAGCTAGTTAATTTTCAGTGGGGAGGGTGGGAGTGAGGCAAACAGCTAAGAGGCTGGGAATCAGATACTTGTTCCAACTGAAGTTAATGTTGACATAAATTTCCTCAACAATAACAACAACCCCAACCCCAGCATCTGTATGGTGTGCTTCAGAATGTACAGAGGATTTTCTCATGGGAGAGTTCTGCCCCCTGCCACCAGGTCTCAGACCCCTTGGTCCCCAACTTTTACCGGGTCCACAGGTCTGGAAGATGACCCATGTCTCTTCCAACTCCACCAGTGCCCTCTCTGTGGCTCTCTCTGAAGCAGGTCCAACCTCCCCCCTCCTCGGAGAGCGGTTTCCTCTTGGGGGTGGAGCCTCTTGGTAACTTGGAGGATGAGAGTTGAACTCTCCCAGCTACCAACACACCGCACCTTCCGCTCTTCCCTCTCCAGGGGCATCTATCCCATAGCCTGCGCACCTCGTGCAGCTCAGGATGGCTATGAATGGGTCCCCACACAAAATTGTAAATTTACTTAAAACATTATGAGATTTTTTTTTTTTTGCTTACATGTTGTGCAAACCAGAGACACCAAAAGGTTGGACACTGCTGCACCTTTACTCACTGTCGTGGATTCAGAGCCTTCTGACCCGAGCTCCAGTGGACGTCTGAGGTCCTATGTTTTAAACCCTGGATACCCTTGAAAGTTCCCTCTCTATTCATATGTGTGCACAAGCATAGGAGCGTGTATGTGTGTGTGGTTTGTGGTTTTTCTGACCCGCTTCTCACTGTCCTGATGGGCTGCTGAGATCTTCAGGTTGAAGATGTCGACTCCTTCCCATTTTCCTGTGTTATTTTCAAACTGCCAGAAAAACACACATCGCTTTTTGCTTATTTTCAAGGGTCGCTGATCCTTTAATGCAGAAAAGTGCACAAGTATAATACTTTGCGCTGGTTTTGCTTAAAGGCAAGTATTCAGTGAAAGTGGCTAAGATTGTTTTGCATTTCAAAACCATTCAAAAACCAGTGACTCACTGAAGTGTGCTGCCCTGGTTTGCTCTCCCATTTTTTACATCAAAGTGAGCCAAAGAGTCCATTTTAGCCCCATGGTCCCCATAAAGCAGGGATAAAGGGGTGAAACCAGAAAGGATGCAAAGCCGTAGGATCCTGGGTGTCTTCTCTGAGATCTGAGTCCCTCCAGCCCCTTCCAGTTGGTTCCCCAAAGACAACAGAAGAAGCTACAGTACTTCAAGGCTCCCCTCTGCAACCTGGGAGATGATAACCAAGTTCCTGGGATGCCTTCTTGTTTAACCGCTTAACCAGCACTTGTTGAATTCAACTGAGTGCTGAGGAAGAAACTAGCAGGTGCCAGGAGTGAAGAGCCCACCCCCAAGGCAAGCACTGTCTCTCCTATGAGGCCCTTCCCACTTGCCCACACTATTTTTGGTGTTATTTTTCCTTTCTCCTTTCTGATCCCAGAATGCTTTGCCTGCTTCTGCACTAGACTATTTACTATGTGCTGTTATCCTGAGTTGTGAGTATCTGTTACGTGTCCTATCTTTCCTTGAAAACCTCTTAAAAGTAAGGACTGTGTCATTCAGGGCACAGGTTTGCAGGATGGTAGGTGACTGAGTTTTGCTGAATTGAAATGAATTTTAAATTCTCACTCTTTTAAATGCTTTTCACAGCCAGTTTCTGGTGGTGCCCTGTCCTGGATTCTGAATGACACAGGGGTTTAGGAGGTGGAGGAGAGCTGGAGCTAAAGTCTGTATGTGGGGGTGGGGGTGAGAGTGGTGGGCTGGCCCTGCCTCTGGGTCTTCATCTCAAAGATCTGGAGCTGCCCCAGGGCTGCTGCCCAGCAGATTTTCTTTCCCTCCTTTGCCATTACTGAGAGCAAGGCTCATCCTTGCCCTTTCCAGCTTCTGCCACGTGCAGAATGAGGCTTCAGACAGCACAGGTCTGTTTTTAGATCGCGCCTCACGTGTGTTCAGCTGACTTAATGAACTCTCTATAGGGGTAGCTTTCTTGAGAGACCGTTGCTAAGGGCCAGTCACACGTTTCTCATGGTGTTGTGATGGAAACATGATTAGATGCTGATCCCAGCTTGGCAGAACTTGCCGGAGTGCCTGCTTGAAGTAGCCTCTTCTGTAGCAGCCTTTAGGATTTCACAGGCCAACACATGCAACCCTATGATTTCAGCAAATGGGCAAAGGTGGTAAAATGCCAGGAGGTGGAAGACTTCAGAAAGATTCTTGTGGTTGAGGGCACATGTCCACATCAACTGCTTTGTCTGAGTGTCCCCTGCAGTGGGCACCAAACAGGCAGGGCCCTCTGTGGCCCCTGTCTTCCAGGAGCATGCTAGCTGGTTGGGCAAGTGAGAAGAGACAGAAATGAGTATTTGGCGATCTGGGCCTGCCCAGGCCTCAGTGCATAAGGCCAGGTTCCCAGAGGAGGGATGGTAGGGGGGAGCTCATGTTGTGGGGAGTCAGGAGGTCTGGAAAGGAGTCCTTGAACTAGTAGGTAAGGGGTCCTCGGCAGGGCAGAGGGGTCAGCAGGAACTGGGGCTGGAGGCAGGAGCGAGCCCCTCTGGCAAAATGGCGGTGATAGTTATCGTCTCATCGACCACCATCTCCAGGCCAGATCCCCTTCTGGGTGTTGCCTCCTCCTGTCCTTGTAACCACCCTAAAAAGTGGCTGTTATTGTCCTGATTTTATGGGTGAGACCTGAGGCCCAGGGAGGTTATATACACTGTCCACAGTCACACCACTGGTAAACAGCGGCCCACAGTTAATTCCAGGTTGTTCTCACTCAAAGCCTATGTTGGGAGAGGGGGAAGGGGAATGGTGGGTGAGCTGCCTGACAGGGGAGGAGGTCTGGGCTGCAGTGGGAAAGATGGCAAGTCAGTCCATGAAGACATAGGACAGGCCCAGAGGGGCTCAGCCTGGATCCTGTGGCTCAGGGGTCTCCAGAGGAGGGGCATAAACTTCATGTGAACCATACAAAAATTCTTGGTATAGAAAATATTAGTGTGTGTATATATATTAGACATGTACTAATATATATTACATACTTCATAAAGCACAAAAAATATACAGTAAGTCCTCACTGTTATTGATAAGCAAAAGATATATAATGAAGCCAATTGCACCATAGACTAATATACTCAAGAGTTAAGTTCCTACAGTATCTCATCAATGTTATAATAAAACGATGAAATAATGCTATTCGAGGACCTGCTGTACAAAGTGTTAAAGAACGAGGTAAAATAAAATATTGTCTCTCATATGCACACCTGTGTTTTTAAGGTGGAATTCTTAAGGTAGAAAAAATTAATGTGCATGTAATATATATTATCATACACACAGACTATGTATAGCAGTATGTGTATTATATGTGAAATATTAAAATGTATACATTCTGGAGAGTCTTTTATTTGATCTCATTCTCTAACACTTCCCATACATGGTGTACAAGTACAGTAATGCATGTCTACAATTTATATATAAATGTACATACATTGGGAGTACAGGTACAAAAATATTTTACCAATGGGGATTCTGACAAAAACAGTTTGGTATCTACTGCTGAAGATCATGCCCAGGATGTAAATGGCAAGCAGAGTCCCCATCAGCCTCAGGACTGTAAACTACACCGGACCCCAGAGGAAGGGCGATGATGGGCAGAGCAAGTTCCGTCAGATCCTGGGGCCTAGTGGACCACAGAGGCACGAGGCTGAGGCCTGGAATGGGCCCATTCCCTGGACAGGGAGGCCTGGGGAAAGCCACGGCCAGGAGCCAAAAACGGGAACTGCACCGGTACAGCAAAGTGTTCAAGCCCCTAATGAAATAGCCAGATGCAAGCCAGGGTCACACAGTGCAGTGGGCAGTGGGATTGGGGAAGTCAGGATGGAGCAGGTGCTGCTGGCCTTGGGCTTCTGTCCAGGGCAGAAGTAGCAGGGACAAGGCAGGCTGTGTGCTCTGTGTGCTGAGTGCTTGGCAGGATCCAGACTGGAGAGGGACTGGGGGGTTATAACTGGGGTAGACAAGATGGGTGGGTAGAGGCGGTGTTGTTCCTGATTGGAAACATGGGTTTTAGAGCAGAACAATCTGGGCTTACAGTCCAGCTCCGCCACTTCTGGCTGCCTGGACTTGTACAAGTTCCTCAGTCTTAGTGAACTTCACTTTCTTTATATGTAGACAGGATAGTGATGCCTCTTCTTAAGGTAGTTATGAGGATTAAGTGATACCTGCTGTTATGTGCTTGGCACTGCACAATATATGAAACTGATGTTATTTTTAGATATGCTCTTTATTCTGATGAATTTGGGGAATCAGGCAGCTGCCTGGAAATCATAACTGAGACAAAGACCAGGGGCAGGCCCACCATGTGGGTAATTGGGTGCCATTCCCTTCAATTCCACTGGCCTCTGGTCAGTGGGAAGGACTGCGGGTGTGAGAACCCGTCCAGGTCTCTAACAGCTGAGTTCAGTGTGAGTTATGAGGAGGATATGGTCCACTAATGGCCGTGGAACAGGGCCCGCCTCCTATCTCAGGGACTTTGCACCAGCCACTCCCTCTGCTCAGCCTGCCCTTTCCTGGTCTCTGCCTGGTTGGTTGTTTTTCTGTCATTTGTACATTGTGACTAATGTCACAGAAAAGTCCTCTCTGGCCACTCAATCTGAAGCTGCCACCATTAACAGAGCACTCCACCCAATGACAGCATGACACTCATCCCTTTCAAGAGCACAGGGATCGTTCCCCAGCGAACGTGACTCCTGACCGTGAATCCCGTCTCAGTAAATTAACACGATTAAATTCATACAGAGTATATTCTTTGAGCGCAGTGAAGTTAAACTAGAAATCATTAACAAAAATAAATTTGGAAAATATCCAAGAATTTGGAGTTAAATGATACTTTTCTAAAGAACCTCTAGGTCAAAGAACAAATCATAAGGGAAATTGGAAAATATTTTAAATGAATTATAATGAAAATATAATATATCAAAATGTGTGAAGTGCAGGTAAAGCATTATTGCCAGGAAGCAACTTTAAGCACTAAATGCCTCTACTGAGAGAGAAGGAAGGTAATCATTTCACCATGTGTATGCATATCAAAGCATCACTTTGTATACTGTAGATAGATCTATACAATTTTATTTATCAGTCACACCTCAATAAAGCTGGAAGAACAAAGTTCTAAAACAAATAACCTTTCCTTTAAGAAGCTAGAAAAACACAAGTAAAACTGGCCAAAAATGGAAATAATAAGGAGAATATCGACAAAATAGAAAATGGATAAGCAATAAGTAAAATTAATAAAACCCAAAGCTGGTTCTTTGAAAGGTTCAATAAAATTGATAAATCTGTAGCTAGAACAACCAAACAAAACACAAGTTGCCCATATGAAGAATGAAAAAGGAAACACCACTACAGATTCAACAGCCATTAAAGGCATACTAAGGAAATACCATGATTAACTTTTGCCACTAAATTTGACACCTAGGTAATATGCACAAAAGCCTTACTATCTGACTCCCTTTTTTGGTGTTTAACCACTGGCAGCTTTTAATCCTTTGCCCTCTTCCCTGTGTGCTTTACATCTGGACAGGCCCATGGAAAACCCAGACGCTCCCTCCTTTGTTGCTGGTGGGAAGTCCAAACCATGCAGCCCCACTCCTCCGGCACCGGAGCCCTCATGCCAGCCCTAGCACTAGCCACCATTAAACCCCAAGCCAGTCTCTTCTCTCTGCTCTTACATAGCTGAAACCAGGCTGTGTTTCAGTAAGCCAGGTTCATGCCAGCAATCTATACATTTTCAATAAACAATGTAGACAAGCTGATACAGGGGGCTTCTAGGGAAGTTTTGAACTGTGAATAGCACATTATAAATCACTAGCCAATACATCTCATTCCTATCTTGGCCAAGGGGTTGGTTTCATGGCTCTGTGTGTGCTCAGAAACAAGCACAAAGCTGTCATAGTATAACTACAACTTAAATTTACACAAAGGGCACCTATAAAAATCCTGTAACTCAAAACATACCTAATGGTGAACATCAACATTTTCCCCCTGATGTCAAGAGGATACTAAGGATATCTACTTTTACAACTGATTGATTATTTTACTGGAGATCCTATGTAGTGCAATAGGCAAGATGAAGAAATAAAAGCTATACAAATTGGAGTCAAGAAGTAAAACTCTGTTTGTAAATGACATGATTGTGTGTAGGACACCCTAAACAATTAACAGAAATAACACTATTTATTTGCAGTAGTATCAGAAAGATAAAATACTTTGGTAGAAATTTAGCAAAGGCACTCAAACCCTCTATACAGAAAATTATAAAATGAAAGAATACTTACTTA
Organism: Artibeus jamaicensis; assembly: GCF_021234435.1. Classification (NCBI taxonomy): domain Eukaryota; kingdom Metazoa; phylum Chordata; class Mammalia; order Chiroptera; family Phyllostomidae; genus Artibeus; species Artibeus jamaicensis. The sequence goes on from NW_026521812.1 coordinate 21,701,750, forward strand.
AAAGAGAACTATACCATGTTCATGGATTAGAAGCTTCAATATTGTTAAGATGTCACTTTCTCCAAAACTGATGAGTAGAGTCAATGCAAATCAAATCAAAATTCTAGCAGGCATTTTAAAAAATAGAAACTAAAAAGTCGATTCTAAAATTTATATAGAAAACAAAATGACTTTGAATAGCCAAGCTATTTTGAAAAAGTACCAACTCGGAGATTTTATATTACCTAACTATAAGGCTTATTGGATAGTTACAGTTTGGTATGGCATAAAGATAGTTATATCTATTATTGAAACAGAATAAGTGCTTCAAAATAAAGCCATACACATATGGTCACTGGATTTCAATAAATGTGCTAATGTAATTTAATGAAAAAAGATAGTTCTTTCACCCAATGATGCTGGTATCCATTTGGAAAAAACACAAACCTACAATCCTATGTCATACCCAATACAAAATTAAATCAAAATTGTACACAGACCTAAAAAAAGAAAGCTAAAATTGTAAAACTTTTGGAAAGAAACAGGAGAAAAATCTTTGTGACTTTGGGTGGACAATGAGTTCTTAGTACACAAAAACTGCACACCATGAAAAAATTGAGGTACCGGAGTTATTCAAAACTGAAAGCTCTGCTCTTAAGAAAATGAAAAGGCAAGCCACAAATTGTAATAAAATATTCACAAATTTATGTATTTTATACCATAAATTATATATAAATATACCTTATATATTATACCCATATATATTTGTTTATATTTACAAATATATTCACTATTAAGTATAAATATATGTGTGAATATTTTGTGGATATTTCTATCTATCTATTATCATAAAATGCTTGTGTTTAGAAGATAGTAAGAATTCAATAAGAAAACAAATGACTGTATAAAAACTGAACAAAAGAGTTGAACAAGCATTTTTCAAAACAAGATGTACAAAAAGCCAATAAGCACATGAAAAATGCTCAAAATTATTAGTCATCAGAGAGATACAAATTAACCCACAATGAAATACCATGAAATACTCGATTTCTGGCCAAGATGGAGGCGTACATAGATATACTTTGCCTCTTTGCACAATCAAAAGAAGGAGAAAAACAAATTTAAAAACAAAAAAGAATCAGACCAACCAGAAAACCAAACTGTATGGAAGTATGACAACCAAGGAGTTGAAGAAGAAATATCCTTCAGGGTGGAGAGGACTCACCAGGGTAGAGAGGACTCTCGGCAAGGCAGTGCTGGGGGTCCCGGGTGGGAAAGGGGGTGGCTGGTGGAGTGGCCAGTCCCACATTTGCATGTGGAAAAACAGGAAGGAACAACTGGGGAGCAAGGCAGACTTGCAACCCAGGCTTCTAGTGCAGGGGAAATAGTCTCAAAACCTCTGACTGAAAACACCTGTGGGGATTGAGGGAGTGGGAGAAACGTGCGGCCTCACAGGAGAGTTTGTTGGAGAGACAAACAGGGTCCTAGAATGTACACAAACCCACCCGCCTGAGAATCAGCACCAGAAGGGCCCAATTTGCTTTTGGGTAGCATGGGAAGTGACTGAAAGCTGGCTGAGAGCTGAGCAAGCGGCGTTGTTCCTTTTTGGACCCCTCCCCCACATACAGCCGCACAACACAGCACCATGGGTTGCCCTGTCCCAGTGAATATCTAAGGCTCCACCCTTTACTACATAACAGGCATGCTGAGACAAAGTGAAAGAACAGATCAAAGTTCCAGGAAAAATACCACTAAGTGATGAAGACATAGCCAACCTATCAGATGCAGAGTTCAAAACACTGATAATCAGGAAGCTCACAGAAATGGTTGAGTATGGGTGCAAAATAGAGGAAAAAGGGAAGGCTATGCAAAGTGAAATAAAGGAAAATGTATAGGGAACCAACAGTGACAGCAAAGAAACCGGCACTCATATCAATGGTTTGGACCTGAAGGAAGAAATAAACATTCAACTAGAACAGAATGAAGAAACAAGAATTTTTTTTTTTAAATGAGGAGAGGCTTAGGAACTTCTGGGACAACTTTAAATGTTCTAACATCTGACTCATAGGGGTGCCAGAAGGAGAAGAGAAAGAGCAAGAAATTGAAAACTTATTTGAAAAAATAATGAAGGAGAACTTCCCCAATCTTGCAAAGGAAATAGACTTCCAGGAAATCCAGGAAGCTCAGAGAATCCCGAAGGAGGTGGACCCAAGGAAGAACACACCAAGGCACATCATAATTACATTACCTAAGATTAAAGACAAGGACAAAATCTTAAAAGCAGCAAGAGAAAAGGAGATAATTACCTACAAAGGACTTTCCATAAGACTATCAGCTGATTTCTCAAAAGAAACCTTGCAGGCAAGAAGGGGCTGGAAAGAGGTATTCTAAATCATGAAAGGCAAGGATCTACATCCAAGATTACTCTCTCCAGCAAAGCCATCATTTAGAATGGAAGGGCAGATAAAGTGCTTCCCAGATAAGGTCAAGTTCAGGGAGTTCATCACCAAGCCCTTATTATATGAAATGTTAAAGGGACTTACCTAAGAAAAAGAAGATAAAAACTACTAACTTACAACTATCAACAACTGAACCTGAGAAAAAAGCAAAAACGAACTAAGCAAACAACTAGAATGGAATAGATTTACAGAAATAGAGATCATACAGAGGGCTATAAGCAGGGAGGGGAGGGGAGAGATTGGGAGAATAGGTACAGGGAACGAGAATCATAAATGGTAGGCACAAAATAGACAGAGGGAGGTTAAAAATAGTATGGGAAATGAAGAAGCCAAAGAACATATATGCACAACCCATGGACATGAACTAAGGTGGGGGAATGATGGTGGGGGGTGCAGGATGGAGGGGAATAAAGGGAAGAAAAAGATGGGGCAACTGTAATAGCATAATCAATAAAATATATTTTAAAAAAGAAATAAAAATAAATACCATGATATATTCACTGAAATGGCTGAAATGTAAAGATGGGCAATATGCAGTGTTCACAAGGATTTGAAACTACTGGAACTGGTACATTGCTGGAGGGAGTGTAAAATGATGCAATTACTTTAGAAAACAGTTTAGCAGTTTCTTATGAGGTTAAACATACACTTAACATGTAACTCAGCAATTCCAGTATTGGGTGCTTACCCAAGAGAATTAAATATATAGATCCATGAAAAGATTTTTATGTAAATGTTCATAGCTGCTTTGTTCACAAGAGCTCCAAACTGGAAACATCTCAAATATCCATTAACAGATGACTGAATAAATAAAATGTGAAGGATTCATACAATGGAAAAATAAAAATAATCAAGCTTCTGATACATATACCATGGATGAATCTCAAAAACAGTAATTTGAATGAAAGATGCCAGGCACATAGCAGTACATACTCTGTGCTTCTATTTGTATGAAACTCTACACAGAAAGCTAATTTAAGGTGACAGAGAGCAGGTAGGATGTGGCCTGGGGTGGGCGTGCTGACTGAAAGTAGCACAAGGAAAATTTTGAAATGATGGAAAATTTCTGTATCTAGATCGGGGTGATCAACCCCCAGGTGTATGCATTTGTCAGAACTTATTGGTCAATATTCAAAAGCAATGCATAAAGTTGGTTTTTAGAAAAATTTAAATAACAGGTATTTATTTTTCCTAGTCCTAGAGACTTAGAAGGTCCCGGATCAAGGTGCTTCCACAGCTGGTGTCTGATGAGCACTCCCTCCTTGGGTTGCACATGGCTGCCTGCTCTCTGGGTTCTGACCTGGCCTGTCCTTGGTACATGAGGGAAGTGAGGGGGTTGGTGGGGGGGGGGGGAGTGGAGAGAAGGAGCGAGAGAAAACAGTTGGTTTTTAACAAAGATTGATTCCACATTTAAAAAGAAGTAGAAATCAATTAATTTTGTGGGGGTGATTTTAAGGTTCAAGTCAGCAATGACTATGATTCTGCACTTGAATTTCCTAGAGCAAAATTCTGGGATGTTCGGCCTTTTGGCATCTCTGGGCCATACTGCAAGAAGAGTTGTCAGGGAGGTGGGGAGCACTGGCAGGGGGGGTGGGCTTGGTTGGGAGTAAAAGACAGAAAATTGTACTTGAACAGTGCTTAAATTAAAAAATATTTTAAAAAAAGAAGAGTTATCTCGAGCCACACATTAAATACGCTGCAACACATAATCACACACACAAAAATCTCATAATGTTTTAAGTAAATTTCCGATTTTGTGTTGGGCCGCGTGTGGCCTGTGGGTTGGACACCCCAGTGTGCACTTCTCACTGGGGGGCATGTGTGAAGCGCCAGGACGGCTGCGGCCCCTGTTTCCCACTGCGCTTCTTCCACCAGCAGCCTGTTGCCTTTACTCCTTGTTTGAAGTCACACTTCAACATCTGTAGGACTACTTTTCTTAGCTTTCCTTTAAAAGTGTTTTGTTCAATTAAAATTAGCTAATAATCATAATAGTTAACATATATTGAGCACTCCTTACCTTGGGTCAAGTACAGTGCTAAGCTCTTCATTTGCACTATTCCATTTAATCTCGGTCACAGTTCTGTCAGTAGAATTATTATTACCCATTATAACCTGTAACGAGAGAACAGGTGGCATTTTATTCATTATTTAGCAGTCCTTTCAGGCCCCATTTCCACATTCAGGGGTTATGCGGTGTCCTTCTGCACTTATGTTTTTCATAAAGCCTTTTTGTTGTATTTGTATAGGTCTTGCACGTGGAATGTGAGGCTTACTTCTAAGTACATTCTGTGTTTTGTAGCAATTGTTAACTTCGCCCTTCCTGCCGAGGCTGCATCACAGGATTCCTTTGGTAATGGGCTCCCCTAGCACATTCAAATCTGTGTTAACCTCCACAAAGTGCAGGCCCACGCCAGAGTCAGAACCCACCCCTGCATGACGCAGGCCTTTTCACACAGCCAGGTCACCCTTTACATCGCTGCTGACATGGGTAGGAGCACAAATTATGTTTCTTTCCCATGGTTTCATTTTATGGAAAGAGCAGGTTTGCAGTTCCCTGTGAACAGAACTGGGAAGGCAGGGAGGAAAGAGGGAGGGAGAGGAAAGGTGTTTTACAACCAAACTAATAGTGACTAAAGACCCCTCCTGCTTAACTAAGTAAGGAGAAGCAGAGTGGGTCCACGGGCCCACACCACAGAGAATGGAGCACTGCATTTCATACACGCACTGGGCTAATTCCTTGCTAGCATTTAGGGAAGAAGCATTTATATTTGGCTGGAAGAGCCCTTCAGTCAGTCACAGTTTTTGAGCCCCCATTGTGGTCCTTCTCCGGGCCACAGTGTAAGTGCACGTACTGTCCCCCGTCCCGCTAAAGCAATGGGAGTCATTAGGGACCCTTTGTTTTCTCTCTCCAGAGAGAGAGAATGCATCTTAATGAGTAGTCCGGAGCATAAACTGCTCTCCGAATACTTCCCAAGAAGACAATTTATGATAAAATATTGAGTATCTTTTAGAGCAGAAATCCTTCTATCATCTTCCATAAGAATAAAACAGGGACCTGAGGATGGGCAGGGCGTCAATCACAAGCCCTGCACTGAGGCCAGGACCACACGCGGCAGAGTTCCTCCACAGCACCCCAAAGCTCTGGAAGAACTGAAAACAGACTTGCCACACTCCTCGGCCAGCACTCCGCCCTGGCCTGCGGAGACCCTGTTCTACTCTGGGCTCTGTTGCTGACTAAGATTGTAACCATGGGCAAGCTGGTTAATTTGGACGAGTCTCTATTTCTTCAGCTGCAAAGCTGTAAGGAATTTGGTAATATAGGAGGTAATAATAACAAAAAAAGTCAGCCGAGTGCCTGGCTGACAGGGAGTTTAAGGGATTATGTCCCCTTTAAGATACACTGACATCTTATATATTTATCTACATCCTTGCCAACACTCATTATTTGTTGTCTTTTTTATAATAGCCATTCTAACAGGTGTGAGGTGATATCCAATGTAGTTTTAATTTGCATTTCCCTGATGATTAGTGATGTAGAGCATCTTTTCGTGTGTCTGTGGGCCATCTATATGTTTTCTTGTCTATTAGGTCCTCTGTTCATTTTTATCACATTGCTTGCTTTTTTCTAGAGTATTGAGTTTTATGAGTTCTTCATATATTTTAAATATTAACCCTTTATTGGATATATCATTTGCAGTTAGTAGATGATGACATTTTATATCTATACTGTCTAATACAGTAGTCATCCACTATATGAAGCTATTAAAATTAAATAAAATTTAAAATTTGCACTTCCACTAGCCACATTTTAACAGCTACAGGTAGCTACCTGCTACCCTACTGAACAGATATTGAACATTTCCACCATCAAAGAAGGTTCTATTGAGCAGTATTACTCTAGAGCAGAGGTTGGCAGACTTTTTCTGCAAAGAACCAAATAGTAATATTTTTGGTTTTGTGGGACATAGGTCTCAGTTTCAAATATTTAATACTGCTGTAGACCAAAAACAGCCAATATTTAAACAAATGGGCATGCTTGTTTTCCAATAAAATTTTATTTTTAAACTCTGGCAGCAGGCCAGTCCCTACATTAAATTAGACTTGGTGAAATTTTGACTCAAGTCTTTTTTCAACTTCTTGCTCAGCCTTCTTACACTGCAAGTGGTCTCACAGACTCTTCATTGTTGGAATGCTTGAGCTAGAGACATAAACCACACCTCTAAGGAGAGCCAGCTTGACTAAAATTCAGTAAAACTCATGTATAACCTTAGGATTATACTATCATCTAGTGGACCGTGGGAAGTGGTCCATGCAGAACTCCACTCTCATCTCTAATCAATGTACCATAGCAGTTGATTCTTGAGTAATCAGTTCTCCCCTGAGAGACGTTGTGGCCAACATTGCTAGGTATTTATTTAATATTATTTTTTTTTGTCCTTTTCTTACTGTTTGTACTAGTTTTGTACAGGGAAGCTATGTACCCTGAGAGGGTGGACAGTGTGCTTCAGGAAAGGCACTACATTTCCCAGTCTTTCCCGCAGCGAGGGGTGGCCATGTGATATGAGCAGTTCTGGCCAATGCGGTATAAGCAGAAATAATTAATTGCTGTTTCTGGGAGATTCTTCAAAATGGGGCAAATTTGGACACCAATCAATTCTCCTTTGCTTTTTGTCCGCCCTCTCTTTCCTGCCTGGAACTTGTGACAGGCCGGAGGTGGATTCATCAACTTGTGCCCATGGGGGGACAGCCAAACCCTAAAGGCTGCTGAGTAGAAAGACAAGGACCCTGGGTCCTGGGAGTATAAGGGGCCATTGTGCCAACTCTGAACGTCATACACCTGGAACCTGGAAAATTAAAGGACAGTGAAATATCCATTTGAATAAGCCATGGAATGTTGGACCTCCTGTTCTAAGCAGCCACGTGCATTTCTAATTGACAGAGAAGACTTACATAGGGTAAAACAGAAATCACTGCCCTCTAACAGCAAGAGGAACATAGACACAGAGCTGGGTTTGAATCCCACATCTAGCCCCCAGACAAGTTATTCATCTCTTAAGCCTCAGTTTTCTCATGAAAAATTATCAACACAAGTCATAAAAATAAAAAGTCAGTATAAGTGCTTGTCTATATCCACTTTAAGATGCACTGACATATTACAAGATTTTTGTGAAAATCAAAATAAAATAATGCAGATTTTAGGCACATAAGAATTGCTCAAGAACAATGTCTATCTTGAACAAAGATACAAAAATTCTTTAAAAACATTACCGAAATAAATCTACCAATATACAAAGATGACCATCAGCACCAAGTGCAGTTTACCCCAAGAATGCAAAAACCAGAGAATATAATCCATCACATTAAACAGACTAAAAAATAGAACAATGGTATGATCGTCTCAACACATCTAATGCTAAAAAAGCATTAGATAATGTTCAACATTGATCTGTCAAAACAGCAACAACACTTCTTAGCAAACGAGGAATAGAAGAAAATACTCTGATCTGGATAAACGTCATCAACAACAAAAACCCCACTACAGTTAACAACACACTAAACAGAGAAAGACTGAATGCACGCCCTCTGAGACTGGGAACAAAGTAAGCAAGTTTACTCTTACCATGTCTATTCAATATTGTGCATCTCCTAGACCATCTAGTAAATAAAACACGTACAGACCAGAAAGAAAGAGATAAAACTATTTACAGATGACATGATTTATATGTAAAGAAATTCTAAGAACTCTACCAGAAATCTAGAACTAATAAATGAGTTTAGCAAGTTTGCAGGATACAAGACCAGTATACAAAAATCATTGAATTTTTAGGTATACTCGACAAAAAAATTTAATAATACTGTTTATAATGATGTCAAAATCATGCAATATTTAGAGATAAATTTAGCAAAATGTGTGCAATGCCCTTGCAATGAAAATGTAAAACATTGTTTACAGAAATTAAAGGAGGCCTAGATAATGGAAATACATACCGTACTTAGGCATGGAAACACTCAATGTTTTTAAGAAGTCAATTCTCCTCAAATTGGTCTATAGATTCAGTGCATTTCCAATCAAAATACCAAAAGGAGTTTTGCAGAAATTGACAAGCTGATTCTGAAGTTTATAGGGAAATACAAAGGACCTAGAATAGCCAATACAATTTTAAATTAAAAAAATGATTCTGATGAAAAAGAACAAACTTGTAGTTCTTTATTTATACTATATGATTTTATGATTTAATATAAAGCTACACCAATCAGGACAATGTACACAGAGACATAAAGGATGATGTGTACTTCTGACCCTGTGCACCAAGCAGTCCAGAGAGAGGAGAACTCTGAGCCAGAGAAGTCTTCATGGCTCAGAAGGGGCAGGGAGTGGCAGGTTACACACCCAGGTTTAAATCTGCAAATCTGAAGCACTTGATAGAATCACAGGCATATTTTTTTTCACATCTGCTTAATGAAAGTTTAGTTTTACAATGCCAGAGAGGTAGCCCCCCAAACTTACAATTCCTTACACTTCTCTCAAAGTATTAAAAAGAGTTTAATATTAAATATCTAATCATGCTTACATATTCTGTAAGCTATTATAAAAATCTGAATTATTTAAAATTATGGCAATCATAAAATGCCAACAATCAAAGTCCCAAACTAAAAATAGTCAAAATAAGAATCATCATTGGGATCCTCTTGTATTTGTTAGTGGTAAAGGCTGATCACCTGCTGTAGTTAATGTCAGTGCCATAAGTAAATAATTCATTTACATTCCGAAAGTATATTTGTTTTTGCACATGTTGATACTGAGGTATAAACCACGTTTTGCCAACATTTTAAAATTAATCTAACAAATAATTTATTTCACAATAGCAGCTTCAGTAAAAGCCTCAGTAGCATTAGCCAACTTGTCATGCTCTATGGCCATCTAATTAATACTGCTCATAGACATTTATAAACTTCACAGCCACACACATTTGCAAGCAGCTAATACATTCTGAAATGTTAGGAATATAGTCAAACTATACTCTAAATACTTTCATTTCCATTTTCCCTTTCCCTTAAAGTTTTTTTATGTTCATTCATGCTTTCCACTAATTTTTTCACTAAACTCCATTAAATCCCATGTTTAAATATGGCCAAAGATAAAACAACAGTATTGAGATGGGTGTCAACAAAATAGCTGAATTTTACCAGAGTCTAAGCCACCTAAGGCATTCTCTAAAAGATGATTTATTCACCTAAGGCAAACATGGAAAAAACTGGAATAAAATCTTAGGTTCTTTGCGGTTCACCTGTCAGATACATGGGCACCTCCAAGGGCAGAGTCTGAAAAGTCTAAACACCAGGTGCATCAGACTGTGTTCTCCAGAGGGACAGAACCAAAAGGCTACGCTGTCAGCAGGCTGGAGTCCCAGGAGAGCTGATGGAATAGTTCCAGTCTGCGTCTAAAGGCTGGAGAACCAGGAGAACTGATAGTGCAAATTCTGAACTCCGTCCGAAGGCAGAGACAACTCAAAGATAGCAAGTTCTGTCTTTACCTTTTGGGTTCTATTTAACCCTTCAAAGGACTGAATGAGGCCCACTCATAATGGCAGGGTGGGTAACCTTCTTTACTTAGTCTACTGATTCAAATGTTAATCTCATCTGGAATCAACCCCACAGACACGCCCAAAATAATGTGCAACTAGATATCTGGGCACCTGGGACCCAGTCAATTTGACACATAAAACTAACCATCACAGAAATGAAAAGAGAAATCAAAGGAGACTTTCATAAATGGAAATAAATACCATACGTATGGATCATTCCACTGTGCTTGGCTCCACCTTGGAAATCGCTAATTCTGTGGGTCTGGAGTGGGACCAAGAAACTATATTTTTAATATATTCCTCAAGCAATTCTTACATGCGGCTGCCTAACTCTGGCTCTTACCCAGGATGCTTAAGCCACGTGGTAAGGGCTCCTGCACAGGTGAGGAGCTGGTACCACACATCTGGAGGCTAGTGAGCTTACACTGACCAGACCTGTCCCTTGTTGGAGAGGAAGCAGGAGGAAATGACATTGAATGTCAGGAAGGAACATCAGGTGTGTATTAATCATTTTTTAACTTTTCTGTATTTTATGGTGCTCTAACATCTTGGGGCTTTGCTAATCCCAGAGAGACTTCCCCTTCCAGAGCTAGCTAATTCCTTATCCAGAGATAGCAAATAACTTGCCTGTGAGCATGCTCGTTGTACATAGACCAACCAACCAATCCAAAGTCCATATCCCGACCACCTCCTTTGTCTAACACACAGCAAGCCTGTATTCCCTGGGCCCTAAATCACTCCAAGGCCAGGAACTGGACAACCAGGGATCACTCTGTAGCTCAGAATCCACTGAAAGGATTTAAATTAGCCAATACTAAACAGCTTACCTTGCCTGACCACTCCTTTCAGCAAAAATCCCAGTAAAGCCTCTGCCTATGCTTTCCCCTCACTCCTGCCTCCTGACCAACCAGCATGCTTTGTTGTGTGTGCCTGGTTAGTGTGCCATGCCACCCATTTCTGGGGACCTATGAGTAAAAATGTCCATGTCTGCATGTCTTAGCAAAATGGTTAAACAAAATTCTAGTTGCATTTTAAAAGAGGTGCCCACAGAAGAACAGGGAAGGGACTGAGTGTTTCATTGCTAACACTTCGTCTTGATTTTTGTCTTTACAAGCTCTGTGGATGAGACTTGCCAACAAAGACAGCCATTCTCAGGGCTGGCCCCAGGAGCAGTTATCTCTGTGGGCCACAGAGGTGCGTGCAGGCCCCTGCTGGAGCATGCTGCACCTGTACGCAGCCAGAGCCCTTGTTGTCTTTGTTGGTGTTACAATGCAGGTGCTACATTTGAGAAAGTGCTAGAGAGAAGCTGCATACAAGTCTATAGGCAGCTGAAAGGAAAGAGACAAGCTCTTTCTTAACAAGAGCTAAAGATAGCAGGAAGACACACTTTGATTTTTACCTGGAGCAACTCTCATCAGGTGACCGATTTAGGAGAAATGTAAGGTAATCTCAGGCTTTTGTGACAGTGAGTGCATTAGGCTTGGTGCTGTTGTCTCAGAAGTGCTCTTTTGACAGTGCCTCAAAGAGGAATAGTAAAGGCTTCTGGTTCAATGCAAGGAAAAAGCATCTATTCTGTCCTCGATGGTAGGTTGTTTACGATAACTAAGATCATTACTTCTCCTCTCTTCTTCCCTCTACTCCATTTTTCAAACCATTTTGAGGTGATATTGAGAGAATACAATTTTCACCTATACTTTATTTTTTAAATCTAATTTTTAATAACTAATTGCATTTGTTTTCTCTAATGTGAAGGGAGAACCAAAAAACTTTATAAAAATTGTGTGTGTATTCTTACGTGTTTACACTCCAGTCACTTTCAAAGTCCTCTCCATTTGATACACCTATTGAGACATTTTTTTCTACTGCTCAAAATAGTTTTTGAACTTGTTGATTTTGATGCCTTTTAGTGCTTCTGCCATTTTTTGTTTCACTTCTTCCACATCAACAAAACATTTCCCTTTGGGAACTTTTTTCATCAGGGGAAACAAAAAAGAAAAGTTGCTTGGGGCAAGATCAGGTTAACAGAGAGGGTGGGGCACAGGGGTCATGCCATCTTTGGTCAAAAACTGCTGAACACTCAGCATGGTGTTGGCAAATGTGCTATCATGAAGTGGACAAATGTGTTGAAAGAGCCTTCCAAAAAATTCACTGAAACCAAATGCAGCCTCTCACAATACCGCCAGCTGGTATCTGATACAGATGGGTTCATAGAATGCTCACCTACCTAGCAGGGGACTGTACTACAAGGGGCCTGCCCTCCAGAAGATAATTCCATTTTGAGGGGGATGTTCCCCCCTCATATATTTGCTGTGTTCCTATAGGACATCTCTACTAGAATAAGATATATTTTCTTGGTGATAAAGAGCTCAAAAACTCACAGTGCTTGAAAGTGAGTGGTGTGTGGATTGGGGATAGTTTACAGAGTTTAAATGGTAGCTGTAAATGGTGAGCTGAAAGTCATCCTAAGCTTTAAAATGAGTTATCATTTATAAGAAATTCTAAAGTGCTTGTAAATGTTCTAGTGATTACCAAAATTTTACTTGCAATTAATATATAGAAGTTACCTCACATGTGTTTTTCTTCCCAAAAGCATACAGCAAAACATTCTCTGAAATGTTATTATTTGAGAAGTTTCCTCTGTTCCATCAGTTCTTTTCTTCGTATCTTTGCTAAACGTTTGAAGTTGTAACTTTGGTGTTTATCTCCTCCTTTTTCCCTGGGCAATTTCCCAGTATTTGTAGTGCTGACTCCAGCCTTTCACAAATCGTACTCAATTTAATGTGTTTAATGAGAATAGAATGAGGGATTTTTCAGGTGGAGGGTGCCAAGTAAACTCTGATTCATTTCCTTTAGAGTTTGATCCTCACAAATCAAGCCTCTCCTGATATCCTCTGAGCTATCTCTTTAATTTCTACAATTTTGAGTCTTCCCTCCCCTGACTTGAGAGGCCCCGCTGTCCCCTGTCCTGCACTGTCTCCCTCCTGTACTCTGTGCTCTAGCCCTGGCCCTGACCTCCCTCCCCAGCCCAGGTCTGCATTCTAGTTGGTTCTTACACGTTTCCAATTTAATGTCCCTGGACGGTGGCAGTGTTTCTGTGACTGTAAATCTTGAGCAAGTGGGAAGCGACGTCTGACCCATCCTTTACCACAGAGACCCTGGAGCAGAAGAGGTGGGGCCAGGGTCCTTCCCCGGGAACAGTCTGGCCAGTCACCAAGCTCAAAACTGTCCTAGAATTAAGGAAATACCAGAAACATCTTTCAGACAGGAAACCAGGAACTCAGTGAGGAGCCTGAGAGGGTTTGGGATTCCAAAATAGGAGGAGAGATTGTTCCATCCTTCCATGCAGTTGGGGAGGGCTAATGAGAAGCAGCTAGGCTCCAGGGAGAGGGAGGTCACACACCCAGAAAGCTGGGCTATGGGGCAGTCCATGAACTAGAGCTGTGGGTCTCGGAAGACGGCAGCGAGCACACTTCAGACCACAGACAGACAGAAGCACAGGATGCGGGAGAATGCTCGTCCCAGCACAGTTAATGTGTTCCATGGAATACGCACGTCCTGTGAGAAACAAACAGTTGTCCCATGGAAAACAGTTCTGTAACCAAGTGTATTTTGGGGGAAATGGGCAAATGAAGTTCGGTAGGTTTTTTGATTGCAGAAATTCTCAGAGCCTTTAACAAGTTAATGTGCATTGTAAGGGAGACAGAACACATGTTTCCTCTGCATGCAACATTCTCTCTCTCTCTCTTTCTCTCCCCCTTCCCCCCCCCCACATGTATATATGGCTGTGGAATGCTAGAACATTATGGAATGATTTCTCCAACAACTACTTATTAAGTGAAACTCTACCTGCCTCCACTACTATCAGATAAAAACGTAGTGGAGGGTTTACTGGAATTCAGAACTGGGGAGCGCCTGGTGTTACATCCCGTCCTTGCGAGCAAGAAGGGTCGGAGACTGCTGGGTAGTCAGAGGTGTTGTATTGGCCAAAGTTTCAAAGTTTTACCTGCGCAGGGGCGAACTCTCCGGGTGCCTCCGGAGACACAGGTGCCAAAATGGCTGCAAATGAGAGTCGCGCCTGGCGCTCACAGCCTGGGGTTTTTATTGGGGTGAGCAAGCAAGCAAGCAAATATAGAAGCAGACGTAGCTGTTAGCAATTGGCTATTTTGAGAGGACACACACGCATCTCTGCTTACTACAATGGATACTTTTCTGCAAAGACAAGGCCATGCAAAGACAAGGTCATACACAGGCGGGTTGTAATTTTACTTTTTTTTTTTACTTTTTTATCTCCCTTGCTGAGACAGTCTGGTGCCTGCCTCGTCCTCCCTGCTAATTTAACCCTATGGTGCCTGCCTCATCCTCCCTGCTAATTTAACCCTAACCTAACCTAACACTGGGAAGTGGTAAAGCAGATAAGATAGAGGCCCCGTGCAGGCCAAACAGTCCAAAGCTGGGAGCAAAGACTGACCCGAGGCTAACAGGCCTAAATAGGGGTGCACACTCCGGGGGTGCTCCTGGGCATGTGCCCATAGACTCAACACACACACCCAGCCAGGGGGGCTAATGAGCAGAAATGCCTCATGGCCCAGGCTGGCAATATGATAGACTCTGGAAGAAATTAAGGACCCCTCAAAGAAAGAGTAAAGAAATCTACCACTTTTTCCTCTTTTCTTGCATTTTGCAGGCCCCCAAGTCTCTACAGTCTTTTGAGTCAATTGAGTAGCCTGTCAGGAGCTCCCTCTCAGGAAGGCGGGCAGTGCCTGGAGGGGAGGCACTCTGACCGCCTCCAGGGTCAGAGAGAGAGAGAGAAAACACCGTGGAGTCCCGGCCCTGGAGTCCCCGTAGCCCTTTCTCGGGTCAGGTGATCTCCGGTGAGCCTCTATTTCCTCAACTCTGGAGGGAGGGCCCTTTCTTGCAAGGTTCTTGTGTGAAATATACCAAGCACGCACATCTATAAGTGGACTTCATTAATGAAAAGGTCCTATTTGAGGGGTGCACTGCTACAAGGAATCACCATCCTGTGGGGTATATGAGGGGCGGAGTGGGGTGGGACAACCCATGCGTTTTCATGAGGCCTTGGCTCACCCTTCCAAGGGATGTCTCAGGAGGAGCCGCCCTGGGATGGCACAGGCAAGGAGAGTTCAGGGGAAGCTTGGAGGGTTTTTGTCCTTGGTGCAAATCACTTGGGTATTTCTCTTCCTCAGGCACAGCCCCTGCTGACTCTCCAACTCAACAGACATAGGATTCAACTCAGGAGCTCAAGGTCAGGGTCACTGGAATCAGGAGTGACTTAGCAACAGTTCTGCAGGTTTGGAGCATCCTCTTAGAACACACTGTTGGGCCCAACCTGGAATTTCTGACTCAGGCGAAATCTGCATTTCTAACAAGTTCTCAGGCCACATTGATTCTGTTGGTCCTGGACTATGCTTTCCACTGCCTTGGGCTGACCCGACTGGAGAGTCCAGGGAGCCCTCATATGAGGGTTTAAAATTCAAACCCACTGTCTGCTGGCCCCGGGTCTCCTTCTACAGCCCCTTCCCTGAAAATCCCAGACTCTGTGTACCTTCTGGAGCTCATGGATCAGCGTGATCTGGCTGTCCACTGGGCCTTACGGGAGGATGGCTGAGGGTCTTGCTTGTTCGGCCCACGGTCACTCAGCCCACCTGCCTGCTCTGTGGTACACTGGCACCACATGTCATTTTTGTCAAAGGAGAAAGCAGATGTGTGCATCCGTTTTCAATCTGGAGCTTCAGTCAAGGTATGACTCAGGGTGCTGCTTTTGGCTTGGTCAGTTTTCGGGTCTTGCTTTTGTCAATTGAGGGCATTTTGCTGAGTGCCAGCCATGGTCCTGTGACTGGAAAAAGCCCTTCAGCTGGCAGATGGGCTCCTGTGCGGTGGTGGCTGTACAGCTGGCTGGTGTAGTAATTGCTTCTGGCCCACACGCCCGGTCTCTCCTCGGCCCCTCAACACTAGAGTTGCCAAGTGACCTGCCAGTGCTTGCTGTCTCACCTTCCTGTCCTCGCTGTAGCTGGCCTGGCCGCTCCACGCCCTCCGTGGTCACGGCACAGCAGCTGTCCTCCAGGCCCTGTTTTCACATCGCCGAGCTCCCCGTGTGCAGAGTCAGCTCCTTACGCTAATTTGCATGTCACTGCTCCGCACCTTGTTTCTCTGCTGTTCCACCCATTGGGTTTGGGCCGTTCCCCTTCTGTGCCCAAAGGCTGGGGGTTCAACGTTTTCTCCAGATTTTATCACATGGAGAGTGATGTCAAGCCCAGTGAAACTTGCTTCATATGAAATAATTATCCTTCTCTACCTCATAAAGGTGTTCTTGTCTAACTGCATGAGTTTGTGGCTTATCAAACACTTAGCAACTTAGGCAAAGGGTCTTTTTTTTATAGACTTTCTTTCTAATAGCTTTTTTGAGATGTAATTCACATAGTATACACTGCACCCAATTAAAGTTTACAATTCAATGGTTTTCAGGGTATTCACAGACCTGAATGACAATGACCATAGTCAATTTTAAATCATTTTCACCACCTCCAAAAGAAACTCTATACCCTTAGCTATCATCTCCTTATTTGCCCCCTCTACCCATCCTCCCAGCCCTAAGCAAGAGCAAATCTACTGTCTCTAAAGAATTCCCTGTTCTGAAAGTGGAGAAATAGAAGTGGCCTTTTGTGACAGGTTTGTGTCACTTAGCGTAATGTTTTTAAGGTTCATTCACATTGTGACATGTGTCAGCACTTTATTTCTTTCGTGACTGAATAATATTCCATTGTATGGATATACCACATTTTTAAGTCAGTCATCCTTTGATGGACATTTTGTTTGTTTCCACTTAACTACATTTTTATAGCCTTTTAGGAAACAGCAGCTGAAGTGGGGTTTTGAGACCGAGAATCCCAACCCTCGATTTTACAGATGAGGAGTCAAGGGCTCTGGGAGGTGAAGACTATCCAAGTTCAACTCCATGATTCCCTGACAGAGCTGGGCATGGACCCCAGCCACCTGACTTCCAGGATAGTGCACATTGCTTTTTTTGTGAGAACAAATCTGTTAGGGAAACTTGAAAATTATTCAGGGTTTCCCCAAGCAATTGTTGGTTTCTTACATGTTTTAAGTTTTGCTGCCTTTCAACAGTCATCAGAAATGGTTGATGAAGTTAGAATTTTCGTAGGCTATTTCCTGACATGAGTCCGTATCAAACTCACAAACCTCTGTTCAGTGCCAAACCGTCCGTGAAGAAATGGAAGGGCGGGAGGACTTCTATTGTCATGTTATGCTTCTCCATTTATTTTAATTCACTTCTTAAAAAGCCCCCAAACAGTTTCATGAAGACTGAGTGCATCTTGAATAGAGTCAGACAGGCCTCCTCTTACTGTGGCTTCCAGCTTTGCCTCCTCCGAGGGCGCCGCTCCCGGTCCCCATCCCCTGACCTGCCCTGGACTTCGCTAGTGCCTCTGCTCACTCTGATGCTCACCCTCACCCCCAGGATATCTTAAAGAATAGCTCCTTTTATCCCACAGAGAAAGAAATCCTGGTTTAACTCTAATAAAGTTTCTGAGAGGAGCAACTAATTAAAAATGAGAAACAAGCTGTTTCTTCAAGGGAAATTGCATTGGGTAATTTTCCTTTTTCCTCTATGGGAAAACCAGATCAGTGAGCCACTGAAGTGACCCAGTTCACACTGAGCAGCCTAATGACACACAGGAAGACAGGACCGGGTTATTCTGTATTAATGTGAAATCGTGTGGTTTAGAAAGAAGAGAACAGGACTCATTCACACAAGTGTCCCCAGATGATGACTAAAAAGAAATCCAAAGGTGCGAGTAGTTATTTTTACATGAAGAAATAAAGTGAAAATTAAACCAGACTTTTACACACCATGGGGATGTGTAGAAATTCTGATTAGGCAGGTCTGAAATGGGGTAGAGAATTTGGGTTTCTCAAAGTTCCCCAGCGATGCTGAGGCTGCCAGCCAGTCAGGGGCCACACTTAGAGGACCACTGGTTTAGAGAATTTTCCACCCCTTTCAAATTTTTCCTGACTTTTTTCTTTTCTTTCCCAATAACAATACACTAGGGAAAGCAAAGAACATGTCACTTTTTAACTGGCTCGATAAAATCATCCGCACACTTCCCCCACTGCTTACATTTCAGGAGGGCTTCACCACATGCAAAAACAATTTCAGAAGAACTCTTACCAAAACATTGGCAATAGGATCAGCACCAATGGAATGATGTAGTCTTTACTGAGATTTGTGCCTTTGGGTTTAGAGGTGGTTTGGAAAATACTAGTAAAACATAAGGAAACATCGCAGTCCTGTCACCTGATGCAGTTCCATCTCACATTTAGTCAGACCTTCCTTTACTGCCAATGAAGTTCTCGCTGAGCAGGGGGCTGCGTACAGTACGCTGGTTGGTCTCGACCCTGACTTTTTCCTGCGCCTTCCTTTGGACTCAAAGCAAGTGGGGATTGAGGTAAGGGCTGGCTGTGCGGTTCCGGGGAGTTGGGGAGGAGACCATTCTTTTTTTCTTTCCGGTTCACTGGGTATCTCCTTTCCCCTAACCCAAGTATGTTGGGAAAGATGTACTTGTAGCCAGAATTAAAAGAACTTTTATTTCTGTTAAGACTCAGAAAAGTTAGCTTGGAGTCACATGTTTATTCACTCAAAGAGGGCAAAGAAACGAGCAAAACCTGCAGAAAAGATATTTTCTCTTCTGCCTCAGGGGCGGTAACAGCATGAGGTTCCAGATGAGTCCCAGGCTGACGGAGGAGGTGCCTTTCAGATCCCCAGTCTCTGGATCTTGATTTTTTTAAAAAATGTTTTAACCCTATTTTAGGGAAAAAAGTCTTCATGAAAAGAATACCACGCCTTCTAACAGGAGCATATTTTGGTCTGAATGAAAAGGTGGGAATGTGATGAGCCGCCTCCCTTCCCCCACATACGCCCACTGGTGGCATGGGGTGGTCCTTGGGTGAGCCTGGGCAGCTGCGTGGCCTCTACACTGAGACTTCCCCGGGCTCACCTTTCTCAGAGGGCCTGCCAGCACCTCCCAAGCCGGAGGCGTTCACCTCTGAAGAGAACGGAGGGCGGGGAGGCTTTGTTGGGGGTGCAGCTGTCACATCCTATTAGCACACGGGTGGGTCTCGCCGTGTAGAGGAGGTATGTCATTTATAGACAGGAATTGCATAATTAAGCTTGATAGAATTTTGACGCTTTCTTGGCAATGTAATTTGTTCATCAAGTAAAAAGCCTTTAGGAAACTGGTCACGTGGAATTTGGCACACCAGAGTTCAAGACTAGGTATCTTTCACAAATCAAACTGGGACTCAGAATCTGATTTGATTTGAAGCAATCCTAAAGGGTCCCCAGAAGACCCCCTTTTGCCTTTGGTTTCTGGCCTCATATACCCAGATTTGAAAGGGAAAAATGATAAAAATAAAGCCAGATTTTTCCTGCCAAATTGTTTGAGAATGTGGCCTATATTCCTTGACGTTAGTTCCTTCCCATTTATTTTCTTTAAAAAATCATTTTTTAGCCCTGGCTAGTGTGGCTCAGTGGATTGAGTACCAGCCTGCGATCCAAAGGGTCACTGGTTCAATTCCCAGTCAGGGCACATGCCTGGGTTATGCACCAGGTCCCCAGTAGGGGGCGCACAAGAGGCAGCCACATAGTGATGTTTCTCATCTTCTTTTTCTCTCTCTTTTCCCCTCTCTCTAAAAGTAAATAAAATCTTAAAGTGGAGATATGAGTAATAAATTGTCTAAAATTTTTTAAAAACAAAAATACATGTTTTTATTGCAAAGTGAAACACCTGTGCAAAAATACATCAAATACAAAATATATAGCTCAGGTAATGACTGCAATGTGAGCACTGGTGGACCCATCATTGGAAGAGACTATCGAACTTTCTCATACAGCGGTCTCAAACAGCAGGCATTCTTTCGTGTCTGGCCTCTCATGTAACACTGTGTTTTTGAGATTCACCCCGGTTGTTACACGTAGTAACAGTTTTTCATTTTCAGTGTTGTATAGAATTCTATTCTGTAACTGGGCCTCAATTTTTCCATTCTACTCTTGATAGACATTGTGGTTGTTTCCATTTCTTCACTATTACCAAAAGTGCTGTTATGAATGTTCTTGCACATCTGCAAGTTCGAAGCATTTGATAGAATGGTAAAGCCTGGGTTCCCTCCCCCTTGGGAAATTCCAGTTTCACGGCAATGAAAAAGGCTGAAGTGCAGAGTGTTTATCTGTCCAACTTTGGTAAATAATGCAAAAATATCACAACCCTAACGGGTGGGACAGCTGTATTGGGGATCTAGTCACGCCGTTTTAGGATCAGCACCACCTGACAGCATATCTCAAGGTGTCGAAGAACATCCTCACTTAGTAAGAACACTCAGCTCTGTCTGCTTCTAATTACAGGCTTTTAGAAATGTCTCCAGAAGAACTTGTTGAAGTGGCTTTTTTTTTACAATAAGGAAACACAAAAGAATATTTAATTTGATGTTTCACCTAGGATTAAAAACATCTTCCAGTGGCTTTACAGAAGTTGATCATAAGCAAATTTATATTTTTCTATGGGTTGTTTTTTTTAATTGTTTTTTGGGTTGCAACAGATTTAGGGTAGAAAAACATATTTTTAGCAACATGGTATTCTGTAACACTTGTGGGACACTACACTGGGCTCATTTTAAACCTTTATGTACATTTTATCAGGACAAAGTGTGTGAGATAAAAACCAGCAGAGCCTCGGACGTACCTGTTTCCTGCGGAAGCTGTTACTCACATGGGGAAAAAGACAAGAAGGGACTGTCAGCTCCCCCATGCTCTTCCCCTGCAGAGCCAGATGTTGGTACTGGCTTGGATGAGCTTACACAGCTGCTCTGTGCAGGAAGCTAAAAAGATTCATTCTGCCTCTGCACACACAGTCCCAATGGTGTGGACAGCTCCAAAGACGATACAGCCACGTGAAACAGAAAGGGCGAACACCAATTCCGAGTTTTCAGGGCAGTAATGCTTTCTGCCTCTGTGTTATTTTGAACGATAAAGATTGAGGAGTTGCGCTTTGGTTCCATTGCTGCTACCAACAATTCTTGGTAATAGCAGCTCTTGGAACTTCCATGTGAGCTTTTGGCACGTGGCTGCATGTATTCCAGTCTTCCAGCTGGCATTTTAATTTGAGACTGTATACAAGCCAAGGTGGAAGAAAAAATCCAAAAGCAGCCTGTGCAGAAAGAGGAGGAGGAGGAGGATTTGCGAAGTGGCAGAAGGACAGTGTATCGACCACGTGGTCCCAAAGCTGGGTAAGACCATGAGGGGATCTTTTCCTGTGCTGGGAAGATGCTGAATAATCAGGTTGTTAAAAACATCCTAGTGTATGTGAAGACCACGCCTCTGTCATAGATAAATTAATTGAGCTCCCATATTCTCAAAAAAGAAGGTTAATGGAGTTTCCCAAAATAAGTTGTCAAACTAAAGGACTACTTTTAAACATGTAGCAAATGCCATTTGGGCTAGAACGGTTAGGAGTAAAGTCCATCAACAGTGTGTATGGGCAGCTTCGGGAGGTGGCGTCAGGCAGGGTTTCAGAGAACAATGCCTTGCATAGAGCCCTAGTGTGACCACTTTAGCTTGGGTGACCTTGTAAATCACTTTTACTTTCTGCCTCAGCTTCTGAATAGCACCTTCTTTTTTAGGGTTGTCATGGGCATTAACTGATCAAGCTAGTACCTAATACATAAGTAAGTGCTCAGTAAATGTGAGTTATTCATGTTGTACATGAGAGCAAGGATGCAGCAGGCACACCAAAGAGGTCTTGGTCATAATCTAAGAGATGGGTTTTCAGAATTACTCAGCCTGGGCCCCCCAGAGTCAAGTTCATGTTGATTAAGTGAGAGCTAGAGGATCTGCAAACCTGTACTGTTTTCTGGCACCTTATTGAGACATCATCAAACACCCAGTGTCCTCTCAGATGATCATCCCTGTGGCTGCCTGCCCCATATGGACATGGCCAACACCCATTCCCACAAGTTCGGTGAAACTGTTGATCTGTTACCATTCAGAAAAGGGACCCCAACCATCTTCCCTACGCACCAGGGGGCTCTTGCTTTCTCCTTTGAACTCTGATCTCTTTAATTTCTATAGTTTTGAATCTTGCCCCTTGCTTTGCTATGACTTGTTACTCATTCATTTATTTAAAGGTATTTATTGGGCACCAACCATGTCCCAAATAGAGTGATGGACACTGAGAATATCATAGTGGGCTTTGCATTCTGGTGAGAGAGAAAAAATAAAACCCCAGTTAACAGACAAACGATTTTTAAAATAATAAATGATGAGAGGTATCATACTATAAAGGAAAACAACCAGGGACTGACTGAGGAGAGATTAGCAGGACAGGAAAGGAAAGGAGCGGCTGTCTAAGTGATTTCCACCTTGGAGTACATCATAAAACAACATATTTCCATCCCACCCTTACAGCTTGGGGTGTAGGACCGGGGTGGGGCCTGGGAATTTATATATATTTAAAAGCTGTGGCCCAGGACTAGCATATGCAGGTTTGAGAATACAAAGTGCCTTGCTGCTTGGCCTGCAGCCTGCCTCACTAAGGCATATGCTAGCTTTCCTCTGCTGCTCAGGCCATTCTTGGAAAACTCAAGAGGGAAAAGAGTTCCCTCTTTCACTGGCAGCCTGTTCATTGCTGAGGACAATTTCTTCTTCAGGGAAGTAGCGTCCATCTGTCAGGCCATAACTAGGTCTCACTGCAACACATCAACCCAACACTCAGACGAGACACTACTCCATGCACGGGCCCAAAGTATCCCAGTTTCCAAAGTCCAGACTGCGCAAGCTCCTCCTCTTAGGAAAACTGCCTTCTGGACCCTACTGACTTGGAGTGCTGCCTTTTGCTTCTGGGGTTGGTAAACCAGTCTGTTGATGTGTCCCCGACATCTGATACATGGGGATCAGCATTTGAATAGCTGTTTTTCTTAGATGTTAATGTAACAAAAGCTCTTGTCCAAACCTTATTTTGAAACCAGACAAATGTAGGTTAGAAACTACTTGTAAATGTCAAAATCTCTCTGATCCTATATCTTCCTGTATAGGACAGGCATGGAAAACACCCACCTCCTGAGGTTATTTTAGACTAAACGAGAGCGCATGTCTAAAGCACTGGCTTTTCAACTTGGATGCATGGAATCATCTGGGGAGTTAAAAAATATATCTACTGGTGCCTGGATTTCACCCTTAGAGATTCTGAGTTTCTGATTTTTTCTGAGTTTAATTGGTGTGGAGTTTGGGCTTAGGAGGACGTTGGGGCTAAAATTGATGGTCAATGCCTCACAAATAATTTGGATTGTTAAAAATAATATCTCTGGTCTGCATGCCTGAAACTCATTTTCCGTGCCTCTTGAGGGAACGTTGTTCATCAGTGACCATTCACTAACTTTGTGCTGCTCCCACTGGTTGAGTTATTAAGTGTCCCCGAGCTTCTGTGATGACAAATACCATAGTTGTGAGAGAAGTCGCAGGTCTTGGTGGCACAGTGAGGGTGGGGACCAGGACTCAGCATCCTTGAATTCTCAGCACAGTTAGTGCCTTGCACTGATAGCTGTGAAATAACATTGAGTGGAAAAAAATGTGATCATAATTCTTTATTCCAGGTTAACTTGGTTTGAAATGAATTCTCACTGTGTCCCTGGCCCCTGCGTCCCTCTGGCTGGAACGGCCATGCCTTGGAGTGCCCCCTGCCCTGCTGTTGCCCAGGCAGGCCAAGCTCCAACTGCCTGCAAACTCACAGGAGCCTTCCAGCTAATCTACATACTGATTGGCTGTACTGCTGGGGTAATATCCCGGATGGTGGTGTTCAAGCATAACATTTATTTTTTCCAACTTTTTTGCCTTTGAGTGGTCAAAGTCATCTTTGCAGACTTGGCTCCTTTTGCTCTAGTTTAGCAAGGAGGTCACTTTCTACTTTTTTACTCTGAGACTCTTACCGATGGTGGGTGACGACAGAGGGGAGAGGCAGACTACTTTCCAGCAGAGAGTGTCTTTCTGTGCCAGAGGCATCAGAACAAGATGCTTACACATGTACACTTAGAAGAAACAGACCCCAACTTGCATATAAAACATGGTCTGAGGAGTCATGAAATGAGAATTTGAAGTGGATATCACTGATAAAAGCAACGTTCTTCACGGGGCAACTATTCTGATGTTAACCACATTTCCATCTAACACCCTGTATAAACATGGGAAAGTTTCTCATCAGGAGCTTGAGTGATGTGAGCCAATTGAACAAAGGGTCTCATGACAAGGTGTTTTCCTTTTTTATGAAAATATAAGATAACTATTCACAGAGCTTTATTTTAGGAAGAGAGATTTTAAATGGCAAAACTAAGTTTAATTCACATGTGCACAAATATCTTAAATTGGGAGGGAACAAGGTAGAGGTATAATTTTACATTCTCAAATGTGTGAGTGGAGGTGAGATTGTATATATATGCCTGTTCTCAGTGAGAATCAAGTATTGAATCAAGGTCAGTTCTCGTCAGTTAAGGGCCTGATGGCTTGGAAAAATCACAGAACCGTTGTTATATGGAAATCTCATAGTGTTCACCCATGAATTCCTGGGACCTAATTATATCCTGATGGCAGAGGGGCTGAAGTTACCAGAGACCACCCAGAAGCTCTGGAAAGGGGACCCCGAGCCACCAGCATCCTAAGGACTGATTCACACACGTGTGTATGGTGAGTTCAGCGGGCCTGTACTAACAAGACTAATGAACCACACTTTGGTTTCATTTTTCCTTTTCTGATGCTAAACTAGTAATGAGTCTTGTTTTTTTTCAACTGTCTTCAGCATAGTTTTTCCTTTCCCCTTTTTATCATGGGAAAATGGCACACATACCAGAAGTAGGGAGAAGAGTATAGCGCCGTCATGCACTCATGAGCACCTGTGTCCTCATCACCCATCGTCAGCAATGACCGAATCACAGCCCATCTTCTTCATCCATAACAATCCATCTCCACTCCCAGACTGATTCAAAGCAAGTCCCAGATACAGTATTTTATGAAAGCTTTTATGTTTTTTAAACCAACATTTAAATAACCAATTATTTAGAAATCAAAAATATGCACCAATTGCTAACTAGTCACAGATGATCAGACCGACCAAACCTAACAAAATTAGAGGAAACAAAATTATTATTTGGCTGGATTAACATCTTTTTCTTAAATAGTTTGTGTAGTCAGATACAACTGCCATTTAGAAACTATTCTGAACATAAAGTAGCAAGATGCTAAGCCAGATTTAAATGAAAACATGTTAAACACTAACCCTAATCTTCTCCCAGATACATCTCCTGGGAGATGGATGTCCAACTGCCTCTATAGGAGCAACTCCAGGTCTCTGGTTATCTTATGAGATAGAGGCAGACTTCTCCTGCGTCTGCAAGTCCAGTTTCTCATCTGTGGGGTGTTACTGAATGTGAAAATTATTTTCCCAGTGTTTTTAAATAAGACTATAGGAGAAATTGGGGTGCTTGGCAAATATTCAGGAATCTTTTGTAAATTTTGCTGGGTGTTGAATATATTGGAGAACAGTCCTCCATTTAAAATAGTGTTTGATCTCAATTTAACAAAGAAAAGCTTTTAAATATAATTCATACCTTGAATTATCATAAATGGTTATTATTTCTTTACAAATCTTTTTATTTAAATAGTTTTCAAACAACTTAGTGATTATTCATTTAATTATAATGTAGTGCAAGGAGAAAAGAAAAAAATTCTCATTAACTTGAACGAATCAAGGTGGTCAGTCTGAATATCAATGTTTTAAAGATGCATTTTTAAAAACTCTTTTCAGCTACATAAAATGAAACTGATATTGAGGTACTTCCACATTAAGAGTAATGAACAGAAAATACACATTTGAATAACTTCTCTTTGCACCGAAGCATTTCAAAGGACTTTCTTTACATTTTTTGATAAGCAGACTAAATATATCTCTCTGAAGTCTTATTTATGTTTTCAGTTTGCTTGGAAACCTTTACTTTGTACATTATACAAAAGAAAATTTTTAATCATTCCAGCTGGGATAAAATGATCAAAAATTTGGAATGAGTAGAATACAAATGAATGAAACTTAATTTACAAAAGAATTACTCTCTGGTATCAGAGAATAAGGCATTTAGGAGAGCCGTGTTTTCTGGGTGGTTGAGGTTTTATCCTTCAAGCAAATGATGAGGGAGAAGCCTTTCTTTATTTTTATGTGATATTTCCACAATGACCCTATACTTCCCTGTTTTCTTAAGCAGAGCTGACGAAACATCATTTGTCCTTTTCTAAGAGATTCGAAGCTAGCTCTTTGGGCGACAGTTATTTTACGGTTGTTTTTGGTCTGCTCCAGTCAATTCTCAGAAGGCGTGTCTGCTGGTCGTGGGCCTGCTGCCCGGGATCCCCCTGCAGGCCCCTCAGCCCCAGGCCCTCATCTGAGCTGCAGTCATCGGCCCACCGGTAGGAAATCACTCCGCTCCACGTGCCCAACTTCTCGGCGGATACTTCTCCTATCTCCTCGGGAAGTCAGAGGGTCACATTCATTAGAAAGGAAAGGAAAGCAGTGTGGCTCCGTGTTAGGGCCTGACGGGCTCTCCTGTGAATGGAGTGCAGGGTGCTAAATTAGGGGTCTTTAGTGCCTTCTGTTTGGGACGCTCAGGGGTATTTCCTGTGTCCTTCCTGGTTCTTAACTGGGTCACAGACAGGTAAGGCCTGAGGCAGCAGTGTTCCAAGCCAGAGTGGTATCTTTGTATTTGCCACCTAATGATTCCTCTTTAGACTAACAGAAAGGATGCTGATTAGAATCTTTCATACATCACACAAGTTAAATGACATGTAAGATATGTAATGATGGTTAAAAATTCTGAGTCCTTGGAATGAAATACATTCATTGCTAATCAAGTCAAGAAGACTCAATTTAATCCTTATTTTAATTTTAAAACATGTATTTTATCACTTAGAAAATCCTGGGCCTTCATAGCTTTGAGACAAGTGCTGGTTTTATTGTAAATTTTCATCTCCATCAGAAAAATTGATGAAGCTGTTAAAAGCTGTTAAAGTAGATGGAATTCTGTAATTTGGGCACTCTTACCACATTATAGTATAATTATCACATATAACAGATACTAAAATGTATTTATTAACTAAAAAAAATGCTCCCCACATTTTCAATTGGAAAAATTTGGTACACACAGCGTGGTAGGTAGAATAATGCCAGCAGCCGCCCAAATCTGTGCCCGTCCTAATCCCTGGAACCTGCGAGTGTTCCTTTACTTGGCAAAGGGATCTTTCCAGACGAAATGAATTGAAACATCTTGAGATAGGGAGATTACTATGGATTATCTCCATGGACAGAATGTAATCACAAGGCTTCTTTTGAGAAGGAGACGGGAGGTTCAGAGTCCAGGCAGAGAGGGCCGTGTAAGAAGGAAGCCGAGCTAGAAGAGGCGCTGTGAGGTGGAGCAGGAGCCTGGGCCTGAGGACAGACTCCAGGAGGAGAAAAAGCGAGGAACAGAGTCTCCCTCGGAGCCTGCAGAAGTGAGCCCGGTGAAGCGGGTGGTGGGCTTCTGACCTCCAGAAGAGGAAGAGAATAAACCTGAATTGTTTAAAGCCACCAGTCTCTGATCATTTGTTACAGCAACAACAGAAAACTAATACACATACGAAATAAACTTAAAGGCACTATAAAAACCTTCTGCTTAAAAATAAACAGATTAACTAGCCGTGAAAATAATGTAGTAAGCTCAGATGTTATCTTCCTCATCCTGTTTATTCTTAAACATAACAGTAAACATGAGCTGTCTTTTCTTTTTCAATTTTCAAGTGAATTCTTACTTTAGAATTAATTAACCTAAAAGAAGGAAATGTTCTTAAGCCTTTTAAAACCCCCATGTATAAAAGCTGGCTTTTCTTTTAGTGCGCTCCCATGTACCGTGGCTTCCACTATTTACTTGTACGACTCTGTGAAACTCCCCCAGAAAGCAAATTTTTGAATGACTCATCTTTAGTCCGAAAATGCGTGGCTGTTCTCAGAGAGAGATGATTGCTGTGAGTCCATGCCATCCTGCTCTTGCTAGGATGATTTGATTAAGAGTTGACCTTGCTACTGTGTATTGAGAGTCCTGGCAGGAAATTAAACTGGAATTTTGGAACAAGAGGCCAAGTAGTACATTTGTAACTTTTGTAAGAAGGTCATTAATACAAAACCCCGATGAGGTCTTTAATTCTAGACAATATATCTCTCCTTCTTATGCTTTCTTCACTATAAACCCATATGTCTATTATTAAAGTGCCACATCATAAATAACGTGGAATCAGAGAAAATAAAGAGGTCAAACACACCCCTATCTTAACATAACCACTCAGAATTTGGTGTATTTTCTGGCAGTCTTTTACCCTCTGCTAGCACAGTTTTATCTTGTTTTAACCCAAACGTACCTAGATACCAATGTACCTATGGTTTGTATCTTTTTAAATGTAACACTATGTCACAAACCTGAAATAGTGATACCTTTGAATTTTAAAATATCTTCAAATAAGAATCTGAAGATGCACCATGGTTCTTTGGTTGTGAGCAACAGGGACTAAGTTTACCTACCTTAAGCACAAAGGTGATGTTTGGAGGAGATAAGGAGAAGCTCACCTAATGGACAGGAAGGTTGAGAGCCAGAGAGGGGTAAGAAGAGGAATCAGGGCAGCTCTGTGCATTCAGGCAGCAGAAAACATCCAGCCTTGCTTTCCTGGACGCTGCCCCCAGAATGGATGTAGTCTTTTTCCATCCTTGAGGCAATGCACTTGAGATTCAGAACTTGAGGGAAGGAAACTGGTTGGCACAGCCTGGGTCTCATGCCCAAGTTGTGTGCAAGGGAAGGGAGGACACTGTGGACGTCAAGGAACCAGGAAGAGAGAGAATGGAAGCTAGGTGACTGCCCCAAACAGCCAGGTCAGGGGGTGGGCAGGGGGTGGGCAAGGGGTGGGGCGGGGGTGGAGGAGTCTTCATAACTCATGTTCACCAAAATCCATTCAGTTGGTTTTACAGGCTGCATGGAAGAGAATGACCTATCCAGATAGTGGGGAGTACTCTTTGGTGAAAAGAGTATTTTGAATCACAACCATCTGATATAGGTATTTTGCCTTGTTTTTGTTTTAGCAAAAGCAGGTTGAGCCCAAATTATGCTTTTATATCATTTTTTATGGATGAAGAGTCTTCTAACCTCTCTGACAAGAAAAAAATAATTTTTTTCTCCAGCTGAGACAGCTGCCTCTGAAAAATATAAGGATCTTGGATGCAGTGTGTCTTCATAGAAAGAATGTTTAATGGACACTTTGACTATCTTGGCCAGCATGGCATCTCTCCATGCTCCCTCACACGGATCTTGGCTGGCCAGCTGCTCAGAACAGAGTGGCAGAGTGGAAAGAGAACTCAGAATTCATCTTGTTCCAAACACCTTATTTTGCAGATAAACAAATGGAGGCCCCGAGCAGAGAACGGCTTTGTCTGAGGTCACACAGCTTCTCAAGGGAAGAGCCAGGGCTAAGGCTCATGCCTGACTCCTGGGGTGCCAGCCCCCAGTAAGCAGCAGTCACACCCTCCTGATGGGTTGTGTAAACCTGCCTCCTGAAGACTTAAGGTTCCGGTGTCTAAGGCTTTTGGCCTCTCTCACATCTGTCAGCCCTCACATCAGTTGCCCCAAAGATGGCTGCAGTGCTGATTCTAAAAGGAGGGAGTGGTTTAGGGCAGGGTCTCTGTGTGCCAAGGCAGTCTGCAGAGAGGCCTCACCAGAGCTCTGGCCCAGGCCCACCCTGCGTGGGACAGGGAGGGAGGGGCTGGCGTCTGAGGGGTGGAGAGGTGGCTTAGCAGAGTCTGGGTGAAGATGCAGAGGAGGGGTGCCCCATCCCCACTCTTGTTCCTATGCCTAGCATCTAACATGTCCTGGAGAACTGTTGAAATCCTCTTTGTTTGCTCTGTTTTCAGCACTTTCCACAGCATAGAGGTGTCAGGAGTCTGAACATAACAGAAAACTAAATTATGATTAAAATAATCAATAAGAACCTCAGCTTAGAAGACTGAAAGAGATGAAATGTGTCTAGATAGATCCTCAGCAGAGCACGGGATAACGGGGGCTGGACCTAAATGTACATGTTTAAAGACAAAAATGCAAAGTGAGAAGCTGCAGAAAAGGACAAAGAAGAAAGGAGGAGCGGAGGGGAGGGCCCAATAGACGCGAGAACAGGTGTGAGACATGGAGACTGAGCGGGGTGCTGCCATCCTACCCAAAGAGCAGGGAGAAGTGGCAGAAAGGCCCTGAGGGGGGGAAAAACCAGCTCTGGAGCATTGCAGCGCTCTAGGGCACCCCTGAGTGTGCAGAGAAGCCAGTGCAGCCCTCTACCAAGGCAGGTTGCCACGGGCGATAGTCAAAATGTTGCCATTGACTATTAGCAAACATTTTCTGTGCAGGTTTAGTAGTATTTTAGACTCTGTGGGCTATCCAGTGACAATTCTGCTTTTGTAGCACAAAAGCAGCCATAGACAATGTTTAAATGAATAAGCCAGCTGTGTTCAGTGAAACTTATACAAATAGTGTGCTCTGCCTACTAAGGCAGGAAAATAAGTTCTGTACTATATTAGGAGCTATTTGGTTGCTAGAAATTTAACCTAGTTAAGCCAATGTAAGTAAAATCAGATTTCTTGGGTTGTTTTTTGTTTTTGTTTTTGGTAGTTGTTGTTTTTAAAGATTCAACAATCAACGAACTTTTTATACATCCAAATGGGAAACAAAATTCAGGACCAAGTCCAGGAAGTCAAGGAGATAAACAAACGGCTCCTTCCACTTCAGGTGGAGCCACATGTCACCTCCATTCTCTCCCTCTCTCTCTGCCCCCTCTCTTCCTCTCCTTCTCCCTTGTCTCCGCTCCCTCTCAATGGATTTCCCCTGCTTAATTATCAGGGCAAGAAGTTGCTGAATGTGGTTAGACCAGTCCAGTTCTGACTTTATATAAACTTTTAGTTCAAGTGTCCACCAGGTTCCAAATGGGTCTTTCAGTGTCCTTATTTCAAATATTCGGTAGAAAATATCAAATTAGCTCAGCATGACTTATGTGTTCACCCTTGTCCAATCAGCTGTGGCCTATGGGGACCAGTTCATGTGGTAAACTAAGGAGGCCAGAGCAGGAAGTGGATGAGGAGGAAAGACCACAATGATTGGTATTGAAACTGCAAAAGTCAGCATTCATGCTGCCTGTCACTACCAGAACCAATAAGTAGAGGAAAAAATTGAATCTCTATGGGATTCAATCTTTCATCTTTATTCAGATGCCGGTGATTTGAGAAGACAGCAGGTTAAGTACTCTCAAAAACCATCTTAGCATCTCACCTCAAGCTGACCATTTTACAAGAGGAAGGAAGGGTAGGTAAGGGGTTTGGGGGGGGAAGGTTAGTTGGATAAGAGTTATAATCCAGAAGTGATTTTTCTAGTACTTCTTTTAACTGTTGATCAACAATTCTTGACCTGCTTCACAGTTTTCTCCCTGGAACACAATGGCCCAGATACCATCCCCTTTGCTGGCAGACCCTCCTGGGGGCACAAAGATTGAAGTGCTTGTTGACCTCCTGGAGTCACGTGGTCACGCATTCCAGTTCCTGGAATAACAGCTGTACACACACATTAATTACTTAAGCCCATCAACTATGACTAAAGCTAAAGTCTTTAACTCTTGGGTTCCCCTACCAGTTTCACTACTGCATTCATTCTGCTATATGGAGAATTTTACATACTCACACTTCCATGATACAGAGATGCAGTCATTTTGGAGAATAATGTCAGATTTAGCAATTGTTTGGCTCACAAATTCTAGGTTAGATGATGCAGTAATTCTGCTCCTGGGTATTCATAGCTCATTCTCAGACTTGTCAATAAGGGGTCATGCCTGGGAACATTAACTTCAACACTAACTGTGGTGTTAGGAAGTTGGAGGCAATCTGGGTGTGGTGACTGGGGAGCAGACTGTGAGGTGCAGAGGTGGGAGGCGTAGTTCAGAATCCACGTAGCCACACAGATAGCTTAAAGGTGCTGGGAGAAAAGATAAGAAACACCATGTGATCTCATTAAACACACACCCTTAATGTAAACTTAAAATACATGCATAGGAAACATACATTCTGCAGGGTTACAGCCAGACAAAGTGATACCCATTAAAGACATATGAGGGCCTCCTGCCTGCGATGGACTGACTAGCTTGTAATAAACCAGTCTTTCCACCAAGAACAACTATAAATTCTGAATGAAATACATGTTTAAATGTGACTTTATTTAGAAAAAAGCGTCTTTATAGATGTAATTAAGGATCTCAGTAGATGAGATCATCCTGGATTACCTGGGTTTGCCCCCAGTCCATTGACAGAAGTCCTCCTGGAATACAAGAGAGGAGAAGACCAGGAGAGGAAAAGGCCGAGTGAAGGTGGAAGCCGAGACTGGACTTTGGCTGCCACAAGGTGCGGAATGCCTGGGGCCACCGGAAGCAGGAAGAAGCAAGGAAGATTTCAAAGGGAGTCTGGCCCTGAAGAAAACTTCATTTCAGACCTCCGGCCTCTAGAACCATGAGACTACATTTCAGTTATTTCAAGCCACCTGGTTTGTTAGGGCAGCCTTAGGAAACCAATATAGTATTGTTACCATTTCCTAAACAATGCAAAAATGTTGTCATTTTCTCCATCATATATTTCTCCATCATACAAATTCATAAATTTCCACCCTTAGAATTGTTTTACATTTTAGTTCTTCACATATTTTAAACCCGACAATACTATTTTGTCAGTATTTGATACTTTCATTTAAAAAATTACCCAACTTGCTAGATGAAAAAATAGCATGTTGTTGTTTTAACTCACACTCCTTGGGTAATAAAATTGAACAGTTGTTTATCTTCCTTTGTGAAATGCCTCTCATATTTTTGTCTGTTTTCCTATTGGGTTCATTAGCATTTTCTTTTTAAAAATATTTTATTTATTTTTAGACAAAGGGGTAAGGAGAGACAAAGAGAGGGAGGGAAACATCCACGAGTGAACGGAACATGAATGAGCAGCTGCCTCCGGCACGCCCTCAACCAGGAACCTGTCCTGTAGCCCACGCATGTGCCCTGACTGGGAATCAAACTGTGACCCTTAGGTTCACAGGCCAGTGCTCAATCCACTAAGCCACACCAGCCAGGGCATTTTCTTGACGAGTAAAAATTCTTCATATGTAAGAGAGTAATCCCTTTATCATATATATATATATTTTACTGTGTTCTTTTCCTTTCAATTTTGTTTATGGCAGGGTTTGTTTTTAGCACACATACTTTGATATCGTTAGCACTTCTGTGATTTTTTTCATTGCTTTTTTAGCTCATAAAGTCCTCCCCACTCCAGAGGTATCACAGATACGTACTCACTTGTATTCTCTGCTAATTTTTAATAAAATAAAAAAATTAACTTTTAACTCATTAATCTATATGAAATGTAATTAGAGGAGGTAGAAAAGTCTTTTGACTCATTAGGCTGAAAGCTTACAGAAAGTCCTTAAGATGGAACTGTGTGGTTTAGGTGTTGAAGATGGTATTTCAAACACTAAATAAGACAGAGGGTGGGACATGGACTGAATACAGGGCATGAGGGAATTTGACTCTGGTATCGGCTGTGGACTGAGCTTGTCTGTCAGCTCACTGAATGCTAAGCCAGAGGTTGTCATCCACAGCAATGGAGCTGAAGCTGCGACCAGGCATCCAGTTGTCGGGGTGATAGAGTGGCGCTTCCTACTCCTGCTTCCTGACTGCTTCCTTGGTGGTATCGTTCTGTCTTGTGGGCTCTGGTAGGAAAAAGAAAGAGAGGAAGGAAGAAGAAGGAAGCCAAACTTTGAGCTTCGAGAGAATGATAAACAGTGTCGGGGGTCAAAACTCCCTTCTCCCACCACACTCCAAAGGGCCAGGACTCTGGAGTGATGGGACCATCTACACTGAGCCTTGGGTTTGCATTCAGAAGAGAGAGTGTCAGGCTTTGCAAATGGCTGCATCAGCACCTGGCTTGCCAAAGTAAAGCCTGGGTCACCACTGCTAACAAAGCTCAGAGCTTAGTCCAGGCATTAGGATTGGAATGAAGTCCTGGCCCAGCTGTTTTCCTGGGATGTAAAGAAGGGACATCTCTGAGAATAGAGGGAGAGGTGGAGAGAGGCTGTGAAGACAGACAAGAGCACACCTGAGTTTGTATGGCTGACAGTGCACCGAACACCCATTTACAAGCTGTGCAATGTTGCTTAAGTGACCCATTTTCTCTGAAGGCCAGTATTACAGTCTGAAACCAAGGTGGTTTGGACAGGATGGCCTCTAAGTTCCCCTCCAGTCCTGATGCTTTCTGGTGCCACAACCAAACAAACCCTGCCAGCAGAGCCAGCTGGCTGCCTGAACAGAGAAGGTAGCCCCTGGGTGGAGAGGAAGGCAGTCACAATGGTCGCAGGCTCTTGGACTTAAGTGCCATTTCAAAGCCCAGGCAGGTTCCTTTTCATGCGCACACTGCATGGGGTGGAAAGCTCTGCCGTTTTGGTGCCAGCTAGTTTAGTGACACCTGTCACACTCTGATTAAATGACTCAGCAACAAAAGATATTGTTATCTGTTATCAGCCATTTCAGGAATAAAGTGGATGAGCATTCACAGTGGTGGAAATGTGATTTATCACCATGTTATGAAACATATTACTTAGCAATCTTTACCTTCTGCTATTGTTTTTATCAGCACCTCTGTGTAAAATATTTGCAAAACACAAATTTAATACACTTCCAGTGAAAGAAAGAATGCTGTCTCATGATTATTTGCTTTGTGTTCCCATTAAAAATAGTAATAAAAACATCTTGGGGGCAATTATTCTTTAAAAAATTTTTTAAAGATTTTATTTATTAATTTTTTAGAGAGAGGGGAAGGGAGGGAGAAAGAGAGGAAGAGAAACATTGATGCTGACCAATTGCCTCTCATATGCCCCAACCAGAGACCTGGGCTACAACCCAGGCATGTGCCCTGACTGGGAATCGAACCAGCGACCTTTCAGTTTGCAGGCCAGTGCTCAATACAGTAAGCCACACCAGCCAGGGCAGCAATTATAATTTTGATACAAGGCTCACTTGAATTTTACAGTAACACCCCACTACCAGACACTATAATCATTTTTTAATTTGGTTACATATGACTTGACCTGCACACACACAGGCTTCCAGAATATGGCTGTCACTTGCACACTCCAATGGCCTGTATTACATAGACCCTTTTCCCCCAACACAACACACCCTGACCAATAAGCAACATACCCAGAGAATTCTCTTAGTGACTGTGGGGCCTTCTCCTCCTGTTTTTCCACTTGCGTGTCTGTATTCAAATGTGTTCATCCAGCCACTGCTCTGGCTGGAAACATTAGCTTGGCTGGTTCTGGACACCTCTGGAGTTGATACTAACAAATTCCTTCTTATATCTGCATTTCTTTAGAAAACAACCCAGATCTATAGAGGATCTTTGAACACAGACTACTCCTGGGTATGTAGGATACTGTCTTAGCGAGGGAGCCCTGGCAGGTCATGGGGACTCCCAGGCACATGGGGTGTTTGTGTGTGCATATGTCGAAAGAGAGACAGGGACAAAGAGAAACATAGAATGCGTGTGTGTTTTGTTGGTTAGTTTTTTGTTTCTTTTTCTGTACAAGGAACCTGCTTTGGGGGAAGCAGAGATGATATGATTAATGTTAATGTTATTCTGCTCAGGTATTCCCATATTTCAAGGTGCTATTTGAAAATTAAAAATTGAAATTGTAAAGCAAATATGTAAATCTCAATTTCAGTCCATTGAGAAAAAATGGGTACAACCCTGATTTGGATTACTGCTTTGAAGATAAATCTTAACTGTGTATCAAAAGTGTTATAAAATGATGTGCTATAGTCATGTTATTTCCAGAGCAGCAGCTAAAGCTATTGAAATGGCACTTTTAAATATTTGATTACTGACTTCTAGCCAAGATGGAGGCATAGGTAGACATACTGTGCCTCCTCACGCAACCAAAATAAGGACAACAATAATTTAGAAACAAAAAAAACAACCAGTACTGACAGAAAATTGAACTGTATGG
The DNA here is from genome assembly GCF_021234435.1 of Artibeus jamaicensis. NCBI lineage: Eukaryota > Metazoa > Chordata > Mammalia > Chiroptera > Phyllostomidae > Artibeus > Artibeus jamaicensis. The sequence continues at coordinate 21,737,979 of NW_026521812.1, forward strand.
AAGTCCGACAACCAGAGTTAAAATAAACACATTCATCCAGACTGGTAGGAGGGGCAGAGTTGGGAGGCTGAGAGCAGAGGGGTCAGGGCAAAAAAAGCAGTGGCTGTTGGACTGAGGAATGCAAGGCAGCAGCTGACGACCCCAGGTGTGCAGGCAGTGGCTGGCAGGTGGCAGTTGGCAGACCCCAGGCACGGGGTGGCAGCAGGAAGACCCAGTGAGGCAGCAGATTGTGGAGGGGCAAGGCACATAAGGTGGCTGGCAGGCCAGGTGGTCCCACATTCATGTGCAGGTAAACCAGACAAAAATGGGCAGCAAGACAGACCATGCAACCCAGGGCCCCAGCAATGGGAATTAAAGCCTCAAAACACCAATTAAAAACACCTGTGGGGTTGAGGTACTTGGAGATACTTCCAGCCTCACAGGAGAGTTTGTTGGAGAGACCCACAGGGTCCTAGAATGTACACAAGCCCACCCACCTGGGAATCAGCACCAGAAGGGCCCAATTTGTTTGTGAAAAGTGGGGGAAGTGACTGAAATCCATCAGAGAGTGGAGCAAGTGACATTGTTCCCTCTCTGACCCCTGTCCCACATACAGGGTCACAACAAAGTGTCTTGGTTGCCCCACCCTGGTGAAGACCTAAGGATCCAGCACTCACTACATAATAGGCATGACAAGATAAAAAATGGCCCAAATGGAAGAACAGATCAAAGCTTCAGAACAAATACAATTAAGCGACGAAGAGATAGCCAACCTATCAGATGCACAGTTCAAAGCACTGGTGATCAGGATGCTCACAGAATTGGTTGAATTTGGTCACAAATTAGATGAAAAAAATGAAGGCTATGCTAAGTGAACTAAAGGAAAAAGTACAGGGAACCAATAATGATGGGAAGGAAACTGGGACTCAAATCAATGGAGTGGACCAGAAGGAAGAAAGAAACAACCAAACAGAAAAGAATGAAGAAATAAAAATTAAAAAAATGAGGAGAGGCTTAGGAACCTCCAGGACATCTTTAAGCATTTCAACATCTGAATTATAGGGGTATCAGAGGGGAAGAGGAAGAGCAACAAATGGAAAAGTTATTTGAACAAATAATAAAGGACAACTTCCTCAATCTGGCAAAGAAAATAGACTTCCAGGAAGTCCAGGAAGCTCAGAGAGTCCCAAAGAAGTTGGACCCAAGGCAAGAAGGAACACACCAAGGCACATCATTATTTACATTACCCAAGATTAAAATGGAGAGAATCCTAGAAGCAGCAAGAGATAAGGAGACAGTTACCTAAAAGGAGTTCCCATCAGGCTATCAGCTGATTTCTCAAAAGAGACCTTACAGGAAAGAAGCGTCTGGAAAGAAGTATTCCAAGTGATGAAAGGCAAGGACCTGCATCCAAGATTACTCCATCTAGCAAAATTTTCATTTAGAATGGAAGGGCAGATGAAGTGCTTCTCAAATAAGGTCAAGTTAAAGGAGTTGATCACCACCAAGCCCTTATTATATGAAATGTTAAATGGACTTATCTAAGAAAAAGAAGATAAAAAATATGAACAGTGAAAGGACAGCAAACTCACAGTTATTAACAATCACACCTAAAACAAAAACAAAAACAAACTAAGCAAACAACTAGAACAGAAACAGAACCACAGAAGTGGAGATCACATGAAGGGTTAGCAACAGGGGAGTAGGAGGAGGAGAAGGGGGGAAAAGGCACAGAGAATAAGTAGCATAGATGGTAGGTAGAAAATAGACAGGGGGGCAAGAATAGTATGGGAAATGTAGAAGCTAATAAACTTTTATGTATGACACATGGACATGAACTAAAGGGGGGAATGTGGATGCAAGAGGGTGTGCAGGGTGGAAAGGAGTGAAGGGGGAAAATGGGACAACTGTAATAGCATAATTAATAAAATTTATTTTAAAGAGATTTGATTACTGAAAACAGATAATATATGTAAAATATTTCAGGGGTGCAATAGAGACTTGAAAATTAAAATGCATTTAAGCCCATAAATTCTTTTTTTAAAATATTTTATTGATTGTGCTATTACAGTTGTCTCATTTTCTCCCTTTATTACCCTCCACCAAGCACACCCCCTCCCACCCCCATTCCCCTCTTTCAATTCATGTCCAAAATCCCATAAATTCTTGACTGTAAAATTCAACATTTACAAAGCCTGCTTAATAACAACAGTAACAGCAGTAATAATAGCAGCTAAGGCATATAACATGCTACCACGTGCCAAATACTGCTTAAACTTTATATAGTAACCCATTTAATCCCTGTGACAACTCTAGAAGGTAGTTACTGTTATGATTCCTCACTGCTCAGATGAGAATTTGCTCAAGGTCCCACAGCTAATTAAAAAGTCAGAAGGTATGGTAAGTTACTGCATACTGTAAGATACTGTTCTCTCTCTCCATCTTCTTTTTCACTTCACCCTTAAATGCAGGAGCGCTGATCCAATTGGTCCATCTTTTAAGTGGCTAGTTACATATTCCCCTCCTCTCCTCTTAGCAGTAGTAGAGGGGACAGCCCTGCTCCTTGCCTGGAGGCTTGGCCAGCTCCTTCTAGTTACCCTCTGAGGCAACCATGTCCAGGCAATCTGGCCCCTGGATCTTTCACTCTCTTCTTTCATTCTGATTTTCTTCTCCCCAGGCCTGAAAGTTTGACGTTGGGTTGGCTTGTTATAACTATCAATGGCAAGATCTGAGGACTGAGACCTGCATTTGAGTACTGAGGGCTTACATGGGGCAAAGCAAGTCAAGCTTCAAACTGAGGCTCTTTATACCTGCTTGGCTTAAGGGAAAAGGACAGATCATATGACACAGTCCAGCTTCCAAGGATGCTCTGTGTTTCTGTTATGTGACAAAGCTATAGCACACACTTTCGTAAATAGTAATTTTGACTGGAGGTTGTCCCCCGTTATTTCCTTAAAGTACTTAGTAAGGTTTGGGTAGAATTCAGATATCTCTAGATCCTCTGGCCACAATCACTTAGCACTGATTTCCTCAATTTTTGCCACACAATTTCAGCAACATATCCAACAACGCAGGCCTCGGATTGTTTGTCTGTGGAGAAGGGTGTGTGCCAAACCTTCACAGGTCTCCCCTCCTGTGGGCCAGGGGCACAGTCTGGCCAAGGTTGGACGACCAGGCTCCTTTCAGGAACTGCGCTTCCTTTCCACTCACCTCAAGTCTTGACTGCTTTATGCTGTGTTCTGCCAGAGGAATGCAACAGCCCATAACATGTTTTATTAAAGGACCATAAACCTGCCTAGTCTTAAATAATTGAAAACTGGGGTTGAATCTTGCAAATCTCTTCTCTGTCTGTAACTGGATGTTCCATTTGCGATAGCAAAGAAAATGTACTTGTTCCTGAAGCCACGAGTGGTAAAATCTCCTCAAATTCTTCCATTTCTGATTTGCCTTTCTTTCTGAGCACTCAGGAGTATGACATTCCCTCCCCCTTGCAGTTAATTGGGGCTATGTGACTAGCCCTGCCCAATGGGCTGGAAGCGAAAGTGTCCTTTGTGGGTCAGAGCATTTCACAGCTGATGGTAGACCCTGCAGTGCTCCTGTTTCCTTCCCCAGTGACTCCAGAGAAGGTGGAGGCCTACGCTGTGGTGCAGAGAACAGTTGCCTCGGGAAGCTGACCGGGCAGTGCAGTTAGCATCGTCCAAGTGAGACATCTTTGTTGCGTGAAGTCTCTATGATTTGGGGAGGTTGTTTGTTACTCTCACATACCTCAGCCTGTTTTGACTGATAAGCCTTACTATATTGGAACTTTACCTTTCAATTCCATAGTATTATCTGTAATAGCTGTTATTATACTATGATTCTTTCTCTAACCCTTAAAACTTACTTACTATAACTCTTGAGGATAATTGACATATAATGAATTGCACATATTGAAAGTGTACAATTTGATGTGTTTTGACATATTTACTCATCCATTAAGTCATCATCACAATTAAGGTGATGAACTTATCCATCACCCCAAAAAAGCTTCCTTGTGCCCCTTGGTAATCCCTGCATCTCTCTCTTTCCCATCCTTACTCTCCCTGTTCCAACGATTGATGTGCGGTCACTACACATTTTCAAGAATTTTATATAAGTGGAATCTTACAACACATACATCATCTTTTTTGCCTGGTTTCTTTCACTCAGCATAATTATTGGGAGGTTCATCCATACTGTTGCATATATCAATAGTTCATTACCTTTAATTTGGGGGTAGCATTCTATTATATGGATGTATCACAATTTATTTGTTCATTTACTTGTTGATAGACATTTAAGTTATTTTCAGTTTTGGCTACTACAAGTAAAGCTACTATGAACATTCATGGACAAATGTCTTCACATGGACAAATGCTTTCATTTCTCTTGGGTAAACATTTAGGAGTGGAAAGGCTACATCATGTGGCAGGAGTATGTTTACCTGCCTAGGAAACCACCCAGCTATTTTCTACAGTGTTTGTACCATTTCATATCCCTACCATCACTGTATGAGAATTCCAGTTGCTCTGCATCCTTGCAATGCTTGGTATGGTCTGACCTTTAATTCTGGTTAAATTATTACACTATCCTAATTTCACAGCTTCGTTCCCAATGTCATCAGCCTAGGCTCTTGATACTTCTTGCAATAGTCTCTTAACTGGCAGTCCTCCTTCAGATACATTGTGGTTGTCAGGTAGGAACTCTGTGAACTTCCTCCCACCACCCATACACTCAGCTCTGTCAGTGCCAATCATTCCCCCCCTGCCTCCTTTCAGAGCGGCAGAGCTGCGTCTCCACCTCCTCCTGTCTCAGTTCCCCTGCACCCCCAACGCTGTGCCTGGGACCCCATTCTTACCCTGTGAAGCCCCACTGTCAGGCATCTTTTTTTCTCTATCTTCCACTTTTCCAACAATTGTATAGTACTTGTTCCTCAGTCTAATCATATATTCACTTCTTGCCCATATTTTAAAATCAAAACAAAGACTATCTTGTGACTTTGTATTTTCCTCAGGCCACCTCCTTCCATTTCAAGTTAAATGTATTTAGAGAAAAAATTGGAAAATTTCCATTTTTCTCCTCAATCCTCTGCAGTCTAGCTTTCATCTTGTTCTTTATTGATACAGCTGTCACGTAGGTCACCAGCAAGTCCACCATGTTCCTGAATCTAATAGTTTCTAAAACCTCTTTTATTTGACCTCTGGGCAGCCTTTACACACTTGATCATTTCCTCCTTAAAACTTTTTTCTTCTTGACTTTCTGAGACTCTTCCTGGATGCTCCTGTTTGGTTTCCTTTTTTTCTTTTGCTTACCCTCACTGTATTCCAGCTATTATTGTGTCCATACACTGACTTTGACCTTGCTCATTCCCTTTCCTGTCTTCACTTCTGTCTTAAAGTCAATGACCACTGAAATGACATCTCCACTCCAGCCATCCTGTGAGCTCCAAAGCCACAGAGCCAGCTGCCTTCATTGAATTTCCCACAGATCCTGACATTTAATAGATATAAAACTTGATTTACCACCCTTCTCAAATCTGCCTCTCTGCTGAGAGTCTCATCTCAGTGAACATAGAATTGGGTGGCCAGTCAAATGAACTTGACTCCTAACCTGTTCCTTCACCCCCACAATCACACATACTCAGAGGCACTCTACTTCTTTGAGAGCTCTCGAGTCCATCCCTTCTCTCCATCCCTTCTCTCCCTCTAAGCTGAGGCTGACAGCCACCTCTCACCTGGATTGCTGCAGCTGGCTTTAGCATAGTCTCTTGGCTTCCACTCTTTCCCACCTGCAATTCACCCCTAGCACATCTCTTTGTGACCTGGCTCCTGCCTACTTTCTAGACTATGTCCTGCTACTTCCTCCCCCAGCTTAAAGTCTTATATACTCTTGTCGTATTGAATGGCCTGCCTTTCTCTGAACGGGCCATGCTTTTGTGCTTCATGTTGTCCCCTTCACCTTACAAATTTCTTTTGTTCTTCTAGACTCAGCTCAGTATTGCCTCTCTAGTGAAGTCTTCCATAGAATTTCCCTGGCTTTCCTATGGGATCCTTACCACCCTGTGTACGTACATCTTTGTTATTGCACTTTTCATCAGTACTGCTCTCAGAGCTGTACTGTTACCTTATGTGGCAAAGAGACTTTGCCTATGTGATGAAGTTAAGGGTCTTGAAATGGGGAGGTTATCCTGTATTATTCAGGCAGGGCTTAAAAGTAATCACAAGTGTCCTTATAAGATGCAGAGGGCTCTGACTGGTGTGGCTCAGTTGGTTGGAGCATTATCCAGTAGAGAAGTCACAGGTTTGATTCCAGGTCAGGGCATATACGAGAGGGCAGCTGATTGATGTTTCTCCCCATTCTGTCACCTTTCTTCTATCTCTAAAGCAATGAAAAAAATGTCCTTGGGTAAGGAACAAATAAATAAATAGGTGAATGAATGAATAAATAAATAAGAAAGAAGGATGCAGAGGGAGACTTGACTACAGAAAAGGGCAATGGAACCACTTAAACAAGAATACCCACTGCTGGCTTTAAAGATGGAGGAAGGGCTCACTGGCCAAAGGATGCAACTAAAATCTGGAGAAAAACAAGGAACAAATTCTCTTCCCTCTAGAGCCTCCAAAGGAGGTGCAGCCCTGCTGACACCCTGATTTCAGCCCAGTGAAATTACCTTCAAACTTCTGATCTTCATAATTGTAAGAGAATAAATGCATATTGTTTTAAGCTGCCGGGTTGTGGTTATTAGCAGCAATAGGAAACTCATACCCTGGGCCATCTAAGGACCTGCTCTGGGCCTCCTCCAGCTGTGCTCCTTGGGTGAAGAGTCAATGTCCTCACTTCTACACTAGGTACTAGGTACCCAGAGCCCTGGAATTTCTCACTCAAGAAATGCTTACTCAAGGCCTGAATACCTCTTCCCTAAGTCTGTCTTTTTTTTCAAAAAAACGTTTTGCCTTTACTATGTCTAAATTTTCTACTGTGTTTAAATACAAAAATATGTGCTGGATACACAGGTACTAAAAATGTTTTAAATGCCATCTGTGAATAAATGCAAAGTTTGCCCTTAGTCTCACACAATCAGTCGACGATGTAAGAACTGGAGGGCTTATGTTGTCCTTTTGAGACAGGCTGTACTGCTCATGCCTGACTTTGAAGGGTAGCAGAGAGAGCAACTGTTTGTGGGGGTGACCCGCTGCATAGACAACAGACTGCAGGGCACAGGAACTGAAGCCAGGAGACCAGAGCGAAGACAACTATAATAATTCAGGTGACAGGTGATGATAGTGGGAGAGATGGTGAGAAGTGTCTAGACTCTGGATACATTTTGAAAGTTAAGGCAAAGGGTTTTTCTGACAATTTTGATGGGAGGTATGGGAGAAAGAAAAGTATGATTACAAGGTTTCTGGCCTTAATAACCAGAAAAATGCCATTAACTTAGATGATAAAGAAGGGAGAAGGGAGACAGGTTTTGGGTTAAAGATAAGTGGCCCAACTTTAAGTATGTTACATTTGGGATGCCTGTTAGATAGCAAAGTGAGCAGGCAGTTAGATTTTTGAGTGAATTGTGCCTTTCTCAAAGACTAGTGGTATGCTTCCAGCATCTAGAATAGGGTCTTGAAGTTTGACGGGTCAAACGAATAGTCACATTCCTCCATAGAAGGGTTTCAAGATCTGTGCCCAGTTTTATACTCTCTCATTATTAAGTTGGTTAATATCCAGCCTACTGACATTACACAGCTTGGCCAACTGTGTAAGCCAAGGATATTAACAACCTGATTGTTTGGTACCTTCTTGTTCTTTTTTCTATCGAACATTTTGATTATGACCAGGGCTGATATTGAATATTAATACCAAGTGAATTGAAGTCAGATTCATGGTCTTGTGTTAATTAACCTAATGTTAATTTGCTGATGGTGAGAATGTTTTTCCATATTTATAAAATTATAGTAATACCATTTTTTTTGTTTCCATCTCTGAAATTACATTGTTTCCCACACCCACAGGTTTGGAAAAATTTGTAGCTAAAGTTTTGTTATTTCAGTCTGCTTGAATGCATTCTGGATGCAAATAGTGCTGGAGATAGCTCTGATGATGCCAGATAGTCTATGAAGTTTAGTTATTCAGAAAAATGTTAATTTGATGAATGACCAATAATGCTGATTTTCCTGGCTCTAAATTTACAGATGCTATAAAACTACATGTCTCCAAAACTTAGTATGTTTTATAATATTTAAAAGTTCACAGCTCTGCTGAAAGATGTTGGAGACTAGATTGCTAGTGTATTGTCACTTGTACCTTCTACAGCCAAGCTTTTCCTCTCCTCACTATCCTAAAGTTTCCCCTGTCAAGTTCACTGATGACATGTACATTTAAAAATCTGCATTGTTTTTCATCCTCACTTTACTTATTCTCTCAGCAGCATTTTAACAAGTTGACTAATCCCTCCTTAAACACTTCCTCTCCTTTATTTTGGATCCTCATGCTTTGTTGGTGTGAAGGTTCATTTTATGTGTCAACTTGCCTGGACCACAGGGCACCCAGACATGTGGTCAAATCTTATTCTGAGTGTGTCTGTGAGGGTGCTTGTGTATTTTTCCAAGGCCAAAGGCCAGCAACTCCTTGTGCTCGTGTGTGTATTTCTTCACAAGTGCTCATAGCACACGTGTCTTATTCATCTCCATCCTATACAAAGGGGAGGAGGGGAACCGTTTAATTATGACCACACCCATTGGTGGAATGGAATGGTTAGTCTTTGAGGACCTTAATGCCTTGAGTTTTGAACATAAAAGTGTCTCAAACGGGGCAGCTGGGCATACCTTCATTGGTCTCATGAACACACTATATCTTGGAATCCTGTCTCAGAAGAATTGGTTTATTTTATAAGGCCGTGCATTTTGCTACCTGGCAGCAACAATATACTCAGTCAACAAAAATTTTCAACATTTAAAATTCTTTCCAGACTGAAAAAAAAAACAACAGCTAAAAATTGTGATTTCAGGACTCACAAGTGCACATGGGTAAGACGAAAGAATGGTTTCAGGCATGCTCTGGTGCTTGTCTACCAAAACCTTCAAAGAGCGCAGATTAATCCTCACTGACAACGCCAATTATCTTTTAGTGCTCTGCAAATACTGTTACATGAATATTTTACTTCCTTCCTCCCTACCATTATCTGAACTAGATATTTCAGTGACAACTTATGAAAAATATGCAAATACATGTGATTTTCTATCCTTACCCAAGGATATATTTCTTGGGGTGTGTATGTGTGTGTCTGTGTGTGACAGAGAGAGAGACAGACAGACAGACAGACAGATGTCAAAGAGAAACATCAGTTGATTGTTTCCCATACACCCCTGCCAGGGGTTTGAACCTGCAGCCTAGGTATGTGCTGTGACCAGGGGTCAAATCCATAATCTTTTTGGTGCACAGGATGATGCTCCAACTAACCGAGCTACCCAGCCAGGGCCATATGATTTCTTACAGTAAGATTTCCACTGGAGGGAGATGACACAGTAAACTTTTATAGTAAATGCATTCACACTTCAACTCTCAAATAGTAGTTCTATAGTGAGTCACATGCCCAAAATTACATTTCATGTGTTTATTTGTGTACAAAATATGTTGTAATTTACTGATGCATGTGCAGCAAAATATTCTATCACATATGACAAAAATACACCTTTTATTCCCCTCTGCCTTCCCCTGCCCTTGAAAATGGCAACACTGTTTTGGCAGTTCAGCAGCTAAAAATGAAATGCTATAATTAAGTAATACTGGATGTGTTCACTTGACAAATGTGATATACAATTTGGGTATACAACCACATCTTTGTTAGTTTTTTCACCACCAGAAAATCCCACATCCTGAACACCTCCAGAAGATACAAATAACTTGTATATATATGTACACATGTATACACTGTATATGTAAAGTGCCACCAAATTTCTTTGTCCTTGTGAGTCTGTTCTGTGTGTTTATTTTCTCTTTCTTTCTTTTCAAAGTCAGAGTCACATTGTTGGGATCTCAGAGTCCATCAGCAGGCACCTAGCAGCTCGCCATAGGCTGGCTGGTTGGGGGCGTGGTGTTGGTGAGAGGACAGAGAGAGCCTTCAGACCTCACTGGGAGACCTGGAGCGGAAGGGCACTTTGGACTGGAAACAGCCACAGAACAGGAGCCAAAGGGCACGCTGGATCTCTTGGTTGCGGAAGGCATAGATAATAGGATTGATCATGGAGTTGTAGGTGGCTGGCAGCAGGGTGGCGTAGGTGTAGACAGCCGGGTCCTCGCGGCTGCCCACCAAGCAGTATATGGCGAAGGGCAGCCAGCTGATACCGAAAGTACCCAGCACCACAGCTAGCGTACCCACACCCTTTCTGGTGGCTGCAAGGTGGGGTGGCGCCAGGCAGTGCTGCTGCAGCGCAATCTGGTGCGCATGGCGCCAGACCACCTGGCAGATGCGCACGTACAGGTGCAACATGATGCCGAAGACAGCAAAGAAGGTAGCAGAGAGCAGTGCCACGTGGCTGCGCGTCAGAGGGTGCACCACGCTACAGGCGGTACGCTCTGCCAGGCAGTTCCAGCCTAGCACCGGCAGCAGCCCAAGGCCTAGGGAGACCGTCCAGGTGGCGGCGAGCAGAAGATGCACGCCCAACAGGGTCCGCCGTGAGTAGTAGGTGAGCGCGTTGTAGAGCGATAGGTAGCGGTCCACCGTTATAGCCAGCAGGCTGCTGACCGAGGCAGCGAAGGAGGACACAAGGAAGCCCACGGTGAGCAGGCTTACCGTCTCCGAGGGCACCACGTACTGGAACACAAAGTGCAAGATGAGTCCGCAGCCCGCCAGCAGGTCTGCGGTGGCCAAGCTGCCCACCAGCACAAACATGGGCCTGCGCAGCGCTGGGGTGGACGCGATGAGCACCACTACCAGTGCATTTTCTCCTGCAATCACTGTCCCCGACACACACAGCAGCACGTCCCATGGATTCACCGCTGACAGTAGCAGCCCAGGCGGTCCCGCAGGCATCTGTGAAGACAGCTCCAGCGACCCATTAGCCACACCCCCGCCTGCCAGCGCCGCGGCAGCAACAGGATGCCCCCATTCACTGGTGTCCGGCGCCCCTGCCACTGTGGCTGCTGCCCCCGCTCTCTCGGCCGCCACTGCCACCACCTGGGACTCATTGAGGGAAGAGGCGCTCCCGTTCATCGCGGCTGGTGACTGCACCCTGTGTGGAGAGGAACAGCAAGCATCAGGTGCGCGGTTCAAGCTGCCAGGAAACTTGCCGGGCCCAGATGTCCTGCTCATATTGCCCACCCGACCCTGGACCCCATAGCAGGGCGAGGAAGCAGTGATTAAACAAGAGCCAAAAATAAATACCTGTTGAATGAGCGAGAGAGCGAAATGTACACGGGCGCTCTCACAGATAAGAGTTTTCGCAGAAACACACACGGATAATATCCGCTCACATGCACACAGATCTATTCCGTGAGGGTGACTACATCTGCACACACATCTGTCCGCACCGAGCTAGGGCTGTGAGCCTGGGGAGTCCTGCTCGGGCTCCTGCAGGTGGGGCCAGGGGGTTCTCCAGAATACGACTGCGGAGTCGCTGTCCGCGGTGCTGAAAGCTAAGTTTCCGCGTGCAGAGCCAGCGGCTCCTGGAAGCCTCAGAGAAACACCTCAAACGGAGGCTTGGGGCAGAAGTTGAGTGTGTGTAAGGGGAGCGTGTGGGGTCAAGCTTGACTCCATTTCTCCGGCTTTGGGAAGGACTCATCCCCTGGCCATCCTTTACCCCTTCCCTTCTCCACACCCTCAAAGTTCCTCTCGGGGCCCGGCTGCTCACCTGGGGAGTCAGGGCTTCAGAAAGTCTTCGATCATGAGCGCTGTGGTGGGGTGTCCACGGTGCCGACAGAGAGGCTGCCTGTGAGGCAGCCGAGGACAGCGCAGAGGAGCGCCTGGAGCCAGTGGTTGTGCGGAGGCCAAGGAGAGTGAGGGACAAGCCAGCGGCAGCAAAGGCGGTTACGAGCAGCGCGCTCGCTGCAGATTGACAGGCAGGGTGCAGTGACGTCAGGCCCTGGTTCGGCATTCGCTCTCCTCACCCACCCAACACTACCACCCCCTTCTTTGTCTTCCCACCCCCAAACGAGGTCTCAGAGGGTTCAAAGAGGGAGGAAAAGCGGGAATGGCTGCCTTTAGTCCAGAACCTCCAGGAATGGGATGGAGGAAAGAGAAGAAAAGGGAGAAAGGAGTAAAGAAGACTCTGAGGCCAGGAGAGAAGGGTGAGCTGGGAAGAAAGGGGTGAAGGATGAGTTACACTGGCCAGGCAGCAAAGGTCAAAGTCAAAGGTCACCGAGGGGGCCACGTCCAATAAGAAGCCCTGGAGAAGGGGGAGGTTGGGGCTGGGACGTCTGAAGGCAGAGTTGCTACCTTGGAAAAATTCTGCTTTGAGGATAGAAATGAATTGGGGGTGGGGTGGAGGGATGAGCTTTTTTAAAAAAAGGGTGTTTGCAAATGCTGAGTAGGGTCAGAGAAGATATGCAGAGCTGTGGAGAACAGAGAGAAGATAAAACATTTGAGGAAAACCACCTCTTCTTTTGTAGGTTACCCATGCAATTCCTCTTTTTCTCCCACCATTCCCTCCCCTCTCTCCCACTATTTCTTGAACTCTACACAGAAGATTTCACCATGATTGTTCCAGACCAATGTTCCCTAATTTTGGTAGCTGATATAGTGCTCTTGGAACTTGCTCTTTAATTAAAGACCAGGTCTGTGTCTTGTTAGAAAATAAGAAAACAGCAAAATGTGATTTACTTTCTTGGCAACAGGCTTTGCTCTGTTAATTAGTACCTATAAAATAAATTGCAGGATGAAAATAGTGATAACTCAGCTGCACCAGACTTCAGTAGCAAGGGTTTTATTTTCAGACCAGATAAGTTATCCTTTTTGGTTTAAGGTGTTTTGTTAGTAAAATACAAATATTAGACTTCTTTTTTAATCATTTGGAACCTTCAATAGCTGTACTTGGGCAAAAGCTAAAATAGTTGGTTCCATCTAAAGCTCTAAAATAAATGGTCACACATAGGCACGAGGGCATTATGTTGAGGTCACAGCCATCATTTTCAGGGGCCACATGCTCTGGGCAAAGTGAAAATGGACATTTGTTATTGGTCCTTCCTCCATTTCTTCCTGAATCTCCCCTCCCCTTTCCTGGCTTCACTTTGCCTCTATCCCCAGGGGTCCCCAAAGGAAAAAACATATACTCAGACTGTCTACAGGCTGGGGCAGGAGGTGAAATTTTGCCCTGGCTGCTCCCTCTAAACATGGCCTCCAACTCCAGACCAGTCCCACCCTCCTACCTCAGTGTAGCTGAACTTGACTAGAGGAAAGAAGGGGAAATGATAGAACCATTCAATTCTTTGCTGCAATAGCCAGTGTTGGACCATAAATTGAGTTTACATACAATATCACTATTCAGAGAATTTATAAAATTCTCACAGCACTATTTTCATGAACCCCCAGATTGGCCAAAGTCCTAAGTTTCTGAAAAGAGCCACTTGAATGTCAGTGAAAGATCATCATTTAAAAGCCAAGAATGTTATTTCAGAGCTCTCAGTGAACTGTCAAACCACCACAATAACATGCTAATTGCCAATTTTCCAAATGATCAAATAAAGGCCTACGGGGAAGAGAATCCTCCTTAATGCCTAAATGTGTTATATTTTCACATGCCACAGTGCCGCAGAAAGTGTAGAACTAAAACTGAACAGAGTTCCTTTGTCTTGGATGTTCTTAGCCTTTTACCATTGCCAAGATGCACTTTCCAGTAGTTTCAGGAAGACAACACATGTAGTATCGTATTGGTTGAGGGTTTTTAGACTGTCTTTGCATCATGCCAGTCTGTGATTACCTCTCTCAGAGGCTGGGCTGGAACCTGAGAACAAACAGGGCATATACTTTCAAACTCTACCTCATCTCCCCCATGCTCATTCATCCCTAGGAGGGAGAAGATGGGAGAGAAGAAAAATGTGTGGTTCACTGGTTATGGATGGATAGCATTAGATTAACTTCATTGCCTGCTCTGCCCACAGCTCCTCAGAAGTACCTACCCTTCCAGTGGCTTCCTAGAATGTTTTACTATGGTTCCTCCTGTGAACAATATGACATTTTCTACCCCAAGCCTAGAATTTGGGAGAAAATTGACACCTAACCCAAGGATAGACAATACCAGCCATCCTTTGCTGATGACCAAATTTCCCTTCCTAAAAGTTTGAACTAAAGGATATTTTGACAATGGGCAGTCAGTGTTGGTCTCTGGACTTGCCAGATTATGATGAATCAGGTCTAGAGCACCCATATTCAGCCTTGTGTGAAATCACAGTAATCAGAGGAAGCCAGCTGTGATGAAAGAATGAAGCAGACTTAAAGATGAACAGAGATGAAGGAGATCAAATGACCGAGAAGTAGAGGGAATGACCTCAGTACCTGAGTGTCTGGTTCCTGGCTCTGGAAGTCCAGATCCTTGGATGCCTTGAAATTGCTGTTTGTGTCTCTACCACAAGCCTCCATAGTCGTGAACCACCTTGAGTACATTTCTATTCTGTGAATACTTGATACTTGATTGAAAAATACAAGTAAGTATATTATTCACCGACCAGCTTATCTGGTTCTGGTTATGTTTTGGGGTGTACGAAGTTTAGTTCTGACTTGTAATCACAGGTTAGAGGTTAAACTCTCTAACACACCAACATATCATCTGCTACTTTTATATTCCAGCACTATCCAAGCATGAACATGAAAAAACTTTCCTTGCCTGAGGTTGTGCCTAGGATCAAAACCTCTCGACCACAACTCTTTCTCTGATTCCTGTGTGTACCTCTTGCCCATCTCAGCCTAAGCCATTGGTTCCCGGCCGTGGCTGCACATCGAAATCACCTGGAAAGCTTTTAAAAACTATCCAATCCCATCATTGTTGATACTTTTTATCTTCTTCTCCTTAGATAAGTCCCTTTAACATTTCATTTAATAAGTGCTTGGTGATGATGAACTCCTTGAATTTGATCTTATCTGAGAAGCACTTTATCTGTCCTTCCATTCTAAATGAAAGTTTTGCTGGATAGAGCAATCTTGGATGTGGGTCTTTGGATTTCATGACTTGGAATACCTCTTTCCAGCCCCTTCTTGCCTGTAAGGTCTCTTTTGAGAAATCAGCTGACAGTCTGATGGGAACTCCTTTGTAGGTGACAGTCCCCTTAGCTCTTGCTGCTTCTAGGATTCTCTCCTTCATTTTAATCTTGGCGAATTTAATGATGATGTGCCTTGGTGTGTTCCTTCTTGGGTCCACCTTCTTTGGGACTCTCTGAGCTTCCTGGATTTCCTGGAAGTCTATTTCCTTTGCCAGATTGGGGAAGTTCTCCTTTATTATTTGTTCAAATAAGTTTTCTACTTGTTCCTCTTCCCCTTCTGGTACCCCTATAATTTGTATATTGGAGCGTTTAAAGATGTCCTGGAGGTTCCTAAGCCTCCCCTCATTTTTTTTGAATTCTTGTTCCTTCGTATTTTTCTGTTTGGTCATTTGTTCCTTCCTTCTGGTCCACTCCCTTGATTTGAGTCCCAGTTTCCTTTCCATCTCTATTGGTTTCCTGTGAATTTTCCTTCATTTCATTTAGTTTAGCCTTTATTTGTTCCTTTAATTTGTGACTAAAATCAACCAGTTCTGTGAGCATCCTGATCACCGGTGTTTTGAACTATGCATCTGATAGGTTGTCTATTTCTTGGTCACTTAGAGTTATCAACTTTGGAGCTTTGAGTTCTTCTTGGGCCATAACGTTTTTGTTCACGCCTGTTATGCATGAGGGGCAGAGCGCTAGGTGTTTCCCAGGGCGGGGCAACTCAGTCGCTGGGTTGTGATGCTGTATGTGGGGGCAGGGTCAGAGAGGGGCAATAGTGGTCCCCTCTGCTGCTTCCCTTTACTGGGGCCTGCGCAGTCTAGCTCACTGCTTGCTCCTTTGCTGGTTTATTTGCACACAAATGTGTGACCACAATCAGCCTGCACCTAAAACAAAAGCAAACTAAGAGGACAGCTAGATCAGGAGCAGAATGATAGAAATGAAGATCACATGGAGGGTTAGCAACAGGGGAATGGGAGGAGGAGAAGGGGGAGAAGGTACAGAGAATAAGTAGCATAGACGGTAGAAAATAGATAGGAGGAGGGCAAGAATAGTAGAGGAAATATAGAATCTAAAGAACTTTAGACAAGTGGACATAAACTAAAGGGAGGGGGAGTTATGGGGGAGGGGGTATGCAGGGTGGAGGGGAATGAAGGGGGGGAATAGGACAACTGTAATAGCATAATCAATAAAATATATTTTTAAAAAACTACCCAACCCCAGATCACTCACCCAGAGACTCTCATTCATCTGGTCTGGAGTGAGGACCAGGAATAAGTTTTTCTCAAGGCTCTACTGAAAAGCCAGGGTTGAGAACACTCATCTAATCAATCACACAATCTCCTTATCAGCTTAACATGCAGAGAGACCCCCAAAATAGTCAGTTGGAGTTTAGAATAGTTGCAACACAGGAATTTGGGCAACAATCCAGCTTCAAGTCACTAGTGTAATTTCAGAGTTAAGGAGCTAACTTGACATCCTCTGAAGGAAGACCTTTTGTTTTTCATACTCACAGAGAACCACCTACATGTCACAAGATGAAAGCTAACCCTTGGCCCTGATTAACTCCCATAAGGAGCTCTAAATTCTGGTTGCACTCAACTCTCTATTTTGCTGGAGATCTCAGGATACTTCTGCCTCTGTTCCCTTTCTTGTCGGAGTCCACAGCCACTTCCCAGGTGTGCCCTCTCCTGGCCCAGATCTTTGCAAATCAATTCTGGTTTACAAAATCAGAGCTGCGGTCAGCCAAGCTGTCTAGACTTTGTAAAACTAGGTTGGAAAGACCCACACTAGCAATTCTGGCCTCTCTCTGAGGAGCTGCACACACACACACACACGCACACACACTCCTTCAACTTAGTTCTTCAAGACAAGCAGCTCATTTTCCTACTGGGAAGTAAAAGTCTATTTGGTGCCACACAGACACTTGTGCTGAGAGCTCAGGAAGAGGGCAGGTGCTTAGGGAGATGTATGAAGCTGTTATTAAGAAACATTGTTGCTGAAAGGGGCAGGAATCACAAAGAGCCATTGAATTCTCTGCATTGTTTGTCCAGATCTGGGGTGCTACAGGGAGTGTAATCTTTTGGAACACCTGCTTAGGCAGATGAATTATACTAAAAATGTCTTTTCTTCCTGTTTCTGACTGTCCCCAGGGTCTCTTCTTACCCTCAGGCATCAATGGAGTGTCACGAGGTCCAAGGCACCTGTTTCCTCGGTGTGCCCAAACACATCAGGGGTGTTCCTGCTTCATGCCAGGTGAGCCGTGTTCACTCCAAAGCTCTGTTATCCTGGAAGGGTAGTATGACTTGATGTGCTCAGCAAATTTAGAAAAATAGGCCCACCGTTGTTACCATTACATGTCTGCCAGATGTGGAACACAGTGCAGGGCAGTGGACGTTTTTTTATTTAACTGAGCAACTTGTGTGTGTGTGTGTGTGTATGTGAGAAACAAAATAGGATAATAATAACATTTAAAGACATATGTCTTTTTCCATAAAGAATAAAAATAACTTTATTGAGTTTCATGGAGAAATGTGTAATCTTACATCTTAGATTACTGACTTATTGAATAAGAGAATGTTAAAACTGGTTCTATTGGCATATTTGAAAACTAGCAGAGACAGTTCCCTAATCTCCCATGCCCTACATTTTCTAAGTGCTTCGAATCTCACACAGCAGGCTCATACTCATTATCTCATTGTTTTCTCTGAAACAACTACATGGAGTTCAGGATTATTTTCTTTGCAAACGGGACAACTGAAATTTACAAAGTTGAACTGAGTTGTCCAAGTGCATACAGGACACCAGCAGGCACATCATGCACATGTTATTGACAGTCTCGTGGGAAAGCAAAACAAACATTGATTCGACGTGCGCAAAGCTATGAAGATTTCAAATTACAAAGAGGCTTGGATAAATATGTCCAGAATAGTGGAGGTTGAATTTTATAACGTTAATATTACTGTGAGCAACAGTTTATAGATGATTCTTTCCTGTTTTATAAGCTGCTTTTTAAATGTATTATAAATATAGCCTTGGTTGGTGTAGCTCACTGGATTGAGTGCGGGCCTATTAACCAAAGAATCACGGTTCGATTCCTGGTCAGGGCACATGCCTGGGTTGCAGACCAGTTCCCTGCAGGGAATGCACAAGAGGCAACCATACATTGATATTTCTCTCCCTCTCTCCTTCCCTTTCCTTCTAAAGATAAATAAATAAAATCTTAAAAAATATTTTAAATGTATTATAAATATATTAAAGAGAAGTTTGGAAAAAACTCACCCATATTCTCATCAACTAACCAAAATTTTTTTTCAGATTGTAAACCTCTTGAAGGATGGGCCAATCATAATTAATCTTTCCATTTCTATGACCTGGCAAAGAGTAGGTGCTTAATAAATGTCTATTGAATGATTATTTCCAGAGTTTATCTACATGCACATATATTTCACATGGGTGGATTACATAGTATGTATGTAATATACAGTGTATAATTTAAATTTTCACTTCATAATGAAAGATATTTTGTCAATATTTTATATGTTGCATTGTCATTATTTTTAATACTTTTGCCTAGTCACTCATTCATTCAGTAAGCATTTACTGAGAACGTACCAATGCTAGCCATTGTGCTAGAAATGAAAAAACAGATTCTGTGAGAATAGTGTAGTACATGTTATAAAAGAGGAGATCATGGGAATAATGGGGACATTCAGGAGATCTCACCCAGCCTGGAGGAGTCAGGGAAGGCCTCTCAAAAGAAATAATGTCCAACCCAAATTTCAAAGGATGAGTTACAGTCACGTAGGTAAGGAAGACATCAAAATGTTCCAGGCAGAGGGAGCATGAAGAAAAGCATGAAGTAAAGAGAGCCTGGCCCAGGCCGTTGGGACTATGGGTAGGTAATTGGGGCTAGCATGTTCCTTCCCAAAGGGCAGGAGCAGGAATGCACCAGGGAGGTAGGGCCAACTCATGAAGGACCTCCTACGTCATGGCAGGAGCTAGATTTTATCCTGAGGTGGTAAGAAACCAGAGTTTCTTAAGCAAGGATGGTTGATATAATCAGACTTGGATCCCTTTCACAATTTGTGGAAGCCTCATCAGCAACTGTATGAAGGGATTAGAGAAGGGCAAGAGTAAAACCAGGCAGACCTCTTAGGAAGCTGTTATAGTGATCCACACAGGAGATTGTGAAGGCTTACAACAGGGGTAGTGGCAGCAGGGACCAGAGAGGTCGATGGATCCTTCAGATGTTGTGGACATTAGGGTATATTAGTTAAAGCACTCTAGCTGCTGTAAAAGATAGTTCTTTGAATCTTGGTGGCATAACATACTAGAGAATTATTCTTTACTCACATGAAATTAAGAAGAGGTTTCCTGACTGGCAGACAACATTTCATACGATAATCAGGGATCCAACTCCTTTCATCTCATAGTTCTTCTACCCTCCTCAAGCACCTCAGAGTTTTCAGCACTCACCAATTCAGCATTTCACCACTTCATTGATTAAGAAGTGGGAAGTTCTCTATTTCAGTGTCTTTGTTTTTTTTTTTTTTTTCTGACCAGAGGGGAGAGGGAAGGGAAGTTAAGGGGACAAAGGGGGAGGGATTTGGAGGAACAAATAGGAAGGACACAGGGAGGAGGACTAAGGGGAGTGGAAACGGGAGGGAGGTGGGGAGCAAGGGGCGGGGGAGGCTGGGATGGGAGAAATAGACAAAAAAAAACTGTACTTGAAAAATAACTAAATAAAATTAAAAAAAAGAAGTGGGAAGGTCCATCTGCAGTATTTTATGGGGCATGCCCAGAAGCGGAGAGGTTTTATCAGATAAAACAAGAGAAGATATCAAACATGACCTCCAGTTTTCAGGTGTGGACAGGAGTGGTATCAGAGAGGGGCAGGATAGTTAGTACAATTGTGCACATTTGAGTTCGAGGGAGGGCATCCAGGTGCAGATCTCCAGTGGGACATTGAATAAAGGGCTCGTTCTGAACTCAGCAGAGTCTAGACTGAAAAAGTAGGTTAGGATACCAAACACTCTTCCTCTTCCTCCTCTTCCTACTAAGGCTACTATTCATTGAACACATACTGTTTACTAAGGTACCTTATGGGGTGGAACCTATTATTATCCCCATTTTATAGAAGAGAAGGACAATTAGGGGTTGAAGTAACTCTGCCACATGGTTGGAAAGTGAGAGAGTCAGAATTTGAATTCCACTTGTCTGACTCCAGTTGAAGGGAGTTGATGAATCTAACTGAGGAGGACTGAGGGCTGTCTGTTGGGGATTACAGTTCTTACAGGGTGGGTGGAGGAAGAGGCAGTGCAGAGGAAGTTGAGAAAAGCAGTCAGGGCGGGAGAACATGTGGAAACCCCGTGTCAGTTGGAGAGGAGAGTGGGTGTGGAAATCAAAGAAAGGGTGAGTTTCAAGAGGAGAAGAGTCAAATTACATACCCTGAGAAGTTAAAGGAGGTTAGGTCAATGAAAAAAAATTAGCTGAACTTAACTTGTTTCATCAACTTACTGGTGACTTTGCTGAAAATGCAGTAATGGCAGCAGCCAGGCTGAAGTGAAGTGGCTCTAAATGAGGAATGAGAAGGGGGGATGCAGATGTCTCTATCAAGAAGTTGTCATAAAGATCGGGCGGGGGGGGGAGTGGGGTGGGATGGGAGAAATAGATAAAAAAAATGTACTTGAAAAGTAACTAAATAAAATTTAATATTAAAAAAAAGAAGTTGTCATAAAGGGGAAGAGGGCATTAGAGGGCATTAATAGCTAGATAAAGATGTAGGTTCAAGAGAGAGCTTTTTCTGAAAAAAAAAAAAAAAAAGAAAGAAAGGAAAAAGAAAGAAAGACATGTGAAGGGGAAAGAGGTGGCCTAAAAGTCAAGGTGATTTCAGCCACCACAGCTATTTGGGAGGGGGGTGTGGAGATGGTGGTGAGCAAAGATACGGAGAGATTAACCTGAGAAATGGACAGGAGCAGGAGGATGAGGTGCGCACAGGGGGCCACATATATGTCCATTTGAAGTGGGGAGCCAGGGATTGCTTTCTAATTCTTTGTGAAATCTGGACGTGAGGGAATCATTTAATAGTGAGATGGGAAATGGTAGCGTCTCTACAGTTATCATGTTGATGACTGCACCCTATTACATTGAGAATGTGGAGTAACATTTAATTTACCCTTCTCTTCCTGTTAGACATTTAGGTTGTTTATATGTTTGCTGTTATGGATAACTCTACAGAGATTACTTTCCTGCACATGAATATTTTTATTTTGTATAATTATTTTACATAAAAATTGTCAGCCAAAGGGCAAAAACATTTTCATGGTTCTTGAAATGAACTGCCAAATTGCTTTCTGAATGACTGTAATAATTTACAATGCCAACAGCACTTTGTGTGTGTACCCATTTCTCTGCAGCTTTTATAGCACTGGGTTTTATTATTTTAAAATGTTCTTTCAATTCAATGGGTATAAGTGGTACCTCATTAAAGATTTAAATCATATTTATTTGATTACACTAAGGCTGGTCATTTTTTTTAAAACACTTTGAATTTTCTCTTAATACTGTTTATATAGCTGATGAAGTCTACTACATATGTTCATTCTTTTTTCTTACTTTATTTCTTATTGTTTTTTCTATTATAGTTGTCTCGGTTTTTCCCCTTTTGCCCCCCTTCACCCAGCCCACCACTCTCTCCCACAGTTAATCCCCTCTCCTTGTCCATGAGCCATTCATACAAGTTCTTTGACTAATCCTTTCCCTTTCCTTCTTCCATTCCCCTGCCTTCCTCCCCTTCTATAACTGTCAGTCAGTTCACATTCCCATGTCTCTGGTTGTATTTTTCTTGTTTATTTTGTTCATTAGATTTCAGTTATAAATGAGGTCATATGGTATTTGTCTTTTGCCTACTGGCTTATTTCACTTAGCATAATAGTCTCCAGTTCCATCCATGCTGTTGCAAAAGGTAGGAATTCCTTCTTTCTTTCTGCTGCATAGTATTCCATTGTGTAAATGTACCACAGTTTTTTAATCCACTCATCAACTGATGGACACTTGGGCTGTTTCCAACACTTGGTTATTGTAAATAGCACTGCTATGAACACAGGGGTACATAGATTTTTCTGAATTGGTGTTTTGGTATTCTTAGGATATATTCCTAGCAGTGGAATCGCTGGGTCATAGGGCAGTTCCAGTTTTAACCTTTTCGAGGAAATTCCAAACTATTTTCCACCGTGGTTGCACCAGTCTGCATTCCCACCAACACGAGGAATGCATGAGGGTTCCCTTTTCTCCACATCTTCTTCACCAGAACTTGTTGCTTTGTTGATTCATTAATGATGGCTATTCTGACAGGTGTGAGGTGATATCTCATTGTGATTTTAATTTGCATCTCTTTGATAGTTAGTGATGCTGAGCATTTTTTCATATGGCTGTGGGTCATCTGTATGTCCTTCTCAGAGAAGTGTCTGTTCAGGTCCTTTGCCCATTTTTTAATTGGTTTGTTTGTCTTCCTATTGTTGAGTCATATGTGTTCCTTATATATTTTGGAAATTAAACCCTTGTCCAATGTATCATTGGCAAATTTGTTCTTCCATACAGTCGATTCCCTTTTCATTTTGATAATGATTCCTTTTTTAAGGAAATGAGACTTTGAGAACCAAATGGACTCCATCTCTTATAAGCTGTGTAACAGTAAATGTTGTTCAACCCCTTTTAGCCTCTGTTTCTTCCTGTGTTAAATGGAAATAATAATTTAGAAAATCCCACAGGGGCAAGTGTGAATAAGATGAGATCATGCATACAAAGTGTCTTGCACTGTGTCTGGCCCATGGCAAGGGACTAAATGAATGTAAGTTCCCTCTCCCCATCCCCTCCCCCTGTAATTGTTTCCCTCCATTTAGGGCTTCTTTCCCAGTCAGACTTTGTGGTCGGTTGTGCTCTAGCCTTTTCTTCAGGGCTGGTCTCTACCTTGCTCCTTTTGAGCTAAGCTGCTCCCCTGCCTGGAATCTACTGGCCTCCCTTGCAGCTGAGGTCCTAATCTCTGCAGAACTTGAGAGCCACAGTCGCCCAGCCCTGCCCAGAGGCTCTGCTGCCTTCAGGGGCCAGCACCCTCCTTGGGTAAAGTGTGCATGCCTAGGCCAGACAGTGGCTTTCAGACACTTGGAGGAGACAGTAGCCTGCCTCAGGGCCCAGCCCCCTCCCAGGCCCTTTTGTCTCCTTAGGTCTCTGTCTTTCTCTTCTCTAATAAATGACAGAAAAATTCTGCTCTAAAGTCATGCACGTACCTTTCTTAGGCTAGAAGCTGAAGTATGTATTCTCCTTAAAAAAAAAAAACAACACCTTATAACAATGGAAGACTTCTAAGCAACCAAAACTAAAGCTAAAAAAGGAAAAATGGGGTAATTTTCCAACATACAAAAAATTAATATCTTGTTGGGAGATCTGGACTAGTACATGGAAAAAAATGTAACTACATTACCAACTTACACCACACACCAGAATAAACTCAAAATAGAGAAAGGACTTAAATATGTCACGATCCCATAAAAGCCCTAGCAGAAAGCATAGGCAGTGAAATCTCAGACATCTCATGTAGCAATATTTTTGCTAATATATCTCCTAGGGGGAGGTAAATAAAGGAAAAAATAAACAAATGGGACTACATCAAATTACAAAGTTTCTGCACAGCTAAAGTCTTAGTTCTGGACAGGGGACCAGAGGTGTCATTGGCTTCAGTGCAATGTGTGGCCTGGGGAGCAGGGGGGCACTGGGGGGCAGTGAGCAGAGTTTGGTGGGTGCCGCAAGTCAAGTGGAAGAGTTAGGGTTTGGTGCCAGAGAAACCAGGAACCCAGGAGAGGACTTGGAGCAGAGAGTTTGTTTGAATTAAACCTTTAGGAAGAGAGCAGGGAGCAGAGAGCAGAAAGCAGGCCATTTTTCTGTGGCACACTTGTGGGCACCAAGTAAATACGACATGCCTAATAAATGAGAGCCAGCGGGAACTGATATTTTGGAGTTGCTGCTAAGATGAGCCACCACTCTGGATACTTATCTAAAATGTAATCTCCTGATCTTTTGAGAAGGATTCTAAAACCTAGGAGAGGTTGCTAAGGCAATAAAGCCCTAAGTATCATAAACAGCAGAATCCATAAAATAATTTTCCCAAAATATCATGAGCTCCATCCAGCCAGCAGCATTTGAGGGTTCAGCTGGAGGTGAGGAGGAAGATGGCAGATCTGCCCTCTCCTCCTCCCCCCACCCTCCCTCCTGAGTACACAGAAGTGAGTCCCCCCAAGAGTGCCCCTCACCCAGCACTCTCAGGGTGTCCACAGCCCCACGCGTTCCTTCAGCCAGGGACCCTACCCTCTAAAACACTCCCAGGTTTTTTACTTGACATAGATTTACATCTCTACCCTCAACCCTGAACTGAATGATGTGTCAAGCAAGAATAACTGATTTGAGTGACTTGTATAATATACATAGTTTTATTAGGTGGAGGTGGATTAGATTCTTTTTGAGCTCTAATAAAAGATGTATATCTACATACAGTCATAAAAATATATTTACAAAATGAAAGCAAAAAGCACTGTATACAGTATAGACTCCGTTTTGTAGAAAGTTATATACATACAATATATCAAAATGTTAACAATGACTACCTTTGAATGAAGGCTAATTTTATCTTTTAAATAAAAATATGTGACAGGAGCCAAAAGCTATCTTCTAGTACCCATTCTACTTTTAATTTATCTTAATGGACGCTCTAACTTTAGCTCAACCCACCACCACCTACAAATTCTAGGCCTCCCTTGCAGCTGGTTGTGGTCACGCCAATGATCTGACCAGTGAGATGTAAGTGAATGTTTTCTGTACGACACCTTCCAGAGAGGGTTCCAGAGAGGAAGGAGCACGCCCTGCTTCTATTTATTTCTTCTTGCTGGCTGGGATGTGAGCATGTTGGCTGGAGCTGAGCAGCCACCTTGGACCCTGAAGTGGAGGCCATAGGCTGAAGATGTTGGGGTAACAAGAGAGAAGCCCAGGTTCCTGATAATCATGGACTACCAGACCAGTTCTGAGCACCCTATGTCTACATGAGAATTACTTTTCCTATTCTGCCTTATTTAAGTCACTACTATTCTGAGTTTTCTGTCACTTGACAGTAGAACCAAATCTGAGACAATATATTTGTATATGTAAAGGCATGAAATACATAAGGGTATATTGAGAATTCAAGTCCAACTCCTGTATATGGGATAATTTTTTTAGCTGCACAATTTTTTTTATTGAACCCACTCATCCCAAGTTTAACTTGTACCTGCTCTCATACTCTGTTCAGACAAATTGCATCAAATCAGCACTTACCGCTGCTCAGTTTTTTATGTCAAGGACACATTGTTCCATCCCTAGACCATAGACTATCTTGACTTTAATTCAAAAGGCTTCACAGCTCTTCTGGGACAAGATATTGATGAGGTTCCACTGCAGAGATTTTGGGGTACTTGCAATAGCCTTTTTTGGTTATTAGAGCCCTGTAAGTTTGGGGCAAAACCACAGACGAGATGGCCTGAGCAGCCCTTTCCCTCCCCAAGCAAGCTGCTTCTTTCAACATTTTGAGATTGGAGCCCATGAGAACCAAGAGACAAAGTCAGTGTGTGAGTTTGTGTGTGTGTGTGTGTGTGTGTGTGTGTGTGTGGTGCAGCTGTGTGTTATCCAAGCTTTATGTGGATTTGTGGTACTCATGTGCTGTGTGGTGCTGGTATGTGGGTGGTACACACATGTTCAGGAGGTGTTTGTGTGTTCATGTGCATTCTGTGGTTACATGTTTGTTAAGCCTGTATGTTGTATAGGGGTGTGTATGGAGGGGGGTGTGTATGGTGCTCATGTGCCACAATGGTGTGCTGTGTGCATGCATATTGTGTAGGTGTGTGTTTGCAGTGTCAGGCCGTGTGAGCATGTGCTTGCACACGCACGTGTGCAGCAGCGTTATGTAACAGTGACAGAGGAGACGCCTCGGGTTGCTGGGTCCTAAAGAGGGTTGCGGTTGATCAGAAGCCACGCCAGGATTACCAGGTGGAAGAGCGCCACCCTTGCCACTCTTCCTCCGTGTATTTGCAGATCGCAGGTGCCCCCACTCATTCCTGACAGTCAGGCAATGTTTACATGATGTCTGGTGAGCTGAACTGCAGGCGAGTTAAGCTGGCTTCAGTACAGCTGGTACTTTTGGCTTTTGCTGCTCCCAATGGTAAAAGGTCATTTTTTTTTAAGTTCGTTTTTTCTCCCAGGCATTTGCTTACACGGTGCAGGGAAAATTATCCCGAAACACACGGGATACTTACAATAACAAAATAAGAGGGCTATCAGGTGAAGAAATGCAGGTGTCAGTGAAACAAAGTGCTGACATTTCAACTAGCCTCACACACTTAGTGCGGAAAATAATCTTCAGCATCCCACACGCCACCACTACCTCCCCACACAGAACCTGTCAGCTTTTGCTTTGCGGTTCTCTCGCACGGTGGCTGGCATTCCCGAGCAGGTCTGGGTTCACAGGGGAAAAATCCATTCCCATGGCAGTATTCACAGAGTATAGTTCTACACAAGTGGAGAGTCCTGGTTCCATAGGATCATAATGCCCTTGTGAAGTTTTTCTCAGAAACAAAGTTGCCCATGGCCTTGGAACTCCCTGTGGTGAGAACGTCCTGTTTCTATGCTGTGTTGGGGAAGGGCCAGGCTGCCCTAGGTGCTGCTGTTGAACACTTGCCAGGAGGGGCGCTGCTACACTTTGGGACGAGGAGGAAGCGGGGACCGGCAAGTAGGCATTTGGCGAGTTTCTAAAGCCTCATGTCCCTCCTAACTGGTATCGGCCGTACTTCAAAGTGTGCCCAGACTGTAAATACGGGATCCTCAGCATGGCCATTATGCACATAACCCTATGAGGAATAGAGGTTGAAAGTGCCTTGTCCAAGCGTAAGTCTTGGGATCTGAACCCAGGCAGTTTGTCTCAGATCTCTGCTATGAACGATGACTCCCTCCCGAACACTGGCAACACAAATCGTGGAGGAGCCAGGCGGAGGGCCGGGGTTTATTGTGCCACAGATTCGACACCTGTTCTGAGAGGCTCCGCTCATGAGTGAGCTTCGTCAACAGCCTGACATCTTGGTGTGATGTCGTTGTTCATCTTAATAGAAATAATCTCATGAAGTGAAGAAAGTTCTGTGTTTTTAGAAAGTGTTTAAAATGCTGCTGGCTGGTAGTAGAGGGAGCACATGACCCTCTGGAGGGAATTTCTCTCAGGCCTCACCGGTAACAAAAGAATCCATCAAGAGCTCCTTTAGGCTCTACTTTCAAAAACCAGAAACTGACTTTTCACCTGTTCGTGGCTAGCCCTCGACCATTCTTATTCTATTCTCAGAATAGAATACAATCCTATTGCAGACAGAACGGAGTTTTTATAGGGTGCAAGTCAGATTCTTCTCCAAAATCTCCATGACCCTCTCATCCCGTGGGCCCTAAATAACTTGCCACCCCCTCTGTGCTCTCTGAACACAGCTACTGCTTCCCTTTCCCCTGACTCCACTCTAGCTCTCCTGGTCTTGTTCTTCTTCCAACACACCAGACGTACTCCAACCCAGGCCCTTTGCACTGGCCATTCCCCCTGCCCGAAATACTCTCCCCACAGATAGCGTGACAACCTCCTGCACTTCCTTCAAGTCAATACTGCAAGTCACTTCCTCATGGAGACCTGCTGTGTCTACTCCATTTAAAATTGCAACTTGCAGCCCCACCCCTTCCTTTCCCCTTTTCCACCTTTTTCTGCTTTACACTTTCCCATGGTCCTTACCAGCTTTTCAAGTACTGTATAATTTAGTTATTTATTATGTTACTGTTTATTGTCTACCCCCACACAGGAATACAAGTTCTTGGTATTGTTCACTACTGTTTTCCAAACACCTAGTACAGGGCCTGACACATGCTCAGTAAATATTTACTGAGTGACTATGGAGAGAATCTGCAGACTGTTCTCTGAGGAGAGCTCAGGAAGTCTGTAAAGGTCCGGATGAGCCATGGTCCAGGGCCAGTGACAGGGGAGGGCTAACGAAGGTCCACAGTTCTTCCAGGAGGCCCTGTGTTCTCTGCTTAAGGAGGGCAGGGTTTGGCTGAACCATCACTTGCAACTGTGCAAAAGTGAAGGGCTTTATCCACAGCCTCACGCTGCATGTAGACACTTTTTGAAATGAATGACACTGTTGGCAAAGGTCACCTTGTCTTACTCATGCAGACTGCCTTAAATAAGAGAATATATGCTAAAAGCTTAGCACAGTGCTTGGCACATTTTAAGTGTCCCATAAAGGTCAGCTGTTATCACAGTGCTCATCTGCCTGTAAATAAGGGAAACCTGATCACTGCTGTGAGCTCTTGGGCCCTGGTTTCCAAAGCAGCTCCCTTTCTGCCTCCTGGCTTTGGAGCTATGCTTGGGCTCAGCACCCAGTGCCATCCAGGAAGTGACAGAAGCTGAAATGCACATACGTGAACCTATCAGTCTGATGATGTTTGGCCTGCTTATGGGGACAAGAAGGGCCGGGGGCAAAATTGGGGAAGCACATCACTTCTCTGACCTCAAGTGATCATTGAATAAATAACTCTCTAGTTCAGTGGTCTTCTTACAGCTTGAGGGATTGAACGGAAAGTGAGCCAATTTCTTTAGCATCCACAAATTCCACCACTCAACAATATCCCTAACTCCAGACCATCTCTAGAGATCAGACCAAACAACTTGGAAGCCCATTCAACTTAATCTTTCCTTAGCTGCCTGCTTCATATAGTGGCACAGGTTCTGCTCTTGAATAATGGGACTAGAAGAGGGCTCCATTTCCACGATGCTTCCTCTTGATTTTATTTATTTATGTATTTATGTATGTGTGTATGTATGTATTTATTGGCTTAAAACATAAATTTCTTATCTTGCAGTTCTGTAGGTCCAAAGTCCCCCTTGGGTCTCACTGGGCTGGAGTCAGAGTGTCTGCAGGGCTGCATTTCTTTCTAGAGGCCCTAGGGAAGAACCTGCTTCCATGCTTTTTCCCGACTCCTGGAGCCTCCCTCCATCTTCAAGACCAGCAATGACACATCCCTCTGACTTTTCTTCTGTCATCACATCTCCCACGGACCACAGTGAGGAAAGGTTCTCTGCTGTTAGGAATTCACGTGATTAAAAGGGGCCCACCTAAATAACCCAGAATACTTTCGTTATCTCAAAGAACTTAAATTACATCTTCGAAGTCTCTTTTGCCACGTCAGATATCCTATTTCCAGGTTGCAGGGATTGTAACATTGATATCTTTTGGGACTTTTATTTTGCCTACCTCAACTGTTAAGATTATCTTTTGATTGTAAAATTATCTCTATGTGCATGGAAGTCTATATACCCCAATTTCAAGACTCTTTTTCTCCAAATTTGGCCTCTTTTGTTATCCTTTGATAAATTTTTAGAAGACATTGTTAATTGATTTTATATAGAATCCTTCCATTCTGAAAACTTTGACATCTTCTACTATGTGGAACATGACATCTGTCCTCAATTTACTGTTACAGAGGTTCACAAAGGGTTACCTTTATTTTTTTTAAGATTTTTATTTATTTTGTTTTTAGACAAAGGGGAAGAAAGAGAGCAAGAGAGGGAGAGAAACATTAACATGTGGTTGCTCCCCCCATGTCCCCTACTGGGGACCTGGCCTGAGACCAAGGCATGTGCCTTGACTGGGAACTGAACTGGTGACTCCTTGGTTCACAGACTGGCACTCAATCCACTGAGACACATCAGGGCACAAAGGATTCCCTTTAAATGCAAAAGTGAGAGGTACCTTATCAGGTAGAAATAGCAAGGGGGTCTGTGGCTTTGTATCCAGTCACCTCTAGCACCTGTTGTCTGGTATAAGTG
Organism: Artibeus jamaicensis; assembly: GCF_021234435.1. Lineage (NCBI taxonomy): Eukaryota > Metazoa > Chordata > Mammalia > Chiroptera > Phyllostomidae > Artibeus > Artibeus jamaicensis. The sequence continues at coordinate 21,768,070 of NW_026521812.1, forward strand.
TCTTGCAGGTGACTCACCTAATAAAGGGCAAGTCTAAATGAGGGAAAACCAAATTATGCCTTAGTTTGTCTACTTCTGTGCTGAAGAGACATAAGTAAAAAGGACTAATAAAGTGTCTGACTAGTAAGGTGGGTAATGTTTAATGGTCTGGAGAAACTAGTGGAAGATCTGAGGAGGGAGTTTATCCTTCAAGTGCCCAAATGGCTCAAAAGCATAAAATAGTTGATTTGCTGCCCTGAGTAAGAGCAGATGCTAAATAAAGTTCAGGAACATGGATGCAGACAGGGCAAGAAGGAAGGGCAAGGTTGTGGCTGGTGATCCCTGTACAGATGTGGAAGACAGTGAAAAGTGCTACTTATAATTGAGATGGTCTCTGAGAAGCACAGAGTCTGCTGAGAAATCAAACGATTCCAGGAGAGTCCGAGAAGCCCCATTCTCCTCCTTTTGGAACTTAGGAAAAGTGGACCCACGAGAATTCCGAACATCTTCCCCCCAACCCCAATTTCAGAAGGCAGCACTGACTTTCTCAAAAGTTGATTTCAATTACAAGTTGTACCATAACATACCAGCTCTCTGGTAAACTCATTCATTAGGAATCCAGCCTACATTTTATGCGTAACAGTTCTAGAATATTTAACCATCAGCAAGTCCCTTACTAGAACCTTTTAATTTCATTACAGTGAGGCTAAGCTTACTTAGATTTGATTTTGAAGCTGCATTTTAGAAAGCAAAGAAAGGGACTGTGGCCATGTTCAAAAGGACAGCTGGCCTTCCGACAGCAAGGATGAATAAACTATCAGAAACACAAACTCTGAGTAGCCTAGGCTGAGATTTTGGTGCAGGACCAAATATTCCTCTGCTCCTGGGATCTCTGGAGGGTGGCTCCTCCTCAGCACAGCATAGTCACTCTGCTTACCCAAACTCATAGAAAAGGTTAACTTATATAAAGTGCTTGATTCATAAGGAGGCTGGAAGGTGTATTATGTAGAAGTCTCCATCAAGTATGGTCAGTATAAAAATACTTTAGGGCTGAAAGCTACTGAGAAACTCAGCTACCAGGATGACACACTTTCAGACAGAATCTGAGGATCAAGGTTTTTCTGTTCTGCAAGAAGTAGAAGTGAGCACAGAGTTTGCACAAGTGTGGTTGTTGAAGCTGGCAACATCATATGACCCCTGAAAGAGTCTCTGAAGTGTTTGAAATATTCTCAAGCTTCAGAACTTCTGCCATGCACTAGGGGGTTAAAAATCTAATCATTATACTTCTGGTCAAGATGAAGGCTTAGGCAGACATGTTTTGCCTCCTTGCACAACCATAGAAAAAATTACAACTAGATCGCAAAACAAGTAACACCAAGAACCATCAGAAAAGTGAGCTGTATGGAAGTCCAACAACCAAGGATTTAAAGAAGCCACATTCATCCAAACAGGTAGGAGGGATGAAGTCACAGAGACAGGTGGAGAGGCACAGAGACATGGTGTGGCATGGAGAGGTGATGGTGGTGGCAGAATGGACAGTCCTACATTCATGTGTGTTGGATAAAAATTGGAAGGGATACCTTCAAAGCCAGTAATCCCAGCCCCAAGCCAGACTGCATAGCCCAGAGTTTCAGCACTTAGAAACTTTCAGAAGTTAGAAAGATCAATTCTAACATCTGACTATAAAAACCAGTATGGGTTGGGGTGGCAAAAGAAACTGCCAGATTTTTTGGTGACTTTGTTTAAAGGAACTGCACTGACTTAGCACACACACAAACCCACCCCCTCTGGGATTCATCACCTGGGCAATAGCTGGAAGGGTGCCGGTCAAACATGGGAAGTGGATGAAGTAACTGGAAATAGGGCAAGTGCTGGACAAACCTCCAGAAGCCAGGCAACAGCACTGTCCCCTCTCCAAACCCTCTCCCCACACAGCCACAAAGCAGTGAAGCAGTTTGCCCCACCCTGGCAATTAACTAAGGCTCCACCCCACACAAATTACAGGTGCCTTTTCTACAATAGGCCATACTACTAAGACAAAAAGTCAAAGAAGCTCTACCTAATACACAGAAATAAACACAAGAAAGCAGCCAGATGAAAAAAACAAAGAAATATGGCCTAAATGAAAGAACAGAACAAAACCCCAGAAAAAGAACTAAATGAAATAGAGATAACCAACATATCAGATGCAGAGTTCAAAACATTGGTGATCAGGATGCTCAAAAAATCCACTGAGTATGGCAACAACATAAAGGAAGAAATGAAGTTACGCTAAGTGAAATAAAGAAAATGTACAGGGAACCATCAGTGAAGGGGAGGAAGCCAGGATTCAAATCAATGATTTGGAACATAAGGAAGAAATAAACATTCAACCAGAATGGCAAGGAGAAAAAAGAATTTTAAAAAATGAAGATAAGCTAAGGAGCCTCTAGACATCTCCAAACATACCCACATCTGAATCATAGGGATGCTAGAAGAAGAAGAGGAAAAGCAAGAAATTGAAAACTTATTTAAAAAAATAATGAAAGAAAAGTTCCCTAATTTGGTGAAGGAAATAGACATGCAAGTCCAGGAAACACAGAGTCCAAACAAGTGAGACACAAAGAGGACCACACCAAGACACAACATAATTAAAATATCACAGGCTAGTCATAAAGAGAGAATCTTAAAAGCAGCAAGAGAAAAGCAGATAGTTACTGACAAAGGAGTTCCTATAAGATTATCAGCTGATTTGTCAAAAAAAATTTTGCAGGCTAGAAAGGATTGACAAGAAGTATTCAAAGTGATAAAGGACCTACAATCTAGATTACTTTATGCAGCAAAGCTATCATTTAGAATGGAAGGGCAGATGAAGTGCTTCCCAGACAATGCTTCCCAGACAAGTGCTTCCCAGAAGTGCTTTAGCTTTACATAGTTCATCATCACCAAACTATAATCACCTGAAATGTTGAAGGGATTTACTTAAGAAAAAGGTCAAAACTATGAACATTAAAATGGCAACAAATTCACAACTATCAATAACTGAATCTTTACAAAAAAACTAAGCAAACAACCAGAACAAGAACAAAATCATAGATATGGAGATTATTTAGGAATGGGGAGGGGGAGAATGGTGGAAAATGTGCATGAATTAAGAAGCATAATTGGTAGGTACAAAATAGACAGGGGGAGGTTAAGAATAGTATAGGAAATGGAGAAGCCAAAGAACTTATCTGTATGATCCATGGACATGAACTAAATGGGAGAGATTGCTGGAGGGAAGGGGGGTGTTGGGTAGAGGGGGCAAAGTGCGGGGGACAACTGTAATAGCATAAGCAATAAAATATATTAAAAAAATAAAAATCTAGACATTAACCTTGATTCTGCCCTTTCTCCTCATCTCATTTTAACTTATCTCACCTTATCTTATCCTATGTCATTCATTCATTCACTCATTCATTCAAGTTTGAGTGTCTACTATGTGCCAGGTATGATTTCAATGCAGTAGATACATAAAAATAGCAGAAGTCCTTCCCTTTATGGAGTTTATATTCTACTGAGGGAAGATAAACAATAAACAAAATCAATAGGTAAATTACACAGCATATTAAAAAGCAAAAATTCGCCCTGGCTGGTGTAGCTCAGTGGATTGAGCTCGGGCCTGCAAACCAGACATTCGCGGTTTGATTCCCAGTCAGGGCCCATGCCTGGGTTGCAGGCCAGTTCCCTGTAGGCCAGTTCCCAGCAGGGGATGAACGAAAGGCAACCATACATTGATATTTCTCTCCCTCTTTCCTTCCTTTCCCCTCTAAAGATAAATAAATAAAACCTTAAAAAAATTTTAAAAAGGCAAAAATTCTATGAAGAAAAAATGCAGAGAAAGACTTTAAAATTTTTCTTAATTTTTAAAAAATATTTTATTTATTTATTCTTAGAGAAAGGGAGAAAGAAAGAGAGGAAGAGAAACATTGATGTGTGGGTGCCTCTCATGAAGCCCCTCCTGGGGACCTGGCTTATAAGCCAGGCATGTGTCCCTGACTGGGAAACAACCCAGGGACCATCTGGTTTGCAGGTTGGCGCTCAGTCCACTGAGCCACAACAGCCAGGGCTAAGATTATAATTTTAAGAGGGTGATCAAGTGGCCTCATTGAAAAGGTGATACTTGAGCAAAAATTTAAGAGGTAAGGGAGTGAGCAACTATCTTAGAGAGGAACATTTCAGAGAATAGAATTGCAAAAGCCTGAAGTTAGGGCAATTTCCAGTATGTTGAGGGAAAAAGCAGAGAATAGAGGGAGGTAAGTGGAAAAGGTCAGAGATTTAAGGGGTAGATTGCATTGGACTTGTAGGCCATTGTGAAGACTTTATCAGTGAGGTGGGGAGCCTTTGGAAGTTTTTTAAAGAAAAGGGGCAGACTTATACTTAGCAGTTTCACTCTGACTTCTGTATTGAGGAGGAAGAAATAAAAGCAGGAAGAGGAGTTAGCAGACTGTTATAATAACACAAGTAAGAGATGAGTGCCCAGACGAGGCTGATAGCAGTAGACAGGGGACCCTAGAGATATAACTTGAAGGAAGTGCCAACAAAATGAATGTGGGTTATGGGAGATTTACAAATCTGGAGTTTAGGGAAGGGATCTGGGCTGGAGATACAGGTTTGGGAGTACAGCTTGTATATCGTATTTAAAGAGCAGAAAGATGGGAATGAAAAAACAAAGGAGACTGAGAAGGAAGAGTAAGCAAAATAGAAAGAAAGTGAGAGAGTGCCATGTGCTTGAGGTCAAGCAGAGGAAATGTTTCAAGTAGGAACTGGTCAACAACTGTACATCCAATGTGTTAAGTAAGACAAGGGCTGAGAGCTGACTACTAGGAGAAAGGAGTTCATTTGACATCTTGACAACCAGCCACCAAGTGCTGGTGATTCTTTCTCCAAATTATCTCTCAAATCAACCCCTGCTGCTCATCCCACTGTTTCAAGACACCATCTCCTCTTGCCCTGAAATTGCTGCAGCCTCTTAATCAGCTCTGCCTCAGTCCAGACCTGCTCTTTCCATTACAGTAGCCATTAATCGCGGGTTGCTATTGAGCACTTGGAAATGTGGCCAGTGTGAACTGAAATGTGTGTACGTACACACTGGATTCTGAGGACTTAGAAAAAATAGAATGTAAAATATCTCATTAATTACCTTTCATATAGATTCGCATTGAAGTGATAATATTTTAGGATTTTTGAGTTAAATAAAATATATTATTAAGATTAATTACACCTGGCTTTTAATTACACTTTTAAAATGTGGTTACTAGAGAGCTTTGAATTGCATATGTAACTTGTATCTGTGGCTTGCGTTGTACTTCTAATGGACAGTGCTGGGGCAGATCGTTTTTTACTCTTTGCCCAGGTCATCTTCATTAACTTCCCACTGCGTTGAAGATAAAGCAGAGTAAACACTGCACCTTTAATGTGAGGCTCCGGGCAGGCGGTGGGCCCCGTTGACCGGCCTCACCTCCAGGCACTCCTTTCTTTCCTGTCCGTGCTCAGGGCACAGAGGACACCCAGCTTTCTGCAGGAGGTCTGCTCAGATGCCCATCTCTGGCTGGAAGCCTTTTCTCCAGTTTCTATGTGTAGTTAACACATCTTCTGGGATTTAGTTTAAGTCTAACTTCCTCAAGGAATATTTCCACAATCCTCAAACTAGATTAGGTGTTTCGCATCTAATCCCACAGCCTCTTGAGCTTCTCCTTTTTAACGCTTTTCTGACTTGCCCACTATCATTTGCATAATCGGGTTTGCGCTTTCTGCACCGGACTACACGCTCCCGAGGCCAGAGTCTGTGCCCTGTTGTTTACTCTTAACCCCTGCACCTAACACAAGACACAGAAAGCTGAGTTCCTAGGTTTTACATTATGTTGTTCTAACTCTACTTTCCTCGTTTTTAGAAAAGACTTCGCTTTTGAGCAGTTTTAGATTCACAGCAAAATTAGGGGAAGATACAGAGAATCCCCCTACGCGCTCCACTCCCTCACAGGCGCAGCCTCCCCCACCGTGGGCATCCCCACTAGAGTGGAACATTTGTTACAACTGACACATCATTATCCCCAGAGTCTGAAGTTTATATGAAGGTTCACTCTTGGTGTTGTACAGCCTACGGTTTAAATGAATGTATAATGACCTGTATACTGCCCTTGTAGTATCATATGGATCGTCTCTCTGCCCTAAAAATCTCCAGTGCTCCATCTGTTTAGCCCTTCCTCTCCCCAAACCTCTGGCAACCACTGATATTTGTACTGTCTCTATAATTTTGCTTTTCCCAGGTATCAGATAGTCGAAATCATGCAGAATGTAGCCTTTTCAGACGGGCTTCTTTAACTTAGCAATATCCCACTAAGTTTTCTCTATGTTTTTTTGTGGCTTCATAGCTGCAATTTTTTTGTACTGAATAATATTGCATTGCCTGGATGTACCATAGTTTGTTCATCCACTCATCTACTGAAGGACAACCTGGGTGCTTTCACGTTTTGGCAATTATGATTAAAACTGCTATAAATATCTGTGTGCAGGGTTTTGTGTGGACATTAGTTTCTAACTCCTTTGGGTAAATTAAAAAAAAAAATTAGGCCCTGGCTGGTATAGCTCAGTGGATTGAGCGCAGGCCTGCGAACCAGAGTATTGCAGTTCGATTCCTAGTCAGGGCGCATGCCTGGGTTGCAGGCCAGTTCCCAATAGGGGACACATGAGAGGCAACCATACATTGAATTTCTCACCCTATCTCGTTCCCTTCCCCTCTAAAGATAAATAAATAAAATCTTTTTAAAAAATTTAAGTAAGAGAGAATTGCTTGCTGGTATGTTGTGTTTTGGCAAAATATTTTTCTTACTCTTTCAAAAATAGAGTAAAATTTGCATAAAATGAAATGCACAAATACTAAGTAATCAATTCACTGACTTTTGACAAATTAACACGTCCATATAATCAGAATTCTAATCAGATATTGAAGATTTCTATCACCCTCAAGAAAGTCCCCTCTCTATAAGCCACCCCTGCCTTCAAACACAACCCCTCCCTGATTTCTGCCATCATAGATAAGTTTTGCTTCATCAAGCTTTATATATAATAAATCGAATCATATAGCTACTTGGTTATATTTGGCTTTTTTCACTTGGCATCATGTGTTTGAGATTCATGCATGCCATTGTTTATATCAGTAATTTTTACTGTTGAATAATTGGATATATTTCAATTCATTTACCTGTTTACCTCTTGGTAGATATTTGGGTTATTCACAGTTTGGGGCAATTGTGGGTTAAACTACTATAAATATTCATGTATAGTTTTTGCAGACATGTTATCATTTTTCTTGGTGAATACTAGAAGTAGAATGACTAGGTCACATGGTGAGTGTATGTTTAACTTTGTAGGAAGCTGTCAGATCAGTGTATGAGAGCTTCAGTTTCTCCCTATTCTTATTAACATTTAGCATTTTCAATCTTATAAATTTCAGTCATTCTGCTGAGTGTGAAGTGATATCCATTGTGGTTTCAATTTGCATTTCTCTAATGACTAATGATGTTCAGCATCTTTTCATGTGCTTATTGAGCCTTTCACAAATTTTCTTTTGTGAAGTGTCTGTGGAAAGCTACCATCTTACTGGGTAGGGGAGGTGGAGATCAGAGTTGGGAGCTGCTGCAGGGGCTCCATTCACACAAGGGAACGTCCCCTTGGGTCCTGACCACAGAGTGTTGGAGGGTGCAGGGTGCGGGGTGAGACATCTTGAGGCCTGAAGATGCAGATGCTTTCCATCTGAGGGCTGAGTGGGGATATCAGAAATTGCACAGCACTGAGAGACCTTGGAGTTTGGGCCCAGTCAAGATGGAGACAACCTGCTGATAACCACAAATATTCAAAGAGACTTTACCTGGCTACGTCTTAAGGGAAACTACCATGCCCAGGGATAAGGACTCTGCCCTAAGAGAAAATACGCATGTCTATTTTCCAAACTCAGCTGTTTTCCTAGGCTCTTCTCCCAATTTCTCTGCATCCAATGCTACTCATAATAGCCAGTGTTTATGGAGTATTTACTGTGTGCCAGGCAGGCTGTTCTGACTGTTTTACTTTTATTGATTTGATTTCTCATCCCAGCAATCCTGTGAAGCAAGTAGTATTTTTATCTCCATTTCACAGATGTGGAAACTGAGTTACTAAGAGATTGTATTAAGATTGTTTATATTGTTCATAAGTAGCAGAGTTGGGATTTGAACTCATAGGAGCTGACTCCAAGGCTCACATTCTTACCCCAACCTTCATTACTTCAGTTTTCCCAGGTTGTTACTTACAGGCTGAAACTACATGTTCCCCTTCTCTTCATTCTTGGTGTAAACTCTCTCCATCCCTTGCCTAGATTTTCAAAATGACCTTCTTCTAGATTTCCCGGCCTCCCTATACACAGAGGTATTTCTAAATTGCAAATCTAACTAATCATATGAAGCCCCTTCTTTTCTGCTCAAAATCCTTTAGTGACAACACCTAAGGTCTCTTCTGATCTGGTGTCCACCTCTCCACCTAGAGTTTTCCCCAGCACTTCTTTTTTCCCCGCTTTTTTTCTATTTCTCATCATTTTCAGCCTTAATGAGGTATAATTGACAAATAAAGCTGTAATCTATTTTAAGTGTGCACATGATGATTTGATATATGTATACATTGTGAAAAGATTCTCACAATAGAGTTAATTAACACATCCAACACCTCACGTATTTACTTTTTTTCTTTTGGCGAGAACTCTTTAGTTCTACCGTTAGCAAATTTCAGTTATACAGCACAGTTTTATCAAGTATAGTTGATCCTCAGACTTCATTTATCTTATGACTGAAAGTCTGTACCTTTTCATCAAAGTCTCCCCATCCACCCCCCACCCCCTAACCCCTGGTAACTGCGGCATCTATGAATTCGACTTTTCTCTCCCTCAGTGTTCACCACTCCAGTAACACAGGCCCATTACCAGTTTGAAGAATGAAGTTATTCCAATGCCTCTGAGCTTCCGTCCACCCGTGTTGTTTCTTCCTCCACAAATACTTCCCCTGCCTGTCAGCCTGCCAACCTCACCTTCCCTCTACAACTGTTCGGGCTCTTCCCAGGCACACGTGGGCCTTTCCTCCCCAACAGATGGTGAACTCGCACAGGGCGTTGGCAGGTCTCTGGTTTCTGGTCACTGTACCCATGGACTGGGGTGATGCTGTACTTATTGCCCAGCACCCGGCACATGCTGGGCACACAGCGCACAACAAATGCTCCTGGAAATGTGACACACAGCTCCCTGCACCACCCAAAGGGCGTTAGGTTGTCCTCCTTTCAGGTAGACAAGAAGGAGGGTGAAGGGCATGTTGAGAGGCTTGAATGCACCAGGAAAGAGGGGAATGTGATGGCAGAAAGTGTTTTCAGTTTTGCAGCATTTGGGTGGCTGGCATTGCTCTGTTAGCAGCAGGTCAACAGCCAGGTCCCTAGGCTAGCATCCTCACAGGAAAAGAAATCTCTCTTTCTTTGTCTTTAAAGGAAGCCGAGACTTCACTCAAGTGTTTTATTGTTCTCTGCCGCCTTCTTTGCCCAATTATTTCTCCCTGGAATTGTCTTTTTCTCAGAAGGAAGAGTTGACAAGAAACAACTAATCACAAAGAGCTCCATGGTACTTCCTGGGGTGGGAGGAGGAGGAGGGTCCTTGGCCGGGATGAGTATGAGCCGAGGGGCAGTAACCCCAGCACCCCGCACTCATCTCCTCCTCTTGCCCGCTGAGTGCAAGCGAATAGCAAGGAAGCTTTGTTTATGGAGATGCAGCTGGGCTGACTACACACCTTCCCACTTGACCTTGACAGAAAACTGTGTCAGTAGGATGGTTTTTGTCTTTGCTATTTAAAATTCTGTTTTCCTCACCGAGGCAGCGTGGCTCAGTTAGTTGGGTGTCATCCCACAAACCAAAACTTTGCCGGTTTGATTACTGGTCAGGGCACATGGTTGGGTTGTGGGTTTAGTCCCCAAGTGGGGCATGTGCAGAAGGCAGCCAGTCGATATTTCTCTCTCACATCGATGTTTCTCTCCCTCTCTTTCTCCCTCCCTTCCCCTCTCTCTAAAATTAAAAAAATAATTTAAAAAATGTCCTCTTTAAAGAATTTTTACAAAGATTTTTGAGAAGGTAGTTGACAAACATGGAGCTTTGGGAAGATAGGAGTGGGAATCAGCAGATCAACCCCAGTGACGAGTGTTGGAGCAGGAGCCTTAACCGGGGCTTGCCCACACCAATCTGACTAAAGCTGGGCTGTCCTGGGATGGGCAGCCATGAATCTGAGGTGCTTCCTGCACCTCAGAGGGAAGCCAGCCTGCCATGTGGCCCCACCAGGAAGCTCCAGATTTCTGTTTCAGCCTGGGCCAGGTACACCTTTACCCTGTCTCTCCCACTTTCACAGAACTACCAGACTTTGCAAGATATATTTCAGGGATTTTCTTATTAATGGTTACTTCCTCCACTGAACTGTGAGTTCTTAAGAAAAGGATGTTCCTGTTGTATTCAGACCTCAGCCTGTGCCTGCCACAGAGCATTTGTTGACTGACTGACTGACTGACTGACTGACTAACTACATAAATAAATAAGTGAATGAATACTGTTGAGTTGCCCTTGGCAACTCTTGGAAGAGGGCGGGCTTCATGAAATTCTTTAATCATATTGTATTGTCGCTCTTTCACTAGCATGACAGTCATGGAGACACAGCCGCTTTTGAGCTGGTTGTCCAGGTGTAGAAGTAGATGACATTGATACACACATGCTCAGTCAAAGTCAGGTTCCCCTGTCTTTGCTGTGGACTGGCCAGGCACCATGGCTGAGAATTGGTCAGGACTGAACTGGGTCCCCTCAGCTTTCATAGGTTAAAGCCCTGCCCTCAGTGAGACTGTATTTGGGAATAGGGTTTGAAAAGAGGTAATTAGAGTTAAATAAAGTCCTATGATCTAACGAGTTAAATGAGGTGCTAATTGAGTAAGACTGGAAAGACTGTGTGAGGATAGAGTGAGAAGGTGGCCAATAGCAAAGCAAGGAGATTGACCTGAGCAGAAATAAACCCTACTGACACCTTGATCTTGGACTTCCAGCCTCCAGACCAGCGAAATAATATAGTTCCACTGTTAAAGGCACTTCATCTGTGGCACTTTGTTATGGCAGCCCTAGAAAATGAATACAGGACTTGACCATAAAAATAAGTATGACAATGTAAAGGAGAAAACTGTTGTTTTTATGCAATCTGGAAGACTCTGAGGAGCAGTATTTCATCTGGTCTTGAAGACATAAAAGGACTTCAGCAGGTGATTATGAAACATCTTCTAGGTGCCAAGCACAGCTGGAAGTCTTCTTTGTGTGACCCTCCCTTGGGGTTAACTGCATCCCTGGGAGGTCTGTAATCCCCTTTTTCCAGATGAGGAAATTGAGGCTAAGTGAGGTTAAGTAACTTGTTTAAGGTTATGCCACTAAGAAGTAGCAGAACTAGAACTGAACCCAGGACTACTTTGGACCAAGCTGTTGCTCTTCCCATTACACCTGGCACGGTGTGTATCTGAGGATGGTAGTGATAGCAGTGCCACACCCATGATAACTGTGAGCCTGGTGTACACACATGTTACACACATCATCTAATGTCATCATCTCCAACACAGAACATGAGGGAGATACTCTTACAAATTTCAAAAATAGGCACAAAAAGGAAAATTCACTCAAAACCATACAACTAGTAAGGGATGGAGTTAGGAATCAAGTCTAGGCTGTTTTCCAAATCCATGTGCTTAACCAATTCATTTATTTATTTTTGGATGTGCACACATGTGAGGCTTGGAGAATGAAGAGTAGGGCCAAATGTTGCTAGTTTCATGGTTTTTAGGCTGAAAATCTTTAAGGACAAGGATTGATTGTCAAAATTCCGTATGAGCAGCAACAATAGTAACACTCAGCAATGGTATATGTAGCCAAATAACTGCTTTCTCTGGGGCAAAGCAGTTATGGTACAGGCAGGGTGTCTCCCCAAATCACCTCTGCCCCTGGAAGGGGCACGGCATCCCTGGTAGGTCTGGGATTGAAGCCTCTGTGAACCGAGTTGAGTGGTGGGTGTTTTGGTGACCAGCTACCCCTAAAGTTCCTGCAGATCCCTGAGTCCTCAGCCTCAGACTCTTATTTGGTACAAAGTCTATACCCAATCATCAACACTTGGTCTGGGAGTGAGAACGAGGGTTGGAGGCCTCGGGGCACAGGAACCTGTAGCTTGGGGAGGGCTGAAGCTCAGTCTGGTTCCTGCAGGCCATCTCTCCCCAGCTCAGCAGCCTGTGAGGTGGTGGAAGTGCAGCATAGTCCCCTTGGCCATGGTGCCTGGTGGATCGTTAGTGCTCCATCGCTGCATATTAAAGGTGAATCTTCAGTGCTCCAACACAGTGTGTTAAAGGTGGGCCTGTGTAGAACAGGCAGAACTTTGCTTATCTCAGTGCCCAGAGTTCAATCAGAAATGGCCCAGGGCCTTCCTCGGCTTTCTAGTTCTGTTCTCTTCCCCCGCAGGACTCACGGGAGTCCGGGGGGGGGTTGCTAGACAACCAGCCATCCTGACATCCTTCGTCTGGTTTCTAGACCTCTCCGCTTGAATCCCTGTCTCTATGTCCATCTTGTTTGGAACAGAATTAGCCAGACCTGGACCAAAGATTCTGTGTTTCTCCTCTGGGGCACCTGGGTTCTCTGTCCAGGAAGAGCCAGTCACTGCCCCATGGGGGCCTTCCCCTTCTAATGTTTCCAGCATTCCCATTTAAGACATTAAAAATGTGTCTTCCAGAAGCAACTCTTTATGGAAAGGTTCATTAGTTCATGCATGAGTTATGTGGAAGTTTTCTGCTTCTTCTTTCTTTTGCTGTTACTTCCTGGCCATTTTCTGCTGGGGGTCAGAGCCTCTAGTCCAGAAGAGCAACCTATGTGCTGTGACTTTGCTGCTGCCAGTTTGGGAGTGAAGGGCGCCGGAACATGGCACTCCACAAGATGCCTCTTTGGCATCGGGATTATGTTGGACCGAAAGCAACTGAGGAACAGCAGTGGTAGCAGGAGCAAAGCATAAGCTTTTCTTTTGTTCAGGAAATGAACATTTACAAAGGAAATTTCAGTGTGTAAAGGTGTCTCCCTCTCCCACAGCAGGAAAAGGAGAATCTGAGTACCCCCTCAGTGGAGAAGGCACTGACTCAAATCTGCACAGCAAACCTTGTAACGGCCCTTATTTACTGTGCTTCTCCTGGTCACCTTCTCACAGATAACACCCACCAGCCAGAAACCCCACCCCTCTTCCTTTGTGTAGCCTCTTTTCCTGACTTTATTGCCCTTTGGGGGTGGTATATAAGCCCCCAAATTCTTTTTTTTTACATTTTAATGATTTTAATTGTATTTTTATTACTATTTAGTTCCTCTATACCTCCCTCTCCCCACAATCACCACCTTGTTGTCCTTGTCCATGAGTCCTTTGCCTTTTTGCTCAATCCCTCCACCCCCATCATCCTCCTCTTAGCTGTCATCCTGCTCTCCATCTAAGAGTCTGTCTCTATTTTCTTGTTAGTTCAATTTGTTCACTAGATTCCACATATATGTGAAATCATGTGGTATTTGTCTTTCTCTGACTGGCTTATTTCACTTAGCATAATGTTCTCCAGGTCCATCCATGCTGTCACAAAGGCTATAACTTTCTTCTTTTTTATGGCTGAGTAGTATTCCACTGTGTAAATGTCCCATAGTGTTTTATCCACTGATCTACTGATGGACACTTGGGCTGCTTCCATATCTTGGTGGTTGTAAATAACACTGCAATGAACATAAGGGTGCTTATGTTCCCTCAAAGCAGTGTTTTGTATTCCTTTGGATATATTCTCAGAAGTGGGTGAAATAGTGGGTCAAAAAGCAGGTCCATTTTTAACTGTTTGAGGTATCTCCATATGCTTTCCTTGAGCCACACTTTTCTTTGTGAACTCTCATATGTATGTGCATAATTAAATTTGTTTTTCTCTCTTGTTAACCTATGATTTGTAGTCCCCAGACTTTGAAACTACAGGTGTAGAATAAGAATTGCCTTCTCCTCTAAAGTTTTGGCAACCACAAAGGGCCCACTGGGACACCCCAGTTGTTCTTAAGTCTCCAGCTAAAATCCTGGGATGTCTGACAAAAGGCAAAATCTCTGTAAGTCAGCCTCCCAGACTTCTGCCTGCAGACTCAACAGGGGGCAGTTAAGAATCTCTTCATCTTTTGCTTTCCAAATTGAGATTAACAGAAGAAGAGCACTGGTAAGAATTCATAATCTGCACTGGGGCTCTTGTGAAATTCTTTTTTAGGTTTTATTTATTTATTTTTAGAGAGAGGGGAGGGGAGGGGGAAAGAGACGGAGAGAAACATCAATGTGAAAGGAAAACATCTATTGGTTGCCTCTCGTACATGCCCCAGCTGGGGACTGAACCCACAACCCAGACATGTGCCCTGACTGGGAATCAAACTGGTGACTTTTGCTCTGTGAGACAATGCCCAAGCAACTGAGATACACTGGTCAGGGCATAAACCTGGCTTTGAGTACTTATTAGTCATTTGTCCTTTCCTTCCCAGGGGTAGCCACTGCTTTCCTGGTTGTCTTGCTTTGTGTCTTGAGAGCTAGTCTTGGCTTTGCACCTGCTGAGGGGCACAGGTTTGTTGGCCTGTGTCCGTGGATGGCCAACCATCAGGTTCAAGCCCCTGAAGGAAATGTGAGTTGATGATATCCTGATACTAGTTCTCAGAAGATTTGTCTAAGCCTTTCTCTTTTTTGGCTTTCTTTGGGAATGACTCGGTCATGAGGGCCACATCTTTTATGTTGTCTTCGGGAACGCGTCTTGTGTCCATGGGTAAACAATAAAAAGGCTTGTTGGTTTTGGTTTTGAGTCACAATTAGAATAGGTATACCTTTGATTACATAAAAAGCCCCAAATCCATTTTCATTTGTCTAGCCTCTACTCCGCTTTTTGTTTCCCCTTGGGTGTAGCATGTAAGCCACCAAATTCTGTCTCCACATATAATTAAAGCTGTTTATTTTTCTTATTAATATGTTGTTTGTCAGTTTAATTTCCAGGGTCCCAGCCAGAAAACTCAAGAGGGTAGAGGAAAAATATCTTTTTCTTCCCTATAGGAGGCAATGTCCATTGATTAAGTAAACAAAGCTTTCTCGGTTCTGTGGTCAAAGATGATCAGATTGCAGATTGAAAAAGTAAAATATTAAATAACCACCCCCACCCCCATCCCAGTCTTTTTGCCCTTGAGGAAGAGGCAGGGTGGGCAATTCCAGCAGGAGGGCGGGCGAGCTCTGCCCGGTGCTGCTGCCGTCCTCTTCAGTCTGCTCGTCCAGTGCCCTCCTGTCTCGCTGGGCCTCAAACCCTGTGTGCATGGCTCTGGTGAAACTCTTAGCAACACGAAACTAAAGAAAATATCAATTAACCAATGAATGTGCTATTCAGCAGCCTTATAAAAGTCAATTTGAAGATTTCTATCAAATATTCCAAAACAGGTTTGTGCATTTTTTTTCTGGCTGGATTCTACCTAACACACGGTCTATGACCCCACCCCAAAGAACAACATCCTTAGGTGTCCACCACTTCTCTTCCTCCCTGCCCATCAGGGAAGCTCTCTCCTCCCAATAATCTTTGCCTCTACCTGGAAAGTCTGTTTCCTGAAGGAGGTGTGGTCTGAGAAATAGAGAACCAGCATTCGTAGAAAGCCACCACTGGCCAGGCACTGCACTAGGTGCTTTCTCTACTTTTTTGAGCCAAATCCTCCCCATAATCCTATAAGGTATATGTCCAGTTTTAGAAATGTGGAAGCTAACATGCAAGATTAAAGGATTTGTTCACTGTCATGCAGTTGGCAAACCCCCCAGCTGACTTCCTCTGTTCCTCAGCCAATTCTTTTCACTCAGGATGGAGTCCTCAGAGCAGCAGAGGCTTGCTAATCCTCCGGGACCATCTCTGGGCCTCAAACATGGAAACTAAGGGAAATGGATGGTGGCAGCCAGCGTTTCAAGCCCAGGTGCTAAGGCTTACAATTAGCTGGAAAAACAGAACTGACCAAGAACCCAGAATACTGGAGGCTTAAGAAAAGCCAGCAGGAGGTGAGCAGGTTTCAAGCCTCTTCCATTCCTTGGATGTCCTCGACGGTTTGGAAGTGCAGCCTGGAAGACCCTGGCTGTTTTCTGAGCTGGCAGATCTGAAAGCCAAATGGAGTTTAAGAATATGATCATATTCTTTTTTGAGGAGAGCTTTAGTCTGAAGACAGAGAATTTGCCTGCTGCATTCTGTGATCCAGCTGGAGCAGCAGATCTGAACTATCATCTCCTTGTTGCTATAGGAACAATTTCCTACACATTTTCTGAAATGCTCAGGCCTGGGTAAACATTGCCATTGTTAATCTAGGTACTTCCACTGGTTCAGTTAGAAAGAAACTAAAGTGCCCTTTCCCAACTTGAAAACTAATTAACAATCCCATTTCTAATCTTAGGAGTGCTGGCAAACTCTGTCCTCAGGTACATTCAAACTTTCCCCTCGGGCTTGTTTCCTAGGTGAACAATGATTGGCGAAGGAGGTGCTAGTGATTTAGTTCAAGGAATCCTGGTGACTGTGACTCACCTCAGGGCCCTTGGTTCAGTACAAACACAAAGGGGTTGCATATTCATTTACACACACACACACACACACACACACAGCCCCTGTTTGTTGCTGTGCTCCATCGCATTCCCTTCCTGGAGATCAGCAGAAATTGACTGAACCTTAGCAGTCAGGCAGTTTGCTTCTCTCTGCATTGAGAACCAGTCTGTACACTGTTGAGATCTGGGAAACTGAGAACATAGCCTGACCACAGCAAAACAGGCTGATTGTAATCTGTTTAATTTTAAATTTTGAAACCCCACCCTGTTCCCGCGCGAGGTCTCTGTCAGCAAATAGCTAACTGCCACGTCTGCTTCTGTTCAACGCTTGCTTGCTTGTCCCTTTATAAGAACTTAGCTGTAAGTGCTCGCGCAGCTCTCATCTGCAGCTCTCTGGGCACCGTGTCTCCGGACACCCCAAGAGTTTGCCCCTGCGCAGGTTAAGCTTGGCCAATAAAATAAGATCTAAACCCTGAAAGGTCTTTGAAAATTATTCTCGCGTCTGGTGAGATAACATACACCATTCTTACTTTGCACTGGTGTGCAGGACATCTGATTTTTTTAGAGGAAGATGAGGACATTTTTTTAACCCTTACTCAAGAATATGTTTATTGATTTTAGAGAAAGTAGGAGGGAGACATAAAGAGAAGAAACATCTATGTGAGACAGAAACATCAATTGGTTGCTTCCTGCACATGTCCCAGTAGGAGATCAAACAAACAACCTTTTGTGGTACAGGTCAACACTCCAACCAATTGAGCCACCTGGTCAGAGTGGAAGATGAGGATATTTTATTAAGGTAGAATTTCTTTTTAAGAGTTTATTTATTTATTTTAAGAGAGGGAATGGAGAGGGAAAGAGGGAGAGAAACATCAATGTGTGGTTGCCTCTTATGTGCCCCCTACTGGGGACCTGGCTGGGAACCTAGGCATGTGCCCTGAGTGGAAATTGAACCAGTGACTCTTTGTTTTGCAGGCGGGCACTCAATCCACTGAGTCACACCAGACGGTGCTAAGGTGAAATTTTTTTATGTGGAGGCAGCCTGAACATAAGTGGAAAGAAAGGGGGTTGGAGTAAGACTCAGAAGTCTTGCCCTGCCATTGATGTAGCTATGGGAACTCAAGAAAGTCATCTAGCCCAACTAGATGACATTTTTCTCATCTATGAAAAAAAAAGATGATCAAGCCTTTACAGCCAACTTGGTTCAGTTAGGTAAGTTGATTGATTCATTCGATAGTTTTTTAGGATTGGGAATATTTCAAATAAGCATGAGACAAGGTCCCTGCTCTCATTCTAATGTGCATAACTAAGTACCAAAATAATAAATAGGGAGTAAATAGTATGCAGATAAATAAACAAAAGAGAAAGGGAGGGGTAATTGCTTCAGAATGAGGGTGAGGTAGAGGATCGGGCAGATTTCTGGACTGAGTAGGTTGTTGAGTAAAATGGGGAAAGCCTAGAGAATGAAGAGGTTTACAGGGATCAAGAATTCTATTTTAGTTGAGACACATTAGGTTTGCACTGTCTTAAATATCCAAGGAGGGACGTTACCTGGATAGTAGGATATAGGAGTTTAAAGTTCTGTAGGCAAGTCAGAGCTGGAGCTAGAAATAAAGAAATTAGTCACTACAGAGGAGGTATTTGAAGCCATGGGGCTGCATGAGTCACCTTGGGAGAGAGAGGATATGCAGGGGCTGAGTCCTGGAGCTGCCAACATTTAGAGGATGTTGAGGGAGAGGATCCTGCAAAAGAGATGAGAAACAGCTGTCACTGTGGCCCAAAGAAAAGCAGAAGAAGGCAAGAAAAGAAGGGAGCATCTGACCAGGAAGAGTGAGAGGCCAACTAGGAGGCCAAGTAATCAGTTCAGAAAAGTGACCCTGAATCTAACAACACAGGAACAGTCTCATGAAGCAGTTGTGTGGAATGGAAACATACTTTAAAAACCACAGGCTGCTTTTGGTGCTTCTCAAAAGGAGCATTTGGGCAGAAGAAGTACCCAGGGAGAGCTTATTCCAAATACACGTGCTTGGATCTCAGGCCCTGATCAACTGAATCCATACTTTGGGGTGTTTAGAAAGCCTCTGATGCAGCCTTAATTAAGTGCCACCATGTTACTCAGTTGTAACTTATTGTTACTGTCATCTTCATGTCCCACTCCCAAGTTTATTCTGTGTCACATTCACCCTTCTCGAAGAGGTCTTATGAACATTATCCTGGGCGGCCAGCTGATGCTCTTATCAGCAGACACACTGATAATATATAACAATCTCGTTCAGCAACCCTTCTGTCATATTTTACATAAAAGAGTTCTTTGCATTGTGCAAATACCTTTGGAGCTTTGGAACTAACTGAATAGGTCACAGTTAAGTGCTGCAGAGATCTCTGAACAGATTTGTGAAATTTCCATCCTCAAACATGAGTTCTAGTTGGTTTAGATGAGAAAATTGCTAGGTAACAAAAAAGGCCCAATGGTCACCTTTCAAGGCATAGCAGACAGGCATGTTCCCACCCATGGCATGTAGCCACTAGTGACCTTGCACAAGGCTTGCTCATTACTCCTCTGCTCTTCCTGCAGCTCTGTGACCTTGGACTTTGTTTCATATTCTTCCATTTTAGAGGCTCTAGGTAAATGAGAAGTTGTGGACATGGTAGAATAGTGAAGGGAATGTTTTTTAAAGACCTCAGAAATGCTTTATTAAAAATACAGTTTTGAAAGTAACTAATAATTGTCTGACAATTGCTTTTGAGGAGTCTGTTGAACCTCTGGGAAAATGATTATGAACACATTATTATGTCAATTACCACACAAATAATCAAATGGCCTCCTTCTCCCACTCAAACACCTGGATATGGCTCAGGAGGGCTGTCACGGGAGCCTGCTCGGCTGTGATATCTTTATTAATGAGCAAGAAGCAGAGGTAAACATTGTGCTAATTAAATCTACTGTGGATACTAATCTAGAAGGCACGGTTAGCCAGGAGGAAGCACAGATGCCACACTAACTCACTCTGATCTTTTAAGTATGTAGAATGAGAACAACAAAAATGAGTTTTGACAATAGAGAGTGAAAATGAGAGAGAAAATATATGAGAAGCATAGCTTATTGGAAAGATCATAGGAAGAAGGCAACACCAATGATCATCATTATAGTTCACCAGGAACACTGAGTTAGCATGTCTGTGCCCACAGATAGGATCCCCAGAGAAGACTGGAATATTAGCTGGAAAATTAGTTTTCAAGGACAGAAAAGAGGAAGGCAGGTGGTTTGAGACTATGCTTACAGAATGAGGGCAGTTGGGATCCAGTCGACTGGGTCCTACTAGAAAAAATAGTGGCCAGTTGAAACAGCCTCCCTTAGTGGGAGAAGCTAAGGAGCAATTGAGAAAAAGGAAAATTGATGTAAGACCTCTTTGCCTCAGGGTCCTGGGGATAAGTGGTTAACAGGAGCCTTGTTGAGAGAGGTTGACACTAATATAGGGTGATTTTGCCCAAGAAGGAAACAGCGGAAATGCCTTCACCTCCTTGGTGGTGTCAGCCACTTTTCACCTTTTCCAAAGCTGCTGCCCCCTTTAGTATTATTCCCTTTTCCTGTTAGCTCCTGGACTGGTCTCAAGAATGAGTGTGAAGAACATTCACAGGAACCTGGAGAATTAACCTCTTGTCTGCTCCTACCAGTGCCTATTAGGCCCAAGGAGACAAGGCCCATCTGATGCATTGGCAGAGGGTTGGGAGAGATGAGGACACCCGCCCTGAAGTGGACCACTGTGTTCAACCTCTTTGGACCTGGGAGTGGGACCCATAAGAAAGACCCGAGTCCTGCCCAGTAATGAGTCACCTTCATTCACTCAGTGCAATTTTATACACATATATTGGGCAACTGTTACTGCCAGGGTCTAAGTCAAAATCTTGGGACATAAGGCAACAGGAAGAACAGGCATATCAACAAACCATGTGAATAGGGGAAGGTAATCTCAATAAATTGTCTATATCCCAAGGGTGTTATGGCACTAAGGAAGGTGCACACCATTCATCATTGGGGCCTGAGGGCAGTTAGAGAAGGTTCATAGAAAAGACACTCAATCCGGGTTCTGAAAACCAAGTAGGAGAATTTCCCAGGACATGTGTTGGTGAGAAAGAAAGGCTGGGGGAGATGGGAAAAGTGGGAGAAGCAAAGCATTACAGAGAGTAGGAAAAGCATGTGCAAAGGCACAAAGACATCTCATGGTAAGGTATGCTAAGTAGGCTACGGGGTTTTGGAATACCTGAAGCATAAGGAACAAACGGCAGACATTACTAGTGTTCAACAGTACCTGGTTCTCCTTTCTTTCCTGACCTTGTGAGACACTAAACTTCCCGCCCCCTTTGTGGGCATGAGGAGCCACAAACTAGCTCTGGCCAATTAAATGCTAGTGGAAGTGATGCATGCCACCTGCATGCACAGGCAGTGGAAGCCTCCTGTGAGTCTCCAGTGTCTCTTCTCTTCTGCTTGGAGGATCGGCATTGAAAGGACAGAGCCACAGGCAGGGGATTTGGGAGCAAGTTTTCTGTGTTAAGGAGTTGAAGACTCTGGGCCATGGAGTGATGTGAAAGGTGTTTTAAACATGAGAGTGACATGATCAGGCTTGGGGGCTGGATGGAAAAGTTGTGACTGAGGGCCAAGGCCAGTGAGGAGATGATGGAAGGAGCTGAGTAACTAAAGGATTGAACTAGACCATGGCAGTGAAGTGGGAAAACATTGTTATGGTAAAACTAAGAGGACTTAGTGGTTTAGACGAATGGAGAAAAAGAGGAGGAAGAATGAATATAGAATGACTCTTTGGTCTTTAGCTTGGGTGGCTGTATGAATAATCTCATCATTAACCGGAATTCAGGATGGCGGACAGGTTTGGGTGACAGATCACTTAACATTTTCCCCCCTATCAATCTCTGGAAGACCTTAGTGCTACACCCAGTAAAAGGTTTCGTCCACAGGTTCTGGTTTTCAGGCTCTTCCTCTACAGTGTTTCCCAGCCACAGCCTAGGCCCAGCACCAAAGCAGAATCGTTCCCAATGAGTTTTAACGGCCCTGATGAGATATCTCTCCAGAGGGATGAGCTATGAAATCAGGGTCTATTCAGCCTTCTCACAGCACACTTGTGGCTTCTTGTGAAGTCATATCACTAGTAACAGCAAATATAATGACAGAACCTGTTAAACTCCAAAACCTTGAAAGACACCATAAACCAAGAGGAGAATCAGGTGTGATATTCAGCCCAGAAGAGCCACCCATAATTGTCATGGTACAGGAATCTCCTGGCTAGTGATTTAGGACCTAATGACCATCAAAAGCCATGAGGTAGTGGTTTTTGCAGATGTTACTGGATTATCCAGCTCCTCTCCCCCATTTCAACAGGTGTTTGGAATCCTATGGCTAAACTGGGGGGTCCTGCTTATTATATGGAACAATCATATACCAAACCTAAGAATCTAGATGCTGCTGCCAATAACAGTAATAACAAACATTCTTTGAATATTATCTTAACATAAAGAGGTACCCAGCACCTGGGCTCTGTGGTCAGCCTCTGGACTTACAGGTGGATGGTGCATTCTAGTCCTAGAACTGGCTGTCTTGATTAGCACAGGGTTCCAGCCAGATACCCTGGCAGGTTGCACTGGGAGTGTGTGGGGGAGGGGGAGGGGGTATTTCTAGGAGAGAATGATGTAAGGATCAAAACATCCAGTCAGAAACAGGTACATGGGGGAGAGGGACAGGAAGGAAGAGCAAAAAGGTGCCACTTGGTGCTCACACAAGTACCATGTGGTTGCCATGAGCCGAAATGCTATATTCCAGCCTCTGTTCACTGAAAACATAGGCTGACTTGGCCTTTCTCTTGCAGGTTTGCCAATAGAAGAGGCCTGAGACCAAGGGAGATTGGATATCAGCATCTGTGGCCAACCAGGGCAAGGTGAGCGGGGTCAAATGATGACCTCTGGGACCTCAATGAGAAAAACAAATCCACAGTGAAGCTAACGATCCACCCCAACACCTTGCTAGAGCCCCTTCCTTAGAATAAGAAATACATGGCAATGGTATGGGGAGGGATGTGAGGACTACCAGCATCTTGGAGCTAGCCTGCTTGTGCTCTGCGCGTCCCACCCCTGCAGGTTTTGGCCTCAGTGCTGCAGTTAAGAGCAGAAGTTAACTTCACTGCTTACGTAATGTTTGAAATAAAGCTCTCACTTACCCTCTCTGGACCTTGTGTTTTTCAACTAAATTGCAGATAACAAGACCTGTCTCATAGAATTATTGTCATGAGGATTAAGTAAGATACATAAGGTAAATGGGGGTCCCCATTGCCACAAATTCACATACGGAACGGGGGTCCTGGCTGGGTGGCTAAGTAGGTTGGAATGTTGTCCCATACACCAAAAGGCTGTAGGTTTGATTCCCCAGTCAGGGCACATACCTAGGTTGTGGGTTTTATCCCTGGTTGGGGTGCATAGGGGAGGCAACTAATTGATGTCTCTCTCTCCCTTTCTTTACTTTCCTCTCGCTCTAAAATCAATAAACTTATCCTCAGGTGAGGATTAAAAAATAATAAAAAGTAAAAAATAAATAAAAAATGGAGAATGGAAGCCCCTACCTGGGGCAGCTTATGAAAGAAGAACTTGACAACCAAATGTAGGAAGGAACTGGTGCCCATGGAGTTGGGCTGTAAGGCCTTTACACTGCTAATCTCCCCACTACAAATCCCTATGATAAGCTTTGTCAGGACGGGCACACAGGGGTACTGACTGGCTTGGGGTTTTCTTTCTCTCTCAGTTGCTATGAGTGAGTCCCACATCTGTGATGAATTTTATACTTAGAACTATCAGCCCACCAGGCTCAATGCAATGTAAATATTATCTCTGGCTACAAAACGAGATCTCATAGAAGCTCGTAAATGTCCCAAGGCTTCTGAGCCACTCTGAGAGGGACATTTCTGCTCATACCCATCGCCCCTGGCATGTGCTTGTAACGCCAAACTGAACTACAGTTTCAAAGTGGAGAAGGAAAGCAGGAGGCCCGAGTTATCTGAAAACCTCACTGATTCACTAGCAGTCAAGTTTTCCAAAGATCAAGTGTAGCACAATTTCCCAGATGTTGATATTTATAAATAGCCCAGGACAGTGAGGAGCACGCAGCAGGCAGTCAGACACGGTTCAAAATGGAACTGCTAGGAACAGGAATCTGGCCATATCTACCGCAACTACAGCTTCATTCGCCCTTTGACCCCGTCACTCCACTTCTAGGATTCAACCTCCAAGACACACTGGAAAAATTTCTAGATGACGTACGTATGTGTAGAAGTATTCACTCAGCACAATATGTAAGAGGCAAAGACTGGAAACAACCCAAATGTCCTTACACAAGGAATTGGCTGAATAAACTATGTCACACACTTACTAGTGAAGGCTGTGCAGCTGTCAATGAGAATGAGAAAGGTCTTCATAAACTGCTATGAAGTGATCCCCAGGATACACACACTATATATATAAAACATACACATATACATATCAGTATATGTGTGTATATGTGTATATATAGGTGTATATGTACACACACACCCACACACACATTAAAATATATATTACCATGGAGGAAGAGAGAGGACAGAAGGAAGTTGAGTTGAATAAGGACTAGACCTCTCTGAATGCACTTTTTGTAGTTTGATTTTAGAACCAGTAAATGTTATGTGCAATTTAAAAATAATAACTAAATAAAAGTAATGACTTAAAATGAACAGGAAGCAACCTACTTATTTATATAGTTGATAGCATAATCACTTGTAGGAAGCTTATTTCAAGTAATATAAACCACAGTATTTTCACTACAGACCCCTAGCAAGACCTAGCTCAAGGACAAAAAGAACCACAAAGATATCAAGAAACCTTGCTCTGCATGCAGTGGGCTTGTTGTAGGGGGTTGATGTTATTTTGAAAATAGAATAAAACAAACATGTTTGTTCTAATCACATTTGGAAGGAACCAAGATTTGCAATATAAGGAAATAAAACATAGACCTATAAATGAATAAAATCAAGGAATTAAAATAAATACCCATTATTCTTACTTCAAAATTGAAAATATCAGTATAAACTCATGATTTACTTTTCTTTTCTAAAAATCTGATATTTCCTAGTGATATTCACTGAAAAGATTTAGAAGCAATGACAACACAATAACAACGAACACCCTACTTCCCAGACTGTAGTCTGTAGATGCCATTTCCCGCTAAAAGGAACAAGGGCTCCTTGAGCTAGAACATCTTGTCATGCCTGAAAGCAAGGAAGCTATCAAAGATTACTGTGATCACATCAAAATGACATAGTAGCCAACCTGAAGGGGCCCCCACCTCCCAAGGTTGAGACAGTCTGATCATCAAAAGAAAGAAACATATTGCAGCGGATTAAAATACATCAAATACAGAAAAGCTTCTGGGTTCATAGCAATACTCCACACGCCTTCCATGCCTCCCCCACTACCACAATAGGCAAAACTTCCTTATTCCCCTTTGGAAGTGTCCAGATCACCAACTCAGTCCTTGGAAAATTGACAAATAAAGGAATCAAGTAATCTTACCTTTTTCATAAACAAACTGTACCTGTTGGCAACCAAATAGTTGTTATGGGAAAGTTCTTTACAGAAGAAACACAGGTAGGAAGCCCAATAGGGATGATAAAATTGGGAACTTTCCAAGCTATAAACCTTAACAAAATAATGGTTTAAGGCAACAATCACCAAGGGCTGCTGAAGCCATTAGGGTTCAAGGTTGTTGGGGACAAATCAGGTTGACACCAGCTGAATTCTGTAAGGTATGGATCAGGTTGACATCACCTAAACCCAAAGATCAAGGTTAAATGAAGCAAGTATTATGGGTATCTTGATGAGCTAGAAATGGAAGTATACGGCATCACTTATGAAGCATGCAATATATCCTGCTCCTCCCTCAAAAAGCAAAGAAGCCGAACATAATCAAACTCTAGATCTAACTCACAGTTCATAGAAGAACATATTAAATGACATCACATGCGATTTAATCAGAATTATTAAGTACATGGGAAATTCTACAGATCAAATGACCCAATTTAATCCAGAAATAAGTGACTCTTTAAGTGACACTTTGTAAAAAATAAGTGAAACAATTATAGATGAAGTGAGATTTAAAACTATACCAAATATAGTGACTCTTGTTGAATGATATACAAATGTTAATTATACTATTCTTCCAAGTTCTCTGAAGGTTTGAAAATTTTTCTCTTATAAAAATTAAATCAAAGGGAGAAAAAGACATATAAGCCAAATATGCTGTGTGGCTCTTGTTTGGACGCTGATTTGAACAAGCCAATTTAAAAAGATGTATTTCAGACAACCATGGAAAATGGAACATGGGCTTTACTGGGAATTACTGTTAATGTTGTTGGGTCTGATGATTGTACTGTGATTATGTTAAGTATTAAAAATATACAACAAAGTAGTAGTAGATGAAAAACTATAGAACAAAGTAGTAGTAAATGAAAAGGCGTTCATCTAGGGCTAAAGCCCTGAGGTACAGGACCTGTTAGAGCTAGTGTTTGGGCTCAAGTCCCAGTTCCTCCACTCTACCTGGGAAAACCTGAGTGAGTGTCTCAGGCTCGCTTAACTCCATTTTACACATACCACCCATTTTGTAGGACTGTGAGAATTGAATGAAATAATATTTATGACAGTGCCTACCACAATTTATATTTAACATATTTTTATTTAATGTAAAGGGTTATCCCTTACAGTTGGGTCTCCATTTAACCAATACCAATATTTTTTAATCTAGTGTCATGATAGACTTTCAAGCATTCACTACAGGCTAATGACAAAGTTATTCCTTATATCACATGAGCCCAGGTCACCTGTAAAAGGCAGAAATCAAGGGGAGACTTAAAGAAATGGGCAGTCCCATGCTGGTCCTATCAGTCAGGTGGTCAGATTAAATTAATTCATACATGTAGAATGCTTAGAATGGTGCCTGGTTTATGGCAATATTATATAAGTATTATTACTATTATTATGGTTATTGTTACTACTACTACTATTATAAATGACTTAGCAGAATACAAGCCAACTTCAACTTCTGCAAGTTCCTCCTTCTTTTGTTTCTCTGAACTACCTACCTCTCAGGTACTGAGGTGACAACCTATAAATCAATGTATTTTTCCTAGGTGTAGAAAAGATGACTCAATCTCTTAGTTCACAGGTTCTGCTCTTGTCTTGGGCTTGAGCCATTTTGAGTTTCCATTTTGACTGCATTATCACTAATGGGTCTTTGGCTCTCATAGTTAACAAGTGCCTTGACCCATAATGATGAGGAAATCAATGGCCCCATGGGGTCCTCCCTCCAGCCTCATCCTGCTGCCCCAAGGGAAGTCTGGTCCTCACTGCAGCCAGTGCTAATCAGGGAGAGAGACATAAGTCCTTTTCTGATGCACTGAGGAGTTCTCAGAGAGCAGCTTGAGCTAACTACCACCCTGGGAAGTCTGCCAGTTTTGCTAGATTTCTATGTGTTTCGAATTCTTCCCCTGACCATGGCTGCACAGCATAAGTCTCCAGGTAACATGTACTCAGTGAATTGCTCTGTGAGTGGTCACTCAGGCTTGAAGATGCTCCGAACAAAGAATGTGGACTCAGAAATATGTCCTACAGGAGGGCACTGTGACATTGGTAAAAGTTTGCACCCTGAAGCAAACAAGTCAGCAACAAGACCTGTGATTCTGGGGCCACATCAGCCGTGATGTAAAACATTCCATTGTCTTTACCTCAACCTGAAATTGCAGGAACTTCATTCAGGCCCCTAGGACCTGCTGCTGCCTCAGCTACTCCCCGGTTTCCCAGGCCGTGTCATACAGTCTCACAATGCCAGCCACCTCTGCAGCGTGGTGACCATTACCAGCCTCTCTCTGGGTTCCACAGTATCTGCTGAGAGGCCTCTGGTGCTCACCCAGAGGGGTGATTCCAACGTCAAAACATAAACTCCCCAAGCTTACTCTCCTATTTCCCTGGGTCCTGAGTCTGATGCTGTCTGATCCTCTGATGTCACATTGTTTTAAATTAACAAGGACCTAAAAATAATAGATAGATAGATAGATAGATAGATAGATAGAAAGAAAAACAGATCAGGTGAAGGATGATGTTGCTGGCTGGTTATTGGTTTGAGAAAGACGTGCAGGCAAAGTGACCTGATGGCTATGTCCAGGAGTCACTGGGCCGCATTGGCCAGTGTTGATTTGTGAAGTCAGCTCAGGGCTTAGATTTCAAGGAGAGAGGTCAAGGACTGACAAAGAACTTTGAAACAACACAAGGACATCTTAATCTGATCCAAATGGCAAGGAGTAGCCCTCTGCTGAGAGAAACCCAGCAGGAGCTATAAGCCTCCTGGGGTTAAAGTTACCTGGGTTGTCTGCCCTGCACCCATCCTCAAAGAATGGCTTAATCTCTTACCACGCAACCACCTCACACACCCACCCATCAGGACTTCACACACCCACCCGTTTCATAGCCGAAATCACAGCACCCAAATTCTAATCCCCACTCTGCCACTTACAGGTATGTCTTTGGGCTTGTCATTTAAACTCTCCAGGCCTCGATGGCTGCATCTGTTTGTTGTTTTAAAAGATAATAATCGTCCCTTCCTTGGAGTATTGTTTGGGACATCATCTGCATGTAGCATACTTGGCACAAAGCCTGGCACACAGTATATGTTCAATAAATATCTTCCATCATCATCACCACCACCCTAGCATTTGATTACCCCCCAAATTCTAGACATTTTTGTATGTGATAGTAAGAAAGCCCCACATGGTCTATTCTCTTCATCAGTTTAATATTGTTCAGGAGCCAACATTAAATAGAAAGGTATTCCAATATTTAGTCACATTTCCTGAAGAACATTACTGAGATTCCAGTCCATGCACCACCGACCGCCAGTCGTCTGCAAACCCCACCTCCAGTCTGCCTGGTTCCCTCACTGCTCCAGCTGCCCAGAGCCTCTGCCAGGCTGCTCACCGCCCCAACTCTCTCCCACATCCGTGAGTCCCCCTTCTCCTCCCCCAACCCTTACCTCTTTTGCGACCTGTGCAACCTCTCTCAGTCTCTGAACCCTGTTCTTCACAGAAGATGTAGACCAGAGCTGGTTGGCAAAGAAGAAATTCCCTTTAGGCAGGAGCCTGGGGGGTTCCCTAGTGAATAAAAATAATGTCACTGGACATGTATGTAGTACCTTTGTGTATATTTGCTTTTCATCTTTTCATCTTCTCATCTAAATGAGTGGGTAAAGGCAATATTCTCTTTAGTGGGCAAGTGGAAAAGACAGAAAAACTCAGAATAGCCAACAGCTTATTAAGTCTTGGCCCCAGGAATTGGACGGCATGGCTGTGTCCTGTGCCCTAGGACCCAGGATGGGCATTTAACCCTAGCCGAAGTCCATCAGGGAATTCGTGGGGATCCTTAGACTTAGGACCAAGCACGTGTTTGGAAGCCGAAACTATGGACTGTAACACTTGAAAACTTTTTATTGAATCATGTTTGTTTTGACATGAAGATCAGTCAGTCGGCAGCAAAACGTAAGTGTGAGGACAAATAGAAACAGCAGCCAGAAAGTGTCCCCCTGTCTTCTGGGTCCCTCCATCTGGGGCTTCCGGAGACCCTCAGTGATAGTTCTGCTCCTTTAAAAAATCATTTCCTCTTGGCAGGCGTGGAGTGGAGCTGTGTTTCTGGCCCTTACAACAGAGACATCTGAACCACTCCCTTGGGTTGAGACATGGCCTTAAACAGACAAGGGGTTATGGCACGCAGGCCTTAACTGTAGGCCACAGTGAGGGATGAGAGTGCGGCTCAAGGCAGCTATGAGCAAGAAAAGACCTCAAGCTTTCTCGAACATGAGAAGTGGTGGCCAGCGACTTCATCTGTGGGGCTGGAAAAAACCCCAATTTATTCACATGCTCAGCAGAAGCCACATTGAGATGCACAGGGAGGAAAGACAGGCCTGGGAGGTCAGTGAGAAATCGCACATTTAGAGTCAGGGCTCAGGCTGTCTCCCCTCCCTCCACCCACCAGCCCTGCGCCAGGCTCCGCCGAACAGATCCTCTCCATTTTCGCCTTTCTACCTCTGCCCCAGCCACTGGCCCCGGCGAGCATTTCCCCGCCTGGGGCAGTGCCAAGCCCTCCGCCCATCAAAACTTGACTTCGTGCTTTCCACCCTGCCTTTCCCAGCCACTGGGTGACCCCTTGGTATTTTCACAGGTGGGCCAGGCACAGGGCTTCCTTTGAGCCCAAGCTCAGAGTGGCCTCAGACATCGCGTTCTACTGTGTCTTGTGGCCTCCTGAGCGTGCCCACCTGCCCAAAACCCTGGGGTCTCCTGAGGGAGCCACACGCCTGCCCCTCTTGCCAGAGTCGTCTGATTTGAATGTGAGATTCCAGGGCTGCAATGGGGAACTCACTTTTAAAGCCACTTCCAAACGTTGCTATCTTTAGTTCAATCTGGGGCATGTTGTGAGTAATAGTCATTATTCCCGTAGGTGTTACTATTAATTATAAAGTTTCCAGTATAGGGAAAATTAGTTTGACAATATGCCTCTGTTTAAAGATTCAGTCAAGCAGTACTAGCCGACTCTACAACTGAGGTCACCAACAGGAGTAATAATTTTTAAAAAATAATGCTGCCAAGGTACATTTTTAGACGTTATAGTTTAGACTATTTTTTAGAGCAATTTCAGGTGCACAGCAAAACTGAGTGGAAAGCAGCATTCCTACATACCCCACCCCCACAGCCTCCGGCTACCAACCTTCCCCACCACAAGGCTCCCCAACTGAAAGTTTGTTTCAGTGGATGAGCCTACATGGACATATCACACTCACCCAAAGTCCTGGTGTTGTAGATTTCATGGATTTACAGGAGGGTGTAATGGCATGTATCCACTCTTATCGCCATCATGCAGAAAAATCTCACTGCCCTGAAACTCCCCTGTGCTTCATCTGTGCACCCCTCCCTCTCTCCAACCGCCTGGCAACCATTGATCTTTTTTCTTTCCCTATGGCTTTGCCTTTTCCAGAATGTTGTTTACTCAGAATCATACCAAAGGTAGCCTTTTAAGATTTGCTTCTTGAGAACATTTTGCTCAGTGAAATAGGCCAGTCAGAGAAATACAAATGCCATATGATCTCACTCATATGTAGAATCTAATAACAAACTGAACTAACAAGGAAAATGGGGACAGACTCATAGATGGAGAGCAGGATGAGAGCTGGGGGTGGGGAGGTGAGGGGTGGAGGGATGGAGCAAAAAGGACAAAGGACTCATGGACACAGACAACAGGTAGTGAGAGGGGTATAAGAGGACCAAATTGTAATGGAAAAAATACAATAAAGGCTACAAAAAGATTTGCTTCTTTCACTTGGTAATAAGCATCAAAGATTCCTCCATGTCGTGTGTGTGTGTGTGTGTGTGTGTGTGTGTGTGTGTGTGTGAGAGAGAGAGAGAGAGACTTCATAGCTCATTTTTTAAGTACTGAATGATAGTGCAATGTCTGGGTATACCTCAATTTACTCATCCATCTACCTGCTAAAGGATATCTTGGTTGCTTCTGAGTTTTGGCAATTGTGAATAAACATGCTATAAAATTGGTGTGAGGGTTTTCATGTGGACTTGTTTTCGACTCCTTTAGGTAAATATCAAGGAGTGTGATTGCTGGGTCATATAAGAAGAGTGAGCTCAGTTTTAATAAATGACTTTAATACACATTGTATAGTTTTATCTTCGGAGTAAAAACTCTAGTGTCACTGGGGTAAATCTCAGATTTTGTAGTTTAGCAGACCAAGACTCCAAGAGGTGAAGTGACTTCCCTAAGGTCCCCAGACTAAACCACAAATCTCCCAACTGAGATGAGAAGTTCTTCTTTAGCTGAATCGCTGTCCCTGGCAATTCTTGGCCCTGTCAGATAGCCCTCTAAGCTGGCTCCCTCTGTCATGCACTTCTCAGGCTGGAATTTCTAGAAGGCGGTTCAGTGAAACCCACTGCTCTCCTGTCTCTCAGGGGTCACTCATAGCAACTCTTGCCCGTTGCTTACTGCTCCCTCTCCACTCCACACCTGCCACCCCAGCTTTGGAGAAATAAGAGAGTGTCTTCTTCTTGGCTAGGGGAGCTGCTGGCCCAAGGCTTATAATTGATTCAGACCACAGTTAACACATAGGTAGAAAATCGCTTGCCCAGACCACAGTGTTGTATAGGCTGTGGATGCCCATGGTGTTCTCTCCCTGTTAGAACCTGTGTGGTGCTGGGGAGGAAGGCCAGGCAGCAGATAGAGAACAGCAGCCCACAGCCACTCTGCACTGGATGGCAATAGAGGGGAAGTTTGAGCCTCGTTTCCGCCTTGAAGGACAAACACCTACGGCAATAGGCAATCAGTTGTCTTGTGAATTTCTTTCTTTTTCTTAAAAAAAGAACTTTCTTTTAAGCTGTGTTCTTTTGGCAATTATTTGTTTAAAATAATTTCTTCAGAATTGCCTGTTTATAATCCCCCAAATGCAGTACTTTGTGTTTCCTGTACAGCTCATCCTCTTCGGGGGACAGAGAGAAACCACACTAATAAGGACAATGCACATTTTGTTGTTCTCTTTACAGTGTGTGTGTGTGTGTGTGTGTGTGTGTGTGTGTGTGTGTGTGTGTGTGTACAAATTACTTGGAACCTGGGAATTTTCTTTTTGGTATGATAGAAGGGAAATTGCTAGTGGTGTGATTAGGATTGTGTTTTCACAGTTATGGCTGAGATCAGTTTATTCAGTCTGAGCAGCTATTGGGAAATAGGAGGGAGGGGCTACAGGGGGGCCTAGTCATTTGTTCCTTCTCCACTTCTTGATTTCTTTATATTCCTTGCAGTAAGGAGATAGACACAAAAGAAAGCAACATAATGGTTTTTAAACATTAAGCATCAAGATATGTCGATCACTAAGATGAGGGTGGTGAATGCTTGTAATGTTCTCTTTGAAAAGGCCCTGCAGTAATTCAGAACTCTTAGAAAGCAAGAACAGCGACAATGACTGGCCAACCCTGACAAGGCTCATCAGTCCTCATGACCACGCATCCTTCCAGCCTGTACACACAGCACTGGCCTGTACCCCAGGAGGAGCAGTGGGCATCACATTTCTAGTGATACGGATTCATCAGGGCCAGTGATACAGGCACGAGGCTCCTGTTTGTCTCTGCTGGGGGCTGCAGTGGGGAAGAATTAATGGCCAGCTCCTTCATCCAGGGGTCCAGGTCTCTATGGACTCAGCAGGTAAAGAAAGGGCTGAGCAAGAGAATCTGGGAGATCTGGGAGGACTTCATGGTAGAAGTGACTTTTCTGTAGGGCTTTAGTAGGGAGAGGCTATGTGAAGAAGACAGAGAGGTGGTATAGAAAAGACGGAGAGGGCTTATGCTCTGGCTGGGCACACATCACTGGAGGAGGGGAGGAACATGCAAGGCTGGCTGGATTGGGGCGTAAAACAGGCCGATGATGGTCTTGGGGAAACTAGCTTGCTCAAATGGAGTGGGATGGGGGACGGTAAGAGCACTGACATCCATACTAGGTGAATAATTATTTCCTTTTTAGCCCACAACCTCTACCACTTGAAATACCATATTTTTAGGGCTATAAGACTCACCAGACCATAAGACACACCTAGGTTTTAGAGGAGGAAAATAGGGGGAAATTTTTTGAAGCAAAAAGTGTGGTAAAATATTTAATAACCTGTGACCCTGCTCCACCCCCCCACAGTGAGTCAGGTAAGCTACATTTGTACTATAAGATGCACCCCCATTTTCCTCCCAAATTTTGGGGGTGTGTCTTATAGTCTGAAAAATATGGTACTTTGCAAATGGTAAAGTAAAATTTTTATTAATGCTGTTGCTATTAGCCAAGTGTGTTTGTGTGTTTTTTGTTTTTTCAAAAGAAGTGCAGTGGGATTTTCTGCACTTCTTCATGTTTTCTTCCACTGAACAAGAAAAATATCTTATATTCAACTGTGGCCAGAAATGGAACTCACTGAATCAAGAATGCTTGCCCCCTACCTCTACGAAGTTTTAAAATGTTTTTAAAACCTTTACAAATATAAGAATAATTCTATGAGAGAGCCTTTCAGGGTGCTCATATTAATGCATATTTATTTCAACAGATATTTACTCAAGCTTATCATCATGAAGTGCACTGCTGGATGCTGGGAATATAGGCACCCAGGGGTTAGAGTAGGAGTCAAGACATGCAGCTAGCTTCAGTGGACAGGACCACACTCTAGGGTGTGGCCCTGACCTTGGAGGAGCCACCCCGCAAACTCCCCCTCTCCCAGTCCTTCCCCACGGCTATAAACACACCCCAGGCTCTCCCTGTAGGAAAGAAAATTCCTCCTAGTCCCTCACTATTGACTCTTCACCCCTCCTACTATTGACTTTCTTCACCCCTCAGCCTCTGAAAAATGGAGATAATGCCCATCTCACAGAGTTGTGAGAATTTAATAATTGAATGGATGCCAAGTAGTCAAAACAATGTCTGGCACATAATAAGCACCCACTAAATGTGAGCTATTATTATTAATTCAGACTTAAGAGGGGGCAGAAAGTTCGTTCACTTACTCAGTCCATCCGTCTTGAGCCAAAACCTATTTTGTGTCTACTGGCATAGAAATGGCATATATTAAAAAAATTTAAGTGCTTGGCTGACCGGTCCGTGGGAGCCCATGAGCACTGGAGTGACTGGGGAACCCCATCTGTGCCACCAGATAGCCTGGCTCATCTCTCTGTTCTGGAGTCACCACATCCCTTCTTCCAAGGACCAACAAGTATGAAAATGGACTCATTTGGATACGTAAACATGGCTCCACCACCTTGCACAATTACATCAAGAGTACAACTAGAATGTAGAACCACCATCACTCAGAACCATCAGAAATCAAGCTGAGTGGAAATCTGACAACCACGGAATTAGGTAAACTACATCCATCCACGCTGGTAGGAGTGGAAATGTGGAACAGGCTGGTCCCACATCCACGTGTGGTGGCTAAACGTTCAGAATGAGTATCCTAGGAGTGAGGAGTCCCAGCCCCAAACCAGACCCCCAGCCCAGGGTTTCAGTGCCAGGAAGTTCCCAAAACTTCTGCCTACAAAAACCAGTGGGGACTGAGTCAGTGGAAGAAACTTTTGGAATCCCAAGCAGTTCCCCTTAAAGAACACACACATACACAAACTTACTCAGACTCACTTCCTCTGAGCTCCAGCACTGGGATAGTGGCTTGAAAAACACCAGTGGCATATGGGAGGAACTAAAGTGTCTGTCATCCACGTAAGCAGAGGCCATTGTCCCTTTTCTGAACCCTCCCCCCACAGAGCCCCAGAGAAGGCAGGCGAGTACCATATCTCAGGCTCCATCAGCTTGGCTAACACTATATGCTCTGCCCTGGAGATCTGTTGAAACTCCATCCCACACAACTTACGAGCCCACTCAAGCTGCTTTTCCATAGGACTGGCTGGTCTTGGCTCATGCTTCATAACTTCCTTAATCCTCTCAAATAAGCAACAGCTGGCCCCAATGAGCCCCCAGCCCACAGACCTCTTGCTAAATAGCCCCAGGCCCAGCACTAGCAGCAGCCTGCCTAGATTCACAGCTTGGCTTCACCTGTGGATCTCCAAGTCTGCACAAGTAGCAGCCATCTCAGATTGCTTTAGAGATCATGCAGAGTGGACCCTTGGAGAAAACAGGTGAGGTCTGACCGTGGCTGCACCACCTGGGAAACTCCAGAGCCTGTATACCCAGTGGATAGCTACGGACCATGTTGGAGGACCACCACCCTGCTCCTACACAGCTGATCCTCCATGGAAGAAAAGGGCAGAGGTTGGTGGTCAGTGGTCACAGTAAGCCCTTGCAGCTGACTTGCCTGGGTAAATCCCTCCCATTAACCTGCCAACAGCAATCAAGGCTCAGCTACAAGAAGAGGGTATACTCAGCCCACATGAAGGGTGCACCTCAAATATGCAGCTTGGGTAATAGGGGTGGCTATGCCACCAGACCCTATAGGACACCTACTATATAAAGCCACACTACCAAGATAAGAGTCATAGCAACTCTACTTAACACATAGAAACAAACACAGGGAGGCTGCCAAGATGAGGAAACAAAGAAACATGGCCCAAACAAAAGCACAAATCAAAACTCCAGAAAAAGTACTAAACAAAATGGAGATAAGCAATCAGACGCAGAGTTCAAAGCACCAGTTATAATGATGTTCAAGGAACTTAGTGAGGACCTCAACAGCATAAAAAAGATCCAGTCAGAAAAGAAGGATTCACTAATTGAAATAAAGAACCACTTACAGGGAAACACCAGTAGAGTGGATGAAGCTGAAAATCAGATCAATGATTTAGAACAAAAGGAAGCAAAAAACACCCAATTAGAACAAGATGAGCCCTTTCTGGTGTGGCTCAGTGGATTGAGTGCCAGCCTGCAAAGTGAAAGATCACCAGTTTGATTCCCAGTCAGGGAACCTGCCTGGGTTGCAGGCCAGGTCCCCACTTGGGGGTGTGCAAGAGGCAACCAATCAATGTATCCCTCATATATCCATGTTTTTTTCCTTCTCTTCTCCCTCCCTTCCCCTCTCTCTAAAATAAAAATAAATAAAATCTTTAAAAAAAAAGAACAACAAGATGAAAAAAGAATCCAAAAAATAAGGATAGTATAAGTAGCCTCTGGGACAACTTCAAGCAATCCAACATTCACATCATAGGGGTGCCAGATGGGGAAGAGAAAGAGCAAGAAATTGGACATTTATTTGAAAAAATAATGAAAGAAAACTTCCCTAATTGGGTGAAGGAAATAGACATCCTAGTCCAGGAAGCACAAAGAGTCCCACACAAGATGAATGCAACAAGGCCCGCTCCAAGATACATCATAATTAAAATGGCAAAGTTTACAGATAAAGAGAGAATCTTAAAAGCAGCAAGAGAAAAGAAGTTAGTTACGTACAGAGGAGTTCTCATAAGACTGTCAACTGATTTCTCAAAAGAAACTCTGCAGGCTAGAACGGATTGGCAAGAAACATTCAAAGTCATGAAAAGTGAGGCCGTACAACCAAGATTGCTTTACCCATCAAAGCTGTCCTTTAGACTCAAAGGGCAGATAAAGAGCTTCACAGATGAGAAAAAACTAAAGAAGTTCATCATCACAAAACCATTATTATATGAAATGTTAGAGGGACTTATTTAAGAAAAAGAAAATCAAAACTAGAAACAATAAAATGGGAATAAATACATATCTATCAACAATTCACTCTAAACAACAAACTAAGCAAACAAGAAGAACAAAGACAGAATCATGGATTCAGAGAGTATTTTGATGGCTGACAGATGGGAGGTGGGTGTTGAGGGATAGGTGAGGAGGTAAGGGGATTAAGAAGTACAAATAGGTAGTTACAGAATAGTTATGGGGATGTAAAGTACAATATAGGAAATGGAGTAGCCAAAGAACTTGTACACATGACCCATGGACATGAATTGTGGTGTGGGGATTGCCTGAGAGAGAAGGGGGTGCTGGGTGAAGGGGGGCAAAGGGGGGAAAATCAGGACAACTATTATAGCATAATTAAAAATTTTAAAAAAACTAAAACAGGTTACTAAATAATAATTACATTATGATTCCCATCTGGGGGAAATATAAATTTTTACGTAAAAACTAGTAGAGATAATGTGCTGGATTATATATGCCCAAAATTCATATGTTAAAGTCCTAACATAGAATGTAAACTGTATTGGGAGATAAGACCTTTAAAGAACTAATTAATTTAAAATTAAGTCTTTAGGTCTTTAATTGAGGGTCCTAGTCCAGTATGACTGGTGTCCTAATAAAAAGAGAAAATTCAGACATGGACACACACTCACACAGAGGAAGACCATTTGAGGACACACCAAGTATGCAGCCATCTGCAAGATAAAAAGAAAGGCTTCGATAAAACCAAACCTGCCAACACCTTGATCTTGGACTTCCAGCCTCCAGGACTGTGAGAAAATAATTTCCTGTGTTTAAGCCCTCCAGTCCGTGGCCCTTTGTAATGGCAACCCTAGAAAACCAATACTCTGGAGAAAATTTTAGAATATACCTCCAGTGGTTGTTCTCAGAGTGGGGGAATTTCAGCAGACTTACTTATTTTCTGATTTTAAAACACCCTGGTATTTCTCATAAAACAAATTTTCACGAAGAATCACAAGACAAAGCAATCCCCTCAGACTGTGTGTCCCCCACAGTCAGATTTCAAATCCTGTTCGCTGCCACCATTTCCTGCGCTCTCTGCTGCGTGTGCAGAAAGCTGGTTGCATGCCCCAGTGACTGACTGGCGGGGCCAGCCTGCTGAGGCCTCTGTCACACACTGTCGTGGCAACAGCCGTAGGGTTTTACCGCAAATGGAGCAGGGCTTCTGAAAATTATCCTATTCAAGTGAAAGGATGGTCTATTTTACCCATTTTTATTTTTTTATCTATTTATTTTGAGTATTGTTCACATGTAAAATGGTCACTTTTCCTCTGAGGATTCTTCACGGAAGAAGCAGAAATCCTCTAGAGCCCCTGCAACCTGGCACGTGTCCTCAGGGTTGACTAGGTGGGCTCCCCTGTTCCTGAACTGTCTCCGCGACTCTGAATGAAAGGGTGGCAGACTCCAAATACCCTATTTCCGCAGCACTCCCTGCTGCTTTTGCACAAAACCGCTTTGATCTCTACCTGCAGCAGCAGGACTTTGGATGAGTGGTAGTGGGAGGGGCGGGGCCGCCAGCCAACAGGGCTACAGGAGCTTCTTCTCACCCACAGGCTTTTTGTTGTTTTTTTTTCAATCCCAAGAGAAAAATGAAAGAGATAAAAGCAAGTATGTGTGGAAGGAAGAAAAGAAAAGCACAGTTTTCCTCAATGGCCTGGCTTCAGTCTATTGTGTTAACCCCTCCACGGGGCAGCACAGAGGAGTTGTTACGTCAGAAGGTAACCCCCACATACAAGCCCACCCTCATTTGCCCCCTACCCCAACTGAGGGCTCCCCCAGCGTGTTAGCAGTAGCAGAGCAGGAGGAAAATCTTTGTAATAGTCAGATCTGTAGAGCTTCTGGAAACAGTTACCAGAAGCCATTGTGAGGAGGGACACTCAGTTCCTACCCGGAAAATAGGACCACGATGGAGGTCTGGGCAGGGGGATAGGAAAGGTTGTCCCAAGGCCACCTTTGCCCCAACGACTCTGCCTGACTGAGGGCCAACCGTATCCAACATTATTATGGCCAAAGGTAGAGAAATAGCACGCCACATTCATTTACTGCCTGTCCAGAGGTGGCAGCGAATGCTTCTCAGGGAGAGTGCAAAGTAGCAGCTACTGAGCATCACCTTGTATCAGTTTGCAGCTTCCCTTTAACCCCTGGGCTGCTGCCACTGTCCTGCACTCTCAGGCTTGGTGGCTGGGACATATGACCAAGCTCTTGCAGCCTTGGTTTCCTCATTTGTAAAATACTAGTAAGAGTCCATTGCATTCTGCACACCAGCAACACACAATAGGACTGACCTGAGTTCAGAAACACGCCCAGGTGTGTGTGGAACTTACCAAAACTGATTTTCAAAGTGACCATACCAATTTCCACTCGGACAAGCAATGCATAAAGATTCTTTTGCTTCGGTCTTTTTAATATGTGGTATTGTCAGACTTCTTCATTTTCGCCAACTGAATAGCATAAACAGGCATTCATTTGCATATCCCTTATCACTAATAAATTGAACATCTCTTTATTTTTTTCATTGGCACTTATTTTTCTGCGAAATTCTTTTTATGTCCAGTTTCCTTTTTGATTTGGAACTTTTTGGGGGTGTCCTTGTTATTAATTCCTTGTTTATGCTAATAAACATAAGTGTGTTTTTCTATTTTCTTTAAGAATTGTTTTGGCATAAGAAAGTTTTTAATTTTGATACAATCAAATGTATCAGTCTTTTAAAATACAGATAAGAATGCAGATAACTCACAAGTTTGTCAGGAGGATGAGCATTCAATAAAGCAGCCATGATTTAAAGAATGAGGCGGAGCTATATGTATGATATGAAAATAGCTCTAAGCTATCTTAGGGAGGGAGGGAGAGAGAGAGAGAGCACTAGAAGGCTGCTGCAGCAAGCTCCTCTTTGTATAAAATGTCAACTTGTCTTTCACACCCTTGTATTTTCCAGCCTTGCCTTGGACCTACAAGGGTATAGGTGGGGGGCAAGAGGATGAACTGGCAAAACTCCCCACCAGGAGCCGCCTTCAAGGCCCTGGAGCCTGGGGGAGACTATGATCACCCTGTCAGGGCCCAGCAGCCCCAGCACCCCTTGTCAGGGACTGTGACAGCCATTCCGTAGGCAGCAGCCTGGAGACAGGACTCCACTGCATCCCAGCCAAGTACCTGCCCTTCACCCCCAGGAGTGACTGTGACTTGCCTCCACAACTTGGCTTCATCTCTGACCAGTTTGATGTATCCTGTGTCTATGCATCCCCCACCCCCCTGAAGTGTCCCAATACAACCAAGAATAGTGGGTGTGACCTGGATGTCTGAGGAGGGACTCCTGGACCCTCATCCTTCAGCTGTGAGAAGACACGAGGACCTGTCAACCACAGCTTTCTGGAGAAGGGCACAGGGATTTGGGGGGGACAACAACTATTGAAGACCTCTAAATCCCTAACTGGGCAGGTCATGGTGGGTAGTTACGCCCCAGGCATATAACTTCTTCAGTAAAAGATTTATTTTTGCCTTAAGCAAGCCTGGTCTATTAATCCTGCATATCTGTGTTAACACGCCTTTGTAATGCCTATTTTTCAGACCCCTCAGAAGCCTCGTGACCTAGTCCTTGCCTTGCTTTCTCCCACCTTCACGTAATTTTCCTTGACTCCCTCCTTAACTCCAAATGCATAAAAGAAACTGCAAACTGTCCTCCGAAGCCTTCTTTTCATTGTCTGTTGAGATTTTGCTCCCAGGTATATCCACTGTTTGGCTCAAATAAACTCATAAAAAATTTCTGCAGGTTTGGGACATTCCTACATCAACAAATCAAGGCACTCTTGATAAGTGGGTCAATGAATAGAGGGGCAGATGGATGGATGGATGAGACCAGGGAAGAGAGGAAGAATTCTTCAAACTGCAGTTGAATTTGGAAATTCATGCGGAAGATGTGGGAAGTCTGAAAGATACTGAGCTCGCCTGGGGTAAGTATTTGTTCTAAGCCCAGCAAGGCAATTCTTTCTCCCTGCCCTTTTCACTCCCGTGTGTGGGTTCAGTATTCATCTCCAATAACCTCCCATTAGTAGAAGATTGTCATGTATTTTAATGGCAAAATTACAAAACCAGATGATTGCTGATTTTAATCTTTGCACACACATCATGCTCTCAATGATTAATTTTCTGTGTCTTCACCAACCTTCTCGGTTTGGGAGAAAAAGACTCATTTTGGTTCTTTAGTCACCAGCCACACATTACAAGGCTGCTGTTCTCTACCCTCCATTCACAGAGGAGAGGTGCTGAGGCTCTGCTTTAATTTTCCTTCCCCACCACACAGAACAATGAGAGAAGATTCCATGGGGGGAGGAAATCTCTTATTTTCTTTTCAGAAGTATGGGTCTGCCTTTTTGGACATGTTGCTTTAAAATGTTTTGAATGCTGTTTTTAAAGTGTTGGGGTTTTTTTCCCCAAAGTACATAAAATTTGCTGGATGGCATTCCGATACTGGTTCAGGTAGATCGTGAGACTTAAACACTTAAACACTGTGTTCAATCCTGCCTCTGGGTGGACATTTCCATGCTCTCTTACCTTATTAACTGTGGTATTTAGGGAGATATGTGGAAAGTACCCTGTCTCACAACCAAAACGCATTTAGTGGAGCTCGTATACCTGAAACACTGCCATTAACTTCACACAGAAAGTTGCTCATAGTGGTCTCTGCCCAGTCTACTTGCAACAGAGGTAGAGCAGGGGTCAGAAAAAAGTCCCCCCACCCCCCATATATCTGGCTTGGGGGATGGGAGAAGCAGAGCATGATGATTGGATGGCAACTTGGCTAGCTTCCTAGTTATGTTAAGTAGCTGTGCCTGCCA
Organism: Artibeus jamaicensis; assembly: GCF_021234435.1. Classification (NCBI taxonomy): domain Eukaryota; kingdom Metazoa; phylum Chordata; class Mammalia; order Chiroptera; family Phyllostomidae; genus Artibeus; species Artibeus jamaicensis. The sequence continues at coordinate 21,809,870 of NW_026521812.1, forward strand.
GCACTCCAGCCAGGGAGATGGCTGTGACTTTAACCCGTGTTGTAGCTGGAGGATTGGAGAGCTTGTTGAGCTTGGAGGTGGTTCACTCTGCATCATGGAGCCATGCCTGCCCAGACTAACAATGGCAGCTGAAGAAAGGCAGAACATATGGGAGACCGACAGGTGTAACCCACTGTGGGAGGAGTTTGAAATGGGGTTATGGAGGAGGTGCATGATGAGGATTTAAACTCAAGCATGGCAGCCATTTGCTGTCTTAGCTACACTGGGAGTAGTAGCAAGGGAGGAGGCATGCTGTCTGTAGTAAGGCATTTTTGCCATGTGGTTTGAAAAAGAGCAGTGAGAAGGGAGAAGTAAGCAAGCAGCTATGTAGCTTATAGTGAGGAAGGGGGCCGCGCAGCCTGGGCCAATGAGAAAGGAGATGCTGCTGCTGTGATCTTGCCTCTCTAGCTGACTCCGGAGCTGCAAAGGCCTTTCTTGCAAGATCCTGTCCTGCCGCACCTGGATTTTACCTGTGCCTTTCCTGAGTTACACAATGATCCAGAGTAACATGGCACATGCTTTTCTGTACTATTACATGGAAGCTGATGACCACATACACAGATCCTGAAGGAGAGAACTGCCATGTGAGGATGGTGACTTGGGTACCTTCCAGAGGGACTGGAGAACTGATTAAGACCAGATAAGATCATGGGAAACTTTTGGGGGATGTTTTGGGTAGTAGCCTGGTGGGGAGCATGGGAAATGCTGGGTCTCATGGAAAAGGAAGGCTCTGAGCAGAAGTGCTCTAAGCTCCCCCAAGGTCAGAATATTGTAAATAAAGACGTGTTCCTTCCACCATTAATTGTTGGGTCGTTCTCCAAGGTGTCATGCGTCTGGGCCCCAGTCTGCTTGGTAACATACTCTCTAAGAAGACAGTGAAGTAGAAGACAAACTGAGAGGACAAGAGGAAGGACATGAGGAAGAGAATGAAACTCAACAGTTCATTCATGAGTAGGTCACAGAGTGCTGTCGAATGGGTATCAGCTCAGAAGTCAGCCCATGCAGAACCAGTATGTGGACAGGGTAGACTGCTGTGAGTCTGCTCGTGTCCCCCCCGCCCAATACACCAAAGTCCTAAACATCAGTACCTGTGAATGTGGCCTTATTTGGAAATAGAGTCTTTGCAATTAAGATAAGGTGACTAGGGTGGGCTTTAAGCCAATATGACTGGTGTTTTTAAAAGAGGGAAATCGTGCACAAACACACAGGGAGAACACAATGTGAAGACACAGAAACATACAGACAAGGAGGGGAGACTCCATGTGGAGATGGAGACAGAGAATAAAGTCCTGCACCCACAAATTAAAACACACTTGGGACCACCAGAAACTGAATAAGGCAAGGACAGATTCTCCCCTGGAGGCTTTGGAGGGAGCCTGGCTCTGCCAACACCTTAATTAACACTGGATGTCTACTTTATGGCAGCCTAAGGAGACATGCACATAGATTCTGTTGGATGTAAGCAGAAACCAACTTTATTACCTTTCCATGCTCACATTGTTAAGCTATTTCATCCTCAGGTGAGATCTCAGGTAGATCCCATAGTTTTATGTGATTGTTCTGAGATATTAGAAGCCCAAGTCCAGCTAAAATCAACACTTCAGTCTTCATCCCATTTAAAGCTTCTGTTTCTAATTGTAGTGTTAACTCAAGCTCAGAAAAGGTGGAGCACAGGGGATGTTTAGGGCAATGAGACTATTCAGTATGAAACTGTAATGGTGACTACACAACATTATACATTTGTCAAATCCATAGAATGTGCGGGGCAAAGAGTGACTCTTAATGTAAACTGTGGGTACCAATGAACATAATAATTAAGATATATACTATATAACAAACAAGACTTATACAAGTCCATAAGAAACACATAAGTAGATAGTAATATATTACATCAATATTGGTTCATCAATTGTAATGACTATTCTGCATCAGTATGGATGTTAATGGGGGGAAGCTGGTGGGGCAGTGAGGGATGGGGTAATGGCAACTCTACTTTCTGCTTGATTTTTCTGTAAACCTAGAAATTTTCTAAAAAATTAAGCCTACTAACTTTTTTTAAAAAAAGAGTCAAGCCAGTTGTCTCACTGAGTTGACACCTGAAAAGAGTAGATCTAGTATTTTGACATGGTCTGGGAGTACCTAGAATCTGTGGGACATGATTTTTTTCTCTAGGATCTTTGACTAACACGTATTAATTCTTTTGTGAAAATATCCCCAGATTTGCTATAGGTAACTGGGCAGTTGTCCAGATCTTCAATAGAGAAGATAAGTAGTTTCTCTATGAATGTTTGGGTCCCATTGTCCCAGTGCCAAGAGCCTCACCACCTCTGTCCCTCTTTCTGCACACCACCCTCACCCTGGCACAGTCTGCACCTACTGAGAGAGTGGCATTGGATTCTTGGCTTGTCCTGAAACTTGGCTTCTTTAAAAATTTTCCTTTTTTCATGTGCAAGAGAAAAAAGTAGCACAGTATGGCTTAGTTCCCATAAAAACAGTCTGCTCCTGTCCCCAGAGTGCATTCATGCTGGGCAGAGAGGTCGTCATGGTGCATGCCCTGGCACTGGGCAGCCCGGGAAAATGCCCAAGCTGAGGGTAAGTCAGCACTCAGAGTGAACATTTGTATTAATGGCTTCACGAGAAGCTGTCAGACTGGACCCTGGGGAGGAGTTGGAGAGCGATGTGGCAGTACAATGCACACAGACACATTGGTCCTGGGCTTCCAACACAGGCACAACCAGGCGTCCAGTATGGCTTGGTCAATTCACAGGCTGGTCCAAATGCCAGCAGCCCTCACTGTGACAGCAGACAGCAAGAGACATGTGGCACATTTCTGGCATTTTCCCCTGAAGTGCACCAAGCCTTTCCCAATGTCCTGGACTGCTCTCCCAAGACTCCTGGCCAGCCTGGTTTTCCTCCTTCACTTTCTTTTCCCCCTGTCCTTCTGTACCTTTTTTTGCAGGTTTCCAATTTAGCAGTTGAAGTTATAATTGGGAAGAACACATCCAAAAAGTTCATGTTGTCTGACTGAAATGACAAGTAGACCAGATGTGAATGTGGTGTCTCAGCAAGCATGCGTCCTCTCAACCAATATGGATCAAGGGCCTCCCACGTGTGAGGGTGTGTAAGACTTTTGATATGAAACATAAAATGTTGCAATAATAAAATATACCCACCCTCAAGAAGTTCACAGTTTGTGGGTAAAACAGGCACTAAGGAAGTGACTGCCATGATCATTCTCCAGAACCTCAGTGTCCCTTACCTGAAATTCTAGCATGTATCTTAGGAATTCCAGTTCCAGTATTTATGCCTCGAGTTGTTCCCATTTGAAGTAATTAGATTGAGGCAGTGGGAAGGATAAAACTTGGGGTAGAGAATGCACAGGGGAGATATCGTGAATGGCAGAGTCAAAATGAACACATTTTATTGCCATGTTGCAGAAGGCAGCAGGGAAACCAGGATAGGTTTCCTGTGCTTTATGCACAGCCCTTCAGGAGGGAGAGAAGTGGAAATGTTTATTAGGAGGACTAAGGAAGGGACGGACGTGCATAAAGTTATCATGGACAGAATCACAACTAAATGACCTTGTGCGAGAAGGGAGGGAGTTGAGACCTATGCAGCTAAGGTTCTCAGTTCTCCACATGATTTTAAATTAGCGAAAGCTGCAAGTCTGGACCTAATGACTCCAAGATATAAAATCAGAAAAGCATTGAATATTTGGATAGCAAAGCAGACAGGAAAGTGAATACATTTTATTAGGCATACTACCTATGAGAATGTAAAGTTTTCACTTTTAAGCATTTCACTGAAACAGCCAAGGATGGGAAAGCCTAAAGATGTCTACTTTAATAAATTAATGTAAAATGTATACATGGTATAACTATTCTCTTTATCAAAGATGCCATCTTTATTATTTTATTTAGTAAATGTAATAAATAGTGTAATAGAGTCACTTATAACTTCTCCCAATTCAACATTGCCATTTAAGGCATTAGACTCTTTTTTTTTAAATATTTTTTTTTTTTTCTTTCTTTTTTTTAAAATTTTATTTAGTTATTTTTCAAGTACAGTTTTTTGTCTATTTTTCCCATCCCAGCCTCCCCCGCCCCTTGCTCCCCACCTCCCTCCCATTTCCACCCCCCTTAGTTCTCGTCCCTGTGTCCTTCCTATTTGTTCCTCCAAATCCCTCCCCCTTTTTCCCCTTAACTTCCCTTCCTTCTCCCCTCTGGTCACTATCCCCTTGTTCTCTATTTCAGTGTCTTTGGTTTTTTTTTGTTTTTTTTTCTGCTTGCTTGTTTGTTTTGTTGTTTAGCTTCCTGTTAAAGGTGAGATCATATGGTATTTGTCTTTCAGCACCTGGCCTATTTCACTCAGCATAATGCTTTCCAGTTCCATCCATGTTGTTGCAAATGGTAGTAGCTCCTTCTTTCTCTCTGCAGCATAGAATTCCATTGTCTATATGTACCACAATTTTTGGATCCATTCATTTACTGATGGGCACCTAGGTTGCTTCCAACTCTTGGCTATTGTAAATTGTGCTGCTGTGAACATTGTGGTGCATAGGTTCTTTGATATTGATATTTTAGGATTCTTAGGATATAATCCCAGCAGTGGAATTGCTGGGTCAAAAGGCAGGTCGATTTTTATTTTTCTGAGAAAATTCCATACTGTTTTCCATAATGGTTGTACCAGTCTGCACTCCCACCAACAGTGAACTAAGGATCCCTTTTCCCCACAACCTCTCCAACATTTGTTGTTTGTTGCTTTGTTTATGATAGCCATCCTGACTGGTGTAAAGTGGTATCTGATTGTGGTTTTAATTTGCATCTCTCAGCTAACGATATTGAGCATCTCTTCATGTGTCTCTGAATGTTCTGTATGTCCTCCTTGCATTAGACTCTTGACTATTGATTGTCTTGGGCTTTTCTGGTTTCTGTATTACATAGTCGGGGAGAAATTTATGGTAGATACTATTAGAAAACAAAGAAAAGGAAGCCCATGTTGACCTGGGGGATTCAAGGGTGTCTGTTAAGGAGGTGATTTTTCAGTCGGTGTCTTGAAAGACGAGATATTAGCTAGGAGACCAACAAGGAGACATAGCTCTTCCCATGCCCAGGGCCTTCTCATGGTCTCCATAAGACCATTCTTCTCTTAGCTGGTTGTGTTTCCAATTTAAGACAGAGTTGTGTAGTGATGTCAGAAAGGAATAGTAATAATATTAACAAAACAGCCCTACCTACATAACCCCATTTGGGCTTCACAAAAACCCTGTGAGATAAACGTAAAGAGCTCAATTTATAAATGAGAAAACTGAGGTCCAAGCAAAATGAACAACTTGCCTAAAATCACACAGGTAGCAGTAACAGAGCCAGGATTTCTCCCTGGTCTTCTGGTGCTCAAACCTCTATACTATCAACACTGATTTACTCTTGCCCTATGCATTACAGAAGGAATACTCCATATCAGCATGGACATGCTCTATTATGACCAAAAGGAGACTGGATAACATTCAGAAATATTCTAGTATAAAAAACCCACTATTTGAAATTGTAAAAACAATTTTTTTTACGTAAGTGACTCCCGTGAATGACGTAAATAAGGCAAATGGGAGAAGAGACAGAGCTGAGGACAGCATTATATATTTAGAGTAATATTAGTTGAACCAACTTTTACAAACCAACAGCAAGGAAAAGCAAGGAGAGCATCAGAAATCGATAACACAATTTTTGTGTTAGCTGCGTTTAAGCGAGACAGCTCTGACTCACTCAACATGTGATGTCAGGCCAAGCAGGTTGTAAGGGGCAAAAATGTATTTTGGGGAAAAGTTGGAAAAGGGATGATAAATTTGAAAATACCATATCTTGGTAACTCATCTCTGTGGATGAAGATCCTAAAAGAAACCAAGAGACCTTCTTGGAACCCTGAGGCATCTGTATCCTCTCTCATTCTTCAGAGAGGTCAGAGCATGCATTTCCCTGTGTAGAAAGCCAAGGCCATACATGAATCACTGACAAGTGGAAGACGAATAGCGGGAAGCCAGAAAGGGAGAAAGTCTCATGGACCAGAACAAGAGGAGTCCCTAAAGCCCCAGTGCTTCAATGCATGCAGGCAAGGAGCGATCCACAGCAACATAGAGAAAGAAGGAAGACTCTAAGTGCCAAGAAAAGGAGGGTCTGTAAAGGTTCTTGGTTTGGTCTAGTCCACAGTTTACCATCAGAAAGGGTCTTTTGCTTTCAACTTAATCTCTTGTTACGTGCAATGTAAACAACTGCCCTGTCCTTGGAGTCCCTACTTTTTCTTTCCTCATCCTTTATGTGCTTGGTCTAATATCTATGTCAGGACACCTTTTGTGTTGCTGTTGGGAGACTGGACTGATTGTTGTATCGCCTGATTGATGTTGCTGCCCTGCTCCAAGAGGCGTGCATCGGCCCAGCACTCTCTGGAGCCATGCACCAGAAGATCAGTGTAGGCTGCGTTTCATTATGTCTGCTGTCACCTTTGGTGGGAGGGATGTGTCATCCAATATTATTCATGAGTCTCTTCCCTAAATTATAAAAATTTCTGGTATGACTATTAGTTTTTTATTACTTCTCCCTGCAGAACTGCACAAACCTCATATAATAGAAAAGACTGTAAGGTGGGCTTTGGGATTTCAGCAGAAGATGGGCTCTGAGGTGAAGGATCGGTGCAGAAGCTTGGTTTATAGCTAAATTTATAGCAAGTTCCAGGCTGTGTCTTTCACATAGAGGAAACCCGGGGCAAGAGGAGCTTCATAATTGACCCTTTGCTTCCTCGGAGTAAACCAAGTTTAAGTCATTGCTGGCTCCCAAGGTGGCTACCAGCTGTAAAAAAAATACTACAAAAGGCCACAGCAACTTAATTGCATCCATAACTGCCTGGGTTATTGCACCCGTGAGCTCCATGTCCTTACAATGCCTGGGGGTTGACAGGCCAGGCCAACCAGGACCTGTGACCACAGGCCACACAACCCCTTACTTTCTTTGCTATTCAGGCTTCCAGTTTCCAACAGCTCCTCTTCTTAGATAACTGGGGCCTTGGGTGTCATAAAAGAACCAATTTTATTTTGAAACTCATTCTTTCTTTTACCTAGAAAGAGGCAAACGCAGCCACAGCCATGGTTTAGGCTCTCAGGAGACCAGGAGCATTTGTCTCCTCTGTAAAATGAAGAGTTTTTCAGGATATGAAATACATTGTTCAACAAGAAAAACCCTAGTTTGTTTGTTTCCTTTCACATTATTGAACTTTTTAAATACAAAAGTTATCCATGCTTGTTATTACAGATCAGACAGGCAGGATGCTGACGTTGGACAGCATCATCTCCAATCCCCACCACTCACTGCCCTGCAGTAAAGTCTGGCCTGGCCTGGCGTGGCCACATCCTGCCATGCCTTTCGGGCAGGTGTCCACACACATTCCTGTGCACATGCACTGGTGCAGCTCTGACCTGTTGCTGGGACTCTCCAACCTTTTCCACTTAAAATCAGGTGTTTCAATAGAATACTACTCAGCCGTAAAAAAAGAAAAGTTTACACTTTGTGACAGAATGGGTGGACCTGGAGAACATTATGCTAAGTGAAATAAGTCAGAGAAAGACAAATACCATATGATCTCCCTTATATGTGGGATCTAATGAGCAAACTGAACTAACAAGGAAAATGGGGACAGACTCATAGATGGAGGGCAGATGACAGCTGGGGGTGGGGAGGTTAGGGGGTGGAGGGACTGAGCAAGAGTCATGGACGTGAACAGGTGGTGATTGCTGAGGAGAGGGGGGGTATAAGGGGACTAAATGGCAATGAAAAAATACAATAAAGATTAAATCAATGAATCAATTAATAAAAATTAAAAAATAAAATTGGGTGCTTAATACTTCTTTTACCGTGTGCATTTCCATTGTGCTCAGTGTTCCAGAGTAGCCATTACTTACTCTGCTGGGGAAGGAGGAGGAAGGATGGCAGGGGACACAGTCTAGGGGGTGGGCTCCCTCTCTGCTTTCGGAGGGGCCAGTGGCCAGATAAACTGAGTCACTGAATCCCTCTCTGGTCTCAGCTTATTGAAGGTGTGAGGGTTAAAACAATGAGATACTTGTGTTGACCCTGGAGTGAAAAGCAGAATCTGGGGCTGCTGACCAAGTAGGAGAAGCTGGGGAAAAAAATGGTTATTCCCATTTGATAGCTGGTTCTGGAATATTCTGGGACAGTGAGTGGATTATTCAGGACTCTTACTTCTCCTTGGCCTCCTGCTGAGAACAGTGTCAGGGCTCATTAGCACTTCCACCAGAAGCCAGCCCTTGCTGGGCAAAGAGGTGAGAGCAGTCAATTTCGCCACTCATTAGCAACTCTGGACAGATAGCAGTGGGCAGATTGAACCAACTGGCAGAATGAGGGTCTGCTTCTCTGGGGGCACAGTTATCCATTCTAGTTCTTCCGCTATCAGCAGGGTCACCCAGAGTTGACTGGCTGCTGGTCTCATAGATCAATGAGTAGGACTGTTTTTTTAGGTGTTAGTTACTTTATATAATAACTGAGGTGCCAGTATTGCAATCCTCAATATAGCAGCGAGACTGCAGGAAGAACACTATCTCGTGTATAACAGACACCACCACCCTAGCTCCGTGAGGTTCTCTTCAGTACTGCTCTTACCTACAGGGTAAGGACCATGTTTGCAAACAGTTTGGGCAGCTTTGTGGGAAAGGGTAGCAGTTTAGTCATGTGCCCCACAAGGGTCTGCTCTGATCAGCCTGACTTGATATTTGTATAATATTTTGCAGTTTGCAAAGCACTTTGAAATAACTTTGGATTCAACATTTCACTGATAAGTAAAGGTCCTAGAAGCTAACTGAATTGCTCAAGGTCTCATCAAGTTCAGGATACTTTCCCTGACCCCAGAGTATCCAGAAATATGTATAAGGTTAATAAACGATGACAGGAAGGGCCTCTCTTAACACTGCTTTGTGAAGTGGGGAATGAACACGAATACACAAAAGGAAATCAGGTGCCTCTGCCTTCTCAAGGTGACTAGTAAACTTCAGTAAGTTTGGTCATCCAGGGTGCAGGTGGAGGGTTGAACCAGCTAAATGAGGTGGGAAGGACTGCTTCTTCTTGCCTAGTCACCTTTGGGACTTGGGCTTGTTTTTATAAAATGTGACTCCTCATACCACAACACGGATGAACATTGAAGATATCTAGCCGCGTGAAATAAGCCAGACACAAAAGGGCAAGTGTCTGCTTCCACTCTTATGAGGTACCTGGAACAGACACAACCACAGAGACAGAAATGACTAGTGTCAGGGTTAGGGGGAATGAGAAGCTCCTGATGTCTATGTGGAGTTTCATTTTGAGATGATGACAAAGTTCTGGGAGTGGATGGCAGGGAGCGCTGCACAACATTGTGAAGGTACTTAATGCCACTGAATTGTACATTAAAACTGCTAAAACAGTTAAGTTTTAAGTCCATGTAGATTTTACCACTTTTATTCTCACCGTTACATGGAGGATCACAATACTGGCAACTCCATTGTTATATAAAGTAACTAACAGCTAAAAAAAATATTGTCTTTCTCATTGCTCTGTGAAAGCAGCAGATAGTCAACTCGGGGTGACACACTGATGGCTAAAAGACTAGACTGTGTATTTTACTACTTTTTCAAAGTGTGGTTCTGCTAGTGCAAAAAGCTGGATTTGGGGATTCTCCAAAAAACATCTGTGGGGCAACCTGCCACGTCGATAGGGTTACTCCCTTTGCTGGTTGAGTAACTGCTTTCATTTTAAAATATTGTCCTCAAGGTTTTTTTGTCTGTTAGCTATGTTTTGTTTGTTTTCTTTTATTTCTGTTTTTAAGCTCAGACAAAAAGAAAGTTCTCCCGAGTACATAGAATGACAGGTAGTTCCTCTCAAAAGTTAATTTGTTCCTCTTTTTAAGTGACTGTTTTTGACATTTAAGAGAAAGTTGCTATTAGAAAATGAATGGACATTTCCCCATGATTAAAAGCAACTGTGTCATTAGGATCTGACCAAGTTTGGAGATGTTTTAATAAACACCAGAGGAGAAACCGGGAGCAACACGACTATTGTTTTTGAAGTGAAATGAGCCAGTCAGAGAAAGATTTCACTTATATGTAGAATCTAATGGGTAAAATAAATTAACAAAACAGAAACAGACTCATACATACAGAGAACAGACTGACAACTGTCAGAGGGGAGGAGGGTTGGGCGGCTGAGTGAAAAGGTGAGGGATTGAGCTAAGAAAAAACCCCTCACAGACAACAGTATAGTGTCACCAGAAGGAAAGGGGGGTAGAAGAGGGTAAAGATGGGATAAACGGTAATGGAAGGACACTTGACTTGGGGTGGTGAGCACACAGTATTATATACAGGTTATGTATTTTAGAACTGTACACCTGGAACCTCCATAATTTTATTAACCAGTATCACCCCAATATATTCTATAAAAATGTTTTCAAAATTAAGCCTGCTTCTTGCCTTATTCAGTTCCCCATCTTTGCTAATCTATGGAGTCAATATTGTAAACCAGAGCATGTTCATTCTCCTGTGCAGAAGTCTGGCAACAAAGGATTAGTAAAGACAGTTAGAAAACATCTAAATGTCTTTGTGAAAGGCTTGGAAATGGGCATAAAAGATCACTGGATTTCCTTTCAGTGAAGTGCTGGGCACTGTCTAGAGGAACCATGGTTTCTCTAGTGACCCAAACATGTTACAATGAATGAAGACAGAAAAGAAGTGGTAGATCAAAGTACAAATACCTATTGCTAAGTGAACCTAAGCTGGAGGTGGTTCAGGTCTGTCAACCAGCAGGCTGAGGACAGCTCTGCACAGGGGCCAGCTGTCTCCTCCTGCACTGCTCAGCTCAAAGAAAGCAGGGCTCCCCATCAGAGGCAAGGCAGGGAGGGATACTCCACCTCCCCAGAGGCCATGATGAAAAGAGGCAAAGAAGGTCTAGGTTTCTGCTTCAGGAAATCCTGCCCCCCACAAGATGAAAGCCATGGGTGGAGGGAGGCACGCTGCACACAATGACATGCTCCGTACCTTCCTCTCAGAAGAACTCCCCCTTTCAGTTTGCCTACTCTCAATACCAGTTGAAATGTCACCTCCTCTAAGAAGTCTTTACCAAGTACCAGGGACTGAATTGTGTCCCCCTCTCCCTGGGCCCACTCCCAACACACACACACACACACACAGGATTCACATCTAAGCCGTAATGCCAAGATGGTGGTATTTGGAGGTGGGCCTTTGGTAGGTCCTTAGGGTTAGATGAGGTCATGTGGTGGGACCCTCATGATGGGGTTACTGTCGTTATAACAGGAGACACCAGAGAGCTTGCCCTCTTGCTCTTTCTCTCCCTGAGCATGCACAAAGATGTCATGTGCAGACAGTGCAGAGAAGGCAGCCATCTACCAGCCAGGAAGAGAGGCCTCAGCAGGCATCAGCCATGCCAGCATCCTGACCTCCAAGTTTCAGCCTCCACCACTGTGAGAAAAGGCATTTCAGCCATTCAAGCCCCTGAGCCCATAGTGCTCGTGCAGCCTGGCTAACACACTGTGCGCATTCCAAATAAAGCTGTCCTAGCCCTGGCTGGTGTAGCTCAGTGAATTGAGCACCGGCCTTCAAACCAAAAGATCTCAGTTTGTTTCCCAGTAAGAGGACATGCCTGAGTTGCAGGCCAGTTCCTAGCAGGGGCCAGCTCCCAGCCGGGGACACAGGAGAAGCAACCATACATTGATATTTCTCTCCCTCTCTCCTTCCCTCCCCTTCCCTTCTAAAGATAAATAAATTAAAATTTTTTAAAAGCTGTCCTGTCTCCCTTAGCACCACCTCTTCGTAATAAGCTTTCCTTCTTATTTCTTTTTACCATAGTCAGACATTTACACAATTTAAAAAGCCAGGTGATACTACAGAGCTTATAATAGCACTTTCTCCCAATCTCTAGCTTGAGTGCAGCTCCCCAGGAAAAAGCATTCTCAACTCTTCCAACTGTTTCCTATAAATTGGGGGCCCATTCAGTGCTAATTTTTAAACTGCTATTCTTTGACTTACCACTTTTATGCATTGATTTGCTATTATGAGGACTTAGCACTCTTATACTCCACTACCACCCCCTCCTTCTAACCTCACAGTTCAGTGATACCACATTTTCAGTTAGTGTTCAATGTCCACGTCATTGTTTAATTTTATTTTGTACTTAAGATATACTTGGGATAAAACATCCTATCAGTGTTGGGTGGATAACATAATGATTTGATATTTATACACACTGTGAAATGATCACCCTAGTACTAAGTTCAGCTACCATCCATCACCACATGTAGATATAAAAATTGTTTTTTCCTTGTGATGAGGCCTTTTAAGATTTATTCTCTTAATGACATTCAAATATACAATGCATCACTATGTACTATAGTCACCATGCTGTACATTACATCCCCATGACTGACTGACTTTATACCTGGAAGTTTGTACCTTTTGACCCCTCCACCCAATTCACCCACCCCCTAACTTCCTCCCCTCTGGCAACACCATTCTGTTCATGTATCTATGAGCTTGCTTTTTGGTTTTGTTTACTTTTGTCCTTTTATGTTCTATAAATAAGTGAGATCATACACCATATACCTTTCTCTACCTGACTTATTTCACTCAGCATAACACCCACATTTGCCATTAGTTTTCAGTGTTTACATTAGTTTGATTACTTGTCATTCACCATCAAGTCAAATACTATGATTAAATTCCATTTCTCTCCTTGTACAATTTTACTTTCTCATAGATAATAATAAACTTTTCTTGATAAACAAGCTTATTTGTTTATATTAGTACCACAAATTCTTTATTATAAGTTCTCCAACAGAATTATAAAAGTTGGGGACTTCCTCCAAGATGGAGGCATAGGTGGAAGCACTGTACCTTCTCACACAACCAAGTTTAAAAACAACAAAGTTTTAGCAACAAAAACCCAGCCAAACCACAGAAAATTAAACTACAAGGAAGTCTGACAACAAGAACCCTTCAGCCAAACCGGTAAGAGGTGCAGAGCCAACAGCAGAGCGGGGTTGGGCAGGAAAGACCCACCAGACTGACCTGGGCGCACAACCCAGGTGCACCAGCAGCCATGGGCGGATCCCAGGTGTGGAGAAGTGGGCGGACCCACTGAGAGAGCAAGGTGGTGGACCCACTGAAAGCTGACCCCGGTCACACATTCACCCACAGATACACTAGTCAAGGAGCGAGCAGTGAAACGGACTGGACCCCGCAGGCCCCAGTGGTGGGAAGCAGCAGAGAGAACCGCTATTGTCCCTCTCTGATCCCGCCCCCACATACAGCATCACAAACCAGCGAGCTGGGTGGCCCCGCCCTGGTGAACATCTAAGGCTCCTCTCCTCATACGTAACAGGCATGAACAGATCAAAACATGGCACAAGAACAACTCAGAGCCCCAGAGCCGATAAATCTAAACAATGAAGAAATAGCCAAACTTTCAGATGCACAGTTCAAAACACTGGTGATCAGGATGCTCACAGAACTGGTGTATTTTAGTCACAAAATAGAGGAACATATGAAGGCTAAACTAATTGAAATGAAGGGAAATGCACAGGAAACCAATAGTAATGGAAAGGAAACTGGGACTCAAATGAAAGGAGTGGACCAGAAGGAGGAAAAAAATGACCAAACAGAAAAGGATGAAGAAACAAGAATTCAAAAAAATGAGGAGAGGCTTAGGAACCTCCAAGACATCTTTAAACGCTCCAACATCCGAATTATAGGGGTACCAGAAGGGGAAGAGGAACAGCCATGAGTGGAAAACTTATCTGAACAAATAATAAAGGAGAACTTCCTCAATCTGGCAAAGGAAATAGACTTCCAGGAAATCCAGGAAGCTCAGAGAGTCCCAAAGAAGTTGGACCCAAGAAGGAACACACCAAGGCACATCATCATTATATTAGCCAAGATTAAAATGAAGGAGAGAATCCTAGAAGCAGCAAGAGCTAAGGGGACAGTCACCTACAAAGGAGTTCCCATCAGACTGTCAGCTGATTTCTCAAAAGAGACCTTACAGGCAAGACGGGGCTGGAAAGAAGTATTCCAAGTCATGAAATCCAAAGACCTATATCCAAGACTGATCTATCCAGCAGAGCTTTTATTTAGAATGGAAGGACAGATAAAGTGCTTCTCACATAAGATCAAATTCAAGGAGTTCATCATCACCAAGCCCTTCTTCTATGAAATGTTAAAGGGACTTATCTAAGAAAAAGAAGATAAAAAAGATGAACAGTGAAAGGACAGCAAACTCACAGTTATTAAGAACCACACCTAAAACAAAAACAAACTAAGAGGATAGCTAGATCAGGAGCAGAACCATAGAAATGAAGATCACATGGATGGTTAGCAACAGGGGAGTGGGAGAAGGTACAGAAAATAAGTAGCATAGATGGTAGGTAGAAAATAGATAGGGGAGGGCAAGAATAGTATGGGAAATATAGAATCTAAAGAACTTGAGACACGTGGTCATAAACTAAAGGGGGAAAGATGGGGGAGGGGGTGTGCAGTGTGGAGGTGAATGAAGGGGGGAAACAGAACAACTGTAATGGCATAATCAATAAAATATATTTTTTTAAAAAGAATTATAAAGGTAGTATGAATGCCATTTTCCACATGATTAAATTATCACTTAGTTCAATATTTATTTCTGCTATCACATTTTTAACTTTAAACAAATTTTTGTCACACAAAACTTGTCACATATTGGGTATTTCTCTACTTTGTACACAGTTATTCTCACTCTGCACAGAAAGGCTGCTTCTGAACTTCTCATCGAGCGATGGCGAACACAAAAATCCTCACTTCCACAGACTAGTAGAAAAAATACCTCCGTGATTTAAGTTGAAGCAGTACATTGGTACAGGGTTGTTGCACTTCCGTATCAGGGATGTATGAATATCTTTTTATTCAAAAATATAAAATAAATTATCTGTAGGCGTGGACAATAACAGTGGCAAATTATATGTTGTCAGTTGAAACCAGTAGCTGATAGTTATAGTGATTTTCTTAAACATCAGCCAGCCTTTTCTTCTATCATTTCCTTCAGCTGACTTTTCTGAAGTTCCAGGCGAGGAGCACCGCCTTGAACTTCCTCTCACCGTTCTCACTAATAATGGTACAGCACTGTTCTAGGATTAGAACATGCCACCTCCATGCCACCTCCCATTCCACTCATTTCGGGATCTTTCTCTTCTTTAGGAATTTCTGTCACCACCAGCACTGCTGTTGTTAACAGAGAGGCTGCTCCAGCAGCATCCAATAAGGAGCTTCTTACAACCTTAATCGGCCAATGGTTCCTTTCTCCATTCTGTTCACAAAACCTCCAAGCAAAGCAACGTAACCAACTTCTCAGGAATTTGTGTAATTTTCTCAACTATCGACAATCCCTTAACACCTGCATTCTTATCCATGTCATTCCAGGAATTTTGAGTGTTTTTAAAAATAATTTCTATACCTTTTTTTTGGTCTTCATTCCATGGAGTTAAGGAGTCCGTGGCTGGAATGCACCAAAGCAGGACATGGCCCCTCCCAGAACAAAGCCTTCCTTGGTAGCAACTCATACCCTGTCTTTTCACTTACTTCTCCATCCCTTGTTCCAAGAGCCTTCAACACGGCTGTTCCACCTGAGAGTTGTGCCAGATGTTCATTTAGTTGTTCCTCTTCATATTCACTAGTTGTGATATCTAATGGGTCAATGGTTTCTTGAATATGTTCTTCAACTTGAGCCTTGTCACCTTTTACTCTCAAGAGCACGGCATGATCTTTCATAGTAATGACCTCTCCAACTTTTTCTTTCTTTCTGTTTTAAATATATTTTATTAATTATGCCATTACAGTTCTATTTCCTCCCTTCATTCCCCTCCACCCTGCACACCCCTCCCCCACCATTCCCCCGTTTAGTTAATGAACACGTGTCTCAAGTTCTTTAGATTCTATATTTCCCATACTATTCTTGCCCTCCCCCTATCTATTTTCTACCTACCGTCTATGCTACTTATTTTCTGTACCTTCTCCCACTCCCCTGTTGCTAACCATCCATGTGATCTTCATTTCTATGGTTCTGCTCCTGATCTAGCTATCCTCTTAGTTTGTTTTTGTTTTAGGTGTGGTTCTTAATAACTGTGAGTTTGCTGTCCTTTCACTGTTCATCTTTTTTATCTTCTTTTTCTTAGATAAGTCCCTTTAACATTTCATAGAAGAAGGGCTTGGTGATGATGAACTCCTTGAATTTGATCTTATGTGAGAAGCACTTTATCTGTCCTTCCATTCTAAATAAAAGCTCTGCTGGATAGATCAGTCTTGGATATAGGTCTTTGGATTTCATGACTTGGAATACTTCTTTCCAGCCCCGTCTTGCCTGTAAGGTCTCTTTTGAGAAATCAGCTGACAGTCTGATGGGAACTCCTTTGTAGGTGACTGTCCCCTTAGCTCTTGCTGCTTCTAGGATTCTCTCCTTCATTTTAATCTTGGCTAATATAATGATGATGTGCCTTGGTGTGTTCCTTCTTGGGTCCAACTTCTTTGGGACTCTCTGAGCTTCCTGGATTTCCTGGAAGTCTATTTCCTTTGCCAGATTGAGGAAGTTCTCCTTTATTATTTGTTCAGATAAGTTTTCCACTCATGGCTGTTCCTCTTCCCCTTCTGGTACCCCTATAATTCGGATGTTGGAGCGTTTAAAGATGTCTTGGAGGTTCCTAAGCCTCTCCTCATTTTTTTGAATTCTTGTTTCTTCATCCTTTTCTGTTTGGTCATTTTTTTTCCTCCTTCTGGTCCACTCCTTTCATTTGAGTCCCAGTTTCCTTTCCATTACTATTGGTTTCCTGTGCATTTCCCTTCATTTCAATTAGTTTAGCCTTCATATGTTCCTCTATTTTGTGACTAAAATACACCAGTTCTGTGAGCATCCTGATCACCAGTGTTTTGAACTGTGCATCTGAAAGTTTGGCTATTTCTTCATTGTTTAGATTTATCGGCTCTGGGGCTCTGAGTTGTTCTTGTGCCATGTTTTGATCTGTTCATGCCTGTTACGTATGAGGAGAGGAGCCTTAGATGTTCACCAGGGCGGGGCCACCCAGCTCGCTGGTTTGTGATGCTGTATGTGGGGGCGGGATCAGAGAGGGACAATAGCGGTTCTCTCTGCTGCTTCCCACCACTGGGGCCTGCGGGGTCCAGTCCGTTTCACTGCTCGCTCCTTGACTAGTGTATCTGTGGGTGAATGTGTGACCGGGGTCAGCTTTCAGTGGGTCCACCACCTTGCTCTCTCAGTGGGTCCGCCCACTTCTCCACACCTGGGATCCGCCCATGGCTGCTGGTGCACCTGGGTTGTGCGCCCAGGTCAGTCTGGTGGGTCTTTCCTGCCCAACCCCGCTCTGCTGTTGGCTCTGCACCTCTTACCGGTTTGGCTGAAGGGTTCTTGTTGTCAGACTTCCTTGTAGTTTAATTTTCTGTGGTTTGGCTGGGTTTTTGTTGCTAAAACTTTGTTGTTTTTAAACTTGGTTGTGTGAGAAGGTACAGTGCTTCCACCTACGCCTCCATCTTGGTGGAGTTCCAACTTTTTCTTAAGTTTTGAGGCTGAACACCTTCAAAATTTCGGTCAGTTTTCCTTCAAACACTGCACCGCCAGTAGCAATAGCCATGTCTTTAAGCTGGTTCTGTCCATCATCACCCAGACCAGAGCTTTGACTGCTACAGTCTGAAGACCAACTTTTAACCTTTTCAAAACAAGTGGACTTAGAGCTTCTCCATCAACACCTTCAGCAATTATGACCCAGACCTTACAGTGAGCATCAGTAATTTCAAGAGCAGGTACAATGGACTAAACAGTACAAACGTTCTTTTCACTCAGAAGAACATGAGTATCTTGGAATTCACATTTCTGACCTTTTGCTGTATTAATCAAGTATGGAGAAATACAACCTTGATCACACTTCATGTCTTCAATAATTTCTAACTCACCATTCAATATTGTTTCATCCTTTACCGTGATGATGTCCTTTCTCCCAAGTTTTTCATTGCATCAGAAATAATGTTGTCAGTTTCTTTGTCTCCATTTGCAGAAATCGTAGCAACCTGAGCATTTCATTCAGGGTTGTTTCAGGTTTAGACTGATTCTTAAATTCAGCAATTCCAGTATCAACAGCTAACATCACACCTCTCCCGACTTCCACTGGGTTATCACTTAGCCAATCTTCTCTCAAAGCCTTCCTTGACCATAGAGCTTGCCAATACCTTTGCAGTAATGGTGCCCTTCCCAGCCTCTTCTTTGTGTTAGTGGAACACCTTGAACAAGTTTAGCGCCAATATTTTTATTTTTAAATCAATGGACTTTGCAATGGTCACACCAACCTTTTGTTAGTTTGGGATTTCCCAAACTGTATTTAATAATCATTGTTTTTGCCTTTGGCCCCATAGTAAAAGGTACAGTATTGGCCAAAATGTCTGCACGTGAGACATTAAGGCTTGGGCATCTGCACCAAGTCTTACATCTTTGGTATAAGCCTGAGTGAGGTGAGGAGCCAGGGCCCTGCACACTGGCCTAATCTGGTGAAGAACCTCGTGTTAATGAAGCATTGCTGTGGGCCAGCAGCCGGGCATGCAAGTGGTGAGGCCCTCGGAGGCCCCCGGCAGGCCCTCAGTGGTGAGGGACGGCTCTACCATCAGGTTTTTAAGGCCCATGACTTTTCTGTCCTTCTCCAAACATTCCTTTTTGTCATTGTTGTTCTCTCCTGCCGGCTTTAGTGCTTTATATGCATCATGTAGTTCAGTCCTCACAACACAGCAGGTAGTTATTTATCCCCACTTTGTGATGATAAGAAGGCTCAGAAGGGCAAAGTAACTTAATATCACACAGCTGGTGTGGGCCAGAGAAGACTTGTATGTGTGGTTTTTTTAATTGTAGTAAAGAGCATATAACATTAAATCTACTCTCTTAAAATTTTTTGCATGTACCATACAGTACTGTTAACTACAGCAAACCTCTACAAGTTTTTTCACCTTGTGTGACAACCTCTGTACCCACTGAACAATTTCTCCTCCCTCCAGCCTCTGGCGAGCCTCATTTTGCCTTGTGCCTCTATGATTCTGACCACTTCAGATACTTCATAAAGGTGGAATCATGCAGTATTTGTCCTTCTGTCACTGGTTTGTTTCACTTAGCACGATGTCCTCAGGGTTCATCCATGTTCACATGTGATAGGATTTCCTTTTTTTTAAAGGCTGGGTAATATTCCATTGTATGTAGTATATACCACACTTCCTTTGTCCATTTACCTGTCTGTGGATGTTTAAGTTGTTTCCACATCTTAGTGAGTGTGACCAACATTCCATTTTAATAGCAGGCTCCTCTTGGTTTGGAAATGCATTCTCCAAGGTTATTAACGATAGAATTTTTATTTTGTTTTTAGTTTTCTCTTTCTGCTGAACACTTTTCTCTTTCCTTATTCTGATTTCCATTTTCCATGTTAGAAACTTCCTTGAGACATCTGGGGATCTCGAGCTGCTCATCGAACACTGGAAGGTTGACTGAAGCTCCGTGTGTCGGTGGAGGAGGGGCTCGTCCATGCATGTGTGCAGTTTAGGGCAGGGATCTGTAGGATAATTCATCAAAGACTTGGATTCCCCCCTCTCCCTCCCTCAGGAACCCCTTTCTTTGGGGCCATTTATTTTCTCCAGAGAGAATCCACTAGTCTCCTACCTGAGGGCTCTATGCCTAGAGTCAGCCTGCTAGGAGTGGGGGCTGGGGACAGGGGCGGAGAGCCTCATGGTTTAGACGTCCATGTCCACTCCCAGAACAGCACTTTGCCACTCTCTGCTGGGACTGCATCCATCTTGGTCCTACTCTCCAACAATAAATCTTGTACTCGGGTGAGGAGGGCTGACCCCTTAGCTGCTCCAGATGGGCAGGGAACTTGGGATCTAATTTCTCCTGAATCAGAATTTCAAGGAAACCTTTTGTTTTCCACCTCAGACCTACCACCGCCGCCCATAGCTTAGCTGTCTCCAGTTCTCGTACAGGCACTTGGCAGTCAGATTTCTCTGTTCTCTTCCTCCTCGGTTTTCCATCCTACCAAATCTGGTAACGTTTCTCATGTGTTGCCATCTCGTCTCCACTTCTCTTTGTCTTGTTTGATGTATGTCTCTTTCCCTGCTACTTTCATTTTAGTACATTTTCAGAGGAGCAGAGAGAAACACTCGTGTTTAATTTACCAGGTTTAATTGGAAAGTCATTTCAGGCCACCACTTGCCCGGTAGATGCCTCTGCACCACACTTTGGCTCTAATCCATTGTTACTTCTCTATATTCTTTGTGGACGGTAGTTTTCCAGAGAGTGGTGCTCTCTTTGCATCTCCAGCCACTAGCATGGGGGGGGGATGCAATCATTATTTACTCAATTGAACAGGACTTAATTTATATCATTGGTACTACCCACTGGAAAGCTGGAAAATACAGTAAATGGCCACTGGATGCCTTGAGGTCACCCCCTCTCTTCTACGATGGTCCTGATGAAAACAGTCTGTCAAGGGTGAAGCAGACACAGCAACACGCCTCTCCTACAGTCCCTTGTCTATACAGCCTTTTCCCGACTCTTCCAGTCATGCTTATTTTACTTAGAAGTAATTGCTTTTCAAAGGATGGCAATTCTCATTAGTTACCAGGTGAGTGAATCTAATAAGAAAAGTCTCCTGATTGAGCTAGGAAAAGCAACAGAACAAAATACAGAGTAGGGATTTTTTCCACCTTGCAAACCAAATAGCTCCTGCACTCCACATAATTGAAAGAAAATTGACATGAATTATTGAAGAAGCCTTTTCCCCCACGTGCACAGAGAACACTGGGCAGGCAGGAGACAGACCTCTGAGGCCCAGAAAACAGCTGTGCTGAGGAGGGCATTTGCCTCTTTAAGGTGGAACAGGGAGCCTTCCGAAATAGCCTGCATTCGTGCCCCAGGGTTGCTGAAACAGATTACTGCAGTCTGAGGAGCTCGAAGCCACAGGCTTAGTCTCTCTCAGTTCAGGAGGCCAGGAGGCCAACACAAGGTGTCAGCAGGGCTGGCTCTTCCAGAGGCTGTGAGGGAGAATCCAGTCCCCACCTCTCTGCTAGCTTCTGATTGCCTGCTGATTGCAGCAGGCAATCCTTGGCATTCTTTGTAGCTACATCGTTCTGATTTCTGCCTCCATCCTCACGTAGATGTCTTCCCACTGTGTGTCTCTAAACCTTCCTCTTTTCTTTTGGCCATATTTTTAAACTGTTGTTCAATTACAGCTGTCCCCACTGCCCTGCTACCCCCCACCTCCCACATTCAATCCTCCCCGCATTGTCCATGACCATGGCTCCTTTATACATGTTCCTTGCTTTGACCCTTCCCCTTCCTTCCCCTGTTATCGCCCTACTCCCACCCCTCTTGTCACTGTCAGTTTGTTCTTTATTTCCATGTCTCTGCTTCTATTTTGCTCACTTTTTTATTCTGTTGCTTAGGTTCCACTTATAGGTGAGATCATATGTAAACCTCCCTCTTTTTAAAGGACACCAGTCATTAGCTTTAGGGCCCATCCTAATCCAGAATGACCTCATCTTAACTTGATATATACCTGCAAAGACCCTATTTCCAAGTAGGATCACATTCTAAGGTTCTGGGTTGACATGAATCTTTTGGGGAAACTATTCAATTCAACAAACACATGGTCTAAATGCCTTTACGTTCTGCTTCCTGTTTCAGTTTATACTTTTGGAAGCTACTTTTGTAATCCAATACCTTCAGACAATTGATACGGGAGAGGAGGTGGGAAACTCCCAGCCAAGGTGCCTGGACGATGAGGAAGACAGGCTTGCAGGTGAGGCTCCCACTGCTGGGCAGGGTTCTTGACCTTGGCCACCTGTTGGATGCCTTTTGGAAACACGGTAGGTTTTAACTCCTGCTGTCCCGGCGTCAGTTGTTTTAAAAGCATCCCGGTGGTTCCCGTGTGCACCCTGGACGCACAGCTCTGCTCCAGGCATTCTTCCTGAAACACCTGCGATGAGGCTGCCTCATTTCACTCGGCTAATCTCTGCTGCAGCAGGTCCTGCACGTGCCTGCCCCTGCTGCCTGCTGAGAACTTGGAATTGGCACCTGCGGTTTTTATTTCTCCTTCATTTGCTTTGAAGAAGAACAGCTTCGTCATTACTGAAAAGTCACAAGTTCATAAAGAAAAAGAACATTTGCAGGGGGATGTGGATAAGAGGGAGATTAACATTTCATTTTACTTTTCAGAAGAAAATTGTACTTATCAAAGTTGCATGTGCTCGAAGAAATGTGAAACCCCCCAAAAAGTACAGAGAAGAAAAGAAAATTCCCTGTAATTCCATCCCTCTGGGAAAACAATGGTGTGGGGAATCTTGTAAATGCAGCTCTAAATTTACACTATGTGTTTTACAAACGTGGTTTTATGTGGTTTTGAAGACTGAGTTCTTTATTCAGCAATATCTTATTAAATATGTCAATGAATGATGAATATCAATAAATGTTCCTCATTAAGTAGTCTTCAGATTTTGACTGGCTACATTTTATTTCTTAATAGAGAATATACTGTAATTATTAACTAATTACTATGGGGGAATTTCAAGAGTAATTTTTCCTTGTTTGATTACTGGGGCAAGAGCCAGAGCCGAGAAGCAGAGGCCCTACTTATCTCTTCATCCCACGGGCCCACAGGCCCATCCCCACGGGGCTCTACTCACCCTCCACACCCCACCAGTTCTATAAGCCCAAGGCGTGGAAACTGGAGGACCCTGTCGGTAGGGAGTTCCTGACCTAGGGAAGAGTGCTGGCCCCACATCCAGGTGGCCCGTAGAGCTTGTGAGTGTCTGCAAGGGAGACAGGCGTCTTACCCAGTGAACACTTGCTAAGAATGCAGTTGATGATGTGTGTTCTGTACTGGCTGAGTGGGAGAAGAGGAGCTGGTGAGAGAGGGCACTGCAAAGACAGGGAGCCTCCAGCTCTAGGCCCAACCGTGTCATCTGGTGTGACGATGGAGCACAAGATGCTGTAGCCAAGTGGATGTTTGGGAAGAGAGCCAGGTTTGGGCTGCCTGGCTGCAGCCTTCCCAGACAGACCAGCAGCAAGATACTGTGCATTTTTCTGATGTGGGTTGGAATTGAGGGGATACCCACATTCAACAGAAGCACGTCTCCTAAGTGAGGTAATTACACTGAGGAGAGGCATCCCACAGAGCTCCCAGAGAACTGACTGCATGCTCTACCAAGGAGTGAGCATCTGCATGTCCAAGGCCCAGAGGACATGCAAGCCAAGACAGGACAACAGGAGGGACAAAGATGTTTGCCCCTTTCTTATCTCCTCCTCCCCTCCCTGCATTCAGCTCTGGGAGACCTGGAAGCAGCCGCAGAATAAGGGGAGGAGGAAGCCCGAAGGAGCAGCCACGCCCTCTCTGCAAGCAGCTCGCCAAGCCCGGGGGAGAGGAGGCATTGAGGTAGATGGGAAACACAGCAGCTTGGTCCTACCAATCAATAATGGTCTTAAAACATGCTCACCTCCTGACCCAGCACATCCATCTCCAGGAATTTATCCAAGGGAACAATCAGAGATACGTAGAAAGAGTCATGTAATGAGAGAACTTCCATACACAGTATTTCCCCACATCTTGAAAAGTCATTATTTTTATGTTAAAAAATCACCTGTTCTTTCAATAACTAACAGTTAACAAAATTCTGATGGCCTAATTTTTTACTATAGTTGCAATGCCACAGCCCTTATAATTAATAAATGGAACCACTCAGAATAAAGAAAAAGAGTTTTAGAAAGCTGGCCATGACACAGTGCTGACAGCACCAGTTACTACTGCTGTGAAAAACTGCCTCAAATGCAGGCTTTGCTTTTATGGTGCTGGATTTGGTAGGTCAGGAATTTGGATAAAGGATGACATGTCTCTACTCCAGGTTTCCAGGGCTCTCCCTGGGAAGTCCAATGGCTGAGGTGTCTCAAATACCTGGGGGCTGAAAACGTCTGGAGACTTCTTCATTCACATGGCTGGCACCCAGTAGGGGTATTTGACAGCAGGGCTCATCCGGGGCAGTCAACCAGATCACCTGTGCATGGCCTGCGTGAGAGCTGGGGCTTCTTCCTGTATGGCAGCTGGGTTCTAACAGGGAGCATCTGCAGGCTGAGAATTCCACAAAAGGCCCAAACAAAAGCTGGGTGACTTTGTATATGATCTAGCATTGGAGGCAAATGGTGTCACTGTCCCCATACTCTGCTGGCTGCAGGAGTTATAAACCTGCCCATATTCAAGGGAGGGGACATGGACCCCATCTCTCAGTGGGAGTGTTAAAATGCCATAGGCAGAATTCTTTTTTGTTTATTATTTTTTTAAATAATATATTTTATTGATTATGCCATTACAGTTGTCCCATTCCCCTCCACCCTGCATACCCTCTCCTCTTCATATTCCCCTGCTTTAGTTCATGTCCATGGGTCATAAGTTCTTTAGCTTCTACATTTCCCACACTACTCTTGCCCTCTCCCTGTCTATTTTATTTAATAAATTGGAGTAAAGTCTGCCCTTAAAGTCACTTCATGCTTTACAGTTTTTCTTAATTATTAGTATGCATATGTGGTATCTCTTCCCCAACAGCAAGTGTGGTATTCCATCACCAACCACTTCTCCATTTCTCTGTCACAAATTAAGTGTCCAGTATTCAATTCAGTTCTGACACTGGAGTACCCAGAGTTAGTACAGACCCTAGTTAAGAGCTCAGTCCCACAAGACTGCCACTCATTTGGTGCCTGTTGTAACACCAGGGTCCGGGGGCTACCTGCACTTCCATCAAAGTTAGCTATAAATTTGGGGGTTCACATTATCCCCTTTCAGATTTGACAGTTTGCTAGAGTGACTCAAAAAACTCAGGAAAGCACTTTACCTACAACTTCTGGTTTGTTATTAAGAATATAATTCAAGAACAGTCAAAGGAAGAGATGCACAGCAAGGAGTCGGTGGTGGGCAGGCACGGAGCTGCTGGAGCAGCACCCTCCCAGCACAGTGAGGTGCTCACTGACACAGAAGCTCCCCTCGCCTCACTGCTTCAGAGATTCCATCAAGACCGCATTACCTAGAACGATCAATTTAATCATTAAACTCATTCCCCACCTCTCTCCTCCCCACAGATGTTGGGAAGTGGGGGCTGAAACTTCCAAGCCTTGAATCATGTGGTTGCTTTTTCTGGCCACAGGTCCTTGTCCTAAAACTACCCAGCCTTCTATCCCACCTTGAGTCAGTTTATTAGCAGACAAAAGATGCTCCTATTACTGGAGAAATTCTAAGGGTTTTAGGAGCAGTGTGCCAGGAACCAGGAGGCCAAATATATATATATTTTATTATAGCACAACATGATACTCATGATATGTTGAGCAGGGGCTGGGCTCTGTAAATCTAAAGAGGAAGAAGGTGTAATCTCTGCTTTAAGGAGCTCTCTCTTGCACATGGAAGTTTCTCTCTCTTTCTCCCTCCCTTCCCTTCTCTCTAAAAATAAATAAATAAAATCTTTTAAAAAAAGAAAGAGTTGCTGTGAACCTAGCAGGGAAGACAGGGATCAAACAGGTTTCTGCAAGCCCTGTGAAATGCTCACCTACTGGGGCCCGAAGGGAGAGTGACTGACTGTGAGCTGGGAAGCAGGTGCTTTTAGAATTGTTTTTTCTACTAAAGAAGAAATCATTTACTTGTTAGTATTTCTCTGACTGTTCAGAAGAGTGCCGTGGGAGACTTATCATCAGCATACTGCTCATAAAGTGATTGCCTTTCATAGGACAGTAAGAACACGAGGCATTTCCAAGTCAAGCACTGAAAAACCTGATAGGGATGAAGAGAAACAATCAAAAAATAGAAATGATCTTTATATGCATGTCCTTAATAATATACAATAAAGAGGCAGAAAGGCCCTTGGCATGGGAAGATGACTGGTTGTGTATTTTGTACACGCGGTGCTGTGTATACCTAAGCATTACACTCTGAACCTCAGGAGTGCAAAGGAAGGTCCATACCTCATAGGTCTGCCTCTCTAGAAGTTACATAAATCAAGCTAATGAGCCACCAAGCAAAGCATGTTTTATCCTCCTATTTTAACAAATACATCATCATAATAACTTAGAAGGAAATTTAGGGCCTCAGTGTTATGCCTGAATGTGGTAGGACAGCAAGGACCAGCCTGGGGCACCTCCATCCTTGTCCTGCCTTCGGCTCCACCTCCCACACATGTGGATGCCCAACCTACGTATCCACATCCCTGCAAACAGCTGCCTGCTGCCACCCCCAGGCCCATGGACACAAGTACCACAGAGCTGTGGGCCTGGGGAAGAGGGCCCCTCAAGGCCCAGGAGTGAGCTTGGGCAGCTACAATAGAATAGTATGGACCGGGTGGCTTAGACAGCAAACATTTATTTCTCACACTTCTGTCCAAGACCCAGGTGTGAGCCTATTCGGTGTTTGGTGAGGGTTCTCTTCCTGGTGTATGGGTGGCCAACCTCTTACTACATCCCCACACAAGGGAGACACATCCCTCATGTCTCTCTTCTCATGAGAGCTCCCATCACAATTAATTACCTCCCAAAGGCCCACCTCCTAATGCTAGCACATTGGGGATTAGGGTTTCAACATATGAATTTGAGGGATGCAAATATTCATCCCACGGCACGTAGGAAATACTGGGTCCTGGGAACCTGGTGCCCAGCCCAGGAGGCAAGGACTCATTAGCTCTGAGTGAGCACGTGTTCTTGACCCTGTGGATTCCTGGCCCACAGGCAGGAGTTTGATGGGGCTTGGGCCAGAGCTGGATCCTCTACAGCTCAGAGCCTAGGTGTCCCCTCTTTTCTGGTCTAAGAGGGTACAACCTAGCCTACCGAGTCTCCAGGCTCTCCCTGGCTGATTTTCAGAGCAAACTGAGAGGCCTGATGTGAGGCTATGTGACAAAGACTTGAAGCAATTTCTTGGAAAGCCACCTCACAAGTAAGAAAAGAAGACGGAAGTCAGAGCCACTCATTTTTATTCTACTTTCTGTGCTTAACTCTCACTTATTACTGTCAATGTCTTAAAACATAGCTGTCTTTTCTTTTTTTTAATCTCCCCACAGAGGCAAGGTCATTTATTAAAATTACTGGATTCAAACTTCTTTTTAAGAAGCAGCTGGCTGACAGCCTATTAGTAGTCACATGGAGAGGGCCTCCCCTACCTCCCCCACTAAATTTTCTGGGCTCAAAGCAGCATCATTCACTGAGTCAGGGACTCTCCGGGTTAGAATTCACCTTATCCGACCTGTCCTACTCAGAACCTTCGGAGAAGTTTTGATGCCATCAGCAAGAAGAGGCAATGCCTTCCTCAGTCACACCTTATTTACTCTCATTCCCCAGATCTCAGGTGAGGCTAACTTTAGGGATCCCACTGGGGCTCAGAAACGCTGGTGCGCAGGCCCAGCCCCTGACCAATTAAATCAGAGTCCTGAGACGGGGCGGGGCAGGGCAGCCTCCTTTCCCAGAGCTTCCCAGGTGCTCTCGCAGGCCCACCCAGCTGCGAGCGTCAGGAGAGCAGCTCCTCTCTCATTGTGCCAATAAGAACAGTGGCCTGGCCAGGTGAATGTCCCACAGGACCAGCTCAGGTACAAAAGCTCACGTCAGCCGTTGGAAAGGTCGGGGATTGCCTCCCTATCTGCTACCAGAGACGGGTGTGCGTGAATCTCGGGTTGCGCGATCAGGCTGGTGCCTAGGGTATCTTCACAAACTCCTTCCTCCTCCTCCCAGTACTGGCTGCTCCTGGACAAAAAATTTAAAACCCCCAAATCACAAAACTGTACATGCTGGCCACAAACAGACCGCTAAACAGGGACGGAAAGAAAAACACCTCTGTGCCATAAATAAATCTGGCTCCCACAGCGGGAGCCCAGCCCGGATCAGTGGTTGAGGCTGAGTTTCTTTCAGGTTGCAGAGACAAGTGGTGCAGCAACCAGATGGAGGGAGAAATCCAACTGCCAAACTGTCAGGCCAGTTTTGGAGAAGGAGGACTTGAAGGGAGCACTGAAAATTAAAATATGAAGACTCAACATCATAAATGACTGTAAGTCCAGCCCATCTCAGAGACTAAAGCCATCTTCCTTTATGAAAGTGTTTCTGGAAGTGCAGAGTGAATTGCTAAACCAAAACTTCCTAGGAGGTAAGATAATTTCAGTGGCTGGAAGAGCAGCCAGAGAAAGCCCATGGATCGGCCTCTGCTCTGTGCCCACCTGCCATACACACAGGCCGAGAACAGGCAGGAGCTTGGGCCGCAGCAAGCAGCCGCAGGCACCTGTCGCTCCAGCTGCACTTCTTCCAGAACAACCACCAGTCGTGCTCATTCAGCGCATGTTCCCTGAGGGCCTATTATATACCAGCTATGAGTTAGATGCTGAGGTAGCTACAGAGAAAGATACGGAATAGTGCTCCTCATGTTCAAAGGCTGAGGACGTATAGCGCACAAAGAACACAGAACATATGAGGGGTCCTAACTTAGCCCCCAGACACCCTAATATATGAGCTCAAAGTCATGTAGTGTGTCTAGGTCTCAGTTTTCTTATTCATGCACCAAGCAAGGACTTAGGGTGAAGAAGAAGTGAGGCTGCTTCCACTCTACCATTTTTCTGTTCATGTCAAGACTTTCAGCCAGCCACTGTTGGTGACACTCAGTTTTGTATAAGC
This sequence comes from Artibeus jamaicensis, assembly GCF_021234435.1. NCBI lineage: Eukaryota > Metazoa > Chordata > Mammalia > Chiroptera > Phyllostomidae > Artibeus > Artibeus jamaicensis. The sequence continues at coordinate 21,838,681 of NW_026521812.1, forward strand.
ACCTGTGCCCAGGTCTCTACTGTGAGCAGAATAATTCCACAGGGTGGGGCCTGAAATTCTAGACACAAACTCTATTTCTGTAGGTCTCACCAGGTTTGGGGGTAAAACAAACAATTAGAAACAGTGAACCTCTTGCTTTCTAAACCTCCCTGCTTGGCGGGGGGGTGGTCTTGGCTCTCTTCAGAGGAGCCCCTGAGGTATCTCTAGAGTTCCCAGATGGGTGTTGCTTGAGCTGGTGAGCCCAACCCCTGCCCTCACCCAGCCACAAGGGAGCATACAGCCAGGTATTACCCTTCTCCTCTACCTCTGCTACTGAAGCACTAAATTCAGAGGCCCCTGCAATGTCACTGTGTTTGCCAAAGGCACAATTGCCCCTGCTCTGGGAGGTGCCCTGGAGACTCTATAACTCTAGAACAGGGTGGTGCTTGCCTCGGTTCCTGTGGCTCCCCCTGGGGGCCGTGCCTGTCTCTGCCCCTCGGCGTCCACCCTGTAAGTTGCTCTGTATCAACATTCCCAAGCTGTTTCAAAGAACTTCTGGGGGAAGTCCTATTCCTTCAACTTTCTGCCGCATTGTGTTACAATTGTCCCAAAGCAGCCCTGTCTTGCCCTGTGGTTTGTTGCAAGACACTCTAGTTTGGGCACATGGGTTAAGAGCTTGGGATCCAGAGCCAGTGTCTGATCTGAATCCTGGTTTTTCTACTTATAAGTTACTTTTGCTGGACTTCAGTTCCTCTGGCATCAAACGGGAATGTTAATACTTGTTTCAAAGGATTGTTGGGACGATTAATTGAGTTATCAAATACCAAATGTTCAGAAGAGCACTTGGCACACAGTAAGTGCTCAGTATCTACTTGAATGTGCACACTTGGAGGTGGCCCATCCCCAGAGATTACAGGGCTTTCGTTAAAGAGGCAGAGAGTATTTGTGTCTCTAGTTCCCATCACCCGCCTGGCACAGAATAGGCATCATTCGGTGAACAAATGAATTCATGAATAAATATGTAAAACCAACATGAGCCCAGAGACTGAATGGAGGAACATTGTGTTTCAACCAGGAAAACAACAGTAGTCCCGTGACCAGAAGGCCCAAAGACATTAAGTGGGTCTTGGGAGAGGAGAGGAGGGGACAACAGGAAGAGAATTCTACTTAGTTCCCCCCCACCCCCCATATAGTACACTCACTCCCCCAGTAATGCACCCAACAGCAGTGCCAACTTGGAAGAAATTTGGCTGCACTGTGATTGGTTCCCATCCTCTGGGTAGCCCTGTTCTCAAAGGGCAGAATCAAGTTCTCTTCCTGGGGAAGAGGGAGGGACAGGAAGGAGGGCCCAGGTCAGGCATGGGGGCCTTGAGAAAGAGATGCCCTCAATCACTTTGAGTTTCTTGTATAGTTTGTGGTATAAGTTTCACTCTGTTTCTATGCTTTATGTGACAACTCAGGCTGAAAGTTTCCTACTGACCTAGCATTTGGACAATTGAAGTTCTCAGACCCCACTTGCATGTATAGCAGAATTTCACTGCACGTAGCACTTCTGTTCCCACCCAGGAACGTGTCCACTATCACATCTGGAGCTGAGTGATGTGGGGGTAGGCAGTGGCTCCTGACACTACCAGTACTAGGCCACTCTCCACAAGCCCTCTGCCCCTCTCCCTTTTCTCTTCCCCCTTCTGCCTTCTTCTTCCACCACAACAACCAGCTGTAATTTAACATCTTTTATTTCTCCACCTGTCCTGCTGGGAGGTCAGGGGCTGGGTCACCCACCCTGGATATACTGCCCTAGATCTAGGAAAGAAAGGTGTGCTCCGTGAGGAGAAGTGACTGGTGGCTCAGGCCCTCAGGCCAAGCAGGCAGCAGTAATCACAGGCTAAGGTCATTGTCCTCCAGAGTTTGTAAAACACTGAAACTCATCATCTTCCCCAGAAGGAGGCTGCAGACGTTAATTACAGGAGTCAGGAAAGGCAATGACATTTTAACTCACAGTAACAGTTTTTCCTAAAGGAGTCTCACCTCAGTTCATCCAGTACTGTAAAACACATCTAAGATTTTCTTTTCCAGTGAAGTCAGAGTTGCATAATGTCTTGAATGTCCAGGGAGCAGTTTGATGTCAGAATCAAACACCAACTTTTTGTGTAGCCTTCTGCTCTGGTTGTTTTGCTCTGTTTTCTCTTGTTAATGGCTTGGAACAAATAAAACAATCCCCCTGACTTTGTCCTAAACAGAACTAAAAAAGCTCACCAAGTTCATCTCAAACGAATCCACCTGAAACAGAACTACTTTGGGCTCTGTTCCTCTGAGTTCTATTGCCCACCACCGAAAAAGCATGACTCCCAATGCCAGAGTCTTACGAAAAGGAAGGAACTATTTATTCAAAAGTCGTACAGGTTTAGAATAATGGCTGAATTCTGCTGTTAAATACCATGCCCTTTAGGAAAAAAAACACCGATAATCATACAGTCCTGCCTCTCCTCGCCAAACCAGGCTAATCAGAGGTACCATCTCTCAGGAAAAGAAACAGAAGTTTGCAGTTTAGCTGGGCAGATTCCCATCTGCATTCCAGCTTCTTCCAGTCATCTGTGCTCAGTGGACTCTTTATCCCAAACCCCACAGTGCTTCCTCATGGCCGGCTATAGGGGGTCCTTCTGCATATTTTCAAACTACGTGGCCAAGACAGCATGGCTGCCCTGCATTTGGCTTTAAATCCTGGAGTGGATCTTCCTCCGCAACCCCATTTCCCATACTTCCCACACTGGGTTACGTCTGCTCTTCCCCATAGCTCCTGCCCTTCTTGGCTGCCATTGTTAGTCTGGGCAGACATGGCCCTGTGACATGGGAACCTCCTCCAAGCCACTGGTGGGCACAGTAGCCAGGGGACTGCCTCCCAGCTAGAGTAATGTAGGCCCACCTCCCTGGTTCCAGGCACAGATATTAGTATTACTAAAACACTGGAAAAGTTCTTTAGACATGCAAAGTATCTCTCAATGGCCCTGTTCCACTTCCCCCAACCAGGTTAGTGGGTATTTTCTACATTTTGGGGACCCTGATAGTCCTGTTACATACCCACAATTCCTCTGGCCAAAGGCAGGCATACTATGATTTTTGAATGAATGATTAAGACAGTCAGCCCTGAAGTCTAAGCAAGGCATGCTTCGGGACATGTGGTAGGTGCCTTCCTTTCCACAGAAGAGGCTGGTGAAAAAAGGCCACGGATGCTTGCTGCTTGGTGCCACTTGATCTGGTGGGATGCCAGGTCTCGCAGCATCTGTGTTGGTAATTCAGCTACATACTTTGCAGGAAGCCAGCCTTGCACTGGGGGCCCAAACCTTGGTAGCTGTAGTGTAACTAGAAACTAGTTGGTACAATGCAGTGCTAGGTAAAGGCACAGCAGATTTTACTCAAGGAAAATCAATTCTGACCTTCTCCTTTGCCGCTCTGAAATGCTGCCAAGATGGGTGGTATTCTCTCCTAGGCATTAAGAAATCAACTCGACTTTGTCTTATCAACAGATTCTATTGGTGGTATTTGGGGAGCCAACTTGTGACAGTTAGTACAAATCTCAGACCCCAAACTCAGGTGTACATAAAATACATCTATTTGTTTCTCTGTAATCCCGTTTCTATATTTGGTCTCCACATCCCCCAAAGGTGATGGAGACGTACTTTCCATCACTTTTGCATTATCAGGGAAGGAAGACTTTACCTCTGCCTTCTTAGGTTCTGTGACTGGACTTGAGATTTAAAATAATGGGAGATAGATCTACAGGAGAAAAGCGCATGAGTTTCATTTGATGTTGATATTTTAATGCTCACACAGAAGCCTTCTTATAAAAGTAATGGAGACCTAAATAAGTGAATGGGCCATAGAGCTTCTACAACATTTTAACAAAAATGATAAATTGTGGAGATGATGAAACAAAGAAAAGGGGCAGTACATTGTGGGAAAAGTGACTAGGGAATATCTGAGGGTAATTAATGGAAGGCAAAGTTATTTCTGTAGGTTTATTTGTACAGAATCAGCCGTATGTCCACTCCCATTTCCAGGTGTAAGAATGTTCTCCTCTTCCAGATACAGCGGAGGAGGGGGCAACTTTTCACAGGAAATTTACGCCCTGCTCTTAGGTAGAAGGAGGAGATCAGAAAGCCCTTCCTGTATCTGGTGTTTCTCAACTGTCTTCACTGCAACATAACCACTGTCCCAAAGTGGCATATTTAGAGATGGCATGTTCTGAATCCTTCTGGTGTCCTTGCTAATTCCTGTTTTCCAGGACTGTTCCCTTGCCCACATGTTCTGGGGAACATTGTGTCAATGGACGGCCCTACAGGGTTCTCAGTCTACTAGAACATCTGCCACCCCGTCTGTAATGAGCCTTTCGCTGGCACAGGTCCCCATTAAGAACCCTCTGTCCCCTTCTGTAGGCTCCACATCCACCGGCCCTTTGTGACTTCCAAGACTCACTTCACCTGGGACCTGCTGGAACAGAGTTCCAGGATCTCACTGGGGAAGTTCAGGGGCCGTTCTGCCTGAGCAGATCATGTAGCCATTCCTATTCTAGGTTGGGCCCTGTGCAAGTCCCATTAGCCTTTTCCTCCCAGGTCCTGGCAGCTCAATGCAGGAAAGGAGGTGAGTGCCAGGCTGGGCCCACCTTCCTGCACGACTCAGCAGTCCCATCTCTGTTCCTTCTGGTGTCCAAGGTAACTGTACCCCAGCTCACCTTGGCCTCCTCCATGCTAATCTTTATAGATTGGTATGATTTAATATGCAATTCTTGTGGGTTTTTTTCTTTTCTTTCTTTCTGCTTTTTCATGGCCAAGTAGACTTTATTTCTTCCCCACAGCCAGTCTGCTCAGGGCTGGCTCATACCAACAGAGCTACATGGGTTGCTAAGTATGTTGCCTCTGCCATGGCCTCCAGTCTACCCACACTCAAGGTGAGGGGACATAGACCCCACTTCCCTTTAAGAAGTCTGTCACAGTCCCTTGTAAGGAGAGTATGTGGAATGGGGGACATTGTTGTGACCACAGGCCATTTCTCTAGGACCCTCTGAAATGTATTCTTGTTTCTTCATCATTTGTTCCTAGGGTGTGGGGGTGGGGAGGCAAAAGAGAATTCCTCTTTATCTTTTTTAAATCCTCAAATAATCCGGCAATTCCAATAGACCACTCATTCACTGGCTCATGGAAACCCACAAGAAACCCACCCCCCACTGTTTCCTTCGCAGTGGGGGTGGTCCCTAAAGGCCTGGTTGAGGGGGGAGAAGCAGTAAAAGAGTAACTATCAGGGGAAAGGTTCCTCTCCCCATATATTCTCCCACCACAAGGAAAATAACAAGTAGCTCATAGACTTCTGAGAGCTAATTAAAAAAAAATGTTTTTATTGCGGATGAAGGCCAGGGGGCAGGGCATGGGGGGACTGGGTAGAGGTAGAGGGGGCCAAAGAGAAGGAAATGATGGACATTTATAATAGTGTCAACAACAGACTTGTGAGAATTAAAGAGAGAATATGTAAAGCCCTGAAAATCAAAATTGTACTTGAACTCGTCTGCCCTTTCCCTGAAGAGACGAGCCCATGCAAGACCCAGCCCAGTGGCAGAGCTGCTGTTGCTGAGCAGGGTTGACTTGAGGAGAGTGAATTAATCTAAACTTGGACTTGATGGTAGGGATACATAAGTAGTCCTTTAAGAGCATCTGGAGAGAAATGCTATTTCCAAAGGCCCTTTATAGCTCTAAACTGCCTCTCGGTCTCCTGGAGAGTCCATTCCACTCGCCAGCTTCCCAGTGCCCTGGGAGTCACCCTGGAAGACCTCACTTCAAACCAGACCATCTGTGAGAGCTGATGTTCCCCAGCCAGATTTGGGGGGCATTTGGCTGGGCTGAGTGTAGAGTGAGTGGTGATTTTTCAAATTCAGTGTCTCGGTCCCCGAAGAGTGGAGTCTTCGGAGTGCTCCCACCCGTGAGGTCACAGCTCCTTGCCACCCCTGGGGACGAAAAGCGCAGGGATGTAGGCGGCCCCAGCTGGCAAGGAGTCACGTTCCCCCTCCTCAGATGGCCAACCCACAGGAATGCTGTGGCCAGCGGTCATGTTTCCACACCGCTCCTGCTCTGAAGATTTTTGTGGATAATTTGTTGCCTGTACTACCAAAGAAACTGTTAATATCTCCCCTGCCCTTTCTTCAGAAAGTGGAACTAAAGTCAAACTTTCATAATGAAAACAATCTTTCAAAAACTGTAGAGAAATTGCTTTGTCATTTACAGCAAACGGAAAAGTTTACCTCACTCTTTCTCTGGGTGAGATTTTACCCTCAGAGCAAAGAAGAGGCAGGAAATGCGCTCAGACGGGCTGTTTGTTGTTTCTGATGTTGGAGGCGGAAAGTGCGACACTTTAGACTATAATGCAGCAATTCTCAACTTTTTGTGTGTGATCACAGCATTCTCTCTAACACTGAAAGGCTTGGCGATGTTTGTGAAGGTGTCGAAAGGTGAGAACAATGCAAAACCTGCCAACAATCTTTGCAACACAAGCCTTTCTGCAATACTGCACCGTGATTGATCCACTGTCATCAACACCTTCAGTGCAGTTGGGCAGCTTGTGCAGAGCAGCTGCTGCCTGGACACCTCTCCACGCTCTGGGCCAAGCTCTCCTACAGTCCTGTACGTGGAAGTTTTCTCCTTGGAGGCACGTGACTGTGCTCCTCTTCTCCCATGGCCTGTTCCACACCACGCTGCCCAACCAGCCCCATTCACGTCTGTCTCAGAGCTCACCCTGCTCTGTGGACACACAGTGGTTATTAAATTAGTTACCTACCCCGATCAAAGATTGATAGCATATTTGTGAAGGTGTTCCTGCACCAAGGAAGAACCTCTACATACCGTGTCCTCATAGAGCCTTGTTCTCAGTGTTGTCTCTACCTAACCAACCCAGTCCTGCTGGCCTTGGTGCCCACCCCTGTGCCCTCACCTGGTGCCCTGTACTTACCATGTAACACCACACTTACCGGGATGGGTCCAGAGTGTCCTTTTCACTGCGTTAAGGAAAGGAACTCTGTTTCGCTTGCTAGTGTATTCCCAATCTCTACCAAAGAGCCTAGTGCACAGAAGGGGTTCAGGTCTAATCCTATCATGGTTCAACTTTGTCCAGGGCAATGGCTGCCTTTTCCTTTTGGTAACTGGCAGGCACATTGGACACATCTGGTCCCTAATTCTACAGTCTGTGTGTGTGTCTGTGTGTGTGTGTGTGTCCACCCAGACTCTACCAGTAGATGCACAAAAAGATAAAAAAGCATTCACATTTGTTAGGTAAACATCTTATCATTTTGGGGGGCTCAGGTGAAGGAGGTTGGGAACCTCTTAAGACAGGAAGGGGGATGTAGATGGTGGGTGGTTGTGTGGTGGGGGATGGGAGGGGTCGATGCCCAGAACATGTGCCTGTGGGACAGGTCGAAGCTCTGGGGGGAGGATGTCTGGGCAGAGAGTGTCTGGTTCAGAAGGTCCCCAGGAACACTCATCTCCAGAAGCGTCAAGATTTGTGGCTTGCTCCTAAGGCTGCGGACTTCTTCAGCACGCCAGGGTTTGTCTGATGGGGCTACCTCTCACGTTCCGGGGCTCCCATTGGCCAGACACAGGCACTAGGCCTCCACCTTCCTGCCAGGTTCCTTCCTTTCCCCTCGATCTTCACCTTGAGATCACCACTATCAAGGCTGGCTGGGACTCTACATTCTACGGGATCCCCAATAACGCCGCTTTCTTACAGAGGAAGGAGCCCGGCTGTGGAGTCCTTCACGGGGAATGTTCGCTCTGTCCCAGGTTTCAGCATGCAATTTCCTGAACATGTTTCCCAAATAAAGAGACAGCTACCACTGTTGACACTTTTTTACCTTGAAACTGACCTCTGTGCATTATCATATACAAAGTAACTGCCTCGTCACCAGATTTCATGAAAAACCCATGGAGCTGACATCCATTAAATGGAATAGTCAGAAAACCAGGGCTATCAAGAGCCCTGAGTACAACTCTGTTCGGATGCCCTGAGGGATCTCTCTGGCAGATGGGGGTGCTCTGGCCCCCGTCTAATGGGAACGGCAGTCCGGCAGTGCCGGTGCTGCTGCCCAGCCCCTGCCAGTGCGGAGCCCAGGCTCAGCCTGTTTTCAGTCCTGCAGCTCTGCTGCCCAGAACCCCTAAGGACTCAGAAAAATGTTGGTTGAACTGGAGATACACCCTCCATTCAATCAGATTCCAACTGCTAAAAAGGGAATCTAAAGTATACATATGTAAAATGACCTAAGGATTTTTACATATTGTATTTTTCTGGGCATCAGATGACTTTTTAAAATGAAAATGAAATGATAACCTTGGGGATAGTGGGGTCTTTGAAACCACAGTAAGGTGGCTGCACTTGCTTGCCAGAGCCAGGAGGCTGCCATTGCTGTGACGAGCAGGACCTGGGACAGACCCACAAGGTCAAGATGAGAAAGCATGATGTCCCAGGGGGGAAAACATAGATGGGCAACCAACAGGAGTGCTGCTTAACAATCAGAGAAAGAATGAGGGGGCAGGAGGCTGAAGACACCCCAAGAAAAAGTTAGTCTTTTGCTCAGTTCCCAAACTAGAGCAACTTTCCAATCTAGTAAGCCACTGACCAAAGAAGTGGCTGCATCTGTAGAAGGAAGGACGCTACAACACATAGCAAGTGTATTCCATGGCAGCTCCTCCTGGCTCTTCCCCAAGTGACCTCTGGCCAGTGACTTGAGTACCTGGACAATGGGGAAAGGGAACTATGCAGACATTTCAATCACAGGTCAGAGGTGGCAGTGACACCGGGCCCCTGATTAGATTGAGGGGTCACAGAGGCCAGGTGATAAATGGAGAGCAGGCTAGTAAGTCCAGCTCACTGTGGACCCACTGGATCTGTGGTGGTCACTTCTCCATGCCTTTAATATATAATTGGAACTGTTATACTTGGCAGCTGGAGTAATATCCCCATTGGACCCTTGGACTATGGGTTAAGAGTTTCAGAGTGGGACTGGCCAAGTAGAAAGCTTTGAAAGGGATCCCTCCTCATGGGCCAAGACTGTGCGTCATAAAATATCACACCCTGTGGCATAGGGTGGATATCAATGCCTCTATTAAAGAGAAGCACAGCTTCATGGAGCCCTGGGTGGGTCCCAGCCCCTTGGAGCATGTTGAGTCCCCTGGGTTACTGTAGATGTGGGACATCTCCACTTGCAGCCAGTGCTGCCTGGATCCAGAGGAGACCCTTCACGGTGGCTGCCAACCCCCTCCAAGTTGATTCTGTTTGAAAATAGTAATAAATTTACCCCAGAAAGTATGTAAAATAGGAGTCCTTAGTGCAGGTAGTAAATTCAGTTTCTTGAACAATTTTTTAATGTGTAAGACTCTCAGAAGTTTCTTAGAGACATTTAATTTTATTATCCCAAAGATTTCATGGGGAAAATATAAAATAGATTTTTTACACAAGCTTAATTGGCCTGAAATAATAATTAGAAGAGTCCTATATTTACTTCCATTTCTTAATATTTTCTGTGAACAAGCTGACCTGTGAATTTCTCTCTCTGAGAATACAGACAAAATTAAATGTTTTATTGAACTGAATTAAAGATGACTTCATAATCAGGGAAGAGAGATTCATAAAGGCTTTCATCACACGTGATTTACCAACATGTGGTATCTTTTCTCAAGTTGATTTTTCAGAGGCATTAGGTTTTATTGAATCAAAGCCAAACACAAAATTTTAATCTGTATCTCTTGGAAAAAAACCAGACCCATATAGCTAGTTCATCTGGAAGTGGAAAGTTACACTATAATTCTCCACCGTTAACAGAATAATAAAAAACAGCACATTAATATCATCTCTAGTCTACCTTGCCCTGCTTAAAAAGAAACATCAAAAGCAAATAAATAGAGATAAAAAAAGTATAGTTAAGCATTTTCAACACTGTCAATATGATTTTCAGTATGTTTCAATGACCAAATCCAACAAAATTAAGGTTTTGCACTAACTGATTCTTTTGGATGTGATACATAAAAGCAAAATGTATATTCACATAACCCTTTTTCCTCCAGAAAGACAAGGCACCTACTGCGCTCAGACACCCTGCTGGTAGCAGAATCACGCAGCAGGTTGGGGAGCAAAGGGTTAAAGGAAGGTACAGTCTAATCTCCCTCACATGTCTTTTAAAACAGGCATGAGTTAACATTTTTCAAAATGGGTCAGACTCTCAAAGGCAACAGGATGATTCACACCTCCCACTGATCCTGAGCCCGCACAGTGTCACAATGCCACCAGAGTCACCCTCGGAGCACTCACTGAACAGCATTTACTGGGGGCCTCCAGCCTGGGAGGTGCGGCTGAGCAAGGCCCGGCTCTGCCCTCACAGGGCTCAGTCTCCCTGGGGAGGCAGACTCCTGACACCCCCCACAGTGCACTAAGTGCCACGAGAAGCGAGGATGCTGAAGCTCTCAGAACAGAATGTGTCCCACCCAGGCTCTCTCTTCAAGGCCCTCGAAAGTCCCACCTGCCCACAACTTAACACTCAAAACCTATAATTTCTTGGCATGGTAGTTCTCAAGATGTGGCTCCTGTGCCCACAGGAGTCCCCCAGACTCGTTCAGGGGGTTGGCCGGGTCAAACTCTTTTCACAATGACCCAAAGGTATTGTTTGCCTTTCTCAGTGTGTTGGCATCGGCATTGATTGTCCAAAAGCCACAGGGGTGAACTGGTTGGAGCCCGAGCACCAAATCAAGGCAGGGGCACCAAATCAAGGCAGAGCGCGCTTCACCACCGTGCACCCTCAGTAGGCAAGCTGCTGGCTTCACTTAAGAATGTCCCCGACGAAGCAGGAAAAGGGATTAATTTTACTAAATCGCCACCCTGAGCAGTGTCTTCGAAATATTCTGTGTGACAATAGGGGAAGTGCACCTACAGCATTTGAGCTGCACACCCACATACAACAGCTACCTTGAGGGATGTCATAACTGATTGAGTTGGGAGCTAAACTAGCCACTTCGTTCAAGGAAGACCGGTTTTACCTTACCTGAAAGGACTGTCAGACCAACTACAGTTATCACGCCTGCTTTTATTCTTGAAAATGGATGAAGCAAGGCTGCCTGTCATGACATGGAAAATTGACAGGATTTGGTTGTCAATAATAAAATTTGAGCTTTTAAGCAAATGTTAGAATTTTGGAAAACTATATCCACCACTATGAACTCGGCACAGTGGCTTCCCATTGCTTCAAGTTGGCTGTAAATGAACTTGTCAACATTTGGAAGATCCACTTAACTCAGTGAGCCAATACTTTCCAAATGACCAATGCGTGTTGCTAGGAAATCAACCATGGGTGACAGATCCATTCTAAGATCAAGGAGGACCAATGGATTTTAGAGGCACACACAGTGCCCCCTGGCACAGTTTCCGGTTCCAGAATGAAACTAACCTTTAAGAAAGTACCACTTGTTGAGTGTTTATGCAATAGGAAAGAATATTCATAATTTTATATATATATATATATATATATATATGAAGACTATTAAAGTACTCCTTTTTCCAACTTATCTGTATGAAGATGGATTTTCTTCATATATTTTAATCAAAACAGACTGAGTGTGGAAGACACAAGAATCCAGCTGTCTCCTATTAAAAAGATTTCAAACATAAAAGAATGCCAATCTTTGTTAATTTTTTTTTGTTTCAAAGCAGTTACTTTTCACGCCCTCCCAAAAATGCTATTTGACATATGATGGGTTTATGATCTTTAGTTTTGGGAATTATTTTTCATAAAATATGCTGTTTATATTAACATGGGATGAGTTTATTATTTTAAATAAATTAATACGCACTTAAAAGTTATCACTTTCAGTTCCTAAGTGTGGTGAATATTGAAGACAAGACCATGTAAACAAGAGCTCTTTGGTATCTCCAGTATTTTAAGACTGTGATGGGGTTCTGAGAACAACAGATTGAGAACCACTGGGCCAACCTATCGGGCCCTTCGTCATCTTTCCTGACTCATCTTTCCAGCTTTATTTCCCAACCTTTCCCTACTCATCTCTTGTCCCTTCCTTCCACCACATGCCCATGTCCAGCAATGACTAATGAGTTTCTGGCCCCCAAATAGCCCGAATTCCTCATTTCCATTTTTCTTTTGCACGCCCTGCCACCCTTATGTCAAGTTTCTAGTCATTCTTTTAAAACCAAGTTTAGTAAAAATTTCCCTCATTTCCCTAGAAATTTAGTTACACTCTCCCTGGGGACCCAGGTGCTTTGCGCAGAGTGTGATCTTGAAAAGCTATTTTGTATGAGGTCGTTCACACTCACCCTGTATGCTGCGGAGTCTGCAGGATAAGGAACAGTCTTCCTCAACTTTAACTCATTCAACCCCAGCAGCTAGCGTGGCTCCAATCACACTGTTGGTGCTCAACAAATTCAAGCAAAGGGAAAGCAGAGAGGACTTTCATCTTTCTCTCCTGCCCTGACCTGAAGACTCTGGGTCAGAAGGAGGCATGACAGTGGGTGGTGCAGTACATAGATGAGAGGTACTAGACAAAACGGCAGGTGCACACAAGAACCTTCTTCCTTCTCCCTAAAACTTCCAGGAATGTCTTCTAACATAGCCAGGGAGACCCCACCCAAATGTCAGCATGTACTCCCTCCCCACAGGAAATCACTCAGAGCCCCACCCAGTTATTGCAGCCACAGGTGACACCACGACACCACTGGTCCCTAAGTGCAGGGTCCTTGGAATGTGCCTGTCTTAGCTATCCTGCTACCTTGGGACCAGATGGTAAATTTTAGCACAAGCCCACCTACCTCTAAAGTACAATTATTGGGGTGGAGGGAGGGAAAGAATGAGAGAAAAAAATGTATTTAAATTATAATTCCCATTTTTAAAGGGAAAAATGATGGTAGGGGAGTGCTGGAATCATTTGCTCTGGCAACAAACAAAATGCAGGTGGAGGTGCTTTCCCTGTCTCTGCAGTTGACCTTGAGGCCAGTGTTTGCGACCCTCCCCCACCTCCAGGCAGCATCCTGGCTGCTGCCCAGTTTAGCAAATCCTATTTCCCAGTTCCCAAGCCTTCTTTTTTCTCTATAAACCAACACAAGTGGTTTAGTTTTGTGGCTTTCTCTTTGACTACCGAGGATGGATTTCAGACTCTGGTTCTTATTTACCAATTGGATGTCAATCGTGTTGGAGTCCACTCAGATGAATGTACCAAAGAAATGTACCCATAACAATATTTGGTGTGTGGGTAGCAAGAGTTAAATGATAGCTTACTGTTCTTTATTAGTAAATGGCCCTCCAGCACCTGAAAACGGAAAGGAGCCTGGAGAGTCTATTGAAGGAAGGCGCTCGTGTTCGGGTGGAACCCTGACCTGTGCTGGGAGCACATGGGAACACGTGCAGCTTCCAGAACAGCCTGTCGCCTCTTCCAAAGGGGGCAGATTAAGTCTCAATAAGGAAGTAAAATAATTTTTCCTTCAATAAAGGATTCATTTAACCATAACAATCATCAGTTAGCTATATTGTTTGTCTCGCAGGAGAGACTGAGAAGCAGTGTTTATCTCAACAAAACAAATTAAAAATGCCCACAGGCAGGGCAGGAATCAGAGAAAGAGAATGTATTTTTAAACTTGAATGTATTTTAAAAGAACAAAAACGTGACTTCAAGAAAAGCATGTTCGGGACATTGGGCCAGCTTCACCTTCTCTGGCCACTCAAAGCGATTTCATTCTGACCGTACGACAGTAAATGCCTCTTGCCTATTATTTTGCTGTTTTTTAATCCTGGTTTTGTGAGAGCATCAATCAAACATGTCTATTATCGGAAGCTTATCTTTGATCTGCAATATAGAATCTTCCATAGAATCCCAGAATCTTGGGTTTCTTCTCTATTTTATTTACGAGGAGGGAGAACTGAGACAACTCTGGGGGGAAATCGCATGGACATAACGAGATCAGATCATCAGTGTTACGCTGTTACACAATGCAGGGAGCTATCCACGTGATGTTTAACTAGACAGAGCGCACACCATGTGTGCGCATGATGAGTCCACACCATGGAACACAACAGCACACTACGAAGTTATACAGATAACTAATTTTAATGTTTTCTTTTTACATAATTTCGTATCTCTAGAAACACCGCAACAATAGTTCACAGAATCCTGTTTATTCTTTCCCAGATTTACAACGACTAACACGTGGCCCCACTGGTTCCTCATTCCTGAATCATTAGCACTTTGTTAACATCTTGTCCCTTAATCCATAAATATTTCGGGGCTTTCAGCATAATGAATTTTTGATCAAAACACAAAGTGAACATACAAACCATCAGAATAAATAAAAACATGTTAACCGCAAAGAAAAGTAATCTGAGCTCAATTTGCACAAGAGAGGAATTCATTGGTCTGTTTTGTTTCCTGTGCCCCCCCACCCACAGCACCTGGCCCACAGCGGGTGCTCCATAAACTCCTGTTAATTGCTCAGTGTGGCGGTGTCATGCTATACTGACCACATTTCTGAACAAAGTATTTTAAAAATAAAGCAAAGGCAATGACAGCAAAATAGTCAATCATTTCTTTATTACCTAAGATTTATAATTTAAAAAAACCGAAAAGCCTTCAGATGTAAAGGATAAAGGACTGACAGGAAATTAAAATGAAGCAAAGCAGGTTACGACAGCAGAGAACTGACTTTGTTGGTCCCCCTCAGGGCCATCGCAGGCCCACTCTCTACCCTTCACAGGTAGCGGTTTCTGATGTATTCACGGTACACAGAGGTGTCTTCTTTCCCGAGGGGCTGCATGACGCCTTGACTGGCCTGGATGTGGGCCTGGAAGATCTCTGTAGATTTTCTGTCTACTCTTGGAGGCTGGACTTCATAGATATTATCTTGTGAGAAAGCTGAGATGGGTGATCTATAAAGGAGAAGAGAGGACCATGTTAAAGAAAATAAAGTGAAGGACCACAGCTCCCCGCGGTCTCAAAGTGTTTGAGAGCTGCTGACCTTGAACATGCAAACTTAGAAGTAACAAGGGGTTATTGTGGCTGCCTCTGTCCCCTCTTGGCTGGCATCCTCTTCTGCCTGGAGGACAGAGTTGGAGCACCGGCCCCGGAGGCCGTTCCTGAAGCACAGGCTGGGAAGGCCCCCCCTCCGCTCCCAACGCCGTGGGCACACCCGTATGTGTGCCCACATCAGGCCTCCTCACAGGACCGGGGAAACTGTGTTCCTTGGCCACATGGTAGGCACTCAATCATTTTTTTGTGTATATACATTTTCTGTGTCCTACAAATTTCGTGATTTCGTTGATTAGTTGTAAAAGTTAATAGTTTTGTAAAGGAAGATTTAGTAGGAATCAGAAAAATAGAAAGTACTAATGATTCCTATCTCCCAGGCTGGTTCGAGGAATAAATGAGTTTATATGTGTAAAGTGCTCCTTTACTATAGTCCTGGCACACAGTCAGTGCTCAGTCAGTGTGAATCACTGTTCCTGATTATGGGTGTGTATTTCCTTATCTACAATTCTCAAGTCCTAAAAGTTTTAATGACTTTATGTTAGTTTGCTGGCAAAAACTGATCCAACTGAAACTCACTTGGAGGCACATCCTAACATAAACTGACAATTCTCATCCCACTTCACGTGAACAGTAATGTGTTTAATTACCAGGCAAGGCCTCGGATCACACTTGTTACGAGGCATAGGTACCATCGTGGTATGCCAACATTTCCCAAATTCTGAATTCAGAAACACATCTGGCCTCAGGCCTTAAGATGAGGGACTGATTGTGGATCTGTCATAGGCAGCATCCTTCCTTTCTGAGATGATCTGAAAAGCACCCAAGAATCTCTCTATTCAAAAACACCCCCGTTCCCACCTCACTGAGCCTGCTGTAGTGCTTGAAATTGCCATCCACCCCCTAGGGAAGGTGCTGTCTCCAGAAAGCCCGTGTCAAAATGCAGCCTGGTATCTTACACACCCTCTCCTCAAGGAAGGTTGAGCACTACTCGTTATTACATTCTTAGCTGGAGGCAAGTCCTCAAGGGCTGAGTCAACCAAGTCAGGTGTGATGCAGAGTAAGTGTGTGCATAGTGTGGGTGGAAGGTCAAGAAGAGGCCACCGATGAGGGAGGGTGGTAATTTAAAAAGACATTGTGAGGGCTTGGGAGCACAAAAACAACACACCGGACCCCTTAGCCCAGGGCTTGGGAGGGCAGCCCTCCAACGCGGGCACCAAGATGACCAGGGAGAAGATCTGCAGAACCTACTCTGCTGGCTGGCACCGAGATTTGCTCCTGTGCATCTTATCAGTGGAACGAGGAAGACAGCCTGGCTGCCTGGCTGTTTGGATAGCTGGGACCCCTGTAGCTAACCTCAACTGCTTTCACCTCTGCAATGTATTTCAATTCAAATTTGGTATACAGTTTATGAAATACCCTCATTTTTTCAAAGCACTCTGATAATCTCACATCCTCATTTAAGTAAATGAAAACTGAAGGATAAAATGATTTACTCAAAGTTATAAACAAGTAATGCCTCTGCTGAAAGAATCCTGAGACTCTGAATCTCAGCTTGCACTCTTGCCTGGCGGTGGTGCTTTTCTCCCAAACACAAAAGTCACAGTTATTGCAGTGCCTGTGGCTGACACATTATGATGGAGGATAATTAGGATGATTAATACGTGAACTCAATTTTCTCTTACAAAAAACAACACAGCAACTCTGCAGTCATTTACATAATTCAAGGTGAGATGCCAGAATCCTTTAATGGTTGATAATATTCAGATGGAACCATTTTAACCTGACCTTTAAAGAGGAGGCTCTATCAGCGTGTTTAGAGATTGTCATCGAAGTGCTGCCGTAACAATGCCTCCTGAGCTGCACCGGCTATACCCGTCTAGTATCTCCTCCTTCTCAAATCCCTTTCACATGTAATTATCGTGTTTAAATTTCGCACCCATCTCAGAGACAGGGCGCACCAGGATTATGCTCTCTGTTTTGCAGAGGAGACATTTTAAATCAATTTTTAGATGGGGCCAGTGGTTCCTGTCCAGGCTTTGAAGCCAGACCTTTGCCTGGAGCCCTCTGGGCATTCATGACGCCCTCTCTGGCTGCAGTCACACCAGACATCAATGAATGTAGGAAGATATGGTCTCAGAACTAAACCTTAATGCAGCTGAGAAGGGGAAATGCCAAATCACCCAGTCATTGCTTTGTCCCTCAAAGGCTTCCACGGAATACACGACAGGACGGCTGTAGGGGGTGACAGGACCGGGGCCCAGTGACTGCCTGACGATGGAGGGCCGGGACAACTGAGATTGGAGCCACAGGCCGGCCACTGCCATGTAGTGCCTCGGGCTTCGGTCACTCAGAAGTCCTCACCCCTGTTCTCAGTAAATTGCTTCCCTGCCGTGTGGAGCGATGGGAAAGCATTACACACACTCTAACATGAAGTGCCCGACATTCACCTTAAACGGTACAGAACTGAGTGGCAGGTGTGTTCAGGGCTCTGACCCCACCTCACTGCAATTTCAGAACAATGCAGGGAGTCAGGAAATACACCAACTGTCCTCATGTCCTTTTTACTCTTCTAGGTTCAAATTCTGTATTAAGTAACAAAATTGAAATGTTAAAATGTTTATTAATGGATAAAAGAAGAACCCAGAAAAAGGCTTAAGGTAAACCCATAATCAGAATGAGTTCCTTGTAGTCTTAAGGCAGTGGTTGGTTCTCCAAGTGTGGTCCCAGGCCAGCAGCACTAACATCGCCTGCGAACTTGTTAAAAACATAAAAACACAAATTCAGTGGGCCTGCTCCAGACCTACTGACTCAGAAACTCGGAGGCGGGGCGGGGGCTGGGGGGAGGTAGCAAAGGTGTAACAGTCCTCCAGGCGATTTTGATACTTGGTGAAGTTTAAGAATCTTTGGTCGAAGAAGACCAAAATTATTTAAAATAATATATTTGTGGGCAATGAGTAGAACTGAATATTTTAAAGCAAGAACTTTCTTTTTAAATTCTATACTGTCACTAACCACACATGGAGAAGGCATAATTTGACATGTAATTACAAAGATAAGCAGCAATTTTGGATTCATCACACATTTCCTAATGATTCCCCCACTGACTTGCACATATCCAAGGTGAGAGAGGGATGTAAGAACACCCAAGACCCCCCAGGGGCTGCTGGCTGGCATTTCGTCTCTGCCCTGAACAGAGATGGAGGTAAACCCAATACCATTTCCAATTCTACATGAAATTGTCTTTTTTGTTAGCTTAGATGGCATTTGTTTCTGAATAAACAAACAAACAAAAAACCAGTATTTAAACACTAAATGAGGTGGAAATTGTGAGACTATGTTTTATATTCATTCCAGTAGAGTTGGCTTATTACCGTATTTGGTGGGGGAAAAATGAATCCACATTTCTCTTCTGACCATAAACAGAGGGGAGATGACTTTTTTCTAGCTTCTCCTCACAGCACCCAAAGGCATAAGATCTCCTGCCCTGAATTCAAGTGCTAGCTGTAATTCTGGAGATAAAACACTACAATCACAAATTTGCAGTCTCATCTCTCCTTCTTTACAATACCTAGTTCCATCTTTAAGGAGAGCTCTGCACTTCCCCTCAAGGAACATTACGAGCCCTATTTAGAATAACATATTTGACGGCTCACTCCCGGGCTGCTTACCCCGCACTGCTGGTGCACTCGGACTCCGGGAGGGGTGACGCAGCCTTTACTTTAGTCCCCTGCACAGAAGAGCAAGGCTGCGGGAAGAAATCCATTAGACACACCACCTACTGCCACAGAAAATCTGACTGGCGCCCTTTCATGCTCTTTCTTAAACGTGGCATTACGCACTCGGTTAAAATCTGACCAAGTCTGCTGATAACTGTATCTTACACTTGGGTGCTGAACTGATGTTTGAGTCCCTTTTAAAGTTCAATTCCTGAAGTATTTTTCTGACTTATGCCCAGAAAAATATTTAATTGCTCCGACTGAAATATCTCCTGAATTTAGTCATAAAGAATAATTCTTTCCCTTTTTACTCCTGCTAAAAGACATGAGTCTACACACACAAATCTATACACACAGAAAATGCTGAGTCTAATACAGGGCCCTCAACAAAGTCCATTTATTCAGTCTTACTGTTATCCAGAGCTACTGAACATGATAAAAATAGTAAACAAGTCCGACTCTTCAAACCCAAACCTCTCCAAACCCTTTTGACAGCTGCTGTTATAACGGATGATTGGACTGGCCTCCAGTAGAGACACTGCCAGGGAGGTCAGAAATTTCACAGGCAGGTTAAAATTCGTTAAAGCAAAGATGACGATAATGCCAGTCCCTAAGTAAACTACCATTCCAAGGAGCAAAAGGGGTAAGAAGGAAGTAAAGAAAAACACTGGTGCCACTCGAACAGAAAATGTACAACCTTGCAGACGGGGATGCACATAAGGCCGAAGGCTCAGCAACGAGGAATCTCAACTCCTTAGAACAGAGTAAGTTGTCCTCACCTGAGGACATGCTTATTGATTTAGACAGAGGGGAAGGGGGGAGGGAGAGGGAAGGAAACACTGATGTGAGAGTGAAACATCAATCGGCCGCCTCTCACATGCACCCCAACCTGGGCCAAACCTGCAACCTAGGCATGAGCCCTGATCAGGAATCGAACCTTCGACCTTTTGGTGTACGGGATGACCCTCCAACCAATTGAGCCACACCGGCCAGGGCAAACAGAGTAAGTCTTTAAAGATTTTGACAAGACAGTAATATGGCATTCTGGTTCCAGAAAGAGCATGAGGACAGCAAAACTCTCACTGTGTGTGTTCTCAAACACTCGTCTGCCTGCGGACTGGGAGGGAGCCATGTTGACAGAAGGTGTGTGGACGCAGTCTTGCGGAAGTTGAGGGTTTTGTGCCAAAGCCTAAGCAATATCAGTAACTCAAACAATCATTTACAGATAAAAGTATAAGTGACCTTAATATATTTCAAAGAAATGTATGCATTTGTAATTTCCAAGGCTGCTAACCTCTGTCTTTAACTCATTTGCCATCAGATCCTGTAAATGAAAATTTAGTGTGTGAGTATGTGTGCACACACACATAATGGATATATAATACGTATTAATATTTATGCCTCTATACACTAATATCTTACATACATGAATGTATTCTTTTAACAGTGCTGAGGAAGGGGCAGTGTATTTCAATGCTCCCCACAAACTGATGTACTTCAAATGAGTCCACGTGAACTCACTCTGACAATGTCCATTCTATTGTGCAGATACTGAAACAAAAGCATAGTTGATGAGCATCTGGGGTAATGGAACCAATAATTCTAGATGATGTATTATTTACTATTTCTTAGATAGAGTTGGAACACCATGCTTTTAAAAGGTACTATCTATACTTTTATATTTATATATTATACTGATACACACACACACACACACACACACACACACACACACACACACTCTATATACATAAGAGCCTTTGAGGCTGTCATAAGCTTGATAGAGGGGAGAGGGCAGAAGATAGTAGAGCCCTTAGTCATATAGTTCTTCTGTATCTGGCTAATCAGGAGGCGCTTTATGTAGCAGCAGAAGTACAACTTGACTTAAGGATGTTAAAAAAATTGACTGCCTATCAGCTATATATACTTTTCTTGAAGCTAATGGGAGATGGCTAGTGTACCAAAGACCTCACTCCACTATCCAAGCAGGGTGCTTTCCTCCTTCTTGCCTAATGGAATTTGAGCACAGCTAATACCAGTGGCAGCTGTATGTTTCTCATTCTCTCCCTTTCTTTTTTTCCTATTTTTTAAAGATTTTATTTATTCTAGAGAGATGGGGAAGGGAGGGAGAAAGAGAGGGACTGAAACATCAATGTATGGTTGCCTCCAGCACACCCCATACTGGGGATACGGCCTGCAACCCAGGCATGTGCCCTGACTGGGAATCTAACCGGCAATGCTTTGGTTCGCAGGCCTGTGCTCAGTCCACCGAGCTACACCAGCCAGGGCCCCATTCTCTTCCTTTCTGAATGAGTTTTTCTTTCCCTGGTACGATGCCATTGTATGATGAGGGCAGACAGGCAGTCTTTTTGCTTACAGGTCGCTAGACTAGAAATCTCATCTGGACCTGATAAAGATAGCTGCCCAAAACCTTGACATCCTGGACTTTGAGCAGAATGCAGTAGCTTAGTGGGGGGTGGGGGTGGGGAGTAGAGGAGAGGGTATGAATGGATTCTACTTACAGCAAGAGAAGTATGCTTGGATAACTGGACAGCTAGAGGGGCAGAATGTGACAAATAATAGATTAGATTTCTCAATACCCACTTGAACTCCTCTCCTAGTGTGCAGAGGCTCAAAAAAAAACCCCCCAAAACAACAAAAAACCTGGACTCCCTTGCAATTTGGGTTCAAAATGTGATTTCAGCTCTACCCACCACTTGTACTACAGAAGACTAAGATTTGGAACTGAGTCATATGTGAAGAAGCAAGATGTACAGTATCTGTTCTGAAGACTGTGGCAAAGGTGACATGTCCCTGAGTTGGCCACTGCAGTGGCAGCTTCCTGATGGGGGCTGAGGTGGCTGGTTTGGCAGCTAGCAGCTGCTATGAGAGCTTCCTGATCAAGGCAGATGCAGCAGCCACTCTGACAGTTTGCCATATGATTTTGAGAGTTGTTCCTGGAAGCTTGGTCTATAGCCTGTTTCTCTGGCCCTCCAGTGATTCTGAACCTCACCTGAAATCTTATAATAAATTACTGTCCATTTAATCCACCTCGAGTGGATTATTTTTTCTACAACTGACCTCTGATCACCACAGCCAGCCAATGAGCAAGCATATCCAGCTCAGCTCTCTCTGGCTTTACCTGGGAGCAGGCAGGCAGGCTCCCAGGTGACCCCCACCCCTAGATGGCTCTAGTGGGTAGGGGCTAGTTCCAGCAACTGGGCACATGTATGTTTGTTGCCCACGGAGGTAGAAGAGATAGTCAACAGCAAGTGCATATACCAGTAGCAGTGGTAGTACTTCAATGCTTAATGTCTTAGCCATAGTCATTAATATTTTTATTGGTCCAGATACAACAGAATGACAGTGGTTTTACATTCTCTCTGAGACCTGTAAAATAAAAATGTTATTTGTGTTTCTAAAAGAAGTTTTGGTTTTAGAGAAATAAAGCAGAGTGACTTTTGGACTTGGAATAGGTAAAATGCTTCCAATTTAGTGTGCAATTTATAAACTTTATGGTTTCCCTCCCATCTGCAGAGCATATTATCTTGTTATAAAATGAAATGCAGTTTTTCTCTGTTCCAGCTGTGTTTTCATTGCAAACACCGGGGGAGTGGCGGACAGTGTTTGGCTGTGTTGTTTTGTAGGTTACAACTTGGACATTTCGGCCGTTGTTTAATGAGAGAACACTGGCTCTGGGCTGCTGGCCATGGGGCCTGGTTATCCCACACAGCACTGGGTCTGTTCTGCTGGTAAAGGACAGGGTGACATCAAGGACATAACAGCTGCTCTCAAAGGGCAAAGAATGAACTGCAGTGCTCAGAATCATCCTTTCCCCCTGCCTGTGCACAGGCCCCAGCTCTCTCTCAACCACCACACACTTAACACGGTGACCTTGAGAGTAACAGGTGTCTTCTCCTCAGTTACCTACAACAGCAGCAGCAAGGGCCTGTCAGTCCTGGAGACTCCGACCAATGGGTTACAGTAATGGTCATTTCTGCCACGTGAAAGTGACGACACCCTACTTACCGGTACCAGTATACTCTTCAGGCCCATTCAGGTATTTGTACAAAGGAACTTCCCAGATGGCGTACAAACGACTACCATTGAGTTCACTATGTCACATCATCACATCTATCGTAAACTTCATCTCTTTTCTCATAAACCTTTTATGTTAAAGCCACTTTAGATGTATGGAATTATGTGCAGAGTAGAGAAAGATCCCGCGTATCACACACCCAGTTTCCTTCACTGTTAACATCTTCCATTAGCTGCATGGGATATTTATTGCAATTAAACAGCTGATACTGACACACTATTATTAACTGAAGTCCATACTTAGTTTTGACCTAATGCCCTTTTTCTGTTCCAGGATCCCATCCAGGATGCATGACATTTAGTCAGCATGTCCCCTTAGGTTCCTCTTGGCGGTGACAGTAGACTTGCCTTGTTTTCAGTGACCCTGATAGTTCTGAAGAGTACTTAATGTGCATCTTCTCAGAGCTGGCCTTTCTTTTTTTTAACTAACAATAAGAATCAGAGAGAACCGTCTTTCAAAAAAAAGGATCAGTAGGATCATGAGCCTTTAAAACAAAATCCAACTGTTCTGAGTTTCAGAAAGACTGTGGCTTCATCTCAATGTCTGGAGTGACGGAGTGCTGGGTGTGCTGCTGAGGGGACTTCTGAGGTTAACTCAGGGGGCAGGGGTTCCCCGATCTGCCTGATCATTATATTCCAATAGTGATTTTGTAACGCACACATTGTCAGGCCTTAGGCCAGGTGTAATGGATTAGAATCTCTAGTAGTAGGGTCCAGAATTCTGTATTTTGTATCCCTTTAAAAATAAAATAATAATGCTAATTTTGCTTTTAGTATGAAAAGTTATAAAGAAAACATGGCCCATGGTATATTATTAATATAAATGAAGGTATAAAGGTAAAAACTTTAAAGAATAACCTAAAGTCCAAGCTGAAAAGGAATACCTCTCCATATAATCTATTAACAATTTTTTAGAGCACCGACTGCTCTCTGTTTTTATTACTGTTTTTGTTTGCTTTGGGATTTGTATTTCAAGAAGCCTCATAAGACACTCTGGCATAATGGGAAATGTGGAACCCACTACTACAGAAGAAATTCTCAAATCAGCCGTGCAGAAGCAGCATGTCCCTTCTTCACTGCCGATGTCCACTGTAACATCATAAAGCCCTGCTCCTCTCCTTCCTTCGTTAAGTAAAGCTGTTAAGTGGGGCGGAGCAAGGAGAGAGGCTGTGACAGCATGTGGGGAGTCAAAGCCCAAGTGGGGTGAGGAGGGCAAGCCAACAGAGGACGGATCGAGGTGGGGAGTTAAAGGTCGTGGGGTGAGGAGGACATCTGTGTGGGGTGCAGCCTGAGGAGGTAAGTTGGAGCCTGAGCAAGGAGAGGCGGGTGCGGGTGCCGTGTGGAGAGGTGGCCCACGGCAGTGGATGGGTGTCCATGAGGGTGGGTGACTCTGCCATGCAGTCAGAGCCTGGGCGGGGGCAGCCATGTTTGGGAAAGGGTACATGTACTAGTGACGGGAGGCTGGGTTATGTGTGTGAGAATTAACCAGGCAAACAGAGTGAGCCAAGTAACAGGAGCCCAGCTTCTCACTGCTGGAGAAGGAAGCGCTAATACGGAAAGAGAAAGACAGAAACAACGTTGGGTTCCCTGCAATTAGAGGTGTCAGCGTGAACTTACGGATTCACATGTCTGCATTTGCCTATATTTATTTATACTTTTATAGATACTTACTTTATACAATATATAAAATATATTGTATATATTTTATAGTACATATATAGTACATACTTACATAAAGTATGTACTATATATAATATATAAAGTATGTACTTATAACATAACATATAAAATACATACTACATACTTATATATACATACATGCATGTATACACTTACAGATAACAGGTCTGCATAAATTTACATATAGATATGTACATAAATGTGCATATGTCCTATGAATGGGCCTGGGAACAGCAATACCCCAGTGGCAAGAGGCCTGCCTAGTGACCGGATCTTAACTTTAATACCATTTTCCACTAAAAAGAACCAGGGATCCTTAGAAAAATGACTGATTTGGGGGCTAGGGCAAGCAAAAGAACATGATGAGATTAGAACATCTTGTGCCAGAAATCAAGTAAGTGCTCAAAAAAAAAATGACAAGGACATGTCTTAAGAACAGCAGTCAGATTAAAGGGACATTTGTGAAACTAGGGACAATTTGAACATCAAAATAAATAACGATAGCAACAAGTTATTCCCCGATGAATAAAACAGGAAACCAAGGTCTCAAACTGAGAAAAATAAATTAATTTAAAAATTCAAAAAATAAAAATAAAAAAAAGAGCCACCACACCGTGGAAAAGCCCAACAGATAGCCCTGTAATCAAGAGATCATTAGTAATGGGATGAACTGGAACTGCGTCACCTGGTAGGATGCAATGAAAGGAAGCCATCGTCACTTCTATGATATTCCTGCCTGCAATCAGCATGTACCTTAAGCTAACAGACCTTTATCACGTCACAGTTTCTGGGGGTCAGGAATCGGAGAGTGGCTTAGCTGGGTGGTTCTGGTTCAAAGTCTCTCACAAAGTCAAAGTTAAGCTGTCTGCCGGGGCAACAGTCAACTCAAGGTTTAATTGGGGATGAAGAATCCACTCCTAAGCTCACTCAGCGTGGCTAGCAGGCCTGTTTCTTGCTGGCTGTTTGCCAGAGGCTTCAGTTCTTTGCCATTTGGGCCTACCCACGGGGCTGCTCACAGCATGAAGCACGCTTCCCCCAGAGCAAGCAATCCAAGAGACCACTTTTATAACCTGATCGTTTCTGCGATATGCTCTTGGTCACCAAAATCCACTCGAGTACAATGTAGGAAGACATTGCAAAGGGTGTGACTAACAGGAGGTGGGGCCAATCGGAAGGCTGGCTACCTCGCTGCCGAAGATTCAAAACCTGAAGGTGATCGCGGCAAACCCAACTTGAGGGCCATTCTACAGAATAATGGGCCTGGCTTTTTCGAAGTGCCATGGTCATGAACATCAAGGAGCACTGGGGAGCTGTTCCTGAATGAAGGAGACTACAGACACATGACAACTAAATGCAAAGTGAGGTGTCTGATTAGAGCATTTGGGGATTAAATATATTATTAAAATGATGGGCAAAAACTTGAATGAGGTTTTGGTGGTTTCATGGGAAGATTAGCTGGTAGCAATGTATCGATGCTAATTTTCCGATTTTACTGGCTGCATTGTGATTTTGTAGGGGAATGCTCTTATTTATAGGTAATACCTACTCAAGTGCTAGGGAAAGACAGGGCATGAGGTCTGCAACTTCCTCTCAAGTGGTTGGGGGAGAGGAATGTTTTTATTCTGTAATTACAGCTTTTAGATCATTTTGAGATGGTTTCCAAGTTAAAAATGTATACAAGTTATAAAGACCTATGAGAGAAAATGAAAATCGTCTAAGTTAAAGTAGAAAATCTGAATCCCGTTAGGTAAAATTATACAACACTGCTGCTCTGTAGGTAAAAATATATATGCATATTGATAATTTCCTGTGGTTCAACTTATTACTGAAAATCTCAACAAACCAATCAACATCAAAGGTAATGAAATTATGGATTTCAATAAAAATGTAAAACATTTCTCTTTGTGCAGAACCCCCAGCATCTGTGGCATCTGTAGCCACCTTGCCATCAGCACGGAGAAGCTGCTATGGTAACTCACACCTTAGAAACAATGTCTTCCTGTCATATTCCTCTTTAGACGCAGTCCTATCTCTCTGCACCCCTTTGCAGCATTTTTTTAAAGAATGATTTCTGTTCCCCATGTCCTTTTAACAACTTCCCATCTTGTCCTGAATTCACTCCAAATGGGCTTGCAAAGTTAGTCCATCGACATTTTCTCATCAAGGCCATCAATAACCTTCCCGTTGATTTTTCTATATTTCTGGCCTCTGTAAAACCACACCTCTCTTGAGTTTCTTATTACCTTCTTGGCTTACTTCTTTGCCCCCTACAAGTCATCCTCCAGAAAGCACCCTGTCATCTTTTAGAGCCATGAGCCAGAGCATCCTACCCTTTACTGAAAACCTCCACTGTCTTCCCACTGGACACAGTAACAGCCTGCCTATGCCTTATTCCATCCATAGCACGTTCCTCTGGACCTCTCGTTTAGCCTTCTGCTTGCTCCGAAAATATGCCAAGCTGGTTCCCACCCTGGTCTTTTGTGCACGTCCTCTCTGCCTTCCCCAGTCGTCTCTGGCCAGATGCCTCCTTTTCATTTAGGGCTCAGCTTAAATGTTAGCTCATCAAGGAGACTATCCCTCAAAGCCTAATCTAAAACAAATCATTCCTTCCCATCACCCAGGTTTGTGTTCTCTGGGGCATTTATTCAAACGTGAAATTGTCCTATTTATTAGTTCAATGTTTGTCTGCTTACTCCAGAACATAAATCCCCTGAGGCACTTTGTCAGGCTTGTTCTTTACCGTATCTCCAAAGTCTCATATAGTGGGTACTTAATAAATATTTGGTGAATAAGTGAATCACGTACTTCTTGGTGCTAATGATTCCAACCATCAGATGCCCCAAGGCTGTGAGAATGACAATTACAGAATTTTAGAGATGACCTTCCTTCCGAATCATCTTGTCCAACCTCAGATCAAATGAAGAAACTGTCCACTGCATTGCTGACAGGTTATCCAGCCTCTGCTTTCATAGTCTCAGCAATGGGAGAACTCGTAACTTTTAACTACTGGAATGGATACATGTCACTGTTGATACCTCCACTTACAAGAAAGATTCTTCTCTTCGGTGGCCCTAAATCTTCCTCCCTCTGTGTTCCACTTATTGGTCCCCAAAGTAACTTAAAAAGGACCTGCTTCGCAGAGCCTGTTGCTTGAGGGACTGATCACATGACTTCTAATTCTCTTTCCAGCTATCCCAACACTTCATGTGACATAAAAAATTAATCAACAATTCACAGGAGAAAGGTCTCCAAAATTTTAGCAGCTTAGTTTTATAAAACAAAACCTTTCTAATCATTTTATCTAAAAAATAAAGCATAAGAGTACCCTTGGGTATTCAGAGAACATGGTCTCATTTCTCTGGCTGCCTTTCCGTTCTCCTAACAGCCTGCTTCTCCACGTCACACTCCTGCTGACACCGAGGTGACTGCAACAGTCATGGACGGCCAGGCCCACAAGCATCTTTCCCAAAGACAAGGGCTTACCTTTTTCAGAATGTATTTGTAAGTTTATGTTCTCACTTCAAATAAATTTTAAGTTTTAATAAGATGAGAGAGAACTCTCATGATGTAACTGTTTGCTAATAAGCTTTGTGGCAAGGGCTCTTTGCTGAGAGCATTGAACAGTTAACTCTACAAGTAAAGAAACGGTGTGGACCTTACTTCCCTTTGGACTTTCAATGTGCGCATAGTACCTGAGGAACAGCATCTGTTGTGGTGAAACAGGTGGCATTCTCGTGCAGGTCTGCATCCTTCCCCGTGACTTCCTCCACAACAGAGTAAGCACTGTATAAACAGTACTGAATGAAACGGTAGGTGGGTGAATAAAGGAACCAATGAGCCAGAGGATGTCATAACCAGCACTCTAGCCCAAGCCCTCATTTTACAGAAGAGGGAGCACGGGAAGGACGGGGAAGGAACAGACAGTCTCAGACGTGGGGCCAGACCCAGGGCTCCCAGTTCGCAAGACCGGGGTTCTTTCCACAGATACATACTGCCTCTTTTATTGGGCCCCTTCGCAAATGAACTGCCATTTAACTGGGTAAGTCTAAAGAATTTTTGTTTTGTTTTGTTTTTCAATAACTAAGTCATTGTGAATGACTTCTTCACATCCCTGTGTCCCAAAACAATGAATTTAAGCCAATTGCAGCCCATGGCCCTTGGCAGTGACAAGGTTAGGGATTGGCATGTGACCCAAGCCTGGCCACTGAGTCGATGAGAAGACGGCTGGGCAGGGTTTGGGGCTCTTTACTCCTAAAGAGAAGATGCAGGGAAAACGTTCCTTTTCTCCCATAGGCACAACCATGTCTGAATGCAGTCCCTGGACCTCCTGGAGCTACCCTGCTGGCAGTGTAAAGATAGGACAGAAATGGAGAGAAACCGAGCGCTTGAATGATCCTACGAAGTTCCAGAATCAACCAGCTCTGGAACCTGCTCTTCATGCAATGTCTCAGTGAAGCCAAAACTGTCCACTGTCTTATAGATCATACCAGTTGAGTCAGATATTCTGTTATTTGGAGCAGAAATTATCTTAAGAGGTTCAAAAAAGTTTTTGATTGAAACCTTACAGAATAATAGCTGCTTCTTTAATTCCTTAAAAGACACTAAAAATAAACAAACATTTATTCAACCCGTCAGGAGTATCATTCTGCTGGCACAGACTACCTAAGGCTGCACCGCAGTAATGCCTTGGTTGCCTCAGCACTGCATCCTGACACAAATGGTCAAATATTCTATGCCTTTTTAGCCTTAGGACACTTTATATTCTTAAAAATATTACTGAGGATCCTAGTAAGCTTTGGCATATATGGGGTTGTATCTACTGAAATTTACTGCATTAGAAATTTACTGCAAAGAAAAAGAAAAGACTCCTGGGTGATTGCAAGAGGAAAGCAGGGTCGGAGGGAGGTAGGAAAGGGTAAAGGGGATAAATGGTGATAGAAGGAGACTTGACTTGGGGTGTTAAACACACAATACAATATACAGATGTAAATCTGAAACCTATGTAATTTTATTAACCAATGTCAACCCAATAAACTCAATTGAAAATAAAATAGCAAAAAAAACGTATTAACTCATTTAAAAATAACAGTAATAGCCCCGGCTGATGTGGCTCAGTGGATTGAGTGCCAACCCTCAAACCCAAAGGTTGCAGGTTCAAACCTCACTCAGGGCACATGCCTAGGTTTCGGGTCAGGTCCCCAGTAGGGGGCACACGAGAGGCAAACACACAGTGATGTTTCTTTCTTTCTCTTACTCTCTCCCTTCCCCTCTCTAAAAATAAATAAATAAAATCTTAAAAATAAAACAAAAATAACAATAATAAACCCAATAAATATTAACATAAATACTATAATTTAATGAAAAATAACTATATTTTCTAAAACAAAAGAAAATTAGCAAAAAAGGTAGCAATACTTTACATGTGTGCAAATCTCTTCAATGCCTGATTTAATAGAAGACAACTGGCTCTGGCCAGTGTGACTTGGGTGGTTGGAGCGAGGTCCCATACACCAAGGGTTGCCGGTTTGATCCCCAGTTGGGGAGCCTATGAGAGGCAACCAACCAGTTGATGTTTCTCTCTCACATTCATGTTTCTTCCTCTCTCTCCCCCTTTCTCTCTCACCAAAAGCAATGAAAAAATGTCCTTGGGTGAGGATAAAAAACAAAACAAAAACAAAAAAAGAAAAAAACTGAATTCTCAAATCTGTTCTGAAACCATCATGACATGTTTTGGTTGAAGTACATGAGTTAAGTCTGACCTCATAGAGATAAGTAGTTGTAAAAGGAAGAAGTATATTAATACCCTTTCTACATAACTGTGAATATTTTTTGATACTACACCAAAACCTGACATTTTTCTTAAAGATAAGTTGCAATGTCAAATCTGAAACCATACTAATGAATTTTTCATATGCTTTTATTTTTAACATTAAAAATATGTTTATTGATTTTAGAGAGAAAGGAAGGGAGGGAGGGAAGGAAAAAAGGAGAGAGGGAGAGAGAGAAAGAGAGAGTTACCAATGTGAGAGAGAAACATCGATGAGTTGCCTCCCATGTGTGACCCACCTGCAGAGTAAACCCGCAACCTATGTATGTGCCCTGGCCAGGAATGGAAACCCCCAAATTTTGGTGTATGGGATGACAGTCCAACCAACTGATCCAAACCAGCAAGGGCCATATGCTTTTATCTTAAAATCCACTGGCCCACCTTGCACTTGGGATGGGTTTTCTTACCCGTAGATAACTTTAAAACAGCATGCATTGGTCAGTTGGACGATATTGATTCATGGACTTATGAAGCTCTTCCAAATGGTAACACATTTCATTATATAATATTTTAAAAATCATATTTATTAAGATTGTTACCAATCTCATCAGAAAAATAGTCAAGTATTGTCTAATTTTCTGATTTTGGCTTTCATCGTTAACAAAAACTCTCAACTGTTTCTCTTGAAATAAAAGGCTTACTTTGTTCAGTTTTGAGAGAGTTTCTGCCAAATACCTAAGTCTGATAAACCACAGCTTGTCCGTCATCGTTACTGCAACTAGTGTTCTGTGAAAACAGTGATGAGTTTGGCTGACAACTTAGACAATCGAGCAACTGCTTTTCATTGAGACGGCCACCATATGTTGATATTCAATAAAAGTGCTTTATGTATATTCTCTGCTTTATCACAATGGACTCTAAAAAGACATGAGAGAAATCTTTTATCAAGGGTTGACAATTTTTCCTGCTTCATCAAGGACTTGGGTGTAAGGGGCTGTCCTGCCTCCCTTCCCCCCTTCTCTCTCCCTCCTTAAGTCTGCAACAGTGTAGAAAACGGCTGCCCAGGGGAACGGCTGCAACCTCCAGGAGTTCACAGACCATATTTTGAAATTCACTGCCTTATGTGTATCTTTGTCCTTTTCTTCCTTTGGTGACAACCTGCTGGATGTCACTACTGGTTACTATCCGTGCGCCTGTGGGAGGCTCCCCCACTTTTAGCTGCCCCCAATACTTGGATGGGATGGGGCAATTCCAGCTGCCTGGCTCAGGATAGCATGTTATTGGGCTTCGTGTTTCAGTCCCAAAGAAATGAATTTGAATCCTAGCTTTATCACGTATTGGTTTTGTTACTCTGAATGAGCTGCTGACCTTCTCCAGGCCTTATTTTCTCAGAAAAATATCAGAGGACTGAATCCAATGATCCCTAGGCATTTTCCAGTCTTGGATTTCATGGTCCTACTATACCTGAACACATGCTAAGACATTTTGAGAATGTCATCTTGTCCCTCCCCCCACAAGTCTGATTGTACCTTTATATCTCTAGAAGCTATTATAGACAGGCTTTGGGAAAAGAGATGTATATGAAAAATTCAGATAACTGCAATTGATTTTCTCATCAAGAGACTGTTGAAAAATAGCCAGGATTCCAGATTTTTAAAAAAAAATTAAAGGCTAAAATGAAATAAAAAATTTAAACTAGTAAACGAATTCAATTTAATTATATTATGTATATGACCAATAACTGATTCCATTACAGCATGAGAAAATCTAAGAGTGGTATTATCTACTGTGTTAAAACTGTTCAAAACTAGTAAAAGCAAAATTTTGGGGCAAGTAAGAATAATAATGAGTAGAAAACCAAGTGTGGGACAGAGTTACTGGTCTGCAA
Source organism: Artibeus jamaicensis (assembly GCF_021234435.1). Classification (NCBI taxonomy): domain Eukaryota; kingdom Metazoa; phylum Chordata; class Mammalia; order Chiroptera; family Phyllostomidae; genus Artibeus; species Artibeus jamaicensis. The sequence goes on from NW_026521812.1 coordinate 21,870,856, forward strand.
AACTTCAAATATAATTCAATTTAGAGTTCTCCAAAAGATAACTAAAATGACATTTTAGATCCTTTTCTATCTGCTAAATATTTACTGATGCTTCTGAGATTATTAGAATGTTTTCTCATAGCTCTATTCTATTATTAAAATTAAATGTATCTGAACATACTGTGTTTAGCCAATTTACTTTCCTGTTTTCTAACCACACGATTAAGGAAATGCCAATTGAGCTATTCATCTTTGAAACAAGCCTAACATTTTCAAAGAAGTGTTACTTTGATGTACAATGCTTAAAAAGCACTGACTGACTTTATTTTGACATTAAGTAATGAGCTTCTAACAATTATAAACAGTAAAACAAAATGGTTTTAAAAACCAGGACAGTCTTAGTCTCTTTCTTTTAAATAAGAGCAGGATACATTTTATTCAGATATTTGGGGGCTTAATTGTGTTTCGGTGACATCATTCATACAGAATGGAAACCCTGACCCTTTACTAACCGATGTAAACCACCTTACAAAGAGTGTTTTGCAAGCTAATGGGAAGTGGGTTTGAGAGAAGATTTTTTTAAATGTAAAAATTTTCATTCTTTGCAACTGATATCAAACTGCCATAATTTTTCTAATCATAAGATTTTAAAAGTAAATTACATATAAAAACCCCACAAAACTTTTAGAATGTCATATATGTGTAAACAGCAGGCAAATGAAAATCAGAAAATCATGGTTTAATTCTAGGTATGTACATCAAGCGACCCCAAGAGCTTGTTACGTGTGGGGGACATTCTTTGGAAGCGCTGTAGCAATCTGGAAGCAGCAGGGAACCGGAACTCAGAAAATCATGGAGTTAGATGGAGACATAGGTCATTCCCCACGGCAACCCCCCTCACAAGAAGACCAGCTAGCAACTATCCATAGACAATGTATCACTGTGGGCATCCCAGAACCCTTCACCCACAGAGACAGAGAAGGGCAGCATTAGCAGAGTAAGACGAATGGCAACACTCTCCTCCCTGGACTCTCACAGCATTGAACTGAGGGTCCCCTGGGCTTATAGTTTCTATAGTGGGAGCTGGGGCAAAGAGCCCAAGGTGGTTATCCAGCTCCCTCAGCCCTGCAGGGTACTCCCCAGGAGGCCCAGTTGGGTCTTGCCTCACAAGGATCACTGGGGAAATCTGAGGGTCCTGACCACAGAAAATCAGAAACACTGGAGAAGGCAGGGCTTACAGTAACCAGCACTCAGATTTGGGAAGACTCCATTCCGCCTTGCAGCAACAGCTGAAAACAGATCCCTGCCACAGGTTCTTTCCAGCTGCAGAGCTAAGCCTGTGGCCCTATCTGGCCAGGGAGCTTGGTGAAAAGTAGAGATAAAAGGATTCTAATTAATATTGCAAAAACACATGAATGTGTAAATTTCACTGGTAATAGTAAATATATAGTCAAAGTCAGATTCTCTAATATTATAATTGCAGTGTATAATTCACTTGCAACTCTAGTTTAAAAGTTAAAAAAAAAAACCCCAAACACTAAAAAATAACCATATAGCCCTGGCTGGTGTGGCTTGGTTGGTTGGAGCATTGTCCCGTAAACTGAAGGGTCATGGGTTTGATGCCCAGTTAGGGCATGTGCTTGGCTCTGGGTTAAGTTGCCTCAGGTGCATGCAAGAGTACTAATCGATGTTTCTCACACTGATGTTTCTCTCCCTTGCTCTCTCCCTCCTTTCCTCTCTCCCTAAGGTCAATGAACATGCCATTGGGTAAGGATTAAAAAAAATAATAATAATAACTACATGGTTATACTATAACCATATAGTATAAAAATATGTGAATAGTATTTTCAGTAACCTACAATACAAGGGGGAACTATAAAAATATAAAGTTTTTGGATGTTACTAAAGGTATTATCATGTTAAAATAGGATGTTAGAAATACAAGATATTTTATGTAAGCCTGAAGGTAATCACAAATAACCTGCAGTACATGCACAAAAGTTCATGATAAAGGAGTCAAAGTGCAATGCCACAAAAAGTCATCAAACTACAGAGGAAGACAGCAAGAGAAGAAGCAGGGAATAAAGGAGCCACAAAACAGCAATGAACAAAGTAGCAACAGGAAGTCCTCACTTATTAATAATTTCTTTACACATAAATGGATTAGATTCTCCAATGAAAACACAGAGTGACTGACCAGAGTGGAAAACCAGAACCAAAGATGCTATGTTGCCTACAACAAATTAATTTTACCTTTAAGGACACACACACACTGACAGTGAAGGGACTGAGAGAAGTCATTATAAGCAATTGATAACCAAAGGAAAGTAGGGGTAGCTATACTTATATCAGACAAAAATGGTCAAAGAACAAAGTCATTATATAATGAGAAAAACGTCAATCCACCAAGAAGAAATGACAATTGTAAATATTTATGCACCCAATATCAGAGCACCTACATGTATAAAGCAAACACTGACACTGGAAGTAAAGGGAGAAATTCACTGTAACACGGTAACAGTTGGCGACTTTAATAGCTCACTCTCAACAATGGATAGACAGATCATCCAGAGAGACATCCACTAACAAAACAGAAGACTCGAGCAACGCTAGAGACCACACAAACCTAACAGACACATACAGGACATTCCATCCAACAGCAGAAGAATGCACATTCTTTTTAAGCACACATGGAGCATTTTCAAGAATAGATCATATTTAGGCTATAAAACAAGTATCAACAAATTCAAGAATACTGAAATCATACCAAGTGTCTTTTCCAACCACAAAGGAAGGAAACTAGAAATTAATAATAGGATGAAAGCTGGAAAATTCACAAACACATATTAATTAAACAACATACTCTTGAACAATGAATGGATCAAAGAAAAAATTAAATGAGAAGTAAAAAGAATCTTAAGACAAATGAGAATAGAAACACAACATAACAAAACTTATGAGATGCAGCAAATTCAGTTTTAACTGGGAAGTTTATAGAGATAACACTCATTGAGAAAAAAAGAAAGATCTCAAATAAACAACCTAAGCTTACATCTCAAGAAAATAAAAAAAGAACAGACAAAGCTAAGAGTTAGCAAAAGAAAAAATAATAATAAAGATTAAAGCAGAAATAATGAAATAAAAAAATTAAAAAATAACAAAAACATTAATAAGCCAAAGGTTGGTTCTTTGAAAAGATATAAAATATAGATAAACTTTTAGCTAGACTAAGTAGGAGAAATACACAGAGAACCCAATTCAATAAAATTATAAAGAGGAGATGTTACAATTGATACCACAGATATACAAAGATCGTAAGAGACAACAACAAACAACTATACATCAACAAACTAGACAAAATAGAAGAACTGGATCAGTAGGTAAAAACATAACCGACCAAGGCTGAATCAGAAAGAAATAGAAATAAAACTAAACAGACTACTAAGGAATAAGGAGATTTAATCAAAATAATAATATTAATAATAATAATACTACTAAAACCTCCCAACAAAGAAAAGCTGAGGACCAGATGGTTTCGCTGATAATTCTAACACAGATTTAAAGGAGAACACAAATCTTTCCCAAACTCTTCATAAAAATCATTTTATGACACCAGCATTATCCTGATACCAAAACCAGGTAAGGACATTCATTACAAGAAAAGAAAAGTACAGGTCAATATCCTCAATAAATATATATGCAAAAATTCTCGACAAAATACTAGCAAGCCAAAATGAACAGAACATTAAAGGGATCATACTCCATAATTAATTGGCATTCATCCCCAGGATGCAAAGATGGTTCAACGTACACAAATCAATAAATGTGACACATCACAGTAGAATGAGAGATAAAAATCAGGACCATCTCAATAGATTCACAAATGCATTTGACAAAAGTCAACATCCAATCATGGTAAACACTCTCAACAAATTGTGTAGAGAAGAAATGTAACAACATAATAGAATCCAAATATGACAAGCCCATAGCTAACATCATACTTAATGGTGAAAGGTTAAAAGCTTTTTGTCTAAGATCAGGGACAATACAAGGGTGCTCATTCTCACCACTACTATTCAACATGCTACTGGAAGCTGTAGCCAGAGCAATCAGGTGAGAAAAAGAGGTCCATTTCAGAAAGGATGAAGTAAAATGATCTCTGTTGGTAGATGACATGATCTTACATTAAGAAAATTTTCAAAGACCCAAAAAGCTGTTAGAACTAAAAAATGAATTCAGTAAATTTGCAGGGCATTAAAGCAAGATTTAAAAAATCAGTTGAGTTTCTATATACTAAAAAACTATCTAAAAAGATTAAAGAAAACAATTCCATGTATACATATATATGGGCAAATAATATTTTGCAAGGGAGCCAACAAAGAAAAGATTATCTTGGCAATAAATGGTGTTAGGTAAACTAGATATTCACATGTAAAAGAATGAAAATGTTTCCCTAACTTCCACCACACACAAATATTAACTGAAAATAAATGTGAAACCATAAAACTCCTTAAAGAAAACACAGGGGAAAAGCTCCTGGAAACTGGGCTTGGCGATGACTTTATAGCTATAATACCAAAATTACAAGCAACAAAAGGGAAAACAAACAAAGAAGACTATATCAAACTGAAAAGCTTCTGTGCAGCAAAAAAAAATGATCAACAAAATGAAAAGGCAACCTACAGAATGGGAGAAATGGGAGAAAATATTTGCAAACCCCTTATTTGGTAAGGGGTTAATATCCGAAATCTATAAAGAACTCATACTGCTCAATAGCAAAAACCATATAATCCAATTAAAAATGGGCAAAGGACTTGAAGAGACCTTTTTCCAAATAAGACATATAAATGGTTAACAGAAACATGAAAAAGTGCTCAACATCACTAATCATCAGGGAAATGCAAATCAAAGGTACAATAATCTATTAACTAACAGAATAGCTATTATGGAAAAGACAAGAGATAAGAAGTGCTGGCTCAGATGTGGAGAAAAGGGTAGGTACCCTTATACATTATTGATGGAAAGTAAATGGGTATAGTGACCTTAGCGAAACTAAGGTAAGCTATAGATAGGTTCCTCAAGAAATTAAAAATAGAACTATCTTATGATTCAGGAATACCAATTCTGGGCATTTACCCAAAGGAAACAAAAACGCCAACTTGAAAGATATGTGCACCCATGTTCATTATGGCATTATTTACTGTAGCCAAGATGTGAAAGCAACCTAAGTGTCTACAGATGCGCAGCCATAAGAAAGAAGAAAAACTTGCCATTTGCAACATGGAGGGACCTTGAGGGCATTATACTAAGTGAACTATGTCATACACAGAGAGAAAAATACTGTATGATCTCACTAATATGTAGAAATAAGAACAAAACAAAAACCCAAACTCATAGGAATGAAGAACAGATTGCTGGTTGCCAGAGGCAGGGGTGGGAGGCAGGGAAAATGGGTGAAGGTGGTCAACAGGTACGAACTTCCAGTTGTAAGTTCTGGGGACAGAATGCACAGCATGGTGACTACAGTTAATAATACTGTATTGTATATTTGGAAGTTGCTAAGGGAGTAGATTTTGAAAGTTCTCACCGCGCGTGCACGCGCACGCACACACACACACATACACACACACACACACACACAGACCTGTGAGGGGATGTAGGTGTCAACCAACCTTCCTGTGGTAATCATTCTGCAGTGCATGCGTATCTCAAATTGTTACACTGTACACCTCACCCTTAACATGTTGTATCAATTATATTTCAAAACAGCAGGAAGAACATTTGAATTTAACTTTCAAAATCGTGATCGTAATGTTAGCCCATCCTACTAACATAATGTATAAATTAATAAGGTCAGCAACAGTTTGTTGACTGAAAAATCCTGAGATACCTGCCAAGAACTCCAAGTTGTTACATTTAAAACTGAAAATAAACTATAGTGAAACAAACACCTAACAAACATTTATCATTTTCCTTGCCATGTGCTTCAGTTTGTTAATCTTGGCATTTCCCTTACTCCCTCACATTTAATTTTGTATGGTATTCCTAAAAGAGGAAAAAATATTGAATATCAAATATTACTCATCTGTAACTTATGTTTAATGCTTACTCTATATCAGATATTGTGCCGCAGCCCGGGGATGCAAAGGCAGATGAGCCCTGGCCTCAAGCAACTCACAGTCGTTTTTGATTTCAGATTAAAAATAGCACCTGGAGGGTCTTATTTACCAAGGACTTTCTGTGCCCCTAGAACTGGGAGGAATGGCAGAAGGACATCAATAGAATGTGAGCAACCATTTCATTATGAAGACATATTGCAATTAATTTCCATGGTGGTATTTCTCAAATTTTTTAATGAAACCATAAGGAAAATAAATAGCAACATTATAATACTAAATATGAAAAATTACTTAGATAGCATTTGAAATACTTGGTGAATTTTAAACACAATTAGGACTTAATGGGATCTGTACTTTATTTTCAAAACCATGTGTAAAAGCCCCAGGGGGTCCTAAGTCACGCACAGAATGGTAAAGCTATGTTTAAATATAAAATTAAATTGTTTTTTTCGTTTCAACCAAAAATTTATCTTAGCTGAAAAGATTCCTCATATACGTCAAAGAAAAGAGCAGTGAATACGTCATTCCTGGGCAGACACCTTCACGGTGCACAGGAAAGGGCTGTCAGGAAGCCACGGCGACACGGCACGGGCTCGGCGACCATTCCATCTGCCCCCACTCTTCCCACTCGCCTCCCGTACACAAATGGATGATAATTGGGTAAAACAGCAAAATACCAAAAGGTTAAACGGTTACAAAATGCGATTCTTGCATACAGAGCTAAGAAAACCCATGAGTAATACCCCTCACACGGTCATATCAGATACCCAGAAGTGTTCCCACAGAATTAACCTGCTTGCTCGTGTAAAAAACAAAGCAGTGTTTTATGAGCTAAAAATACACTGAACACCATCATAAATTCTTCCTCTTTATCGGTAATTAAAGGATTGTTTTCCCCTTCAATGTGACCACAAATCTCCAGGAAATTTCTAAGTGCAAAGTAATCGATTTAACCTAGACCCCTTCGGAAGTTAAGAAATTTTGCTTGCTTTTTAAATCAAGAGCAGAAAAAAACCAAGTTACTGAATCTGTTTAATCTAAAACCTCTTTAGCTCCAGAAAATCATCTCGAATGTCCCATACTGTCACAAAAAACCACCTGAGCCCCCAAGTCTGGTTTGTCATGCATTTCCAGCCCTGGTGGCCCACCACTGTATCTCGTAACCCAAGTGAGAAAGCTGCGGCCTCTCACGTGGTCTTCACCACTAATCCCCACCAAGTTTCACCAAGCCCCACGATTCTGCTTTTACAAAATAACCCCCTTCTTTATTTCAATTGCCCGTGGTACTCCAATCACGTTGCCCTCTTTCCAACAGATATGTTGTTTATCTCCCTGCCTCCAATCCATTCTCCACGCTGATTCCTGACTGACCTTTCTAAAATGCAAATACGAGTCTATCACTCCCCTGATTAAAACGGGCTTTTAATAAAATAAGGGTCACCCTCCCTCACTCGGCATCTCCTCCTGATCCTGTTCCACTGTCTGTGTCTCTCGCCTCTTCCTTGATTATCCCCTGGCATTATTAGACACACAGAATTATTACATATGGGTCTCCAAAAGTGGTGTCCAGAGCTTCTGCCCCAGTCCCTCTTATCCTTCTTCAGCCAGATAACTTCACCTGTCCCTTAGAATCTACCTCTGCCAGGAAGCTCTGATTTGTATTCTTTCCTGTAGTCCCACAGCCTCCTCCGACAGCACCTTCACACCTCTCCACCACCTGGAATGCTGACAATGTACACCTGACAAGGTGCACCCTCAGGAACAGGGGCCTTCTCTCATTCAACTCTGTACTGTGAGCACTTAACCTGGCACATAGTGAGGAGCACTCAGTACCTGTCGTTTAGTGCCTTTACTGCCTCTTACCAGTTATACCTTCCCTTATAGAGATCGACATTCCTCAAAAAACAGTAACCACAAAAACCCATGTTAAGGGGGGTGGGTACTTAAAACCCCCTCTGAAACTTCCATAAACGGTATGCTTTGTAGTCACCGAAATAAAACAGGCAATACACTTAATTTAAGAAATATGAAAGTCATTTTAGATACTTTAAATTAATAACACAAGTACCCACAATTAAATTTACATTTATTATTCCTTATATGCTAGAAACCTTGCAGGATAGCCCTCCCTGAAAGTTTCAACAAATCCACTGCTCCATTAAACTTATCTTGTTTAACAGTATGCAGATGCTTTTGTAGATGATATTCAAACAAAGAGGCATCCACTTTATCTAATGGCTTGTTCATTTTGACTTTTCAGCTGTAGCTTCCTGCTATGTCCTTTCCTTGCATGCTCATCCCAGCTCTCAATTAGGTCTAAGTAAGAATATTTTCTAGGGCCTACGCTTATTTCACCTACAATGGATACTCTGCACAAACCTCTCTCATCTCTTCCTGTCCCCTTTTCTTCCTGACCTAACTCTTCTCCTTTTCTAATTATTTCCCCCGGGAATTATTTACACATACTTTCATTCAATCAATGAGCATTTATTAAGTGCCTAGAGACCAGGAATGGAGCTGAGTTTTTAATCCATGTGATTCCAGAAGAGGTGCAATCACATCGAGGCAGGAGACAGTCAGGAGTGAGGAAACTCCCACAGTGCCTCGGGGCTCAGATAAAGGACATCGACACAGGACGGAGACCCTGTTCTAAGGCCAGGTGTTCCCGCTTTCTGGAAAAGTGCTACATTGTGGTGAATCATGACTGCACCTGAGCAGAAGATGCTGTGTGACCCTTGCTTCATTGTAACAGCATTATAATAAATTAGTATTGTGGGATCCCTCTCCCACAATCAAGAAAAATCATGGGAGACCACATGAACAGTAGCAGAAAAGAAATATAACTACTTGTACATGCACAATAAAAGCCCACCAAAACTAGCCAGGAAAGATCTGCCCTATAAGAATAGAATCCCTCCAGCCATGAGGTCGGTCTCTGCTCAGAGCTGACCCGCTCCCTTGTTCCGTGGAGTGTACTACTGCTAAATAAATCTGCACTCTCTCTTTCTACTATAAACTCTGTGTTTGGTTCAATTCACTGTTTGCGATCACCAAGAATGCGGCTACCTATGCCCACCTGTAACTCCTGTGACTGCTACCCATAATAAAGAAGGCACTTTGCGTGGCAAATTGGTACACACATATTTATTTGTGTGTACTGATGCATCTACATTTATGCACAGAAGCAAATTCTCATTAACTAAAACTTAACCGTACTATATGCCATGCACTGAAACTTTCTTTTGGACTCAGTTCAGTTTTATTGCATTTCCCTGAGTGGAGGCCTACTAATTTCCTGACCCACTAAGAAGTCAAGAATTCCAGCCTGAAAAGTACTGTCCTGGAATACATGAAGGAAACTTGAGTTTTGGAGAGGCTACTGTATTTTAAAAATATACTCTGGAGGGAATGGAGGGAGAAAGGAGGACAGAAAAACAAAAGTAAAAGAAATGGGCTGGGGGCGGGGGAAGAAGTGAGACAGAACAAGCTAATTTAGAAATAGAAAAGATAGACAGTAGCCCTGGCTGGTGTTGCTCAGTGGTTTGAGTGCCAGCCTACAGACTGAAAGGTTGCTGGTTCGATTCCCAGGGCACATGCCTGGGTTGCAGGCCAGGTCCCCAGCGGGGGGCGTGCGTGAGGGAATAGACTGATGTAACCTCTTGCATATCATGTTCCCTCTCTTTCTCACCCCCTCTCTATAAATATACAAACAAACAAATAAATAAATATTTTTGAAAAAGATATACAGGAAAAGCCAGAGAGGGTTAAAGAAAAAGAGAGAACAGTAAAGGCCAGAATGAAAAAAGCAAGACTGTGGAGCTGATTTCTGGGGGAGGAGAGGTCACAGCCTCCTTGGGCTGCGGTGATGTCTCCTATCATCATCTCCTGCCTGCGGAGGGAGTTAGCTGATTAATCACTGGTCCTGGCCTCCCAACCGCTCTAATCCTTAAGCCTTTAAAAACTGTGCTCCCCAGTGTTTGGGGAAGATAACGAGAGTTACCCATTACGGTGGAAATCACTCGGCCTGCAGCACAGAGACCAGAGCATCATCTGCGGAGGACTTGATGAAATCAGTGGGGTGGGGGGACTCCCACTGCGACTCCTGCAGAGGCAGCACATGACTGAAAATGCTCTTGTGAAAAGGAAACAAAGTGTAGCTAACCATGGCCATCGTGTCACGCCCCTCTCTTCAGTGTAAGAAGTTGTGCTAATTCTGACTGTGCAAGAGCACCCTCTGATTTGTGAAACGCTTCCCTGACAGAAGCTCGTAGCCAGGGGTGTTCATTCTAAGGTCAATAAAGGCTTCTTATAGAATGCACTCAAGGAACAAATTCAACCACATGGTCCTAAAACATACTTATTACCTTATGTTATATTTCAGCTCATCCCGAACTGGAGAAATCCTAAATTAAACACTATTTATTCAAACTCTATGTGTTATATTTTAAACCATTTCTTAGAGGTAATTTCTAAATGACTGAGACACATTCCTGGAATAGATGAGCCACAGAATAGCAGGCACTAATAATATATGTGCTCATGTTCTTTTTAACCTACACTGATTGGCATTTGTTGCTTAGTTTAAAATTCCCAGAGAACTGGTAGGAGTATAAAACGAGAACAGGTTGGCCCCACCTGCCCTTGCACAGCACCCTGCATTTGCTCACAGGTGCAAGTGGAAGCAGGACAGAAAAAGGGGAAAAAAGCTAAAACCTTGGTGTGCTCATTTTTTTCTTTTATCAGAAGGCAGTAGGGGGAGAACAAGAACAAAAAGAAACAGGAAGGTGCAGGGACGGCTTACAGCAGGAAACAGCACAGGGGAAGAACTGGGAATGTTCAGCACTGAGGGGCGGCCACTGGGACGATGGCTTTGGGAGACACTAGGTAAGGGGGCTTCTAGGGATGCTCAGGGGACCTCACACAGACTCCGACTGCAATGGAAGGGATTGGGGTGAGGTGAGATTCAGTCCATTTCAGCAAGTATCTACTGAGTCCGCAGTTTCAGGTGCTATTCTGGGGGCAGCAGGAGACACAAAGACCGGCTGCCCTCTAAGAACTTACGACCTATGACCTGGTAGGGGAAACAGCCTCTGCGCCACGTCGTGGGTCGAGCAGGGCATGCCTGCCCAGGACGCATGTCCTCATTTGGGACAACAGACTGGGTCCTGGGAAAAGAGTAAGGTATATTACCTTAAAATGTTTTTTAAAATTCAAGATCAACAGAGAAGAAATATTATGTCTGCACAGAGATCATGTCAGAGAATCAAAGGGAAGAATGTTCATGCTAATGATAAAGAATTTCCACCACTGTGGTTATAAAAGCAGGGGTAGCACTGGACAACTGGAGCTTAGTGATGGCGAGCCAGCCTGTCCAGTTTGGATCTGGACATCTGTCTGACCTCGGGCAAGTTACACACTTCTCTGCACTCCGGGTGCCCATCTGGAGAAGGAAGGTGACAGTGAGATGCGCTCCACAGGGTCACTGTGGGAAAGGAGTGGATGAGGGCTAAGGTACGTAGGACGGTGTCCGTGCCACACTGAGTGCTCAGTAAATGCTGGCTGAGGTTCCTTGGACCTGGTCGCCACCCGCCCACTTCGGAAGTGGTGTGAGTCACAGCGAGGGATCGCTAAAAAAAAACCGCAGCTCTGCATGGGCCGACAGCACAGACCTCAGCGGGTCTGGGTTTAACACCCACCTCTAGAAAATGTCCTGCCAGACCCTGGGCGGAAGTGTCCAGCTCCCCCATCCAGGTGTCTGCTCCTCTGGGGTTGCATGTACCGCATATTTAGAAAAGAAACATTGATTGCCTCATGATTGCAAGAGAGCTTGGTCACATTACGAATTATCCAGAGATGAGTAGATACATATGGATATAAACTTCAAATTAACTTAACTACCACTTTAAAATCTACTAGAACTTAAAATATAACTAGGTGAGAATTTCGATAATCTCACATAAATCAAAATTCTCTTGGTTTTGTTAGAGCTTTAGAAATGTAAGACTGCACTGTGAGTATTTTAAGAACCCAGTCACAGAGTTTCCATTTTTAAGTGCACACCAATGCACAAACACAGACACACACAAAACAATACCACTCTTGGGCAGTTGCCATGACAACGGAATGCAGAACCTACCAGGCTCTTTGTTATCCTGCTGAAGATGTTGTGCAAAAACCCACTCGTGGTAGATTCTTTACTAATTAATTGGAAAGGTTAGAAAATCCAGATCCATGTGATTTTCATATGTGTTAGAACTCAGAAAAGCAAGCACTAAATATTTTAAGAAAAGAATTTAAAAGTAGTAACTGCAAGATCCATTATGGACAAAGTAGTCCCAATGTTAAAGAAAATAGGAAAACATTTTTTTCTTATTTTGTACGCTATATGAATTTCATCATCTTCCCCTAAGTTGTGCCACATTATTTTGATGGAATCATCAATTTGTGTAATACAATTTGGCTGACAGAGTCTCTTATTTTACTAACACATTCAAATACTCTCCTCTTTGGCCACATAATATTTCAATTCATTTGGGAGCCCATACTTCCACCTGCTAATTAGACATAAGAAAGAAAAACTGCTTCTAAATTAATGAGTTTGTATGTTTTTTAAAAAGGGAAAATGAAGAAAAAACAGTGACAGGGAGGAGAAGGGACGAAGGGCCATTTTGAAGGCCGCGATGAAGCCCTGCCTGGGCTTCCCCCCCTCTCCTGACCGGCCCTCTCTGCCTCCCTTGGCATTTCCCTCTGTCCCAGCTGTTAGAGCAGACCCCTCAACACAGCTCTAGCTCCTTTCTCATCTGATTCCCTTTCCCGAGGTGGTCTCCTCCTTAGTCATCACCCAAGTGCATTTACGTCCCCAGAAGGCTCCCTTCTGAATTCCAAATCAGTAGACCCAACTGCTTCCTAAATTGGCCACTTGGATGCTACTTTAAAGGCAAACTGGACCCTCTGTAGTGCTCCTTACCTTGGGAAACGGCAGCTTCGAATGGTCCTAACACAGGGACACACAACACCTATCTGCTAAATGAATCAATGAATGAATCGATGAAACCTGTTACACAAACCAAAACACCTAAGGGTTATCATTGATACGGCCCTCTTCCTCCTCCTCCGAGATGAGTCAGTATCCAAGTCATTTCACCTCCTAATATTCCCCAAATCCATCCCATTTCCTACCTCCTCCCAGCCACTGCCCTGTAAGGCACCGGTCTTCCCCTGGTTTACTGCAACAGCCTCTACGCCATCAGTCAGCAACTCGCAGATGTAGTACACAGTGAGGTTAGGCAATTAGTGTCCATTGAATAGTTTACTGACTGATGAAGTCGGCCAAGAAAAGGGCAGAGAGCCTTTACTAAATGTCAGCTCTATGCCAGGCACTGATCTAAACACCTGCTACATACCACCTCATTTAATCTCCACACTGACCCACTGTCTACAAGAAACTCAACTGAGCACATATGCATCAGAGAGCCTCTCCTCGTCACAAGCTTTGCTTTGTTTGGTCCCAATGCACAGAGAATCACAACAAATATGAATGATGATGATGATGGTGATGATCACATTTATTGAGAACTTTTTCCAGACACTGTTCTAAGCACTTTGTATTAGTTCACTTAAGCCTACTGCCCTCCTACAAAGCAGGTGTGATTATTGTCCCATTTTGCAGATGAGCAAACTGTCTGCCGGGTCAGAGCTGTTTTGTCATCCAACCTCTACTCAGGGGAGAGAAGCCTCCTTCGACTCCAATCCCACCTCCGAAGGGTGCACTGTAAGCGCAGTCAGGGCTGCCGATCTCTTCCCCAGCCCACAGCGATGCAGTCTTCCTTGGACAGGGTACCAGGAGGGGATGCCTTAGTGCTTATACTGATGTGGTGACAAGATAACATTTTTCTTACAAAGTTTTTTTTAAAAGCACAAGGAATGGCACAGCCGCAAGTGTTTTTCGTAAAGGTCTAGTCTAGTACTCACAGTTTTATAACTCCATCTGGGCACCTGGAACAGGGCTGCTGGCTGCTCTTGTCTGGTTTGTGTTGACTCTGACCCAGCTGAACGAATCTGCAGATCACGACAGGTAAGAGTGAGCTGCAGAGGAAACTACTTGCAGTAAATTCAGCAGATCACACGCAATGGAACGAGCTTTCAAGTAACACCACCACATTCTGCTGTGTATAATGTTCTCCTGTGTATACTGCACACCCACATTTTGGGCCCAAACTTCCAGAAAAAATCTTTCATTTTAATTTTTTAATTCAATTTTTTTATTTATTTATACTCAGAAACAAAACCGATGACATTCCAGGGTATTATTTTGCAAATGGATATCATTATTGCTTTTTAGAGTTACACTTTTAATGCATAAGCATAAATAAAAGAGTTAAAAACATTCATGTAGATACGGAATTAGTACTACCCATGTATAATGCACATCCTCATTTTCCCTAAAAAATTTGGGCAAAGAGTGTACATATACATGGCAAAATATAGCACCCTATGTACCACATGACTTTACTTATAAATGATTGCCTAATTTTACAGTGGATTGATGAGAAGTAAAGGAGGAGGGATTCAGCTTAAAATGTAAGTCAAAACCATAGCTATAAGAATGACATGACAATAGCCAAGAGTTGGAAGCAACCTAGGTGCCCATCAGTAACTGAATGGATCAAAAAACTATGGTACATTTACACAATGGAATTCTATGCAGCAGAAAGAAAGAAGGAGCTCCTACCCTTTACAACAGCATGGATGGAACTGGAGAGCATAATGCTGAGTGAAATAAGCCAGGTGGTGAAAGTCAAATACCATATGATCTCACCTTTAACAAATGCCTAAACAACAAAACAAACAAGCAAAATATAACCAAAGACACTGAAATACAGAACAGGCTGACAGAGACCAGAGGGGAGAGGGGAGAGAATTTCAGGGGAAAAGGGGAAGGATTCACAGGAACAAGTATAAAGGACACATGGACAAAAACTAAGGGGGGTAAAAATGGGAGTTAAGTGGGGAGCACTGGGGGGTGGGGTGGGCGGGGATGGGAGTAAAAGAAAACTGTACTTGAACAATAATTAAATTAAAAAATGCTTAATAAATAAATAAATACTAATAAAAAAAAGAATGACATGAAATGTGTACTTATTGCATTTCTGTTTATTTAAATACAATAAAAAAACCTGAACCAAAATGTTCCTGAAGCCAAACAGATGATCTTTCAGGGGCCTCACACATCCACCGGTGACTTCAGCAGGAAACGTGGGGAAATACTAAGGGAGACGTTTGCAGTAAGACAAAGGGCAAGGACAGGGCAGGATCAGACAAGGGACCCATCTCCGGAAGCAGGGATGCTACTGAGAACCTAAGACATGGATGGACTCAGTTTCCTTAGGACCACAAGAATCCCCAAGTATAGTCCAGTCACTCCAAAGAGTACTTTCAACCACAAGGGGCTGAGACCACCCACCGAGAACCACTGTATACCACCCCTCCTTAGAGAAGACTGGGATGACACTAAGCCAGTCTTAAATCTCAGAGCCAAAGAGAATCACCCAGGCCATGTCAGCAGGGTAAGAGGATACCTGTGACTGGCAGAGGGCCACCAGCTTATTTCTCAAGAGCAGACCTGTCTGAATTGTGGCCGGCAGCTTTGTTCTAATGTGCCTCAAGAAGGTAGCAGGGCAGGATTAAAGGGCTGATTCCCTTTTCACTGTTCTACTTAAAATAGTTTCTCTTGATGACTATGGACTTTTTTGTAATTTGTTTTTTGATTAGCTTTTTTAAAGGTCAAGCAAAGTTTTACAGAAACAGCCAATTATTAAATCATTATGGTGCTACCAAAAAACTAAAATAAGTAACTTACTTTTATCCAATTTATCTTCACCAAGTGAAGAACATTTTTTATGCATTTTTAAAAAGAATGTCATGTAACATCTAATATTTGTACAGAACTTTAAACTTACCAAATCATTTGCACGGTGACGGTCAGAATTTTTAAAAAAATTTGGCAGGGGGCTGAGGCTTTGAGGGAGTAAGTAAACTTCTGGGTGTGGTTAAGGTAGCAAACAAAAGCTATCAAAAAACCTGAAAGCAAAGGAAGGCACAGAGAATAGGGCTCGGCAATTAGAACAAAACAAGAAAACCAAGAAATCTTCCGGAGTCTGAAGATGGTTGAGGGTCAACACAGGAAAAACAGGCAGGAGAACAGGGAGCTGGAAGACAGGCTGCAGAAGCCAGTTCTAGCTGCAGTGACTCCCTCCCCATGATGCGGTGAGGCAGCCCAGGTGGCAGCTGTGACAGGCAAGCCAGGAGAGGGCACCGTGTTTACATGCACAAACTTTCATGAGTCTAGCCAACTGGGTGCAGAACAGCAATGCGAGAGGGCATTTCACAATATAAGGCAGAACTGCCTGGGCTCTCGCCCTGCCCTTGAAGCTCTGCTCTCTGGATCAGAGGAGCCACGAAGAGAGCCCCAGGACCTAGCTGGGGCAAGAGGGGGTCCCAATCTGTCCCTGAACGTCCTTGGCCACCCCCAGCACAGCTATCCAGTGCCCAGATATGATGGAGGGAGGCTTCTTCTGCCTATAGTGATGCCCATGACAGATGGAGAGGGGAGATACTGTAACTGCCAATGAGGGGGCATCTGACCACAGGAAGGGGCTATTCACAGAGAGAGGAAGAGATGGCCAGGCCCCTGTTTCATCCCTTCCCCCCCGGTCTGCATGATAAGCAGAGGCAGCTGATATTATCAAGAGAAAAAAGAGAATGGCACGGCCTAAGATCACAGATACCCAAGAAGCACAGGAGAGGTATCCAGGATAAGTCACTAAATGGTTCTTTCTGTGCTCTCAGCCTATAAAGAGGGATAATGACATCTTCAGACTACTACAGAGTTGTCTCGAGAACAGAAAAAACATTGAAGTGTTATACCCCTCAGAGGGGGACTTGCTGATCTTCATAATGGCAAACACAGAATCTCACTCCAGGACCTGGGTCCCTCTTCCCCTGCAGCCGTCCCTTTCCTACAGGCCCACCCCTGCACCCTTCTTAGACTGTCCCCCAGGGCTGCCATGGCTGAACAAGCATATCTCACTCCCCAAAGTGGAGGAACTGGAGGTGGGCCCTCAGGGGCAGTCGGAGCTAAAAAGGCTCCAGGTGAAAGTCATGCCTGAAGCAACTTTTAGCTTAATTAACACGAGCCAAAATGTCAGTCCCTGATGTGTCCACTCAGGCCCTCTGCAACAAGCGAGGTCATATTACTCAGTCACTAACCCCAGATAGTTCATTCTTCCAGCCACGCTCTTATAAAGGCCCACTTCAACTGATAGAGTTTAGCTACACTGTTGTGACAATGTGATGAAGAAGTGACTGCACGTCTTTGTGTCTGGGGTGGGGGAGGAGGGCGTGGCTGAGTTCTGAATGACCAACCTGGGTTCTGGTAAGACAGGGATGCAGTCACACCACTGCTTTTGCAGTCAAGAAATACTGTGCATTTTTATATTTTATATATTATATTGCAGATCTTACTAGTTCAAAGTAAGAAAGGTGGCAATATCCAGTATGACAAATTCTATACTTGAAATACCCTCCTTAAAAAAGAACGGATGATCAGTGCTCATGTATATTACAGTATTTACATATGCAAACTTATATGAGTGAAGGGTCTCATTACAGAATTATCATGACTCTATAATGAAAGCCACCGCACTTGTGGTTTGATTGGAAATTCCTTTAGCGTCAGTTGTTTGAAAGCCAATGATGTTTGCCACTGAAGTTCACAGAAATATATTACACTTTCATGGAACTTGGCTTTAAGGGGAATGGTGCACACAGGTGATTTCTAGTTGGACACAATTGTCCTTCATTCTCTATTGTCCTTCACTTTTTAAGGGCTGTACTATAATGAGAATATGTTCTATCTTACTGTTAAAGTCTAATTACATATGATTTAGAATTTTCTAAGACAGTCCTTTGGATCCTGTAACTGTGAATTCTGGCATAATAACCGCTAATAAAATTATATGGAAAGGGAAAAAACAATTGTCTTCTCAATGCATGTATTAGGCTGAGGGAGTATTTACAGTGGTCTCATCAGTTTCTTCAGGATTTCTAGGTGAGGGATTCTTTTGTGAATCTGGTAACTGCAAGTCTGCTCAGAAAAACACACATAAACAAGAGAACTATGTCTGTGATTTCAGGCAATGGCTTTCGGTGGACCCTCCCCTTTCAGTCAGATCTGCCTCTCTCAGGTCTTTCACGCTCTGAATGGGCACCTGACATCACGGCTCCCCTTTTCTTCTTCAGATACTATTCCCAGCAGCCCAGCAGCCCAGAGCTAAAGTGACTGCAAGATATTCCTCACTGGGCAATATCTCAGGTTTGTCTGTACCCGTCTTGAGGATTTGTTACTGCAGAGCTGTGCTGGTGCTTAAGTCTGCAGCTTGTATGCAAGTGGTGAAAATACATGTCTGCATCATACATCTTTATCATGAGAAGGCACCAAGAGTCTCGGGCACGTTTTACCTCCAAATGTAAGTCAGTGTTTCTGAATTTGACCTTCTAAATGCTACTACTGTATTCCAGGTAGAATTCATTTCCTTCTGTATTGACTATATTAATTTCTGAAAAGTTAACCTAGATGTAAGTTATTGTAATAAGACATTGGCATTTTGTCTCAACCTCTATGTAGTAGTTTACCTGGAATAAATGGAGAGGTCATCCTCTGAGAGGCCATCAAAGAGGTTAATTCCATATACTTCTTTCATGGGCTGGACCATGTTCTGTGGTTTAAAAAAAAAAGGGAACCAGGAAGAATTATAAGATATCTAGCATATTAATTATTTCCAAAAGTGAAGACAATGAACCCGTGAATTTTTCCACAAAAGAAATCACAATGTTTCTTGAATCTATGTAGTCTGTTCAGAAAGTATCCAGCCATGTAATCTGAAAGAGATATTTATTGTAGAAGATACAAGAAACACTGTACATAGGACAATGACACCTCAGTCCCCTTCAAACTAGGCACCTTGGGACCTCACACAGTTCTCCCAAATGCCATCAGCTGCCCCGTCACATTTTCCTGAATCTCACTGATGATCTGAAATCTCTTCCCTTTCAAAGGTGCTTTTAGTTTTGGGAAAAGCCAGAAGTCACAGGGCACCGAATCTGGGCTGTAGAGGGGCTGAGTCACCTGGGTGATTTGATATTTTGCCAAAAACTGCACAAGATGTGATGCATGAGTGGCTGTGTTGTCATGACAAAGCTGCCAATCAGCAGTCGCCCATAGCTGTGGCCTTCTGATCGTCTGCATAGTTTCCACGGAGGAATGTTCTGGCTTAACACAAAACCTGATGCAGATTTGTTGCTCTCCTTGCTCAGTCATTTTGAATGTGATGGTCAAACAGTACACACGCTCACTCAGTGGTGTCTACCGCCCCCACTGACAGGTAGAGTGAAGTTGTCATTGTTCACACATGTGCATTCCAGTCCACTCTCCTTGTTACATCAGTGTCACACAAACTGTTCTCTTTATGTTAACAATGACTGGACCTTTTCTGGACAGACCTTGTGTTCATTAAACTTCTCAGTCAATGTTTTTTTTTTAATTTCATTTTATTTCTACTAAAAATAATTTGTTTTAGGGTAAAAAACTGTTAAATCATTATTAGTTGCTTTAGTACACTACAGGAGTTAGCAATGCTTCTGCAAAAGGCCAGACAGTAAAAATTCTAGGTTCTTTGGGTCATACCATTTCTGTTGGAGTACAAAAGCAGCCCCAGACACATATAAACAAACAGGCATGGCTGGGTGCCAAGGAAAGTTTATTTACAAAAACAGCCGCCTGGACGGGGCCGATTGATTATAGTTGGCCAACTCCTGGGATAATGGATTCAGTTCTTGTATCATAACGTTTTATTGTCATATTGACCTCTGATGACTTCTCACTATTTCTAGAAATCAAATTTCCCCCCAAAGCTGATTTGGTTCTTTTGTTGCTTACTTCCCTTTTCTCCCCCTGCAATATGCTGAAATATCAAACTGCACGGGGCCATGCAAAGGCTGTGAGGCCCAGGTCCAAAGCCCGTATTCCAACACTGTGCTGAGCAGGGGACTAAACGACCTTGTAAGTGGATGGGCTGTTCAGAGAGGGACAGGATTCTCTTAATTCTAAAGTAATAAGAATTTCACTGTTATACACGGGAACAAAACACCAATTTTATTTCAAAATGAAGCCACTTTCCTTCTGTCTGTCTATGCTGAACAGATTTCTCTCTGGAGTGCACTCGCACCGCACGTTAGAATGCTGTGAATCTCGCTCTCAGCCTTTGAACTGAAAGCGGGGTTTTAGAGACCATTCCCCAGAGCCTCACGCTGGCCCACACAAGCTCCCCCCACAGGCACCTCGGTCACTTTGGCACTGTCTCCCGTGTCGGTCATCTTCACTGGAGTGGAGCGCTGGGAGACAGAG
This sequence comes from Artibeus jamaicensis, assembly GCF_021234435.1. Lineage (NCBI taxonomy): Eukaryota > Metazoa > Chordata > Mammalia > Chiroptera > Phyllostomidae > Artibeus > Artibeus jamaicensis. Next base: position 21,891,418 of record NW_026521812.1, read on the forward strand.
CCCTCGTCTTCCCGGTCGGTCCCAGAGTCGTCCTCGGAGCTGCTGGACACAGCCTCCTCGCTCGGGGGTGGCGGGGCACTGGCTGCCGTTTTCCGCTGCAACACAGCTTCTTCTCTATTGCTTTTGTTTCTTTGGAAAGATAAAGATGAAGGTGAAGCGTCTTTAAATGGAACCCTCGACACTCACCGCACATCATAACTCTGCCCCACGGCCTCAGTCCTAGTGACGCATGAGACCATGGCCATGAGAGAACGAGTTTCTGAGTTCCAGTTGTGGGGTTCAAGTTGTCTGAGTTCAAGTTGAACAGAAAATCTTAACATTTTACAATGTATAACATTTTACAACGTATAACAAGTACTGACCTACTAGGGACTTAAACTGTTATAAATTTTGGAAATAAACCTGTATGTGCATGTAAACCAGTGCAGAAAAGTCTTACTGGGCCTTTCCTTGGTAACTAAAATCAATATTTTCAAAATTTATGGTACAATAAGAGACTGTATGTTTTGAAATATTAGTAAAGTTAGCTATAACTTATAAAAGCTTCGAAAAAAGGTCGAGAGCCAAATCCACGTATATTTCCTTCCCTTCTGTGTTTTTATCAATTGTAGTTTCAGCTGATTATTTGAGCCAGAGTAATGAGCAACTGATGAACATGAGCTAAATTTTAAAATTTATTGTATTACTAGTAAATAATTATATTTGCTGAACATGGCTTCTAATGGTAGCAGATAAACAGGGAGACCAAACAGAAAGGACCAACACTTACAAAAATATTTACTTATATTTTAGTTCCAAATTTGAGAGTAGTAAGAATATTTTTTTTAATTGAGAAAATATTTTATAATTTTTGGCTTTTATAAAAAATGTTTAAGACTTCATTCTTTGGGAAAAAATTATCTACAAGAAACTTAAAACATCATAATATTCTGAAATGTTCCAGGAAAAGAAAATGCCATACTCTGTGACCACGGGTTAGATATTATAGAAAATAAATTGGTCTCTGACTTTCTGCAACTAAAAGTTTCAAAGTCGATAGCATTTCTGTGCCATATACTAATATAGCTGGTCACTTATGTATTTGTCCTAGGAAATCCTTGAATTCTAAACTCCTGAGGATCCTTTCCTTTAAATTCCTTAGCATCTGGTCCAGAGCTTAACATGTCACTATTTAAAGCCACTTTGTTAAGCCACAGAAATGGTGTGTCTGGAAAAGAGTAAATATATCCCATTGTGTGAATCACACGTGGCTAAAACCTAATCAGGACCCCACACATGCTCCTAACTACAGTTGGACACTGTCCGCAGTTGGTCAGGGATTCTGGTGAGGGTCTAGGAGAAACCTTATCACTGGGATTATTTAAGTCAGTGGCAGAACCAGTGGTTCTTATGCTAGAAACCAACACATTTCACTCTAGTCTCCAAGCACGAAGATGTAAACATGGTTTGTCTTCTTCCCTGTACTTCCTATTGGACAGCATAACAGTCTTCCCCCAGACCATGCTGCAGTAATGCACAGAAAATCTATTAATCTCTCTCTCTGAGCATATTTGCTTTAATGTTTCCTCAGGATGCAATTAAAAGCAAATAATACAAATAAAACAAAAAATAAATACTGTGAATATAAGTTTTTACCTAAGTATTTTATGTTGAGGGGAATAGAGGATACTGAGCTACCTGTCTTTGTATCTGTGATATTCCTAATTGGAAATAATAAAATGCCCCATGTTGCTGAAACTCCCATAAATTCCAATTTCCACGTTGAACCACTTCAGTGACCCTGGTGCTAGATATCAACTCCCTGTACAGGTGCAGCGAGTGGGCTGTGCCCCAACCTATGCGACTTAAGTTGTTGGTTTCAAGTGGAGATATATTGCAAGTGCTATGTTATTTTACGTGAAGCTTTAAAATTTTCCTCTAAAATAAATAAGTAAAGTGTCACTCTATCCATATATACAAATCTTACCCCAATACTGACTTTCCAGTTTCATCTGGTTTACGCACAGTGAATGGACTTGGGTCAATGCCAACGGTCTTAGGCATAAAGTCACTGAAGAAAGGAGAAAAACATTCCATATGAATCACTGTCCATCCAGAGCATACTGGCTTCCATTCAATTCACATTTTTATACATTCCCTCTTAGCCCCCAGAGCCACACACAGGGGTGGGCGAGAGTAGGTGTACAGCTGCAAGCACACACACAGAGAGTTGATTCTGTGTTCTGAGTCAAATGCTCAGGGAGCTGAGGTGAACAGGCCCATAAAACCCCACGAGCTAACGACACTGGGTAACTTCAATGTCATCAGTCTTCACTGTGAATTTTCTTCAGGATTATGCAGCCCGGTGGTTATGAATTTAAGATTTTGTTTACTGGTACAGAGTTGATATCTGAATTACTGCTGAGATATATACTCTCTGGTTGTATATCATGATTAGTTTTCAAGTAAAATTAAACTCATAAAAACCAATGACAAGCCACTAAGCCACTCAGTTTTGTGGACAATGTTTTTACTACACTGTACCACCCAGGGAGGCTGACACAGTGATCAAACAGGCAGTGGTATAAATTAAGTATCAGTGTCTACCTCATCAGGCTAAGGTTAATTCATCGGAACCCTGCTGGAACACTTTAAATAGAAACTTTAATTTACCACCTACTAAGAGTTAAAGCTATGTCCTCACTATGCAATGCCTATGTACACAACTCCTCACTGGATGCCAAAAAGGCAACAGTCATTGGCAAGGATGCTGTTCCAAGTGTGAGTCAATGTTACATTTTGTTAAGATGAAGAAAGTAATGCTGAATCGACACAAAATGCCTCTTAAACTATTTGAAAGTGGTTTTTTTTTTTTTTGCTGCACAGTATCTTATTACATGTTATTTTTAAAAGGTGTTCCATAGTTTTTTTTAAAGGCAAATATAAAAATTTAAAATTGTTTTTTTCCTACTTATATTTTTTTCCTTTTTATTGAATTTATTGGGGTTACACTGGTTAACAAAATTATACAGGTTTCAGGCGCACAATTCCACAACACATTGTCTGTAAAGTGTATTGTGTGTCCACCTCCCCGAGTCAAGTCTCCTTCCACCACCATTTATCTCCCTTACTCCCTCATCCACCTTCCCCCCATTTGGTAACCACCACGGTGTTGTCTGTGTCCATGAGTTTTTTTCTTTTCACTCAATCCCTCCCTCCCAGCCCGCAACACCCTCCCAACAGCTGTCAGCTTGCTCTCTATCAATGAGTCTGACTCTATTTTGCTTGTTAGTTCATTTTGTTCATTAGATTCCACATGAGGAAATAATGTGGTTCTTGTTTTTCTCTGACTGGCTTCTTTCACTTAGCATAATGTTCTCCAGGCCCATCCATGCTGTTGCTCATGATAAGATTTCTGTCTCTGTTATAGATGAGTAGTATTTCATTGTGTGTTTTTAAAAATTTAAGTGATTTAATTTTTTTAACATATACAGTTGATCTTCATTATGTCGACTCTATATTTGAGAATTTGCTTACTCACTAAAATTTATCTGTAACCACAAATCAATACTCATAGCTTTCATGATCACCCCAGACACAGGCATGTGCCAAACAGTGAAGAATTAGAGGAACCCAGTGCTCATTTCCCAGCAGAGGCAAAACTCTGCTTTCTTGTTTTAGCTCCCATACTGTAAACACCTATCCTTTTCACAGTCTATTTAGTACCATGCTTTTCATATTCTTGTGCTTTTATTTTTGTGATATCACTAGCTAACACAGCTCCCAAGCTAGTGCTGAAGCAGTCTTGAGTTTCTTAGCATGAGAATGTTGTGTGTTACAGAGAAAATAAGTGTGTTACAGAAGCTTCACTCAGGCGTGAGTTACAATGCCCTTGGCTGTGTACTCAATGTTAATGAACTGACAATATTAAATAAAGTATCTTTAAACAGAAACACAGAAAACAAGGTTACATATTGAGTGGCTGATCACACACTGTGACAAGAGGCTTGTAGAAACCCGACCCTGTACTTCTTCTAGGAGCAAAGGTTCCATGTTTTCTAATTCAGTGTTTGCAGGAGCTTTATAGAGCATAACTCCTACAGTAAAGGGAATCCACTGTATATACCTGTACTTACACATATATAACCTCAGTCATCCTTTGCTGAACTGAAATATTCTGGAGATGACAATGACCTTACAGTTAAAATTGCTAAACTTTAATAACTTAGTTGAAAACCAAGCAAGTAAAAATTCCAAACTTTCTATCTAAAACTGAAATAAAATGTACTTTCTAGAAAACCATAAATGTAGAGTAATTTCTAGGAAACCATAAAATATGTTTCTACATGTACCATGTTACGCTTAGGCATTCATATATCACATTTGAAGAAAATTTAAAATACAAAAATGTAAACTGTAGTTTAAACATAATAATGGAGAAGTGATTTGCTTTGCCTCATTTTCTTACTGTAGTCTTTTTTTGGTGGGACCATTTTTCTAAAGGGTCCCACCAAAGTCTATAAGAGACACAGAAAAGTAAAATTTGTTCAAAGTTGACAGACCAGGATGGAAAGTCTGAAAACAGTGTCACATGGGTTATGAAAGAATGAAGGACATTTACTCTGAAAAAAATTAATCACACTTCTTCAAGTACCTGAAGAGCTGTCACACAGAAGAGGAACCGGACTTGACGTGTGCCCAGTAAAAATTGAAATATAATGATGGTCACCATTCATTCACCTGTTAGGCACTATATTAGCACTTGGTATCTGTGTGAATATATGTGTGGTTTCACACACACACACCCCTATCTACATGGAATGAAGGAACTGAGACTTACATAAGTTTGATAATTTTCTTAAAGTAACACAGGTAGATGGTGGCTGGTGTAAGGTTCATAGCCCAGTCTTTCGGTGCCAGACTATGCTTTTCCAGCTAATTATGTTAGCTCTCAACTCCAATGTTCAATTTTAAAAACTGAGTTTATTGCAAATGACAAACTAGGACCAATGGGAGTAAGATTTCAACTTATTAAAGGGAAGAAATAAAATCCAGTTTTCTAACAATAGAGAGGACTGTTTTCAGAAGTAGCAGGCTCCCAACCATGGGGGGTGTTCAGGGGCTGAAGCTGATAGCAGGCTTGCAGAACAGACTGCTGATAAAATAAGACACACCTGTACGAACCAGGAAAACTACAGTTCCCATCCTCACAGCAGTACTCACTACATACCGTGCTGAACTGGTCATAGCCAAGCAAAAGGTATCATCAAAACTACTCAGTTCGTATGGTCGGAAGAACTCGTTGTGGATGTCAATCTCTTCTTCACATCTGTGAAATTTCTTCACTGTCAACTTCTTTAAGTTTGCAGCACAGATAACTAAAAGAGATGCTGTCTGTTACTTTTCAAGTCCTTAGATTACATCTAGCAGTCACTTCTGGAACATCAACTGCATTCACAGAGAATGCATCGAACAAAGCTCAGCTCCTGCCTCGGTACTCACACACTGGGAAGGCACGAGAAGGGGCGCAGAATTTACAATGCAAGGCTGAGTGTGACGAGCAGGTGGCAGGGCCTTTGGGAGTCGGGATGAGAGCAGGGAGTTCTTTTAGAAGTTAAATTACTCATCTTTTAAAATTCTTTTTTGCTCTTAAATAAATACTCTCGGCCTTCTAGATAAAAATCATGTCATTATTTCACTAAAATTTCCCCTCTATTTCAAATCCTGTTCATGGCCAATGTTAGGCTGTTAAAGTCCTTTCCTTTGTTCCAGAACCACCAAAACTTCATAGCAATACAACTTATGATTTTACCCAGGATTTCAAGGTCACAAATAATTTAAAAATCAATGAATAATGTATTAAGTACTAAAAATCATTTTCAATCTTCTTACTTGGTGGCCTTTACCACCCAAGGTTGGGGTGGCTGAGTGAGGCCAGATGGAGTCTGCAGCCAGAGTACTCCGGCCTGGCAGGAGCGCTCTCTCGCAAGCTGGAAAATGAGCTCCCCCTGAGTCAGGGACATCACTGCGGGCCAGGATCAAACTCTACTTAAAACCAGGCAATGGTTTACATTAGGAAACATCACCCTGATGTATCGTGCATCTGAGAGTATTCTCCTGCCTTTCTGATATCAAAATCTAATCTAAACTTCAGTGACTAAAATGCACTTTTATATACACATTTGTAACTTTTTTTCACAGTTTAGACATAGGAAAGTTTTCACATCTCCTTGTGAATGGTCTTTCCTTCTTCCCATTCTCCCCAAACATTTAGAAATAGAATCAGTAGTAATTAAAAATGACAAACTGCCCTGGCTGTTGTGGCTCAGTGGACTGAGCACTGGCCTTCGAACCAAAATGTCACTGGCTTGGTTCCCAGTCTGGGCACATGCCTGCGTAGTGGGCCTGGACCCGAGCTGCGGGCGCAAGAGGCAGCCGATCCTGATCTCTCTCACACACTTATGTTTCTTTCCCTCTCTCTAAATATAAATAAATAAAATCTTTTTAAAAATTAAATGACAAACAAATGTATCTTCCAACTATTTAGGGGACATATCTAATAACTGTAAGACACAATATAAGACATTGGCCAACTTAGATAAAAGAAGTTTAACACAATCCCTGCTTTTTAAAAAGCTAAGATGTCATGATATCTTAGCTTATCCATTGTAACAGCAACATAGCACTGAGCAGCCATTCATTTCTTTCTCATAAAAAAATTATATGCAAAGAATTTAGTCGTTGAGCTCATTTAGGAATAAAACCAAAATACAGGGCCCGGCAGAACTAAGGTCTGCTTGAGTGCGATTGGCAGGGTAATAACATGGCTGTAATGATGTAAAGTTTTAACTTGAACACCTCACCTGAAATATCAGATGGTGTGCTTGAGTGTGATATTGTTATGTTACAGAATTACAGCTTATGATTTGGTAATAAAAAGGGGGCATTATTTGTGCCAGACCATTGTATGTTAGCATAAAAACTAAAAGAGAAACAGTACACCTACCTTCATCATACGGCAGTGGTAAATGTTTTATCACTTCTGGTGTCCACCAGTAAGTATAACTAAAAAATTAAAAAAACATAAGAGGGGTCAATTGTAAACATTAGTTCTCTACGATTCACTGGATAAAACAGGTTGTGTGGTCCACAGTAAGATGCTGCCTCATATGTCAAAGTTAATTTCTCTTTCTTTTTAAAACATGTTGTGAAGCTTTTGGCACAATAAATCTTCAACATGTTAATTCTTGTCCCAACCCCTTTCTTGTTTCAACTATGTGACAGGCCTATAAAAATGCCATAAACACATTTGTGAGTCAAGATGCTCTAATGCACTTACTTTTAGATTGAAAAAAAAGAAAAGACTTGCTTAACCTCCCCGAGGCTGTCTGAGCTGCTGTTTACTCTCCCCAGGGACTGTCACCTGGGGAGCGGGGGACCGTAACCCACATCCCACAACCAGGATTCTCTTGCATACAGTTATGAGAGTTAGATTACTCTGCTCTATGTGTGTGGGTCTGTGTGTACAGCTAATTAAAAGAGCTAGGCAAAGTCATGAAGTGAATGGATAGTCCTAAACAACAAGTTCCCTCAGAAACTAGTATGAGCCCTGTTAATCTCTACAATTACTACATGATCAGAGGCCCGTCAGAGTAAGGGAGGGAGTTGCAGTCATCTGGATTAGCACACTCATCCACCGTGAGTGGAGCATCTGAAAGAATCCTGAACTGCCTTCTCTCCAAAAAATGAATTTAATTCTAAGTTAAATTCTGAAATGGGTATTTAGGGACAAAATGCTATATCAAAGTTCATGAGAGATAGGAAAGGAAATGATGTGAAATGGTTTATCAAAATTTTCAGTAGCAGGCTTGTAGAATCATCTAACCAGCTAAATAATTTCAGTCAAGATATTCTCTCCACACATATTATGCTATTTTAAAAAGAAAATGGATGTAACACCCGCTTCCTTTTATTCCCACGAATAAGCTGCTCCAAAACTGCCTGCCTCAGTTATGTAACTCAATGTAAACAATGATTTAGTTTACACTTATAATATGCTGGCTAATTTTTACAGTAGAAAATTGTATCAAAATAGCTTCAATACCCTAAGGCAGCGATTTTCAACTGGTGTGCCACAAGAATTTTTAACACATGCAATACCTGACTATAACATCCAACATAATAATAGCGATTCAGTGTGAATGAGTCAAAATTATATCTATTTTTTTGTCAGATTGGCCCAAACTATATTTTTGGTGTGCTGCAGATGTTAGCAGTTTATTTGTATCATGATATAAAAGAGGTTCATAATTGCTATTTTAAGGTATTATAAAATTTCAGAACATCAATATTTACCTATAGTCAACAGCATCACCAAAGATGCTGTAAATATAGGTATTTTACATTCATCTCTCACGAAATAAACATAATTAATTCCAAATGTTTTGTTTATCTGCAAAAAATTCATACAGGCAGCCATTTATTTACATTAAATTTAATGTAAAATCCAGCAGTGCTTCATTGACAGGGAAAGTAAGCTCAAATATTAAGTTGGTTATTACAATAACAAATTTGAGAAACATAAACTCTGATACTTCCATATATACATATATATGTATATACATTCTTTACTTATTGATTTGAGAGAAACATCGATTTGTTGTTCCACTTATTTATGCATTCACTGGTTCTTTTTCTGTGTGTTTTTTTCCATTACCATTAAGTCCCTTTATACCCCCAGCCCCCTGCAATCACCACACTGTTGTCCATGTCCCTGAGTCTTTCTTCCTTTTTGCTCAGTCCTTCCACCCCTTAACCTGCCCATCCCCAGCTATGATCTTGCTCTCCATCTGTGAGTCTGTCCCCACTTTCATGTTAGTTCAGTTTGTTCACTAGATTCCACACATGAGTGAAATCATACAGTGTTTGTCTTTCTCTGACCAGCTTATTTCCTTAGCATAATGTTCTCCAGGTCTATACACACAGTCACCAAGATCAAAATTTTCTTCTTTTTTATGGCCAAGTAGTTTTCCAAGGTGTAAATGTTCCATAGTTATTTTATCCACTCATTTACTGATGGACACTTGGGCTGCTTCCATATCTTGGTGGTTGTAAATAACACTGCAGTGAATATAGGGGTGCTTAGGTTCTTTCAAAATAGTGTTTTGGGTTCCTTCAGATATATTCTCAGAAGAGGGATCACTGGGTCAAAAGGCAGATCCATTTTTAATTTGAAGTTACTTCCATATTTCTTTCCACAGTGGCTGCACCAGTCTGCATTCCCACCAACACTGAGAAAAGATTCCCTTTTTTCCACATCCTTGCCATCACTTGTTATTTGTTGATTTATTGATAACAGCCATTCTGACAGGTGTGAGATGATGCCTCGTGCTTTCAATTTGCATTTCTCTGATGATTAGTGATGTTGAGCATCTTTTCATTTGTCTATTGGCCACCTGTATGTCCTCTTTGGATGAGTGTCTATTTAGGTCCCATGCCCATTTTTTAATTGGGTTGTTTGGGGGTTTTTTTAGTATTGAGTTTTATAAGTTCTTTATAAATTTTGGTTATTTAGTCCTTATCAGATGTACTGGTGAGCATGTCCTCCCATCCTGTGGAGTTGTCTTTTTATTTTGTTGATGGTTTCCTTTGCTGTGCAAAAAGTTTTTAGTTTGATGTAGTCCCATTTATTTATTTTTTTTCTTTGTTTCCCTTGCCTGGGGAGATAGAGCTGATAAAATACTGCTACGAGCAATGTCCGAGATTTTGCTGCCTACGTTTTCTTCTATGATTTTTATGATTTTGGATCTACACTGGTTGATTCTTGTATATGCCCTGACCAGGAATCAAACCCGCAACCTTGGTATATTGAGACAATGCTCCTATCAACTGAGCTACTCAGCCAGGGCCACTTCCTTAATATTTTAAAGATTCCTGCAGTGACACAGAATTTGGTAATAGCTGTAACATCGGCATTTGCTGATTCACCAGTTGTTCATGGTCTGTCCATACGGTTTCACAGACTGTCAATGAAGGCTGTAGTGCTTGGGAAGCAGCATCACACAAAATAAGGGCTGGATCACACTGATGCTGGGAGAGAGGAGCACTTTGAAAGAGAAGGTGACATCTGAGCGAGTGGACCAGGCTCCAACCTCATATATGTGAACATTTTGCCCGTATGGCAAAATTTATTATACTAATACGTGACTCCTCAATTAAAAACATGAAAGAATCTTCTCATTAAATCCTCACAATAACTCTGTGTGGTATGTCCTGTCATTTACATCATGCAGACCAGGAGACAGGGTAAGTAACCAGTCCAAGGAGGTCATACAACTACAGAGATTCCAACTCAAGTCTACCTGACCCTGAGGCCTACGTTATAGGGTGTCCTATTAAAATTCCTCAGGTAAACAGTTCATTTGTTTTGAGACTATTACTATAAGTTTAACTTTCATCAAAATAACCTGTACTGGTGAATGACTTCAGAAGGCCCAAAGGAAGTGGTAGGAGGGATGGAAGCGGCATCTGCCACTAAAGCCGCTGCTCTAATTTCCTGTCTTTACTAGTGTCAGCAGGAGTCGGCTGTGCTTCATGGAGGACAGAATGCCCAAGTGATGCTGCTTTGACCCCATACTTGAAAAACCAGAGGTGGACTCCTGGAATGCTCCAGGGCTCCACATTTGTCGGGAGCACTCAGAAATGATGGTCCGTGGGGCTGTGACTTATGTTCACTAATGAAGCTCTGACACATTTTATCTTATGGAAAATGCCCAACACCAATTGTTAACAATGGTTTCCAAAACCACTCTGGGGACATCAACACTAAATTCCTCATGGCAAACATGGAAGAAGACTAACTACTTAGCCTATGTGATCATTTTTCAAAAACAAAGAAAAAATAAGTATCTGATTTTCAAAAAAAATATCAAATCTGAGTTTATATAGCAGAGTAAGAAGAAAAATACCTTCTTGTTGGTAAAAGTCTCATGGTGTTTTTATGATGCAAATAAAAATCTGTGGGGAGCTCCCAGAGATGAGGCTTCCCTTCAGTGGGATGGAAAACTCCCAGGAAGAGATTGATGGCATCCTGTCTATCAGCATCTGAAAAGCAAAAACACATATTTAGAAATTCTACCGCTGACGAATGCAACTCAGACAATGTTTCTCAGGAGGATAAGGGAACAACTGTGGTTTCACGGAATATACTGTATTTTGCCGGGTGTAATGCGCACCAACATTTTTGGCCCAGGCTTTCAGGAAAAAAATCTTTCATTTTAATTTTTTAATTCATTTATTTATTTATATTTATAAACAAAACCAATTATTGTATTCCAGGGTATTATTTTGCGTATGGATATCATTATTGCTTCCTAGAGTTATATTTTTAATGCATAAGCATAAATAAAAGAATCAAAAACATTTATATAGAGACAGAACTAGTACTACCCATGTATAATGTGCATCCTTATTTTTCCCTCAAAAATCTGGGCAAAAACTGTGCACTATACATGGCAAAATACAGTACCTTTAAAATAATAATATTTATACTTCAAGAGTCATACACACAAAATCTAAAACAGTCACAGGGATTTGAGCAGAATTCAACATTTGCTTTAAAATATTTCCTTTTTACTCCATCTCTCCCATGATGTAGAAGACAGTGCACATAACTGCGTCTTGAATTCTGACTCGTAACGCCACGGTGCCATAGTACTGAAGTAATTTTTAGAATAAATATATTTTCACTATTTGTTAGTTTCCTTGAAACAAATACATGTCCTCTTCATTTCAAAGAAAAGCAGAGACATTAGAGACAAATAAAATAACCCAGTTACCACCCATATTCTACTGCACGACGTTGAACAAATTGGTTTTGCATAGTTTCCACTTTTAATCCTTGAAAAGATATTCTCCATTTCTTTAGCAGAGAGTATGTTCACAACATTTTCTGTCCCCCCAGACCCCCCAGCTATGGACCTGGCCCATTCGCTTTTGTGTTTGATAATGAAGGCAGAGCGGGCACACAGATTAACAGCCTCATTCTAACCATTCGATCACTCCAAAATTACTGGCTGTGTAAACATATACATATACATATACATGTGTGTGTGTTTGCATATATATATATATATATATATATGCTGTATTTTTCTCTTCCTTTTCTAAAGAAATCTTGCTATAAATGACAACAAGCACTGCCACGGTCCCATGAACCCCCGCCTCTCATCTGCACCGCCTTCTCTCTAGCATCCTCATTCTTTCCCCCTCATTTCCTTCTTTCCATCCTTGTCTCGGAGCCCTGTGTATTCAAGTTTGGGACAGACAGCCACAATATAAATAATAACCTCTTTCTGAGAATGAGTACGGAACTCAAAAGCACAGTAGTAATGACTGCTTTTGAAATAAGATAACATTATGATGAAATCAATTTTCTCCCAACAGTAACTGTAAACATGGATATATCTGAAAATAGCAACATCATTCTCATTGGGCTACTTGGTCATTTCAGCAAAAATAATATATGAAATATACATCAAATATGTATTTGAGCTACTAGTATTTTAACAGGAAGCATCCCATTAAAACAGCACTTACCTCTCAGGCTAACACACAGTATATAAAAGGCATGTGTTTATATGCTGAATATATTTGGGGCCTTTTGTCATTTGTGGGGAGAAAATATCAAATATTAAATGATACAGACATTATCGTCCCCTCTTTACACAATATAAAAGTAAATACACTGCCTTCATAGTAATCACATTCTTTATGCTTCCTGAACAGCTGTAATGGCCCTTCCTAATTCATCTATGCAGTACCTCAAAATATCCCTGTTTTATCTAGAGAAGCTTTCCATTTTTCAGCCATGTTTTCAAAGAGTTTCTTTCATCCTATAAACCTAATAGCAGCTTCCTTTAATTTAAGCAAATATGACAAAATGTAGGATGAGAAAAAGAACCAAATAAAAGATATTCTTTCAAAGGATCACAATAAAGACCTCTCGACTGCACTGCTGTTGTTATAACTTAAAATATATCTATGGAGGCAACGCTCACTCACGAAGCTTGGACTACCATGCCAGCCCTCATGAATCTGAGGACTTTTTCCTGGCTACGTTTCTCAGCAAACAAGACAATCAGCCTCAGGAAGACAGTAGGACTTTGGATATGGACAAAAGCTTAAAACAGGTAGGTTCTCTGCAGGTCAAAAGGATTGCGTATTTTTGTACTCAATCATGTTTTAAAGGAAAAAATAATTTGTATCACTTAACCTCCATTCAAACAGCTAAACATTAACCAGTTTTATTATGCACTGCATTCAAATAGATCAGGCTTGAATATAACAATTCTTTTTATTCAGCCAAAAACTTTATTTTGGAGCTAAGTATTATAATACAGTAATATCAAAGTTTGTGTGTGATAAAAGTGGTCTCTGAAATCAGCAATGGAAAGAAACATTATTCAACTGTGATAATAGATGTTGAAAGGCTGAGCAAGATAGAGACAGGAAAGCGACCACTGGGATTTGGCACTGTCGAGACTGTCGGTGACTCGGACAAGGCACAGTTTCGGTGGCATGATGGGGCGCATGCCCAGCGAAGCGGATGGAGAAATGGGATATGAAAGAGGAAACAGGCGTGCAGCTAGCTCTTCCGAGAGGTTCTGCTTATGCAGAGAAACAGGATGGAGAATTGAGGACAGAAGGAAAGGTTAGATGGAATCCACTCCAGTGTGCTTCTGTGCTAACGGAACGGAGGCATTAAAGAGGGAGACGTGACATACAGGGACCACAGGAAAAACGATGGGATTCAGAGCACAGTAGGGTTTAACGTGGGGCAGGGGCACTCCAACCACTCTTATAGAATACAAGGGAGAGAGTATGTGTGCAGCTACGGACAGGCTCTGCCCGCATACTCTTCATCTTGTTTGGTGATGAGATGAAGACGGAGGTCACAATGATTCATTTTCTTAACAAAGTATGAAGCAAGGTCATCAGCTGAAACGGGGGGCTGCAGGTTTAGAGAGAGAGGTCAGGTGTGAAATGGTCACTTTGGAGAGTGGGAGAATGAACACACTAGGACAATGCAGTGTGTCTGTCAGGCTGGTTTGAGCATCCTTTGGAGAACTGCAGTCTCAGTTTAAACAGCATAGTAAGTTACAACTTTTAAAAAACATTTTTTACTCAAAATAAAAGACTTTGATTTTTAAGTCCCTACACCCAGTTCAAGGAACCATGCATTAAGAAAAACATCTAAATAGTCTTAAGGTCTATAGTGGACTCTGTGGTTTTCATTGTATTGATACAGAGTTCCTCTGGTGTGGGTGAGAGCCATGATTTCATTTCTGAGCATTGAGATATGGCAAGTGGAATGGATATTCCAAAGATTATGTTATGTTCTAAGACTGTCTTGCTAGCAGACTCATTCTAGAGACTCTTGCCTCTGCTGGCTGTGAAGAATCAGGCTGCTCTGAGTCCTACAGCACAAGGAACTGCAAGGAACTGAATTCCACCAACAAACACTTGAGTGGAAAGTGACCCCTTCCCTAGTCAGACCTCCAAATGAGGCCACAGCCTGGATGACATCTTGACCACAACTTGGTGTCCACTTTGCAGAGACCTCCAGCTAAGGTGTGCCTGGAATTCTGACCCATAGAAATATTGAGATAATAAATGCATGTTGTTTAAGGTGCTAAGTTTTTAGTAACTTGTTACACAGCATAGAAAACTAATAGATTTAAGCAGTAGTGTAGCCAACTGGCTTTGTATTTTCTCTGGGCATGAAAAATGTTGAAAGATGACCCTTTTGTGGATGCTTTCACACCTGCTTCGGAGGTTCTCATTGTCACTGGGGACTGGTGCAGTTCCTCTGCTGTGGGCGCACGTACTTTTTGTGTCAGTTTCCTGCAGCTCCTTCCTTAGGAATCCAGCGATCATCTCCTGGTTCTTACTGCTAGGTTCCCTCTGACCAGGGCTTAGGCCAACCCCACGCCATCACCCTCCTCCATGAGCCTAATCTGGTCACCAGGAAAGCCTCCAGGACCTTTTGGCCCAACCAACTCTGGGAAGGCAGGCCCTTTCTAACATGGCAGCCTTCTCTTCAGCCCATCCCTCTGCTCCAGCTTCTCTATACAGCAGTCTGAAGCCAGCAGCTCCACGGGGTCTCTCCAACTGTGGGCCACTCCATCAAGCTGGCCGAGTCCACCTGAAGCTCTCTCTAGCTTTGAGGTGAAGGAGTGGGGTGGTGACAGTCACTGCACAGCCATAGTGCTCTTCAAAGAATGTCTTTGCAAATCTTCTTCTTTATATTCTGTAAACTTCTTTCTCCTTGATCTGGTTCAAGAGCCAGAGACTCACAGACTCAGTCACTGTACATGCTTCTGTGAATTCTGTGCATGGGGACTTGCCTCTCAATCACTCTGCTCTGTGACATATGCTGTGTTGGAAATCCCATCAGAATGGAGGCAGGAAAAGTGCCATTGGAACAACCTGTTGCTTTCAGTATTCACAAGTCATCAAACAAGAAAATGACTCAGCGTTAATGTTACCATGCATTCCTGGCTGACATTTAAAAAAATCAGTGATCAGTGATACTTACATTCTTAGACAATTGTCAAGACTCTGAATCCCATTTTAAAAATAATGATTCAACACCCTCAAACATTTATCTATGCATCACAAGCAGAAATACAGAGACAGAAGGCAAGGAATCAAAGTATTTTGCATTGTGTAAAAGTTCCAACTGGGGGTGGCAAAGTGCAAACAGGCCTTATTTAAAATACAACGTGTACTCATGCATTTAGTGAACAAATGTTTGTTGAGCACTTTCTAAGTGACAGATTCTATTTTATTTAAATTTCTTAAACATTTAATTTTGAATTTTACTAGCCAAGTAGTTAAAAGAAAAACATGTGCTTAAGAAGAAAAATGCACATTGGGATAAGTCTTGGAAATGGCTAGTACTCCAGAATTACCTGAAAAAGCATTGCTGTAATATCTAGACAGTGTCTGCATGATATCTTTTGAGTGCTGGGTCCATGGCGCTATCTTTCTGTAAGTTTTTACACGATGAACAAGTTGAGAACCCCCATACTGAAGAGACAGGGTGTCCCCATGATCTTCATAGAGTTCCTCAAATAACCTAAGCAAAAAAATCCAAATATTAAACAATTTTAGAAAAAGTATTAAACGTTATTCACTTAGCCACAGACTCAAAACAAGTCTTTTACTTTATAAATTCTCTGAGCCGTTCCTTTCAAGTAGATTCTTCAACATCTTGAAGATAAGTACAAATGCTAAATATTTTATATTTTACAGTAACAGTCTAATGAGCAACAAAGTCACAGAAAAAAAGTAAAGAGACAGCAGGGGCACTAAAAATGTAACCCAACAAAATCAGACCAGTTGGTTCCAAACTTATTAGAAGATGTCTAACTTGCCCTGACTGGTGTGACCCAGTTGGTTGGGCTCCCGCAAAGCAAAAGGTCGCTGATTCGATTCCCAGTCAAGGCACTCGCCTGCCTGGCAGGTTTGGTCCTGGTCAGAGCACATGTACAAGGCAACCAATCGATGTTTCTCACATCGGTGTTCCTTTTTTTCTTTAAAAATTTTTATTTATTTATTTTTAGAGAGAGGGGAAGGGAAGGAGAAATAGAGGGAGAGAAACATCAATGTGTGGTTGCCTCTCACATGCCCCCTCCTGGGGACCAGGCCTGCAAGCCAGACATGTGCTCTGACTGGGAATCGAACTGGCAATGCTTTGGTTCGCAGGCCAGTGCTCAATCCACTGAGGTACACCGGCCAGGCCAATGTTTCTCCCTCTCTTTTCCCCTCCCTTCCTTTCTTTAAAAATAAAAAAAATAAAAAAAGTATGCCTAACTTTCTGCAGCCTGCCTGATCACTTTATCTTCCATGGCAGACTTTTCCTTTCTCTCTGAATTGCCTTGAGAAAAGAAGGACACCCTTTGATCACAGACAGATAAACCATATTCTTTCCTGGAAATACTCGTTTGAAACTTGTGTTCCTTCAAGTGCCCGTTAAAGACCTTCAGTGCTGTGATATCTGTGGATCCGGCTACTTGTAAGCTGATCACTTCTCCTGACAGCCTTTCTGCCAATCTCAGATGACAAGTAAGAGCTATCACTGTATTTTCAAGAAACCGAACTTCATACAATGCCATGGATCCAATGGACAGGGAAGAAACCAGTCCTTAATGAAAAATCAATCTTTTATATGTCTTCCATTTTTAATTCAGAATGTACAAAGGCACATTATTATTTTTTCATAATGTAGCCTGGACTTGTTTTTTTTTTTAAACCCACTATTTTAGATTTATTTAGCGCACTTTGGAACTTTCTAAAGAACACAGTGTTTATTGATAATTAATACAAAAACTCATAGCAATATACAAGTATTTAACAGAAATATTTATTACAGAATTTGCATAATTAGCAACATAATTTTTGAGAACCTAAAAGTACAAACGAGTTCATAAAAGTCCTTATTACTAATCAGATTTTTGCTTTCTGTCATTACCAGCATTCGAAAGGCAGAAAAGAAGGCTTACCTGACTGCATCTGTATCAAACTGCAGATTAGGCTTGTCGATCAATCCCAAGGAGTACAGCTGGTAAGCCAGGGCACATTTTCCCACCATGAACTGCGCTGTGTTGGTGCGATCTAAACAGTCCACACAGTTGGTTCGAAGAACACCAGTCTAAAGAGAGACACCTTAAGACTTTCAATTGTTATTCGGTCACCAAAACAACTTCCATCCTACTTAGATTTCCTTTCCTTAAAAAGTGGAAGAAAAGCTATAAGTAGGGTATTATTCCCAAACAAGTAACGAACACTTCTTAGCTCCTCGAAGGGCACAGCGGCCGCTCACTTACTGCTGCAACAGCATCATTACACCTTCTAGTTTGTATTTGAACTTTCTTCTTTAGTTCAACAAGATGAAACACATAACACTTTCCACACGTACCAATTACTAAAACACATGCTTTTTTCCCTGATGTGCCTCCTTTACTGTACAAACCAAATATTCAGGAGTTGAGGTTGTATCATTCTTAAAGCATAATTAGTACATACAGTGATCATACCTGGCTCATTTTCCAAAGTCATTCTAACTCACTCTTTCTACATTTCTGTTTATGTTTCTACTTCCAATAATGAAATGTATAATATATTTTAAAAATCTGTGGATCATTTTTACTTTAGCTGCACATCCTGTAGGACTTAGACTCCAGCAGTAAGGCTTTTAAAAATTACTCCCAAATGACTAATAATTCTGCATTAAACAAGAAGTGTAACTCTCAATGATTGCATTCAGAAAACATCATCTCCTGTGCATTCTATTCACTATTAATATAATAATATAATGTCATCTATACCTGCAGGCGACCAGTGGCAATCACACATCCTCCTAGTTCATTCCACCTGTTTAAAAATACATGCTTTTAAAAAAATGTTTTGATAACATAATCTGTATTCATTTTTGCCACTAGATCTCTATTAAGAATCAAATGAACAGAGCTACGTGCACCAATATAATCAGCTGATTCTGCTTACTTTCATCCTCTTGGGTAGGTTAATACGCAGACAACTGGGATGGAAGGCTAGCCATGCTCTCCTCAAAGAAAGCCCAGGAAAGGGGTGTCTGACCTTGTCCCAGGGCCCCACACGCTGGCATTCTGTCTCCCACGTTCAACTGAAACCTCTCTTGCTTAAATTTAAGCCGAATTTTTGCTTGGTTTCTACAGAGATAAGTAGTAATTACAGAATACCTTTCTATTAAAATCTTCCAAGCCTTATCCTTCTCTCCTCAGTATTAGGATGCTCTACCTCCTCGGCTTTTCTGGCTGTTTTTGCAGGCTTCCTTATTATTCTCCTTCCTATGTTCTTCTCCATGTGCTAATGACTGCACGGGGACATGTTCTAAGCACTCTATAATGATATTAATATTTGTTTTTACTATTTGAAAAAAGATGCAGTGCAGAAAAGAGTTCTCAGGCCTCCCTGCTACCCTCAGAAAGACCGGCTTACAAGGCTGCCTGCTGGCCAGCATCTGACCACTTGGGTTCTCACGATCCCAGAACAGACGAGTGGCTCACTGAGTCTAAACTGTTTGTAGAAACAATATGGTTTTGCTGCATATCCCCTTTCCTCCTGGGAGTCTGGAATTTTGGTACGTGCCAAGCAGACTCCCTACAGGACCAGCCTCCAATTTAAAAAATAAAACCAAACCCTGGCACTGGGTGTCCAATAATCTGTCCTAGCTGGCAACATCTCACACATGCTGTCATAACAAGTGGCTGGGGAATCACGGGCGTTCTGTGTGACTCCACTGAGGGGACTCTGGGCGCTTGCGTCTGATTCCCTCCAGGCTTTGCCCAGGTGCCTTTTCACTTTGCTGGTTTTGTTCTGTATCCTTTGACCGTAAAAAATCACAGCTGTGAGTATAATATGCCGTGTCCTCTGAGTTCTCCTAGTGAATTGCCGTGTCTAGTAGTGGTCTTAGAAGCTCCCCATGACAGGAGCCAAAAAATTCAAACTCCAGAAAAGGACCTAACATATACATGTGTATGTCTCTAAAGATATACACACAATTAGTCGGTTGTTTTTCTGCACTTTTTACCATTATAATTAACTTTCTTAACTGAAAATGAAGTGCTCAAAATATATAATACTGGTTCCTTAAAAGTAAATAAAACATGGATCCTTGATCTGAACAAGCTGAGAAAATATTTTGGTACATAATGGTAATGAATAAAGATTTGTGAGCAAATAACTAACTATAGTACGATGATAAGTATTATTTGTATTAAAATGGTCTCAAATATCTTCCCTTTCAAAGGTGATTTTAGTTCGGGGAAAAGCTCGAATTTGCAGGGCACTAAATCTGGGCGGTAGGGGGCTCAGTCGCTTGGGTTACTTGATGTTTCACCAAAAACTCTGCATGAGATGTGATGCATAAGTGGGCATACTGTTGAGATGAAGTTGTCAATCACCAGTTGCCCACAACTGCGGCCTTCTAAATCCAAACAATTTCCCCAGAGGAATGTTCAAGCTTATTGCAAAATCTGACCCAGATTCGTTGCTCTACTCACTCAGTCATTTTGAATGCAATGGCCACACAGTACACCTGGTCACTCAACAGCATCTACCGCCCCCACTAACAGGTACAGTGAAGTCATCATTGTTCACACATTTATATTCCAGTCCTCTCTTCTGGGATGTGAAGTTACACTGATGTTGTGCAAACTGTTCTCATTATATTAACAACGGCTGGACTTTTTCTGGACAGACCTTATATAACCACCTGAGGAAATCTGATGCCCACAGTGAATGTTCATTATGTGCTGCTTTCCTCCCCAAAGGAATAAATCCATCCATCTTCCAAATTAAGATGAGTACTCTGCTCATATTTAGAATAACTTTATCCATAGACCAAAATTCTTCAAGTTTTTAAATATCGTACATACTTTTCATCTGGCCGCAAAATGCTACAGTAAGAATCAGGACGGTTTACAAAGAAGCCTGTTTTCTTCACCACACTCTCCGCAATCACGTTCAGTCGATCAAGAACGTTACACAGTTTGCTGGGGAGGGGAGGAAGATGAGAAAGGTGAGGACCCAAGTTTTAATACCTATTTATCCCAATATCTAACACAAATAAAGTTTATAGAAGTGATATTCAGGGATTTAATTTTAGAAACCTCTGGTGTATACTCAATAGGGACACGGTAGCAATTTCTAGAATATAATTTATACTCAATAAGTAATGAGATTTGGTGCAAAAAGACAGTAAGGGCCTATAATTTATTTTTTATTTTTTTAAAGATTTTATTTATTTATCTTTAGAGTGGAAGGGAAGGAGAGAGGGAGAGAAATATCAATGTATGGTTGCCTCTTGTGTGTCCCCTGCTGGGAACTGGCCTGCAACCCAGGCACGTGCCCTGACTGGGAATCGAACCACAATACTTTGGTTTGCAGGCCGATGCTCAATCCACTGAGCTACACCAGCCAGGGCAAGGGCCTGTAATTTAATATCAACTATTGGCAAGCCTTACTCTTGGACATTACATGCCTGCAAGGGCTTTTTCCAAAGCCTTTCACCCCTCAAGAGTCAAGTCAAGTCAACATGCATTTGCAAAATGACTGTGAAGAGAGCACAATGCATAGTACAGGTGGCAGTGAAGAAAACATTGTGTATGTGTGTGTCCCTCGTTACATAAAATGATTTTGAAAAAGGTACAATGAGTTTAGTGCAAAACAATACAGTAACATTTTTAAAAAGACCTCAAAATAAACCTACTGTTTGCATGATGCCTAGTAGACAAGTAAAAAGACAATGCAGCATTAATGAAAGAAAGCTCCTTGTAGATGTTCTCAATCAGACTGTGACAAGTAAAAGAGGTGGGAAAGCATGCTTGGGAGAAGTGGAGGAAAGGAGGGGTGACGACCAGGACAAAGAATGGATTCAGTTGCCACACTGGGGGCAGAGCATGAAGTCCCCTTTTTCAGTAACAGGACAGATCTGGGAGCAAAAAAGTTATTAAATGTTGGAACCAACCAGGCGATGGGGCTTTAACATTCACCTAGGAGTTTGGATTTACCAGGCAGGGAGCACAGAATAGGAAAAAGTGGAATGAAGGCCTTTAAGGAAAAGGAGTGGAGTAGAGATGTTCTGAAATGACGGGCTACTTCAAAAAGAACTTGCAAGAGGCATAAAAAGTGGGCAAAAAAAGAGTTGGCCTATTAATTTAAGCACTCAACAGCCTGTTAGCAGTTTCATGAAAGAAATCAGAAGAGTAACTTACTTTACCATAGAGATCAGCTTTCTGCTATTTCACATCACAAAAAAGGAACACATATTAAGCAACCAGACTTATTAATATGTACTCACCTTTTTGTGTACTTGGCCATGTCCCAAGGAATGTAAATAATAGTGTGCTCAGGAGGGAGAAACTGGTTAAGGTATGTCACCGCAGCTACAAGCTCTTCACTCAGAATTCTCTCATGCTTTCTTTTCTCTCGTTCCTTTATCAAAAATCAAACATTTTCATTGTTCTAATTACTTTAAAACAAAGGAACAGATTTTTAACGTTTTTACTTTTCAGCCAAGACAAAAAGTCCATCTTAAATGTACTGAAATAAAACCTACCTATGAAAATTAAAGTAATTAATATAAGTGCAAAGAAATAAACACTTCATTGAATTTAAGTCAACAGATAATGAGTGTAAAGACTCCGGGAGATCATATTTCTTCCTAGTAACATCCTGCAGCCCCAAGAAGCCCAGCTCACCCTCCACAGCCTCGGCCCACACCCTCCACACCCTATTTTTGCAGAATAGAATCCCCAAGGACCAGAAGAACAGAACTCCCAAACTCCAGCCATCTAAGGACCCCACACTGGCAAAGAGAGAGAGCTTTCGCAGCCTATACATGGTTTTAAATTTGATTCACAAAATACCTGGTGAGGCAGCCAAGGCAGGTACATTTTTCCTTTTTACACTGTGGTTAGATGAACTGAGAGTAAGAGGTGTTCATGACACTAACCATTACTTTCCACCTCCTGCCTGCGTTACCTCCTTAGATATTACACTGCCGCCCACCCAGGAGGGGCTTGTGCATTGCTGTACAGCTCTGTGGCTGGAGAGCTGGCTCTAGCCCTTACGAGCCATGCAGCCTAGGGCAAGGTTCTCAGCTTGCCTAGGCCTCCACTTCTTCATCTATACAATGGGGTAACCAGCACATCTCCGTTACAGCATTTGTGTGAGGTGATAATTAACATCTGGAACACGGTCAGTATTAATAAAACTTAACCATTTTTATTGTTATCCTGATAGGTCTTCACTTAGAAACAAGCAAACAAATCGAACAGGTAATTCGGCATCAGTGACACTGACGTGGCCCCTGAGGCATGGAAACAAGTCTATGCTGTTCTCCATCGTGGCGATTACTTCTCAGTTCCATGAACTTAGTTAGATAACCACTGTGGAATCAGAAAAAGGTGTCTCTTTTGTATAGTGAAATAAATCATATGAGAAAATAGTTGATTAAAAACCATGTTATATCAGTTTAGGATAAACATAGATTTAGCTTATTTTTACATCTGAGAAAATTAAATTATATATCTGAAAATTTTCTCAAAAGCTTTTTAAATCAACTAGGAAAACCAAAACTTTTTGAAATTCTTATATCAAACCTGACATTTTAGCTCTGACCTGTGTGGCTGGACATCGTCCCACAAAGCGAAAGGTCGCCAGTTTGATTCCCTGTCAGAGCACATGCCCAGGCTGTGGGCTTGGTCCCTGGAGGGGGCGTAAGAGAGGCGACCAATTGATGTTTCTCTCCATCTCTTCCTCCCTCCATTCCTCTCTCTCTCTCTCTCTAAAAAATTTTTAAAATCTGACATTTTATGAGATGGAGAAAAAAGATAATCAACCTTTGATCATCTCTAAACAAAGAATCTGCTTCATGCATTGTCTGTCCATAGGGAATTAATGTTAGTGGATTGATTAGCCAACCTTCTTAGGGTCACAGACCTCTCTAACGACCAAATGAAAACTTCACATATGCAAGCGATTCTGCATATCAGTTCTAAGGGGTCAGAGACCCCTTCTAACGGCCACCCGTGGCCCCAGATTAAAAACCTCTGATGTACAGTTATGCTTCGTTCCAGGTGGACTTTCTCTGATCCCAGAAGCAGCACTGAAGGCATAGGAATAGATGGGAAATGCCTGTCAACCAGCACCTCAAACTTCCGCAGTCATGGTGTGGGGGCTGGGGGTGGAGGGTTCATGACACAGGGTAAAAGGAAAAGAAGCCAAGGAAAGTACTCCACTCCAGTAAGTACACTGGGGCAGGACAGAGTGAATATCCCTGAGTACCGTTCTACACACACACATTCCTTAACTCCTCCACAGTTAATAGGGCGTCTTCCAAGGGAGCTGAATAAACACCCTCTTTTATCTGTGAATAAAATAACCAATGACAAAAACAACAAAAATTTTCTTTCTATTCCACAGACAGCCACTCAATCTCCACTCTATTTTTAGTTAATCTCTAGTTATTGCCAGGATTTGTATGACAACAGAACAATAGATTGGCCTTTAAATATTTTTTTAAAATGTACTTTTGAGAATCTGGGCAAAAAAACCTTTACAAAATCACATATATCAGATATTATTTCTTGAATCTGTATACTTAATGCAGAATTATTTTTTTTTTTTTGCAGAATTATTTTAAATGTCACAGACTGAATCTCCACTTAACTATAGCTACCAGGACTCCGTAAACCATGAAGAATACCTACAATTTAGATTGATGTTTATGTTTTAATAATACCTTACTTATACATTTCCTAGAAGAGTATTTATGACAGTCTTTGTTACTAGAGCTGTCCTACTTAAATTTTTAAATAATGTATATTATAGCTACTGTTCAATCACACTGCCTTAGATTATTCTGAGTTGACAGGGAGAGAGAGGTGCAAATGAAATTTCTGAATTAATGTGAACAAAAGCCTGGAAAATGATGTATTTAATAGCTGAACCATTTATTTTACAAAGTCAGTCCCTGGTAGGATGCAATAATCACACAAACCGAAGAGCAGCAATGGAAGGAATGAAGCTGACGGCCTCACTGCCCGGGGCTTCCCCTCCTCACCGCCTTCCTCCCGGAGCCCGGCCACTCTCAGGCCATCTTCCTCCAGACCCTTGGTTTAAAACACACACACACAGCCCCGCACCCTCACAGTCCTCTGTGATCCCGTAACACGATTCCTCCTTCCGTGGTTCGCATTTCTCCCTCTTTTCCTAAGCACGTGATGCCACCGGTGGCCCCTTTTCTCTCCCGTGTTTCATGCCTCTGCTCAAGGATCCCAAATGGGTCCTTTCCACGGTCGTCTAAACACATCATCATGATCTCTGTCTGTCTCGCTCTCTTTTTCACCCTCACCTCTGAGGATGTTTTGTCATGGCTCCTAGAGGGAGAGGAAGGGCAAGAGGAAAGAGGGAAACATCGACTGGTTGCCTCCCATACATGCCCGGGACAGGGATTGAACCGACAACCTTTCAGCCACAGGATGACACTCCGAGCAGGCGAGCCACACCAGCCGGGGCCTGATCTCTTTTCAAAAAGTGATAAAAACACCCACTCCGCTCCGTGTTTCACTAGGTGCCCACCGCCAGCACTGCCTACTCTCACCGCACACCTCAGCTGCTTCAGCCGGCGCCCTAGGCACTGCAGACACCAGGGAGAATTTCCCCCCTTGCCGTCCTACCTGACCGTCCACATTTCCCATTCACTTCCTTCATCATGAGACATGTTTTCATAACATAGCACACATTTGTTTTCCTCCCACTTTTGTCTGGGTTTCTCTGAGTCCTTCCAGACTCAGACCATTCTCGCTGGACAGAAAGAGCGGAGGTCCTCAAGGCTCTTCCCTACCCTCTCTCTGTAACCTCCGTAGGGGCATCCCACTCTCATCCCCCCTTAAAAAATCACATCTCGGCCCAGCCCTCTCCTCTGAGCTTCCAACCGACCACCTATTTGCCATCTCCTTTTAGAGGACTCAGATACACATAAACCTCAGCATGTCTAAACCACGCTCAGCATCTTCCCCCACGGACTGAGTGTATCCCGTGTCAGTGAGTGGATGGCATCACCATCTGTCCACCTGAGTACATGAAAATCCTGAGAACCAAGCCTGACATCTCCCTCCCCCTCAGCTTAAGTCCTGCCCTTCGCCGAGGCTACCTCCCTCCTCTACCCCCCTCTGCCTCTCCTCCACACCACCACAGGACAAGCCGGAGCCATCCTGTACTAGATAACTGTAACAGCCTCCTCCACAGTCCTCCAGCTCTGGCTTTAGCCTCGTGCCAATCCATTTATTCTCTACGTAAAGGCCAGGACAATGTTTTCAAAACACGAATCTAACCATGATCCTCTCAACCGTGCAAAACCTTCGACGGTTTTCCGTTACTCTCAGGACCAGGACCAGATTCCCCTCTCTTGAGCCGTGTCTCCAGGCAGGCTCTCTTGACCTCATTCTCTGGGCCGCAGCCACACAGGCCTTTCCGTCCTCCAACACACCACATCCCCTCCTGCTTCAGGGCCTTGGTACCTACTCCTCTGAGGTGAAGGCTATTCTCTGTCTTTTTGGACTACTTAGTGCCTCCTCCTCTGGTGACACTGACCTACCACATCCTCAGGGGACACTGTAGGCTCTCAGGGCCCCATTTACCCTGCATTACTTCACAGTCTCCTCCTTTAGACTGCCAGCTCTGTGAGGGCAGGGATGGTTTCTATGATTGTGTTGGCACAAAGAAAACCTTCAAAAATACTTGTCAATCGATGGACTAAATGAACACAGGATTTCTTGGCTTTTGATTGAACTGAGTTAGATTTATTAACCAACTGCTCAGAATAACCTCAGACACTACTAGGCTGTTGGCCACTCATGAAACAACACCGCAGCCCTTGTTTTCCATACTTTAGGCTGCAGACTGAGATTCTTCCAGCCCACTTGGTTGCAACGAACACAGATACAATTTATTATCTGGTCTCCCCATCCTCCATCCTAGGCCTCTGACCTGTGCGCCTACTGATACACAAGATACAGTGACCAGACGATGTACTCTGATGAGGAAGCACAGAACTACAAGGTCATGACACTGCTTTGTCCACCTGACTCAGGAGCCACAACAGCACTCCACCTTCTGAATATAGCCTTTAGGTCCTGTGACTATGTGTTAACTTGCCCAGGAGAGCTTCTGGACTGTCAAGGGAACTGGCTGTATCGGGGCCTGGCTATGGCCGTTTGGTCTCCATGCTTCCTTCTCCAAGATGTCCTGGAAACTACGGCAGAATTTCACCCATATCTAGTTCACCCAAGGGAGTCAGGAGACTGACACACTGCGTCACACTCCCCTCCTGGAAACTCATCGCTGATTCTCCTAGGTAGGCAGGGAGGAGGCCACGTGCCATCTGAAGTCAAAGGACAGCAGCTCGGATGGCTCAGCCACAGTGGGCCACCAGAGCAGGCTACATCAACATCTCTCATCTGGAGAAAGGTACAGCAAGCTTGTTAAACCCTCTGTGCTGAGGAAGACATTGTCCAGTGTGACTGAATTTCATAACCAGAAAGGTGAGCACATCGTACCTTCACCAAATTCAAGATGATGATGGGGGAGCCAAACCTCTGGAGCATCTGGTCAAAGTGAAGGGCCGCCACATGTGCAAATGGGTCTGCCTGATCCACTGAGGAGAGAAAAATGATGAATAAATACCAGAATGGAAACTATAAAGCAAGAGTAAAAGTATAGGGTTCTGTTTTGTTACTTCATGTTTATAGAAACGCAATTCAACTAATACAGCAGTCTCACTTCCCAAATTCCTTCTGACCTTATCAAGACACTAATTTGTTGTGTATTTTTTTAATTTGAACAATTTTGACATTTCTGAAGTAAAATATAAATAATATACTAGCAGCTAAAATTAAAGAAAAATATAAAGTCATTGCAAAAAAAATTTAAATGATCTTTTTTCCAGTACTAAAAGTTTGTCAAAACATAGGCATTGGTGAGATTTCTGTGACAAAGTCAGTTATGTCTAACTGTGGATAAAGAAGAAGTGCTATTAAAAAGACCGTTCCACGTACATGTAATAGGCGGTTTAGGCATCATAGTTGAAATGTCCTGAGACCAGTATAAAGGAACTGATCCTCTAACTTGCACGTAAGAAGAATAACTTCCTGCAGTAAAAGACATCACAGAAGCGTCGCAGAGTATCTGTTCAGTTTCCACTTCATTTGCAACATCACCCTGAAAGGAAGGTATGTTTAAAGATATTTTATGTTCTTAGAATGTTTTAATAAAAAAAATTTCAAGTATACAATTACATTATAATTCCTATTCTTAGAATGTTTTGAAAGAGATAAATGTTGATCAATATTATGTACATTAGGAAAAGGAAAATCAATTAAATGCAATCAAGGAAGGCAATTAAAAATAGCAGTGAATAGACTAGGAAAAATTCAAGGAAATAGTCAGTAATACAAATCGTAGAGAACATCATGAGTGATACAAATAGTGGGAAGGGAGAGGAAAGAAAAAAATGACATGGAATTATATGGCAGGTTAGGAAGACCAGCGGAATACAAAAACTCAACTCTGAAGACCAAGGAAAAATGAAAGGAAAAGAGTGAGATTCAAATAATGTCTGATGGACAGAAGAAAAAAAGGGGGGTCTTGAGCTGGCTTTATCTATAAAAGTATGTAAGGATATGACAAAAATAATTTTAGAGGCATTAATAACAGGTCTGTTGGGTTACCCTTTGAATATTTAAAACTAAATAATACAGCTACAAAACACTGATTCTTTTAAAGCACCAATTACAACTATGTTCATTGTTGATATAATTTGAAGAATAATGTTGCCTTTTTAAAGCAGGATCAAAACCCAACATCTCAATCGGTCCACTCAGTCACATATCTGCTTAAGACTCTCGTTGTCTATTGCAAATAGAGACTGAACACTCCATGGGGATTCCACGGCCAATGCCATGATAGATAAATTTTTGTTGCTGTTATTCTGGTGGTGAACAGAGTAAGGAGTCTGCCTTGAGCCAAATTAAAGTGGAGGGAAGAGGATGAAGAGTCTTCCTTGTCTTGCTGTCCCTATTCTTCTTCTCCAGGACGCATTTCCAACAAGTGCTCCCCTCCATTTATTCTTGGCTGGAGGTGCTTTGCTATTTTAGTCTCTACACTAAGTATGTTCTAACATTTTTTCATATATTACAGAAATGGTTCATCCTCCAAAACATTAGAGATTTTATAACTCCCTAAGGCACTGCATAACTTGCTCTAAGATAGCTGATAGTTCAGAACGGCTGTATATTACTATTTCTCATAAATTTTGGATACTCTGGAGAACCATTCCCTTCATAATGTCCCAAACTAAGACGCTGCACTTTCTAAAGATCTGCTTTGCTTCATCTGTCAGCAAAGCTGATGGAAAAGGTTAAAAGGCCAGCAGCACTGTTGTTTTTCCCATCTTACCTCACAGTTTGCACCTCTCTTGAGAAAACGGGTCCCCGCAAACTTGCTGGATCTTCTGGCTATTAGAGTGACATACACTGGCCGTCCATAGATCAACAGCTCTTAGAGGTCAAGTTAAAGCAGTTTAGCATTCATGAATGTCACACCAAACCAAGAGCATCATTACATCTAAAATACACATTTAAATACATCTTGTCGAGTGGGTTAAAGACCAAAAGCTCCACCCAAGAATGAGCAGCACTGGGTCCAACTGTTCTTCCAAATTGTGCAGATATTTAGTGCAAAAGAGACTTCCCCAAGAAGTGTTTTCTAAGAATTTCAGAGGGAACGGTAACCAGGTATAGGGATACTGGGCAAGAGAAGACCTGGTCTGTCCTTATAGCCAACTAAAGGGTGTAAAGAGGTACAACTAATCCTTCCTTAGTCTTCAGAGATCATACACCTGTCACCTAACAGGCTATTTAAACTATGAAGCAATATATAAAACTGAGAGAATGGAGTGAGTAAAGGAGCAATGACGTTTGCACTGACAAGCGGTGCCCACAGCGTCATGGATGAGACATGAGACAAATTCACATGGACTGCCGAGTCCTGTGGAGGGAAAGGGCTGGCAAGGCTGCTCCCTCGAGGGGGGAGAGCCTCAGAACGGCCTCACTACCCTCTCAAGGGGAGAGCGGCTTGGAGAGGCCGGGGAACTCTCTCCCAGGGGAGAGAGAGTGCCCTGACCCTTGCCTAGTCAGGCTTTCATTGGGATTTTTGCACAGGAGTTCAGGGACAGCTTATTCATCATTGTCAAGCAGTAAACAGTAGATAGCATACAAAGAACCATTAGGCCTTCTTCTAAATCAGGGCCTGTCAGCTAAAAGGCTACAGAAGTTTGGGAACATAAACTCTTTTTCTGCCTAGGCCCTTATCATCTAACTAAAAGCATTCTTAAACAAAGCAGGTCTCACAGGGTTTCACACATTCCTTCTCAGGCCTAATTACCCAGGGAGCCGGCCATTTCCAGCACAAGGCTTGAACCACCTTCTCCATCATAGGTTTTTAGGCTTAAGTGGATTAGAGCCAGGAAGTGCTTCTCCCAGAGGACATGGGGACTTGGTCTTCATCACAGCCCGGGGGCGAGGGTCCATCACTCCCTCTTTGTCGCAGCCCCCGAGTCCTTCCATGATGGCCTCCTGAGTGATCGTGTCTGGCCTAGGCTGCCCCTCCTCTGAGGGGTCTCACCTGTCTCTGACCATCCGACCATACTTTGGGGGCAGGGAGATGAAGCAGAGGCAGCATCTGCTGTCAGAGACAAGCCTTGTCTCCTCAGTGGCTTGCATTCTGGAGGTCACTCACAGCCTTAGACATAGGAGATGGTTTACAATTCCTGAAACCAGGCAGGGCAGTCCCCAACATCAGCAATCAAAACTGTCACCTAACTGCAAAAACTGAACACTCTGCACTATTTAGCCAACATACAGCTTATTGTTAAGTCACCTCATTAAACTTGCTAAGCCTCAGTTTCATTTTATGTAGAATGGCATAAGTACTAATAAAGTAACTCATTTTACTAGGTCGGGGAGATCAGATTAGGTAATGTGTATAATAGTGTCTGGCCTCTGGTAAATGTTTAATAAATAGTAATTACTTTTATCATCATATAGATATCCAGAATTCATTAAATACTTGATAACTAGAAGACTAGAGTCATCATTTAAACTAATGAGCTTTAAAATTATTATCTATGGTGGTAGCTACTACCTTTAAAAAAGCAAACATTTATTGTGCTTAATATAAGCAGGCCCTGAGTTCTCTTGGCAATATAAAACACTTTGGAGTGGTCTTCTCTTTTTGGTGTCCTTGGTGATGAAAACCTTGTGTTCTTCCCAGGTAAATTTTCTTATGGAAACAGAGCAAGTAATTCAGGACCAAATCTCATTATTCAGAGAATAATCAAGCAGATAATACCATTCACTGGTCAAAAATAATGATAAAGCAACAAGCCTGGTTTTCAAGTGTAGCACATAAAGTCTCACTCATCTTCATTTCGAAATT
Organism: Artibeus jamaicensis; assembly: GCF_021234435.1. Taxonomy (NCBI): domain Eukaryota; kingdom Metazoa; phylum Chordata; class Mammalia; order Chiroptera; family Phyllostomidae; genus Artibeus; species Artibeus jamaicensis. The sequence continues at coordinate 21,922,504 of NW_026521812.1, forward strand.
CCTGTTTGTCTAGCCTCTTCTCTCCCTCAATTGCCACAAAGAAGGCAGCACTGGCCCTCTTCAAGGCTAACCTCTCCAGCTGAACCCCTTGATTCCACTCCTCTGAAATGCTCTGGTGCATGAAAACATAATATTGGTTAATGACATTCACCCACTTACTAATCTCAAAACAACCATTCATTTGAAGTTTCATGATACATCTTAAAAAAAATCTAAGACACAAGGAAGAATGCCAACTAGACAACATGCTATGTACACAAATGCCCTCTCAGGGGTGTCCAACTGTTGGAATTTCTGGGCCACGCTGGAGGAAGAATTGTCTGGGACACATAATCACAAAAAAACCCTCATAATGTTTTAAGTAAATTTACAATTTTGTGATGGGCCACATTCATAGCCATCCTGGGCCGCATACGGCCCACAGGCCGCGGGTTGAACACCCCTTTATGAGTCAAAAAGGGGTAGGAAAATGTAAATACCACTTCTAGAAAACATGCACAGTGCCTTTATAAACCTTACAATAGAACTTTCTTGAAAGGTTTCACAACAGCTAGCAATTAAATAAATGAAGGGGGAATCATTCTCGGCCTTTTGGCTAAGATCAAGTGTAGTATCTCTTCTTGCCAGTTTAAATAAAGGGGCGTAAAGGATTTATAAAATTTAACTCATTGGTTTAACCCATGGCTGCTTCTATTTAATTTATCATATGCCTTTCCAGTCCTGCCCTCCATACATTATGCCTGAACCACTATGATTTTTGCCTAGCTCATGTCCCTTGTTCTAGCCTCATTTTACTTACTCTAGCTTGAGAACGGCTGTCAGCTCCAAGCTTCCTAAGTACGAATTTGTGCATCACCTTCTTGAAAAAAACAGTTTTGAAAGTTCTAGCACCAAACTCAAAGTCCTTAGTCTGACCACCAAAGCAACCTGGTGACTGGCAATCTGATCCTTCCCTATCAAGCTCCTTCCCACTAGACTGTACCTCCCAGGGACTTTAAACACCACAGGCCACAAAAATATATCCATGACCGTCTGCGCCTTTTCACTCACGGTGCTTCCCAACCCATAATCTCATTCCCTGCTCACTGCTAAGACCTGGCTTCCGTCAGGCCCCAGGCCAAGTTCAACTCTTCCTATGAGCCTTCCCCACCCTCCCCACCTGTCAGAGACTGCTCCCTTTCTCAGGTAAGAATAATACTTATCACCTATATAATTTACAGTGCACAAGCTATTTTCTTCCTTGCGTTTTATCTTTCTTGTGCACAATAGATCTGTTCAAGTGATTTGTATTCCTCTTTATGGTTTTACTACATGGCATCATGGGTAAGTTCTCCTGTTGGGCACACAGCATGATAATTATATTCTTATAATTCATAGATAGCTTTCTACAAATTGGTACAGCATAAATTCAATAATGTGTATTTTAATTTTTCTTAAAAAGGATACTTGACTGCCCGCAGAACCCGTGAATGACATACAACAGCCAGTCACGATGCACAGCATTCTTAATTACATCCAGAAGTTCACCATTCCACACATACTTCATGTAAGGCTCACTGCAGATCCCAAATACACCTGAAAGATGAAAGGTGCTGTCAGAAAGATTAGACCTAAGAGTTTTAACCTAAGAGAAAAGGGAGTGACGGGGCAATGAAGGGCACAAGTGCAAACACGGGAGCGAGGCTGAGAGGCAGCGCAGAGCGGTGTTTGGGAGCCCGCTCTGGGGCAGAGCGCCCGAGTCCCAATGCGGACTCTGCCTCTTGCCAGCAGGGCGGCAGACAGGACCACCAGCATCCCTTGCTATCTCAGCGCCCCTGCTTCCTCACCCTATGAGGGACCAGTGGGTCAGCGGGGACCAAAGTAAGAATAGCCTCTGACCTGCTATACTGGTTCCTCTGGACACTGGTCATGTGGTCTCAATCTCGGGCCTCAGTCTCCTCCTTACTCTTTATTGCATTATGTCAACTGAGCAGTTTTTATGAGGATTAGGGACTTTGGACGTAAATGTCAGGACAAAATAGACAGCCCATGGTAATTATTTTCTATAATTCAGCCCATATTAAACAGGTAACTATGAAAGAAAATAACATGGTAGTATGTATTTTCCAATGCTTAAAAACAAAATTCTTTATTTTCACTTCACCAAAGTGTATACCTGAATGTATTCTACAAAAAGTACATGAAAACCTGCCACAAAAATGTCAGCATACAATTTTCTGGCTAGCCCATAATAAAACTGCCTAGTGATTAATGATCTCTATGAAAATGAATTGGTCAAGTTCACATATCCGAACCAACCCCAAGTAAGGACGAAGAGCAGGGAGGGATGGAGGTGTCTGAGGGAAATGTGAGTCAGTTTAAGGAGATGCCATCTCACACAGGCCACATTAACATACACCAGTTATGCTGAAAACCACCTACCACTTCCACCCTGTGTAACTAATCCTTCATCTTCAAAGATGTCGAAACTCTCCTGGCGAGTCTGGGTCGTTTCTGACTTCAGCATCTCCAGAGGCATCCGCAAGACAGTGAGATTGTACTGAAGTGAGTGGGACAGATCGTAGCTGTAACTGAGAACAGAGCTGAAACTTAATGGGAATTACAAAAACAAAACATACTGGGGTCTTGGCTCCCATATGCTATTAAAAACTGTGAATGAAATTAATTAGCACCTGTTACTTTACCTAAAACAATGCTGTTCAAGTAAGTACTATAAAACATAGTAAACTGTACATGTAATTGGAAATTTAAAAATCATTTCATGACCTAGGCATCTGCATGACTAGAAATATACAATACAACATGAGCAACCTACACTCATTGATTTGTAATATGCCTCTTTTGCTTCACATTGAAATTAATCTAACTTTACAGCTTATGTAAAGGTGTATCTGAATGGAGGTCTATAGATGTTACAAAGTTCATTGCAACAGTGCAAGCTGTAGTCCAGTTTAACTATGAACAAAAGTAATTCTCTTAATTATTAATGGTAGTAGCACCACTGGCTTTTAATAAAACAGAAATAAGAATATAAAATAAGCCATTACAGTGAAATATGTTTTAGGAAGTAACAGTCACCCAAGAAATTAGAACAGTCTAAACAGGCTGTATAAATAAAATTTGGTCTTTAAGCCGAAAGAAACCCTTTAAATTCTGATTTCACACAATTAATAATTTTATGAGTATCTCTAGCTATATATATTTTAGCACAGAATTTCAGAAAGTATTTGGAATTCTGTAGGTTTCTACAAAATTGTCAAGTATTTTAGTCATATTTTAGTTTTTAATTGTTTATACTATTACAGTTGTCCCAATTTTTCCCTATAGCCCCTCTCCCCCAAGCCCTTTCCCCAAGTCAATCCCCATACCATTGTCCATGTCCACGGGTCTATCATATATGTTCTTGGTCTAATCCCTTCATTTTCTTTCAACTAGTCCCAACCCCCCTCTCCTTTTTACAGTGGGCAGTCTGTGCCTCTGATTCTATTTGCTCACTAGTTTATTTTATACCTTAGATTCCAGTTATAAATGAGATCATATGGCATTTGTCTTTCATTGCCTGGCTTATTTCACTCAGCATAATAGTCCCTAGTTCCATCCATGCTGTCGTAAAAGGTAACAATTCCTTCTTTTTTACTGCTGCATAGTATTCCATTGTGTTTAAGTGTACCACAGCTTTTTTACCAATTCATCTACTGATGGGAACTTAAGCTGTTTCCAAATCTTGGCTATCGTAAATAATGCTGCTATGAACATAGGAGTGCATATATTCTTCTGAATTGGTGTATCAGGATTCTTTGGATATATGTGTATTTCCAGAAGTGGAATCACTGGGTCAAAAGGTAGTTCCATTTTAATTTTGTGAGGAAACTTCATACTGTCTTCCAGAGTAGCTGCACCAGTCTGCATTCCCAACAACAGTATAGGAGGGTTCCCTTTTCTCCACATTCTTGCCAGCACTTGTCTGTTGATTTATTAATGACAGTCATTTTGGCAAGTGTGAGGAGGTTTTAATTTGCATCTCTCTATGGCTAGTGATACCGAGCATCATTTCTTATGTCTATAGGCCATATGTATGTCCTCCTTAGAGAAGTGTCTGTTCAGGTTCTTTGCCCATTTTTTAATTGGATTGTTTGTCTTTCTGGTGTTGAATCATGAGTTCTTTATACATTTAAAACATTGTCCAATGTATCATTGGCAAATATGTTCTCCTACATGGTGGGTTCCTTTTTCATTTTGCTGATGATTTCTTTAGCTTTGCAGAAGTTTTTAATTTGATGTAGTCCCATTTGTTTATTTTTTCCTTTGTTTCTCTTGCCCAAGGAGATATGTCAGAAAAAACATTGCTTTGAGACATGGCTGAAACTTTACTGCCTATGTTTTCTTTTAGAATTTATGGTTTTGAGTCTAACATTTAAGTCTTTATTCCATTTTGAGTCTATCCTTTTGTGTGGTATAGGAAGATGGTCTAGTTTAATTTTTTTGTACCTATCTGTCCAATTTTTCCAACACCACTTATTGAATAGCCTATCCTTACCTACTGTACGTTCTTGCCTCCTTTATCAAACATTAATTGACCATAAAGGCATGGGTTTATTTCTGGGCTCTCTGTTCTGTTTATTGACCTATGTGTCTATTCTTACACTAGTATCAGACTGTTTTGATTACACTGGCCTTGTAGTATAGTTTGATATGAGGTCTCATGAACCCTTGTGCAACTTTGTTCTTCTTTTTCAAGATTATTTTAGTCATATTTTAAGATGGTTACAATTGTCTAGAGACACATACATTATTTCAATTATTATTTCTTCTTTAATTTATCCAAGTAATCTAGTTCAAATTGATTTGTTTTATCTATGAAATTCAATTTTACCATGATAAATTAATTTTACTAGCATCTAACCTCACATGAATAACTCACATAAAAACTATTGTTTTTTCAATCTCATTTACAAGAACATCAGGAAAAAAAATAAAATACTTAGAAATAAATTTAACCAAGAAGGTGAAAGATCTGTATGGTAAAAAATTATAAGACAATGACAAAATAAATTGAAGACATAAATAAAAAGGAAGCTATCCTGTGTTCACAGAACAGAAGAATTCATATTTTTTAAATGCCCATATTACTCAAAGACAGCTACAGATTCAGTGCAATCCCTATCAAAATTCCAATGACATTTTTTCACACAAGTAGAAAAAAACAATTCTAAAATCCACATGAAACCACAAAAGACCCCTAATAGCCAGAGCAATCTTAAGAAAGAAGAACAAATCAGGGGGCATCACACTTCATAATTTTAAACTCTTATTATAAAGCTATTTTAAAAAGCTATAGCATTCAAACAGTATGATCCTGGCATAAAAAGACCCACAGACCAATTAAACAAATTTGGGAGCCCAGAAATAAACCTACTCATATACATTCAACTAACATTTGACAAGGGAACCAAAAAAATGCAATGGGTAAGGGATAGTCTTTTCCCTAAATGGTGATGGGAAAACTGGATAAGCCCCTGCAGAAGAATAAAATTAGACCCCTGTTTATGCAACTCACAAAAGTTAACTCAAAATGGATCAAAGACTTAAATATAAGACCCCAAACTGTGAAACTACTAGAAGAAAACATCAGGAAAAAGCTCCTTGATGTTGGTTTGGCAAAGATGTTTCTGATAGAACAACAAAAGCACAATCAACAAAAGCAAAACTAAATAAGTGAGGCTACATTAAACTAGAGAGCTTTGCACAGAAGAAATAGCAAAATAAAAAGGCAACCATGGTATGGGACAAAATATCTGCAAACCATCTACATTATAAGGGATTAAGATCCAAAGTATACAAGAACTCATAAACTCAACAGCAAAAAATAAACAATCCAATTTAAAAATGGGCAAAGGATCTGAACAGACTTGAATAGACAAAGACATACAAATGGCCGACAAATTCATGAAAATATGCTCAACATCACATTTCCAGGAACTTCCATGGAAAACAGCATGGAAGTTCCTCAAAAAATTAAAAGTGGAACTACCATATGATCCAGCAATTCCATTTCTGGGTGTATAAACAAAGAAAACTGAAATGACTTTCTCAAAGAGACATCTGTACCTCCATATTCATTGCAGGATGGTTTGCAATAGCCAAGATGTGACAAGAACCTAGGAGTGCATCAATGAATAGATACCTAAAGAAAATGTGATACAGACACATGCATACAGGTGCTTGCATACACAATGAAATATTATTCAGCTATAAAAAGGAAATCCTTGCCTTTTGTAGCAACATGAAAGGATCTTAACAGCATTATGCTAGGTGAAATAAGTCAGACAGAGAGAGACAAATGCTGTATGTTCTCACTTATATGTGGAATCTAAAAAAGCTGACCTCGTAGACAGTAGAATTGTAGTTGACAGAGGTGGGGGATGGGAGGTTGGGATGGGAGATGTTGGTCAAAGGGTACAAACTCCCAGCTAGAAGGTAAGATCTAGGCATCTAATGCACAACAAAGTAACTATAATTATCAATACTGATTTAAACACTCGAAATTTGTTAAGAGAATAATCAGAAGTGTTACCACACACACATACAAAATCAAAATTACGTGAGGGGTAAGAGGTGTTAACTAACCTTATCATGGTAAGCATTCTGCAATACATACATGTATGGAATCATCACATTGTACACTTTAAACTCACATATGTTGTATGTCAATAATATCTCAATGAAGCTGGAGGGCGGAAGTTCTTTTTACTTGTCACGATCAATTCTTTCTACTTAAAACAATTGCTTTATTCTAGTTAAATCTTAAAAATGTAGCACAGTGTTTTCTAAAGCTTACCTACGAGACAAAAACTTTAACCTATTTATTTTTACTTATGGAATGCCTTGATCAGAAGTCAAAATGAGCATGGGGACAAAGTTGGAAATCATGAAGAAAGAGAAGACCATTTCTAAAGTACCACCAGCTTCGGTAATAATTCACAGATGCTATAAACATAAAATGAAGCAATAAAGGTGGAAAAGCAGATGACTGCACCAAACACAATGGAAGTACACATTAAATAAACATTTGTGGGAGTGAAAATGATGTCTTTAGAAGCTCTTCACTACACAGTACTACTATTAAAGTAGTTAACTTCCTTCAGGGTTCTACATCAATGAAGACATAGTTCACCCTACATAGTAGACATATTTTTATTTGTTTCATAGATAAATGGTTAATTATATTAACATTTAAACAATAAATTTAAAAGCACACTAAGCACCCCATCAGTGTAGAACACCAATAGTTACAACACTCTGGGCCCTTATTTAGTCCCTATAGCTCAAGTCCTTACTGGTGCAAGCTATTCTGTGTCCTACTTTGTAGTTTTGACATTATAGCTGATAGAATTTTGTACTCAGCACAATGACTCTGTATCTACTAGGCCCACACACGGGTCACATCAGTTGCGGTATAACACTGTATCATGATGCTCTGCTGTATGTACTTGCTTACTGTTCAATGATCGATATTTGAGTTGCCACTGTGTTATCTGGTGCTTCTTTGGGCTACACTAAATAGAAACACAACCGTCTCTACAAACAGCAATTAATATTTCTCTCCTGATTTATTTCCTTAGAATGCATTTTCATACATACTTAATGCTACTCTCCTCTCCAGGAAAACTCTTCATTTGCAATGCCATTAACAGTACATTGGTATTATAACAGCTCTTCCTGTCTTGAATTTATTTTTATTTAATTTCGTTAAATTGGTACCTGAATATTGAACTGTGAAATTGTTAAAACTCTGTATTAGAGATTGAATGCAAATTTTATTTTTTGTATTGCAAAATTACCAAATAAGAATATTTCATTAAAATTCCATCTAAAACAAAAATGATTTTTATAGTGAGAATAATTACCCTTTAATTTGTCCATTCAAATACCATATTTTTAAAAGAAGGAAATACCTCTATTATTATAAGCTTAGATAAAATAATTTAGCCATTAAAAAAGAATAGAGGAAGTATTAATATGTCCTCTGGTTTTGTTTTTACCTCTGAGAAAATAAGATAAACATGTAAGTGGCTGACAGGAGAAAAATTAAGCTCAAATTTACCTAAAGTAAAAATTGCTGGATAGATCCACATTTTGAAATATTCGTAGATACCTAAAAAAAAGAAACAAAGCATATTATTTTTTTACAGATTAACATATACTCAAATATACATTTATGTCTGTAAATATGCTCATTAAAACTGAGGGATTCAATCCCTAACTGGATTAAGGATTTCCTCTGAAGCAATTTTTAAGTCTGTTGATCATCCTTCAGAGATACTGACCTTACAGTCTGACCACTTCCTCATCACTGGTAAGGCCACAGGAGGGAAGTCACCCACTCACACCTGTGGGCCACTTGGACAATGTATTTAAAATGTGCTTTGTAAATGCTTTGAGGTTGGAGAGATGAAGCATAACTAAAACAACCACAATGTTTGTAGATCACCCTAATTTTAAGTTGGAAAGTTTTTAAAGTGGAAAAAAAAAGTATAGAATAGTATATCCACATATTGCCCTGGCTGGTGTAGTTCAGTGGATTGAGCACTGGCCTGTGAACCAAAGTGTCGCTGGTTCAATTCTCAGTCAGGGCACATACTTGGGCTGCAGGTCCCCAGCTTGGGGTGTGAGAGAGGCAACCACACATTGACGTTTGCCTACCTCTCCTTCTCCCTCCCTTCCACTCTGTCTAAAATAAACAAAATCTTAAAAAAAAACATATCCACACATCTACCATTCAGGATTAATATGGGTTAACATTTTTTCATATTTATTTTAAAGACTTTCAATCACAAATGGGTATTGAATTTGTCAAATACAGTTTTTACAAATGTTAAGGTAATCATAATATTTCCCTTCAATATTTTAATGTGGTAAATTATTCTAGCAAATTTTCTAATGTTGATACAGCCATGTATCACAGGGATAACCTCTATTTGTCACGTATATGTTTAATAGCACTGTATTTTACTTTCTAATATCTTACCAAATATTTTAACTTAAATACATTACTGGATTATATAGTTTTATAAGTATGTTAAAAGTCTACCCTGGCTGGTGTGGCTCAGAGAATTGAGTGCTGGCCTGTGAACCACAGGGTCACTGGTCTGATTCCCAGTCAGGGCACATGCCTGGGTTGCAGGCCAAGTCCCCATTAGGGAGCACACAGGGGCAAACACACATTGATGTTTCTCTCCCTCTCTTTCTCCCTTCCTTCCCCTCTCTAAAAATAAATAAATAAAACCTTAAAAAAAAGTCTTATCTATCTAGTAGTAGTAAGTACTTCAGTCCATGTAGAACAAGCTACTAATGTAATTGTATCTCATTCTGGATGCCTATTTGCAACATAGCATTAGTCATAAGATAATTTCACTCTTTAAAAACAGTCGAATCACTATATGGAACAACATAACCTGTGTTACTAGTCTTAACTAAAGAGTCATAAAGGTGGGTTTACAAATAATATAAACCTCTCGACTTTCTCCATCCCTTGCATTCATACATGCTGGTGTGCCCGATTCACTTTTAATCAGTATCCTGTGCATGCCTGTGAGCCGTAAAGATTATCTTCACCTTTTGTGTGTGTGTTAGTGTAAGACAAAGGCCCACTTTATCTGGTAAATTCTACTTACCTGCATATGAAATAAGTTATTTTTCAACAACCCTATTTCCAAATATCATCAAAGACAGTATCACAAGAGTCAAGAAAACCATTACCTAAAATGATTTTTTAGAGAGCTACACCACCTTTGAGTTTTGGTTCATGAGTCCAGAATAAGTATAGTTAAAATCTCTTACCTTCTCTAAAATCTTGTAAGCATGACTAACTTTGTTCCATTTAACCTTTACATTATATTTTAAATAAATAAATTTACTTATTAAAATAAATCAATTCTATTCTTTTCTCTATCAAATTATTAATAGCCTTTTTTGCATATTACCAAGCCTCCAATAATTTCTCCCCAATACTTTTTCAAATTTTCAAAAAAACTGGGGGGAAAATAGTACAATTAGCACCAATGTGACCTTTATTAGAATTCACTGTTAAATCTTTCTCTTTAAATACACATATATAAATTCATTCTTTAAACATTCAAGTACATTTTATTTTTCTAAACCATTTTTAGTAAGTGGCAGCCATAATCACACCTCACTCCTAAATATTTTAAGATATATCTGTTATGAGCAAGAACAATCTCCTAAATAATGTCAGTATCATTGTTAAACCCAAATTTTAGCATTGATCTGATTATACCTAGTCTATAACCCATTTACACACTATCCCAATGAAGTCCTTAACAGCTGTGTGTGTGCGTGCACACGCGAGCACACACACATTTTAGTCCAGCACTCAGTGGAAATTCAAGGGCGGCATTTGGTTGTCATGTCTGTTCTAGAACAGTCCTCTAGCTTTCTCTGTCTTTGAAGACACTGATGTTTTTGAAGAGCCCAAACCAGTTGTCTTACAAAATGCCCCACAATATGAATCTGTCTGATTATCATGGCACGCTTAGATTCAAGTAAAATATTTTCAGTAAGAAAACGATACAGGTAATCTGTGTTCCTCCCACTGTTTCACATTAAGAGGTGAATAATGTCAGTTTTGTTTCATTATTGGTAATGCTAAGTTTGATCATTTGATTAAGATGTTTGCCATTTTGTTCCTCTTTGTAAATAATAGATTCATACAGGATATGTTGAGAATGGTAAATATTCTGTTTCTCAATAATAACCTCTCACCTAATGGTTTCAACAGCCATTGTTGATCCTCACCTGAAACAACTGTCACAATGGAGGGTTTTAATAGCCCTTGAACTGAAGTTATAGAATTCTAAGCCAGTATTTTATATTTTTAACATAACATTTGTAGTCTTTTGCCTCTATTTTGTTTTCTAATTGACCTGCCACATTCAACAAATAGTAGTCACCAGCAGCACATACCTAGCTTCATCAGGATGAGTAATCCGTACAGAATCATTGGGTATGTAGATCATATTTGTATCTTCAATTTTATATATCGCATGACCTCCAATATCTGCCATCTTCCTCCTTTTAGTTATTAACACAATATAATAGCCTTCTAAAAACCTGACAAAACCTACAAGCAAAAAATATAAATGTGTTTCTTCATCATAGTAATACTTTTAGATACACATTAAAAGGCAAAATAACTTTGACACATTTCCTATTATATTTTTCTGTGGTTTATAGCCATATAAATGTTCAGTTATCTTAAAATTATTCTCTAGAAATATCTATACTGACATTTATCCCACTTAAAAATCTTAGTCTAAACGATTTTACTCCATTCATTCACTCTTTCATATTCAGCCTCATTCCAGATAGAACCAAGGTGCAGTGAGCAAAAACATACGCAAGAGTAAGAGGAGTGGTTGTCCGCGCGACACGGAGTTTCGGTTTTGCGAGATGGAAAGTGCAGAGACCTGTGTGACACAGCACGATCCATACACAGTACCACTATGCTGCACACTTCAGAATGGCTAATGTTTACTTTATGTTTTTTACATATAGCTATAAAGTAAGTCAATATTTATTAGTAAACTCATAGTACTGTGCTAACACGGTCCCAATGGGGGATAAAGATGGAGTACCTCTCTACAGCTGTTTAATCATGGAACCTCATCCCCTATTTTAAAGGAGAAATTAGCCAATGGATAAATGTCCTAAGACACATACTTTGAAATATGGTGCTCAAAAGTACCAACCAACTCCACTGACTCTTAATTACTAGAGGCAAAAACCAACTTGAACCAGCAGGTTAAAAAGTTAGTATTAAGGATACTGAGGTGATCCATGACACCGATGGGCAGCCACTATTATTGGGTCTCAGGGGGAAAAAAAAGTTAGTCCAGATGCATTTCTGAACATGTGATCTATCCTTATCTGTCTCCCTTGGCCAGGCTCCTCCTCTTCTCTGGATCACTCAGTGAGAAACACAGCTGTGAATAACTCGGGGCTTTACATCTAAAATCTTCACTGGGAAGAAACAACATTATTATCAAGTTGAATTACAGAATCCCTAGGGAAGGTCTTGGATTGGCCCAGCATAGGTTGAGTGCCCAGCCCTCAACCAATCAACTGTGGACAAGGAATGAAGTCCTACTGCACTGCAAGTTGTTTTATTTATAACATAATAACTAGGTGACCTAGATGGGGCAGGGCGAGCTCCCAGAAAAGTAGAGGTATTGAACAAACAAAACTATACAACCAGTAAGTGCATATCCTTCATGTAATCTTCCACAAATATCACTTCCTATAGTTAAGCTTTTTATGAACATTGGAACATTATAAAGTCAAATTTTATGTCGAGCCATTGGAATGCATATACTATACTGGTGATTAAAGAAAGGGGATATGATGCGGTCTGTACAGAAACAGTGCAGCCTTGTTGTTAGTATGATGAGAAATGTTCACATGACGTTGATGTAACTCAGCAGCCAAGGAGAGAGGACAGGAATGTACATGTGTGAACAACAATAAGTTCACTGTACCAGTCAGGGGGGTGGGGGAGGCAGTAGATGTCACTGAGTGAGCATGTGTACTGTGTGGCAGTCGCATTTCAAAATGACTGAGGGAGTAGAGCAATGAATCTGCATCAAATTGTGCATTAAGCTTGAACATTCCTCTGTGGAAATTATTCAGATAATTCAGGAGGCTTTTGGGGACAATACAATGAGTGCCGTGAAAATAAAAGTGAGGCACAAATACTTCAAGATGGTTGAGAACCTGTGGAAAGTGATCTATGCTCTGAAAGGCCTACAACAAGCAGAACACCTGAGAATGTTGAACATGTACAGGCTGCTATCAATAAAGATCAGCAACGGTGCAGGAAATGGAAGCTGATCTGGGGATTCCAAAAACTACTGCACCTGAGATTTTGATGCAGGATCTTGGCATGAAACCTGTCATGGCAAAATTCATTCTGTGGCTTCTGCTACCAGAACAGAAAACATCATGCTGCAGTTGCTAATGACTTGATTTAAATCATTACTGAATCTGGTTACATTTCCTCAAGAAAGTCATAACTGGAGATGAATTATGAGTCTATGGCTATAATCTGAAATGAAGGCCCAGTCATCCCAATGAAAGTTACGTGTTTCTCCATAACCAAAGAAGGCACGGAAAAATCACAGCAAGATCAGGACAATGTTAACTACATTTTTTGAATGGGAAGGTATTATTGATCACGAGCACACACCTCCAGGCCAAACAATTAATAAGGAGTACTATACCTCAATGTTCTTCATTGGTTTAGAGATGCGATGTGATGAAAATGGCTGCAACTATGGGCAACTGGTGATTAGCGGCTTCATCACAACAATGCACCTGCTCATTCATCACATATCATGCAGTTTTTGGTGAAGTATCAAATCACCCACATATCTCAGCTCCACTACAGCCCAGATTTGGTGCCCTATGACTGCCTGGCTTTTCTCAAAACTAAAATCACCTTTGAAAGGGAAGAGATTCCAGACCATTAATGAGATTCAGGAAAATACAATGGGGCAGTTGATGGTGATTTCAACAAAGGATGTAGCAGAGTGTTTTGAATAGTGGAAGAGATGCTGGGAGAACTGTGTGAGGTCCCAAGGTGCCTACTTTGAAGAAGACTGAGGCATCATTGTCCTATGTACAATGTTTCTTGTACCTTCTTCTGTAAATGACTCTAGATTTTCATATTATAAGGCTGCACACTTTCTAGAAAGATCTGGCATCACTAATGTCTAATCAGACTAAGTTCTCAGCAACACACTAATTACTATATAGTCTTGGTTGAATATGTTTGGCCCCTAGATGTTTTGCTTTGGGAGTTGAAACTGATTCTAATTGGTGGCAGTGGTCATGGGTCATTCCCAAAATAGCAATATGAGGAGCTTGGCAGACCCTCTCTCCATAGAAACAACCATAACTGGTGAAAATTATATTTAAAAAAAAAGAAAAAGAAAACAAAACAATGAAAGTTTCTGGAAATTGTCCTAATGGCATTTAGCAGATGGAGAAATATTTTTCAAGAAAACCAACTAAATCTTGGTAAGAACAGCAGATCTGTTGTATTTGAATCACAGCCTGCTTTTCTCCCACAGCCCCTGCCTAGTTCACAGTGACAGAGTATCTATTCTAGGCAGGTGTCACCAAGAAGATAGTGCTCCCCATCCCCCACTCAGCTTTCAGTCTCGGGCCATGGTTTCTGCTCAGGAGGTACCAGCCACCAGAATTTCTCACCCCTCCAGTTCTGTGCTACAGAAGCTCTATTCCAGGCAAGCATGGCTGAGAGCTAGGCTCCAGATCCCATTCATAGAGTGGAGGCTCTACCCCAAGCATGACTGGTCAAGAAGACTGGGTCCTAATCCCCCTCACTTCAACTCACTCACAGGGCTAGTCAGATAGAGCCATATACAGCTGACTTCCTATCAGAAATAATGCAGACCAGCAATAAAAGAACACTGTCAACCAAGAACCTTATACCTAGCAGAAAGACCTTTTAAAACTTTCCTGTGAACACATGTGTACACTCTTTTCTCTCTCCGAGTGTTACATCTTTAAAGTCTGAGCTAGGATTTTAGTACTATGAATTTTTGCTCTAGAATTGATAAGTACTGGTTGTCAGTATCTTGTTATTCTCAGTAGACAAAAAAGAAAACTAATTTTAAAAATGTGTTCATTTATGCTCCTTTCCTTAGTTTAGAAATAAGCTAAAAATTCCCTTACTATAGCTAGACCTAGAAATGTGAAAGAAAAAAAGGTAATGACTATCTCATTAAAAGCAAGTTTGAAAGCAGTTATTCTTTTCCATGGATAAAACTTACAAAAGTGGGGCCCTGGCTGGTGTAGCTCAGTGGATTGAGCGCGGGCCTGCGAACCAGACAATCGCGGTTCGATCCCAGTCAGGGCACATACTGGGGTTGCAGGCAGGTTCCCTGCAGGCCAGTCCCCAGCAGGGGACGCATGAAAGGCAACCATACATTGATGTTTCTCTCCCTCTCTCCTTCCCTTCCCCTCTAAAGATAAATAAATAAATAAATAAATAAATAATTAAAAAAAAAACTTACAAAAGTGAGGCTCTAGGAAGCAGCATAAAAACACTCAAAAAGAGAATCTTATTGGGTATATTTGTTTAATTGATTTTTAGAGAGTGAGAAAGAGGAAAAAAAAAGGGAGACAGCAAGAGAGAGAGATAATCAATTTGTTGTTTCATTGATTGATGCATTCATTGGTTAATTCTTGCATGTGCCCTGACTAGGGATCCAACCTGTAACCCTGGTGTACAGGGATGATGCAATAACCAACTGAGCTACCCAGCCAGAGCCTCTAATTGGGCTTAGTATTAAATATTTCCTAAGATGCATGAGTTTCCCTCTTATTCTTACTATATAGTTATTTTTATACAAAATATTTATAAAAATCTTTTTCAACCTACATTCTATTGAATTTTAGTTTAATGTTTTTAGTTCTAGACTATATCATCCTACCTTCCCCTTTATAATTTAAATAAAGGAAAGTAAACATACTTCACAAAAGAGATACTTTTCTACCAGCACAAATGTCTTTGCATATTATAGATAAGATCATTTTTTTTCCTTTGACTACAATTTGGAAATGTCACTTTCTCTTTTAAAAGGTTCCTATCAAATATGTATCGCCAACATTTAAAAAGCTTCAGTTTGGCATAGACATCTGCCAAGAGTTGGCCTATTTACCACTTAACACACTGAAAAACAGAACAAGTTTTTTCATCATCATTCTATGGACTTCTGATCTCAGACCAATGCCATTGGGAACTTCCCAGGTGCCTTGATGAAAGTCATCCTGCAAAAGTAATTTCTGTCTCTCCAAGCAGAGAAAACTGTGTCATGTGAAACAACACCAAGCAAAAGGACCATGTGAGAGGATGGAGTAGGGTGGAGTTACTGTGGCTAGAGAGGATCCCACAAGCCCAACAACAAACACAAATGCAATATCCCACTTAGGAAGGTCATCAGGCCAGCTAGTCACTCCCTGGACAGACTATAGGGAGAAAGCACTCTGGAAGTATGAAAAACCTCCACAAGGTACCTCGGGCCTGTGCACAGCAGAGCCCTCTGGAACCAAAGTAATTCTCTAACACCAAATCTACTGCTCCGCAACTAGTCTGAGGCTCAGACTCGGTTGTTGTTTTTGTTGTTATCTTGGATCTGCAATTGATTTCTACGGGTATTCTTTTACAACTGAGCCGTCACTTAGTCTTCTACAACGACATTTATTCTGCCACTCCCCTTTAAGGAACCAGCAGCTTCAAAGAGTATCCTCTGACAGGTAACACAGGAAAAAAAGGACATAGACCTGAGGCTATGTATCAAATAGGGCTGGCTGGGTCACACAGCTAAGACTGCCAGCCACCAACTCCACTGATGTGCCCTAGGACCAGACAAAACAGCTTTGTGAAGGATGCTCATGACACCATCCAACCTTCCTGCTGGCCATCAAATAACAATGGAACAGGTCAGAAATGGGCCAGGTGTGTGCAGCCACAGATCAGTCCATGTCCTGGCACCAGTGATGATCCATGAGCTTTTAATATCAGCTCATAAAAGGACAAGTAAACAAACTGAAAGAAAAGGTTTAAAAACTTTACAGATTGAAGATGGCCACAGGATGTGAGTGCCTGATAAAGGAACTTGCCCCAAACATGGCACAGACTAGCTGGACGCTACTAAACTTGTGTGATGAGTCCAAGCAGCAGACGAGGTCTGTACAGGAAGAACATGTGCTGGTCTGTGACCTACTGGTGGGGAAAAAAATCTGGTCCTTTACTACAGATAATTGAGAAGCACTGCTCGAGGTTCTTATAGGTTATGAACTAAATTAACCATGATAACAACACAAAACATTCCAGCAAAAATAATATTCGCAAATGAAGAATGCTGAAAAAGTTAGTTAATAAAGAAAATATCTGAGCCATGGACTAGAAGACAACCATCCTGGTCATTTCACATGTATTATTTTGATAATCAGACTACATGTTCTTCAGAGATAAGCATTCTGTGTTAAGCTATTTTAATGTCTCAGACAGTACTAGACAAATCATAGACTTTTATTAGCTCCCTGTTTACTCTTCACAGACTCTAAGCTTCATGTGCATGGCTGAATGACAATACATAAAGTGCATTTCCGTAAAAATAATATGTGTATGCTTGGCTCATTAGTGTGTTATATTACTGGTAGGTCAGTCATTCAGTGACTCCATCATCCAGAAACAGTCTCAAACCCGTGAGGCCTCTTTCTGAGAAGCAGCTACCATAACAGCTAAGAATGTCACCTTTAAGAGAAACACGAAAACACCTTCAGCCCCCACTGAGAGTTTATTAACTAATATTTGTGTACAAAATAAATATCTGGTTACAAATTTGGTTATCAATTGATTAAAATAAAGCTTCTGGTTTTACAGGCTTAGTTATCAATAGGTTTAAAATGAGGCAAGTAACACTGCTAAAAGCAAACATTCCAAGAACAATTAAGAATGACCAAAGTACTGCCCTGGCTGGTGTGGCTCAGTGGATTGAGTGCTGGCCTGTGACCCAAAGGGTCACCGGTTTGATTCCCACTCTGGACACACGCTTGGGTTGTAGGCCAGGTCCCCAGTAAGGGCTGCACGAGAGGCAACCACACATTGATGTTTCTCTCCCTCTCTTTCTCCCTCCCTTCCCCTCTCTCTAAAAATAAAGAAATAAAATAATAAAAAAAGAATTACCAAAGGCTCATAAAAACAAAATAGCAAAGCAATCAAGGGGGCGTTTAACGTAAAGGCTCACTGCCAATACAGCTCCAGAATTCCCAAGGGCAGCTATTGATACTCAGTCCTCAAAGAAAGTTAAATTTTGAATAATAAACTCTGGCTAATGCATTCAATATTAGATATACCTTAAGAAAGTTCCCTTTAAAAAATGTTGTAATAAAGTATCAGTATTTAGAGGAATACGTTTAACCTATTAAGCCTACAGTATTTAAGACACATTTTTATTTCCATTTTTTCTTTAAAACATAAGCAATATGAAGTAAATTTTAACATGTGGAATTTATGGAGTTTAAACACATGAACTCACATGACACACATGTGCATGCACTCTCAAGCACTTATCTATGAAATGTATAAGTAAGCCCTAGCTGGCGTAGCTCAGTGGATTGAGCACAGGCTTGCGAACCAAAGAATCACGGTTTGATTCCCAGTCAGGGCACATGCCTGGGTTGCAGGCCAGTTCACAGCAAGCGACGCACGAGAGGCAACCACACATTGATATTTCTCACCCCCCTCTCCTTCCCTTCCCCTCTAAAGATAAATAAGTAAAATCTTTTAAAAAAGAAGACATTATTTAAAAAAATGAAAGAAATGTGTACGTAACCTCAAGTCACTCATCAAGAATCCTGCACAGCAGAAGGTGTAGCAAAGGGGCCAGAACCAAGGAGGCAAATCAGGCCGCCGGGCTTGATCTGCCCTTGCACCACCTCAGTCAAAAAAATGGACCTAGAAGGATAACATATGAAGAGCTCCAAGAGCACAATGAGAAAAACAAACCTAATATATGGCAGAATACAATCAAAGTATCAATAAATATCAAGTCACAAAATAGAAAGTGCTAATCAGAAAAACTAATATAGCAATTTAAAATACAGAGTGGAGAAAAAGTAGGTTTACAGTTGTTCATATGGAAAATGACACAATGATTAATAAGCAATAATGCAAGAATAAACTGTTTCCCGTACTTGCAACTATAAACATACTCTCACCCCACCTGGTATACAGCATAGTTCAGTTTATACTAGTTTCGTTAACATCTGTAGACACCAATCAGTCAATAATGCACACAGTCCAGTAAATTTAAGAAGCACAAAGATAATTTTTAAGTGTTAAAAAAATAGGTTCAAAATAAGGCTCTGCAAACAGAGAGGCTGAAATACAAGTGCCCTCTTCTTGGCTTCCAAGGCCGCAAGCAATCTTGGCCTCACCCAACTCACCAACATTCCAGGACGCACGGGCATGTTCACGCCTATGCCTCTGCTCTCATCCCTACTAGAATTCTCTTCCCCACATCCATCCAAATCTTGTTCCTCATCTGGGGTCCAGCCTGAGTCTCATCTTCTCCGGGAAGTCTTTCCTGGCCATCCCAGATTAAGTAAGCGGCCTCTTATGTAATATCCAACACCACTTTTACTCCACAGCTTGGCTCTTAATTATAATCCTGGAGTTATCTCATGTGCAATGGTTTTTGTCCCTCATCCCAGTCCAATCATCCTAAAACCCCCAGGGACAAATCCATGGTGTAGCAGTTTATAGACCCAGCACAATGAGGGACAATGTACACCAGAGACACTGCGGGGCACTCACAAATGCCCCACCAGCCACAGGGCAGACTTTTTACAGGCCAAACCCATACCTATATCTGTTCATGAATAATCAAAGTAAAGGAGTTATATGGTTTAAGGGAAGAGTTTAATATTTTTTATCCTCACCTAAGAACATTCTCATTGATTTTAGGGAAAGGGGAAGGGAGGGAGAGAAACACTGATGACCAAAAACAAAATAGCAAAGCAATCGATGGTTGCCTCTTGCATGAACCCTGACTGGGGACTGAACCCAAAACCCAATTATGCACCCTGACCAGGAATCAAACCCATGACCTTCCAGTCTATAGGATGACTCTCCAACCAACTGAGCCATCTGCACCAGGGCTTAAGGGAAAAGTTTAGGTAACAATTAAATGAAGAGGCTCAAACCAAAGCAGGACGGCATGTAAAAAGATCAATATCAAGTCTGGACTATGAAGCTGACGGAGGGTCCTGTTTCCTTGAAAACAACAGCACAGCTGTGGACTATTGTCCCCAGAAACCCCTTACTTGAAGCTCTGCCTCTGAACTGCAAATCGAGGCTGCTCCTCTGTGTCAAAGCGACTGAGATCATCCAGGCGAGAGGGGAATGTTTCCTCTCACTGATGTAATTTCAAAGAGCAAGTTTCGGATAGTCTGTGATTCTAGAGGACCAAGTTTCTCAGTGATTAAGAAGGCGGCCATCATTCAGAGAAGGGGTTATGACACTTTATGCTTCAGCAGGTCCTGGAGAGAAACTCCTGCTCATTTTATAGCTGGTTTTATCTGGGTCTATCTTTCCAGCTGACAAATGACAGGGCAGATGTGCACCGTTCACGCTCATTTCTACTTTTTCATTCCTCAACAAGCCAGACAGCAGACTCCTTAAAGGCCCAAAATGTTTCAGTATTATTTGTCCACATCCTGTATGAAACTGAGTACAGTGCTGAGCACACAGCAGATGCTATATAAAGGCTGTTTGATATATGATTGATGAATAATGAAGTGTTAAACAACCAATGCCACAGACGATGGATTATAACTATAAAGCTATATAAGCTTACAAACTCTTTATAAGTAATCTATGCAGATTTTTTAAAAAAGAGGTGGGAAGGGGGAGGTGCATTCCTTACCTACAATACCAAAAGCGGAGACAGCGCGGAACAAGCCAGAGGACCCCTTCTGCCCCGTCTTGGTTCTGTTTCCCAGATCCAAGCGGCCCAGCAGCTCCCTCACTTCTTGTGGAGTGTAGACATGCTGAAAATAAGCAGACTCGATCTGGAAGGTTGTGCTTACTTTTCAGATGGATTATTTATTCTTTACCCCTGAAAATTAAAAGTTGCCTACAAGCATCATTAGCTATTTCACAGAGAAGTATACAATAAAGGGCAAGACTAAGCTGCAATTTTAAAAAGCCAACAAATTCTTTAACATTAGTAATTAAGGGTAGTTATTGAATTGTGTTGCTATAATAAAAAACTGTATAAAA
This sequence comes from Artibeus jamaicensis, assembly GCF_021234435.1. Classification (NCBI taxonomy): domain Eukaryota; kingdom Metazoa; phylum Chordata; class Mammalia; order Chiroptera; family Phyllostomidae; genus Artibeus; species Artibeus jamaicensis. The sequence goes on from NW_026521812.1 coordinate 21,943,394, forward strand.
ACCTTATTTTCTGAACCAGAGATTTAAGGGATCCAAGAAAATATTTCAAGAAATCTGTAAACCCCTTAAAATTATACGCCAAGTTCTGGTTATATGTGTATATGTGCATTTTTATAAGAAGGCCCATAGCTTTTCTTAGAAGCTGAAAGAGATTCGTGCTCAACTACTCTCGCTCCCAAATAAAACCAAGAATTATTACATTATATTAATAAAAACTCCCAGATTTGGGCAGTGGAAAAGACCACAAGACCCTGGAGTTCAGGAAATCACAAAATAGAATTTATCTAAAATTATTAAAACACAGAAAATAGTTTTGCTTAGTGAAAATGAGTTCCAAACTGTAGCTACTAATGTATTTGAAAAACCAGGAATCTACATGGATTCAAAAATATTCACAGACAGGAACAAAGGATACATAGGATAAGTTAAGTTCTTTCATTGGAAAGAGTCAAAATTAACTGTTCCATACACCATATTGTGTTTCTTCTTTAACTAACAGTCTCATGGCTTTGTGCCACCTGAATTAAGTCTCATATTCCTGCCTGTGGATAACATAACATTAGGATAAGAACAGCTTCACATTTTTCTAGTGCATAGTAAGCCATCAGAAGAGGCCCTGCAGGGGATCTGTAGCAGCAGAATAAAGTATGCAGTACGGAAGTCCTCTCTGACTTCAAGTACCTTCATATTAAACCACAGTAATAAACAAACTCTTTGGTAGATGCAATATTAAAAGTTAATTGAGTTATTAAAGTGTCACCCCTTTAAGAGAATACATTCTTATCCAAAGAGTTTGCTTTGTAGAGCAAAAAATGAGGAACAAAGTGCAATTCTAGCATACTACTTGACACCAGTAATTTCTGGAAACCACATTAGAGATCCAAATTCTAGCCAATCATGAAAATTAACAGTAATTTTTATATGCATAATTAAAAATTATATAACACTAGAAGGTCTAAGAATATTTTATATCCTTTAAACAAGTACAAAGTTTCTGTTTGCATTCAGTTTTGCAAGATACTTACTTACCCTATCATCAATTATGACCAAATCCTTTGGCTCTGTTCTATCAATTTTCAAAACACGATATTTTGTTTCTGCATGATTGCTCCCAACTAGAAAGTATCTCTATAAATAAAAAAAAATGTCATTAGTTTTTTAAGGCATTCTACTTTGCACACAGTTAATAACCATATCAGTTTTTGAAATTAAATACATGAATAAAGTGAAGTTACTTTTTAAAAGGAATATCGCTGTTAAATGACTGGCAGATTAAAGAAAGGCTGGTTCAAAAGGTCAGTTTTAACACTGAAACATCCACAGTGGTATGAGATCAATGTGGTATCTAAAACATACACAGTGACCGGGGCAGATGGACTTAATCACATTACATGGAGACAAACCTAACTGATGGGAGACTGCTGTTTAACACTTTGCCAGGAAGGATCAGCTCTGGTAAGAATTACAAAGCTCAGTTGGAAGCAACCTAGGTGCCCGACAGTAAATGAATGGATCAGAAAATTGTGGTACATATACATAATGGAATTCTATGCAGCAGAGAGAAAGAAGGAGCTACTACCCTTTGCAACAACATGGATGGAACTGGAAAGCATTATGCTGAGTGAAACAGGCCAGGTGTTGCAAGACAAATACCATATGATTTCACCTTTAACAGGAACCTAAACAACAAAACAAACAAGCAAGAAAAATATAACCAAAGATACTGAAATAGAGAACAAGGGGGCAGTGACCAGAGGGGAGAAGGAAGGGAATTTAAGGGAGAAGTGGGGAGGGATTTGGAGTAACAAATATGAAGGACGCAGGGAAGAGAGCTGGGGGGGTGGAGATGGGAGGGAAGTGGGGAGCATGGGGCGGGGGGGGGGCTGGGATGGGAGAAATAGACAAAAAACTGTACTTGAAAAATAACTAAATAAAATAAATAAATAAATAAGTAAAAAAAAAAGAATTACAAAGCTCAGTGTATAATTAGGAATCCTGAGACAATTATCACTGTTAAAATATTTATATTTTATCAAGTAAATCTTTACAAATTTTCTCTAGATAACTCAAAATGACTTCAAGATAGCAACTATAAAAATCCACCCCAAATGCCTATAAAAGATTAAAATGAGTGTACTTTCCTAAATGGCTTTTTATAGATAAGCTACCAGAAACAATTAATAGTCTTTCTTTTCTTAAACCCTTTCTTGGAGCATTTTACCTGAATACATTAATCTTCTTCTATGAATACTGAGATCAAAATAAATAATAGAACTGTAGAAAAACAGTTTATATTTAAATGAGAATGCATTTAAGAAACCCTAAACAAGATGAATAATTTTAAAATTTCATTTGAGAAAATAAATAAGCCTCCAATAGCAAAAATTAATTCTTTAAAGATATTTTGCTTCAAAAATGTCCTTTGAAATACGGCACATCTCCAACACCGCGAACATCGAGAAGACACTGCTGCAATCAACTGGTATCTATCTCGCCACCTCACCAGTCAGATGAGAGTGTGATACACAAATCAATTAAATGACATTCTCCAAATGAATGACCCACTGAAGTGCGCAGACCATGGCAATTCAGAGCAAGGAAGATGAATGTGGGTCACTAGAGATGCAGAGCCTGCCAGTGACGTCAGGACCTGAACTGAGCCTCAAAGGATGGGTAAGACTTTTAAAAGTAAGACTTTACTGTGTATCAGAATACGAGCACTTGGTTTTATTGTTTTAAAACTAAGTCTGTAGAAATAAATGGGTTTTTACTTATTAAGTGTATATCTGTTTATGAAGGTCTGATCTAGACTTCCAGGTTATAAAGAACAAAACTATGTTAAAAGATGCTGGCTTAGCCTATCTCGAGAGGAAGACTAACCAAAGGACTGAATCAGTTCTTCATCTCCTAGGGAGGTAGAGTCTGGATGACAATATCAATTTTAATGAGGTGAGAAGAAAACAATTATAATAAAACCCAGTAAACTACACTGAGACACCCTGCTCACATCAAATGACCAGGACTCGATGCACTGGGGGAGCAGCTACAAGAGCAGGGAGACAGAGAGGGAGGAGGTCAAAGATTCTCAGCTGGCCTCCGAATTCCTTCCCAGAGACCCTACCCACCACCGAGAGGAGAGTGGTAAACAATGTAGTAAAATTAACTTCAGAAGAATGGTTTGTAAACTGCCCATTTGTTATCAGAAAAGAGGGCCACCTCCTTGAGGACTTCGGGAAAAACTGTCCCTGGGAGAGGAAATAGCAAGTGCCAAAGACATGAAAGGGGAAGAAGCTTCCTGCTTCTCCCCCTTCATGAGAAGAATAAGATTAAGTGACAAAATGCTCACAAAACACCGAACTAAACAGAGCCGAAAAGAAACAAGGCACTCGATGAGTGTCAGTTCCTTGTCTCTCCTTCATTTGTAAGGCATCAGACGATTCCACTGTATTGGAGGAAAGGACAAAAAACAAACAAACAGGCAAACAAACAAAGAGGAAAGAAAAGTACCCCAGAGGAATAAAAGCATAATGCAGAACCAGAATGGAACCGGAAAATGGAAGCATGTACAAATCTATTAACAAGCAGTCTTTGTCCTCAGAGGAGAAGAACATGCAAATCAACAACCAGTGGTCTATAATTGAGGTATAAACTGGGCAACACGGAAGCAGCACAATTTATTTGAGGAAAGTCAGAGCAAGCTATCCAGAGGGGCTGGCACTGTTCTGATGTTGAGTTTGGACTTGAAGGACCTCTAAACAGGACCTGCTGTACTGAGCCAAAATAGGACAAGTGATTACCCACCCTCTCCACCTGCAGCAATCCTCTCATCACCTGCCCAGCACAGCAATTTTATTTCTCTCTAAATTTAGCTCTTACTTCTGAAGGCCTTGTCTAAACGTACTTGGGGCATGTCTGCATGCTTCACCTAATTATAAGCAGCTTAGGAGCCTGGGGCTAACACCCTGACCTCTGCGGTGTTTAACTTTGTCCTGGTAGCACAATCTGGTTCCACGGGCACTGGGTGAAAGTTAGGTGACAGGACGACCGCTTACCACAGACCAATCATTTCATGTGCTGGGTAGCTTTCTGCATTTACACTACCCACCCTCTCTGTGCAAGCACACAGAAAAGCAGCCCTTTTGAGTCAGCCACTCAGTAAGGAGGCCCATCACAGCTTTCAGGGAGGTAAAATCCCAAATGGAATTCCTAGACTCTTAACAGATAGATCCTAGGAAACCAAAAGATGAATTGCAGGAGGACTATGATTTGGCAGTTTGTAATAAAAGGGCAGATTTAATTCCTGAGAGCCTAGTGGGCAAATTCATTACTGGTTTTGGGGCAGACACACGGGAGGGCAGGTGTACAGCTCCCGTACCCACACCCCTCCAGGAAGGCCTCCAAGAAGCCCAGGAGCCAAAGCAGATCTGAGCAGAAAGAAAGAATCAGGAAGCGGTCTAACTACATTTTCTCTCTTCGAAAGTGGTGTACAAATCCTAAAAATGTCTGTGCAGAGAAGAGTGACCTCTTGTGGAGCCAGCTATGTGGGAAACAAAGCCACAGTCCTCGGCTGGCCTGCCCTGGGCAGCGTCTCTCTGGTGCACTGCCCTCCTGTGGGCAGTTGGCCATCGACGTTCGTTCACACCGATGTTTAAAAAGTGTTAAGTTTTCCAGAAAGGCCTCATTTCTACCTGGTTTTATCTCCTTCCTGTTAAATATATCAACTCTATAACTATGTGTATCCTCAGAGTTTGTTACAGTTAGTATTTTGCTTCAAAATGGATTTTGGCATTTGGGAACCTAAAACTTGCCCTGGAATGTCTTTTCCTTAAATTCTTCTCCACTGCTGATTTTTTTTCTAATTTTTTATTTTGAAAATTTCTGAAACCTACAGTAAGATGACTAGAAATATACAACAAAACCCCACATACCCTTCACTTGGACTGTTAACATTTTGCAACATTTGTTTACTAACTCCCTCCCTCGAGACAAGCTTTTCTCTTCTGAACTATTTCAAAACAAGTTACAGGTGTCATAACACATTACCCCTAAAAACCTCAACTGTATTTCCTAAAAACAAGGATATCCACATAATAATAATATCACCAATACAATATTACCTACATACAATCCATATTCAAATTTCCCCACGTGAATATCCAGAATCCAATTACAGATCATGCACAAGGCCCCCTCTCTTTGTCTTTCATGACCTCAACTTGTTCAAGGAGCTCACGTTTTTTTACACTAGTTTTCCTGGGTTTCTATCGACATCATTGATTTGACTATTTATTAGTGAATGTCTTGTATGTGCCAGGCACGGGTTTAGATACCTGAGGGAAAAGATACATTGAAGATAGATTTTGGAGATACTACTTGCTAGTGGATTAAATAAAAAAAAGGACCACCTGCCCCAATTACTTTCGTGCGAGTAACTTGCTAGATGGTGGTACAGCTTACTGATGCAGGGATGACTGCAGAAGAAACAAGTTTGAGGGTAAACCAAGAGTTCTGTTTACAATGTGCCCAGAGAGATCAGATGGGAACTTTGTATGAACCTGGTGCTGAAAGGACGGATCTCAGCAGGTGGTATCAGCACATTTGGCATTTAAAGTCACGGACTGGCTTTTGCGGACTAGGGAGAGTGAAAGTGGAGGCAGAGCCCCAAAACTAAGCTGAGGAAATGCATTTTTTGGGTATGGAAAGGAATCAGTTGAGAAAACAAAAAGGAAGGACCAGTGAGTAGGAAAAACTGAGACACTGTAGAGGCTTCAGAGCAAAGGGAGGAGATCATTTGGAAAAGGAGGGAGCAGTGACATTCACACCAAAAGCAGCTGAGGAGCCCAGGGAGATGGAGAGAGAGACGTGCCCAAAGGATCGGCAATAAGAACTTGCGAGTGGCCTGTCTCTGGGCAGCTCAGTGAGGAAGGTGGAGGCAAAATCCATGAGGGAGCTGCGTGAAAAGCAAATGGACAGTCTTCGGGGTAAAGACGGAAGAGTGAACACCTCTGTCCCTCCAAACACTGCGTGAAAACTATGAAGTTTTTTGTTTGTTTTTTTAAACACAAGCCCAAAGGGCCATATGAAGAGTGAGGGAAACAGCAGCAAAAAATAGAAGAAAAATTTTAAATCATTTAAAAAATCATTCAAAACTGAAAACCATACCTAAGGTGGCAGTGAGGAAGTCAAGAAGCAATCCAATTTACACCACAGAAAGGTGTGGAAATTTGTGGCATCTCTTATCTCTGGAGATAGAAATATAAAATCTCAGAAAACTAAAGATAAAAAAGATAGCACCAGCTTCTAAAGAGGCTAAAAAAACGGCTTCAAACTAAAGATCAAGATAGAATAACATCAGAAATTCTCAACAGCAACACTGGAAGGTGGGAGACAGGGACATAATACTTTCAAAATTGTGAGCGACAATTACTTTCAATCTTTAATGTAAATTAAATTTATCAATCAAACATGAGGATAAGATAAGGACATTTTCACGCATGCATGGGCTCAAAAATATTACTGTCCACGAACCCTTCCTCATGAAGCAACTGGAAAAGGTGCTCCACCAACACAAGGGCAAAACTCAAAAAAGAGAAAAACACGGCATCCTGAAAAATAAGGACACCATCATGAGAGGCCATAACACGGCAGTAAGAATTAGGGGTTGTAGAAAGAAGGAAAGGTCATCTCAAGTACTAGCAGTCTGAACTTCAAATAGTGAAGGTGGACAGGGAGGTAAACAAAATGCCCAAAAGCAGCAGAGAAGGAAAGAGAGCAGTAGTTGAAGGGTCCAGGATTCCCATCAGTCGGGCCTGTCTCAGCTGGACGGCCTGAATGCGTTCATATCTGAGGGAGCAGATGACTTCCCTCTGCTGGGGACACATTTGTGTGTGTGCTTGTTGATATGTTGGGGGAGAAGTTTCAGGAGCTGGGGTGAAGAATTATATACCAAAACAAACTATATTAAAATTCCCTTTAAGACAGAAAGTGATCAGAGCTTCCAAAAGCTAAGCATCAATGTTCAAGGAAACACTTAAAGTTTTAGTATGTAACTTTAACAGTGGTGACTTAGTATAAGATGAACGTGTTTCTAAAATATATACATGAACTCCAAAGGGAATACAATAGGTAACCCATTTAAGAGGAAACTCAGTATCTACTTACACTATTATCTCCTTTTAGATTGACAGGCTAATTAATCACTCAATTTTTATCTGAGGGAAGAAAATCTGCCTTCTTGAAAAAGAAATTTTAGGTTGTCTGACAGCATCAATTAATGTTCACCTTCACTTGAACTTTCAAAATAAAGATACTATTTTCAAAAATCACATGAAGTTACTTCTCGCAATCTCACAGTATTTCAGACCTGACTCCTCACTATGGCGGCCATCACCGCACGGTCAGTAATGCAGCCCAGAGAGGGAAATGGGCCTCTGACAGTCAAAAGGAGGGACTCCAACCCACTCTTTACAGAGTCAGAGCTTTACCGACCGGGAAGCTTCCAATCCCCTCTAGAAACAAGTGTGAAACTGGCAGCTCCAACCACACCCTCCAATCAGCTAGGCTTCTGGCTCTTACTTTATATTGTTTACCTCCTGCTCTGACCCCTGAGCTAACCACATCCTATATTGTTCTACTCCATTTCCTAATTACACTAATCAAAGCTAATACCAAGGCTAATTAAGTAAGCTGCCTTTTTCACGATGTGATTCTTACTTATTTTATTCTATTTTGTATGATGGGGTAGGGAGGAAGGAGAAGCTCCCTTAAATCCTTTTGGAACAAGGCTGGAATTAAATAAACACATACCTGCCTATTGGCAAACATATACACAAACAATTTTGAGCTAGCAAAAGTAAAGATTATCCTAATAACCTCGCCCCAACAAAATACATATGCAGACACAGAAATCCGCCACAGTTCTGTTCAGCTACCAATTTTAAAGTCAACCATTACATTTCTTTGTTATAAAATGATCATCACTTATTGCAATGGTAAGACCCCTAGGGCCTCATAATATTAAGCAAGAATTACAAATTGGAAATCATCTGAAGTAATCTGCCATCTCGCCCATGATAACTTCGGGTTGCTGGATCTCCTGTGGGCAACACCCACTAGAATAATACAACCTGCTACAGTTTGCTTTTTTTAATTCCTAGGATCTACTTAGTTGCCAGTAATTTTATGCCTCTTTAAAATTATTGACACCCCTTAAACTTTGAGCTTACTACTCAAAAATAATCTTTCTGCTTATATCTGTGCTTAAGTCAAAAAATAAAAATAAAAAGGAAGAATTGCCAACTGTACTGATGAGGAAACTGAGGTTCAAAGGTTAAATGCAGCAAACATTAGGGTGGTTGCCCTAACCCAACTATACCCTGAAACAAAGGGGTGTTTCCACAGACCAGTCATTCCTGCCATGTCCTTCCTGGACACCACAGTCTGTCCACACAGGGGCAGATTCCCAATCACAGCTGAGTCAATCAGATTCTTTCTCCTAGCACCACGCTATGTCCTTGACAGCACTCTGAGAGGTTCCTCAAACCCTGCCGTCCCCTTTCTGCCGTCCCCCAGGTTGGGGAGTTAGGCTCCTGTAATGATTCTTCTATGCAATGGGTCCTTGTGATAAACTCGCCTTTGATCTCTAAGTCGGCCAGAGTTAGTTTCCATTACTAAGATGACTGAGAGGCATCGCAGCTGTGAGTTCTACAAGTCACTGTACCAGATCAATGCTGTGAGGACCAGCAAAATTTTGACAAGAGAAGAAGGTGTGGGGCATTACCAGGTGAGAGAAGAGCAGAAGAACACAAAGATATGGGGAACTGAAAGAAATGCAATTTTACTGCAGAACAAGGCACAGAAAAGCACATTGTTAATCCTCAATAAATGTTTGCTGAACTGATATTAAATTAGATGTAAGACCAGACAGAAAAGTTCAGGACCAATCATGTATGATTTTGAATGACAAACTAAGGAATTCAGCATTTACTCTCCTCAGAATGGGGGCTACTGAAGGTTTCTGAACGGAAGAGCCCTGTAACACGAATTTGCGTTACAAAGAACACTAACATCTCAGGCAGTCCCTGTGAAAGTTCATTTTATTAATGGGCTGAAATTTCTGTGTTTTCAGAATAGTATTTATGTTTCTAAATAATCTACCATATGTTTCTATTTACCAGCACACTGTATATAAAGCAGAAAGTTTCACTTCAATGTCAAAATGATACTTCTGTATGACTCTACTCAAAGAACTGAAATATTTGCAAACGCACTATATCAGATAATTTCATCTTCTGGCCTAGATCTAATCAAATGAAGTTGTCAGCAAAATTTATTTGGGATCGACAGAGTTTCTACACTAATGATGACCTGAGGCAGACACGCTATTACAACCATGTTAAAACAGAGAATCTGTCAAGTCCCTTCTTGTACTCTATCTAACGAAGGCAGCCCAAGTGCCACTTACTGGGCACTACAAGACATTCCATGGCATAAGACATCTTGTTATATACGATCTTGTTATCTTGGAGTGTAATTTTAAAAACAGACCCTAAACCCCAGTTCAGAAAAGCTATACTTTATTTTCAACCACACAAATGACAAAGTATGTACACTGTACTTCTGCAAACTCCATTCCCTAATTTGTAGGGAGCTACTAACCTAAACATAAGAACTAACCTGCTTATCAGGCTATTAACTGTTTACATAGACATTTAAAGTAACAAAACAAACACACCAAAAATGTATTGGGAAAAAGTCAAGTGAAAAGCAAATTAATTTTACCCAAGCAAATCGGCTGTCTTTAAACAGAAAAAGTTTTTCTTTTCCTTTCAAATAAAGAAAACCCCAAATGTCAGCAATAACAGTCCTGGTAATTAACATCAGTCATAGTGACAGTATGCTATGGAATAGGAAAACAGGAAAGTTATGGATTCAGGACAAAATATTTTCTCACATTCATGACTAGTGAGCCATAGAACTCTAACAAACTTTCCGAAAGTTGAAAAGAATCCAGTAACTCCTAAAGAACCTCAAGCACAGTTTCTGCGATACTACAGGGACCTGTTTGCAGTGTGCTCCTATCGTGGCTTTTAAGTGTAAATTCATGCAAGCAAAAACACAAGCATCCTGGGTGCGATAATTGGGGGAAGACCCCTCAGGCACAGTCCCCAAGGCTGGGACGAGGGTACTGGCGGGTAGGGGTTTGCTGCCTGCACCCTGCAGACCCATACCTGCTCGCCCGCCCTCCTCTTGCCCGCGCCCGCCGCGCTCGGTACTCACAGCTCTGGTCTCATACAGAACCAGCTTCTGAACCGAGCTGATGATGGGAGCGGCGGCTGCAGGCATGGCCTGAGCAAATGGGAGCCTCCTGGGCAGGGTACCAGGCCGTGGCCCAAGTGGCGGCAGCCTCCGGACCGCCCCAGGAGACTCAGAGAGAAGACACTGCAAACCCTAGACTCGGGTCCAGCCAAGAAAACACTGCTGGGCACTAAAGATAAAGATAAATATATGGATGTCCGGCTACATCCCAGGTGTTTCCGGATCCCGACGCCCAGCCTCCAGGCAAGCCCCGCCCCAGAAGCAGCGGGGCGGGGTTGGAGGACGCACCACAGAGACATCGGGTAGAGGTTCCCAGAATCTGCGTGACGCAAGGAGAGGGCGCCAAGGGCGCCATCTTTGATGTGGGCAGCGGAAAAGTGGGCGGAGAAGGTCGCCCGGTTAGTTGAGTCTCTCTTTTATCTGGTCTTTGCTTTTGGAACAAAGGAAGGTTTGGGTCTGGATAGCTTCTGTTGAAGCCCTTCTGCGAGTTGTATAGAGATCCATTCCCAAGTCGGTGTTTTTTCCCTACTGCCTTTATTTTTCTGGAAGCCTACTTCGTGGTAGTGCTCCTCTGAGTGTCGGAGTGTGTTCCCCTCATGTCTTTTTGTTGTCTATTTCAGTCGTCCGAAGAGTGTGTGGCTCAAAGGGTTTTTTTTTTTTTTTTTTACTCAAAGTTGGACATTTGGACTCTCCCACCTGTTTGTGCTGAGGCTAACCATTTGTAAATTCTACAAACGGACTGTCGAGGGTAGTGCACCGTGTAGTGCAGCTCTGTCCTGAATCAGGCAGTTATGCGTTTAAAAGTTAAGATTTCTTCCACTTGATATGTGTGCCATAAATGGCAATGCACGTGCCCTCTCTGATTGCCTTCCATATTTGTGAAAAGCAGTGTATTATAATTGTGTGCAAAATCAGATACAAAAAAGTGAACATCCAAAATAAAATAAATCACAGTCCCACCGCCCGCCGCGCCGCGCCGCGCCGCCCCGCCCCTCCCCGGCTGCGTAACGTTCCCGCGCGTCGCCAGGGGTTCCCCAGGCAACCGCTCAACACAGCCGAGAAGTTCCCGGAGGCGGCTGTAGCAGAAGGGGGCTCGCTGGGTTGGCTGCGGCCAGGTAAATTAGGGGTGGTAGTGCACTGACCCAAGGCATTGTGGTACGGATTGAATGGAATCTCACCTACTGCGGGTGCCCCAGACCGGACCAGTTCCTTTTCTTGCAAAACTAAAATTCGCGTTTTCCAAAAATTCCGCTTTTTAGAACCACTTCCCCTCCAATGACTGTTTTCATTCCACAAATATTTACTGAGCACCTACTGTGAGAGCATACGTCGTACCTAAGTGCAGCTAACCTAGCCAAGGCAGAGAGAGTGCTAGGTTTTCCAGGAGTCGGGCCCCGTGTAAACCTCAGGACCCACTGGTAAAGGGGTTTCCAACAGCTAAAAATGTAAGAAAACTTAAATTTTTGAGTTGAATTATATTGTTATATAAACAGATGATATGGTAATACAGATTACATTATATAACAATGTGGTATTAGAGATAATATTGTAAATCCAAAATGGAGAAATTTTAAAACTTTAAAAATATTTAACAACTTTCAATTATTTTTCACAGTTTGATTCTCTTTTTATTAAAAACTAGAAAGGTGATCCTGTCAGTTCTGGCCTTTTGCACTGACTTGGGTCTTTTAACTGGGAAAAATATTTCTGTTCCATTTTATAAGAGAAATGAGTTAAATATTTGCATAAATATTTGTTTTTATTTAGGATAACAACTCTTAATATAGCTGTTGAATTTTGGTTTCCCAATATTTGTTTTCAATTATTACGCTAAATTAAGCACTTCATTTAAATTTTGTCTTAGTTTGGTTCAACCAGAAACAGATCCTCAGATGAAAATTTGAGTATGAATAGTTTATACAGGGAGTAACGCCGACAACAACAGCAGGGATGTGAAAGAAGCTAATAAAAGGAATATTGTCAAGCAAATCTCTCTGTGGGCTGAATTCACTGAGGAGTTCACTTGAGGTATGTATGTCTCACTTATTTCCTCTTTGTTTCCCCCTTTTTTTTATTGTTCAATTACAGTTGTCCCCATTTTCTTTCCATTACTCTCCTCTGCCCACCTCCCACATTCAGTCCTGTGCCACCCACCCCCACCCCATTGTCTCTGTCCATGGGTCTTTTATACATGCTACTTGATGACCCTTCCCCTTCTTTTCCACCTTATTCCCATCCCCCTCCCTTCTGGTCAATATCAGTTTTTTCTTTATTTCCATGTCTCTGGTTCTATTTTGCTCCTTCCTTTATTTTGTTGGTTAGGTTACACTTATAGGTGTGATCATTTGGTATTTGTCTCCTACCGCCTGGCTTACTTCACTTATTCCCTCTTAAAGGGCAAAGGAGCTTGGGAATTTGTTCATCATCCCCCACCAGTTATTCCCCTGGAATTTCCAGTCTGTCCTGTGCTCCAGCAGAGTAGGGTTTGGCATCCAGAAAGAGCCCTTAGAGAAAGAGTCGCACATGCCAGCCAGCATTTGGAAGTTGGGTTGGCCATGTGAGGAAAAAGCATATGTCGAGTAGATAAGAACAAGACACTAATAACATCTGCTCTGTTCCAACATTCGTGCCACTCATATCCACTCCTCCCCCGTGTTCAGTATATGCTATCTGTCAGTGATTCTTTAACGTGGTATCTGGCCCCAGTTTCTAAAAGAAGTGGACTCACAAAAAGATGATTAGCAGGACAAGCTACAGAATCCACTACTGCAATTAATCCTGAGTCCATAACTGGTAATTCATCACTTCCCTCCTTTAACACCCATTCTAAATTTTCCTTTCCCTTGGCCAGCATTTCTGCTAGTCTAAGTTGTTTTACTAGTAGGGAAACCATCTTTCATCCCTGAACTATGTAAACAAACCCCTGGTTACTGTGTCATTATCAAGTTCTGGTTGCTACAGGTATCCATTCACTGGCTAAGAAAGCACCCAGAGGAGTTTCAGAGAATCCCCTGAGTTCAAGACACACATCCCCCTGCCCTACTCATGGAGCAGCAACTCTCTCTCCACCAGTGTGTGTAATGATTCCTTAACATGTATGTGGAGCCAAACATGACCAGGTGGCAGCAGCAATTTTAGGTTTAGTGAAACCTAACTAAGTGGATCTCCTGAAAGAAGCATCCCTCTCCTCAGTCAAAACCAGGACTTCCAGTCCAGCAGAACCTCAGGTTATGAAGAAGGTGCAAATTCCTCATGTCAATCACAGCAATAGTGGGAGGGGCCACTCTTACCCAATGCTTGGTTCAAAGCACATTCCTCATCTTGAAGTAGTGTCTCAGTCCCACACAATCTCAAACTGGTACTTTAAGAGGCCATTTTAATAATCTCAGATCAGCAGCTTCTAGGTGAGGTGGTATGTTGTAGGACCAGTGGATTCTCCTTATCATAACTCCATTACTATGAAGAGGTTCCTTTGATCCAAAACAATATTACATGGGATCCCATGATGATAAATGAGACAACTCCACCCCTTAGAAAGTGGTGCTGCCCAAGGCACTGCAGGTACAGAAGGCAGAACCGTACTAGGAACACTTATCACCTGCTGCCCTCTCCAAGGTGAAGGGGTCCTGTGTAATCAGTTTGTCACTGAATAGATGATGTATCATATTGAGGGCTCAGCTTCAGTCTTTGCTGCAGACAGGGAGGACATCCTGCAGGAGTAGTAGCTAGACCAGCCTGGTGAGAGGGAGCCTGGTCGTTGAGCCCAAGCACAGCCGCCTTCCCTGCCCATCCCTCCCACCGTGCTTACTCCAGTTTTGAGCACTGAGGCGACCAAGGACAAAGACTAGTTGGCATTTACTGGATAATTGTCTCATCCACCTGGTTGATGAGTGCCTCTTCTGAGATGGATGCTCTGTGGGACACAAAGCTCACATATTTTGTGTTTATTTATATCAGTTTTCTGTGCAGCGTAACAAATTACCACAAATTTAGCATTTTTAAGCAACACATGTTTATTATCTCACAGTTTCCATGTCCAGAAGACCCAGCATAGCTTAACTAGGTCTTCTGCTCAGGGTCTCACAAGGCTGCATTCATGGTGTTGGCCGAGCCCCATTTTTACCTGGAGGCCCAACTATGGAAGGATTCACTTCCAAGCTGATTCACATTGTTGGCAAAATTTATCTCTAGGACTGAGGTCCCAGTTTTATTGCTGGTTGGTGGCCAGTGGCCTTTGGAGGCCACCTGTTCTTGCAGTGTGGTCCTTGTATAACATAGCAACTTATTTCTTCAGAGCCAATCAGGTATCTCTCTCCAGTCTAGTAAGATGGAATCTCATTTATGTAACATAATGTTATGGGAGTGACATTTCTATTACTTTTGCTGTATTTAGAAGCAAGTCACAGACTGCAGTCAAAGGAAGAGAATTCCACAAAGGTGTGACTCATTAGAGGTCACCTCAGAGTGTGTTCTTACATCCCTCTCATGAGTCCATTTTTATGCTTCTTCCCCCAAACTCTTTTATCTTCCAGTCTTGCTCCTTTCAGGCCCTTTTCCAAGTGTATTAGGACCCACTCCGGGTGTCCTAGCCAGGACATTAAAGCCTGAATCCTGAGAGAGAGCCCACATATCAGTAAACTCTTATCCAGTCAACATTCCCCCAGTAAAGCACTCCCAGGATGCTCTCCTGGTTCCTGTTGGTACATCATGTCCAGGCCCCTCAGCTCTTTTGGTGCCTGATACCTTTTGTTCCTGTACCAGTGCCTCCCCGGTTAGGCTGAGCTGACATTAGATCCCAGCTACTGCTTTAGAAGCTATGAGGGAAGGTGAAGGCTGATCTTGTGGAAGGCAAGCATTGTCTTCTGAGGCATCTGCCCTAAGCCAGTCAGGAGGCTGCTGTGTTCCAGACTGGAGGGACCACTTCTCCAAACAGATATGTATACATGCACATACACATACACATACACATTGTGTATGTGTATGTGCATGTATACATATGTGTTTTTCCCTTTAGTCTTTCAGAAGCATTTTGGTTTAGCTATCTTTTTTACAGAATGTAACTGGATTTTGCTTTTTATCTCAAACTGAGAGCCCATTATGATTTTAACACATGAGTTTAACTTGCAGTTATTAGGAAAAGCCATGTGGTTAGTGGTGTGAAAAGGCTTCTGGGCTAAGCAGACTGACAGGACGTTCTAGTTCTCCCTGGCCTGCCCACCCGTTCTGACTAAATTAAACACTTTAACAATCTTACTCTTTCTCATTGTAGTATTTTATATGATGACTTCTCAAGAGAAGATAGAAGAGTATCCTTTTGTGGATATATTTAGTGAAGATGAAGCTGACGAAGACTTTATGTTGTCTAAACCTGTTTGCTTTCTTGTATTTGGGAAACCAGTAAGCTAACTCTTCTAACTTATTAGTATAATTTTTAAAATCATAACCTTATGTGGTCATAGAATGAAAGCCACAGTGTGGTAATTGTTGTGTTTTTTGACTTTCATTGTATGACTTACAACCTGATATGATATTGGTTGTAAATTTATGACTTTCTTCTTGTGCATTATAATTCCAAGGGAACCTAGATTGTATTTATCTTTGGTTTTATGTTATAAAACCAAAGCACTGTACCATGACAGTTAGTAGCATGTGATCCAAGGTTATATCTGACTCAACTTGCATATAAAACTCTGTGGAATTTGTTGTGAGGTTCTCTGGGTATATGAAGTGGGACAATAAAAGACAGAGAGGAGGTTCTCCCATTAATATATGAAGCTTAAGGGGCAAGGTGCCTCACCTTTGCCCACAGTTAGTGAACCTATGCAGTGTTTTTCTACAAAACAGGAAGAAACCAAAGATTGTGGTGATGGGATAGCTTCCCTTTCTAGGCAGCTCTAGTAAGGACCGCTAGACAAGAGCTGTTTTCAGCCATGGCACTGGCGGGTAGTTACGGTATTAAAGGGCCTGGGCTGGTTCATTAAAGAGCCTCTCCAGGACAGCGGAGTCCAAGGGTTGGGTCCTGTTTTTGACTTAATTTCATATGATCTTGGGACAGATACCAGTAGCATTTATTATGTTTCTAAAAACAAATTAATTAGAGTTTTTAAAGTCAACAGTGGAGGTAATCAGATGCAACTATTACTTCATTAAAGTGATCTTTTATCTTTAAAATATGATACTTTTCAAAGATGTCCATTAAGAACTTCTTTTGCACCTGGAAGTTACTAAATAAAAGTCTCAAAACATTCATGATTACAGACTTTAAGGAGAAAATAAAATGGTGCATCTCAATAGAATCACAATGATTTATATTCAAAATTACAAAATTTGACATTCAGAAGTATTTAATACCTGGAATACCGCTTCGGTAGAGCTTCCTGGTTTTAGGGAAATTTTCTTAATTCAAAAAGATTTATTTAAATCACTTCCTAAATGCAACAATTTGTAGAGAAAAATGAAGCTATAAATCTCTTTGGTCTACTCTTAATTTATTTTGCAAAATAATTTACTTGATAATACAATAACAATCAATAGAGTCTTTTAAAATGAGAATATCTGTTCCACTGGCAAATAGCAATTTTATTGGGTTTTAAATAGTACCTTTCTTTTAAGGGCATTGGGAAGTCAACATTGGCCCGTCACATAGCACAAGAATGGAAATGTATTCACATAGAAGGTAAATTTTACTTTTTTTATCCAATATTTTGGTGTAACAATTTTCAAATATGCATAAAAAGTAGAGAATTATACAATGGCTCAGTTGGTTGGAGCACTATCCCATACACCAAAAGGTTGTGGGTTCGATTTCCAGTCAGGGCATGTACCCAGGTGGTGGGCTGGATCCCCAGTTGGGGTACGTATGGGAGGCAACTGATTAGTGTTTCTCACATTGATGTCTGTCTGTATGTCTGTCTGTCTCTCTCTGTCCCTCTCAAATCAATAAACATATCTTCAGGTACAGATTTTTAAAAAAGAACTACACAATGAATGCTCATATAAATCATCTACTCATCGTCTATCATCTGTGATTAACATTTTGGTATATTTGCTTTATCATACATCACTATCAACCCAGCGAATTATCCTGATGATAGCATCAAACATGTTTTGCCCTTCAGTTAGTCCTAGTTTTGTTCATGGAATTTAGAGGAGTTTATGAAAGGATTTCAGTTTCACTCTATTGCTTCCAAATCTCTAATTTCATAATTTAGAACTTTTGAGGTGTGTCTCTGGGTTGTCTCCCTATGAAAAATGAAAGGAGAAGGAACTCTTACAGTTGCTCTTGGGAGTATTTTCCAGGACTTAACTATCTTCAGTAATAAATTTACTTTTTATTATTTATAAATTGAATTGCATTCTTTGCAATGTATAAGACAGGGATTGATATATTTATATATAAATATCCTCTCAATTAATAAGACTACTTATGCCCTTATAGAAAAAAAGTTCACAAAAGTAGAAACAAATAAAGGCAAATATAAGAAAAAAGAGTTTAACATCATTGTTATTCAAAGAAATGCTAATTAAAATAACACTGATTGATATTTGCCTATCAAGGTGGAGGTAATTTTTTTCTTCTCAGAAAGCTTTTTAATTTTTTTATTATATTTTATTGATTATTCTATTACAGTTGTTCCAATTTTTCCCCCTTTGCTCCCCTCCACCCAGCACCCCCGACTTCCTCAGACAGTTCCCACACCATTGTTCAAGGGTGTAAGCTCTTTGGTACTCTGTTTCCTACACTGTACTTTACATCCCCTTGCTGTACTGTAACTACCTATTTGTACTTACTCCCCTCACCTCTTCACCCATTCCTTAATAACCCTTCCCATCTGGCAGTCATCAAAACACTCTCTGTATCCATGATTCTTGTTTGCTTAGTTTGTTTTCTAGAGTCAATTATTGATAGATTTGTATTTTCTGCCATTTTATTGTTCTCAGTTTTCATGTTCTTTTTCTTAAATAAGTCACTTTAACATTTCATATAATAATGGTTTGGTGATGATTAACTCCTCTAGCTTTTTCTTGTCTGGGAAGCTCTTTATCTGCCCTTCGATTCTAAATGATAGCTTTACTGGGTAGAACAATCTTGGTTGTAGGTCCCTGGTTTTCATGTCTTTGAATATTTCTTGCCAGTCCCTTCCAGCCTGCAAATTTTCTTTTGACAAATCAGCTGACAGTCTTATGGGAACTCCTTGGTAGGTAACTGCTTTTCTCTTACTCCTTTTAAGAGTCTCTCTTTATCTTTAACCATTGGCACTTTAATTATAATGTGTCTTGGAGTGGGCCTTGTTGCATCCATCTTGTTTGAGACTCTGTACTTCCTGGATTGCATGTCTATTTTCATGAAATTAAGAAAGTTTTATTTCATTATTTTTTCTAATATATTTCCAATTTCTCCTTTCTCTTCTCCTTGTGGCACCCCTATGATGCAAATGTTGGACATCTTGAAGTTGTCCCAGAGACTATCCTCATTTTTTGGTTTCTTTGTTCTTCTTCCTATTCTGACTGCTTGTTATTTGCTTCCTTATGTTACAAATCAGAGATTTGATTCTCGGCTTCATCCACTCTACTATTGTTTCCCTGTAAATTGTTCTTTGTTTCAATTAGTGTATTCTTTGTTTCTGACTGGATCTTTTTTTTAAAAAAATTTTTAATCTATTTTCAGAGAGGGGACGGAAGGGAGAGAGAGAGGGAGAGAATCATCAATGTATGGTTTCCTCTTGCGTGCCCTGTACTGTGGGAACCTGACCCGCAACCCAGGCATGTGCCCTAGACTGGGAATCAAGCGGCGACCCTTTGGTTCACAGGCCAGTACTCCATCCACTGAGCCACACCATCTAGGGCTGACTAGATCTTTTTTATGCTGCTGAGGTCCTCACTAATTTTCTTGAGCATGCTATAACCAGTGTTTCGAACTCTGCGTGTGATAGGTTGTCTATCTCCATTTTGTTTGGCTCTTTTTCTGGAGTTTTGATCTGTGTTTTCATTTGGGCCATCTTTCTTTGTCTCCTCATGTTGGTAGCCTCCCTGTGTTTGTTTCTATGTACTGCGTAGAGTTGCTATGACTCCCTGCCTTGGTGGCATGGCCTAATATAGTAGGTGTCCTGTAGGGTCCAGTGGCACAGCCTCCCCTATCACCCAAGCTGGGCATTTGAGGTGAACTCTTTATGAGGGCTGAGTACACCCTCCTCTTGTAGCTGAGCCTTGATTGCTTATGGCAGATCAATGGGAGGGGTTTACCCAGGCCAGTCAGCTGCAAGGATTGGCTGTGACCATGGACCACCAACATCCACCATCTGTGGAGGATCAGCTGTGCAGGGAGAGGGTTGTGGTGCTCCAGTGTCCTCTGTAGCTGTCTGCTGGGTGCGCAGCCTCTGGGGTTTCCTAGGTGGTGCAGGCCAAGGTCAGCCTCCAACTGTGTTTTGCCCAGGGCCACCCTGCATGAGCTATAAAGCAATTTGAGATGGCTGCCACCTCTGTTGGGCTGGGCATTGCAGGTGAAGCCAAGCTGTGAATTTAGGATGGCTGCTGCTAATACTGGGCCTGGCACCACTTAACAAGAGGTCGGGTGTTGTGAAGCATGATCCAAGACTACCCGTACATATGGTAAAGTCACTGTTAACAGCTTGGGTGGGCCCATAAATTGAGTGTGACAGAGTGTCAGGGGATCTCCAGGGCAGGGCAAATAGTAAGAGCCAGGTTGATGGAGTCTCAGATATGGCACCCACCTGCCGGCTCTGTGGCTCTGTAACATGAAGGTTCAGAAAAGGGCCAGTGGCCTCTGCCTGCCTTTTTCTTTGGGAAAAAAGCTATTCCCCAGGTCTTTCCTTGATGCCAGACACTTTAGTTCCTCCTTATATGCCTTGGTGCCTTTCAAGCTGCTACCCTGGTGCTGGAGCTCAGAGGGAGTAAGTCTGAGTAAATTCATGTGTGACTTCTTTAAGAGGAAATGCTTGGGACTCCAGAAGTTTTTTCCACTGACTCAATCCCTGCTGGGTTTTGCAGCCAGAAGTTATGGGGACTTACCTTTCTGAAACTGAAACCCTGGGCTGGGGGGACTGGTGTGGGGCTGGGACATGTCACTACTGAGATATTCCTCCCAAAATTTTACCCGCCTCACATGGATGTGGGACCATCCTATTCCACATCTCTGCTCCTCTTACCAGCGTGGATGGATGTGGTTTCTTTAATTCTGTAGTTGTCAGACTTCCACTCAACTCAATTTCTGTTGGTTCTGAATGATGGTTGTTCTATAGTTTAGTTGTAACTTTGATGAGGTTGTGCGAGGTAGCAGGCTGTGTTTACCTACAGCTCCATCTTGACTGGAAGTCCAGCAGTAAATTGTTTAGGTTTCTACAGTCATTGTTTGCAATAATGTTATGAAATGAGCAATCCATGGGCTGTTAGTGAAATTGCAAGTGGATACTTTTGGTGGGGACAATTCAAGAACTCAAGCACACAAAAAACTTTAAAATTTCCTCTTTCTTTGATCAAAAAATTATTTGTAGGAAGTATTAAAGAATACCAAGTGTCTGTAGACTATTAGCCGCTAGGGACATCATATAGCCCCTGGGTCCTTTCCTAGGTCATGCCCCTATCATTTCTACCCCAGGAAGTCTTCCACAAGTGATGGCATATTTCCTCTTATAAAGGAAACACATTGTTCAAATTTCAGCTTTAAGACCCTTTTTCTAATCAGTTTTTATCTATTTTATCATTTCTTGATGCATAATTTCTTTTTATACAACCAGTGTGCAATATTAATAGGATCTAGCCTTCACTGTATGGTTATAAACATCTGGACCAATAGCATAGTCCAGACACTTTTGGGCATGCTTCACAATTTCCAAATCACTGTCATATACACAGTGTCATTTCATCCTAATAGTCTCTTGCATATTATACAGGGCATGGAGAGCTCAAGACACAGAAGTGTTTAGGCAGGTAGCTTCCCCAGGATGGCAGAGGCATGCTGTCTGTGGAAGACGTTCTGCCACTCAGCATCTTGGTTAGGCTTAAATGACGTAATGTGTATGAACCTTCTTTGTAAACTCTAAAGTGATATACAAATGTTAATCTTTGTTACCAGTTACAAAGCACAGGAATGTGTTTCTTAGTTTGACAATTCTAATACCAGTTTGTGCTAATATTTTGAATTCATATTTCAGCTTTAACAATTTTGGAAGAACATATTGCCACTGAATCTGAAACAGGAGTTATGGTAAACAAATCTAAATTTCAAAATTGTGATTCTTTAAAAAAAGCTCTGTATCACAGGTGTTATTGTACAGTAATGCAAAATATCTGTGCTTTTCTTAGTTGCAGTCAATGCTGGTCAGTGGTCACAGTATTCCAGAAGAACTTGTCATAAAGCTAATATTGGAGAAGCTCAAGTCCCCAGAAGTCTCCCACCTTGGTATGTGTATTTTTGTACATCAGTGGCTATCAGAGCAGCCTGAAAAACTCGTGCTTCATCTGAGGCACATATAATTTCTGGAGTTGCTGTTTCTTTTGCCCCTAGTACAGGTCCCAGAGCCTGCATTCAATTGAGTAGCTCAAATAGTTTTATTTGCTTGTTTACTTGTTTTTTTCATATTCTACATTTATAAAAACATATTAAGTTTATATGATCCAGTCTTCTTTTAATATTTTCAGCAAAAGCATCAAAAATCTGTTGCAGTCCTCACAGTGCTGACAGCTTCTGCTGACTGCTCTCCCCTTCACCCTGAGTTTGATTAGTACAGTAAGTCCTGTCAATGGTGTAGGTTTCTCTGTATTAATCCACACTTAACAGGCAGGAATGGAAACTAAAATAGCCCCAGCTTACCCTATGGTCCAGATATTGGCAGGCTCCAGCCTGTTCGTCCAGTCTACCCTCTGATTCTAGACCTGAGAAGTCTCTCCGCCCTCAAACAGGTGCTGAACAGAGGCTTTGGAATTGTCCAGTCAGGAGGGGTGAGCTTGGCAAGGGTTGAATTCAGACTAGGGCTAAACAAACTGTCTCTTTAACCAAAGTACCATTATAGTGTGTCAGACCTGGATGTTAATGCCAACCATCACATCAGAGTCTTGAAAACAAGTTCAAAAAAGGTTTGTTAAGCAAGTGAGGGCTAGATCAACAACAGGAGCCACACCAAACTAGGGGAGTGCTGAGAAAGCGAAAAAGGAAGAGCACAAAGAGGAGGCAAGCAGAGAAAGGTCTGGCCTAGTTCCTGAGACAGGATCAATGCGTGCAGTGGCTGTATTTTTGCAGGGATGCCTTGGGCTCATTTAAAGAGCCTCAAATAGGAGGGTGACTGACTACCTTAGGATACCACTGTGATTTCCCGAGTGTTTCAAAGACAACAGCAAGAGCAAACAGGAAATTCAAGTTGGAAACTAAAGATTGCAGCCAAACAGTACAGAATCATGATACAACTCAGACATCCAAACCCAACATAACAGGCCCCCCCCTTCTGCCTTTTGAAGTTAAACTACTTAGTATTGCTTTAGTGTCTACCATGTTCCAGCAGAGAGTAAAGTATTTGAGAAAGCTTAGGAGAAATTGACACATTTAAGGAGGTTTTGGATTATCCTGGGAGTTGTTCATCTAATTCTTTTAAGTAAAAGATTGTGATCAGCATGTTCTTAAGTGAGGATTTTGAGGTTGGTTTATTATACACATTTATTCATCTACCAACAGATGCATGCTTAGTAGTTTTTTTATTATACTATGCTAGGCATAATATCAGATAGCAGTTTAAGCTTTTTGGTCTCAAGGCTCCTTTACACTTATAAGAATTATTGAGGCCCCAAAAGAGCTTTTGCTTACATGGGTTATATCTATCAGTAGTTATCATATTAGAAAATAAACTAAGAAATGTATACAGTATTTATTTAAAAATAATAAAACTTATATGTTAACATAATTAACATATTTTATAGAATAATCATATTCTTCAAGGCAAAAAATTAGTGACAAGAGTAGTATTGTTTTATATTTCTTGCAAATCTCTTTAATATGTGGCTTAAGAGAAGTCCTAGCTGTCTTGTCACATCCACTCCTGCTTAATGTGTTGCAATATATTGTTAAAGTACCTAAAGAAAATCTAGCTTCACACAGATGGGTAATTGGAAAAGGGAGGGCCTTTAGAATAACTGGATATTCTTGATCCGACACCAAAATTTGACAGGGGAAAGTCTATTAAAGGTTAGTTGCACTGTGGAATCTGAAACCATATCAGTGAACTTTTCAAACTGTATTCCATTAAAATCCATTGATCTATCTTGTACTTGGAACGGGTCTCTTACCCAGGCATGATTTTGTGGCACCAGGCATTGATTGTTTGGAAAATATTGTTCACTGAGTTATGCAGACCTTCTAAATGTTGACACATGTCATACAATATCAAAAAAAATCACATTTGTTAATATCACTACCAATCTCATCAGGACAAGTTTTAAGAATTGGGAAGTGGTTAAGCTTAGGGCAGTAGATACAAGTTTTTCAAAGTACTAATTTTCACTTAAAGTTTATAATTGACAACAAATGCTGTCAGTTGTTGTCCTTGAAGTGAGAGGCTCACTTCATTCACTTTTTATGAAGTGTCTGCTAAATATCTAAAGCTATAGAACCATAATTTGTTTTCACTTGTTCTTCAAAGAAAAATGGTTCTATTAAAAGAGCAGAAATATCTGTTGGAGGCTTTCATTTAGCACTGAAGGAGTTGAGATTTTGTTCTATTAATAAGAAAAAGGTTTTCAAGCAATACACTGACATAATTAAAGAAATGCGTTAAGGAACTTAATGTGGCGGTGATAAACTAGGTGGATTTCAGTGGGTTGACTGAGATTCCCGGGTAAGGGTGCAAGCCAGTGAATGTGCTAAGCCAAACCACTGATACTTTCTGAGACTGTATGAGGGGTACCAGGGTATTTTATCACTCCCTATAACTTACACAAACACTATACATAATTCTGTTATATTATGAAATGTATAACTTATATAAACATTAAACATAATTCTGTTATATTGTGAAATGTATAATTAATTTAAGAAGGAAAAATAATATGTCATGCAACCCCTATAAAACACCTTTACCATTCATCATATGAGTTAAAAGAGTTATTAACATGGACTTTATTTCCTTAGGCACCTCCTATGCCTAAAGCAAATTGATTTGGAATTTTAAAAGACGTCTCCACCTTGCATAATGATTTTATTTATTATCAGAAAAATGTTACTTATAGTAATAGTTCCTTAACTATTGATTTAAAATTTTTTGATATGCAATTTTAAGTTCTGCATTAGTGTTCATCAATTACCAGATGATATTTTATAAAGTAATAATAATAAATCCATGCTTTCACATATGAATAACATAAAACTTTAAACATATTTTACTCTATAGGTTATATTATCACTGAAATACCATCACTTTCACAGGATGCCATGACTACTTTGCAGCAAATTGACTTAATTAAAAATTTAGATTTGAAACCTGATGTTATAATCAATATTAAGGTAAGAATAGTTTTTTTAGTGTGGTTAGCCATTCTTTTTTATGGTAGTGAAATGAAAGGATTATTTACAAGAACTTTAAATATTTAGGGAACTACTAATTTATGCATCCATCATTGGGACTGAGACTTTCTTACACCTCTGTGCTTTTGCGCCCACAGCTCCATCCACAGCAGACACCTCCTCGCCTCTTCCCCAGGTATAATCCTAGCCGTCCTCTGGAAGTCAGTTCGGGCATCATCTCTTCAGAACTTTCTTCAGGGCCACCTCCTGTACACTGACACACTCATTAACTAGCGCATTCTCTCTCTCGTCCCCGCTCCCAGAGCACATTACTTACTACAGGAAAGGGAACTACTTCTCTGATGACCATTGATATCACTCTCTTCGCTCTGTCATATTATCTCATTATATTCACATTGAACTTTTCCCTTCCGAACTGTGCCTCACTTAAAGGCAGGAGACATGTCTTACTTGCATAAACATCAACTAGCACAGTGTTTGGCACCTAGCTGGCACCTAATAAGTTTGCCAGTTTAAATAAAATGAAAGAAGGAACAAGTGGTTTGGAAATACGAATGTTAAAGAGCACTATTAGATTAAGAATCAAGGTGGAATCCTTTTCCCAATTCTTCCCTTTTTCAGCTGATAGAATTTGGTAAGTCACTTTTAGGAGCCTCAATTTTCTCTTTACACGGATGATAAAAACTGCCTCATGGGGTTGTGAAAAGAATTCAGTGAGGCGAGGACTACTTGTTTATATAAAAATGAATGATAAGCTTTTATATTCATATCCTGCTTCCCTAAAAGGCTAGTCAGCATAATAAATTAGCTGGGTCTCAACCCAGGTGTGGGGACCCAGCTGTAACAGACAGGTGGCATTCAGTGCTGATCATGTTGCCTGGGCCACAGATCATGGTCAGAGTCCTATCAAAATTCTTGTGATATTGACACCATCACATCTGTGAACATTTGAAGTCTAAGCAATGGATACAAATTGTGTAGGAACTTTAAGACTTGGTGGAACAAGAGCACACAGGCTGCAGGGCCCCAAAGGCTTGCTAGATCTGGGGCATCAATTTGGTTGTAAGTTTGATGAGCCAAAGTAGAAGGGGAAATGTGATAAGTTATATAAAATTCGTATTACCCATAAAGAAGATAAGCTATTCCTCAGGAAACACAAAACATTAAAAATGAGAGAAACATTTTACATAGGTCTCAGTGTAAGAGATTGTTAATGAAGAGAATGAAATCCTGAACCCCATTTACATTATGTGTGATAGTGGGTGTCGATGGCAGTTTCTGCAGTGTAGCCAGAGGGTCATCAAGGGTCTAATGTGAGACTGAACTTGATACAACATACACTTCTCTGATGGTTTAGCCATGTTTGGGGATAAAATCTGGAATTGCTAGGGCAAACTTTTTTAGCCTAGGGTCCATGAATCCTTCAGTATCCATGAACCTACTAAAATTATGTGCAAAATTTTGTGTGTTATGTGCACCATTCTGAAACCAAAACCTATAGCTTTCATTATATTCTGAAGAGGGGTTGGACTACAAACACATGGTTAAGGGCCAGTGGTCAACTGCAGCAGTGGTACTTATAGTCCAGCTTAAGAACCAATCACATTAGCAGCACTCAAAAAGCTTGAGAAATGCAAATTCTTGCCGTATATCTGAAACTAATATAAAATAATATTGAATGTCAACTATAGTTGAAGAATTTTTTAAAAGAAACAAATGCAAATTCTCTGACCCCACCTTAGAACTATGAGTCAGAACGTCTGGGGGTGGCACCCAGCTATCTGTGTTGAAAAGTCCTTTAGGTGACCCTGATGACCACTGAAGTTTGAGGACCACTGCTCTGAGTCCTTGAGACTCACCCTCTTGTTAATCACTTTCTACAACTGAAACAGGAGACAACTCCAGGCGATAGTCTTAGTCAAGGACCCACAATGTGGATACTGTGTGTTGCTGAATAAGAGCACACACATTTCAAAAATTATCTGAATGGGCTGGGATCTTTTTTTTTATAAGAAATTTGGAAGCTTAAATAAAAGTCTTGCCTCAATAAATAGCCCTCTCATCTCCACATAGAGGTAGCCTGAAGAAATCAGAAAATGAGCAAGGAAGGTTCCAAAGTTTCTTATTTCTTTGTTTCTCAAAGTTATTGTACCTGGACTGTGTTGGCATCAGAATTACTGAGGATGCTGGTTATAATGCCTAAGCCTCACTCCAGACTTAATAAATCATAAGGGGGAACAGAAGCTTTTATTTATAATTCTCTGTGTACAGTTATACCCTAGGGTTTGAGAACCACAACCATAGAATATCATCCAGAGTTTTTTGCCCTGAAAATTACGAAGAGCAGAATTTATAGCCCCAAACCCTAGTTGTCATCATCAATGTGCCACAGGGCGTGGGTGATGGATCCGAAGGCCTGGCTCCAAGTCGGAGTCTCCTCTCATGACAATGTAATCAGAGACTAGAGTCCTCAGCTGCCAGCACAGCTCTTCTCTGATCAGCAGAACGGCTTAATCGTGATGTTGGATCACTTCTCCTATATGATTAGTTTGAGAATTGGGTCAGAGATTACACATGTGAAAGGACTTTGAAAGAAGAAAATTCCTCACAGACTATGGTTTTGGCTTTGGTTTTTATTTATTTATTTTTTACTATCCAGATTCAGTTTTCTCATTTACAAAATTAAAAGCGTAGACTAGAGTAGGTGACTGCTCAGGTCTCATTCATGATTGACATTTTATAAAATACTTTACCTATAAAACTGTAAATATTGTAAATACACAGTATTTTTTGTTGAAAATATGTGGATATTCCCCCATTTTCCTCCATTCTCATCCTTTTATTTTTTTAAATTACAGTT
Organism: Artibeus jamaicensis; assembly: GCF_021234435.1. NCBI lineage: Eukaryota > Metazoa > Chordata > Mammalia > Chiroptera > Phyllostomidae > Artibeus > Artibeus jamaicensis. The sequence continues at coordinate 21,971,098 of NW_026521812.1, forward strand.
GACATTCAATATTATTTTATATTAGTTTCAGGTGTACAGCATAATGGTTAGACATATATTTTATGAAGTGATCTCTCCAGTAAGTATAGTACCTACCTGGCACCATAAATAGTTATTACAATATTACTGACTATTTTCTCTACACCATACTTTACATCCCTGTGACTATTTTATAACTGCCAATTTGTGCTTCTTAATTCCTTTGCCTTTTTTACCCAGCCCCTCTTGAATCCTGACAGCCATCAGTTTGTTCTCTGTATTTATGAATCTGTTTCTGTTTTTGCTTTTTTGTTGTGTTCTTTAGATTCCACACATAAGTGAAATAGTACAGTATTTGTCTTACTCTGTGACTTATTTCACTTAGTATAATAACCTCTAGGTTCATCCATGTTGTCACAAATGGTAAGTTTTCACTCTTTATCATTGTCAAGTAATATTCTATTTCGTGTCTGTACCACTTCTTATCCTTCTGAAACTAATCTGACAGAATCCTCCTGTGTACCTTTGCAGGCTAAACTGATTTTCTAATGTACTTCTCTCTTTTTGCCATTCTTCTCTCTTCTTTCATGTTAAAATGTCTGATATTTTCTCATACATATTAATTTTGGATAAAGAAAAGTGTTGCCATAGCCATAAAAGTTGTGTCTTGTGACTCTCTTGGCATGTAATGCAACCTGATTCAAAATAACACTTAAAAAATATTACATTTGCTCAGGGTTTTAAGGGATTTTTTGGTTTATGTATTGTGTAATATATAAATAGGAAGTAAAAGCATATTTAACATGTTTTAAATGATTACTAATGTTCCTTAGTGCTCTGACTATGATTTATGTCGAAGAGTTTCTGGGCAAAGGCAGCACAGTAGCACAGGGTACGTATACACACGAGATCAGTGGGATCTAGAATTCATTGAGAATCAAAGGAAAAAAAAGAAAGAAGCCCAAAAAGAAGGAAAAAGTGAAGACGAAGGGGAAGAGGAAGAAGAGCAAGAAGAAGAAGAGGTAATATCCTAATAGCACATACTGTACTTTTAAAATTTTTTGACAATTACATTAGATAATAGAAAATAACAGGGGCAGGGGTGACTGGGAAGGGAGAAATAGACAAAAAAAACTGTACTTGAAAAATAACTAAATAAAATTTAAAAAAAGAAAATAACAGATAATACAAATATATTTTAAAAATTGTTTTAATTTAATCTGGAGGAAATAGCAAAAATATTTCACATTTTTAAGAGCTATTAAATCACAATCCGAAGGTCATAAGTTTAACCTTGTCAGTATGGAAGTTCCTCTGCGTGCTGTCAGCTAATCTGCTTTATTTCATAGCAACAGAAAGTTATCGGTTACATACTGTGTATCAAGCATTATGCAAGTTACAGTGAGGAGTTGGAGCAATAAAAGACAAAGTGTAATATGAAGAGCAAGGTAGCCCAGGCATAATGCAATGTATGAGATTAATATAACCCTGATTCCAAACTCAGACAAAGAGAGCACCTAAAAAGAAATCTATAGCCCAATTTCACATATAGATGTTACAACAATCCTAAGTCAGTACTAGTAAGCATAAAGCAATAGGGGATCAAAGGAATCTTCTACCACAAGTTAGTGAGGAAAATTTAATATTAAGAAATCTGTTAACAGATGACGGGCTGGATTTGGCCCCCTAGGCTGGGGCAGGGTATAGTTGGCTAGTTCCTGCTGTATGAAATATACATGTGATTTCTATTATAAATTTATAATTTTGTATAATTTTATACTTTCTATAGTTTATAATTATAATATTACAAGTAAATACTATTTCTGTTAGGGTCTAGACCCTATTAATTTATAGATGGACACATTGCAAATAAATTGCTTAGTAGAAAAGATAACCTCCAGAGGTCACAGTTCTATTGCCCTATAGGATATTAAGCTGCTTTGCATCTAAAATTGCTGTCTCATTTCAGTGATTATATATATACTTCAGCTTTGTCATACTGCTGATTCCCTCACTAATGGGTTCAATGAGTCTTTGACATTTGTTCTTTCATTTAAGACTAGATCTTAAAAGTTCTCATTACAAGACAAAAAAATATCATAACCATGTGTGGTGATGAATGTTAGCTAGGTTTAGCATGGTGATCATATTGCAGTATATATAAATATTGATTTATATACACTGCAAAATGATCACCATGCTAAACCTAGCTGAGTCACTATGTTGTGTGTTTGAAACTATATAACATTATGTCAACTATATATGAACAAAAACTTATTCATATAAGAAAGCCTATTGAAAAACAAAATAATCCTCCCTATGCAAATAAGGCTTTGTATAATAGCATCTATTCATAGCAAATAGGAATTTAAAGTATGCTATTTTAGTGTGAATAGAACACACCATCTTAAATAAAAAATGGTGAGATACAGAGGTCACAACTCAGTTATAAGGGCCATAGTTAGGTCAGTTTGTGATTTGGGTCAGGGATATAATGCGAAAGAGTGACGAATGGGGTAGGCTAGGCCTATACTGTCTGATACGGTAGCCACCAGCTCCAGGTGCCTATTTAAATTTAAATTAGTTAAAATTGTATAAAAGTAGAAATTTAGTTCCTCGGTAGCATTAGCTACACTTGAAGTGCTCGGTGACCAAACATGGCTGTCTTCCAAATTGTACAGCACAGCCACAGAGCAGCTCCATTACTGCAGAAAGTTCCTCGACACAGCTAGAGAGTACATGCCCTTCTTCAGAGGATATCTCCCTCTCAGCTCCAGCCCAGCCAACTCATGTCATGAGGGAAAAGTGGCCTATTTTTACCAGATAGTCTGGTTTCTCCAAAATCAGCATCATAAAATAAAGTAGTTGGCAAGTAATCTGAAAATTGTGAAACACCCTGTAGTCTGTGAAAAGTTTGATATTAAGAAAGCTGTTAACAGATGATGGGCTAGATTAAATCATGGAAAGATATGAAGGGAAAAGAGAAGAGGAAGGGGAAAGAAAATAGAGAAGATAGGAAAATAATTAGAAATAATTAAATTATGACCAACTGTATGCCAAAAAACTAGACAACCTGCATGAAATGGATAAATTCCTAGAAACATACAATCTTCTAAAACTAAATCAAGAAGAATAAGAGAATCTGAATAAAAATGGGCAAAGGACTTGAACAGACACTTCTCCAAGGAGGACATACAGAGGATCCAGAGACACATGAAAAGATGCTCAATATCGCTAGCCATCAGAGATGCAAATTAAAACCACAATGAGCTACCACTTTACACCAGTCAGGATGGCTATCATAAATAAAGCAACAAACAACAAATGTTGGAGAGGCTGTGGGGAATAGGGAACCCTAGTTCACTGTTGATGGGATTGCAGACTGGTACAACCATTATGGAAAACAGTATGGAATTTTCTCAGAAAAATAAAAATCGACCTGCCTTTTGACACAGCAATTCCACTTCTAGAAATATATCCTAAGAATCCTAAAACATCAGTTTCAAAGGACCTATGCACCACAATGTTCATAGCAGCACAATTTACAATAGCCAAGAGTTGGAAGCAACCCAGGTGCCCATCATTAAATGAATGGATCAAAAAATTGTGGTACATATACACAATGGAATTCTATGCAGCAGAGAGAAAGAAGGAGCTACTACCCTTTGCAACAACATGGATGGAACTGGAAAGCATTATGCTGAGTGAAATAGGCCAGGTGTTGAAAGACAAATACCATATGATCTCACCTTTAACAGGAAGCTAAACAACAAAACGAACAAGCAAGCAGAATAAAAAGAAAGACACTGAAATAGAGAACAAGGGGACAGTGATGGGGGGAAGGGAGGGAATTTAAGGGGAAAAAAGGAGAGGGATTTGGAGGAACAAGTATGAAGGACACAAGAACAAGAACTAAGGGGGTGGAAATGGGAGGGAGGTGGGAAGCACGGGGCGGGGTGGGCTTGGATGGGAGAAATAGAAAACTGTACTTGAAAAGTAACTAAATAAAAAATTTTTAAAAAAGAGAGAATCTGAATAGACAAAATACACTTAGTGAAATTGAAGCAATAAACAAAACTCCCCGCAAATGAAAGCCCTGGAGTCGATAACTTCACAGGTAAATTTTACCAAACATTCTGGGAAGAACTAACACATCTCCTTTTCAAACTATTTTTAAAAGTTCAAAAGCTTGGAAAGGCTCCCAAGCTCATTTTACAAGGCCAGCGTCATCCTAATACCAAAGCCAAAAAAGGAAATTTCAAAAAAATAAAATTATAAGCCAATATCCTTAATGAACATAGATGCTAAAATCCTCAACAAAATATCAGCAAACTGAATAGAGCAATGTATGAAAAAAGATTATACACCATGATCAAGTTGGATTTGTTTCAGGAAATGCAAGGTTGGTACAATGTTTTCAAATCAATAAATGCAATACACCACATAAACAAAATGAAGGATAAAAACCACATGATCATATCAATAGGTGCAAAATTTACAATAGCAGCACAATTTACAATAGCCAAGATAAAATCCAACACCCATATATGATAAAAACTCTCAGCAAAGTGGGGATAGAGGAAATATACCTAAACATAATAAAGGCCATATATGACAAACCCACTGTCAGCACCATACTCAACAGGCAGAAACTACAAGCATTCCCCTTGAGATTGGAAACAAGACAGGGTTGTCTGCTTTCACCTCTTTAGTATGGGGAGTTCTAACCACATTAATCAGACAAGAACAAGAAATAAAAGGCACCCCAATTGGAAAGAAAGAAGTAAAACTGTCTTCATTTACAGATGACATGATACTGTACATAGAGAACCCCAAAGATTCCACCAAGAAACTACTAGAACTAATATGTGAGTTCAGCAAAGTAGCAAAATGCAAAGTTAATATCCAGAAATCAGTTGCATTCTTATATGCCAATAATGAATTAACAGAAAGGGAAATTAAGAAAACAATCCCATTCACAATTGCTTCAAAAAGAATAAGATACCTAGGAATAAGCCTAACCAAGATGTAAAAGACCTGTACTCAGAAAATTATAAGACACTGAAGAAAGAAATTGAAGGAGATACAAATAAGTAGAAGCACATACCATGTTCATGGATAGGAAGAATTTACATCATTAAAATGTACATACTACCCAAAGCAGTCTATAGATTCAACACAATTCCTGCCAAGATTCCAATGATGTACTTCACAGGACTAGAACAAATATTTCAAAAATTTGTATGAAACCACAAAAGGCCATACATAGCAACAGTGATCCTGAGAAAGAAAAATGAAATTGGAGGAATCATGCTACCTACTATGAAACTGTACTTTTATGCCAGTACAGCATGGTACTGGCATTAAAAACAGATACGTATATCAATGGAACAGAATAGAGAGCCCAGAAACAAATCTACCCTTTATAGTCAATTAATATTCAACAGAGGCAAGCACATACAATGAGCTAACAATAGTTTATTCAATAACTGGCGTTGGGAAAATTGGACAGATATGTACAGAACAATGAAACTAGACCACCTTCTAATACCACACACAAGAATAAATTCAAAATGGATTAAAGACTTAAATGTTAATACACAATGGAATTCTATGCTGCAAAGAGAAAGAAGGAGCTACTACTTTTTGCAACAACATGGGTGGAACTGGAAAGCATTATGCTGAGTGAAATAGGCCAGATGCTGAAAGACAAATACCATATGATCTCACCTTTAACAGGAAGCTAAACAACAAAACAAACAAGCAAGCAGAAAAAAAAAACAACAAAGACACTGAAATAGAGAACAAGGGGATAGTGACCAGAGGGGGAGAAGGAAGGGAAGTTAAGGGGAAAAAGGGGGAGGGATTTGGAGGAACAAATAGGAAGGACACAGGGACGAGAACTAAGGGGGGTGGAAATGGGAGGGAGGTGGGGAGCAAGGGGCGGGGGAGGCTGGGATGGGAAAAATAGACAAAAAACTGTACTTGAAAAATAACTAAATAAAATTAATTAAAAAAAAAAAGACTTAGATTATAGACTTCCGCCAAGATGGAGGTATAGGTGGATGTGCCGTGCCTTCTCACACAACCAAGTTTAGGGACAACTAAATATTAGCATCAGAAAACACAACCAGAACACGGAAAATTGAACTTTTCGGAAGTCCATTAACAACAAATTCTTCAGCCCTACCGGTAAGGGGCGAAACTGGCGTCTCATGAGGGGTTGCACAGGAGGACTGAGTCAGACCCGGGCGCGGCATCCAGACGCGTGAATCCAGACGCACGGGTTCCAAACGCAGGATTGGACCTAGTGAGCGACCGAGCAACCCACCGGGTGAGCGACTGCAGAGGAGACAGTGGGGAGGCGGTGCTGCATGTTGACTGCGGTTGCCTATTTGCGGGCGAGCGGACAGGCGAGGGAGTGGGCGGTTGGACCAGGGCCCAGCGTCCCCGCGGCAAGCGGCGGTAGAGGGCGCCGCCATTTCCCCGCTCTGACCACGCCCCCACATACAGCATCACAACCCAGCGACCTGGGAGTCCAAGGCACCGCTTCTCACATTTAAAGGGCCAGAACAGACCAAAAATGTCGCAGGAAGACCTTAAAGCCCCAGAGATAAATCTAAGCGACAAAGAAATAGCAAAACTCTCAGACGCACAGTTTAAAACACTGGTCATCAGGATCCTCACAGATCTGGTTGATTATAGCCACAAATTAGAGAAACATATGAAGGCTAAACTAATGGAAATGAATGGAATTCCACAGGAAACCCATAGCGTTGAAAAGGAAACTGGGACTCAAATCAATGGAGTGGACCAGAAGAAAGCAAATAATGGCCAAACAGAAAAGAGTCAAGGAGCAAGAATTCAAAGAAATGAGGAGAGACTTAGGAACCTCCAGGACATCTTTAAACGCTCCAATATCCGAATTATAGGGGTACCAGAAGGGGGAAAGACACAACCACCAGTGGAAAACTTATTTGAACAAATAATAAAAGAAAATTTCCCCAATCTGGCAAAGGAAATAGACTTCCAAGAAATCCAAGAAGCTCAGAGAGTACCAAAAAAGTTGGACTCAAGAAGAAACACACCAAGGCATATCATAATTACATTAGCCAAAATTAAAATGAAGGAGAGAATCCTAGAAGCAGCAAGAGCTAAGGGGACAATTACCTACAAAGGAGTCCCCATCAGACTGTCAGCAGATTTCTCAAAAGAGACCTTGCAGGCAAGAAGGGGCTGGAAAGAAATATTCCAAGTCATGAAATCTAAAGACCTACAACCAAGATTGCTCTATCCAGCAAAACTTTCATTTAGAATGGAAGGACAGATAAGGTGCTTCTCAGATAAGATCAAATTCAAGGAGTTCATCATCACCAAGCCCTTATTATATGAAATGTTAAAGGGACTTATCTAAGAAAAAGAAGTTAAAGAAACATGAACAGCGAAAGAACAACAAGCTCACAGTTATTAACAACCACACCTAAAACGAAAGCAAACTAAAAGAATAGCTAGATCAGGAGTGGAAATGTAGAAATGAAGATCTCAAGGAGGGTTAGCAACAGGGGAGTGGGAGGAGGAGATGGGGGGAGAAGGTACAGAAAATAAGTAGCATAGACAGTAGATAGAAAATAGATGGGGGGGCAAGAATAGCATGGGAAATATAGAACCTAAAGGACTTGAGACACATGGACATAAACTAAAGGGGGGTAATGGTGGGGATGGGGGGCAGGGTGGAGGGGAATGAAGGGGGGAATAGAACAACTGTAACAGCATAATCAATTTAAAAAAATAAATTAAAAAAATTTTTAAAAAAAGACTTAAATGTTAGACCTAAAACCACAAAAATCCTAGAAGAAAACATAGGCAGCAAAATCCTGGGCATTGCTCATAGCAATATTTTATCACATATATCTCCCCAGGCAAGGGAAACAAGAGAAAAACAAATGAAACTATATCAAGCTAGAAAGTTTTTGCAAAGCAAAGGAAATCATCAACAAAATAAAAAGACCCTCAGAATGGGGGAGAACATATTCACCAAGACATCTGATAAGGGTTAATAACCAAAATTTATAAAGAATTTACAAAACACCAAAAAAATCCAATTAAAAAATAAGCAAAGGACACTTCTCCAAAGAGGACATACAGATGGCCAATAGACATAAGAAAAGATGCTCAATGTCACTAATCATCAGAGACATGCAAACTAAAACCACAATGAGGTATCATCTCACACCTGTCAGAATGGCCGTCATCAATAAATCAACAAACAGCAAATGCTGGCAAGGATGTGGAGAAAGGGGAACATTTTTGCACTGTTGGTGGGAAATAATATTGCTATAGCCACTGTGGAAAGCAGCATGGAGATACCTCAAAAAGTTAAAAATGGATCTACCTTTTGACTTACTGATCCCACTTCTGGGAATATATTGGAAGGAACCCAAAACACTAATTTGAAAGAATATAATAAGCATGCCTATGTTCATTGCAGGGTTATTTACAATCACCAAGATGTGGAAACAGCCAAAGTGGCCTTAGTAAATGAGTGGATAAAGCAACTATGGGACATTTACACAATGGAATACTACTCAGCCATAAAAAAGAAGAAAGTTTTACCCTTTGCAAGAGCATGGGTTGAACTGGAGAACATTATGCTAAGTGAAATAAGCCAGTCAGGGAAAGACAAATACCGTATGATCTCACTCATATGTGAAATCTAATGAACAAACTGAACTAACAAGCAAAATAGAGACAGACTCACAGATAGAGAACAGGGTGACTGCTAAGGGGAGGGGAAGGCAGGAGGTAGAGGGATTGAGCAAAAAGGATAAAGGACACATGGACATGGACAACAATGTAGTGATTGCCAGGGTTGAGGGTTGGGGATAGAAGGGGAGTAAATGATAATGGAATAATATACAATAATAAATAGGAAAAGAAGATAGGAAGATAGAGATAATTAAATGCTGCAGAAGATAATTAAATTATGCCTTTAGGCTGGATTCAGCCCCCAGGGCTCAGTTTGTTGTGATCTCTGCCAAGTGACACAGCCATGTTCAGAGGCAGACTTGCCACCCACTTGGGTCGATGGTGTGAATGTGTTCACCTTTATATACATGCAAGTGTGAACAATGTCCCTGAATTTCTGTTACTGTTCTCCTGACTTCCACCTTCCTTGACCCTCTCCATCCTATTCCATTCTTTCCAGAAGCCAGAGCCATTTTTTAAAGCTACGAACCTCAGTGACTTTCTTTTACCTTAGATGAAAATGCAAACACCTCACGGCTTACAAGGCCAACGACCCAGCCTCTCTGATCTCATCCCCGCTGTTTCTCCCAGCCTACTCACTTATTCCAGCTGCATTAGCCTCCCACCTGGTCTTCAGCAGTTTGTTTACTTGCTTATCCGTCTGCCCCACTGAATGTAAGCTTTATGCAACAGGGAGAGAGATTTATATCCCCCATGCCTGTAACCATCCTCCGTATACAGGAGGTATAATAAGAAGCTATGTAATGACTGAATGCACCAGAATCCTCTGCTGCAGAGAAAAAAAGACATCTTTTGGAAAAGGTAGTGTGTATTAAGCTACTTTGAAATGTATAATTTTTGGTTCAGTAATTTTACTATTAGGAACTATTCTAAGGGAAAATATTAGCAATATAAAGATTTATCTACAGAGCTATTTGGTGAAATGTTTTTTATAATTGTGGAAAATGTAAAACCTTGCTGTCCAACTTTAGAATACTTAAATAATCATATACTTAAGGTTATTATATTATTGGACCAACACAATAGTAATTAAAGCATTTCAGATAAGTTATAAATTAGCTTATATAATAGATAATATAATTCAAATAGTATAAAACATAGATTCGTTTGCACTGATTAAACACTAGATTTAATAATTAGATAATAAATATGATGATGATGATAATAATAATAGAATAATAAATGTGATATTGAACACTTTTCAGGTCTTGGACTAACTTTTACATGCACTATTCCCTCTGCCTGGAAACCTTCATTCTCCAGAAAGCTGTGCGCCTCTCTCCCTCATTTTCTTCTGGGTTCTACTCAAAGTTACTTGTCAGAGAGAGGACCCTTCCATGACTGCCTGATCAACATAACACCTTCTCCCTTTACTCTTCATCCCCTGTGTCCTGTATTATCTTTCTTGTACCGAACCACTACCTAATCTGTTGTATATTCATTTGTCTACTTATGCTCTTTATCCCCCAACTGGAATGTGTGGTCTAGGATCCTCAGTGTCTTAGTTGGTTTTATTCACTGTAGTATCTCAAGCTTCTAAAAGAGCCTGCACAGAGTGAACAACTGATCAATCTTTACTGAATGAGTGAATGAACAAACTAAAACCTCAGGTATTCAGAGAAAATATAGTTGCTTCTTTTTTGTCTCTAAAAATCTGATGTTCTTTCCCTTCTCTTCCCAACTCATTGAGAAACATAAAGAAATTAAGAATCAAAGTCAATTTCAAGTTTTATTCATCTGTAAAGGCCCTTTAGGGTGTTTAATCTCTCTTAAATAAACACCTTCAGTCTCTGATTTTCCCTTCTGCTTGCTTCTCCCTCCAAAATGGCATCTAGGTGTAAAGAGGAAAGGATGTGGGTTGTAATTAAGTAATCATGACCATGAAGTTATTTAAAATCTTTTCTTTTTCCTTTTAGGCATTTATTGCCGAAATGAAGATGGTAGCTGAAATTCTTCAACATTTAGTTCAGAGGCCTGAGGATTATTTGGGAAATGTTGAGAGCCTCGTTAAACTTTATAAGGAGACAGTTCTTCCTGCTTTAGAAGTAAGAACAAGATATATTACTGAAAATGGGAATATTAACATTTGTGTTCTATCTCCAGTTAAACAGCCTTTACACTTACTCACATCCGTATATCATTGGCCTGATGCTCTTCCTCTCGAATTTGGCAGAATGCCGTAAGAATAAAGTTTCCATCCCGAAGGCTGTTTCAAAGAACAATATTATTTTACTTTTACAAAGCATTGGTGTTGTTGAAAAGTGCTAAATGAACTGCAGTTTTAAAAAGTCACCAGGGGAATTTGTTTATGGTTGGAGATTGGAAAACCCATGTAAGAGACTATTTAGTAAAATCATTTTCGATCTGTAATTTATAAGTTTACCAAAACAATTATACACTTAAGGTGCATCTTTTATTTTAAAAGGAATTGTTAGTTTATTTAAATTGCAATCTAAAGGAGAGTTATCCCCAGATTGGTTTCTGTGGCGATGCCATTCAAAGTTGATTATATGTAAACATGAAAAGGCCATTATATATTTTATAATAATAAATTTTAATTAAAATAATCAGTATTTTAAGAATATGATTACTAAAATTATAGTTATTTTACAAAATAACATATTTTATATGGCCAAAAATTTAAGACTGCCAAATTTGTGTTGGAAATTTATTCACCAAACATTTATTGAACTTGGGTATTTGTCCAGACATATAGCTAGGCAATAGGACAACAAGGTCCCCAAATCCTCTTTCTATTTGACAGAGAAACTAAAATTATTTGTTCTTTTTTGTTTTATGATGTTTATATATTTTTAAGGCAAATAAGTAAATCACTTTAATTCTCATAATCTACCCCCCAAAATGAGAACCAATTTTTTTCCTTTTTATTGAATTTATTGGGGTGACACTGGTTAACAAAATCATACAGGATTCAGGTGCAGAATTCTACAACACATCCTCTGTATACCATATTGTGAGTTCACCACCCAAGCCAAGTCTCCCTCCATCACCATTTATCTCCCCATACCCTCTTTTACTTCCTCCATTGCCCTCCCCTTGGCAGTCACCACACTGTTGTCTATGTCCGTGAGAGAACCAAATTGTTTTCTTATGTATGGCTTTTATTCCCCCTTCCTCCTCTTCAATCCCTGGCCTTTAAACATAGATTCTTAACAGCAATTTACACATCTGTGTGTAACATTCTGTCTCCGTTCAACAAAAATATCCTGCACAGTCCTAAAGTGGCTGGCATTGGGCGTGAAATAAAGCATAATTAAAAGCAGATTCAGAAAATTAGAGAACTGTATTCACAGGGGGAAATACGCAGAGCTAGTCTCTTCAAGGTAAGTGCACGGTCTTCCATACTCACGTCGCCGATGCCCAGTGCGGTGCACAAAGTATGGTGAGTGGTAAATGGTTAGAAAATGTTCAGCTGAACAAGTGATGAGATCACAAGGAAAAAAAATGATGGCTTCAGTTGCATTACAGGTAAGACTTCTGGGAATAAATTTTTTAAAAACCTCATTCAGATTAAAAGATAAACTGGGAATATATCTACATCAATTATGAAAAAGTCATAGAAATGGTTCTTTTAACCTGTAAGTTCTCACCCTTCTGAGATAAACAGACCACAGATATGAGCAGACAGGTTACAAAAATGAAAGGCAAAAGAGTAACAAGCCTCTAGAAAAAATGTTCAGCTTCACTGATTATGAAGAAATGCTAATCAAGATAATGAAGTGTCATTTCCATGATCAAATTTTAAAAGATGAGCAAGGAATAAGACTTCCTTAATGCTAGGAAGAATATGATCAAGCACATGCCGCTGAAAGGAGTAGAAATCAGTGTGGTCATTTTGAATAGCTTGAGCAAATAACATGCAGTATATCATGTGTAAAGCACTTTAGCTTTCAAGATTTCTTCATAGAATATTAAAATTCTTAGCTTGTATTCAGTTTTCCCAGTGATTCTAGATTATAATGCTTCTTTCCTATTACTTGCAGGAAGTAATGGCTGAACACAATTCCTTGTATTTCATTGAGCTGGATGGAAACAGGCCACCAGAGGAGCTCTTCACGGTAAGTGCAATTTTCAGAAAATAAATTCCACAGTTTGGAAAATGAAAAAGTTGTTGACTGGATTGTACTTATTTTAACAACCATCAGAAATATATTTAAATCCTAACCATTTATTGTTTGAAAAATTCATTTTGACACTTAAAAACTTGATGTTATATTTATTCATTTGTTTATGTTTAAATCAAAACTGCACTTGAATCTAAAATCTCTGTATGATCAAAAGTGCTTCAAAGAAAAATAAAAGCAAATAGTGACCAATAAGCACATGATAAGATGCTTAACATGAGTCACTAGAGAAATGCAAAACAAAGCCATAATGAAATACCATATCACACCTACCAAGATACCTCAGATTAAAAAAACAAAAACAAAAACAGGAACTAACAAGTGTGGCAAGGATGTGGAAAAATTGGAAACCCCATACATTGCTGGTAGGGTTATAAAATGATATAGCAGAAAGGCAGAACATAGTCTGGTGGAAAATAATCTGAAATTATTTGAAAATTGAAACTCCAAGGATGAGCAGCTAGAAGGATGGATGTGACATTACCGAGAGGGGGAGACTGGGGGAGAAGTGTATTTGAGGTGGGTCGGTGGTGAGGGTGGATCATGAGTTTTATCTTGCACGTTTACATCTGAAGTAAGTAGGAGGCATCTGTGCGATGATAGAAAATAAATATTTGTCTCTGCCCCTGGTTCCTGGCATAGAGCTCCCCAAACCCTTGTGATTTCCTAAGTGATAAGAACACTAAGAGCATCTTTTGTTCTATTGAGGTGACTCTGACTAGGCTCCTGGAGGGTCCTGGATGGGGGCTGGGCACCAGAAAGCCCTGTTTATTAAAGGAACATAATGAAGGATACAAATGGACAGCCAGATGAAGAGATACATAGGGTGGGGTCTGAGAGGGCCCCAAACTCAGGAGCTTCTGTCCCTGTGCAGTTGGGGGTGTGTCAGTGTCCTGGTGTAGATGTGTTCTCCAACCTGGAAGCTCTCCAAACCCCATATTATTGGGATTTAACGGAGGTGTCCTTAAAAAGGCGTGATGAATGATTAACTCTGTTTCTAACCCCTCTCCCTTGCCCGGAGGATAAGGGCTGAAAATTCTAAGCTGCTCTTTTCTTTTTCTCACATCCCACATTCAATGCATCGAGCATACTCAGCAGGCTTCTTCTTTGGAATGTATCCAAAATTTGACCTTTTTCTGCAACCTAAGGCGCACTTTCCTCAGGGTAGAAACTCCAACAGGAGTGTTTGAAACTTGCCACGTCTGTTAAAGCCCCATTTGGCATTGGTACCCTGGTACTTCTGCCCACATTCCACTGGCTAAAACAAGTTACGTGGAGAAGCTCAACACCAGTGTGATAGGGAATGTACTTTACTCAACAGGAACTAGAAAACTAACAAGGAAAGGGGGGGGAGGGTGAATTCTGGGTAAATAATACAATCTACCACAGATTACCGTGTACTATCAGGACTTTGTCTATCTCACCATCTCTCAACTCAGACTCTGTTTCAAATTCTCCCACAGGGTGCCTTAAACTAAGTGGTTTTAAATGGCAGGAATTTATTCTTGCATGGTTCTACAGGCTAGAAGTCCAAAATCAATGTGTTGGTGGGGTCATGCTCACTCCAGTGCCTCCAGGGTAGGACCCATCCTTGCCTCTTCTTGCTTATAGTAGCCCCAGGCATCCCTTGGCTTGTGGCAGTCTAACTCCAATATCTGCCCCTGTCTTCTTATGACTGTCTTCCCTCTACCTGCAGAGGTCTTCTAGAGCTGGACCTTTAAAGACGTGAATATTTGGGGATGAGAGGGAAGACTGGTATTGGTTGGGTTGCTCCCTTCCAAAAGATATTTTGAGGTCTTAACCTCCAATACCTATGAATGTGACTTTATTTGTAAATAGGGCCTTTTCAGATGAATCAAGTTAGGATGAGGTCATACTGAATTATGGTGGGCCCTATTGCAATGTGACTGGTGTCCTTACAAGAGAAGAGACTCAGACACACAGGGAGAAGATGGCTATGTGACAACAAAGGCAGGGACTGGAGTGATGTGTCTATAAGCCAAGGAACACCAAAGATGGCCAGTAAACCACCAGAACTAGGAGGAAGCAAGGAAATATTCTACTCATGAGCTCATCACTTTTTCCAAATATCTGAGGTGTTCAAACACTGTTGAATTTAAAGATTTGTCCTTTAAATTTAGACAGTTATGAGTCGACTTAAGTTTCTGAACCTACGAAGAGCAGCTATTTTAACTAAACTTCAGAGTGCAGAGGAAGAAATGAATGAGGCAATGGACAATGTAAGTTATTTTAACTGTTTGAAAGTGAACATTTTTACTATGTGCTATTACCTGAATTTGTATTCTTTCAAGTTTCAAAAGAAGTTTTGAGATGCCTTTTATAAAAATTGATTCGATTTCTGTAATATCAAAATTGTAATATTAGCATAATACCCTTACAAACTGTAATATTAGCATAATATCCTTGCAAACATCAAACACAACAAAACCAAAGTTTTGAAACAGAAAAACAATAAAGGCAAAAAACCAATGACAGGAATAATGAGAAAAAAGAAATCGAGTTCACTTGATTATAAATTCTAAGTGCTAAAGGGACCACAAGTTTAATTGGAGATGTAATCTGTTCTGGAAAGATTAGTTTCACAGCTATGAATAGAAATATAAAAGCAAATACCAGAATTTATAAGTATACATTGTAATTCAAATAATCTTTGAAGAAAGACCTTGTTAAACTGTAACATCCAACTCATTTGAAAACTCATCTCAGGACCCCTCAGCACCAGTAGGCATGTGGCTCCAGGGACTTCAAGGTGAGAAAAAACATGGTCTCCTATGAAAACATTTTTCTCAAGTTGGGACAGAAAATACAGATGATAAAGAGAGAGGGGCTGCCTCCTCACTTGACTGAGTATGCTTCAGTCCATAGCTCATCGTCTTGTGTACTTAATGGCAAAGGTGGGTAGCCCCACCAACAAAGTTCTCAGTCTCATGCAAATCCTCTAAGCACTGACAGTTTCCTTTATTCTTAGCTACCTCCCCTAGCTTTCAGTTGGGGACATTCATGCAGCAGCTCTGCACTGTGCATGCCTCTGTGCTCTGTGATGTTTCAGTGGTCCAGGCAAGACCATAGCTCCCATCTCGCCTATTCTCCATAGTCAACTCGGAGCCAGCAGCTAATGTGAGATCCACATCTGGAGGTGGGAGGGAGCCAACCTGGACCCTGTCATCCTGGCAGTTGCCCACCATGCCATCTCTCTCCTGTCCCCTGCTAAGGTAGCACAAGGACAGGGAACCTTTCAGCAACCTGCAGTCTGTGGAGAAGTGGTTGTTAACTTCTCTGGAGAACATAAACAGAAAGAACTGCTGGGGGAAGCTTTACATTCTAATAAGAATGAAAGAGCTAAGTAAATGCAAAAGTAGACTATATATAATGTCTTACTATTTAAAAACTTAGGTAAATTGACTAAGAATTTGGTACATTTTCAAACCTTTTCACTAAGAATTTTCCAGTATGTGTTTTCTGAAACAGGTAATAGAAAACACTCTGTCTACCTTATGCTCATTCTACCTTATAATAGAAAATACTCAGTAAAACTTAAACAAGGTCTTATAACAGAAATGGAAATGATATTTCTATTAACTTTTGGACAAGTGCAGAATGGTTGCCATTAAGAAAAAAGCCAAAATTTACTCTCTAAATTATTTCTTAAATAGTTAAAGCACTATCAAATAAAAAAATAAAACAATTTCAGCAAAACTTATACCTACATATTTATTTTTTAATTTAGTTATTGATTTTAGGGAGAGAGGAAGATGGGGAGAAAGAGAGAGGAATGAAACATTTATTGATTGATTCTTATATGTGACCTGACCAGGGATCGAACCTGTGGTCAACCAAGCCACCAGCCAGGGCACCTACATATTAAATACGGTTTTGTTTTTAATAGGATGAGCTGTTTCGTACTCTTGCATCTTATAAGTTTATTGCACCAAGATATAGATGGAAGAGAAGCAGGTGGGGACGAACATGTCCTGTGGCTTTAAAAGAAGGTTACATTCTTCCAGGATTGTCAGACTTTTCCGTGAGGTAAGTAAGATTTTTCAGAACCTAATTTCAAAACTTCCCCATATCTCTTTTTGTTGTTTACGATTATCGCATATTTTAAGTTTTCTAGGTAAAATGTACTGTCTGTCATCGGAAGGAACATTAAAAACATTTTTGTTGAACCCACGTCCTTATCTTCTTCCACCTATGCCAGCACCACCATTTAAAGTTTTCATATTTGGACCTCAGTCTTCAGGGAAAACAACACTTAGCAACTTGCTTGCAGAACATTACAAAGGAAAGGTAACTTCTTAGCTAGCTAGCTGGCTAGCTAGCTTTATACCTATTTATACTTGATTATAATTTGTAGGATTTTAGAATTTATACTTAGTTTTCTTAACTTAACACCATCAATTGGGTAATTGTTCTCCGGGGCTTGGAGGGTGGAAGACATCCATCCCCCTAGCTGTCTATTGTAGCTTCCAGACCATTGCCCCTTCCTGCTTCCCAAAGACCCTTGACTATTATGTCATGCAGGTGATGCCACCCATAACCTCCCTTGGTTACACTGGTGTGTTTTCTGAGTTTTACCCCTTCTGGCTCACTGGGAGTGAGTATGTTGTAGAGAGAGTTTTTGGTAGTTTCAGTAGCTATAAAGGTAACCCTCCCAGCTCCCTGGCTTGTCAGTTCCATGACCTCTCCCCTCATTGATCGATCTTGTTCTCCATCACCATATGTATCAGACAAAACAGTTTTAATTTTAAAATATAGAGTTCTTACAAATCAATATGCAGATGAAGCCCCAATAGAAAAAATATATGGCCAATAGGCAATTCACAAAATAATAGATACAAATAGCCACTAAACAAAGAGATGCCAAAATGCCAGAGATGTGTCATGTCAACTATTAGAGTTGAAAGATCACTTATTAACAAGGTGGGGAAAAGTATGTTCTCATATACTACCTGGGAGAATATAACCATTAGGGATGCCAATTGAAAATACATTTAAAAGCCTAAAATCTATGCATATCCTTTGAGCTGTCTATTCTATTATATAGATTTTTCCTAAAGAAACTATCAAATTATACACATAACTGTATTCGGTTATAGCCTAGTTTATAACATCAAAAATATGTATGCCTAAGTATATATTATTGGTATTTTAGTTAAATAAATTGTGATATATTCAGCTAATACAATACTGTTCATCCATTAAAAATTATAGTGTAGATGTTTGTTAGCACGGAATAAAATAATATAAGACTATTAAAGGAAAAGTAAAATGGAATCTAGAGATATAGAAATAATATTTAAACTTAAAAGGCATATAGAAATGTACTTGTAACAATTCAATATGAAGTTTATTACCTACCTGACAAAGGACTTATATTGAGAATACATGTAAAATTTTAATACAATTTCTACAATTAATAAAAGTTGATAAATGCTTAAAAACAGGAGGTGAGTGATCAAGAAGCAAAAAAAAGAAGCTCAAAATTACTAATGATTCAGGGCATATAAATTTAAACTACATTGAAGTACTTCTTCAGACCCATTAAAATCATTAAAATTTAAAAGGTTCACAAACCAAGTGTTGATAAGGTTGTAAAGTAGTTACTATTTATACATTGCTGATAGGAATACAAAATAGTTCAACCATTCTTGAAACAAGTCAGCGTTAGTTATAAAGTCAAATTTATACTTAACTTATGGCACAGTAATTCCACTCCTGGATATTTATCCAAGGGAAATGAAAACATGTGTTCACAGGAATATTTCAAAAATGTTCATTACTAGACTTCCAGTTAAGATGGCAGTGGTGCCAGACATGGCTTGCCTCTTCATACAGCTACATCAAAGATGAAGTTGAGAATCAGATCTATGATTTGTAACATAAGGAAGAAAATAACCACTCAACAACAAAAAGAAAAAAGAACCCCAAAATATTAGGATAGTGTCAGCAACCTCTGGAACAACTTCAAGATGTCCAACATTCACATATAGGGGTGCAAGAAGAAGAAGAGAAAAAACAAGAAATTGGACATCTATTTGAAAAAATAATGAAAGGAAACTTTCCTAGTTTGATGAAGGAAATAGACATGCAAGTCCAGGAAGTACAGAGAGTCCCACACAAAATGGATGCAAAGAGGCCCACTCCAAGACACATCATAATAAAAATGCCAAAGGTTACAGATGAAGAGAAAAATCTTAAAAGCAACAAGTGAAAAGCAGTTGGTTACCTCCAGGGGAGTTTCCATAAGACCGTCAGCTGATTTCTTAAATTAAACTTTGCAGGCTAGAAGGGATTGGCAAGAAATATTCAGTCATGAAAAGCAGGGACCTACAACCAAAATTGCTCTATTCAGCAAAGTTGTCATTTAGAATGGAAGGGTATATAAAGACATCCCAGACAAGAAAAAGCTAAAGTAGTTCATCATCACCAACCCACTATTAATATGAAATATTAGGGACTTATTTAAAAAAAGAAGATCAAAACTAGGAACAATAAAATGGCAAAAATGTATATCTATCAACAATCTAAAAAATATACTAAGCAAACAAGAAAAATAGAGACAGAATTATAGATATGGAAAGCATTTTTGATGGTTGCCAGGTGGGAGGGGTTGTGGGGAAATGGGTGAAGAGGTGAGGGGATTAAGAAGTACCAATAGGTAGTACAGAATAGCCATGGGGATGTAA
The DNA here is from genome assembly GCF_021234435.1 of Artibeus jamaicensis. Taxonomy (NCBI): domain Eukaryota; kingdom Metazoa; phylum Chordata; class Mammalia; order Chiroptera; family Phyllostomidae; genus Artibeus; species Artibeus jamaicensis. The sequence continues at coordinate 21,990,695 of NW_026521812.1, forward strand.
ATTACAGTATAGGAAATGTAGTAGCCAAAGAACTTACATGCATGACCCAGGGTCATGAACACTGGTGAGGGGATTGCCTGAGTGAGTGGGGGTTGCTGGGGGGAGGGTAGAAAATGGGGAAAAATCAGGAAGACTGTAACAGCATAATCAATAAAATATAATTTTTTAAAAGTTTACTTCTACCTTACTTATAATAATCAAAAAGTAGAAACAACCCAAATGTCCATCAAGAGATAAATAAAAACCTGGTATATTCATATAATGATAATACTCAGCAATAAAGTTAATAGATTATTGATAGATAATTACACTGACGAATCTCAAAAACATTATGATAAAGGGGAAAACCTTAGAAAAATGACAAGCTTCTGACTATAAAGAAGCTTGAGAACACTTGGAGGGGTGATGTAAATGTTCTATATATTGATTGTGGTTATTGTTATATGCATAGATTTGTAAAAAATCATCAAACTGTATACTTAAAATGGGTACCATTTGTGGTATATAAATTATACATAGAAATTAATTTTAAAAATATACATGTAACTTGAAAACATATTACATGATACACACATAGATATATAATCTTACATGAAAAATATGACCAAATTTCTATGAAAGCAAATACTCAAAAATCAGTAAATTCTGAAAATAACAAACCTCAAGTAGCATTAAGATTTTAAAGACAGGTAAAGATATAAATAGATGGAGATATAGATGTAGATGAACAATTAAATTTCGCATTAACTTGTGCTTATGTTGGTTTTCTCAAATATCCTTTGCAGGTAGTTGACTATGTCAAACACGTTCAACCACGTTTTGATAAAAGCCTTGAAACGTTAATTAAAAATACTATAGCTGAGGCCACTGAAGCAGCTATTAAGGCTGTGAAAGAACGACTTCGCACAGAAGTAGAAGCTAAAAGAAAAGGTAACTGGTCTTTTTAAAATATGTTTTTTTAAAGGCTAAGTTAACAATTAAGTCTGGTTACCTGTGGTTAAGAACTTGGTCTGTTCATCTTAATATCCTGGCCCCTTGCACATTTGTATCCTCTTAATAAGTGCTTGAAGAAGTGAGTATATATCAACCTGATTCATAAACAGAGGAAAGATTTCCAATCTAGATTTCCAAGGAAAAGAATCAAAAAGAGCCACCAAATGTAGATTGCTGTACTTTTGTGAGTTTGCTTGCTGGCCAGACACTGAGCAGATTTTTTACCTTTATCTACACGAATCACGACAATACCACTGCTCCAACCAGCTCATGGAGTTTAGTGGTGGTGCTGCTGCTGCTGTTTTAGATTTGTATGTCAGCTCTGATTGTAAATTGAGCCTTTCTATTTGAGGAATACTAATTTTAAATTCAAAAAGTCATAAAGGAAAACTGAAAGAAGACTTAAGATCAACTAACATAATTCGCTAACTTTACAGATGAGAAAACTGAGGCACATGAAGGCAAATGGCTTCTTGAAACTCGCCCAGCTGGTAGCATAGCATAGGTTTTTGGAAACTTAAACCTAGTTTCCAAAGTCCCAGCTCTTCTTTCTCTTGACCATTCTGCCTCTTCCTGTAACTCACTTCTTATGTATTTAAGGATAGACACAAGGGCTTGGGGGCGGGGGGCAGTATTTCTGTCTTTCTCCAGGAAAAATGGGAGTTCTCATTTCATGGATATTTTTGAAACTTATTGATTGGCTTCAGTAGAATTTATGTCTATAGTTGGTACTGTTGCAACCAGTGACATTAGAACATGTGGAAATAGCTTAATATCTGAGCATCTTCTCTTAGTGGGATACACACCATGCAACACTTGCTATATACAGTACTTGGGATATTTTTTAACTTTTGAAGATCTGGAAACAAAATTTGAGATTAGCTTCAGTATTTTAGACTGGATTCAAATACCGCTATTTGGATTTCTGGAAGCCGTGGCAGTGTGCTTGTAGTCTAATAGCACCATCATTGCCGCAGTTCCAAATATTGTTTTCCTAGTAAGGTTTTTCTCATCAAAAAGTAATATCACGTATTTATTGGGCATTTACTGTACATTGGGGCCATGCTAAATGCATTGCATGCTTAATCCTCATAACAGGCCTATGAGGTACGTGTTTTTATCTCCATTTATAGTACACGAAGAAACTAAGGCTCAGAGGTGTTAGGTACTTGCCCACAGTTGACAGCCAGCAAGTGATTGGGATTCAAATTGATGTCTGCACTCCTATCTTCTATGTCTCTCAAGTGGTCACAGAAAACTGGAAAGAACAGTTATACTCCAGAGATATCCCATTAACAATTTGATGCATTCTTCAGCCCTTTCTTTTTTCTATTTATATTTGTAATAATTAATTGTGATTCTATGGTATATGTAAACTTGCATTCCTTTGTTTTAAAATAATGCTTCTTTCTAATTAATATATAATTATTGTAATAAGTTGCATGTTACATGGAGACTTAAGTTTGTAATTTCCCAATGGTGGGCCAATTTTATAAATAACATTTACTAAATTATACATATTTTTACTACAGATTTGAAATGCCATTTCGATTTTAATATTAAGTTCATGTGTGTGTAAATTTCTGAATTTTTATTCTATTCATCTTTCTATTACAGTCTTTAATATAGAATGTAGTTATTAAAACTTGATGCATTTTTAAATTTATTTATTTATTAAAGATTTTATTTGTAGAGAGAGAGGAAGGAAGGGAGAAGAGAGGGAGAGAAATATCAGTGTGTGGTTGCCTCTCACATGGCCCCCACTGGAGATCTGGCCCACAACCCAGGCATGTGCCCTGATTGGGAATTGAACTGGTGACACTTTGGTTCACAGCCCGTGCTCAATCCACTGAGCTACACCAGCCAGGGCTTAAAACTTGATGCATTTTAATTTAGTAATGTAGGTTTCTCCTCAAAACATTTTGTCTTGAAGTTATTCCCATGTATTCTTTCACTTATTCCATAAAATGACGGTTTAATGTGCACCAGAAGCTGTACTTGGTTTTGGAATACATGTAGAATTTTGTCAAGTTCTACAACAAATCCCAGTGGGATTTGTTCTCCACCAGGAGAACTGTGTTAACATTAAACAATCAATGGTGAGAATTAGCACCTTTACTATTTAATCTTTTCAGGGAAACAGAGGAAATCTCCATTTTTTGGTCTAACATTTGAGCCCTTCCTTAATATTTTGTAGCTTTTCTCATGTGTTATCTATAGTTTTCTTAATAATTTTATTCCTAGGTATTTTGTCATTTTGTTACTATTGGATGAGATAATTTTTCTATTGTGTTTTCTAGATCAAAAGAGGGAGCTAGCCAGGGTTCTGGAGGAAGATCTGTGATCTGTAATGTTCCTTGGAGTCTGTCGAGACTCCTTCCACACTACATTATGTCATAAAATCATGGACTTTAGAGCATTCCACAGATTGCCCTTTCTTATCAAAATATAGAAATAGGTACTATCTCTCATATGCTACCAACTTAAAACTCTCTTTTTAAATTCACTAATTATTCTAAATCTGATAATAGGGTTAACCTTTCTTAAAATTTAAAAAATTGGAATACTCTTTCTAGTGAATTTTACTCCAATATGTTTTTTTAAGAAAAAGTCTTTAGTTGAGAATATTGAGGTTCCAAACACAGAAAATGAGAGAATAATACAGAGATGGCAGCTAACAATTGCAGAGTTTTTCTGCGCCAAGCATTTTCTAAGTTGCAGCATCCATTATTGTATTTCGTCCATGGGGCAGTGCTTTCAATTCGACGATCCTCATTTTGCAAAGCAGAAACTGAGACAAGGAGATAAAATGATATACAAAGCCACGCTGACTGAGTCAGAACTTGCACCCACATCTGTCTGGCTTTAAAGCAGAGGAATGAATCATCATACCTGATTCCTTACCCTCAACTACCTTCTGCTAATACAGCCAATTACTGTCTTTCAGCTTTAAGAGAACTTGAAAGTGAATTAAAAGCGAAGGAATATGACAAGTTCTCTTCTGATAAAAGCTTAGAAGGGGAGCTCTCTTCACTTGATGATGATGGTAAAGAAATATACTGCTTCTATTATTATTGGCCAGTTTTTTAAATATAAACACATGAGCTGATAAAGCATATTATTCTTTCTCTACAGGGTTTGCTCATGAATCCCAAAGAGAAAGCTCATTAGAAGACAATCAAGAAGCCAAAGTAAAATCAGATAGTGATGAAGCTGCTAAAATTGATAAAGATGGTAACAAAATGAACTGTTAATGCCACACTTATTGGGTCTTACTTTCATTTATATTTTTGTTATGTTTATATTGAAGCTTAAAATACCCCCAAAATGGGAAAGTTCAGGAGAAAAGAGTTAGCGTCTCTCTTACAGATTTAAGCTATAGAACAAAAATAGATTTACTAGAATAAAGAAGAAAAGTGTAGGAACTGAGGTGTCTAATATGATTAGGTCCTCCTAAATTTTTTTAAATGTTTCTAAGTGTAACAAAATTATTATCATATAATAATAATCTCTTAAAATTTCTCTACTTCTTTTAATGCATTCAGATTCAGCCATCATAAACCTAGAGTTTTAGCTATGAACTGTTATCATTTACTGCTATTTATCCTTATAAAATTTTTCCAATCATATTTTAACATAATTGAAAATATACAATGGAAACTGTTTTTACCTTTTTTGATTTATAATGTAACATTTAATTACATTATTTCTTTAGGAGATATTTTAACCCTCATTTTCAATTTACTTTATAATTTTCCTATTTATAGATAATAGATTTAACTAATTCTTTATGTTGGATACTTATAATTTTTCATATTGTTTTGCTACTAAAAATAATGCTTCAGTGAATTTTAAACAAAGTTTTGGCTGCGAGTTGACGTAAGTGGAGTCACTGGTTTAATGAGTATGAAACTGTAGGCAGAGTCAAATTATGTTGCATAAAAGTTGTTTCAGATTCTGTTCCCCTCATTAATATGCAGAATACATGTCATTGCTTCCACGTATTTTCTCTTTTTACATATTATTTTAATTTTTAACTGTTTCTGAAGTTTAGTATTTGTTAACCATTTATATTTCTTTTTTCTGAGGTAACCATTTTTTCTTTTGCCCATTTTTCTAAGTTATATTTATTGTATGATTTCTATATAAACTTTCTATATTAATTACTATTTTTAGTAGTCTTTTTCCAGATTAGATGGTTCGTCTTTTCAGTCACTTTGCTATGTTTGAAGTAAAGGGATTTTTTTACATTTTGGTAGTCAAATCATTACTTTCTTTTTTTCTTTTAAGATTTTATTTATTTATCTTTAGAGGGGAAGGGAAGAAGAGAGGGAGAGAAACATCAATGTATGGTTGCCTCTTGTGGGTCCCCTGCTGGGAACTGGCCTGCAGCCCAGGCATGTGCCCTGACTGGGGACTGAACATTGATGGTGTGGTTTGCACATTACTTTCTTTTTGTTGATTTCTTCCACTTACTTTCAGGCTTAAAAAAGTTATCTTCTCAACCAGAGATTTCATATATGCTAATATTCTTTTAAAAAATTTTTTAAACAATTTATCCAACCTTTTGTATTTAGTTTTCAAGTGCATTTATAATTTATTTTATTATGGAATGTAGAGCTGATGTTTTTTGTTTGTTTCTTACACCTGAATCAGACAGGCGTGCTGTGTATTTCAAGTCTAGTAGGAATTGAACTGGCCACTGTCATAAACTTGTGCATGGTATTCTTCCTCCCCCAACATACACACAGCCCCTCTCCTAACACTCACACACACCCATACACGCACATTAAAATTTTGGACAAGTGACTTCTGGGAGTTGCCAGCCAATACACTAAGACAGCCCCTCCCCATAATGTCTGTCCCATCCTTGGGAGAGGCAGTAACAAGTAGAAGCAGACCTCAGTGCCTCTACCCACTGCTGGAAGAATGTCAACATTGGCGGTGGTCTCTGGTAAAAATTCACCTTTCCTGCCCCATTTGTCTGAGATAAACATGGCCTTCACCTTGGGAAGGGAAAATCTGGTACATATTTCTCTCGATTCAGATCTAATGGCATTATATGAGACTGAAATTACTCATGGTTTTGTTATAGGTTAATTAAGTCATTGTCTTTATTTTCTACTACTGATAGATATATTTATCTATTTTATTACTATGGCTATTATTTTAACTTTAAATAATTAGGAAAACGAATCCTAGGTTCCTGGATCCAGACCACAATATTTTGGGGAGAATTACCTATAATTTAATACTGTTCTGTAGGTGTTAACAATATTTCATTCAGAGATAAAAGGAAAACCAGTGCATTGTCTCTATTTAAAAGAGGAATATAGGCAAAGAAACCCAAAACATTAATTCAAAAGAATATATGTACCCCTTTGTTCATTGCAGCAATATTTGTAATAGCCAAGATTTGGAAGCAGCCCAAGTGTCCATCAGTAGATGAGTGGATTAAAAATGTGTGGTACATTTACACAGTCGAATATTTACTTTCAGCGATAGCATAGATGGACCTGTAAAGTATTATGCTAAGTGAAATAAGCCAGTCAGAGAAAGACAAGTTCCATATGATTTCCTTTATATGTGGAATCTAATGAACAAAATAAACTTAAAGACAGACTCATGGACATAGGGGTCAGACTGACAGTTCTCAGAGGGGAGGGATTGGGAGTTGGGTGAAAAGGGTGAAGAGATTAAGCAAAGAGAAAAAAGAAAGACTCATGGACACAGACCACAGTATGGTGATTGCCAGAGGGAAGGAGAAGTGAGAGGAGACAAAAGAGGGTAAAAGGGGTATAAGTGGCGATAGGAGAAGACTTGACTTGGGGTGGTGAACACACAAAACAATATGCAGATGATATATTGTAGAATCGTATACTTGAAAGATATATAATTTTATTAACCAGTGTCATTCACCCCAATAAATTCAATTAAAAATTAGAAATTAAAACTACTCAGTTGGGAAAAAAGTTCTCAAGGCAGTCAAGATCTAAAGTTGGAATCAAAAAAGGTAAATTAATATTTGGGTAATTTGGTTTTCTTAGATTGTGGATCTAAAAAATCACAAATAGTTCCTTCAGAATTTGAAGGAGAAATACAGGATTTTTTTTAAAAAGCATTATTAATTCCCAACTTCATCTTAAAGACTACTCTATTATAAATAGTTGGACATGTGGGAACACAGACAAAAATAATGTGGTATATTGTTTTGGTGAAAAAGAATATTGGGAAGACAGGAGATCTGTCTATCTGTTCTGCCATCCCTGGCATGTGGCTACTGTAACAATTCACAATATGGCTGCAGGTGCTCCAGCCATCATATCAGTATGCCTAACAGGAAGAGAGAAAAGGCAAAGACAAAAACTGCACTCCTCCCAGATGACTTACTTCTCTTTAAAGAGATGACAGAAAGACTTGCCCAAAAAATTTTTTTTTAATCTGTTTGCATCTTATCTATGGGCCATCCAAACTATAATGGAAGTTGGAAGATGTGGTGTTTTGAACTGGGCACTTTGCTGACCCCAACCAAAGCAGGGAAGTTACTAAAGAAGAGAATGGATACTGGGTGGAAAACTAGCAGCTTCTAGCACATTTAGTATCTTTGCCTGGCTGTTTCTGCCTCACCATGCCCCCCTTTCCAAGACCATGGGCTGTTGCCACTTGACTCTGCCTCTCCAGGAACTGTGGGCTCTCCCCACTGCTGAAAACAGACTTTTTAATTTCACAACAGGGAGTGTAGCAGGAAGCTGCTCATGGAAGGCCCTTTGGGATTTTTCTGGGCTAGGATCAGTTGGGCTCTGGTGGGAGACTGATGGACAGAGCCTTAGGGGCAGCAGGTCAGCAAGCACAACTGGAAAGACAGAGGGAGAGGAGTCAGGCGGAGCTGCCAATCTCCTGTCTCATTTACAACATGATGTGTCTGTGAGCCAACTCAGCTGTGTAAGGAGACACTCAGGATGCACTGAGGGCAAGAATCAACTGTAACACATAAGAAACCAGCCTATGTCACGCTTTCTTCTTTTCCTCCAACTTGCCTATCTCCTGTCTTTTTCCTGTCCTGTGTAGTCTTGTGCTTGTAATTAGAGGTGTTCATCTCATTTTCTGACTCATTCCCTAGAAGCTTGTGTTTTAGCTTGACCCCTGGAATCATTTGGAGCCTACCTCTTCTCTCTGGCTTTCTGAGTTTTGACTGCTGCCTAATAGGATTTCTTGCCTCATTCACTTTTATTCTGATGCACTAGCTTTAAGCCACTGCTCTGTTATTTTGTGATTCCTGACCTGACATTTTCTTCTGAGTCTATTTCCCCCTTTTCCTAGCATGTGCTACAGTAACACACGGGTAGTACTTTGTTGGGTCAGTTATTAGTAATTATCTTCTATTGCAAATAGAGTTGTCCACTAAAATTATTAATAGCATTAGTTTATTAACTTACTTTACACTTGACAGAAGACTCAATAAATGAGGTCACTGCAGATCATCCAGAGGTGGTTTCTATGGTAAAGGAGACTGTGAAAAAGACAAGAAGTATGACCTTTGAACAGCCAAATGAAAAATATGCTGAAATCTTAGAGGAAGTTCTAGAAGAGGTAAGAAATCCAGGTTATTCATTTTTATCATTAATTTAACAGAAACTGAGACAGTGTTAACCTAGTTTATGTATAAATAATTTAGAGTCTCATTGACAATACTGAAATCTGTAGCCTTCAAAGTCATGAACATTTTAGTCAACATTGTTATGTATAATGTATCTCTGAATAATTGCTTATATTCTTTATACGTTTTTATTTATCAACAATTAGGCAACATAATTTCATAGCTTTGAAATTAATTCATTAAGTTTTATTGTCTTTAATTCCACTCAGTTTGTTAAAAGATGGTACAGATGAGGCCAGTACCAAAATTATATATTTTATCTAATTAGTTGTAATCCAAGACAAATTATTCTCCATAGATAGTTTCATCCGATCACCCTAAATGTGTTTTCATAGTGGAGATGGATGGACACATGAGTGATTTTCCAAGCTGAGGGGAAAATAAAGCCTCAGATACTATTCCCTACCAATGGCAAGTCAGAAAGCTTATCTTTTGTTTATAAAGAATAAGATATCCGTATGGGTCTGTTTTACACAGAGACCTTGAGTAAGCATTCAGAGAAAAGTCAAAGAGAACAAATTAGTTTTGGGCATTCAGAGAAAAGTCAAAGAGAACAAATTAGTTTTGGACTTTCAACAAACTTCTACATTTATCTCTGATTTGGAAATAGTGCAGTGTAATTTGAAATGGTGTAATTTGATAATTATGTGAGAAGAAAAAATTGTTCTGTGCGAGTGTACAACCACTCTGTAATGTATTGGGCGGCTCTTCAAGCCCCAGTCTGTACCCAGAATAAGTTGCTATCTCCCTGTGAGCTTCCAAAAGAGATCTTTCAACTTCTCCTGTATCTCTTCAGGTTATTTGGTCATCAATTTATTCCTTCAGAAACATTCTAAGTACCTGCTATTTGCCCTGTACTAGGTCCTAGGGATATCAAGATGAATTAAACTCAGCTCTTTCTAAGGAGTTATAGATCAGGTGGGGGATGGCTGACCAATAATCCAATAGTTGAGTTACCATGTGCTAAGTGATAAATAGGTGTATACCAGATGTAGAGTTCCACCAAGGTCGGGACTGTCATCTCTGCCTGTGAGATTAGACAAAGCATCCCCCCAGAGCAGGAGACATGCAAGTGAGGGACATGTTTAGCACTATGAAAATCCCGCCATTGCCCTTCACTGAAGCATTTCTCCATTGCTTTCAGAGTTTATTTTGGAGGATACAAATCTACAGGGAGTGCTACTAAAATACGTTAGAGGAATATATGTAGTGTCATTAGACAGTACACTGTGACTCTGGGATTGTGGGGGTTGAAATCACATGAGCTTTTACCACCGAAGCTCATATCAGATTGTCTTTCCCAAGAGAACAGAAACCTGTGTGGGAGACTGTTTTACTCATCATCTGTTTTCTATGATTTCTGTAAGTAGGAAACTTATTTTCATAGTGTAGCTAGTTAGTTGCTAATTTTTTACATGTAAATATAGAATCTTAAGATGTCTTTCTTGAATTAATTTATAGATTGATGCAATGGTGAGAAAAACCTCAATATGTTTTGAAAAATGGCAAAATAACTCTAAAGGTGGTTTGGAACAAGCAATAGTTGAGACTAGGAAAGAACAGTTCGGCAAAGTGTAACAGAGAGAGCCTTGCTCTACCAGCTAGTAAAATGTGTTGAAATGCAACAGTAGTATATGAGCTCGATAGTCATGCAAGAATAAACAGCCAGTCAAGATAGAGGCAGAGGTAAACACGCTCCGCCTCTGTGCACAACTATAGCAAAAATTACAGCCAGGCCACAAAACAAATATCACCCAGATTCATCAGAAAATCAACTATAGGGAAGTGCAGCAACCAGGGATATAAGAAGCTACATCCATCCAGATGGGTAGGAGAAGTAGAGACGCAGAGTGGCATGGAGAGGCAGTGGAATGGGTGGTCCCATATTCACATGTGGTAGATAAAATCTGGGAAGGTTACTTCAGGAGCGAGCCATCCCAGCCCCAGACTAGAACACCCAGCTCAAGAGTTCCAACACCAGGAATATCAATCCCCATAACTTCTGGCTATAAAAAGCAGTGGAGGCTAGGGCTGTGGAAGAAACCATGAGATTCTCAAGAGACTCCTCTTAAAGGGCCTGCAACAGACTTAGAATTCACATAGACCCACCCGCTCTGGGATTCAGCACCGGCGTAACAGCTGGAAGGGCACAAGTGGCATATGGGGAGAAGGGGAGAAAGTAAAGTGACTGACAACAGAGCAAGTGCTAGGAGACAGCTTCTTCTTAGGCAATCTCCAGAGGCTAAGGAGCAGCATTTTCTCCTCTCTGAGCCTTTCCCAACAAAGAACAACAGAGTGGTGAAACAGGTTGCCCTACCCTAGCAATTACGTAAGTCTCCACCCCACACAATTTACAGATGCCTTTCCTACAATAGGCCATGTTACTAAGACAGGGAATAAATGCAGCTCTACCAAATACACAGAACCAAATACAGGGAGGCTGCCAAATAGAGGAGGCAAAGAAATACAGCCTAAATGAAAGAACAGAACAAAACTCCTGGACAAGAACTAAATGACATGGAAATAAGCAACCTATCAGATGTAGAGTTCAAAACACTGGTTATCAGGATGTTGTGTATTGCAATGGCATAAAAAATACCCAGGCAGAAATACAGGCTACATTAATGAAATAAAGGAAAATCTACAGGGAACCAACAGTAGAGGGGATGAAGCTTGGAATCAAATCGATGATTTGGAACATAAGGAAGAAAAAAGTATTTAATCAGAACAGCAAGAAGAAAAAAGAATTAAAAAAAATGAGGATAGAACAAGGAGCCTCTGGGACATCTCCAAACATACCAACATCTGAATCATAAGGATGCCAGAAGGAGAAGAGGAGGAGCAAGAAATTGAAAACTTATTTGAAAAAATAATGAAAGGAAACTTCCCCAATCTGTCCAAGGAAATAGACATATAAGTCCAGGAAGCACGGAAAGCACCAAACAAATTGGAACCAAAGAGGACCACTCTAAGACACATCATAATTAAAATGCCAGAGGTTAAAGATAAAGAGAGAATCTTAAAAGCATCAAGAGAAAAGCAGAGAGTCACCTACAAAGGAGTTCCCATAAGACTGTCAGCTGATTTCTCAAAAGATACTTTGCAAGTTAGAAGGGACTGGCGAGAAGTATTCAAAGTCATGAAAAGCAAGGACCTAAAACCTAGATTACCATATTTTGCTGCATATAATATGCTTCCATGTACAATGTGCATCCACATTTTTGGCCCAAACTTTCAGGAAAAATATCTTTTGTTTTAATTTTTTAATGCAATTTTTAAATTGATTTTAGAAACAAAACCAATTATTCTATTCTATCCACATTTTGCATGTGGATATTTTTATTGCTTTCTAAAGCTAAACTTTTAATGCGTAAGCATAAATAAAAGAATTAAAAACATTTATATAGATATGAAATTAGTACTATCCATATATAATGTGCATACTTATTTTTTCCTAAAAAAATTTGGGCAAAAAACTGTGCATTATACATGGCAAAATACACTACTCTATCCAGCAAAGCTATCATTTAGAATTGAAGGGCAGGTGAAGTGCTTCCCAAACAAGGCAAAACTAAAGGAGTTCATCATCACTAAGCCATTATTATATGAAATGTTAAAGGGAACTATATACAAAAAAAGATTAAAATAGAACATTAAAATGGCAGCAAATTCACAACTATCAACAACTGCATCTAAAAAATAAACTAAGAAAACAAGCAGAACAGGAACAGAATCATAGATATGGAGACATTTAGAGAGTTATTAGCTGGAAGGAGAAAGGGAGAGAATGGGGTAAACAGTGCAGGTATTGAGAAGTACAAATGGGTAGGTACAAAATAGACAGAGGGACGTTAAGAACCATATAGGAATCGGAGAAGCCAAAGAACAGATATGGATGACCCATGGACATGAACTAAGGAGAGGATTGCTGGAAGAAATAGTGGTACTGGGTGGAGGGGACAAAAGGAGAGAAATTGGGATAACTGTAATAGCATAATCCATAAAATATGTATTTTAAAAAAGAATAAACAGAATCACAGAGAAGATACAGAAACAAACAGCAGAGATTAATAATTTACCATATGCTAATAAAGTTTACATCACAATCCAAAAGGAAAGGAGGAATTATTTAATAGTGTTGATAAAATTAACTATTGGGGAAAACCAATTTAGAGTCTTACCTTATGAAAATTAAATTTCATATAATATAAAATTAAATGTTAAAAAGGCATTTTTAAATATCTTATTCATGTCTAGAGAGAGGGGGAGGGAGGAAGAAAAAAAAAAAGGGAGAGAAACATAGATTGGTTACCTCTCCAATGTCCCCAGCTGGAGACCTGGCCTATAACCCAAACATGTGCCCTGACGGGGAATGAAACCAACACCTCAGCTCACAGGCCAGCACTCAACCCACTGAGCCACACCAGCCAGGCCTAAAAATTGCATTTTGAACTAGAAAAAAGTGTAGTTATAGTGAAGTGATCTTGGAGTTATCAAGTACTCTGGGCACAAATGCAGTGGAAGAACTCTTAAAGTAAAATTTCAGGGGCGAGAATACTTAATGATTCTCTTTATATAAAAAATATGAAAATCAGTAGTTTAAGGCCAAGGTCAAATTGAGGAAAGTATTTATTATAAAATGACATTATTAATTCTTTAATATAAACATTTCCTAGAAATCAAGAAAAATCTAATATCCCAATAAAAAAGCAGGCAAGGGACATAAGCAGATTATTTTATCAAAGAAAAAACTACAGCTCTCACCAGTTCTCTCAGTTGATGGGAGTATTGTCCAAATACATCAGGGTTCCTGGTTGGATCTCTGGTCAGAGCACATAAAAAAAGCAACCAATGAATGCATGAATTAGAACAACAAATTGATGTTCTATTTGATGTTCTCTTTTTATTTTCTCTCTCCTTCTCTTGCTCTCTCTCTGTAAAATCAATAAATTAAAAAAATTTTAATACAAATGGTTAATCGAAAAATTTTAATGTTGAAGTTTCAATAAAAATATGAAAATTAAAACAATGAGGTATGATTGCTGTAAAGTTGGCAAAAATATTTTAAAACTTAAAACAATCTTATTAGTGAGGCTGTAATGATATAGTCACATAGCAGAAGTGAAAATTGATGTGGATGCAAAGTGGCAATGTGTATGCAGAGCCTTTAAAATGTTTATTCCTTACTCTTTTTGACCTAAAAACATTTCTGGGAACCTTGCCTGAAGAAATGTATGTTTGGACGAGGATTTATACATACAGATGTCCATCACATGAGCACAATGTTATAATAAAGTTACCAATTATATAAATTGATATAAAGTTATCGATTATATGTAATATATATATATATAAATTACATATATAAGTCAACAGAGGATGATTAAATAAATCAACATTCATTTATTAGATAAAATACTATAAAGTCATTAAATTTTTTCAAAAAATTGAGATGGGGAAATTATAAATGATATATTGACACTGCTTTAATTTTCATATCTTTGCAACTAGGTGGTAACATTTTTATTAACCATTTATATTTTTCCAGTTTTATTGAACTACAATTGACCTGTAATATTGTATTAGTTTAAGTTGTACAACATAATGATTTGATATATGCACATATGCAAAATGATTATCACACTAAGGTTAGTTAACATCTATCATTTCACAGTTACTTTTTTGTCTGTGTGTAGTAACTTTTAAGATCTACACTCTCAGCAACTTTCAAATATACAATACAGTATTGTTAAATGTAGTCACACCATGCTCTAGTCACATCGCCAGGACTTAGTTATCTTATAACTGGAAGTACCTTTTCACCCCCTTCACCTGTTTCCCCCGTCCTTACCCCCACCTCTGGCAACCAACAATACTTTCTGTTTCTATGAGTTTAGTTTTTTTTTTTAATTCCATGTGTAAGCGAAATCATACAGCATTTGTCTTTCTCTGTCTTCTATTACTTGTACTTCTTTTCTATAGCTTTTTACTCTCTAATTCTTAATGTTATACATTTCAACAAGTTAAAATTTTTTTTCTAAAGACTCTTCATTCAGATGGAAATTGATAAAGCAGATAATCTTAAATTCTGGATGGGCCAGGGATGTCTGGATAGGCATCTCTTGCCTTTTGACTTACTTCTAACATACTGTGATTACCTAAAGTGACACAAACTTGTTTAAAAACCTCAGAATCAGTGTATTCAGAGATCCACGCTACTGATTTCCATACTTCTATTGAAGCTATTACTGCTCAGTGGTGGGAAGGGGAGAGTTTAGCAGAACTCATTAATTAAGTACCTGGAAGATTTGTTTTGACTCAGTTCCCTCCTTGGCTATTAGTAACCATTTCGATACCTCTCAGCTCTCTTGCTGAGGGATGAAAAGCAAAAGGAAAGTAGAGAGTGTTGTCACTAAAAAAAGAAAGCTGGACTAGGACCTTACTACCCAAAGAGTGGTCCATAGACCATCATTACTTGGGAGCATGTTAGAAATGGAGACCTTTGGGCCTCATCTCAGACCTTCTAAATTAGGATCTGAATTCTGTAATAAGCAATAACATAGCAAAGAAAGTGTTGTTATATTTATTTAACAAAGACCTTTGCTTCTCATTCTTAATTTTTAAAACTTATAGCTTTCGTGCTTTAAGTTTCTTTTTTGAAATTAAGTTGTTCTCTTATTTTCTTCTGAAAGTCAGAAGAACTCAGAAGACAGTTGATTAAGGTTCACAAAAGTGATATATGATGGTAGCATCCTTGACTCATCTAGCTATGATAGTAGTATCAGTGTGTAAATTTTTTTACAGGTAGTCAAAGAAAACAAGAAGAGGTTTTCTGGTGTCCCAAAATATGGAGGATGGGTACTGGACAACTGCCCTATTACAAAAGAACTGTGGATAGCCTTGATCGAGAAAGGAATTACACCAGATTTAGTAATCTGTCTGTCAGATACGGAAAATAATGGTTGGTGAATATTTATCATGTCAATTTGAAACTGAAGTTTTTATTGCTGATAATAGTTTTAGTTAAAATATAAAATGGAAAATGTTCTACCCTCACTAGATACAAATACCACCGCAACAATTCCTTTACAACCTAGAGGTGTACAAATGAGGCATCCATCCACCTAGTGGGTGGCCAGAATAATGCACTAGAGCACTGGATGTTCCAACAGGCCCTTATAATTACTCTGGAGCTAGAATTCAACACCTCCTCTCTCGGTCAGCACTATAAATCAAAAATGAAATATGTATAAAGCTGTATATTAGTCTTTGTTCACCTCAAATGAGACATATTAAGTATATCAAAATAGCAGAACTAAATTTTTATTATTTTGTCACTTTGTACAAAGCTACAATAATCAAAACAGTATAATACTGGCAGAAAAACAAATGTATAGGCCAATGGACAGAGAATAGAGAACTCAGAAATAAACCCATGTCCATGTGGTCAACTAATCTTTGACAATTGGGCCAAGAATATATTGCCATTTTGCATTTTAGGGAAATATACTTGAAAAGAGTTTCTGGGGAAATATACTGCATTTTTTCATGTTTTAGTAATTTTTGACGTCAATATATACCTTTTAAAAAGAATTAAGATGGTCTCTTAATATTTTAAAGAATCTGGGCTATATTTAAATAAATGCTTAAAGGAAAATAGATTTGGATTTAGGAAGAATTAAATTTTTTTAATTTTCAAAATGCATCTTACTGTACTTTATAGGACTTCAAAATTAATATTATTCTCTTTATCTACATTTCAGGAAAATGTTTACTTAATAGACTGTACTTGAAGAATAAGCCTGAAATTGACTCTAAAATATTAGAAAGGTTATTAGATGAACTACAAAAGAAAAAAATAGAGGAAGAAACAGCAAGGTAAAATCTGCCTGAAATATTAAAACAGGTTAATAAATCTTTTACGAAGCTGTTAAATATCTACTTATAATTTGTATTTATTAAATCTCTTTAATATCAAAATGGTGGTCTAACCAATCCAACTCTAATTAATTCTAAGAAAAACAGTAATTTCACAATCTCTAAATTCTAGAATCTCTAAAGGAAAGTTGTGGATGTTTTCACAGTCCCAAACTAAATTTATTCTAAATCAAACATCTACTCTCAAAAGGTACGGTAAGAAAAAATGAGCACAGATAAGAGTTTGTTCTTTTTACCATATTTATCTATGACTTAAATAATTTTTCTAACTAGAATTCACAAAGTGAAGAAATAACATGATAAAAGTAAATAAAAATATACTTATGTGGTATAACTAAAATGGTAGAGAAAGAAAATATTAAAAATTAAAATATGGCCCTGGCCAGTGGGGCTCAGTTGGTTATAGAATTGTCCCATAACCAAAAGGTTGTGGGTTCAGTTTTCCATCAGGGCACATGCCTAGGTTACAGGTTCCATCCCCTGTACGATCTCCAGTCCGCGCACATATGGGAGGCAACTGGTTGTTACTTCTCTCTCACATCGATGTTTCTCACCTTTCCTCTCTCTCTCAAAGCAATGAGAAAAAGGTCCTCGTGAGGATTTAAAAAATTAAAATATGTATGCTTTTAACCTAGAAAGTATATCTAGGACTTAGCCCTCAGGAATCAGTATCTTAATGCACAAGAGAACATGTATAAGAATGTTAACATTCTAACTGTGTGAGGTCCCAAGGTGTATACTTTGAAGGGGACTGAGGTATCATTGTCCTATACACAATGTTTCTTGTATCTTTTTCAATAAATGCCTCTATTTTCCATTAAAAAAAGAATATTAACATTCTTTTTAAAATAACTGCATCTTTAAAAAATATCAAGAAAACTGTAACAGATATTCAGTGGGGACCAGTGAAGTAAAGTGGAGCCCATTCATGTCAGCAGCGCACTCTGGGACAGTCCTCCTGGGACCATTCTGTAGGCCTGTCATTCTCTTCCAGTCGACATTCTTTGGGTTCTAGTTACACATATTCTCTTCAAAAAACATAACCACACCTCTTCTCCCAACAGATATGTTTCTTATTAATAGGGATTGTTCTTTTACTATATGCCAAATTCTGCCATCCAGCCTAAAGTATTGGCATAATTCAAGTTCTCTTTGTTCATAACCAGACCTCTGTGATGACTAGGTCTTGTTTCTACACTCTTTTCCCATTTTGACTGTGTGTGAATTGGCAGTTCAAATAGGACTCTTTTGTGAGACTCATCTTATCCAAAACTTAGATAAAGTATGCTGCTGATAAGAATCTGAGACCTGACAATAATGAGGCAGGATTCTGCTGCCAGTCATGAGACCCTTAGATAAATCACTTGGATAGATGAGCTAAAGACTAATGGTGATGACAGAAATTATGCTGCTTTTGAATGGCACATTTGGAGGCTGATGCTAGAAAAGCTATAGAATTCTGCATGTCTTTAGATATTTGGCCCAAGATGGAACTCTTTTAAAAAAATTTATTTCTTCATTTTCCAAGAGGAAAAGAGAGGGAGAAAAGAGGGAGAGAAACATCAATGTGTGGTTGCCCAGCCCAAAACCCAGACATGTGCCCTAGACCAGGAATTAAACTGGTGACCCCTTGGTTCACAGGCTGGCACTCAATCCACTGAACCACACAACCAGGGCCTAAGGTGGAATTCTTAATCCTGTTAAATTGATCTCTTTTCTAAAAAACTTACAAGGCCTTTACATGAGACTTTGACTTTTTTTGGTTTTGGTTCCATTTCAGATTTTATTTTTCATAATGCCATCACCTAGATAACTACTATTAATAATTCGATTAGTTTTCTTCTAGTCTTTTAATAATTTATATTCATTTTAAATACAAAATTAAAATTGTATTATACATAGTTCTATATTATACTTTTCACTTAAGATTATATTGTGAACCTTTCTCAATTAATTGGAAGGAAAAAAGTACATTTTTTCATTTGCCTTTGTAACTTGTAGTTAGACAATCTTTTATTAATTTTCACAGGTTTTCTAATAAATAGCCACAGCTTTAGAAAGTGTAACATTCCAAATTTTCTTCAAAAAAAAAACCCCTGAAAAATTAACTGGCCTTAATATGAGTGAATTAAATATTTACATTGTGAAGTAAAAAATATAATGACTATTATAAACAATTTACTGTTTATTATTACCATTCTAAGCCTTAAATCTTATAATTTTGTAATATATCTGAATTTCCAAAGATAATTAAATTTTGAACTTTATTTTGTTTCAGGAAAAACAAAGAGGAGGCATTGAGACTAGAAAAAGAAAATGACAGGCTGTTGGACACTCTGGATATGAAAAGAAAAGGCAAACACAGATTGCTATGACTAATAATACATCATTTAATTTTGTATTATTATTGCCAGCAACTGTAGTATTTCAGTGAATTATAGACAGTGTTACCATATTTCTTCATTTGCCCATGCGAGTCCAGGTTTATGGCCATAGTTCAAAAGTATTTATTTGACCTCCTTTCACTCTCAAAGTGTTCCAATTTGGGTAATAAATTATATGGTCTCTGGAATAATGGACCATAGGAAAAAGACTCCTGGCACAGATACTTACTCCTGCACCCTCAAAGTGGGGTGCGCAGCAGGGCAGTGTAAGCAGCCTCTAATGGTTGCCCTGGCCATAGATGATGTGTGGACATTGGGATTACTTCCATTAGAAAGGTGTTGCAGAAATTGACAAAACAGTCAAGCTTTTACTATATGCATTGTATTTGCACTTATACTTCCAATCTCCATTATAGAAGAACTTACCCTACAAACTTCTTTTAAGACTTGAGTTCTTAACCTGGGGGTCCATGGATAAATTCAGGGGTCTATGAACTTGGATGAAAAATAATCACAACTTTATTTTAACTGATCTTTCATTAAAATTTAGTGCTTCCTTCAATTAATAATACATATAGGCAACAAACCACAGTAGTATTAGCAGTAATTTAACTTTGTCACCAATAAAAATGAAGATACCACATGACAGTTTTATATATCTTATGTATGTTTATCACTGTCCCCAAATTATGTTCATTATTAAACCAGGTGCTGGTTCTTGTATAATGCATTAGTAAAGATGCACAAATTTCCTGTAGCACAGAATTTTGTTTGATGTCTTGAAGACTGTATTTCAATGTAATTGGCTTCTTGTGTATTTTATTTATAAGATCTAAAGCATTCGTCTAAAATGGCATCTATATGTTTTATCAGACTGCCAAAGGAATCCATTCTTCAAAAGAATAAAGAGTATCTGTTTCAGTTTTCCATTGCTGGGCAAAAAGCTGCCAAAACACTGTAAACCTCCATTTTTAGTGTGCACCCAATTTTGTTGGTTAGGGCTTATCTCTGCTCCCTAAGGACCTCAGTTCTGACTTTAAGTAGCCAACTGGGAAGTGGATCCTCTGGCCCTACTGAAGGCTTCGGATGACTGTGGCCCTGATTAACATCTTTATGACGACTTCACTCTATGAGAGACCCAGAGCCAGAGTCATCAACAAGCCATGCTCGAGTTCCTGACCCCAGAAACTACAAATATAATATGTGATCATTGTTTTTTTTGGGGGGGTGGATTAACATTTGATATGATTATTGTTGTCTTAAACACTAAGGTTTGGGGTAATTTATTATGAAGCAATAGATAACTATACAACACATACTAGTCAAAATCACAGATAGTGGAGGATCTTAGAACACTTTTCAATCCGATCCTGACTTACATGGTACTCAGATTACTCACTAGGGTTCTTGAAAAAAGTAGTAGAACTTTTCACCTTTTTTTTTTTAAACCAAAAAAGATATTTAGTTGAAGACATTTTGAGTTTCTGGTGTAGAGCACAGAACTATATCCCAAACCCTAGTAGGTTTCAGCAAATTCTGCTTCTTCCTCTTGTTCATCACCATAAAATTCACCATATAACACCAAAGATTCACCAGATTCACCACATTCCAAGTCACATACTTGAAAGCCACATGCTGTACAGCCCTGGTCAGACCTCGAGATGTAAGGACACTTCAGGATGCTTTCCTCCGGGAACTTAATCACCCAGATTTCTATTAAAATTCAGGTACCAGAGGTATCGCTCACCACTAGAATGTGATTCCTGGAAGGGCACTCACTGAAAGGAAAGAATTTTCACAACAATCCAGAAATCAAGTTCATTTATTTTTTCACATCATCTTTGTGGAGAAATTACCTTTATTTTCAGTCAATTTCAGAAATCTATTAAAGGAATTGGGAAGATGGATTTTCTGACTCCACAGCTCACCTCATCTTCTTCCTGAAAGATTTCCATGCATATTTTTCTGTTCATTAGCAACTACATGGTCATCAGCAAATACTGAAGATGTGAAGTTATGCTTTTAAAATTTCCATTCAATGTATTGATTAACACTCTATTATTCATTATTAGCTATGAGAAAATACAGAGTCTAGCCTGGTAATACCCAATAGAAATATCGTGCAAGCCACATATGTAACTTTAAATTTTCTAATAGCCACATAGAAAGTAAAAAGAAACAAGTGAAATGAATTTTATTTAGTATAGTATATCCAAAGTACTATTTTAACATGTAACCAATGCAAAAATTATCGATATATTTTACATTCAATTTTCCATACCAAATCTTTGAATCCATTGTATATTTTATACTCACATCACATTTCCTGATAGCCACATTTTAAGTGTTCAATGGCCACGTCTTGTAGTGGCCATGTATCAGATGGTGCAACTCTACCCATTCCCTTATTGAAGGAACATTTGAGATGTTTCCAGTTTCTTACTGTCACAATATTTGGGGCTGCTAAAAACATTTTCTCTTTTAAATGAACCTTTAGGCTGGTTGCTCCTGTAGAACTCTGAGTATATAATTAGAATCCTTTACCACTACATTTTAATAGGTAAAATATATAGAAAATATCTCTCTCTCCCTCATTAAACTCCATCCCCCAGGGAGGCAGGGGACCACTCTTGATTCTTCGTTTGGGTCTCAGCACTTATTAGAGTGCCTAGCCCCCAATTAGTATTTGCTGACTTAACCTGAATGATAATTTACTACTTTTCATTTTTTTCTAGAAGTGGAAGAGACTGACCCTGATGCTGATGAGGAGATTGACGGTGAGGAGCTTGATGTTCCTGAAGAGTCTGAAGCCCTTGAGGTAGCCGAGGAGACTGAGGGCTTCTTACCTGAGGAGTCTGAAGTGTCCGAGATTCCCGAAACAGAATCTGAATCAGGTCAGACTTCATTGAGAGCTGTGCCCTTAATTCTGCTCATGTCCATTGCTGTGTTCGTGTGTGCATGTGTGTGTATATGTTAAACAAATGGAAACAGGCTAACAATGGAGAATAAGCCCCCACGGAACAGCCATAACATCCAAGCCACGTTACTCTGAATCACATGATTTGGAGTGCTGTAGAAGAGCTGATTCTGCTCTGCCCTAGCTCGGTGCTCAGGGACAGGCCTGTCTACGTCGTTTGTGGGGCATGTTTAAAAAGCAGGGGGGAAATGCCATTAAAGGTACTAAATATAAAGCTTTTTCTTTTCTTCCATAATCTCTCTTACAAGTTGTCATGGAGTGATTTTTTATTGGTTATTCTAACAAATAAATGTCATTCTAAGTAAAGAAAAATTAAAAATTTAAATTATTAGCATGAATTTTACCACTCATATTTATATTGTACAATACCATTTTTAAATAAAAATATAAGAGTATTTAACTCATATAAAGAATCACTGAAATTATCCTTGGCTGCTGTGGCTCAGTGGATTGAACACTGGCCTGTGAACCAAAGGGTCACTGGTTTGATTCCCAGTCAGGGCACATGCCTGGGTTGCCCGCCAGGTCCCCCGTAGGGGGAGTGCTTGAGAGGCAACCACACACTGCTGTTTCTATCCCTCTCTTTCTCCCTCCCTGACCCTCTCCCTCCCTGACCCTCTGTCTAAAAATAAAAATAAATAAAATCTAAAAAAAAAAAGAATCACTGAAATTAACACAGTTCATATTTTACAGCTCATACATACATAGGTATTTCATTCTTACCATAATACTGATAAGTTTTGTGCACAAAACTAACTCAGCTTTTTATTTCACTTCTTAATATGCACATATACCAACACTCTCTGCCTTTAACTTCCTAATGAGTAAAGAAAGACTGAAAGGAAAAGGAACACTGCGTTGCCCTATCTTTCCTTTCATTCTGTGTCACCATTTTCAGCCTAAGTGTTTACTAGAGGAAAGTGATATGAGTAAGAGGGGCTATGGGGGTTCCTTGGTCATTCATGCCTCTCTGAATGCTGTCACCTTCTTCCTGCATCTGAAGCAAGCCCCAGTTCAAAAGGAAAGCATGGTCGCTTGGGTCTGTCGGCATCTTTGCGTGCCTGCCCTCACCACTCAGTCATAAGCACTCCCACACATCTTGGGTTCTCTGGAATTCTATAGTCATGACGGGCCATCAGGAACTCTCATAAGAATGAGATGGAGAGGACTGGCTAACAGATATTGTCCCTATCTCTGCTCATATGCATGCTCCGTTGTTCCATTGGGGCCCCTTTGGGTTTTAATTACAAAACAAAGTTTAAAGATTAAATTATTAAAAATTCCAAATTGACAACCACAGAGCATTACAGTAAGTGTGAGGCCATTCTCAGTGAGAGACTATACAACTGCACAGGTCACACACACATGGAGCCAGCCCTGCTGCAGAGGTGGGTGGGGCAGGGCAAAGAGAAGTCTTTGGACAGTGAAAGTCACTCTCCAGACTGGGAAGTGGGCTTAAAGCAGCAAGATGGGGTACCCCACCATGGTGGGAGTGAGGCTCATAAATGCTTCCCAGAACAGTTACTATTGGATTAGAAACTAGTGCTATGAACTAAAGGTCTTCAAATACCTGCAGCCAAATCCAGCCTGGGATAAGTAGGAACCTGCTGTCATCTGGTAAAAGAAACAGGACTAATGGGAATTTTCACACTGAGAAATCTCAAGTTCAACATCGATCATTTTTACCACATGGATGGGCACTAACTTTATGGGACAATAAGGATAAAATCATATCCCTTGTGCCCAACAGAGGAGCTAGCAGGATAAAACGCCATCTCCTTTGAAGAGTCCCACACCTGTGCTGACTTCTGCTCCCATTCAGGGGCTTCAGCATTTTCTTCAGTACAGTTAGGCTGACTCTTCTTCTACCCACCTGCCTTTTTCAAGAAGACAGGCCATAAAATACCAAAAACAAATAAGTAATAGAAATTCATTAAATATAACACATCGAACATTAAACCAGAGGGCTCTAGTGTTCACAGTGTCTCACAATAATGTTACAGGTCTAGGAGATTATTTAGTTTTATTGCTTTTTATCTCCCTACTGTTTCTCCCAGGGAACCTTCTTAGGATGATCTACAGCCAGCCTCCTGTTCCATTTAGGGTCAGCTCTAGTTCAGTGCTGTAGACATACATGACTGTTACCGGTCAGAATTGAACATGTCATGTGTCAGATATTATTCTGGTCATTGTCTTTTACTATATTTAAGAATATTTTTCACTTTCTGCTTTATATTATTAGGTATTTTTATGCTATACTTTTTCTTTTCTAACTAGAACTATATTTTCATTTAGACATAATATATACAATTTAAACTGTGTTTTGAAATTTTCTTTGTGCTGAAACTTTCATAAAGAAACCATGTCTTAAAATTCAAATGCTAACTATTAGATTTATTTTCTAAGTATCTGAGCCTACTGAGGAAACTACAGCTGGAACAGAAATTCCAAAAGAACCCAAAGAGGGCCTGGAAACTAAATTACCTGAAACAGGTGAGCGTGTAAAATAAAAATAGTTAGTGCATGAAAGTGCTTTTCATATTCTCCTACAAAGGGTGTAGTCCCTTTTTTAGGCACAGCACGAACTTCCTACTTATTTCTTTTTGCATTGTATGCCAGTTGATGCATTGTACTGATTTAGCTTATTTCATTAAAAGTGTATCTGTGCAGCATATAACACTGTTGTTCATCAAATTTTATACATTTTATCAACAGTTAAAGATGCCATATGAAATACATATTAACTATCTAACTAATTCTATAAATAATAATTTATCTAGCCAATATAAGAAATTGAAGCATGATTAAAATATGAATTTATAAATGTACCTTATTGTTGAGAACAACATATTTATTTCTTTCATATGTTTTAAAAATATGAAGTATAAATCATTTTGGCAATATGGGTAAAATACCTTATTTGAAGCCTCTTTTTTTCTTTCCTTTCACCTTTACTCAAAAGTTGAACTACCTGAGTTTCCTGAAGACGCTTATCCTGATGTTCCTGAAATGGAACTGATTAAAGAGAAGATAAAATCTTTCATCACCATGTGGAAATCTCTAGAAAGAACATTCACTGACTCTTCCATTCAAATTTTCTACTTGGAGATTGCTGGCAAAACTCCAGAGGAACTACTTCAAAAAGTAGTTGAGACAATGGAAAGTAAGGGCTGTAATCCTAACATTTACTGTCCAGAGCAAGTGACATTATTAAAAGCACTGTGCAAGTTTAAAGCCTTCCTTGATGGTCCATAAAGTAAAACATTCGATACACCCAGGAATAATGTTTGAAGTATTTAACAACTCTCATAGCACAGGCGCCAGCCGGTCAGAACAGTCGTGATGCACAAACAGCACTGACCAGTCGTTTCTTAAAGAATTTCTAAAGGCCAATTTGCATACACATTTATAGTCAGAGATCAGTCACTGCAGTTAATTTTCCTAACCTTAGACTACTGCAGTATTGGGTTGGGCAAAAAGTTTATTTGGTTTTTTCCATAAGATGGTGCTGGTAGTGCTTAGTTATCTTTAACTTCATTAGAAGCAATTTTGTTAGGTTCTATTGTGACAGCTGTCGTGTCAGCATGCACTTAAAAGACATCAAAATTGGTGAATTTTTGTGTGACCATTTTAATATTGAAGGTGGAATAAAATAAGCAATATTTTTGGCATATTATGCTTTATTATTTCAAGAAAGGTAAAAACACAGCTTAAGTGCAAAAAACGATTTGTTCAGTGTATGGAGAAGGTACTGTGACTGACCAAACGCGTGAAAAGTAATTTGTGAAGTTTGTGCTGGAGATTTCTCACTGACACCGCTCCATGGTCCTGTAGAACAGTTGAAGTTGATAGTGAGCAAATCAAGACATTAACTGAGAATAATCCACATTATACCATGTGGGAGATAGCTGACATACTCAAAGTATCCAAATCAGTAAAGTTATTGGTGATAATGAAAATGTATCTTTATTTTATGGAAAAAAACTTAGGATTTCTTGGCCAAACCAATATTGCTAATATCATTTTATTGTAAAAATATCTTTCCAAATGTTTGTTTGTATTTTCCTTTCTTCCTCCCTCCCTCCCTCCCTTACAGGACCTTTCCAGCATGCTGGATGGGAATTAAATTTAGAAGATTATGAGGAAGAAACAGAGGACTTTCATGCTGAAGCAGAGGTTGAGGAGGAGCTGGAAGATGAGGAAGAGGAAGAGGAAGAGGTATGAGTCTTTTATTACTGCTGCTTAACATTGGTCACATCACATTGAGAGTGCACATATCCAGAATGGGAACTAGCACTCTTGGACCTCAGGAAAATAAGCAGGCCTACTCAATTTTATATATAAACATGTTCAACACACTTCGCTTCCACCCCAGCATCCCTTAATCCCTGAAATGCCAGGGCTGCTTAGGCAGTGTGTTACACCCATGAAAAAAGAAAAGGGAAATTGATAAAGAAATTTTTCATGGACAAATCTATAGATATTAGGGACAAGTATTTTTTTAAATTTTTTAATCCTCACCTCAGGATATGTTTTTATTTATCTTTTTATTGATTTTAGAGAGAGAGAAAGAAACATAGATATGACAGAGACATGAACTGGTTGCCTCCTGGGGGGCCTGACAGGGAATCAAACCCACAACCTTTCTAGTGTACAAGACAACACTCCATCCAACTAGCCACCCAGCCAGGGAGAAACAGAAATCTTTTATTAATTAGAAGTGGGTGTTTTAAGTAAAATACAGTAATAGCAACTTTGAGAAGTTGCTTGCATGATACTAATGAGTGGTATTTTCAAACAGGAATGACTCATTGTAGCAAACAATCTACTCCTTTGTCACAAGAATTTTGATAACCATTCTTAATTGATAGCCACCCCATTCAGGCCTCTATCAATAATAAATGAAGAAGTGATTCATTTAATTTTGGACTTTATGAATGAAACAAAATGATGTAATAAGTTGGATAAACAGACAGCTGTAATTAAGTTTAAACCCAAATATGTGTGTGTCAAATCAACAAAGTTGATTCAGACAACAACTTCCAGTACTTTATCACTAAGGAGCTGCTGAGAACTTAAGTCAGGTGGCTAATAGATGCAGGTTTTGTCCTTCCTATATTTAGATTCTCTTCTTTTAGTCATCCTTCTTCTGCCATTCTTTCATGTCTCGTTCTGTTCTGCAAAATCAATGTCTCTTTCTTGTATCTGCAGACAAGTCTCAGGCTATCTGTAATATTCAATGTGATGAAGACCTCAGGTAAGGTCTTCATTGATAACAATGTCCTCTCCTCACTCCCACTCTCCCTAATTTACCACTCCCTCCTGTTATATTAGTTTCCTAAGGATACCATAAGAAAGTGCCAAAACTTACACTCAAGATGGTGGCATAGGTAAACGCGCTCACATCCTTGCACAAACACATCAAAATTGCAACTCAAGTATAGAACAACCATCATTCAGAATTATCAGAGATCAAGTTGAATGAAAGTCTGACAACTACAGAATTAAAGAAACCATATCCATCCACAATGGGAAGAGGGGTGGAGATGCAGAATGGGCTGGTCCCACATCTATGTGTGGTAGATAAAATTTGGGAGGGATATCTCAGGAGTGAGGGGTCCTACCCCCACACAAGGCCCCCCAGCCCAGGGTTCCAGTGCCAGGAAAATAAGTTCCCACAACTTCTGGCTGCAAAGACCAATGGGGAGTGACTCAGTGGAAGAAACATCTGTAGTCCCAAGCAACTCCTCTTAAATAAGTCGCACACGAACTTACCCAAACTTACTTCCTCTGCGCTCCAGCACCAGGGTAGCAGCTTTAAAGGCACCAGTAGCAATGGGGAGGAACTGAAGTGTCTGGCATCAAGGAGGGAGCTGGGGGACTGCTTTCTCTCTGCCAGAAAAGTAGGTAGAGGCCATTTTCCATTTTCTGAATGCTCCACGCACAGAACCACAGAAACAGTGAGTGCCATATCTTAAACTCCATCAACCTGGCCTATTTGTCCCACCCTGGAAATCGCCTGAGGCTCTGTCCCACCCAACTTATAGCTGTTAACTGTGGCTTTTCCATATGAATGGCTGATCTGACTCATGATTCACAACTTCCTAAATCTTTTCAAACAAGAAACAGACAGCCTCAGTGAGTCTCCAGCCCCCATACCTCTTGCTAAGTGGCCCAGGCCCAGCACTAGCAGCTACCAGCCTAGATTTATAGCTTGGTTTCATCTGGAGTCTCCAAACCCAGCACAAGTAACCATCTCAGATTGCTTTATAACTCAAACAGGGTGGCCCTGGGCAAAACACAGGTCGGGGCTTACCTTGGCCTGTACCACCTGTGAAACCCCAGAGCCAGTGCACCCAGTGGACAGCTAGAGACCACATTAGAGCACCACCACCCTGCATGTGCATAGCTGATCCTCTGCGGAGGGCAGAGGTTCATGGTCAGTGGTTACAGCCAGTTCTTGTAGTTGACTGGCCTGGGTAAATCCCTCCCATTGACCTGCTAACAGCAATCAAGGCTCAACTACAAGAGGAGGGTGTACTCAGCCCACATGAAAGGCATGCCTCAAGTACCCAGCTTGGGTGATAGGGGAGGCTGTGCCATTGGATTCTACAGTGCACTAACTACATTATTCCTGCTAC
Source organism: Artibeus jamaicensis (assembly GCF_021234435.1). Taxonomy (NCBI): domain Eukaryota; kingdom Metazoa; phylum Chordata; class Mammalia; order Chiroptera; family Phyllostomidae; genus Artibeus; species Artibeus jamaicensis. The sequence continues at coordinate 22,019,285 of NW_026521812.1, forward strand.
TGAGACAGGGAGTGATAGCAACTCTACCTAATACATAGAAACAAACACAAGGAGGCTGCCAAAATGTGGAGACAAAGAAACATGGCCCAAATGAAAGAACAGATCAAAACTCCAGAGAAAGAACTAAACAATATGGAGATAAGCAATCTGATAGATGCAGAATTCAAAACACTGATTATAAAGATGCTCAAGGAACTTAGTGAGGACCTCAGCAGCATAAAAAAGATCAAGTCAGAAATGAAGAATACACTACTTGAAATAAAGAACTATTTACAGGGAATCAACAGTGGAGCAAATGAAGCCAAGAATCAAGTTAATTATTTGGAACATAAAGAAGAAATAAAGAACCAGTCAGGCAACAAGATAAAAAAGGAATTCAAAAAAACCCCAAAGATAGTGTAAGCAGCCTCTGAGACAACTTCAACTGTTCCAACATTTGCTTCATATGGGTGCCAGAAGCAGAAAACAAAGATCAAGATTTGGAAACCCCCCAGCATTTGAAAAAAATGATGAAAGAAAACTTCCCTAATTTGGTGAAGAAAATACACATGAAAGTGCAGGAAGCGCAGAGTCTCCCAAATAAGATGGATGCAAAGAGGCCCACTCTAAGACACAGCATCATTAAAATGCCAAAGGGTAAAGCTGAAGAGACTCTTAAAAGCACCAAGAGAAAAGCAGTTAGTTACCCACAGGGGAGTTCCCGTAAGACTGTCAGCTGATATCTCAAAGGAACTTTGCAGGCTGGAAGGGATTGGGAAGAAATATTCAAAGTCATGAAAAGCAGGGACTTATAGCCAAGATTTTTTTACCCAACAAAGCTATCACTTAGAATTAGAGAGCTGATAAAGAGCTCCACCGACAAGAAAAAGTGAAGGGAGTTCATTTTCACCAAACCATTATTATATGAAATGTTAAAGGGACTTATTTAAGAAGAAGAAGATCAAAACCAGTAACAATAAAATGGCAATATATACATGTCTATTAAGAGTGAATCTAAAAAAACAAACTAAGCAAACAAGAAGGACAGAGACAGAATCACAGATATGGAGAGTGTTTTGATGGTTGCCAGGTGGGAGGGGGTGGGGGAGACCATGTGAAGAGGTGAGGGGACTAAGAAGTACAAATAGGTAGTTACAGAATAGCCATGGGGAAATAAGGTACAGTATAGGAAATAGAGTAGCCAAAGAACTTACACACATGACCCATGTACATGAACAATGGTGCGGAAATTGCCTGAGGGAGTGGGGGTAGCTTGGTGGAGGTGACGCAAAGAGGAAAAAATAGGGACCAGTGTAAGAACAGTCAATAAAATATAATTTTAAAAAGTAAGACATATGCATTGTAAAAGACTGAAATGATACAAAATAAAGTAAAATTTTAAAAAGAAAAAGACTTCCGCCAAGATGGAGGATAGGTGGAGACGCTGTTCTTTCTCACACAACCAAGTTTAGAAACAACTAAATATTAGCAACAGAAAACACAGCCAGAACACAGAAAATTGAACTTTTCGGAAGTCTGTTAACAACAAATTCTTCAGCATGACCTGTAAGAGGGGTAAAACCAGCAGCTGGCGGAGCGGGGTTGCACAGGAAAACTCAGTCAGATGGACTCAGGCGCGCAGAATCCAGGTGCAGGGTTGGACCTAGTGAGCACACAGCGAGCGACCTCGGGAAACAGCGAGGGAGCAGGACTGTGGGTTGACTGTGGTAGCATATTCGTGCGGGGATAGACAAGCGACGGAGTGAGCGATCAGACTGGACCCAGCAGGCCCCCCAGCGGCAGCAGAGGGCACCACCATTTCCCCTGCTCTGACCCCGCCTCCACATACAACGTCATAGCCCAGCGACTCTGAGTGGCCCAACCATGGTGAACCACCTAAGGCTCTGCTCCTCACACAGCCGCTGGAAACAGCAGAGGGGGCCACCTTTTCCCCGCTCTGACCACGCCCCCACATACAGCATCACAACCCAGTGACCTGGGAGTCCAAGGCTCCGCTCCTCATACTTAACAGGCGCAAACAGACCAAAAATGGCTCAAGAAGATCTCAAAGCCCAAGAGCCTATAAATCTAAGCAATGAAGAAATAGCAAAACTCTCAAACGCACAGTTTAAAACACTGGAGATCAGGATCCTCACAGATCTGGTTGATTATAGCCACAATTAGAGAAACATATGAAGGTGAACCTAATTGAAATGAATGGAATTGCACAGGAAACCCATAGCGATGAAAAGGAAACTGGGACTCAAATCAATGAAGTGGACCAGAAGAAAGCAAATAATGGCCAAACAGAAAAGAGTAAAGAAGCAAGAATTCAAAAAAATGAGGAGAGTCTTAGGAACCTCCAGGACATCTTTAAATGCTCCAACATCTGAATTATAGGGGTACCAGAAGGGGGGAAGGAACAGCCAACAGTGGAAAATTTATTTGAACAAATAATAAAGGAGAATTTCCCCAATCTGGCAAAGGAAATAGACTTCCAGGAAATCCAGGAAGCTCAGAGAGTCCCAAAGAAGTTGGACCCAAGAAGAAACACACCAAGGCACATCATAATTACATTAGCCAAAATTAAAATGAAGGAGAGAATCCTAGAAGCAGTAAGAAATAAGGGGACAGTTACCTACAAAGGAGTTCCCATCGGACTGTCAGCAGATTTCTCAAAAGAAACCTTACAGGCAAGAAGGGGCTGGAAAGAGGTATTCCAAGTCACGAAATCCAAAGACCTACAACCAAGATTGCTCTATCCAGCAAAGCTTTCACTTAGAATGGAAGGACAGATAAAGTGCTTCTCAGATAAGGTCAAGTTGAAGGAGTTCATCATCACCAAGCCCTTATTATATGAAATGTTAAAGGGACTTATCTAAGAAAAAGAAGTTAAAAAAACACGAACAGTGAAAGGACAGCAAACTCACAGTTATTAACAACCACACCTAAAACAAAAGCAAACTAAAAGGACAGCTAGATCAGGAGTGGAAATGTAGAAAGGAAGATCTCAAGGAGGGTTAGCAACAGGGGAGTGGGAGAAGGAGAAGGGGGGAGAAGGTACAGAAAATAAGTAGCATAGACAGTAGATAGAAAATAGATGGGGGGCAAGAATAGTATGGGAAATATAGAATCTAAAAAACTTGAGACACATGGTCATAAACTGAAGGGGGAGTAATGGTGGGGATGGGGGGTAGCGTGGAGGGGAATGAAGGGGGGAATAGAACAACTGTAATGGCATAATCAATAAAAAAAAAAGAAAAAGAAAGGAAGTGCCATGAACTGAAAGGCTTAACATAACAGACGTCAATTCCCTCGTGGTTCTCAAGGTAAGAATTCTGAAATCAAGGTGTCAATAGGGTACTGCTCTGTCTAAGGTTCTAGGGAAAATCTTTCCTTTCCTGTTGCACCTTCTGGTACCTCCAGACAATCTATAGCTTATGGCTGCTTAACTCCCATCTCTGCCTCTGTCTGAACATGGCCTTCTCCTCTTTTGTCTTCTCCTCTTATAAAGACACTCATTGTTGGATTTAGGGACCCCCCCGATAGTAAATTATACATATCATCTTGAGATCCTTAATTATATCTGCAAAGGTGCTTTTCTCAAACAAAGCAGATATAGCTACCAGAAGTTCTTAGAAATTTTGACCTAGGAGGCAAAAGAACACTATCCTTACATCCACCTGGAAAAATAGCAAGAAAGAACTTTGCTTTCCTGTCTCAGTCAGTTGTCCTGACTAATCACAGTAACCAGAAGACTTAGTATGACTAAACCAACTTTGGTAACATGCCCACCTAATGACTGTGAGGTAGGGAGTTACTGTGATCATCTGGTCCATGTGAGCTCCTCAGAATGTGGAAGATGCAATTCTCCATGAGAAGAGGGAGGAAGGTTATGTTACTAGAAAAAAGGAAGAAATGCGCTATTCAGAAAAAAGCAAAACATGTATACCACATTATAAGAAAAATTCTGGGAAGATATGTATTAAAATCTCAATAGTCTTTCTGAAGAAGATGCACTAAAAGGGGTTGGATTTGGGGAAGTACCACCTGATGAGATTAGTGGGACCAGTACTTAGATCTCACACAAGAGCAGAAATAATGCCTGTTCCCACTGCCCACTGAGTAGTGTTGAATAGGATCTAAGCATCAGGAATTGGGGTAATTAAACCTGGAATAGTACATGGCAAAAAGTAAATAAATAAAAAAACTGCTGATACATGCAACCATCTAAATGAATCTCAAAATAATTATGCTAACAGAAAGAAGCCAGACCAAAAAATAAATCAAAACTATATGATTACATGTGTATAAAACTCTAGAAAATGCATGGTAATTATATTGACAGAAAACAGCAGTGGTTGCCTGGGGGGTGGGGCAGGTAGGAGGCAAATAGGGTCCAGAAAGAGGCATGAGGAAATTGTGGTATTGATGAATATGTTCATTATCCAGATTGTGGTGATGATTTCACAGATAAACACATATGAGGGGAGAGCCCTCAAAAAACAAGATTTATAAAAAATCGTGTATTTATTCCTATATATTTAAACCTTCAAAGTACTCTCCATTTGATGAAATACACTTTTTTTTTATTTAAAATATTTTATTTATTTATTTTTAGAGAGAGGGGAAGGGAAGGAGAAAGAGTGGGAGAGAAACATCAATGTGTGGTTGCCTCTCTTGAGTCCCCTGCTGGGAACTGGCCTGCAACCCAGGCATGTGCCCTGACTGGGAATCGAACCGCGATACTCTGGTTCACAGACCTGCGCTCAATCCACTGAGCTACGCCAGCCAGGGCGATGAAATACACTTTTTAAAGCATTTTTCCACTGCTCAAAACAGTTTTTGAATTTGTTGATTTTTAAAAATATATTTTATTGATTATGCCATTACAGTTGTCCCATTTCCCCCCTTCATTCCCCTCCACCTTGCACACCCCCTCCCACCCACATCCCCCCCCTTTAGTTCATGTCCACGTGTCATAAGGTCTGTAGCTTCTACATTACCCACACTACTCTTTCCCTTCCGTGTCTACTTTCTACCTACCATCTATGCTACTTATTCTCTGTACCTTTTCCCCACCTCTCCTCCTCCCACTCCCCTGTTGCTAACCCTCCATGTGATCTCCATTTCTGTGGCTCCACTCCTGATCTAGCTGTCCTCTTAGTTTGCTTTTGTTTTAGATGTGGTTGTTAATAACTGTGAGTTTGCTGTCCTTTTACTGTTCATATTTTTTATCTTATTTTTCTTAAATAAGTCCCTTTAACATTTCATAGAAGAAGGGCTTGGTGATGATGAACTCCTTGAATTTGATCTTATCTGAGAAGCACTTTATTTGCCCTTCCATTCTAAATGAAAGCTTTGCTGGATAGAGCAATCTTGGATGTAGGTTCTTGCATTTCGTGACTTGGAATACTTCTTTCCAGCCCCTTCTTGCCTGTAAGGTCTCTTTCGAGAAATCAGCTGACAGTCTGATGGGAACTCCTTTGTAGGTGACTGTCCCCTTATCTCTTACTGCTTCTAGGATTCTCTCCTTCATTTTAATCTTGGCTAATGCAATGAAGATGTGCCTTGGTGTGTTCCTTCTTGGGTCCAACTTCTTTGGGACTCTCTGAGCTTCCTGGATTTCCTGGAAGTCTATTTCCTTTGCCAGATTGGGGAAATTCTCCTTTATTGTTTGTTCAAATCAGTTTTCCACTTGTTGCTCTTCCTCTTCCCCTTCTGGTACCCCTATAATTCGGATGTTGGAGCGTTTAAAGATGTCCTGGAGGTTCCTAAGCCTCTCCTCATTTTTTTTTTTTTTGGATTCTTGTTTCTTCATTCTTTTCTGTTTGTTTGTTTCTTTCTTCCTTCTGGTCCACTCCATTGATTTGAGTCCCAGTTTTCTTTCCATCACTATTGGATCCCTGTGCATTTTCTTTCATTTCACTTAGTGTAGCCTTCATTTTTTTCATCTAATTTGTGACCCAAATCAACCAGTTCTGCGAGCATCCTGATCACCAGTGTTTTGAGCTATGCATCTGATAGGTTGGCTCTTTGCTGCTTAAAAGTATTGGCTCTGGGGCTTTGATTTGTTATTCTGATTGAGCCATTTTTGGTCAGATCACGCCTGTTATGTATGAGTGGCAGAGCCTTAGCTATTCACCAGGGCGGGGCAACCCAAGTCGCTGCACTGTGACACTGTATGTGGGGGTAGGGTCAGAGAGGGAGTGATGGAGCTTGTTCCTCTCTTTCTCGAATTTCGGTCCCCTCTGCTGCTTCCCACAAGCAATCTGGGCCCTTCTGGTGCTGGTTCCCAGGTGGGTGGGCTTGTGTACATTCTAGGACCCTATGGGTCTCTTCAATGAACTTTCTTGTGAGGCTGGAGTCTCTCCTGGCACCTTAATCCCCGAAAGTTTTTCCAATTGGTGTTTTAGGCTTTATTTCCTGTCACTGGGACCCTGGGTTGAGTGGTCAGTCTCACTGCCTGTTTTTTGCCTGGTTTATCTGCACACAAATGTGTGTCCATGTTCAGGCCAGCTACCTTGTGGGCCTCACTAGGTTTGCTCAATTCCTCTCTGCACCCGGTTCTGCTAAGTACTGCCTCTCCCTGCTGGGACTCCTCTCTCCTGGCTGCCAACTCCGCCCCTCTTACCCATCTGGAAGAATGGTTCATTGGGTACAGTTCAATTTTCTGTCTGTTCTGGTTGTGTTTTTGTTTCTAAGTCTTAAATTTGGTTGTGTGAGGAGGTAAGTATTTCCACCTACACCTCCATCCTGGCCAAAAGTCTGAACTTGTCAATTCTGATGCCTTTTAGTGCTTCCGCCATTTTTTGTTTCACCTCTTCCACATCAGAGAAACGTTTCCTTTTGAGGATGTTTTTATTGGGAAAACAAAAAATGGTAGCTCTGGGCAAGATCTGGTGAGTAAGCAGAGTGGGGCATGGGAGTCTTGCTCTTTTTTGTCAAATACCGTTGAACTCTCAGTGCAGTGTGGGCAGGTGCATTATCATTGAATGGGCAAATGAGTTGAAGGAGTCTTCAAAATAAAATTCACTGAAGCCAAATGCAGCCTCTCACAACAATGCCAACTGGTACGCTGATACAGATGGGTTCTTAGAACACACCTGATAGGGGAAGCCTGTACTACAAGGGGCCCACCCACCAGAAGATAATTCCAGTTTTTTTGGGGGGGATCCCTCTTCATAAGTGCATTTATTGAAAAATCAGAAAGCCTAGAAAAATTAATTAAGCCTTAAACTCAGGAACCCAGAAAAAGGCACAACAAAATAAATCAACAGAAAGTAGAAAGCAGGAGAGTAAATGCAAAAATTAGTGAAATAGGAAAACAAGAGCAAATAAAAACAGTAGACCTAATTTCCAAAAATTAAAAGTTGGTTCACTGGCAACAAAATAGAAAAACTTCCGTCAAGTCAAATTAGGTAAAAAGAAGAAGCAATCAAATACACCTGAAAACAAAAAAAGTACTGATACATAATTAGATAAAAAAGAGGGTTATTTTAAATTACAGGAACTTTATACTAATAAATTAACTTTAAAATTAAGGTGAGATAGATTTTCAAAATATGAGTTACTAAAATTTGCTTAGGAAGAAAGATAAAAGCTGAACAAACAAAAATAATGGGAGTTTTAGGTTATTTCTAATATACCTTTGTTGATTAGATAATTCCTATGTTGTTTAAAACCATCCACATCATAGAAGAAGATCAATACTTCCCAGCTCATTATGAGACTTGCATAACCCTGATACAAAAATTAAACAAAAGTAGTACAAGATAACATTCGTGGTGATGTAAAGTGCAGCATAGGAAATACAGTCAATAATACTATAATAACAATGTATGGTGCCAGTTGGGTACTAGACATATCAGGGTGATCACTTTGTAAGTTATATAAATGTCTATCCACTATGTTGTACACCTGAAATTAATATAATATTGTATGCCAACTATAATTGAAAATCTTAAAATTATATCAAATAATATAAATTATTTTTTTAATTTTTAGGAGTAGTAGAGTAGTGCAAGAAAATAGAAATTAGTATCATTTTTGTACCTTTACCAAAAGTTGTTTATTGTATCTTGTTTTGGACAAAAAATTGAGACATGTAGTAATCTTGTAAAATATTCATTTATATTTAAAAAATAATGTATTTGTGCCTAAGTATATGTCTATTTTTGTATGTATGTTGGTAGGATTACTTAGAAAAAAGAGTATGGAAAAGTACACATAAAACCATTAAGAATGTTTCATTTTTAAACTTGTTTTTATTGCTGTTCAAGTACAATTGTCTCCATTTTCCCCCTACCACTCCCCCCACCCCAGCCATCTTCACATCCCACCCTTGATCCTACCCACTTTGGAGAATGTTAATATAGTATTTGAAGGGAAAATGTGAGAGAAAAATTTTATTCTTCATGCATTGTGAGAAGTTTTGAATAATTTTACATAAGCATGTATTTTATACCACAGAAACTTCTTAAATGTACGTCTACTGCTTTAAATAAATTGCAGTAGGCCTGACTGGTGTGGCTCAGTGAGCTGAGTGTTGCTCTGCAACCTGAAGGATCGCTGGTTCATTTCCTGGTCAGGGCACATACCTGGGCTATGGGCCGGATCCCTGTTCAGGGGCATGTGAGAGGCAATCTATCCATGTATTGCTCATACATTGATGCTTCTCTTCCTCTCTTTCTCCCTCCATTCCACTCTCTCTAAAAATGAATGAATGAACTCTTTAAGTAAATAAATTGCAAGGATTCTTAAAGGGCTTTACACATAGTTTCTTTATTTTTCATAATGAAAATAAGTTACAAATTACCAATGGAATGAAATAAAATATTTTCAAATTATTTGTTTTTTTAAGGTATTATTTATTTACTCTTAGAGGGGAAGGAAAGCAGAGAGGGAGAGAAACATCAATGTGTGGTTGCCTCTCACACACTTCTTACTGGGGACCTGGCTCACAGCCTAGGCATGTGCCCTGATAGAAATTGAACCAGAGACCCTTTGGTTCGCAGGCCAGTACTCAATCCACTGAGCCACATCAACCAGGGCTCAAATTATTTGATTACATATCCACTTAGTAGCAAATAAGCAAATCATGAAGCATCTCACATTTCATTTTCAATAGGTAAGAAGTTGTAACCATGATTCAGCTTTTACTTCTTAATTTTATTTTAGAAACTGATTCTGCCCCAGAGTAGAAAACCCTGGGGTCTTTTGTTACACCTATGTCTGTAGAGAGCTGGGTGCAACTTCATTCTCAGTGCTGCATATTTTCTTTATGAAAATAAAGAAGCTTAAGATATGAACTTAAAGGGATATGAAAAACGGATTTTTAAATTAACTAATTAAAAGGCCAACCCTCTTCTCAGAGCAGCAGCCCAGTGCATGGGTCAAGGCCCCCTCTTCCTTGGATGTGGCTCGGGCTGGAGATGTGCAGGGCCAGAGACACCGTGGACTTCGGATCTGGAACAACACGGGGGCAGTGAATAATAGCTCTTCAAGTCTGCAATAAAAAAAATAAATATGGCCCAAATGAAAGAAGAGATCAAAACTCCAGAAAAAGAACTAAGTGACAAGGAGATATCAGAGGCAGAGTACAAAACACTGGTAGTCAGGATGCTCACAGAAATGATTGAGTATGGCCACAAAATAAAGGAAGAATGAAGACTATACAAATTGAAATAAAGAAAAATATACAGGGAACCAACAGTGAAGGGAAGGAAACTGGGACTCAAATCAATGATTTGGAGCAGAATGAGGAAATAAACATTTAACAGGAACAGAATGAAGAAACAAGAATTTAAAAAAAATGAGGAGAGGCTGAGGAACCTCTGGGACAACTTTAAATGTTCCAGCATCCGAATTATAGGGGTACCAGAAGGAGAAGAGGAAGACCAAAACATTGAAAACTTATTTGAAAAAATAATGAAGGAGAACTTCCCCAATCTGGCAAAGAAAATAGACATGCAAATCCAGGAAGCTCAGAGAGTCCTAAAGAAGTTGGACCCAAGGAGGAACACACCAAGACACATCATAATTAAACTGCCCCAAGATTAAAGATAAGGAGAAAATCTTAAAAGCAACAAGGGAAAAGGAGAGACTTATTTACAAAGGAGTTTCCATAAGACTATCAGCTGATTTCTTAAAAGAAACCTTGCAGGCAAGAAGGGGCTGGAAAGAAGTATTCAAAGTCATAAAGGCAAGGACCTACATCCAAAATTACTCTATCCAGCAAAGCTATTGTTTAGAATAGAGGACAGATATAGTGCTTCCCAGATAAGGTCAAGTTCAAGGAGTTCATCATCATTAAGCCCTTATATGAAATGTTAAAGAGACTTATCTAAGAAAAAGAAGATGGAAACTATGAACAGTAAAATGACAACAAACTATCAAACTAACAAACTCACAACTATCAACAACTGAACCCCAAAATAAAAACAAACTAAGCAAACAACCAAAACAGGAACAGGATCACAGGAATTAGAGATCATGTGGAGAGTTATCAGTGGAGAGGAGCTGGAGGGAAAATGGGGGAAAAGGTACAGGGAATAAGAAGCATAAATGGTAGATACAAAATAGACAGCAGAAGGTTAAGAATAGTACAGGAAATTGAGAAGGCAAAGAACTTATATGTATGACCCATGGATATAAACTAAGGGAGGGAGAATGCTGTTGGAAGGGGGGTGCAGGGCAGAGGAAGATAAAGGGGAGAGAAAATGGGACAATGGAATAGCATAATCAACAAAACATACTTTAAAAGGCCACTTACTTTGCAAATGATGGGAAAGAAACAGAATGGAAAGTGTAAAAAAGTTGAAGAGGCAGAGCCTGAAGAATTTGTAGTGGAAAAAGTATTGCACCAATGCGCAGTGAACGGGAAGGTGGAGTACTTCCTGAAGTGGAAGGGATTCACAGTTGGTGACAGTACTTGGGAACCTGAAGAAATTTAGATTGTCCAAGAGTTAATTGAAGCATTTCTTCATTCTCAAAAAGCTGGTAAAGAAAAATATTGAACAAAAAGAAAGTCTTTATCTGATAATGAATCTGATGATAGCAAATCAAGCAAGGAAAGAGATGCTGCCGATAAACCCAGAGGCTTTGTCAGAGGTCTTGATCCTGAAGGGAGAATTGGTGCTATAGGCAGCAGTGGAGAATTAATGTTTCTCACGAAATGGGAAGACTGAGATGAAGCAGACTTGGTGCTGGCAAGAGGCAAATATGAAGTGTCTTCAAATTGTAATTACTTTTTATGAAGATTCTAACTCAGCATTCTTGTTTAGAAGACAAAGCCCAATAATTGTTTGCATTTCTTTTCATATGTATTTATATGTATAAAAATCTGGGTCTTGGCTTTTTTATTTATTAGCATAAAGAAATAATTATATTCTAATAAAAATTAAGTTTGATATGTTTGTTTTGAAGTAGTACTGAGGGAGTAGTTGGTGGGTTGCATCTACAGCACTGGTTAGTTTGGAACAAAAGCTTTCTGTAGTTGCTTCCTTCATCAGAAAAGAGCATTTGGTACCACGGTATATTCCTTGCTCTGCATTAGAGAGCATCTTTTCTAAATGTTGGGGGGAACCTCCATTGTTGTTACTCAGTCAGAATTTGTGTTTAAGCCATATATGCCTAAGGATCATCGTGGGTGTTTTGTTTACTTTGTGGGGGATGGTTGGTGTGTATACAGATGTAAATGTAAATGGTTTTCCTTTATTTTTCTTAACAAAAACAAAAACAGCATTTCAAAACCATAGATAAACTCATGTTTCTGGGCTGCCATCATTTTCAGCAACCTAAGAAATAAATCACTTCAAGTTAAATTGAAATTTTTCCTGAAGCTTTAACCTTTGAAATTAAATAGATAACTTGTGATTAATTGGGCAACTTAAATATAATGTAAGCAACTCAAATTGGACAATTTAAAAGCAGCTACATCAGAATCCATACCTACAATTATAAATGCAAGTTTGTGAAAGGAAAATTTTATCACTACCAACAACCTCTCCTCTCAAATGAGAAAACTGGGCAAACCCTGGTATGTTTTAATTAATCAAGCAAGACTTATTTACAGGTTTCATCTGGTAAGACGTTCCTTTCCCAAAAGTTAAAATCCCTGGGTTACATTGACTAAAAAGTTCTGACCATGAAATGTGTAAGACTTTATACATGGAAACCTAATCAGGTGGTTAGAGACCTTGGCAATTTAGATCTGCTAGAATAAATGAGTTAACAAATTTTGTAATCTAAAGTTTTGACTTGCATGTTTTTCCTCCAGATCATTCCTCACATGTAGGCTCAGTCTCAGTATTTGGGTTTCTGGTTCAATAGAAGCCAAGAAAAACAATAACTTGGTAGTAAACAGAATGTTATCCAACTGTATATTGTTTACTTTATTGTAAATACTGGTAAACAGTGGTCAATGAATAGTTTTATATATTTTTTAAAGGCCATAGAACTGGCCTTTACAAATTGTTTTAAAGATGTATTTTTATGGATTAAATATTATTTAAGAGATATTATTTTTTAATTCCTTCTTTAGTATTGCATATAAATACTTTTAAAAATATTCTCCAAATGTTAAAAACTATTTCTAGAATGAAGATAAATTGAAAGAGAAAAAAAGGCATTTGGGAGACACAAAGCACTTTTGTCCAGTGGTTCTCAAAGAAAACTTCGTCCTCCAACCAGGCAACACAGAAGATGCAGCTAAATATCGAGAAAAGATCTACTACTTTTCAAGTCCTGAGGCTAGAGAAAAATTTTTGGCATATCCTCAGGAGTATGTAGCTCATAAAGAACCATTAAAGGTGAAAACTATGTTCCTATTCTAATCATTGATCCTGTGCACTTTCTAGGGACTTACTATATCCGTATCCAGTTAGTCTCTGAGCAGAGCAGTCTGCTGATCATAAGATAGGATTTGGGGGAGGTATGGGATTCACAGGTTCACGGCCTTCAGTGAGCTGACATCCTCTGTAGAAAGGAGATTACTCAGGTGAGACTGCTCTTAACTTGGTTCAACTCAGAGAGGCATGATTACAGGGGCAAATTCGTGTCTGATTGCTTGACTCTGAAGAGCAAAGGATGTCACTGATTCACAAGATTGCAAGAGTATTCCCAGAGGGGAATTGTCCTTGATCAACTGAACTGCTTTAAAATTGCTTTAAGAAGCTATAGAACAATCAACCTTTTCCCAAATTTGTGGGAACATTTTTATCCTGACTTGTTTATCACCTTTGGACCAGTTTTCTACCTTCTTTAAAAAATATTTATTAAAGCCAAACATGAAAGAACAAATACTGTATCATACAAGGTAAATTCATAGGGACAGAAAACAAAAAAGTGGTTGCCAGGGTGGAGAAGAGAGACTAGAAGTTGCTATTTAGTGGGTACAGAGTTCCAGTTTGGGATGATGAAAAAGTTCTGTAGAGAGGTGCTGGTGATGGTTGCACAACATTGTTTATGTACTAATGCTACTGAATTATACACTTACGATGGTTAAAATGGTAAGTTTTACGTTGTGTATATTTTACCACAAATATTTTATAATCTTTTTTCTCTTAACATTATACCATAGAAAGTCTGTGTATTTCTATATAGATGTCATAACACTTGATCATTTTGACATACCATTTTAATGTAAGTTGTCAGATGTTTTTATCATGCTAAAAAGCATCTTTCCATTTTTTTCAACAAGAACTTTTAAAAAATTCTATTTTAGCAAATGCCTTTTGGCCTCAGAGATAAAGAGAACAATTGTTGATGCAGTGAATCCTGTTAATTTACATCCTAATGTCAGAATATCCTTGAGTTTATGAAGTGATAATTCAGTCTTGGGGGAGGCAGTTAATTAACCTTTTTTTTTAATTACTCAAAACTTTCTTTTCTTCACTCTCCCTTACCCCACCTTTCCCCGACCCATCCCTCCTGGCAGGCTCCTCCGTTAAGAATATGCCTTCTGGGCCCCCATGGCTCTGGCAAAACCGTCTGTGCGAGACAGTTAGCAGAAAAGTTGGGCATCTTTCACATTCAGTTTGAAGAATTTCTCCAAGAAAAATTAATGCCCAAAACTGAAAAGAAAATTGGAGCTGAATTTGAAGAAGATGCTGAGGAAGAACAACTTGCAAAACAAGAACTTGAAGAGCTTGCAGTTCAGGCCAATGTCAAGATTGAGGAAGAAAATACAAAGAAGCCAGTAGTAATATTGATACTCTCTTTGCGGATAGTTGTGTTTACTGGTATTACTTTTGGAAAGTAGAATATAAGCAATATAAAACTATAAATTTTCTAAGAAAAAGAAAAATATTAGCCCCTAAGAGTCATTGAAGAGTCATCCTCCTCACATGTTAGATACAGATCTTACTGCTAATCTAGAATATAAAATTACCAAGTTCCACACAGCTCCAATAAAATCAGAAAAGTTTTCCCTAATAGGAGTGTTGTGTAGCATTTGCTTGGGACTATTTGATATGTCTGACCTAGACTATAAGGTTTTTCATTATTATGTTCTCTGCCTTTTTTTATCTTGTGTCATAAAAATCTGCCTTCATGCCAGTGGGGATTTCAGGATATGAATTCTCATGATGCCTCATAAGAAAGGTAGTGTGACTCTTAGGTGGCTTCTATCTAGGGTTGTAAAGAGGAAGTTCTTCATTCTGACTCCCCTTTTAACCATTTCTGATATAGCTAGACCCTTTGTTTCTCAAAGGATCCCTTGTAAATGGTAACAGATTGTATTTCAGATGACCACCTAGCTAGCCCACCCTTTAATCAGGACTAGGTTTAATCATTATAAGATAGATGACAAAAATCAGTGAAGCCTTACAGGATTATGATATAAACTGAACAAGATTTTAACAAAAATTGGTAAGACAGATATCCCGAGGCCACATATGAAAATCAGTTATGCTAATAGCTAGTAACTCCTCTTAAATATGTATAATTTAATATTTAAAACCATATTAAAATTGGCTTAAAGAAAAGAGTAGAGTACAAATTTTAAAAGGTTTACAAGCAACAATATTAAAAAAATGTCCTGAGAAAAGCCAGTCTTATTTTAATCAACTGTGTAATAGATCATTGTTAATAAATTTGCTTTGTTTTGTTTTCATATTTAGACTTCAGAAGTACAATTTACAGAAGAAGAAGAAGCAATCAGATTAAATATCATGGAAAATGAACCACTGCCTCCTGAAATTCTTGATGCAATTCTTTCTGAGTGGTGGTTTAAGGAACCAATACGGTATTTTAAGTTATATAGGATTATACATTCATAGACTTTAATTTGCCTTTAATTCTCAAAAGTTTAAAGTGTAATCCAGCATAAATTTAAGCATTTTACTCTCATGTAAATTACTGATTCTATACATTAAAATCATTGGGGGAATTATTTTTAAAATACTGTTGCCAGAGACCTCAACCCAAAGCAATTGAATCAAAATCTTTAAGGATATAAGGTTGGCACACAGGCATTGGTAGTTCTGAGAGCTTCCCAGGCGATTCTAATGTGTAGTTGTGGTTGGAATCCGTGATCTAAACCCATGATGTACCTTTTAGTAATTACAGTTAAAAACAATTAATAGCTGTCCATAGTGTTATCCCTTAACCAAAAGCCAAGAACAAGCCTGACCCCACACAGGACAAGTCTAAGAGTCTCCAGGTCAGCAAAGTTTAAAACTTCACCTTGTTTTCCTAAACCAGAATCTCTTGTGTTGGTACCCACCAGAAGAAAGTGAAATAATATTCACAGTACTGATAAGCAAACACTTAAATGGAACTTACTATGTGCCAGGTACTGCTCTACTATATTTTATTCATATTAATTTACTTAATCCTTGCTACTACCCTATGGCATGGAACTTTTATTATCTCATTTCGGAGATAAGGAAGCTGTATCATAGAGAATTCAAATAACTGGCCAGTCCCAGCATTTCTCTGGACATTCTTTCACTTAGTCCCTGGCCTAAAAGAGTGAGGGGGATTATTGATCATCAACTTTAATTGTAATGTCTTATTCCCTAAATTAGATCGGTAGTTGTAGTAAACTTGGGTAGATTGCCTGCAATAGCAGTCATAAGTTGTTGTTTATTATTTAGCTCCTGATCTCATACCATACATTTTTTTAAAAAGCATATGATTTAAAGAATTAAAAGTTAAGTGCAAAGTTGTACAAGCCTAAATAAAATAATAATAGTATACAAACATTAAAATATGTTACAATGAAGAATTCATAATAGCATAAGAAATGTCATTTCATGGTAAGTTTAAAAAGAAAATGCAATATGATTTATGATATGATAGAGAGGTGGACACATGAAGAACAAACTGGAAAGAAAAACAAAATGTCAGTAACCTCTGGAACATGAGATTATAGATAATCTTGCATTTTCCATGCTTGCCTGTATTTTTCACATTTTCTATAGTGAGATTTGTTGCTTTTATAATATGGAAAGAATCGACACATCCAAAAAGGGCATTGCATTGGTCCTGGAGAGATGCCCTAAGAGCCTGAACAAAGGTATAATGTTAGAAATGGAGATGTGGGTACAGACAAGCGCATGCCAGGACTTAGCTTGTCTTTTTGAGGACCAAGAAGGAATTGAGGGAGCAGTCCAAAAGTCTCTGAAGTTTGCCACCTGAATAGTTTGAATCAGAAGGAACAACAGTGTGGAAGAATTAACAATAATAAGGTTTTTCGACAGTACAATGCATATGTAACTACTGAGGGGCACTAAGATAGAGAAACTAAGCAGCTTTTTGAAAATTCTAATTGAAATTCCAAACACAGGTTGAGTGTAAAGGTGAAGATTTAGACAAAGAAGTGACAGCCGTAAGAGTAGGAATCAAATTGTTCCTCACAAAAGAGATGATGCTGAAGGCATCTCTAAAGAAAAGGACACCTACTGTAGCCATTTGATGGAAATTTGCCCATTGATAAGAGAGAAAACATTTTTAATGCCAATTAAGGACTGAAACTATCAAATATTCATGATATTCCTGTTCATATTAAGAAGAAAACATATATTTAAATATAAATATTTAAGCCAACCAAATTTTAGATGAGCAGGATAAACTCTCATTCAAAAGGGGACCACTATTGACTTCCTCAGTTAAGTAAGGTAAGTTCTCAAAAAGCCTGATTCTTTTGTAGTTACTCCACAATGAAAGTGTGTTAACAATCCAGTTATATTCATGATTCTTCAAGTTTCATCATAGTCAAACAAGTTTGATAATCCTATTTGATTATAATTATCTTAATACATATGAGCCAGGATAGATACACAAATAACTGCCATGAGTTACAAAAGGACCCAGAGAAGAGGGTGTGAATTGTCTAAGGAAAGGAAGCATCACTAAGTGGAAAACTACTGAGGAGCGGATTCCCAGTGAAGGTGGGCTGGCCAAATCTACCTTTTTAGGAAGGGTGGCACGTTCATTAGGCTGGGCATTCCTCCCTGGCAGAGAATTTATTTTCTCTTAATTCTCATCAAATATTAAGGCTACTTACAGTTAAAGAGAACTTATTTATATTGTAAATATAAGTATAAAATGTTAGAGTTTTAATCTAATTTAATACATTTGAGAGAATGCACATCATGTTTATTATATAAGTACAAACATTTCAAGAACTAAAAGATACTACTTTTTAAATTACTCATACATCTTAAGTTGATAAGATGTATCAAAGTTGATACAGTTGATAAAGTTGATATTTATCAACTTTTTTCATTTTCAATATTTATAATATATTTTAAGTAAATTGTGAAATGTACACCTAGCTCCACAGGTTTTATATTAGATGGTTTCCCACGATCTTCCGATGAAGCCCAGTTACTGGCGGAACATGGATTTTTCCCAGATGCTGCTGTTTTACTACAAGTGGAAGATCAAGATATTTCTGATCGCCTCCTGCCTCCTGAAATTGAAAAGTGGAGACTGAAACAAAATATGAAATTAAACAGGAAAAAACTCATTAAAAAAATGAAGGCAAAAATCAAGGTATGTATCTTGTAAAAAATATGAGAGTAAATTTTTTGAGCATCTATTCAATTTATAAAGTGGTCTTTACAAAAATGCAGTTTCTGATTTTAATACCACAGTCAGTATGAAAACACTTTTCATCAAATATAAAAGAGTACTTATAATTAAAGAGTTAAGTTATTTATTTGAGGCCTAAGTGATTATCAACATGTTAATGCTTCTCTCTCTAAGGCAAATTAAAGATTGTGGTAGCACCAAATATCCTTATGTCTGACACAGACAGCAAGTGAAGCAGGCCTTAAAACACAGAGAATTAGGACTTCCGCCAAGATGGAGGTTTAGCTGGATGTGCCTGCCTCCTCACACAACCAAGTTTAGGGACAACTAAATATTAGCATCACAAAACACAACCAGAACACGGAAAACTGAACTTTTCGGAAGTCCGCTAACAACAAATTCTTCAGCCTGACCGGTAAGGGGCGAAACCAGTGTCCGGTGAGGTCTTACAAAGGAGGGCTCGGTCGGACCGGTGCGGAATCCGGCGCGCGAATCCAGTCACGCGGGTTCCAAACCCAGGATTGGACCTGGTGAGCCGCCGAGCAGCCCACCGGGGGAGCGACACAGTGGGGAGGCGGTGGCCTGGTTGCGCGCGAGTGAGGGAGTGAGCGGTTGGACCAGCCCCGCGGCGGCGGGCGGGGCGCCATTTCCCGCTCTGACCACGCCCCCACATACAGCGTCACAACCCAGCGACCTGGGACTCCAAGGCGCCGCTGTCCCACTTAAAGGGCCAGAACAGACCAAAAATGTCGCAGGCAGAACTCAAAGCCCCAGAGATAAATCTAAATGACGAAGAAATAGCAAAACTCTCAGACGCACAGTTTAAAACACTGGTCATCACCTTTCTCACAGATTTGGTGGATTACAGCCACAAATTAGAGAAACATATGGAGGCTAAATTAAGGGAAATGAATGGAATTCCACAGGAATCCCATAGAGATGAAAAGGAAACTGGGACTCAAATCAATGCAATGGTCCAGAAGAAAGCAAATAATGGACAAGCAGAAAAGAGTCAAGGAGCAAGAATTCAAAGAAATGAGGAGAGTCTTAGGAACCTCCAGGACATCTTTAAACGCTCCAATATCCGAATTATAGGGGTACCAGAAGGGGGAAAGACACAACCACCAGTGGAAAAACTATTTGAACAAATAATAAAAGAAAATTTCCCCAATCTGGCAAAGGAAATAGACTTCCAAGAAATCCAAGAAGCCCAGAGAGTACCAAAAAAGTTGGACTCAAGAAGAAACACACCAAGGCATATTATAATTACATTAGCCAAAATTAAAATGAAGGAAAGAATCCTGG
Source organism: Artibeus jamaicensis (assembly GCF_021234435.1). Lineage (NCBI taxonomy): Eukaryota > Metazoa > Chordata > Mammalia > Chiroptera > Phyllostomidae > Artibeus > Artibeus jamaicensis. The sequence continues at coordinate 22,038,611 of NW_026521812.1, forward strand.
AAGCAGCAAGAGATAAGGGGACAATCACCTACAAAGGAGTCCCCATCAGGCTGTCAGCAGATTTCTCAAAAGAGACCTTACAGGCAAGAAGGGGCTGGAAAGAAATATTCCAAGTCATGAAATCTAAAAACCTACAACCAAGATTGCTCTACCCAGCAAAACTTTCATTTAGAATGGAAGGACAGATAAGGTGCTTCTCAGATAAGACCAAATTCAAGGAGTTCATCATCACCAAGCCCTTATTATATGAAATGTTAAAGGGACTTATCTAAGAAAAAGAAGATAAAGAAACATGAACAGTGAAAGGACAACAAACCCACAGTTATTAACAACCACACCTAAAACGAAAGCAAACTAAAAGGACAGCTAGAGCAGGAGTGGAAACATAGAAATGAAGATCTCAAGGAGGGTTAGCAACAGGGGAATGGGAGGAGGAGATGGGGGGAGAAGGTACAGAAAACAGGTAGCATAGACAGTAGATAGAAAATAGATGGGGGGGGGCGAGAATAGTTTGGGAAATATAGAACCTAAAGGACTTGAGACGCATGGACATAAACTAAAGGGGGGTAATGGTGGGGGTGGGGGGGTAGGGTGGAGGGAAATGGAGGGGGGAATAGAACAACTGTAACAGCATAATCAATTCAAAAAAATAAATAAATTTAATTAATAAAAAAAAAAAACACAGAGAATTAAAATTATCAGTGGCTTTTTCACTAGCTCCTGGAATTGTGACACCATCCATAAAGGCCATGTAAAGCCTGTAGTGAAAAAGATCCAGATAATATCTTAGAACACCTTTTCTGAAACTGTAACATGAGGAGCATTCCGTAAAATGTTCAGTAGTGTCATAGGGGACCAAACAATTCCACCCCTAGGAATCTATCTAATAGAAATGAAAACATGGCCACATAAAAATTTGTATATGAATGTTCATAATCATGTTATTCATAATAGCCAAAAAGTGGAAACAGCCCAGTGTCCTTCACCTGACGAATGGACAAACTAAATATGATAGACATTCAGTTAGAGTGCTCTGAGTTCTGGCCCCAGATGGAGACATAGGAGCCTCCTGAACTCACCTCCTCCCATGGACACAATGAATCTGTATACAAAGGAATTCCCTCTGAAGGAAACACAAAAACTAACTGAGCAACTCTGAACCGTTTAGTCCTGTATTTTGGGAGAATGAGAACCCCTCTCACTCATACCAAAGAGCTGCTGCCTGAAAATCTAACCTCCCATTAGCCTGTGCTGGCTGCGATCTTCCCTTTGGGACACTGACAGGTTGTACTCACCTTCACCTATTAGAAGCCACAAAGAACAAAGAAGGTAGCTTGGACAATCACAAAGGTTTGAGAAACAGCCAAGAATGAGGGCCAGGCTGATCAATAAAGTTAATCTTCGGCTCTAGCCAGTGCAGCTCAGTGGGTTGAGTGCCAGCCTGCAAACCAAAGGGTCACTGGTTCAATTCCCAGTCAGGACACATGCCTGGGTTGCAGGCCAGGTCCCCAGTAGGGGGCATGTGAGAGGCAACCACACATCAATGTTTCTCACCCTCTCTTTCTCCCTCCCTTGCCCTCTCTAAAAGTAAATAAATAAAATTGTACAAAAAAGAGAGAGTTAATTTCTACATAAGCCCACTCTGTCAAGACTGGAGAGGTGTCCATTTTATTTAATGTGCAGAAACCAACACAGAGAGTCAAAGAAAATAAACAAAAGAATGTTTTTAACAGAAGAACAAGATAAACCTCCAAAAGCAGAGCTTACTGAAATGGAGATAAATAATTTACCTGATAAAGAGTTCAAAATGATGGTCATAAAGATGCTAAGCAAGGTCAGGAGAACAGTAAATGAACAAAATGAGACTTTCAGCTAAGAAACAGAAAATATGAGAAAGTACCAAACAAATCACAGAGTTGAAAAGTACAATACTGAACTGAAAAATTCAATAGAAGAGTTCAGTAGCAGACTAGACACAAAAATCAATGGAACAGAATACATAGCCCAGAAATAACCACACACATATATCGTCAATTAATTTACATCAAAGCAGCTAAGAATATACAGTGGGGAAAGGACAGTCTCTTCAATAAATGATGTTCATTAAACTGGGCAGCCACATGCAAAAGAATGAGATTGGACTCCTATTTTATATCATACAAAAAAATCAACCCAAAATAAAGACTTGAACATAAGACCTGAAACCATAGAACTCCCTGCTCAGTTATTTTGAATGCAGCAGCCCCACAGTATACATGCTCACTCAATAGCACCTACTGCCGCCACTGACGAGTAGAATGAAGTCATCATTATTCACACATGCACATTCCAGTCCCCCTACAGCCTAGAACAGATATGGAGTAAGGTTTTTGACATTGACTTTGGAAATGGTTTTTTTTTGGACTTGACATCTAAAGTGAAAGTCAGCAAGTGGGACTACACCAAACTAAAAAGCTTCTGTGCAGCAATGAAAACTGTCAACAAAAGACAATCTACCAAGTGGGAGAACATATTTGCAAACTGTACATCCAATAAGGGGTTAAAATCCAAAATATATGAAGAACTCACACAATTCAATATCAAAAAAAACAAAAAATCCAATTACAAACTGTCAGATGGCCCTGACCAGTGTGCCTCAGTTGGTTGAAGCATCTCTTAAACCAGAAGGTCATGGGTTTGATTCCCAGTCAGGACATGTGCCTAGGTTGTGGTTTTGGTTCCTGGTTGGGGCACATACAGGAGAGGCAACCAATCAGTGTTTCTTTCCCTCTTTCTCTTCTTCCCTTCCCTTCTCTCTAAAATCAATGAGCATGTCCTCAGGTGAGGATAATAAATAAATAAATTAATTAATTAATTAATAACTGGCGGATAAACTGAATAAACATTTTTTCCAAAGAAGACACACGAATGGTCAATAAGTACATGAAAAAGTACTCAACATCACTATTATCAGGGACATGCAAATCAAAACCATAATGAGATAGCACCTCACAGTTGTTCGAATGGCTATCATCAAAAGACAGAAGGTAAGTGTTGGGTAGGCTATGGAGAAAAGGGAGCAGCACTTCACAGTTAGTGGGAATGTAACTTGGTGTGGCTACTATGGAAAACAGTATGGAAGTTCACCAAAAAATTTAAAACACAACTATCATATGATCCAACAATCCCACTTCTGGGAATATGATGAGGCCTGTCTGGAAAAAATCTAGCCGTTGTTAATATAATGAGAATGGTTTGTGCAACATTGGTGGAACCTGGCAGCCATGGAGAGTGGACTGGAATGCGCATGTGTGAACAATGACAACTTCACTGTACCTGTCAGTGGGGGCGGTAGACATCATTGAGTGAGCATGTGTACTGTGTAGCTGTCATATTCGAAGTGACTAAATGAGTAGAGCAATGAATCTGCATCAAAGTTTGTGTTAAGCTTGAACATTCCTCCATGGAAACTATTTCAGTGATTCAAAAAGCCACAGCTATAGGCCACTGGTGATTGGCAGCGTCATCACACAACACATCTGCTCATGCATCATGTCTTCAGCAAAATGTTTTTTGGTAAAACATTAAGTCACCCAGGTGACAGCCCCCTACAGCTCAGATTTGACACCCTGTGACTTCTGCTTCCCTCAAAACTAAAATCACCTTTGAAAGGGAAGAGATTTCAGACCCTTTTTCTAACTTTGTTTCTTATTTAGAGCAAATACAAACCCTCCTCTGCAGCACTCAACATACCATGTACTTTTCCATTGCCTTATCTGGAATCTTCTTACACCATCTTCCACTAGCTGTGTGGCATTACATGAGTTAAACCCTCTGACTTTGTTAACTCACCTATGGAGTAGAATAATACTGTCTGCTTCATAGGTATGTTCTGAACAGAAAAATTAAAGTATGCATATACTCCAGTGCTCATAAGAGTGATGGCATTTAGCAGACATACAATAGTTAAACCACTAACCACAACTTATTTGAGTGAAAGGATCAAGAGAAAAAATAGACTCAAAATATGTATGTGTGTTATTCTACATATTTGGCATTTCTCTGTGGTATATATATATATAGTGTTCTCTTATAAAAATGCAAAGGTGACTGTGTTTTCACAACTATACAGTTAAAGTACTTGTGGTAAAACTCTGGTTTTTAAAAAAGGAATCATATAAAAGGTGGATTTTTTTTGTTCCTTCTCCCAATTTTATTTTTTATTTTTAAATCATTTTTTAATTTTTCAATTATAATTGACATACAATATTTCAATAGTTTCAAGTGTACCCCTGAGGTGATTATATAACATACTAAGTGATCATCCCGCCATGTCTTATACTCATCTGACACCATATGTAGTTGTTAGAATATTATGGAATATGTTCTCTATGCTGTACTTTACATTCCTATGATTATTGTGTAACAACCAACTTGTACTTCATAATGCCTTCACCTTTTTCATCCATTCTTCCAATCCCTTTCACCTAACAACTATCAAAATGTTCTCTAGCTCTTGAGTCTGTTTCTGTTCTGCTTGTTCATTTTGTTTTTTAGACCCAATCGTTAATAGATATGTATTTATTGCCATTTTGTTGTTCATATTTTTATCTTTTTTCCTTCATTTTAAAGAAGACCCTTTAACATTTCATATAATACTGGTTTGGTGGTGATGAACTCCTTCAGCATTTTCTTGTCTGGGAAGCTCTTTATCTGTCCTTCAATTCTAAATTATAGCTTTGCTGGGTAAAATAATCTTATCATAGGTCTTTGCTTTTCATCACTTTGAATATTTCTTGCCAATCCTTTCTGGCCTGCAAAATTTCTGTTGAGAAATCAGCTGACACTCTTATTGGAGCTCCCTTGTAGAACTAAGTGCTTTTCTCTTGCTGCTTTTAAGATTTTCTCTTTCTCTTTACCTTTTGCATTTTAATTATGATGTGTTTTGGTTTGGGCCTCTTTGGGTTCAGCTTATTTGGGACTCACCGTGCTTCCTGGACTTACAAGTCTATGCCTTCACCAGGTTAGGAAAGTTTTCTGTCATCATTTTTTCAAATAGGTTTTCAATTTCTTCTTTCTCTCTTCTTCTGGCACCCCCATCATGCAAATGTTGATATACTTGAAGTTGTTTCAGGAACTTCTTACACTATCTTCATTTTTTTAAATCTTTTTCTCCTTGCAGTCCTGATTGGATAGGTTTTTTTTTTCTTCCTTATATTCCAAATTGCTGATTTGATTGTTGGCTTCATCTAGTCTACTGTTGATTCCCTGTAAATTAGTCTTCATTTCAGTTAGTGCATCCTTCGTTTCTGACTGGTTTCTTTCTTTATGGTTTCTGTGTCCTTTTTTATGCTGACAAAGTTCTGGGTTTATTTTAAAGGAATAATGAGAGTTTTTGTAACTTCACACCCTCTAATGCAGGGGAGTCCAACCTGTGTCCTAGGGGCTGCATGCAGCCCAGTATGGCTGTGAGTGTGGCCCAACACAAAATTATAAATTTACTAAAACAGTCCGAGTTTTTTTGTGATTACACATTGCAGTGTATTCAATGTGTGGCCCAAGACACCTTTTCTTCTTCCAGAGTGGCCCAGAAATGCCAAAAGTTTGGGTGCCACTGCTCTAAAGAGCTAGAGAATCTCTTTGGGGCTCAAAAAGTAAATGAATTCAATTTCATCTAGTTTTGTTCCAACATATGAATAATAGGGGTGCCAAAAGGAGAAGAAGAGCAAGAAATTGGAAACTTATTTGAAAACATAATGAAGAAGAACTTCCCCAATCTGGCAAAGGAAACAGACTTCCAGGAAGTCCAGGAAGCTGAGTCCCGAAGAAGTTGGATCCAAGGAGGAACACACCAAGGCACATCATAATTACATTACCCAAGATTAAAATTAAGGAGAACATCCTAGAAGCAGCAAAAGAAACGAGATAGTTACCTACAAAGAGTTCCCATAAGACTATCAGCTGATTTCTCAAAAGAAACCTAGCAGGCAAAAAGGGGCTGGAAAGAAGTATTCCAGGTCATGAAAGGCGAGGACCTACATCCAAGATCTATCTAGCAAAGCTATCATTTAGAATATAAGGGCAGATAAAGTGCTTCTCAGATAAGGTAATTTTAAAGGAGTTCATCATCACCAAGCCTTATTATATGAAATGTTAAAGGGACTTATCTAAGAAAAAGAAGATAAAAAATAAGAATGGTAAAATGACAACAAACTCAGTTATTAATGACTGAACCTAAAACAAAAAAAAATGAACTAAGCAAACAACTAGAGAAGGAACAGAATCACAGAAATGGAGATCACATGGAGGGTTATCAGTGGGAAAGCGAGAGGAGGGGGAGAGGGGGAAAAGGTACAGAGAATAAGTAGCATAAATGGTAGGTAGAAAATAGACAGGGGGAAGAATAGTATAGGAAATGAAGAAGCCAAAGAATTTATACGTACAACCCATGGACATGAACTAAAGGCGGGGAATGCAGGTGGGAGGGGTGTGCAGGGCAGAGGGGAATAAAGGGGGAAAATGGGACAACTGTAATAGCATAATCAATAAAATATATTTAAAATACTCACTAACTGCCAGATAAAAGCAGCAGGATCCTGCTGGCCTTGAGCCCACAGAGTGTGTCTTCAGGCACCACCCTAATATCCTAGGAATTAAAGGGAGTGCAGTTTAGAGAGCCCTGAGCCAACGAGCCCCAAAGCCTCAGTGGGGCTGATTAGTTTCCACGTGAACCTTGGGGACATGTCAAAGGATAAGTATTCGTTGCGTTAGACGTAGAGGCCCCTGGAAAGCCTGGAGGACTGACACACCGTGTCTGTGAGCGCACCCGAAGTGCACGTGCTTTCCTCACTTGCATACGAGACACGTTTTCAGGTTTTATTATGCTTTTACATTTAATAGTTTGATAAAAGATTATCAAACATTTTTACCAGATTGCCTTCAAGTTTTTTCCTATTCATGTACAAAATTCATCTCTTCGCCAAAAGCAAATCAGTAAGGAATACATTTGAAAAGGAACTCTGAAGTTTCTAGAAGAGTGACTGGCTCCAAGGGCTATTTGTCTTTCGGAAGGGAACCGGCTAATCAGGTGGTTCCAAGGTACAAGAATGTAGTGACATAATCACTGCCAGCGTATTCTTGTTTGGAAAGTTTGCCACCCTTTCACCCAAATGTTATTCCCACTTCAGGAAAAAAGTGTGTGTGTGTGTATAACATGAATATATAGGAAGTAATTTTATCATTACACATTAAAATTTTTAAATACCTCTTTCTTTAATAGGATGATATGATTGCTAAAAGAAGAGCTGAACTTATAGCAGAGAAAGAGAAAAAAAAGAAAGAGGTAAGTAAAAAAGGTTTTTCAAAAACAGGACAAGCATTGTGTGTGTGTGTGTGTGTGTGTGTGTGTGTGTGTGTGTGTGTGAACAGCAGAACATAAATGTCGCATAGATAAAAATGTTGAAGAAAATACAGTTTATGTGGAAGCAGTGAGATTATATATCATTTTTATTTTTAATACCTTTTGTAATTCTATACTGTTCATGATGATCTTTTATTATTTTTAAAATCTGAAAAATAAACACTTTTAAAGGAAAGAAAACCACTAGAGATGTTTAAATAATCTAACCCAAATGTAATTCTACATTAAACAATGCTTCCTTTAGAATTTTAGCTTTGCTTTCACACTTCCACCCCATGCCATGGGACACAGACTGGGAGCTTGGGGTTGAGGTCTAGACAGAGAACCTGTGAAACTGTGCTGGAACTAAAATATAAATTACCTCAAATTAAGGAAAAAAGGAGTAAGGCAGAGCCTGTGAACCCCGAGTCATATACTCTGCAGGATGCTCAGTACAGGTCCTTCTCTCCATCTGCTGATTTAAGAAAAGAAAACAAAAACAATAAAACATAAATCTTGAAGACTGTGGATTTTATTTCATTTGTTTCATGAAGACTTATTCCCAAATTGGCCTTGCAGACCCAGATGCTACAGCCAAGGTTGCTCAGGGTACAGGAGTCAAAGAGGAGGTGTGATTAGACCAGCTAGTTCTATAAAGGTCCTGAGGCTTGTATTTTTATAATCAGTTTATGAGGAACTCCGCAACCAAGGCAGACAATAACACAGTCTCTGCCTTCTCCCATTTCCTTCTTGTTTAAGGCCCCCTCGTAACATCTTATGAAGGCTGACTCTTCTGTAATCTGATTTCCATCTGTATAAAAATTTAATCCAATAAAAGAGGAATAACAGAAAACAGGGCTGGCTATACATGCAACTATGTATCACCCTGGTGTGGATATGCTTGATTTTTGTACAAAAGACTCTTGATACAATGTAACTGTATCTGTATGTCAAAAAATTGCAGAAGAGAGGCCAGAGCAAGTATTTCTGTGTCCAAAGTATTTACAATCAAAAGCAGATCTAAAACCGTTAAACCAAAAACTTACAGCACCATGCAAGGAATGAGAACTCTCCTCTTTATTTGTTTTGATCTTCATTCATCCAGTCAGTTCATCAGCAAACCTTCACTGAGCATTCACTGTGAGCCTGACACTGTTTCAGACACTGGAGAATCAGCCATGAACAGAATTCACAGAAGTCTCCAGCCTCATTCTAATGCTCATTCCCTGAACAAGCATGTTCTGAGATTCTAATCTGTCAAAGATGTCATGGCAAGGTCTCAGATGAAAAAAAAACAGACATCCTAACCTGGGTCCAGCCACAGTTAGCTGCATCTAGCCCTTGGGAGTCCTTACGGATTACCTCGGATGTCTCAGGGACGTATTATTAGAGGGTTACAGACTTTCAGATGGAATTGACCTGCACTGGTGTAAGCGCTGCAGCTCTTTCTGAGTTTGTGCGACAGCTACCTGATGCGTACAGCAGTGCTGACACACAGCAGGCAGCAGCTTATCATTGTCTTTTTGATGTTGTATAACATTGAACATTAATCTCTCTGAGCCTAGGTTTTTTCATTATAAAATGGGAAATTTGAATGATACCTAGTTTCCCTACTTGATAATGCTCTAATTTTCCTTCTTTGCTATTCCTTAATTTTTTTCCTAAGAGAATTAGTTTTCCAGATAAATTTTAAATGTTCTTAATTTATAACTTTCTCATTCATTAACATTAGAATGAGGAGTTTCTTATTATTTTTCATTCAAGGATCCGATATTTCATCTTATAAATCAAATAGGTTTTTGTAAGTTAATTCTCCTGGGACTTACTCTTATAAAATTGGCTATGTATCCCACACAAACTGACTTTTGGAAGACAAGTCCTGAGATTTTTGATGAATCAAAGATTAAAGCTGTATAATTTTTTAAACTCCTTCGATGGGAGTTTTCTATGCCCTTCTACTGCCTCAGACAAGGAAACACTAAACAAAATTTCACTAGCATTTCGAGGGTCACTCAGTGTGATTGCTGTAATCAGTTAATGTAATACCCTGAGTGGAATCCGTCCTGACTACACAGGCTTTGTGAACAGAAACAGGAGCCTTCTCCTCATCTGCCTCTTGGTACTGAATGTGGAGCTCTGTGACTTACCTCTTACAACTAACTGGGGGACCACATGCGAAGCTCTACCCAGGGTTGTCGTCTCACCCTGAGCAGAAATCATTGCCTTCGCTCTCTGACATCTTAGCAGTAAATGAAACATTTTAACATTAGAAACCACTTCAAAGTCCGAAGGTGACTGCTTGCATTAATTTCTCAGGAAACTGTCACCATCATGCAGGACTTTAGTCTCCAGATGTGACTGAAAATACCTTATGAGCCAACCCCCTTCATCTCGAGATATACATTGCCTGTCTCCCACCTCCCGGGAGGCCCTGCTTCTACTCTTGCTCCTGGCTCCACAATCTTGGCTCTCTTCCCGCCCCCTGGCTTTTCTGGTGCCCCTGTCCCCTCTACAAAGTGTGGAGCAGCCACAACAAATATCACCTTTAACAGGAAGCTAAACAACAAAACAAGCAAGCAAGCAGAAAAAAAAAAAAAGACACTGAAATAGAGAACAAGGGGACAGCGACCAGAGGGGAGAGGGAAGGGAAGTTAAGGGGAAAAAGGGGGAGGGATTTGGAGGAACAAACAGGAAGGACACAGGGACAAGAACTAAGGGGGGTGGAAATGGGAGGGAGGTGGGGAGCACGGGGCGGGGGAGGCTGGGATGGGAGAAATAGACAAAAAAAACTGTACTTGAAAAATAACTAAGCCCTGGCTGGTGTAGCTCAGTGGATTGAGCACGGGCCTGCGAACCAGACAATCGAGGTTCGATTCCCAGTCAGGGCACATGCCTGGGTTGCAGACCAGTTCCCTGCAGGCCAGTTCCCAGCAGGGGATGCACGAAAGGCAACCATACATTGATGTTTCTCTCTCTCTCTCCTTCCCTTTCCTCTAAAGATAAATAAATAAAATATTTAAAAAATAACTAAATAAAATTTAAAAATAAAAATTAAAAAACTACAAAATAAAAAATTAAAAAAACTACAATGTGATATCATCTTACACATGTCAGAATGGTTAGCATCAATAAATCAATGAACAAAAGGTGCTGGTGAGGATTTGGAGAAAAGAGAACTCCTTTGCACTGTTGGTGGGAATGCAGGTGGTGCAGCCACTATGAAAAGCAGTATGGAGATACCTCAAAAAATTAAAAATGGATCTGCTTTTTGACCCAGCATTCTCACTTCTGGCAATATATCTGAAGGAACCCAAAACACTAATTCAAAAGAACATAAGCACCCCTACATTCTTTGTAGCATTATTTACAGTTGCCAAGATACAAAAGCAGCCCAAATATCCATCAGCAGATGAGTGGGAAAACTATGGGGCAATTACAGCAGGTATACTACTTGGCCATGAAAAAAAGAGTTTTACCCTTTGCCACAGCATGGATAGACATCGAGAACATTATGCTAAGTGAAATAAGCCAGTCAGAGAAAGACAAATATCATATGATTTCATTCATATGTGGAATCTAATGAGCAAACTGAACTAACAAGCAAAGTAAAGACAGATTCATAGATAGAAAACAGGATGACAGCTAAGTGGGGAAGGCATTGAGCAAAAAAGGAAACAGGACTCATGGGCATGGACAACAGTGTGGTGATTGTGGGGAAGGGGTATAAGGGAACTAAATAGTCATGGGAAAAAAAGTACGATAAAGAAAAGAAAAATGGTTAAATAAACTATGTTTCAAATTAATAAAGGTAAAAGTAATAAAATAGAGGAAAAAAACCACAAAGTGTGGAGCAGCCACAGACAGGAGAAAGCCAGGAAGAGCCAGGATGGGGAACCAGGGCAGCAAGTAAGCAGAATCGTGCAACACTATGCCCAGGCGAGTAGTTAACAGAGATACTGATACATACCCTAAGTACAAAGTTGAGCACAAGTTCATCTGAAACTAAAATGTCCCCAGCTGGTAGTGTGGGTTCACCTACCAGTCCACCACTGTACTTCTAATGATCTTTAGAAAATCAAATCTCAGGAAAAAAAATTGTCAGTGTATAAGAAAAAGGGAAAAGTAGTAAGAGTACCAAATGGTTTCAAGCTTTAAATAAAAAAGAACCAGAACTGAGAAACACTACCCCATTGCCAAGCCTTTTTTGTAAGGAGGAAGGAGCACAGACATTGAGAGGAACTGGCCCTCATTTCCTCATCTTCCCTGCACCTTCAGTTCAAATCCCAGCTACAGGCACTTTTTAGAAGAACTAGAGTCTAAGCAGTTAACAAAGATTAGGAAATATCAAGCTAACCAGAAGACTCAGGCCAGAGATGAGAGAGCAAACAGTGGAGTGAGATCGGAAAGGGTGGACATTATTTCAAATGACAGCCCTTGGAAACTGGACATGCAGAGACGGAATGCAAGGAATCAAGATAACCTTCAGGTTTCCAACTGGAGGGCAGTGCTCTAATTGAGACAAAGAATGCTTCAAGGAGAAGAGTTTGAGGGCAGTGCAGAAGAATCAATATTACAGGGCTCGGTATTACACAAACTGAACTATAGCACTTCAAACCTATATAATACCACTTCGTATCAATATCCCATCACAGGATGTTGTATTATTCTTGTTTCCTCAGATAGGTTCTAACTTCCTAGAGGGCATGTACTAGTCTATTAGTACAGCGCTTTATACAAAACAACAATAATAGCTATAATAGCAATAATAGCTATCATTTGCATGCTTACCATGTGCCAGACACTTTTCTAAGGGCTGTACATATATTAATTTTAATGTTCCCAATACGTTTGTGAGGTAAGTACTTTTATTATTCCTATTTTACAGTTGAGGAAACTGATCTTGTCCGAGCTAACACACACAGTGGGTGCTTTATACTCCTTGGGTTGCATTAAATAGTTTTACTGAAGACCATCAAAAATGTAATATTCTGACAACCATAGACATAAATAGCATTTAATATCTTGTCTGTGTGTTTACTTATGGGATCACTATGGTGTCAGAGTTTTAAAGGTATTCAATTTCTGGGTGCCAGATATTTAAAATATTACCATGTTACGAGATGAATGTTGCCATACCATACCAACTAAAATGCGGTTATTACAAAGTATTCCAGATGATTAGTTAGCAGTGTCATTTGTTACATGTTTTATATGTATAATAAAAGGGAATATTTTCCCTCTTAGATTGTTAGAGAAGATGAAGAAATTAGTGAAGAAGATGCTGAAGAAGAAGAAGATGACATTGACAATATTCTTGAAGATGAATTTCCAAAAGATGAGGATGTAATGAGTGAGGAAGATGAAGAACAAGAAAGCGATGCACTTGAACGTCTGAAAAGTGAACTGGGAGAAAAATTTGAAGCAGATATGCGTAATTTACAAGCAATACAGGTTATTAATTTTTCTTTATTTTTCATAATTCAAAAAAGTGACATTTGAGTTGAAATAGAAGAAATTTGGCTTATGCCTTGGTTTCTTTTTAACTTTTCAAAAGAAATGTGTATTTTAGGGCTATATTCCCTTTTGTCAGTGCTACTTACAGTTATGAAAACTAATAAATAAAGGCAACATGGCAGCCACATGGGGTTAAAGGTTCCAGCTGCCAGCCCGCAGTCACGCAGAAGCTGGAAAATATTTGTGCTCTAGACCAAATATTGCTGGTCAGTCACCAGCAATGTCTGTGTGCTGCCACCGACTACTACCAGCCTTCTTCCCACTGAAAATATTTGGTTTTACTTTTTTTTCATCAGAATGAATTTGAAAGGTTTTCAATACCAGTAATTATCATTAACGGAGGTCGGAAAATCCACATTGTACAATACATGTTGAATACAAAACTGAAACCACTGGTAGAGAATCGTGCAAGCATTTTTGAGAAGTGTTATCCAATATCGTCACGCCTTGCCCAGAAAATGCTCAGCTTTACCTATAAATATACAAGCACCTTTGGCTACTGGGATCCTGTAAAGGTAAGGTCAGGAAAGTAATGTCAGAAAGTTATGTTCTACTATTTCTTTCTTTCTTTTTTTCTAGTGTGTCTGAAGTAAGTCTAAGAAGACAGTGACAATTTCAAAAATTGTAAACATTGAACAGTATTCTTAGCTAGCTAAAAAAATATGTGGTTGTTTTACCTTTCTGAAGTGGGAAAAGTAGTTGAAAGGTTAATTTCTTTTGTTCATTTCTGTAGAGATAGCCCAGTCCCAACTTGTTTTTAACTTTGTAGCAAAAGAAGATGGTAGTGGAAATATTTTCAAACTAAACATCTCCAGAGCTGAACTGTGATACTCATTTGCTGATTTTAGGCAAGTCTTTTAACCTCTTTGATTCTGTTTTCTCACCTGTAAGATGGAAGAATAATGCCACCGGACCACTGTGACCAAATGTAAGAGTATTAAGTCCTCTGGAAAGTGTGAGACACAATTCAGAATGAGCTGTTAATGTTCACAACAAAATTATTTTAAATATTGTAATTTATGCAGTCTGTACAAATAGATTTGATCCAACTGGAATTCAATAACTTCAAATGTGGGATGGTTTTCTTTTTTAATTTTAATTTTTTTAAATTATAGTTGACATTCAATGTCATATTAGATTCAGGTATACAGCATAGTGGTTAGACATTTATATAACTTACAAAGTGATTCCCCCCATTAATCTAGTATCCATCTGGCCACATACATAGTTATTACAAAATTATTGACTGTGTCCCCTTTGCTGTACTTTACATCTCTGTGATTACTTTGTAACTGCCAATTTGTACTTCTGAATCCCTTCACCTTTTTAACCTGGCTCCTCAACCCCCTCCCATCCAGCAACCATCAGTTCGTTCTCTGTATCTATGAGTCTGTTTATGTTTTGTTTGCTCATTATTTTGTTTTTTAGATTCCATATATAAATCAAATCATATGGTATTTGTCTTTCTCTGTCTGACTTATTTCACTTAGCACAATACCCTTTAGGCCACAAATGATAAGATTTCCTTCTTTTTTATGGCCAAGTAATATTTCACTATATATATGTACCACCTCTTTATCCAATAGTCTATTGATGGAATGTAGGTTGGTTCCATATCTTGGCTATTGTAAATAATGCTGCAATAAAATAGGGAAGCATATATCTTTTCAAATTAGTGTTTTGGATTTCTTTGGATAAACATCCTGAAGTGGAATTGCTAGGTCATTCTATTTTTAAATTTTTGAGGAATTTCCATACCGATTTTCATAGTGGCTGCACCGATTTACAGTCCCACCAACAGTGCACGGGGATTCTTTTTTCTCCACATCCTCACCAACATTCGTTGTTTAATTATTTGTTGATGATAGCCAGAATGATTTTCAGCAAATCTTAACCAAGGACACGCCAGCCACTGTTCTAGTCCCTGGGAATAAAGAAATGAACAAAACAGACAAGGTTTCTTCTGTTGTAGAGCTTATATTCTAGTTGGGTTGGGGAGGGAGGGTAGGCAATAAATAAGTAAACAAATCAATAGGTTCTTGTCAGAATTAAGCACTGTAAGACAGTGAAAGCATATCATCCAGTAGTGATCTGCTCACTCAACCAGGTTACCTTTGCATTTCTATCAGTGATATAGCACAGTAGAAGACCAGTGCCTCTGGAGCCAGACTGCCTGAATTCAAAACCTCTGCTGACTAGCTGAATGCGCTTGAACAAATTACTTAACCTCTCTGAGCCATTCCCACTTATACAATGGGAATATGAATAGTCCCTACCTGAAAATATTGTTACAATGATTAAATGAGTTAATTACTGTGAAGTGCTCACAACAGTGCTTATTTTTGTAAGAACTCAAATAATATGAGTTATTGTTATTAGTATGTATTATTATTATTGGTTGCTGATAAAAAGTATTTTGGAGGATGAGTCCAAAATGGAGCCATGTGTGTGTCATTGATCCTCAAAATCACCTTCTTGGTTGATGTTGTGAAACACAATCAGTTTCAATTCTATCTAATTGTGCTATCTTCTTTATCTTAACCATAAGAGAAACCTTTCCAAATATCATGCTAAAATATAAAGACACTATGACAGGACACTCCATAGAGAATTGGATAAAGTTAAGCATGTATTAGAATCACCTGGAAAGGGTGTGAAACTAGTCAGGACCTAACATTCTCTGAGTTAGGTAAGAGAGGGAAAGAAGCAGGCAAAATCAGAAGTCTTATTTTGAGAGGAAAAACGAGCCCATGTGCAAACACAATTAGGATTGCACAAAAACACCTTGTAGAAAAATGAGTGCACAGTCAGAGGGAGGGTTTAAGTGTGTAAGGAATCATTTGTAAGAACTGTTGAGAACCTTTCTTGTTGCCTGGTAATTTGGTATTTCTGACTTTATGCCATCATGGGTGTGCTTGTCATCCTACTGTAAGGATTCACACTTAATTTGGAAATTATATACATGGGACCCTTAAAC
This sequence comes from Artibeus jamaicensis, assembly GCF_021234435.1. NCBI lineage: Eukaryota > Metazoa > Chordata > Mammalia > Chiroptera > Phyllostomidae > Artibeus > Artibeus jamaicensis. Next base: position 22,054,480 of record NW_026521812.1, read on the forward strand.
TTTTAGCTTTTCTGGTATTACCAAGTATAAAACATAGCGCAGACATTCTCACCCCATTCCAGACTTTCCCCCTATATGAAACTTTTACTCCCAGACATAAATATCACTCCATCCCAAGAGTGATAATGTTGACAATACCACTGACTACTAACAACTGTGCCAGCGTAGCTCTGGGGAAGGAGCTGCTACCATACTGTTTCACATCTACTCCATCAATGCCAGGGATGGCTGACGCCTGGCCATCTGATGCTATAAAAAAGACATGCAAACGTAGCATCAATAAATTACCCAGCTCTCATCATCACCTCAGTCATGTGGGATTCCTCCTCCCACTTCATTCCTTCCCTGTCCCTTACGCTGCCTTTTAGGTGGATTTTTTCCTTTCGTGGCTGCTGTTGATTAGGTGCGTGGCATTTGTCCTAATAGTATACCTGAAAGATAAACTAGAACCACACTCATGGTGTCTCTTCCTCTTCTTATAAGGACACCAGTCCTATTGGATTAAGGCCCCATTCTTGTGACTCATTTGACCTTAATTACTTCCTTGGAGGACTGTCTCCAAATACAGAAACTTTGTGTGTTAGGGTTTTGACCTGTGCCTTTGGGGAAACACATATCCATACATAACATTATCTTAGTAATAGACCTATTTGTAAAGATAAATTGGCCCTTGAATATATCTAAACAACTTTATACTCCTTGGCAGAAACATTGAGTATATACACCAAAGACAGTATAAAAGAAGTCAAAGCACTCTCACGGTCATAAACTGAAAGCCTTATATATATATGGGTATAAAATAATTTACTCTTTTTACAGTTTTATAAGTATTAATATTTGATTATAATTAGCTTTTTATTCTTATTTAACAAATTATTTTATTTTTAAATATATTTAGGAGAAATGCTGTATAAATTAAAGCTACCTTTCTAATTCAATTGTGTATATATTGCAGCTAAGTGAAGGAGAGACACTCAAGCCAGTTGAAAGTTCAGAGAATCCAGTTTATCCTGTAATCCATCGTCAGTATATTTATTTTTTATCTAGTAAGGAAACTAAAGAAAAATTTATGAAGAACCCAATCAAATACATTCGCCAACCCAAACCAAAGCCTAATATGCCCATTAAGATCGCAATTGTGGGGCCTCCAAAATCGGGGAAAACGACAGGTGAGGAAGTGTTTGCCTTTGTTCCCAATAAGCATCAAGGAACCCCCTGAAAGCAGCACCGCTTCTTCAAGAAACCAACTGTCCAAACTGACACAGAAAGAGAGAGAAAACTTCAATGGGCCAATAACCATTTGAGAGAAGGCACTCAAAAATATAGCCCTACTCTAAAACAGCCTAGGATCAAATGGTTTTAGAGAAAAAGTATGCAAACTTTCAAAGGGTTAAAAACTCAAGAGATCTTTCCTGTGTTGTTATAAGCTCTTCCAGAGCACGGAAAAAGACAGCTTCCTGACTTATTTTCAATTTATTTTTATTAAGAAATATGGTCCACATAATCTAAGATACAAAGAATACAAATTCATTTCCAAATTAGCATAATCCTGATATTAAAACCTAACAAAGATAATACAAGAAAAGAAATTATAAACTAATGGAACATAAATAGTGAAATAACAGTATATTGATATATTAGCATAAAAATTATATTTAAAAATTTGTAAGTATAATCTACTGTATTAATAGTTGAAAGAGTGAAAGTCTATTATCTTAACTACTGCTGAATAGAATTTAGTAAACTGCATTCCTGTAATGTCTGAATTTTGTATAACTTTGGACCGTGTATGTGTGTGTATGTGTGTGTTTAAAGGCTGATAATCCAACAATAGTTGGTATAGTAGGCATTTCTAAATGACATGCTCTCAACATCAACCATATCTTGATTGTCATATGGTTGTCATGAGAATAGGAATGGAAATGACAGATACAGAAGATATTTGCAAGGAAAACAATGGATTCCATGACTCAGAATAGAGAATGGAGGGCAGAAATGAGGTTAAAGGTCAATTTGAATTTGTCACAAGAAAAATAAAGCGGAGTTTTATATTCCACTCCTCCAGATGAAATTTGTTTTGCCATTTAAATTTCTTAACATGATGAGAGCCTTTAATAACCATATTTAAAATTTTCACAAAGATGTTGATATTTCCCAAAGAAAGCAGAACATTGACATTCAAATAAGATCCCACAATGACAGCACAAAGTAAAAATAGAGACAAGACCATCTGATTTCACATGTCTTTGTTGAAACAGAGGTTAACTTTTAAACAAAATGTCCAACCGTAAAAGCTTAATTATTTTTGGAACTTTGAAAAATAGGTCTGATTCTAGCATTTCTGGCAAAACCGAGGTTAAGGCTTCCGCGGCTCTCATGGGGGTTTCCCTGCCGAGGGATCCTAACTGCAGTCAGTTCGCCTGCATTTCCTGGGACAAGACGGGCCCTCCCAGCCTCCTCCGCGCTGCGGTCTGCAGACAGCGATGATACAGGGCACACAGCTCCCGGGAGCTGCCCACACTTGGGCTAGTTCCTGGAAGCCATGCCTTGGTCTCATTTAGGAGAAGCGAAACCAAGGTGAGTTTTCTTTCAATCAATGGTGACATCTGTGTAACATTGGACAAACCATCCCATTTAATTGGGCTTCAGGTCTCTCATGTATAGAATTGGAATTTCAATATCTACTGTACCCATCTGGTGGGATACTTGAAAATATCAAAGTCACAGAAAAAGAATTGCCTCATAAGCTATAAATTACTATTAAAATGTCTGGCATGCCATTTATAATTTTAAAAATTGTTTCTTAGGGCATTAACTGAGCTGTTTGGGACACAATACCAAATATTAGTACTATACATAGGATGCCTAGTCGCTCTCAATAATTTTACTACCTTATGCAAGAAGGAAAACTTAAATGTTGGTTTGGTTCTGAGAAAAACCCACAGAGTTGGCTCATTACCCAGATCTGTCAGCCAGATATACCTGAAATACTGATAATGATTGACCTTTGACAGTATTAATTCAGTAAAATGTAGCAATTTTAATTTTAAAAATGATTTTAAGGAACGTGAAGATTAGTTTGCTGTTGCTATCAGTTAACCAGAACCTGCAACTAAGATTAACTGATGAATTTATGAAATGGAGTAAGTTTAAAAGTTTTGTTTTTCAGTTGCCCAAAAAATTTCAAGTGAATATGGCTTACAGCGTTTGTCAGTTGGAGAAGCTCTGCGTTACGTGTTAAACCAGCAGGCAGACACAGAGCTGGCGCTCATGTTAAACTGGCATCTTCATAAAGGAATGACAGTACCTGACCAACTGGCAACTCAAGCCTTAGAAGTGTCTCTGATGGGAAGTGTGTGTAATACTGCAGGGTAAGTAGGGGCCCGGAGGGGTCAGTTAACTCTCAAGAAATGACTCACTGGAATTTAAAACATTTATCTTTTTTTAAATATCTTCTTTATTTTTCGAGAGAGGGGAAGGGAAGGAGAAAGAGAGGGAGAGAAACATCAATGTGTGGTTACCTCTCATGTGTCCCCTGCCGGGAACTGGCCTGCAACCCAGGCATGTGCCCTGACTGGGAACCAAACTGCAATACTCTGGTTCGCAGGTGTGCACTCAATCCACTGAGCTATGCCAGCCAGGGCTAAAACATTTATCTTAAATAGAGTTTAAAGATCTTATAAAAGGTGTGATCTGCTTGTAAACTTTAGGCACCTATATGGTCGCATATTTTACTTTTCTGTCAGGCTAAAACTTTGCTTGAACACTACATGCCTGAACGACAAGCAGGCCACTTTACCTCCTGCAGCAACCCCTGAGCTGTCCAGAAGTCTGTGGGCTTGCACAGTCTACCACTTGGCATTACCACTGACTGGTGACAACTTCACCTCTGGGGAAGGAGCGATATTACCATACTGTTTCATAGTGTGACTTCTGTAGCCCAGGAGAGCTTCTCCCTGCCCTGTGGAGTGATGAGGATGTGCCCCCCAACCCCTATTACAGGTAGCGGTGCCCTCTGCCTCCCCTTAATACCAGGACAGGGGAGCTCTCTGTGCTTGAGCTGTGTCTTCAGTTTACACTCCTCTGCTCAATCATTGCTCCCCCTGCACAGCCACTGGTCACACCCAGTAGTAAAATGGCGAAACCTAAGGCCCTGCTCGTGAGCCCAGGTCACTGACCTAGAATCCCTGATTTACTCAAAGCTGTTTTATGTTAGGCGTTTCCTTGCCCTTCCCTGCAGCTGGTTCTTAATCAAATCCTTGGACAGTTCTCCAGTCTCAGTTATGAGGGAGCAGATTCTGGGGGGTCAGATTATTTTTTCCCAGAAAAGGCTCTGGGACTTATGCAAATTGAGTTACCTCCTCCCTGTCATTCAGCTTTGCATACAAGAAATCTCAATAAGAGGAATCTTGGTTGAGTCCTAATTTTATTTCACCTTAATGCTTGGAGACTGACTACCTATTCACTCTCAATTTCCATAACCCTGAGGGCCCTTTGAGTGACCCTTCACAAGACAAGGAAACTGAGCCATTGTCTATTAAAGGCAACAACAACAACACCCAGTACATTGTCTGTTAGGCTTGCCTGGCTAGATGAACTTACCATCCTCTTGGCCATGGAATGTAGAACTAGTTAGTACCTAGAGATCTGGCTGGAGAGCACTGAGTGAGGGCATCTTGCGACAACCATCAGCCAGCACTCCCTGACTTTAGGGGCCACTCCTCCCAGAGTTTACAACCAGTTTTCATTCCTTCTCTCAGTTTGATAGCCACACTTCCGTTATTTCAAGCTGTTGGACTAACAAATTCTCCTCCAGTTCTACTCAGTGGCATGATGGGCCCTGATAGAACGATTCTCTTCCAGGTATTATGGGTCTCCTCTCACCAGCTCTCCATCTCCCCTTCCATATGCCCAGCCTCCCTAATTGAATAACACAATGATCAAGGTATTGTGTGTGTTCTCTCTCAAATCCTAAGATTCGTGTACTTATGATGCTAAGTGTATGAGTTCAGAGCTGTTTCCCTCCTCCTGGGTCTTGGGCTGTCTGAGATGAAAAATACAGATAGCCCTGACCTGTGTAGCTCAGTTGGTTGGACTTCGTCCCTTAAAGTGAAAGGTCAGGAGTTTGATTCCCAGTCAAGGCACACACCCAGGTTTGTAGGCCCAGTCCCTGGTCGGGGTGTGTGTGAGAGGCAACCAATCAATGATTCTCTTACACATCGATGTTCTTTTCCCTCTCTGTCTCCCTCCGTTCCCCTCTAAGAATAAATAAATAAAATCTTAAAAAATACATGTATGTAGAGAGAAATAAAGAGATAGAACACAAAGAAGATGAATCAGGTTGCATAAGGAAGACAGTGGGGCTACTCCTAACGAGATAGAGTGGTTCTAGAAGACAGAAAGGAAGGCATGAAAGAAAAGAAACCTGGAATTTTTTTTCATGTCTCTCCTTGTTAGTGTTGTTATCGACGGATACCCTTTAACTGAGCATCAAATGAGCCTCTTGGAAGACAGGTCAATCACCCCCCTCGTCATCTTGGAGCTGGATGTGCCTTCCAGGGAGATTTTAAAAAGATTGCTCCTGGAAAAAAAAAATAAACAAAGGTAATGGCTGTGATAAAAATAGTAATTAAGGAATGCACTTTAATGATCCAAAAAAAAAAGTATGTTTTAAACAGCTTTTTCCATTTCTTCTCTGTTTCTCTATTAGTTTGCCTTATCCATTGCACAACAGCACACAGATTACAGCTGTTAGGTACTCAAAGTACCGCAAAAATGTTGTTGCAATTAGGCAATATTATCAAGAACAGCATCAGAACTGGTATGTGATTGATGGATTTCACAGCATATGGTGGGTATGGAATGAAGCCATTAATAAAGTTAAAATGGTGAATAGATACATGCAGATATACCTGGAAAGAATAAAAGCAGGTAAGAAAACATTAATTGTTAAAACAGAATAAGATGTGAATTTAAAGTCTACATGTGCATGGCTCATGTTACTCTAATTCATTCAAATTGAACATTTGTTCCCACAATTTTAATCAGTATTTAAAAATATAGTACTATTTCATTTTTGTGGGCATATATATTTGTTCTAATAAATGACTGCTGCTATTCCAGCTGTTATTATTGAGCGCCTGGGTGAACCTAGCACATACAATAACACCTGGTCTTGCACTCAAAGAGTTTATGGTGTTCGGGATACTGTGTGCGAAGTCAGTTTCAAGCGCGGCAGTTGTATGAGGGCGAGGTCTGTGGAGCGACACTTGTCCAAATTTTGTTTAGGGATCTAGAATCAAAGTTATCTTTACTATTTACATGCATTATGATGCTATATAAATGTTGAGTCAATGAAAATTAAACTTGAGCACAAAATGTATGTTCATCTGTATTTGGAATCCATGAAAGAGAATGTTCTCTCTAAACATTTAATTTTAAAAATCATCGTGCCTTTTATGGAAAAAAAAGTGTATGTAATAATAGATAGTCTGTTAATACTAGGGAAAGCCGCCCGCATTGACAAGCTGTGCATCACCCCTCAAGAACTGACTTCCCGCCTGGGCGAATTCGGACAGTTCTGCCCTGTCAGCCTGGCAGAATCATACGAATTAGTTGATTGCTCTGTAACTGAGTCTTTGGAATTTGCAGCAGAGTTCAGAGGGCATTATTATAAAATGGATTCTGAGGAAAAACTGAATGTAAGTTTATTCCTAACTCCAAATATTTACTAGGGAAAGAAAATTCCTGTCTCAGAATTCACCAGATAGGAAGGAGTAGACACAGTTGTCCCCAGGAATTGGGGACCAGGGGCCCCATTATTGAAACCTATGGATCTGGGATCAATGAGACAACTCAGAGGCCAGTCCTGGGACTGCATCCCAAAACATATTTTAACACAAATCAGAAGTTGAGGGTCAGTGATGGGCCCTCAGCCTAAGCCAGCTTAACAGGTGGGGACCCAATGGTGAGCCTCACCAATAGAAGGGATGCTTGCCCACATCAGGGCTCGACCCACAGAAGGGCGGCCAGGGCATTCAGATCCAAGCGTATGGAAGGGAACTCAAAGTCAGTAGAAATGAAGTAATGTTTCCTGTGCTTTAGTTTTTTTCTATCACTAGAATTCTCAGTATACCTTATATTTCTGTTTAATGGAACAGAATACAGAAGCATACCTTACTCTCCCCAATATTATTATGTCCATGATGTGATGACATAAAAAGATTGGTAATTAAAAACTAAACAAATTCCTCTGAACATTTTATTTTCCTCTGAAGAATTAGAGTTTTTAAATCACTTAATTAAGGATACATTTGTTTATTCCTGCTTATTTAAATAATAATCACGGAATTTAAAAACTGCAGGTAACATTAGAAATCATGTATCTGGTCTGTCCCTCCATTTTATAAAGTGATAACTGAAGCTGGGAAAGTTATCTCACTTGGCAAGAGGCACACAACTAGTTAATTATACTACAGGACAGGAAGACAGGTGGGCAGGGGACTGTGTCCTCTTGAGTGCCTGGCACAGCATAGGAGCTCAACAAATATTTTCTTGTGTTAATGGGTGAGTGAGTGAGTGAGTGAGTGAGAGACAGAGAGAGAGATAGGAGACACAGATGCATTACTTGCCAGTGTTACTGTAAGGAACTTCCAGCCGGGAAGGAGTGATTGCAGTGCTGAAAGCAGCTCTCAGGTGGTTTGGGAGACCAAACACTGCTACTGAAATTGGGGAGAGTACCAGGGAAACCTCAGTGGATTTTTGATTGGCATGCTATTCCTGTTATAAATATTCTTATTGCTGTAATCCTTTACAGAAATTTTTGCAGAACCCAGAATTATATGTGCCTCCATTAGCACCTCATCCACTCCCACCTGCTGACATGATCCCCAAAAGGCTGACGCTGTCAGAGCTTAAGAAACGATTCCCTAAGTGTGCTGAGCTCCAGGGCTACTGTCCAGTGACCTATCAGGACGGAAATCAAAGGCAAGTCCTCGTGCAAGTACCGGGTGATGTCTCCACTTGCAATAAGTGGTTCGTGTAACAGTCTTACATTGTGGTCAAAAGGTCACTTGTTTGACGGGAAAGTATTCTATTTCTTCCTTGAGTTGCATAGGTAGAGAAAGAAAACATTTTGACATTTCATTTATACAATACTACATATTATTTATACTGTAGTTTTTCTTCTTTTTGGTTTTTTTGTCTTCCAGATATGAAGCCCTAGTACCTGGTAACATTAAGTATGCCATAGAATATCGTGATCGTATATATATTTGTGAGAGTAATGAAAAACTTCAGAAATTTTTGAGGTGAGACCATTCAGTAAGTCACATATTTCTCGAATATCTTCTATATTCAGTGCTCCATGCTGGAATATATATGTGTGTACACACGTACAGACACATATACATATACATACACATACACACACATCTATCTCTACACATATGATGGTAAATAAGGACTGATCACTGTTGTCCCAAAGCCTGAGGCTCAGATGTAAATAGACTTTAAGTATCTGATAAGAAAACAAGCCTTCTGGCCAAGATGGAGGTGTAGGTGGAAATACTGTGCCTCCTTGCACAACCAAATTTAAGGACAACAAAGATTTAGAAAGAAAAACACAACCCAAACAGACAAAAAAATTGAACTGTATGGAAGTCCAACAATGAACCATTCATCCAGACCAGTAAGAGGGGCGGAGTTGGCAGCCAGTGGAGAGGGGTCACGGCAGGAAAAAGTGGTGGTTAGCAGACCCAGGTGCAGGGTGGAAACAAGCAGACCCAATCCAGTGAGATACGCAAGGCAGCCGGCTGACCCCAGAAACACATTCACGTGCAAATAAAGGAGGCAAAAACGGAGAGTGAGACAGACCATGCAACCCAGGGCCCCAGTGACGAGAAATAAAGCCTAAAAGCACTGATTGAAAAAACTTGTGGGGGTTGAGGTGCCGGAAGAGACTCCCAGCCTCACAGGAGAGTTTGTTGGAGAGACCCACAGGGTCCTAGAACGTACACAAGCCCACCCACTCGGGAGCCAGCACCAGAGGGCCCAATATGCTTGTGGGAAGTGGCAGAAGGGACTGAAATCTGAGAGAGAGCAGAGCAAGCACCACTGTTCCCTCTCTGACCCCGCCCCCACATACAGTGTCACAACCCAGGCACTGGGTTGCTCTGCCCTGGGAACACCTAGGCTCTGCCTCTCATATATAACAGGCGCAACAAGACAAAAAAAAAAGGGGGGGGGGCCCAAACAGAAGAACAAATCAAAGCCCCAGAGCCAATACTTTCAAGCAACCAAAAGATAGCCAACCTCTCAGATGCACAGTTCAAAACACTGACGATCAGGATGCTCACAGAACTGGTTGATTTTGCTCACAAATTAGATGAAAAAATGAAGGCTACACTAAGTGAAATGAAGGAAAATGCACAGGGAACCAATAGTCATGGAAAGAAAACTGGGATTCAAATCGATGGAGTGGACCAGAAGGAAGAAAAAAACAACCAAACAGAAAAGAAGGAAAAAACAAGAATTCAAAAAAATGAGCAGAGGCTTAGGTACCTCCAGGACATCTGTAAACGTTCCAACATCCAAATTATAGGGGTACCAGAAGGAGAAGAGAAAGAGCAAGTGGGAAACTTATTCAAACAAATAATAAAAGGAGAACTTCCCCAATCTGGCAAAGGAAACAGACTTCCAGGAAGTTCAGGAAGCTCAAAGAGTCCCAAAGAAGTTGGACCCAAGGAGGAACACACAAAGGCACATCATCATTATATTAGCGAAGATTAAAATGAAGGAGAGAATCCTAGAAGCAGCAAGAGCTAAGGGGACAGTCACCTACAAAGGAGTTCCCATCAGACTCTCAGCAGATTTCTCAAAAGACACCTTACAGGCAAGAAGAAGCTGGAAAGAAGTATTCCAAGTCATGAAAACCAAAGACCTACAACCAAGATTGCTCTATCCAGCAAAGCTTTCATTTAGAATGGAAGAGCAGATAAAAGGGCTGCTCAGATAAAGTCAAGTTCAAGGAGTTCATCATCACCAAGTCCTTGTTATATGAAATGTTAAAGGGACTTATCTAAGAAAAAGAAGATAAAAAAGATGAACAGTGAAAGGATAGCAAACTCACAGTTACTAACAATCACACCTAAAACAAAAGAAAACTAAGCAGATGGCTAGATGAGGAGCAGAGCCACAGAAATGGAGATCACATGGAGGGTTAGCAACAGGAGAGTGGGAGGAATATAGGAAGGGAGAAGGTACAGAGAATAAATAGCATAGAAGGTGGGGAGAAAATAGACAGGAGGGGGCAAGAGTAGTGTGGGAAATGTAGAAGCTAAAGAACGTGTGACATGTGGACATGAACCAAAGTGGGGAATGTAGAGGGGAGAGGGTGTGCAGGGTTGAGGGGAATGAAGGGTGGGGGGGGAATGGGACAACTGTAATTATCGATAAAATATCTTTAAAAAAAAAGAAAACAATGTGAAGGGGTTTAGGGTGGGGAAATGCCAGGAGTTCTGGGAAAGTGTGCCCCCAATCTGATTAGATTGTTTGTGTAAGACCTGAATGAGAAGTGGAAGTTGGCTAGAGGAAGAGAAAAGGGACAGGTTCTAAGCAGAGGGACCTACAAACCTGGTCCAGTGAGCACAGAACTGCAAGAAATTTGGCGTGGCCTAGGTGTGATGTGAAGAGGGAAAGGACCAGGAGGTGAGGCTGGAGATAGTGAGCCAGATAGTGAGTGTGGAAGATCGAGTCACCATAAATTATTTGGACTTGATCTGATGGGTAGTCCAAACACACGGACTGGTTCTGAGTGCTATAATCAAATTTGCTTTGGAGAGAGACCATCACTGGAATGTTGATAACAGATTAGAGGCAGAAACACCAGGAATACTGTTGAAATAATCCTGCCCAAAACAGTACAGCATGTTTGAGGTCACTCATGAAGATTAATGACATAATAGCAACAGGCTTAAGATAAGCCCTGAGAAACACTGGCAAACAAGTGTCAGAAGAAGGGCTTACAGCGGAGAATGAAGGGAGGAACCCACAGAGAGGTGAAAGGAGACCCAGGACGGGACACTTGGGAGATGAAGGGGAGAGAAAGTTCCTGGGAGGGTGTACCAACAGGTGTAAATGCTGCTCAGAGGTGAAGCAAAGCAAGATTTGAAAAGTATGTCAGATTTACTTTGTAACAGGTCATCAGTGTTCTTGGCAAGAATGATGTCAGTTGAATAAGTAGCCAGTTGCAGAGTGCCAAGGAATGGATGCAAGGTGATGCAATGAAGACCTTGCCTGTAGCCCAGAGGTCACAAACGCAGGGGTCTGCAGTGCCAGGAAGGTGGAGTAAGGGAGGGGAGCAGGTTGGGTGTGACACAACAGAAGTGGGGGAACTGCTGCACCCTGGAGCGTGCATATGCCAATTAAAGGGGCAGCAGCTGCTCCTCTGCTGCCAGACATTTCTGTTTTTCACGGGTTGGAAATGAAATCTCTTTTAATTTTATTTTTCTGATTTTTAAAATATTTGTGACGGATTCAAATTTAAAAATACTATGTGAATTCAACCATATCCGCAGGCAGGATCTGTGCAGCAGTAGTTTGTGATCTCTAGTGAAGTCCACCGTTTGAAAAAGTTTAACTGTAAAAAGAAAGACATGAGTTGCTGGAAGAGATATGAGATTGAAGGACTGAAGGTGGTTTTTCTTTTTTCTTTTTCTTTTTCAATTAGGGAGGTTCGAGTGTGTTTAAAGGCAGATGCATTTAACATTTTCAGTAGAAAAGTCAGTCTCTGTTAAAAAAGAAAGACACCTTCCCATGTACATCCAATGCACGGGAAGGAAGTGCCAAAGGTGAGAGGGAGAAAGAAATGCTATATAAGGCATCTGGAGACAGGGTAGAGGGGGAGGTAAATTTTGCCATGGAAAGAGAAGCTTGTATGGGCTTTGCTGGTGACAAGCAGTTGAGCAAGTTCCTTTTAGAGAACTTCCCTTTGTATATAGCATGGCATCTATGTAGGAGGTTATTTGGGAGAGTCAAAAGTTTGCAGAAAACAAACAAAATTTTATATAATTGCTGTGAAAAGTAAGGGAATAGGCAAGCAGGGCTAGGGACCAAGGCAAACATGATGGTCACAGATTTCTAGGAGCATCAGTCTTCCCACTTGGATCACTTTCTCCAGTGGAGAAATGGGTACTGAACTTTATCTTTTAGTTGTCTCTTGTATATCTACTTTACTGTATTCTCACAGTGAGCATATCTGAGAGCATCTGACTAATGAACTTTGTGTTCTTAGGTTGCCAATGAAATACTGGGATCAGAAGCTTCCATACAAACTTCCCCCATTAAAGGAACCAATAAATCTCACTAGTCTTCCTTTGCCCGGATATCTGGAACAGGTTCAGTTACACGATTTTCTCTATATATATACATATATATACAAACATTAGAAGAGTACAATATTCTCTTCTTTAATAGTAATTTTTATTTTGGTAATGATGAAATCCAAGGCAGAGTTTTCTAATTTCAAGCTGCGAATCCACTTTTAACCTATTTTATTTATGGGTGGTTATGAAAGTAAGATACGTAAAATAGTAAGCTCCCAAATACCTACACCAAAGTGAGAAGAGAGTAGATTGTTATAACATTATTTACATTTGACATGGAATTTGGTTCGTATTTTGAATTTCAGTGTCTGTACAACATTGTTTTATTTTCAAATGTGCAGACTCTGGGTCCTTGCTTCAGAGCTGAGATACACTATCACTGAAGCTGTCTACTGAAAGTGACATTTTATTTGTCTAAATATAACTCTTTTTACACACAGTAAAACTTAACAGTAGCCAAACACTGTTTTTAATTCTATAAATAAATACCCAGGGCACAATTTCATACCTTTCTCATGAAAATTCTTAGCCACTTTCTTTTTCAACTCTCCTGGATGTTTTGCCTTCACTTAAAAACCAGATACAAGCTGCAGCTCACCCAGAGAGGGTATTCTTATAGCAGCCAAGTTCCATCAGGAGGGGGTCCCACTTCCTTTGCCTGCTGGGGCTACAGAATCTTGACACAGTGACCTCTGCGGTCTCTGAAAGTCTTTGTCAGGTGGACAGGGGTCCTGATAGTGGGAGGCAGTCTGGCCAGTCCTGAGCAACAGAGGCAGAAATGGGCCAAGACATCTCAAAGTCCAGTGTCACCTTCTTTCCTTTTCAACTGTTTGCTATGCAACATGTCAAAAGTATAAAAACAGAGAGAATTGTGTGATGAAGCCATGTACCCATCACATTACTAGCACTAACCCAATCTGTGATTTTCATTTTTCCTCATCAAATGTATTTTGGCTTTCTTTTCTGTTGATTAAGTGGTCATCTAACCATCTTGATAAGCCCCATTCTCAACCCCAGGAGGCTATTAGAGGCAAAGAGCAGCCTCCTTATCTATTTGCTGCTAAGAAAAATCAAACTCAAATATGTACATGTTTAAATTGTTCCCTACCTGCAGGGTATTGCAACTTCTCTAATTAAAGCAATGAATGCAGCAGGATGCTTAAAGCCCAAATTTCCCTTCTTAAGTATAGAGAAATCTGCACTGCTCTATATAGCGTTTCATCTAAAAGGTATGTCTTTTTTAGTGATATACTACTCAGAAGTAATTTAACACTAACTGTAGTATATGTGATAAATAGGACTGTTGAGCTGGGCTTGTCTCTTCAATGGTGTGTGTGCATATGTGTACGTGTGCAAATATTTTAACGAAAATACCAAAACTTAATTCTTAGTTTTTAAATCAGGGATGCTGAGTAATATAGGCAGCTCTCAAAAATTCATGCCACAGAGGAAGGTGAGAAGGCAATTATGATCTAAAATAGAATAATCCACAGATTTTACTGGGGTTCGGTTACCTTCTCAGCTCAGTCACACACACAGTTCTCTTTCTCTGTAATTTAGTGATTTACTAACCTAACAGAAAACATTCACAAGTCTGTGAAATTTTCTACAGCCTTTAATCCCAAAGGTTCTGAATATACAAGAAAAAAGTATAAGAAGAAGATGGAGCAGTTTATAGAGAGATGTGAACTCATTACGTACCTGGGTGCCAGGATGACCAGAAAATACAAGGAACCTCAGTTTAGAGCAATTGACTTTGATCATAAATTACAGACTTTTATCTCTCTTAGAAATATAGACCCAATTAATGAATAGTATGCAACCAGATTGTCAAGAGTTACCTGAAAGACGAAGGAGGACGGAGAAGTTGAAAGCCGGCCTCTCTGAGCGCTGCCAGACCTCAGCGGACTCCAAGTTCCGCCATTCGGGGAGCAGTGCTCTTCCGTGAGCATGTTTTAATGTAATTTGAAAGTTTACTGTTCTTTGTCTGAGATTTGATTCTGTAATAAATGGTTAGTCAGACTACCATTTAGAATATTTAGGTAATTCATTTTACTTAATAAATCTATTGTTTATTTTTCTTTTTAACATTTTCAGTAGAAAAGTCAGTCTCTGTTACAGAAAATTACTCAGCAAGTGTTAGAAAGCTTCAAGAAACAAAATTACCATTTATATCAATAAAACAGAAATATTGGTTATACTTTTGAAATAAGGAGTTGTTTGTAAACTATGAACATAAGATACTTTATCATTTTCCCAAAGAAATAAATGGATTTTGAGATAACTAAATGGCTGTCTTTTTTCTTTTTAAGTATGAAATGAAGTATGCCTTAGACATTATTTTGTAGTTAGAAATCACCTGGGGTTTTCAGGAAAATGACATCAAGAGTCTTATCTGGCATCATCAAGTAGTGTATTCAAGAGGAAGACTTACTAAATTGAATCTGAAAGAATTTTTAAGATAAGATTATCAATTTTTTAGCAGCAGCGTAAGAAATCTAGACTGTGAAGTACCAAGATTGACTCTTTAAAAAATGAAAAATGCAACCTGTGTAATCTTAGGTAAATCTCAATTTCTCTGAGCCTTTGTTTCTTAATCTCTAGAATTAGTGATTTAGCTGTCTTCGACTTTATTAAGTTATAATTGCCAAGTAAAATCATACATACTTCAAGTATACAACCTGGTGATTTGGGTGTAGGATTACATTGTGAAATATTTACCACAATGAAGTTGACTAATACATCCATCACGTCACAGTTACTGTGTTTGTGTGTGTGTTTAGTTGGAACATTTAAGAAGCAAATTTCAAGTATATGTACTCTATTAACTACAGTCACCATGGTATAGATTAGATCCTCGGAATGTACTCAGCTTATAATTGAAAGTTTGTACTATTTGACCAATAATATCTCCTCATTTCTCTCACTTCCCAGCCCCTAGCAACTACCATACTACTCTTTGCTTCTATGAATTTGACTTTTTTTAAAAATTAGATTCCACATATAAGTTTAGGGGGAAGAAGGAGCTTTCCTCTATCTTCAGGTTCTTTTTGGCTGGTCTGATCATGAATCTACATGAGACAGATTAACAAGAGAAAATAGCCAAATTTAATTACATATGTATGTATGGGAACCCTATATACGTGAGTGAGTTATAGACCCTAGATACATGAGAGGTTCAAGGACAGAAAGTTAAAATGAGTTATAAATGGTATTTTGAGCTAAGGATGAGGTAAGACATGATCATTCACCAGACAATAAAAAAAAACATATATGCAGTAATTAGAAGTTTGCCCTGCCCTGTATATAGGTCATAAAAAGACATGTCTGATAATAACTATTATTATGAACAGGCTCTTAATTTAAATTCTTCCAGGTAGTTGGTGGTGGGGAGGGATGGCATAAGTTTCTCTTGAGTCTGCAGGGCCTTGGTTACCTTTAACTCAAAATAATACACATTGTGGGCTGGCTCATTCTGAACCACTACAAAGTGATACCATACAGTGTTTGTCTTTCTCTGCCTGGCTTCTTTCACTTAGCATAATGTCCTTCAGGTTCATCCATGTTGTTATTGATCCTTATAACTTCAACAATGTTAATTAAAAACTAGAAGCCTGTTTTACATATATTTTGTATAATATATGTCATAATAAAATCAAAAGATATGGGCCTAGAAACTGGAACATCACAGAATCAGTGCTATAAAATCCCTATAAAGTGCTTCATGGCCCTGGCTGGTATGGCTCAATGGACCGAGCACTGGCCTGTGAATAAAAAGGTGGTTGGTTCAATTCCCAGTCAGGGCATGTGCCTAGGTTGTGGGCCAGGTCTCCAGTTCAGGGCATGCGAGAGGCAACCAATCCATGTATCTCTCGCACATTGATATTTCTCTCCCTCTCTTTCTCCCTCCCTTCCTCTCTCTCTCAAATTTTTTTAAAAAGCGCTTTATGGACCTTATAAAGATGCCTTACCGGCGTTGAACATTGTCAATTACCTGTGTGTTCCCCTCAAATCACTTTAAGTGACAATGAGCTTTGGACTTTAGCTACAGTTATCTGTCAGTCATCACAGCTTGCAAGGATGTTTTTGATGTCCTTCATAATGACAAAGAACTTCCAAGAATTTCTGCTTTCTAACTTCAAAATCCTTCCAGGTTCTCCATTGACCCAGACCACCCAGAAGCCAACAGGTACTGGGCTGTGAGGAAGAAGTCTTTGCATCCTCTCAGGGCCAAAAAATGAGGAGAAGGGTGGAGGATGGATTTGGAGGGGAAAAGTCTGGATAGCCCTCTTATCTATCAATATTCACTCTGTAAGCGATCTCATAATAATTTTTAATTTATATTCTGATATTTCCAATATTAATATCTCAAATTCAGTTTTCCCCCTGAATTCCAGACACTTGCCTATAACTGCCTACTGTATATATTTACTTGATTATCTAGTTGACATCTCAAATTTAGTACTTCTGTCCCACACTTCTCCCAAATTCTCTTCTTCCAGTTTCCCCCAGATCATTTAAGGGCAAAATATCACACACTCCATTGATTTGGCCCCAGAGCCATAAATCAACCTTGTTTTCTTTCCCTCACTCTCCACACCCACTGTCTCAGAAAGTCCTGTCAAAGAGAATTACTTCAAAAATAAACCACGAGCCTGGGATTGTCTCACGTTTTTACTGCTCTCACCCAGTCTCTGTGCCTCTACGCATGTCCCTCTAAGGCCTACATTCCGCATAGCACCTGGAGTAATCTTTAAATACATAAACAGACTTTATCAGTTCCTTCCTAAGACTTTCCAGCGGCCTTCTATTTCAGTTATAATCCAAACTCCTTACTTTGGGCATGCCTTTCATTAATTTTATGTGTTAATTTTTAGGGTATTTCTGGATAAAATTAAAATGTAAGTTGGTGAACTTTAAGGAAGCAGATTGCCCTCTAGACTGTGGATGGGTCTTACCTAATAAGTTGAAGGCCTGAATAGAGCAAAAAGTCTGGCCTCCCTGAGCAAGAGGGAATTGTTCAGCAGAATGCCTTCAGACGTCAGACTTTTTCTGTACCGTCAGTTCTTCTGGGTCTTAAGCCTGTTAACCTACACTGCAAATTTTAGACTTCCCAGTCTCTATAATCATGTGAACACATCTCTTATATTAAATCTAAATTTATTTATATCTCCTATTGGATGTATTTCTCCAGAGGCATCTAATACACCATAAAAAACTACATGATTTAGCTCTGCCTAGATTTTCAATATCTTCTTTAATTTCTTTTTATTTGTTCCTTCTTTTGGATTGGTTAAGGACATTTTTATTTCATTTTCTCCTCCAAGGTTTTTTGAACGTAAACATTCTATTTATATCCTTTGAGTGGCTGTCACTACTTCTAACCTTCAGATGTAGTCTGAAGGGAATCAATATCTCTATCCTTTAAACACTTAATACCAGTCACCAGCTTCTCATCTTAAATGTTAGTTTTATTTAATATTTTAGACCTAGTCTAGTTGTTTACTATCCATATTAAATCTTTTCTTTCCATAATCAGTGTTGGTTTAGATTTTCTCATGGTTTTGTTTGTTTGTTTGTTTTGTTCTCTCACCATTCCTTACATCTCAAACTTTCCTCCTAAGGTTATTTTCCTCCCTATAGTAGAAATTTGTTGGTGGTTAATGTTTTCAATGTTTGTCCAAATTTTAAAATATTTTCCCTTGTTTCTTATGATACTTTCATGTTATAAAAATAAAAATAGACCATCTGAGGGGACTTCCGCCAAAATGGAGGCATAGGTGGAAGCACTGTGCCTTCTTACACAACCAAGTTTTAAAACAACAAAGTTTTAGCAACAAAAACACAGCCAAACCACAGAAAATTGAACTATATGGAAGTCTGACAACAACGAACCCTTCAGCCAAACTGGTAAGAGGGGGCAGATCCAGCAGCAGAGCAGGGTCGGGCAGGAAAGATCCACTGGACAGACCCGGGTGTGCGACCCAAGTGCACCAGCAGCCATGGGTGGATCCCAGGTGTGGAGAAGCAGGCAGACCCACTGAGGGCGCAAGGCGGTGGACCCACTGAGGGCTGACTGTGGTCACACATTCACGTGCAGATAAACTGGTGAAGTACCAAGCAGTGAGATGGACCACGCAGGCCCCAGTGGTGGGAAGCAGCAGAGGGAACCACTATTGTCCCTCTCTGACCCCGCCCCCACATAGAGTGTCACAAAACAGTGACCTGGGTGGCCCCGCCCTAGTGAACAACTAAGGCTCCACTCCTCATACTTAATGGGTGTGAACAGATCAAAACATGGCGCAAGAACAACTCAGAGAACCCAGAGCTGATAAATCTAAGCGATGAAGAAATAGCCGAACTTTCAGATGCACAGTTCAAAACACTGACGATCAGGATGCTCACAGAATTGGTTGATTTTAGTCACGAATTAGAGGAACATATGAAGGCTAAACGAATTGAAATGAATAGAAATGCACAGGAAACCAACAGTAATGGAAAGGAAACTGGGACTCAAATCAAAGGAGTGGACCAGAAGCAGGAAAAAAAAAATGACCAAACAGAAAAGGATGAAGAAACAAGAATTCAAAAACATGAGGAGAGGCTTAGGAACCTTCAGAACATCTTGAAATGCTCCAACATCCGAATTATAGGGGTACCAGAAGGGGAAGAGGAACAGCCACCAGTGGAAAACTTATTTGAACAAATAATAAAGGAGAACTTCCCCAATTTGGCAAAGGAAATAGACTACCAGGAAGCTCAGAGAGTCCCAAAGAAGTTGGACCCAAGGAGGAACACACCAAGGCACATCATAATTACATTAGCCAAAATTAAAATGAAGGAGAGAATCCTAGAAGCAGCAAGAGATAAGGGGACAGTCACCTACAAAGGAGTTCCCATCAGACTCTCAGCAGATTTCTCAAAAGAGACCTTACAGGCAAGAGGAGGCTGGAAAGAAGTATTCCAAGTCATGAAATCCAAAGACCTACAACCAAGATTGCTCTATCCAGCAAAGCTTTCATTTAGAATGGAAGGGCAGATAAAGTGCTTCTCAGTTAAGGTCAAGTTCAAGGAGTTCATCATCACCAAGTCCTTATTATATGAAATGTTAAAGGGACTTACCTAAGAAAAAGAAGATAAAAAAAGATGAACAGTGAAAGGATAGCAAACTCACAGTTATTAACAACCACACCTAAAACAAAAGCAAACTAAGTGGACAGCTAAATCAGGAGCAGAACCATAGAAATGAAGGTCACATGGAGGGTTAGCAACAGGGGAGTGGGAGAAGGAGAAGGGGGGGAGAAGGCACAGAAAATAAGTAGCATAGACAATAGGTAGAAAATAGATGGGGGGAGGGCAAGCATAGTAGGGGAAATACAGAATCTAAAGAACTTGAGACACATGGTCATAAACTAAAGGGGGGAATGGTGGGGGAGGGGTGTGCAGGGTGGAGAGGAATGAAGGGGGGAAACAAAACAACTGTAATGGCATAATCAATAAAATATATTTTAAAAAATAGACCATCTGAATAGGCCTATATCTATAAGGAAATTGAGTCAATAAATAATAGCCTTTCCAAATAGAAAGCAGTGAGCCCAGATGGGTTCACCAAGGAAATCTACCAAACAGTTAAGGAAGAAATTATACCAATTCTCTTTCAGAAGACAGATACAGAGAGAGCATATTCATTCATTTGATGAGGCCAGCATTACCCTAATACCAAAACCAGACAAAGATATTACAATAAAACTACAGATCAACATTTTTCATGAACACAGATGCAAAAATCCTCAACAAAAATATTAAAAAATTGAATCCAACAAGTATAAAAAGAATTATATTCCATAACCAAGTGGGATTTATCCCAGGTATGCAAGGCTGCTTCAACATTCAAAAAATATTAGTGTAATCCACCACATTACCAGTTTAAAGAAGAAAATCACATGTTCATATCAATAGGTGCAGAAAAACATTTGACAAAATCCAACACCCATTTATGATAAAAACTCTCAGTGAACTAGGAATACAGGAGAACTTCAACTTGATAAATAACATTTACAAAACTTACAGTTTACATCATACCTAATGGTGAGAAACTAGAAGATATTCCACTAAGATCACAAATAAGTCAAGGATGTCCCCTCTCACTACTCTTTTCAACATCATACTGGAAGTCCTAGCTGATATAATAAGATAAGAAAAAGAATTAAAGTTACACTAATTGGGAAGGAAGAATAAAATTCTATTTGTTGGCAGATGACATGATTGTCTATGTAGAAAATCCAAAAGAATCAACAAAAATCATCTTGGAATTAAGTGATCACAGTACAGTTGCAGAATACAAGGTTGATATACAAAAGTCAATTACTTTCATATATGCCGGAAATGAACAAGTGGAATTTGAAACTTAAAACACAATATTAGTTCTATAGCTCCCCCCAAAATAAATACTTAGGTATAAGTCTAACAAAATATGTACAATACCTATATGAGGAAACCGACAAAATTCTGATGAATAATATTAAAGAACTAAATAAAGGAAGAGATAATTCATGAGTAGAAAGACTCAGTATTGTCAAGATACAAGTTCTTCCCAACTTGATCTATGTGTTCAATTCAATCCCAATCAAAATTTCATATACTATGTTGCGGATATTGGCAAACTGATTCTAAAGTTTATTTAGAGTGGCAAAAAACCCAGAATGGTCAATACAATGTTGAAGGAGAAGAACTGAGATAGAAAACTTGACACCAGCTGACTTCAAGACCTACTATAAAGCCACTGTAATTGAATCAGTGTAGTATTGGTGAAAGAATAGACAAATAGACAAGGGAACAGAGAAGCCATCCCAGAATATACCCATGTGGGAGCGACTTTCTCGCGATTCCCCCCCGGGGTACCACGGACACTAGTGAATATGGCCAAGACATGATGATGATCTGCTTGGGGAGAAGTGGGCTGTGGCCAGTTTCTCAGGGGAGACAAAGTCCAGCAGTGGCCAGTTTCTCTGAGGAGAAAAAGGCCTCGAGCCTCCTGCTCTAGGGATTTTATTGGGTTGTAATACACAGGAATACAGGGAGGCAAGGATCAAACAGTAGATAACATTTCAAAGATATCTGAGGGCTTAGTATGAGTTAGTGTCTTTCAGGAAGAGAGTTGCAGAAAACTCTGGGAGACATACTCATTTCCTCTTGGACCCTTATCATAAGAATGAAAGCACTCTTAGCACAGCAGATTTCACAGGTTTATCAGGAAGTCTTTGTGGTGCCAGATTTTTCCCAGGACATGCTCTAGCAAGGCAAGGAGCTGCACCTCTCCCCATCAGGCATTCAGGCTTAAGAGGATTAGAGCCAGGAAGCACTTCTCCCAGAGAACATGGGGACTCAGGCTTGTCAAAGCTGGGGGACAAGAGTCCATTGCTCCCTCTTTGTTGCAGCCCCCGAGCCCTTCCATGAAGGCCTCCCAAGTGATCGAGTCTGGCTTAGGTTGCCCCCCACTGTGAGGGGTCTTACCCGGCATTGACTTCCGACCAAGCTTTGGGGGCAGGGAGAGAAAACTGAGGCAGCATTTGCTACCAGAGACAAGTTTTGTCTCCTGCGGCTGGCAATCCAAAGGTCATCCCTCACCCTTAGCCACAAGGGATCGAGATACAATTCCTAAAACCAGGCAGAGCGGTCTACAACAATACCCACATAAATATGGTCAACTGATCTTTACAAAGGAGCAAATGCAATACAATGGAGCAAAGACAGTCTTTTCAACAAGTGGTGCTGGAACGACTGGACATCCGCAGGCAAAACAATAAAACCAGACACAGACCTTTTACCTTTCACAAAAAATGAACTCAAAATGGATCACAGATTAAAATGTAAAATGCAAAACTATAAAACTCCTGAAAGACAATGTAGGAGAAAACCCAGACAATTTTGAACACTTTTTAGATATCACACTATAGTATGATCCACAAAAGAAATCACTGATAAGCTGGACTTCATTAAAATGAAATAACTTCTGCTCTGCAAAAGACACTGTCAAGAAAATGAGACAAATTGTATGTAGACTGGAAGAAAATACTTGCAAAATATATAACTTATAAAGGACTATCATTCAAAATATATAAAAAATTGTTAAAACTCAGTCAAATAACCCTGTCAAAAATAGGCAAAAGGCCTGACAAACCCTTCATAAAAGAAGACATGCAGATGGAACATAATCATATGAAAAGGTGCTTTACATAATATATCATCAGGGAAATGCATATTAAAACAATGAGATACCACTACACAGCTATTAGAATCACCAAAATCCAGAATGCCACCAACGTCAAACACTGGCGAGGATGTGGGACCACAGGAACTTTGACTCATTGCTGGAGGGAATGCAAAATCGTACAGTCACTTTGGAAGACACTTGGATAGTTTCTTACAAAACCAAACATGTTCTTACCATATGATCCATCAGTAACACTCCTTAGTATTTATCCAAATGAACTGAAAACTTATGTTCACACAAAAACTTGCACAAAGATGATTATAGAAACTCTAGTCATAATTACCAAAAACTTGGAAGCAACCAAGATGTCTTTTACTCGATGAATGAATAAATAAATTGTGATACATTCGGACAATGCAATATTATTTATTACCACAGAGAAATGAATTATCAAGCCATGAAAAGACCTGGAGAAACCTTAAATGCATATTAGTAAGTAAAATAAGCCAATTTGAAAAGGCAACATATACTACATGATTCCAATATACAACATTCTGGGAGAGATAAAACTATGGAGACAGTAAAGAAATCAATGGTTTCTCGGGGTTAGCAGGGAAACAGGGCTAAATAGGTAGAGCTCAGGGAATTTTTAGGTCAGTGAAATAATTCTGTGTGATACTACAATGGTGAATACATGTCATTATACATTTGTCTAAATCCATAAAATGCACAGCACCAAGAGTGAACACTAACGTAAACTATGGACTTTGGGAGATGATGTGTCCATGTATTACCAGTCAATGATTTTTCAATTGCAGTAACTGTACCTCTCTGATGTTGAAGGTTGATAGTGGAGAAGCTTGTTCATGTATGGGGCAAAAGGTATATGGAAACTCTGTATATTTGCTCAGTTTTGCTGTGAACATAATATTTAAAAGGGAAAAATAGGCAAATTTTGAAAATACCTTCCAGTAAAGACTCTGACTTCTATTGTTGCTGTCAAGAAGTTATCTGTAAAGTGGAACCGGGTTTCCTTTAGAGGTAATTAGTATTTTATTTCTATATATTTTTTAAGATTTCTTTATCTTTGATGTGCTGCAGTTTGACTACAATATATCTAACTATAGATTTCTTTTTTTGTTTAGGATTCTTGGAATTTGTTGTGCTTCCCAAATCTGTAGATTTATTTTTTTTATTAGTTCTGGAACATTCTCATTATTATCTTTAAATATTGTTTCTCTTGCCCTGGCTGGCGTAGCTCAGTGGATTGAGCGCGGGCCTGCGAACCAGAGTATCGCGGTTCGATTCCCAGTCAGGGCACATGCCTGGGTTGCAGGCCAGTTCCCAGCAGGGGACTCAAGAGAGGCAACCACACATTGATGTTTCTCTCCCACTCTTTCTCCTTCCCTTCCCCTCTCTCTAAAAATAAATAAATAAAATATTTAAATATTGTTTCTCTCCCATTCTCAATAGTCTTTGCAGCTGGAATTCCAATTATGTTACAGGATAAATCATTCTCATTCTGTTCAGGTCCCTCAACATCCCTCCCATACTTTCCATCTCTTTATTTCAGACTAGCTTTCTAGGCTGTTTCTTCAGATCCACCTTCTAAATCACAAATTCTGTCTTCAACTGTTTGACCTATTTGCAAACTCTTGTGTGTGGTTATGTATAGATTTTATTGAAACGTTATCCATTGATTTTTAAATTTCATTGATTACATTTTAATTTTTAGAGGATTTGGGGGGGAATTTTTTAAAAATTCTGACAGGTCACAAATTTTCAGAGACTTTTCCTCCTCACCCAGAGCCAACATCAAGAAAGACATGATTTCTTGCTATCTCCCCTTAAACTCAGAAAAAAATTCCCCCCCCCAGTCCACCCTCTCATGAAAACTGTAGCCCTTCCGCAGAACTGGACTTCCGTGGGAGATCCTCTTTTTCAACCCCCTACTTCAGACACACCAAAGGCTTGGTCTGCTGGTCCCAAATTACTCATTAACACCTAAGGTTCTTATTTAATAAAATGCCCCTAGGATTTCCATGGCTTTGAGGTTAGCTTACTACCTTGCTTTTAATTCTATTTGGCACCTGG
Source organism: Artibeus jamaicensis (assembly GCF_021234435.1). Taxonomy (NCBI): domain Eukaryota; kingdom Metazoa; phylum Chordata; class Mammalia; order Chiroptera; family Phyllostomidae; genus Artibeus; species Artibeus jamaicensis. The sequence goes on from NW_026521812.1 coordinate 22,079,170, forward strand.
GATTTTCTTTATTCTACTTTAAGCTCAGTTATGTATTTTCTGTTTTCATTTCTAGCTATCTTGTTGTGGAAAGGTTTTTCATAATATTACCTTCCCATATTATCAAAATCAGGCTCTGTTCCAGTGAGGGTTGTCAGATAAAACACAGGATGTTGGGTTGTGTTTGAATTTCAGACATTAAATGGATTTTTTAGCATAAGAATATCCCATGATATATTATTCATTATTTATCTTAAATTCAAATTTTTACTGGATGTCCTGGGGTTTTATTTGCACAATCTGGCCATCTTATCGCCAATCCATCTCCTGCCATTTCCCCCTCAGTCACTGTGCTGCAGCCACACAGGCCTTTCTGTCCCTCAAAAGCACCAAGCTGATTTCCAGCCTCAGAGCCTTTCTGCTTGCTTTGCCCTTGCCTGGAACATTCTTATTCTAGATCTTCACACAGCTGGCTTCTTATCATGGAGATCTCAGCTTAAATGGAACCTACTTTGTCACTTCCTGTTGAGCTCCATCACCACTACTTATAAAACTTAACATTCTCTGGAATTACATTATTTATTTACTTGTAATTTTTCTCCTTTCTCCCCATAGAAGAATGTAAGCTTAATGAGGGCAAGGGCCTTGTTAGTTGCTATATCCATCCCTAGCACCTGACACAGTGCCTGGCTCTTAGTGGGCCCCGAATAAATGTTTTTTTGGATGAATGATACATAGGCAGCCAAAACCTTTCTTTGCAAGGTTTAGTAATGAAGATCTGCTGAAGGTAGACCAGCTGGCCTTAATCAAAAAAACAAGGGCAACAAATGTTTAAAAAAAATCACATGGATTCTAAACAAAATTGCCTTGAAGAAAGGGCTGGTTTCTACTGTGAGTGGCTGATGGAAGATCCACCAGCCCCAGCACTTCCTTGCAGAGCTTGTGCCCTAGGGAGCAACGACCCAGTGAAGGAGTAGGAATACCTGGCTTCACGCTACACTGAGTCATCTTCAGCTGTTAGACTGGGGCTTTGTGGAGGGCCAGTGTGTTTACTGCAGTCTTTGAGGCAGAGACACAACGGGGCAGTCAACTCCCGGGACTGACTGCTCTTCCTGCGGGAGTGTGAAAGTCGGGCAGAGCCCACCACCCACCGATTTGGAACCCCACACATTCTGGTGTTTAGAAGCTATTCAAGAGAAAGAAGGAAACCTCAGAGAAAAGCCTAATTTTAACAAAAACGAATACAATTTTAGAAGAGCCAGGCTGGTAGTTATACCTCCAGTGTGGCAATCTTGGAGGCCAAGATTGTCAAACTTGGTATGGTGGGGATCTGGAAGTGTCTGTTAGGGGTGGATAAAGTATAAGCAATTGTATGTTGGTGAAGCATAAATTGAGAGAGAAAATGTTAAAATACCTGGAGAGAGGAGGAGGGAGGCAACTGCGTTTGGGTGGGGCTTGTAGACCATATCGATACCATATCGAGAAGCTTGGTCTTTATCAGGAAGGTATATGGAAACCCTTATTTTGAAGAGAGATTATGAAAGTCTAAAGAATAATAATAATTTTAGTCATAGTAGTCAAGAATTAAACCAGGCACTTACTAAACTCATTATATAATCTTGTTTACCCCAAGGCAACCCAGCCTCATGTGAACTAGTGTTTATATCTCCGATTTATAGGTAGGGTGAAAAAAAAAAGTTGAGAGGACAAGTAACTTGCCCAAGATCACTCAATAGTACCCAGATCAGTGTGACTAGAGCTCTCTCTCCACTGCCTTGGCCTAAGTCATCGGAAGTGGGAAAAAGAAGGCAGATTTGGAAAACACTGAGGAGGCAAATAACAATAATAGTGGACGGGGAGGAGCTAAAAGTCCAGTGTGATATAAAACTTCCACAGTTGCAGAGTGACAACATAATTCTGTCTTCCGCTGCCAACACTCGGCCTCCCGGGGCGCTCCAGGCGACACCGCGGGGGACCTCAGGCCCCGCCCGCCCCGCCCGCCCCGCCGCGCCTCTCCGGTGGGCGTCTCCGAGGGCCACGTGGTCCGGCGCCCCACGCCGGTGCTTCCGGGTTGGCAGCCTCTGGGGCGGCGGAGGAGCTGAACCGCGGGCGGCGCAGGAACTCCAGTGGCAGGCCCAGCGGAGCTGGAGACCTGGGAGAGCCCGGTGCGGGTGCGCCCGCCAGGCCGCTGGGTGGGCTTGCCGCGAACCACACCTCGCTGGAAGCCCTGAGAGGTAAGTCCACCCCAAACCTACCGTCGGTGGGTACGGGACCCGCGGCCATCTCCACCCCTCCTCAGTCCTCTGCTCCTAGGTCCGGCCCGTGGGGCTCGGGCCCGCAGGTGGGGGCCTCTCCCGCTCCCAGCTCAGCGCCCTCGGGATCCGGAAATCGTCAATCCGCCCCTCCTTCGCCGAGCGCTGTCTGTCGTCAGCCTTGGGCATTCCACGCTGCCCTTTTAAAGCGAGGCCCCTTGTGCCTTGTGTTATTATTTAATTACAAATACTAAGCACATGCGCTTTTCATATTTGTTTTTTAAAAAATGGCTATTAATGTGTGAAATCGAGACACTGTAGTTCTCATTCTGTTATTTGTGCAACTACAGAAAGTGAGTGCTGGGAATGAGTTTTAGGGGTGCTTGAGCCCAAAATGATTCCTTCATTTTGCAAAGGAGAAAACAGACCCTGAAAGGTAACTCAGATGTTGGAAATTCACCCAGCTAGATAATGGTATAATAGTAAAAAGAACCCAGAGCTAAGTTTTTAAATACTCTTTTAAAAGTGGTAAGTGGCAAACTTCAGTTAACATCGTGGAGTAAATAGTAGGTTCATGTGGTCTGGGATTAACCTTGTTAGTGCTTACTCCTTTTTAAATATTGTTTTCTCATTTCAGGCTTAATTTTTCTTGTCTTCCAAAAAAAATGGCAGAACCATCATCAGAGCCTTCTGGGCACCTTGTTGTACATTCAGACACTCACAGTAACACTGTCCTGGCCAGTTTTGAGGACCAGAGGAAGAAAGGCTTTCTCTGTGACATTACTTTAATTGTGGAGAATGTGCATTTCCGGGCCCATAAAGCCTTACTGGCTGCTAGTAGCGAATACTTCTCCATGATGTTTGCTGAAGAGGGGGAGATCGGCCAGTCCACTTATATGCTGGAAGGCATGGTAGCCGACACATTTGGTATCCTGCTGGAGTTCATCTACACAGGTTGTCTCCAGGCCAGTGAGAAAAGTACAGAACAAATCCTGGCTACTGCTCACTTCTTAAAAGTCTACGACCTGGTAAAGGCATATACAGACTTTCAAATTAATCATAGTTCCCCAAAGCCCACAACTTTGAATACGCCTGGTGCTCCAGTGGTTGTTATTTCTAATAAGAAAAATGATCCGCCGAAGCGGAAACGAGGAAGACCAAGAAAAGTCAACAGTTTGCAGGAGGGGAGATCAGAACTGGCTGCAGAGGAAGAAATACAGCTGAGAGTAAACAAGTCAGTTCAGAACAGACAAAACTTTGTGGTTAAAGAGGTAGAGAATGGTATACTGAATGAACAGACTGCAGCAAAAGAAATGGAAGAATCTGAGCCTGCTTGTGAACTAGGTAGAGGGGAGGGAAGCCCCGCTGGAAAGGACGAGAACTGTGATCCTAAGATTCAGGATGGACAGGACCACCAGACTCGGTATAGCAAGCGGAGGATTCAGAGATCCATCAAACTTAAAGATTACAAACTTGTTGGGGATGAAGAAGACCAGGGTTCAGGCAAGAGGGTCTGTAGGAGAAAGCGTTCAGTTGGCCCTGAGGCCCGTTGTAAAGACTGCGGCAAAGTCTTCAAGTACAATCATTTTTTAGCAATCCATCAGAGGAGCCACACGGGTAATTACGCTTTCACAGCTTCCTGGAATGTGTTTTGCAGTAGTAATGGTAATAATAGATTTCATTTATTGTGCAACTTCTAGGTCATGGGTATTACAGTAAAGCCTTTATAATTGTTATTGCATTTAGTTCTCCCAAGAGCCCTGTGAGATGGGTTATATTATCCCTGTTATACAGATGAAGAGACCAAGTCCTAGAAAGCTTAAATTTGAACCCAGGTAGCCTGATTCCAGATAGCAAGCTCTAGCCAAATTTATCTACTTTTTGACATTTGAACATTCCTCATTTTGACCATAGCTGTGCCTTTGGCCCCTGTGAACAGCTTTCTCATTCAGCCAGCTAGCTGTAATCTAGCTGTAAATGTCTTCTTTTTGGCCTCTCTAGCTCAGTACTGGCTGAGAGACACTTCTGTGATGATGGTAATATCATCATCAGATACAGGGTTGTCCAATGTGGTGGCCACTAGCCACATGTGGATTTTGAGCACTTGACATATGACAAGTGTGACTGAGGAACTGAATTTTTTATTTTAAGTTCATTTAAATGGCCACCATTTTGGACACTGCAGCACTAGCCAGAAATCCCTTCTTCCTTTGAACCTTCTCTTATACATATACTAACTCTGCTCTGAATTCAGTTGTAGTTTACCACTTAAATACCCCTCAACTTAATTGTAAGCTTATGTATAGGGACTAGTGCTTAAGTATTCCATCGTCCTACAGCTTTCTGTTCTCTGACCCAGCAGCACCTAGCACTGGTTTTGAACCTGGCTGCACCTTAGAACCACCTAGGGAACTTGTAAAACTGTTGGTGCCTGGGCCCCCACCCTAGAGGTTCTGATTTGTCTGGAGCCTTGTGTTTTTAAGATAGGTAAGGACCCTGAATTCTGGTTCTTCAAACAAGGTAGACACTCGAGAAACGTTTGTTGAACTGTAATACAGGGAAGTGTGAAGAGTTAAATAGTCTATAAGATCGTTTAAGGAAAAGAGCATGTAGGAGCTTCCCTACTGCCCTGGTACTCAGAAAGTTTCCAGTGAATCACTTTAGAGTGGGTCTCTCCGGAAACTCCTGTCTTTCAGATCCAGAAAGTTTCCTGGAACTATTTCATAGATGATTTCTCTGTTTGCTCTGCTCTGTTTCTGGAGCAACTGTTACTTGGTTGTTGAACCTCTTGGACCCGTCCTCTAACTTCCTTATCTTTTCTCTCCTGTTTTCTATCTGGGAGAGTTCCACTTATCCTCTCAGCCCTTACAGTTTTTCTATTTCCACTCTTAGTTTTTCACTTCTAGGCCCTCTTTTTTCTCTAAAAAGAAATTTACCACAATCCCCCCTTTTTTTTTTGTTTCACGATGTAATATCCTACTCCTGTAAGCATGTTAATGATAACATTTACTTATTAGATTTTAACATTTTCTTCATCTTGGGCAGTTTCTGTTTTCTGCAAGTTGTCCTTTTTTCTTCTTGTTTTGACATCTGTTTCAACTACTAGAGGCCTGCTTTGAATGATGATTTTTTTTAAAAATTATAATCTTCCTGGCTGGTATAGCTCAGTGGATTGAGCATGGGCCTGTGAACCAAGGGACTGCGGTTTGATTCCCAGTCAGGGCACATCCCTGGGTTGCAGGCCAGTTCCCAGCAGGGGATGCACAAGAGGCAACCATACATTTATGTTTCTCTCCCTCTCTCCTTTCCTTCCTTTCTAAAAATAAATAAATAAAATCTTTTAAAAAATTGTATAATCTTTCCCTGGTCAGTTGGCTCAGTTGGTTGGAGCATTATCCCATACACCAAAAGCTTGTGGCCTTGATTCCCAGTCAGGGCACACACCTAGGAAACAACCAATCAGTGTTTCTCTCTCACACAGATGTCTGTCTGTCTATCTGTCTGTTTCTCTCTCTCTCTAAAAAATCAATAAAATATTCTCATGTGAGGATTAAAAACATTTTTAAATCACTTTGCTTTCAGATAAATGATTGAAACATTAAAAAAACATGCTCTTGTAAAAATGGTTTCTTTAAAGCCACTAGCAGCCCTGCAGGTATGGAGAGAGCCTGTAGACAGCAGCCTCCCTGAGGGTGGCATGGCTGGCCCTCACTTCCTTGCTGATGCTTTCTTTACCTCTGACTTTTCACATTCTAGGTAGACTCCAATCTCCCACCTGAAGGCAATAGTTTCCTCATTGTCAGTGTCTATAGCAGGAGGGAGAAGAAGGCTGAGGGGAATGTCAGCATCCCAGATACATACTTGGACCTATTCTCCCCCCATAGTACTGGGAGACCTCTAATCCAAGACCCCCCTAGTCCAGAGCCCCTCTGTTGTACCCTCCACAGAGAATAGTCTCCATCTTCTTTTGGGGAGAGGCTGGTTGGTGTCCCAGCTCCATGGAGTAGGAGACTGGATCTGAGGGGTCTAACTACCTTTGAAACAGACTGTCATTTATCATCCTTGCCCCCATTTTCAGAGATAACGTGTGCCACCAAGTCCTGAGTCATGGAGGGCTGTCTTAAAAATTAGGTTGTATCTCAGTGTTCCTCACTGCTGGCATTGGATTCATCTGTTCCAGCCTGCAAAATTTGATTGCTAATACTTGTTTCCCCTGTTCATTGGTCTTTTGGATATGTGCCATTATTGTCATTTTAATCAGCAAGTGAACAGAAAGATGTGCACATTCTTACTTATACCACTTTTCTGGGGCTCTTATTCCAGGGGAGCGACCTTTCAAATGTAATGAATGTGGAAAAGGCTTTACCCAGAAGCACTCCCTGCAGGTCCACACCCGGATACACACAGGAGAACGGCCATATACATGCACCGTGTGCAGCAAGGCTCTCACCACCAAGCACTCACTGCTGGAGCACATGAGCCTGCACTCAGGTAGCCCGGCTTGGACCAGAGGGCCAACTACCATCAGGTTCCTATTCCCAGAGTGGGCATTACCATGATCAAAATAGTCTTCTCAGCCCAGTGTCATCGAGAGACAGTTAAGCAACTGTTAAGAGTGTAGGTTAGAATTCTGCACAGCATCAAGCCTTAAACTAGGGCAAATTATAAACTGGCTGTCAGAAATTCAGTGTGCAAACATGTTTTGATTAACCACTTGAACTTAGAATTTTACATTGGATGCCTTTAGGAGAAACTTGAATTCATCAGTTCTACCACATTCTCCACCACTCCCTATTGCCCTATGCCTTTGCACATTTATGTTACTGTGGTAGAGTGTGAAGGCATTTGGGTTTGTAGACAAGTCACTTGTATCATTTGTAGACTATGGGGACCTGGGCCCGATTGTGAGCGTCCTTGTTCTTCATAGTTTTTTGCACACTTCAGTGTTTTGTTTTTCATTTGGCAGGACAGAAGTCTTTTACCTGTGATCAGTGTGGAAAATATTTCAGCCAGAAAAGACAACTAAAGAGCCATTACCGAGTTCATACAGGTACAATAAAGTGCAAGCAAATTTGCATTGGTGGGGGAGAAATGCAAATACAACCTATTTCTGAAACATTAGGTTATATTGTAGAAGATAAATGAGTATTTAGGAAAAAGTCTTAAAAAAACAATCTAAATTAGATGTTCATGTGTTAATTCTCACTACCTTGTGATTTTCATTCAATTTTCATACTACAGTTTTGGTGCCACACACAAAAAACCCTACAGACTGGTATCTCAAAAGTGCCACTTGACTGTGGGTGCCAGTGGATTGGTTGTTAGTGGCACAGAGAAGGACGTCACCGCCCAGTAGCTGTCAGTCCAGGCTTTTTCCACCCCGGCTCCACCTACTGGCTGTTTTTTTTTTCTTCTTTCCTTACAACTGATAGGGAATGAATGGGGGTTGGGAGTGTCATGTGAGATTAATTGGCCAGTCATACCAGTGCTTTCAAGGAAAGAGAATATATTTAGGGAGTTGGAAGGGTCCCAGCTTTCTTAGGAAGCAGTAAATTGAGATACATAGGAAAAATATCAACTGTTACCAAATTAATTTAAAAATTATAGTGGTTTTATTAAAGCACCATATTTAAAGTGATTACTTTTCAGGGAAGTGCCATAACACAAATCACTGAAGAAATGCAGGGAGAGCATATATGCACTAACACTTTTTTCCCCAAGGGAACAAATCCACTCTTATTTATTTACGCATCAATAAGTTTGAGTTTATGAGGGGTACAGCATTACACAGATTCCTCAGCAGGAGGGCTGCTTTGGAATTTAGGGTGCACCATCTACTGTCTCCATGAGCACGTGCTTCCTTTCCCAGATGACTCTGGTTTTGTTCGGTTTGCCACCAGGCATCGCTGTGTTGCTCTTTGCTTTGTACAGACAAGCACATCTCTTGTCCACATAGAACTGTTTCATCTCGAGCATAAACACCTTCCGTTTTCACAAGAGCTGTATGCTCCCTCTGGTTCCGGAGACCCCACTTATAGCCAGCAGAAATAGCCTTGGGCCACAGCCTTGTAGACAGACTGGTTGTTATAGAAGTCCTGTTCCCAGCAGGCCCCACGGGCTCCACGGTGGCAGAAAGATGCACTGACACTTTTTTTATTGTTGCGACAAGGCCACTCATTACCGGAATGCAGCCACTGCCATCGCAAATTCATGGACGTGTCTCAGCTAAAGAAACACCTCCGAACACACACAGGTAAGACTCCATCTGACCCTTCCTCTCTAGCATACGTGATGTTTTCAGGACAATGAGGCATGAAGTGCTTGTTGCATTTTTCTTCTCGGGCTTGTTTGTTGTGAATTAGGTGGTAATTTTTTAATTGTCTAAGCCCAAGCAGAATGCTGTCAGCATCTGTGGGGAAATCACACTCTGTAGATGAGCAAAACAGAGATTACTTACTGAGCACTTTCATCTAGGGAAATATATCTGCTAACATGAAATAGTGCAAGTCTGAGTGTGGTGCCGTGTTTCATTCTTAATTTACCACAGCATTCAAGATTATCAAGATACTTTTTTCAGAAAAGGAAGCAAAGTGAAACATACCAAGGTAACACAGGCAGAGGATTTTTTCCCACTTTCTTTTCTAGAACCAGTACTTATAACTTAAGCATTGTCATCTCCAGAAAAACCAGCTTCAGGGATAAAGAGGACTCAGGATTAGATGGGGCAGATTAGATTCTTTCGTTTAAGATCAGAAAAGTAAAAATGTGGACCTTTTAGGCCTTTGGGTAGGAGCACTTAAAAATAAACCTGTTATTTTTCTAAGAAAAATATTCTAATGTAGGTTATTTAATAATTCTGTTAAATTGTCTATTGAATAACATAATAGGTTGGTTTATATTGTTTTAGACTTTTTTTTAATGTAAGTTTTTCTCAAAGTAATTTGCTTTCTTAAAGCAAATGCCTTACAGGGTATGAGTTTAATGAAAATGAATCTTTATACAGTTTTTCTACAGACATTATTATAAGTTCTGTGAAATGTAATTCATACACTTAACACATATTTACTGAGCAGTTACTGAGCACCATGCACTGTTCTTGGTCCTGAGCATACAGAAATGAGTGAGGTGGACTGAGCCCCTGCTCTTGAGGGGCTAAAATTTAAATGGAGGAGACAGAACAACTGTGTAACTGTAAGGTGAGGGCGAGTGCAATGAAGAGCTAAACGCAGGCTAGAGGGACAGAGTGCAGACAGGGAGCTGCCCTTTGTGTGGGGACTCATCTGGGAAGGCCTCACTGAGGAGGAGACATCTATAATGGATATCCGAATGTGGGGAGCAAACAAGCCATTGTTGCTATCCATGAGAAGAGCGTCCTCAGAAGAGGGAATGGCGGATACAAAGCAGGACAGTTTCAGACATGCTGGAGAAATGCCAGGAGTAGAGTGGCTGAGGCAGAGCCAGGACGCTGGGAGTAGGAAGGAATGGGGCGGGTGCCATCAGAGGCAACTGGGGTTTGTGGAAGGCGTGGATTTTCAGCCTACCTGTGTGTTTTAGTCAGCTGAGAAGCTTTAAAAAAGAAAAGGTTTGGCCCTGGCTGGTGTGGTTCAGTGGATTGAATGCGGGCCTGTGAACTGAAATATCACCGGTTCGATTCCCAGGCAGGGCCCATACCTGCGTTGTGGCCAGGTTTTCAATTGGGGGTGCGTGAGAGGCAACCAATCAATGTATCTCTCCCACATTGATGTTTCTCTTTCACTCCCTTTGAAGTGGTGACGAAGTGGTCTGATTCTGGATGTATTTTGAAGCAAGGGTCAATGCGATTTGCTCATGATTGGATGTGGGGGTTGAGAGAAAGGAGGCAGAAACAACTGGAAGGATGATAAACGGGAAGACTGCGGAAGGAACAGATCAAGAGTTCGATTTTGGACATGTGGGCTCTGAGATGTCAATGCGACATCTAAGTGCAGATGAGGAGGAGGCAGCTGGACAGTCGTTTGGGCCTGGAGTGCAGCGGAGACGTGCTAGCAGAGATCGGAGTTTCTGTGCTTACACATCCGCCTGTAAACAGCATGGCGGCTGGGAAGGGCAGATCTTGGGAGAGGGGGAGGTGGGGGAGAGCTGAGGCACCTTGGTTATGCTGAGGAGTGCCAGAAATGGGACACTTCTTGGTTTTGTCTTCTACGTGTAAGGTGTTAGTGAGGCCTCTGGTCTTTTTGATACATCACCTTGAAATGGGGGATAAAGAGGAATAGAAGCCCTCTGTTCATAATCCTAGCAAACTCTTCTCCACTCTCTCCTTTAAAAGAGGCAGAAGAGGGAAGTGGAAGATATATGATGGGTGAAAAAGGACACCAGAAGGGCTGTGTGAACTGGTTTGTTATGACTTACAAGTAAGAAATCAAACCTACCTGGAAAATATACAATTAAAAAAATGTAAAGTAAAGAAATTTAACAGCAAAACTTGAGAAAAATAAAATGAAACAAAACCCCCCCAAAAGATATTCCACTCTCATGGAGGTAGATCATAACTCCTCAATCTTTAAATGTAGGCTACTTCCTTCCAAAGAGCACAATTAAAAAAAAAAATTCAAACCCATCAAAACACTGGGCTCTTCAGCCCTGGCTGGTGTAGCTCAGTGGACTGAGTGGGCCTGCAAACTAGAGGATCTCGGTTCGATTCCCAGTCAGGGCACATACCTGGGTTGCAGGCCAGTTCCCAGCAGGGGACGCATGAGAGACAACCATACATTGATATTTCTCTCCCTCTCTCCTTCCCTTCCCCTCTGAGGATAAATAAAACCTTTAAAAAAAAAAAACATCGGGCTCTTCGAGGGCAGGATTACGACCCACCTGCTGTAGCACAGAAAATACACACAGGTGCACAGTATTGTGGGAAGAGTTGGCGTGCCACATGGCTGCGCCCCGGGCAGAGGGGAAAGTCTGGGGAGAGCCTGCCTGGTGGAGCCGGCTCACCTCTGCTGTGAGGGCCAGAGCAGGAGGCACCGACTACAACAGTGCAGGGCACACTCGGTTGGAAAACGGTGACTGTCATCTCTTAGCTCTTGAAGTGCAAAACTCTTTCTGGGTTAGACATCCTATGCCGAACCCAAGAAGTCAGAGATAAATAAATGCTTTTTTCCTAAGAGAACATCTTCAGTGAGGAAGATGGATGCGTTTTGAAACGGAGGCAGGCACTGGGCAGGTAGGCAGCACCTGTGAGGTCGCCACAGCTCAGGCTCTTACATTCAGATCTTGTCCCCCTACCTGGAGCTAGTCAGGCTGTCAGGGACTGAGCAAGCCAAGCCAATGAAACGACTGGGAACCACCAAAACCCAAACACCAACCACCACTGAGACACCCCCCCCCCACCCAAACCCCCCCCAACCCCCCCAAACCTTCTTCAAAGCTCGTTTTTGGAGAAAATTACCAGGTTAACTAACCTACCTTTCACATTCCCCCCCAAACAAAACCCCCCCAACCCCCACCCCATTTATGTCTAGAAGCCCACACTAACCCCCCCAAGAACCCGCCCAAAGCCAAGGCAAAAAGTGAGAAGAAAAGAACTTACGCAAACAACAAAGAAAAAAAGAAAAATTGCTGACGGGGGGCAGACTTGGGTGAAGTGTGTGCGGGGAGATATTTGAGCAGAGGGGAGGCATGTTGTGATTGGCATATTGAAAAGAATTCGGGCAACCCCCTGAGGCTGGACAGAGAGAGAGGGTCCTGCGGGTGGACCAGTTAGCAGGCTCTTTGGTGGAGAAAGATGCAGGCATTTGGGTCAAGGGAGTGAAAAGAAAAGATATATTTCAGAGTTTTGTCTGGAAAAAAACAGTCAATGTGAACATGACGAAGTGTTGATATCCACAACAGGAAAATATGAATACCCCAGTGGAAAACTGGGCCAGACATATGAAAGGTGTGTCACAAAAGGAGACATAGGAAAGTCCAGTATGTGTATTAAATGGTGTTAACTACGTTAATTATTGAAAAAAAGAAATGTGCACTTCTTGTTGTCCACTAGGTTGGCAAATATGTAAGGAAATGGAGAACTTTTATGTTCTGTTGCTGGGAATATAGCTTGAGAAACTTTCTGGAAAGATCTTTGGCAATGTGTATCAAAATGTAAACTACCCAATTGTGAAAAGATGTTTGCGTAAGGATATTCATCATGAGCAGGATTGTTTATAATGTCACATGCTTAGCAACTACATCAGTGTCCATCAGTACGGGATTAGTTAGGTAAAGTTTGGGCAGGACACGCAGTGAGGTGCAGCACAGCCGTTGACAGCGGTGGTGCGGCTTTGACTTGCAGAGCAGCATGCACTGGACAGTCTGGGGGAGGAAGGAGCTCCTCTGCGCTTCCAGGTTCTTTCAGCTGGTGTGAGCTAATAGATGTGAGACAGGTTGACAAGAGGAAAAAAACCCAGTTGAATTACGTATGTACATACAGGGACCCCACATATAGGTGAGAGTCGGAGACAGAGTTAAAATGAGATTTACATGGCATCCTGAGCCAAGGAATGAGGGGAGTTTTTCAGAAAGGTTTTCAGAAAGGAGGAAGCCATTCACAGGATGACGAAATAAGAGCAGAGTTCAGTAATTAGAGGTTTGCTTTGCCCTATAGATAGGTTATAAAAAGTTATCTGGCAATAACCCTTGTTATGGGCAAGGCCCCAAATATAAATTCTTCAAGGGAGAGATAAAAGTCATGAGCCTGCAGGTCTGCACTGCTTTCTGCCCCAAATAATTCCTATGCCAAGTGGCACGCTCTGGGGAGGCCTGTTCTGAGTCATTGGGTCCCACCTCTGACACCTCCCGGGAAGTTTCACATTCCAGATGTTGTGTTGATAGATTGTTCCGTATCTCAGCAAACCTGTCTGGGGCTCAAAAATAGGTCCGTTCAGTTAAACAGTTGTATCTCATTTCAGGAGATGGTGGTGCAGGTGGGCTTCCAAAGTTAGGCCTGTGGTGCAGGCAGTCAGGAATTTAATAAGGCACGTCTGTGGAAACGAAAAGAAAATAATGCTTAATGCCTGGAGCAGACTGTAATCCTGGTTTCTGAGTTCCAGTGGCAGCCAGTTGAGAAGATTTCTAGGTGTCTGGTTTGAAGCATCCTCAGATGGAATGGAGGCAGGTGGGGACAGTGTGCTGGATTCTCCTGGTCTGCAGTTTGGATGTCGCTGGTAATCTTTCTGTAACCATTGTGGTGATTTCTCTAAAGTTTGTATCAAGTCGTCCCACTTTAGCTTAATGTGTGTAGGGGGGAGGTAGTTTTAGTTCTTAATGATTCCAAGTCAGAAATGTTGGAGAAAAATTTGGAATGTTAGCTTGGAGAGTCATAGCCAGATATTAGACAAAAGTAGAAGAATTCAGGATTCAATCCAATTTACAGGTAGGAACAAAACCTCAAATGACAATGAACAGCACTAGAATTTGATATCCACAAAGATATATTACTGAAGCACAATGTTTTATTTTATTTATTTTCAGAGAATGAGGAAGGGAGGGAGAAAAAAAGGGAGAAAAACAGTGACGTGTGAGAGAAACATCAGTCGGTTGCCTCTCTCAGGCCCCTAACTGGGGACCTGGCCTGCAACCCAAAGCATGTGCCATGACCAGGAATCAAACCAGCTCATGGGCTGGTGCTCAGTCCACTGAGCCACACCAGCCAGGGCTGAAACACAACCTTTCTCTGCAAAATCAGCAACTACCCCCACTTCCACTTTTTCCATCAATAGCCAAATTGACTAATTTGTAAAACAAGTCTAGTTTCAGTAAGCTTTGCTTGTTACATAAGAACAGCAAAAATGGAAATTAACCTAAACGCTCTTTTAAATCTACTTTTCTGGAATTTTTTTTTAAGTTACTTTTTTTTTAAAAGATTTTATTTATTTATCTTTAGAGGGGAAGGGAAAGAGAGAGGGAGAGAAACATCAATGTATGGTTGCCTTTCATGCATCCCCTGCTGGGAACTGGCCTGCAGGGAACCGGCTTGCAACCCAGGCATGTGCCCTGACTGGGAATCGAACCGCGATTGTCTGGTTTGCAGGCCCGCGCTCAATCCACTGAGCTACACCAGCCAGGGCCTTTTCTGGAATTTTTTATAGGGAATTTTCAGACTGAACTTCAAAAGGTCTCTAGGAGCTAGAAAAGCCAAGGTGAGGTGAGGACTTTCTGTCTGATGTTGCCTGCAATGCCTATATACAGGTTATATAGATTGTTGCCTGCAATGCCTATGTATATAGATTTGGGTTAGTTCCTCTCTTTTCAGGGTCCCCAAAATATCCTGAGATTCCTGTACCTGCCAGGAAGTGACCTTCTTTGCTCACTGAGCCTATATTTCCAAGGGTTTTATTGGCTTCCATTAGTTAATCTTAATTCCATAAAGCTGTCTGATAATATCTGAGTCTGTGTACCTGTCTCAAATATGACATTCTAGTCAAAGCCTTGGTAATATAACCAATGTTTCCAATTGTGTCCTCTTACAAGGAGAGCAGATCCATATAGAACCTACACAAATAGCAATAATGCAGCGAAAGTAAGATTGCTCACTGAGAGCTTCTGAATTTTGGAAGGATCAAGTAGGAAGAAAAAGATAAATGTTTCAGTGTAACTTACCAACTTGCTGTCTTAGGTAGTTTAAGACAATCAAGTTTCTTTATATCTGGAAAACAAAAGATTTTTAAAATCAGCAATATTTCAGGCAAAATGTCATAAAATCATAGAATCCTCATCAGTTTATTCAGTCCCATGTAAATAAAACTTGTTCTGTTTTAATCAAGTTTTTGCATAAGTTTTCCCAGCCTTACCTGATTGATGATTGAGGGCAGTAGGGTCGGTGGCAATTCCAAGAAGTTTGCAAGGCCTTCATCAAGGCTCATGTGATTTTCTCAATGAAGTGGGTACCTCAGTCACTAGAGACTATGGGAAAACACAGTTTCCTTGCCACTGTGAGGGGTCAGCCTTACAGAAAGGGACGGCTTCCATCCATCTGGAAAACACACGTACAACAAGAACATACTGAGCCCATACTGTCAGTTGAATGAAGTTCAGCTTACGTACTGTGGTGGAGGGCAGAATGCAAAAACCAAAAGTGGGGTTTGCCAGGAAGCTCAGAAGAACCAGGCAGCCGTCTTGGGTTTCCCATAGCCTCAACTGTTTGTTCAATTTGTAGCCATTGTTCAGCCATCTTAGTTTCTCCAATTAGGAGTGGACAGTTGCCATGGCAAAAATATGGAACTGAGGAGTTATTTTTACAGAAGCAGACCACAGTCTTTATATACAGGTTCACAATCTTTATAAATTTTGTTGTTGCTGCTGCCATTGAACGCCCAGTCAGCTAGAGCATTCCAAATACAGGAGCGAGCTCTCACTATTGAGAAGATTCAGTTTTCCTGAGTAATCAAAGACCTGATTAAAATGACGCAGAACAGAAAATTATTTTTAAGATTTTATTTATTTGTAGAGAGGGGGAAAGGAGGGAGAAAGAGCATCGATGAGACAGAGATACATTGATCAGTTTCCTCTTGCACACTCCTGTGGGACATGGCCCACAACCCCGGCATGTGCCCTGACCGGGAGTGGAACCAGTGACCTTTCGGTTCTCAGGCTGGTGCTCAGTCCACTGAGCCATACCAGCCAAAGCAAAACAGGAAATTAATTTGATAAAACACAGAATATTTGCTTTCTAAGCAGAATGCTTTTCACAATCTCTTGAGCTGACCAATAGTACTTTTTCCTTTTGAGAGAGAGACACACAAGAGAATGAGAGAGCATACGAAACTCTTAATTTTGCAGAGCTTGCTTTTGATACTAAAACTCATTTACTTAAATTTATTCTGATCTTATTCAGCTTAACCATATATAAATTTTTCTTTTTCAAAATTCTTTTTCACAAATCTGCAACTTTTCTTGTCCAATTTAGTATGTCTCCTCTTATTCAGAAATAACTTACTTTAGGACAAACCATTTTCTTTTAATTTTTTCAAAAATGCATTTTCATACCATATACCTTCCTTTACTGAAAGTACATACTAACTTTCTCTCATATTAATTAGAATTCTTTTTTTAATCATCTTTTTAAAAAGATTTTATTTATCTTTAGAGGAGAAGGGAAGGAGAGAGGGAGAGAAATATCAATGTATGATTGCCTCTCATGATCCCCTGCTGGGAACTGGCCTGCAACCCAGGCATATGCCCTGACTGGGAATCGAACCATGATCGTCTGGTTCGTAGGCCCGCGCTCAATCCATTGAGCTATACCAGCCAGGGCTTAATTATAATTCTTAACCCTTATATGATTGTCTAATCACTATGCTATACTCCTGAAATTAAATCAAAATAATGTTGAATGTAAACTGTAATTGAAAAAAAAATTCTTAACCATCAGAAACCTTCATTTTTAATGACAGCTAAAAGGTAATCAATTAGCATTTTTTAGATCGGCAAACTTATGACTGTATTTCATAACCTCTAGAAACATAGGTACTTTTACTGGCAAATATATTTCGTAATATTTAGAAACATTTGCTTCCTCAACAAAGCAAAACATATAAACAGATCCAAGTTGATCTTTTAATTTTTCTGTTACAAGGATTCAAAGTAGATTGACTTATTACTATTCAAAGTAAATTGACAATTAATGATTCAGTATTTAATCTTACTTGAAAATGATCTAGATATTCAATAAATGTGTGTTATTTAACTTAGTAAAACTCTAAGATTTCAAGTTACCAGAGGATTCTGAGAAACTTTTTAAGAACCTATAAGTATAACACATGTAATTATTGATAGTTTCACTTAAACACCTTATTTTACTTACTTTTATGTATTAGTTTATTAGTCCTTACAAATTATGTTTTGATTCCCATGAAAACTATGAGACATCAAACTGAATTATCCCAAGCTATGTTTCCTACTGACAGATTTTGTTACAGAGATAACATGAACTTTTTAAATATAAACCAGGTAAAATAAAAGTTTTAAATTTAATTCTAAAAACTCTAAAGACATACCAGTTTTAATCAAACTCAAACCACCTTTTATATCAAACATTTTCTCACATCATCATATGATCCTAAAAAGCATTTGGGTTAATTTTTCTTATATTTTGAGAATTTTTAATATAAGCACTTGCTTGTTAAGCCAAATTAAATAGAGCTCTTTTACAAATTAGCAATACAGTGTGGAAATAGAAAATGCTACTCAACATACATGAACATATACAGATGCAAACAGACCTAGGCTTTGTTTTAAATTTTTAGTCAGACTTGTCATAAGTTTACCAACTCAGATAAACTAAAGATTTCTTATTAAAATATGTGGAGAAGACAATCTTATGGAGGTTATAGGCTAGAATTGGGGCAAGGGTACCTCTATAGTCATTTGTATTTTTTTTTAACTTTTTCATTATTTTCTTCACTCTTAGGAACTGAGGATGATAAAAATGGGTGGGCTTTGAACTTCCTGTAGTGCTTCATTTCTGGTCTTGCAAAGATTGTAAAATAAGGACAGTTGCTTTCAATTCCCAAAGAACATCACAGTGACATAATAGGTTAGCTTCCAATCCAGCTGCATCATCTCTGATTTGCTTCTTACCCTCAGAGTACATCATTTTATTTCTAATCATGATTATTAAATCCTTTCACATGTCATATTTCAGCTGGTACAAGCAATAACTATTTCTGGCAGTATTAAAATATTCCATGAAATCAAGAGGGTGCGGAGATTATTACCTTCCAGAGCCTTTCCTTCGGACAGCCCACATGTCCCAAGCAGGTGGAAGACAAACCCAGCCCATAGGACGCCGGCAGCAGTTACCCCTGGGAGAAAGGATCAGTAGCTGTTTGGTCTGGATTTGGGAAGGAAGGAAAGGACAGTGTGAAATTTTATTTCTCTCTCACTGGACTCAGGAGATAATCTATTTTAAAAAGCTTTTTTTGTAATTTAATTTATTGGGGTGACATTTGTTAATAAAATTGTAGGTTTCAGGTGTATAATACATCATCTGTTTATTGTATTATGTGTTCACCACCCTATAAAAACTTTTGAAGCCCTTGCTGGTGTAGCTCAGTGGATTGAGCGCGGGCCTGCGAACCACATGATCACGGTTCGATTCTGTTAGGGCACACGCCTGGGTTGCAGGCCAGTTCCCAGAAGGGGACTCACGAGAAGCAACCATACATCGACATTTCTCTCCTTCTCTCCTTCCCTTCCTCTCTAAAGATAAATAAATTAAATTAAAAAAAAAACTTTTGAGGGCCTTTCTTGGGTTTCAGAAATTCTCTAATTATGGGACTTCTGGCCAAGATGGAGGCGTAGGTGGAAACACTGAACCTCCTCACACAACCAAAACAGACAGAACATTGAACTGTACCAAGGTTCAACAACAACGAACCATTCATCCAGACCAGTAAGAGAGGGGGAGTCGGTGGCTGATGGAGAGGAGTCCCGGCAGGAAAAGGCGGTGGTTAGTGGACCCAGGTGGGCACAGGACAAAAACACTGTAAGGCTCTCAAGGAGGCTGGCTGACTGTGGACACACATTTGCACACAGATAAACCAGGCAGGTTTAAAAGGGGGCAGTGAGACAGACCAAGCAACCCAGGGCCCCAGCGATGAGAAATAAAGCCTAAAAGGACCAATTGGAAAAACTTTCAGGGGTTGAGGTGCCCAGCCTCACAGGAGAATTCACTGGAGAGACCCACAGGGTCCTAGAATGTACACAAGCCCACCTACCTGGGAACCAGCACCAGAAGGGCCCAATTTGCTTGTAGGAAGTGGCAGAGGGGACCAAATCCAAGAGAGAGAGGAACAGCACTATTGCTCCCTCTCTGACACTGCTCCCACATCCAGTGTCACAACCCAGCCACTAGGTTGCCCCACCCTGGTGAACACCTAGGCTCCGCCCCTCATACGTAACAGGCGCGAACAGACCAAAAGATGGCTCAAGCAGAAGAACAGCTCAAAGCCCCAGAGTCAGTACTTCTAAGCAACCAGGAGATAGCCAACCTGTCAGATGCACAATTCAAAACACTGGTGATTAGGATGCTCACAGAACGGGTTGATTTTAGTCACAAATTAGATGAAAAAAATGAAGGCTACATTAAGTGAAATTAAGCAAAATGCATAGGGAACCAATAGTGATGGAAAAGAAACCGGGACTCAGATCAATGGAGTGGACCAGAAGGGAGAAAGAAACATCCCACCAGAAAAGAAGGAAGAAACAAGAATTCAAAAACATGAGGAGAGGCTTAGGAACCTCCAGGACATCTGTAAACGCTCCAACATCCAAATTATAGGGGTACCAGAAGGGGAAGAGGAAGAGCAACAAGTGGAAAACTTATTTGAACAAATAATAAAGGAGAACTTCCCCAATCTGGCAAAGAAAATAGACTTCCAGGAAGTTCAGGAAGCTCAAAGAGTCCCAAAGAAGGTGGACCCAAGAAGGAACACACCAAGGCATATCATAATTACATTAGCCAAGATTAAAATGAAGGAGAGAATCCTAGAAGCAGCAAGAGATAAGGGGATAGTCACTTACAAAGGAGTTCCCATCAGACTGTCAGCTGATTTCTCAAAAGAGACCTTACAGGCAAGTCGGGGCTGGAAAGAAGTATTCCAACTCATGAGATCCAAAGACCTACAACCAAGATTGCTCTATCCAGCAAAGCTTTCACTTAGAATGGAAGGACAGATAAAGTGCTTCTCAGATAAGGTCAAGTTGAAGGAGTTCATCATCACCAAGCCCTTATTATACAAAATGTTAAAGGGACTTATTTAAGAAAAAGAAGATAAAAAATATGAACAGTGAAAGGACAGCAAACTCACAGTTATTAACAACCACACCTAAAACAAAAGCAAACTAAGTGGACACCTAAAACAGGAGCGGAAACATAGAAATGAAGATCTCATGGAGGGTTAGCAACAGGGGAGTGGGAAAAGGAGAAGGGGAGAAGGTACAGAGAATAAGTAGCATAGATGGTAGGTAGAAAATAGGGGGGAGGACAAGAATAGTGTGGGAAATGTAGAAACTAAAGAACTTGTGACACATGTACATGAACTAAAGGGGGGAATGGTGGGGGGGAGGGGTGTCCAGGGTGGAGGGGAGTAAAGGGGGGGAAATGGGACAACTATAATGGCATAATCAATAAAATATATTTTAAAAAATTCTCTAAATCCTTCTCATATTGGCCTTACACCGAGGAGTAAAAGATACCCAAGAATAGTCACTTGTAAGGGGTAACATCAGTCTTGCAGTCCTTTATTTCAGATACCTCTTATAGTTTTAATTTCTCATTAGCCTATTAAATCTTCTACAGCAAATCTTTTAATGAAGCTTTTTAATATTTTTGAAGCCTTAAATGTTGGCTGTTGCATACCAGTTAAACATAGGTATATTATTCTATTTATTTGATTCGAAGTCCTTGCCTTTAAGGGTACCATAAATTGTACGCCTGAAATTTTTAAATGATCTAATTAAAACATTCCTTATAATTTTAATTTTAGGTTATAATTTCTTTTGGGGCTGGCAGCAATTTTGTAGGACCCTGGCCATAAATAGAGTTCAACCCACATTGTGTCTGGTTATATTTTGGAGCTTCCAGCCTGACAGTCACCGTCCCAGGTTCTTAGGACACAAAATCTTTAGGTTGGCCCCTCCTAGTGTGGCTCAGTGGGCGGGAGCATCACCCAGTAGATCAAAAGGTGGTGGGTTTGATCCCCAGTCAGGCCACATACGAGAAGGCAACCAATCAGTGTTTCTCACATCAGTGCTCATCTCTCTCTGTTTCTCTCAAAGTAATGAAAAGACCTCAGGAGAAGATAAAAAAATTTTTTTTTAATTTTTAGGTTGTCTTTAACAAGATTTTGCTGTCTTTTTTCTTACTGCTTGAGGGATGGGTTTACATGCCTTCTGTTTTATATTAGGCAGGGGGATGTTTCCTAATAAGACACAACATCCACCCTCGAAATACAGTCTGGCAAAAGAGATGCAGTCACTTCACGTAGGGTCTGTTGAATATATACCAGTTCTCCTATAAACTTTTACTTTAACTCCATCAGCTCTTACGTGCCTGCCTGCCTGTAGCCTCCATTAGGACTTTATCACTAGGTTTTGGTTTTACAGCACTGGGTGGGGGAGTGGTGACAGCAGACATAACACCCATCCCCATGAAACAGTCAGGTAAAGTTGACATGCTTTTTTAATGTGAAGCCTGGGTGAACATTCCAGTTTTCATAAGTTTATCAACCCTTATATTTCTGTATTATTTCACCAAAGGGTTTTGGTACCATAGTTCTCATATCAAGGAGTTCTAAAAATTTCTCTTTTTTGTCCCCTGACCATATTACCTAATTTGTGTAAAAAGACTTTGGGTCCCTATCAAGAGGTACGTGATTAACCAAGTACCTGCTCTCAAGGATTGCTGGTCAGATTTCTCATTATAATTTCTGTCTTCCAGCTTTTTAAAACTTTTCAAAATGGGGTGAATAGAGAAGTCGGGCCCATTGGTGTTGGGGGCCCAACAGCCCACCCAGCCTTCGGTGGTGCTGTGTTAAAGCATTTGTTTTAACTCCATCAATGTCCATTTTCATGTTTATCATAGTTTGTTTTTTTTAAGTAATCATCTAAAGATTTCCACCCTGCTAAGACTAGTCCTGTGACTCTCCACTGTTTTTTCTCTGTTTTACCTCTCAATATTTGTTTTATTTATCTATTTTTAAATGATCCTTTAAAATTTTCTACTATGTAGGGAAGAGTCCCAGGACTCTTCCCTTGGCCTCTCCCCACTCTCTTGTTAATTAAGGTAATGTTTTTATCTGCATCTGTAAGACCCATGAGGAGAAGCTGAGACTAGAAATTCAATGGTTTCTCTTTCCTTAAGGAAGTTTTTTTTTAATTGTTAAACTTTTAAAAATTTTATTAAGTACAGTTGTCTCCATCTTCTTCCCACTACTACCCTGCACCCCACCCATCCCCACCTCCCACCCCTTTGGCTTTGTCCGTGGATCCTTTATACATGTTTTTTGATAACCCTTCCCCTCCCTCCCCCCCCATTACCCCCTTCCTCCTCCCCTCTGGTTACTGTCAGTTTTTATTTCAATGTCTCTGGTTCTATTTTGCTCACTTGTTTTGTTGATTAGGTTCCACTTGTAGATGAGATCATATGGTATTTGTCTCTTGCAGCCTGGCTTATTTCACTTAGCATAATGCTCTCCAGTTCCATCCGTGCCCTTGCAAAGGGTGGGAGCTCTATTAAGAGAGTTCTTAGGCTAGGTGTTATATTTCTTTGTATTCACTTTTAAAATTTGGTCTTTCCATGGATACCAATAAAATAGCTGATATGATAAAAGCTTGCTTAAATTTTTGTAAGCCTTTTTATGGCTTAACCAAGGGCCACACAACAGTGTAAAACTAACTCAGCCCTCACAAGATTCAGAAGGTTCACTCCCAGAGTATTCTAAGTAAGAAGCCCATTTGGCAGTCAAGCTACAAAGATTAAGGTGACTAACGTCCCTTGTGAAGTTGGACGCCTCATGAAATTCCTGAGAGCTGGTAAGATGACAGAGAAACCGAGATACAGCTGCCAGGAATCCCCAGGCCATTTGGCTGCCAAGTGCATGCCAGTAAGTTCATCTTCTGGATGACCAGAACCAAAGAGGAGGTCAAGACCAAGCTCTCAAAACATGGAACAAGACATGACATAGCAGATTAAATACTGACCATCTTTCAGCAGAAAGGATCAGTAAAAACCAAGAGTGCCATACCAAATAACCAAGAGTCAGTCACTGAGCCCAAGGGTCTAGTTCCAGAAATATTTTCTGCTAGCATTACAAAAGGAAGAAAAGGACTCTCACCACTCTGCAGGTAGAGATCTGGGGGTCTGACGTGACAGGAATCTGTGCCTTTTGCCAGCTCGTGCTGGGGTCCCAGGATCTTCCCACTGCAGCAGCTTCAGGGTAAGCAGTGCCCAGCCAGCAAGGTGTCCTGCCCACAGCGCCAACTGTGGGGAAGGAAACCGTCCTCTACCAGCCCAGGTTCTTTTGGCTGGTCTAACCATCAAATAGGCGTGAGACAGGTCAAAAGAGATGATGACCAAGTTAGTCACCTTTGTACCTGTGGAGTCCCCACATAACAGGAGAGAGTCAGAGACAGAAGGAGGAAATGAGGCAATAATGACATTCTGAGCTAGGGATGTGGGAAGAGCCTCGGGGCTTCAGAGGCGAGGAGGGTCTTGTGCCGGGCAATAAGAAGAGCAGATGTTCAGTAACTAGAAGTTGCCCCACCCTCTAGATGGGTCATAAAGTTATTTCTGGTGATACCTCCCATTATGGGAAAGGCTACCTGCTTTTCCTTTTCAATATTATTTGAGTCTTTTTTACACCGAATGCGGGTGATCAATAAAGAAAAACAACTGTTTTCTTTCGGAGTTAGAATGTGTGAAACTGGATTGCCAGTTGGGTGTGGACACAGTGAACTGGAGATGTCATGTGACTGACCTTTGGGCCTGGCTGGTGCTGCTGTTACGCAACAGTGGTGTCCAGGTTTGAACTAGTGGTGGTGGGAAGTAAGCTGTGACACCCAAAGAGCCCTGCATGGTTGGTACCATCGGGCTGGGATGGGAGTACACGTCCTCGGGGGTGGGGTGGGGTGGGGTGAGTGGTGGATACTGCTGAGAAGACAGTCCTCCCGGAAGGAAACTCTGGACTATCTCTGCGGGCCTCCCTCTGGGTAGATGCTTTAGCGTCGCCCTCCCTCCTCTGCTCTACCCTTCCATCACTGTCATCTAATCCCACAACCAACTTCCTTCCAGCTCCACTGCCACGCAAGGCTTATCGCTTCACCAGTTTTTCTTTCTCTCCGTCTGCCCTTCCTGTTCCAGGCCTCAGCACTTCGTGTCTAGACTGTTACAGGAATTCCTGCGAGGTGCTGCTGCCTCCGGCCCACCCTCCCCACGATTCCCATGTTTTTTTTCTTAGTGTTTTTGTCATGTTGTTCTGCTAAAAACCTCCAGTAGGCCCTTTGCCAAGAATGTCTGGCTCTTTGTGGCCTGGCTTCACCTTTTAGCTCTACCATGCCTCAGAGTGAGTCCTCATCCTTCCTCGTCCACACCATGTGGTCGTTGTCGGCACTGCCTTTTGGTCTTGCTGTTCATCCTTGTCCCTGAACTAGACCCCAGGCTTCTTTCCACTCCAGCCAGATCCTCCTCTACATCGTTCGTCTTGTCTGCGCTCAGTATTACTGATACTGCTCGTTCGAATGTTTGGTCTCAGATAGTCCATGTCACTTGATTACTACTTGTCTCTTATCTCCTCAGATAGACTGTATATTCTCTTTGAAGCAGTGATCATGTCTTTTTTCTGTTTGGTGGTCTGCTGTTGCTTAGAACTGAATAAACCTAACGATGAATAGTAGGTCGCTCACCTGAAGGCAGCAGAGCCGTGCGGCTCTGGTACAGATCATAAACTGGAAAAACAGGAAAACTTGCCTCAGATTCCCCTTGGCTAGAAAAATTTGTCTTACTGTCCAGCTCACTCCTTCAAAGAGCGCCACCTGAAGGGTGTTCCTGGAAAGAACTTCCATTATTTTCAACATTTGCCAGCAGAACGACTGTGTGAGATGTTGTAAGTCTGGACAGAATTGAATGACGAGCACACAGAGCAGGTCGTCAGTCTCTGAATGTGGAGAAGGAGAAAAGGAACTGAGGGCGGAGCAGGTGCCAGGTCTGATTTGGAAGGCTATGAAAAGTTAGATAGGAGCGATAGCCTGTTTTGTTTTGTTGTGTGGTTTTTTTAATTCTCACACAAGGATATATTTATTGATTTTAAAGGGAGAGGGAGGAGAGAGAAACAAACATCAATTAGTTGCCTCCCATAAGTGCCCGACCAGGGATCAAACCCACAACTAAGTAGGTACCCTGACCGGAGACTGAACCCGTAACATTTTGGTGTGTGGGACGATGCCCCCACCAGCCAAGTCACCCTGGAAGTGGCCCGGTTTTAACCTTTGGAGTGGTAAGAGTTACGATGCAAAGATGCAGACTCATCCAAGTTGTCACAAGTGTCCTCTGTCTACAGGGGACTTCAGTCACTGTGAAAGGGCAGCCACCTGACCATCCTCCACTTCAGATTTTACTCCTCCCTTGCCATTATCTAGTTAAATTGAATTTTACTTCTTCTCCTTTTTAAACTAACGGTGCCCTTGCCTGCATTATTTTTTCCGTGGGGTGTATGACAGCCTGTCACTGTATGTCAGTGTACAAACTACTGCTGAACAAACGCTGTCGAAGCTTATTAACTCTTAGCAGGGTCTGGAGCAGTCACATCTTATGTGTCTTAATCCCCGTCCTGTGAAATTAATTCATTCAACAAGAATTTCCAGAGTGGCGTGCTAGGAGTGAACATGCCCATAAATTACCCTACGTAAAAATGGGAGGGAATAGATAATAAACAACAGGGTGGTATTATGGGAAAACTAACTCGGGGAAGTTTACTAGGAGTGTTGGGGGTGGGTAGTGCTTTAGGTGGTGACAAGCCTCCTGGTCAAATAACATTTGAGCAGAGGCTTCAGGTGAGTGACTCATGCTGGGATACACGTGGAAGGTAGATATAAATGCAAATAATACAAAAGTCACCCTAGTGCACAAGTGTCCTTACAAAGGTCAAGAGGCTGCCTAACCAGGCAGTTAAGGTGTGAGAGTGTAAGTTACCCAAGGGCAGAGGGTACAGGAGTGGACGTGGTGTGTTCTGTGTCTCCAGTGGATAGTCGCTTATCTCGTTTCAGTTTTTTAAGTTTAAGGGGAAGAACCATACCTACCCTTTCTCTGCATCCCTTGGCACTTAGCACATAGTAGGTGCTTGGTAAATGCTTAATGCATTTGTGCTTATTGAGGATTCAAGTGGTATTGCCTTAATTCTTTTTTTGTTTATATTGTGAAATTATGAGGTGGTTTTTGCTTTAGGTTGAATGTATAATTCTAAATGCTTTCCCTTTTTTAGGTGAGAAGCCATTCACGTGTGAAATCTGTGGCAAATCTTTCACAGCAAAGAGTTCTCTTCAGACCCACATCAGAATCCATCGGTAACATTATGCAGATGTGTCTCCCGTGTGGAGTCCTCATTCAGCCCTGGTGTTAGTGGGGTGACATGTGTTACCTGAATAGTCCTTTCCCCCAAAGTGTTACTGATAGAATTTTCTACTTTTATAATTTTAAAAAATTTGTTCAATAAAGAAATTCCTCAGGGAGGCAAAAGCATGAAAACTGATGCTAGCCAGCAAAAGTCTGCATTACTGATTTTATTTCATAAATTTTGATTTTGTCAGGGGACTGGTCCAAAGTTTAAATCTTCAATCAAAATAGGTATTAAATGTTTCCCAAATGAATGTTTTTGTTCACAAAACTTACTTCTAGATTGAATTTAACAGGTAACTAAGGGCTACTCATTTTAAGGATGAAATTAGTTGTATGTACTTACTTGGCCATTAGAATTAAAAAGTTGGCTGTAAAAACTAAAAATGAAAAGGAACTATATATGTAACATGTAAATACTTTCTTATCTGAAATAGATATGGCAGGATCATAAATTTTTATCAGATCTGGCCCAACCCCATCAACCACCCTTCCTGAGACACCACCCCCACACCTTTTAAAAAAACTAGAAACTGAAACCCATGGAAGTTGGGACTTGCTCCAAGTCCTGAAGTTAGCAGGAGAACCCGTGACCCTCAGTCTAGCTTTCCTCTGTCCTTGACTGTCTGTCCCTGTATATCAGGAAGTAATACATAGATCTTTCTGTTTTTAATATAAAACATGTTTCCTTTTAGAGGAGAAAAGCCATACTCCTGTGGCATATGTGGCAAATCCTTCTCTGACTCCAGTGCCAAGAGGAGACACTGCATTCTACACACCGGCAAAAAGCCTTTTTCCTGCCCCGAGTGTAACTTACAGTTTGCTCGCTTAGACAACTTGAAGGCTCACTTGAAAATCCATAGTAAAGAGAAACATGCGGCAGATGCCAGCAGTGTTTCCAGCAACAGTAATACTGAAGAGGTCAGGAATATTCTTCAGCTGCAGCCATATCAGCTCTCTACCTCCGGAGAGCAGGAAATCCAGCTTCTGGTAACCGACTCTGTACATAACATCAATTTCATGCCTGGTCCTAGCCAAGGAATCAGCATCGTTGCTGCAGAGAGCTCCCAGAATATGACTGCAGACCAGGCTGCTAATCTCACGCTGCTCACACAACAGCCAGAACAACTGCAGAATTTGATTCTTTCAGCTCAACAGGATCAAACAGAACACATTCAGAGCCTCAATGTGATTGAAAGCCAGATGGAACCCTCGCAGAGTGAGCCTGTGCACGTGATCGCCCTCTCCAAGGAGACCCTGGAGCATCTGCACGCCCATCATGAGCAAACAGGGGAGCTCCATTTAACAAGTGCTGCACATCCGGCCCAGCACCTGCAGCTGACACAGGAGTCTGCTCCACCCCCACCCAGCCACCATGTGCCCCAGCCCACACCGCTGAGCCAGGAGCAGAGCTGACCCGGAAACATGTTTGAATGCTCTACCAGTCCCTTCTCCATAAACCACCTGTAACCGAGTTGTGTGCTTGAAGTCAGGCTTCCTAAAATGCTCACTTATAGATCCTTACAGAGATGTGATAACTAGCCGACAGTCATAATGCTTTCCATCCAGGCAGGAAGATGCAAGATACATGTATCACGTCCTGTACATAGTACTGATGGGGATTTAGCATTTCACTGTCTTTGTGTGGGGGTATTGATTTGGACTTTTCCGTAAGTACTAAATATTCACAGCCACAGGTTATGATCTTGTTGACTTTCTCAGTTACAGTTTTTAGTTTTTCAGACAAAGGAAGTCATAGGTTGAATTGGGTAGAATGGCTAGTTCCACTTCCTCATTTCTCATCGGCAGCACATTTGCCTCCACAAGTTAGACCTGCAGTGATGTTTGATCTTCATGATAACATTTGAGCTTTCTTAATTGCCCTGGAATAAAAATATAATTAGTATAATTTGTGTTAAAAATACTCTGCTGAATTCTAATTGACCTCCAAAGATGGTGATCTGTGTATTATGACTGATAACTTTCTGGAGATAGGAACCTGTAAGCCGTTTTTATTGCAAAGCAGGTTAAATCCCACAAAATGGACACACTATTTTTAAAAGTAAATATTTTCTCATAATCTTAAAATCTTCAAGCCTCAGAGAATTAGTAGCCAGTATGTGTCTATTACTACCATACAATTTTAGGTAACAAGATTAAATGATGTTTTGTTTAGGTTTTTTGAGCCCGGCGTATTTTATTTTATTGAGTACTTTAACTGCTTTCTCTCAAGAAAACTGGTAGAGAACTTTTCAGAAAAGATGGTGGGCACTGCTACGTGTAAATTAACACCGCCGGTGGAGAGGAGGGCTTATCTGTCCTAAAGTTAACAGGATCATCACATCAGCTACTTGTTTTCTTGTTTTAGATGTCTTTGATTTCCACCAGAATCACATTAAGTTTGGGATTGAAAGTAACACATAATGGTTCAGGTTTGAGAGAAGATGAAACCAGCTTTCTAACATATTTGCCAAAATATATTTTGTTGTATATAATTCACAAAATTTCCAAAATGATTTATCTTAGATGTATCAACCAAAGTAATGTTAAATCAGATGTGACTAGAGCAAAAGTGTGATTTTTGCAGATACAGTTATGCCTTAAATATTATTTCAGGTTCTTGCCTTAGTCATTTAAACTATTTACTTAAACCTTATTCTTAAAATGCAAAGCTTTTCCCAGCTTTTCAAAGCCTACTGGCCCACATTTCTCCTGGATATAAATAGTATTCCACTATTGGGTTGGCCAAAAAGTTCATTTTTTCCATACAGTGGCTCTACTAGTACTTAGTCTTAACCTCATTGAAAGCAATTTTGTTCGATTGTATTGTGATAGCTGTCATATCAGTGTGCGTTAAAAAAAAAACCAAAATTGGTAAATTTTTGTACAGCCATTTTAATAGTGAAGATATTAGAAAATATGCAACATTTTCAGCTTATTAATGCTTTTTTATTTAAAGGTTAAAATGCAACTGAAATGCAAAAAGATTGTGCAATATATGGAGAAGGTGCTGTGACTGATCAAATGTGTGAAAAGTGATTTGTGAAGTTTCTTGATACTACTGATATTTTGGCCAAATAATTCTTTTCTGTCGGGCTGTCTTACACATTGGAAGATACTTAGCAGTGCCCCTGGCTTCTAGCCACAGAAGCCAATAGTGGGAGATGGCTGACACCTCAAAACATCCAAATGAATAAAGTTATCAGTGAAAATGAAAAATGTCTCTTTTTGGAAAAAACTAAACTAAACCAAAGCTTTTTGGCCAACCCAATAAATGAATTTTTAACTCACTCTACTCAATTATTCAGGAGTATAATCAGTCACATGACTGTAAGTCGCGTTTAGCTTTACGACAGTCTACCTCTGTGCTAAGAGAAATCTAATGTGAACCCCATGTGTAATTTTAAATTTTAGTAGCCATAATTTTAAAGAGGGGAATGAAATTAAGTTCAATAAAACAGTTTATTTAACCCAACCTTTGCAAAATAGTATCATTTCAGTATGTAATCAATATAAGAATGTATTAAGATATTTTACATCATTTTTTGCATATTGTCGAAATCTAGTGTGTCTTATATGCTACTGACACTCAGTTTGGATGCTAATGTTTATTGGACATGGTTGATCTGTATTTAGAGTTCATGCAACTTACAGTTGACACTATATATTCAGGTAGTTGAGGACATACCTTTTTTCCCAATAACTGAAATGAGTGTTGGTTTCTAAAATATATTAAAATTAATTAAAATTCAAACCCAGTTCCATGGTCACACTAGTGACATTGTGAGTTTTTTTTTTTTGTTGTTAAAGATTTTATTTATTTACTTTTGGAGAAAGGGAGGGAGAAAGAGAGGGAGAGAAGCATCAGTGTGTGGTTCACACACACGCACGCACGCGCGCTTGCGCTCCCAAGTGGGGACCTGGCCTGCAACCCGGGCATGTGCTGACTGGGAATCAAACTGGCAACCTTTTGGTTCGCAGGTTGCACTCGATCCACTGAGCTACACCAGCATGGGCAACACTGAGTTCTTGATAGCCAAATGTGGCTAGTGGCTCCACTGTACAGCACAGGCCTACCTGTTTCTAGTTTGAGAACCAGTATCAGCCATATCTTTTGGAAGAATTCTGGGTTATTTGACCAGCTGTGAAAGGGAAATGAGAAGTGATAGCTATACAAACCTATCCTGTCTTCTGTATCTCAAATATACATTACGCTCCTTTGAAGTCCAGAATTTTAAAGTTCAGTTACTACCCAAAGGAAGTGTCATGCACATTAATGTCACATTTCTCACTATTCTGGAGGCTAAAAGTCCTAGATCAAGGTGTTGGCAGAATTAGCTTATTGAGGCATCCTGGCCATCCATTCCTCCGTGTCTTCACTTGGTCTTCTCTGTATGTTTGTCTTCATCTAATAACGACAGCAGTCATAATGGATTAAGGCCCACCCCAATGACCACATTTAAACTTAATTACTCCTTTTAAAGGCCCTGTCTGCAAATACGCTCACATTCTGAGGTACTGAGGGTTAGGGCATCACTGAATTTATGGGGCACCATTCAGACTGTAACAACCTGCATCGAGTGTGTTGGGAAGCAGTGTCTGGGACACATCTGTAACCTACATGAAGCACATTTTACTTAATCTTCATGACATTGCTTTGAGGTAAGTAATATTATGGCTATTTTACAGATGAGAACACTGAAGCCCAAACGGATGAAGTCCATTGCCCAAGGGTACACAGCAAGTGGCAGAGCCAGAACTGGGGCGCAGGGCTGCGAGACCCCGCTCTGGCACTTCCACCAGACGGGCTCACCTTCACCCGTCTAAGGCTTCCTGCTGGATTTCTCTTTACATGTGATCCACTTAACGTAATAGAACCTTAGTGACTAAAATTGACGGTTTGCATCTGAAATTTCAGCATGTAATCATAAATTTTGTACTTAATAGTAAAAGTTATATAGTCTTTCTCCTGCAACACAAAGACTACTGTATTGTTAGTATTGTACCATTGATTTAAAGCTTAATTGAAATTTATCAATTAGATGAAAGTTACTAATACAGTGAAAATATCTTAACTTGAACCTCTCTGTAAGTGAGCTGTTTTATCCATCTTTTGAGGATATTTTACATTTAGGGCAGATTTTTATTTTTGCTATTCTAATTTAAGTATCGAGGTAAATTTTCATGCTCAGTTTCCAAACCAAAATAAGCCTAAATTTTAAAAAATTGAAAAACTGTCTTCATTTTGTAAATAAGCTTACAGGAATAACCTCTTTAAAAATCTCTCCTGCCTTCTTCCTATAAACGGCGTGTATAGGAAGAGTAACCCCTACAAGAAGCTGGAATGTCACAGCGATAGTTTATCTTGCTTTCATATTCTTTACATATAATTAAGTAACAAACACTTGCTGACTGGAATATATGTTTATCTACAATATAATCATTCTCACTTTTTAAAACCTTAGGAAAGCATTTTTTTTTTAATTTTGATTTTTTTGATTATGCCATTACAGTTGTTCTATTCCCCCCTTCATTCCCCTCCACCCTGCACCCCCTCACCCCCACCATTCCCCCCTTTAGTTTATGACCATGTGTCTCAAGTTCTTTAGATTCTAAATTTCCCATACTATTCTTGCCCCCCTATCTATTTTCTACCTACCGTCTACGCTACTTATTTTCTGTACCTTCTCCGCCCTTCTCCTCCTCCCACTCCCCTGTTGCTAACCCTCCATGAGATCTTCATTTCTATGGTTCCGCTCCTGTTTTAGGTGTCCACTTAGTTTGCTTTTGTTTTAGGTGTGGTTGTTAATAACTGTGAGTTTGCTGTCCTTTCACTGTTCATATTTTTTATCTTCTTTTTCTTAGATAAGTCCCTTTAACATTTCATATAATAAGGGCTTGGTGATGATGAACTCCTTGAATTTGATCTTATCTGAGAAGCACTTTATTTGTCCTTCCATTCTAAATGAAAGATTTGCTGGATAGAGGAACTTTGGAGGTAGGTCTTTGGATTTCATGACTTGGAATACTTCTTTCCAGCCCCTTCTTGCCTATAAGATTTCTTTTGAGAAATCAGCTGACAGTCTGATGGGAACTCCTTTGGTGACTGTCCCCTTATCTCTTGCTGCTTCTAGGATTCTCTCCTTCATTTTAATCTTGGCTAATGTAATGATGATGTGCCTTGGTGTGTTTCTAGTTGGGTCCAACTTCTTTGGGACTCTCTGAGCTTCCTGGATTTCCTGGAAGTCTATTGCTTTTGCCAGATTGGGGAAATTCTCCTTTATAATTTGTTCAAATAAGTTTTCCACTGTTGGCTGTTCCTTTCCCCCTTCTGGTACCCCTATAATTCAGATGTTGGAGCATTTAAAGATGTTCTGGAGGTTCCTAAGACTCTCATTTTTTTGAATTCTTGTTTCTTCATATTTTCCTGTTTGGCCATTTTTTTCTTCCTTCTGGTTCACTCCCTTGATTTGAGTCCCAGTTTCCTTTTCATCACTGTTGGTTTCCTGTGCAATTCCCTTCATTTCAATTAGTTTAGCCTTCCTATGTTCCTCTAATTTGTGACTAAAATCAACCAGTTCTGTGAACATCCTGATAACCAGTGTTTTGAACTGTGCATCTGAAAGTTTTGCTATTTCTTCGTCGCTTAGAGTTATGGGCTCTGGGGCTTTGAGATCTTCTTGAGCCATTTTTGGTCTTTTCACACCCTTTAAGTATGAGGAGCTGAGCCTTAGGTGTTCATCAGGGCAGGGCCACTCAGTCGCTGGGTTGTGATGCTGTATGTGGGGGCGTGGTCAGAGCGGGGAAATGGTGGCCCCCTCTGTTGCCTCTCGCTGCTGGGGCCTGCGGCCTGCTAGGTCTGTCTCATCACCCACCCCCTTGCTGGTCTATCTGAGCACGAATGTGCGACCACAGTCAACCCGTTGCCCTGCGCCCTCGCTGGGTCTGCTGGTCACTCACTGGGTTCACCCGTTGCAACCCCAGGGCTGGGATCCATGCGCCTGAGTCCGTCTGACTGAGTTTTCCTGTGCAACCCCGCTCCGCCAGCTGCTGGCTTCACCCCTCTTACCGGTCAGGCTGAAGAATTCGTTGTTATCAGACTTCCAAAAAGTTCAATTTTCTGTGTTCTGGCTATGTTTTCTGTTGCTAATATTTTGTTGTCTCTAAACTTGGTTGTGTGAGAAAGCATGGCGTCTCCACCTATGCCTCTATCTTGGCGGGCAGGAAAGCATTTCAATTAAAGTTCATTCACCCCTTAGTCGGATAGAGCGTCTTCCAGCTACACCAAGGTGTGGCTTTGATCCCTGGTCGGGACACACACAGGAATCAGCTAATGAATGCATAAGTAAGTGAAAGAACAAGTGAATGTCTCTCCTCCCCCTCACTATCTAAAATCAATCGATACATTACAATTTTAAGCTCATTCAATCACATTTTGAATTCAAATGTAGGAGGAACTTGAACACATTTAGGTAACATTTACAAGACAGCTTGCCTTTGTTTTTTTTTAAGTGACACGTAGTACCAAATCCATATAGAAGGGGGAAATGTGAGCAGCAGTAGGTCAGAGGACTTTCCTGGTTTTACAGCATAGACTTACTATTTATTTTGAATTCTTGAGATCCATAATATTACATTCTTTTAAATATGGATTTGAAGATTTTCTAAAAGATTAGTTAGGCTCTTTTTAATTTTTTTTAGTTCATTTATATACGTTTATCCTTATTAGATGAAAGGTTAAACAGAAGCTCCCTTAGGCTAAAATGTAATTAAAGATAATACATTTTTTAAATTCATCTCAGATAATTCTAGAATGATTAAGTGGTTTGTGGACAAGTTTTTCCCATAAGCTTAGTGTTTGATGAGCAAAGCATTCTCACGACAAAAATGCAGAGAAGTATTTGCACTGATCCTGAACCCGGTTGTATTTTTAATCTTGGCAGCCTCTCAGAGCAGAGGCCCTTGGGTTATCTCGGAGCCTGTGCAATCATGCTGCTTTGACTGCTGGGGAAGGTACTTGAATAAAAAGCAGTGCAAAGGGGGATAAGGTTGCCAGGAGAGGGAAAGGATGAGGCTCTCAAATTTGTGATTCATTCATGTTACCGCCAAGAAAGCTGGGAGTCACTATTGATAGAACCCTTCTCACCACCCCTACCCCCAGCCCATCACCAAGTTACATCAGTTTTTCTCTCAAATTCTGTTTTTGAATCTGTCCACTTCTCCCATCCCCACTGCTGTACCATGTGCTCTTGCCTGGACTCCATCAAGTTCTGACTGACCCTTTCCACCCTCCCCCAGCCCCTTTCTCCACTGGGAGTGGTTATTTGGGCTCACCATTGTGCCCTTAGCATCAAGCTAATGAGTGGATATTGTGTTATCACGGCAAATATTATCATGGCTCTGCTCTGTTTAAAATTCCTCTGTAGTTTCTCGTTGCACTTAATAAAAAATTCCCAATCCAGCTCCCTCTTAGGCCCCTTCCCCACCTTCCAGCCACCCTGGCTTCCTTGCTGTCTAACCACCACCACCCCTCCCCGCCCCGCTCCTTCCCACACACCCAATTTCCTGCCTTAGGGCTTTGAGGCAGGCATTTTCTCAGCCTTGAAAGGTTTCTGCCCGTATTCTCTAATTTCTGTTCGTCTATCAGAATTCGGTACAAGGGTCACTTCAGGGAGGCCCTCCCTGACCCTCTAATCTCAGCCATCCACCCTGTCATATCTGTTAATAACATTCTACACGTTTGGCTCAGTTCATAACTATTTCTACATCAGGACTCTGGTCACCCTGCTGCCACGGCTCCCAGCCCAGGACCACGGATGTGTGTGACCACACTGACCTACAGGTAGATGCAGGGTGTTAGACATGCCACCTGCCATGCTGGGGACCTAATTCTAGCTTCAGGCTCAGGAAATGAGCGGCTCGGAGTGAGGTAAGGATGACCTGGAAGAGAGACTCAACATGGTATGAGTCAGAAGAAATGGATCCTGTCTTAATGGCTTGGGTTTTTGGCCTGGGCCCTTATGCTGGCAGTATCATTTACAAAAACACTGGAATGGGATTCTTTTAAAATGGACTTTTCATGCAACAGCCACTTATTTGGTATAATAATATGAACTGGCCAATGTTATTGTCTCAGTATTTTCAGGTCTGTATACAGCACATATAGGTCATGACTCAAGATTCTAATTAAGAACAGAAATACTGGTAGATAAATAATAAATTTATTCTTTTAGTTTTAATTGCAGTCATTTTTTTTCTTTGAAGAAACTCTTTAAGTAGAACTCGCTTTGGGTCTTCTAGTCTATACATTTCTTACAGTCACCAACATTGAATAACAGGATTTTAGGGCTGAGGAGGTTGAGTAATTATAGTTTC
Organism: Artibeus jamaicensis; assembly: GCF_021234435.1. Taxonomy (NCBI): domain Eukaryota; kingdom Metazoa; phylum Chordata; class Mammalia; order Chiroptera; family Phyllostomidae; genus Artibeus; species Artibeus jamaicensis. Next base: position 22,114,903 of record NW_026521812.1, read on the forward strand.
CATTCAGATATGACAAGGCAGCCAGTAGTTGGTGACTTTTTCAAGGTCACAGCAGGCTAGTGTGAAAAAAATCTGGAATCTGACCAGGCCTAGGTTACAGATGAACATATTCCTCATTACTTTATGCTCCTGTGTGTGTCTTTAATTAGCATAAAGCGAACCACCAGGTCAGCACTTTAGTATTGGTGAAGTCATTATTCTGCAATCTTTTTTAAAGGCAAATTTTAGCATTTGTCACTCAGAGTCACATAATGCCGGCTGCCATTGTTTAGCTGCAACTGCGTCACCGAGCAGTCGAGAGCCAGAGCCTGCTAGGCCTTCACGAATGGGCTGAATCTGAGCAGCTGCTTGTTTACCGTCTGCTCATGAAGGGGACATGGGGTGATTCTAAAAGCCTGGTAACCCCATTTAGAGTGGACTTTAGAATGCTTCTTACAGTATGTACTTAAATATGGGGCATCTGATGTTTGGCAAGTTCATTTCAACCTAAGGGACCAGTCACACTCAGGAGCCAGGATGGGCTGGGAGGCTGCCCTAGTTTCCTGAGCGTGACCTGGCGGAATGCCCTGCCTCTCCTGGCAGGCAGACATCCCCCTCGCCCCTCTTCCCCAGCTGGCATTCAGCTCAAGCAGCCGGCAGTGAGTGTTCACGTCTTACTGGGTCTTGCAGGGTTTCCAGACGAAATGCAAAGTGAAAATGCAGAGAAACGGAGAGCCACAGGGCACCCAGCTCTCCCAGATCCCTGGGTCTCAAGGAGAGCAACCCTGCCACTGACTCCTGTTTTGTTGGTGTTGCTAGTGTAACAGTGCCACTTGCTCTAAATTAAAAAAACAAACAAACAAACAAAAACCAGCTTCTTATAATGCCAGCCTTTCAATGTGTCACATTGTGTCAACACTAGTGTGGTGGAGCCAGACAGACCTGGGCCCTACCCCAGGCCTGCCACTTGCTGTGTAACTTGGTGCAGGTCACACAGAACTTCCCTCTCTCTGTTTCCTTTGCCATGAAATGGGATTGTTGTGATGACTGAGGTTGGGGGGAGTGCTTACAGTCAATGCCCAGTAAATGAGAAGTGATGTTTTGTTAATATTAACTAGTTGGCCCTGACTGGTGTGGCCCAATGGATTGAGTGCCGACCTTCAAACGAAAGGTCACTGGTTCGATTCCCAGTCAGGGCAGGTGCCTGGGTTTCGGGCCAGGTCCCCAGTTGGGGGCGCATGAGAGGCAACGGATCCATGTGTTCCTCACACATTGATGTTTCTCTCCCTCTTTTTCTCCCTCCCTTCCCCTCTCTCTAAAAGTAAATAAATAAAATCTTTAAAAAATACTTGTATAAAATATTACCTAGTTAACTATTAACTAGTTAAAATATTAACCTTGGACAAGTGCCTTTACATTCACAGTTTCCTTATCTGAAATACGAGGTAACAGCCCAAAGTTCTCTCAAGCTCCTTTCCCCGCTGACCGTTCAGTAGGTCCTCAGTCCAAGGCATTTTTGAATACTGGACAGCTAGTCTCCCACACACCCCTCCCATTCGCCCGTCTCAGTAGTGATCTAACACCACCACCACTCCCTCACACACACACACACACACACACACACACACACACACACACACACACACGACCCTGTCTGCCCCTCACTTCTCACGCCGCTGTGGAAGCTGTAGATTGCGGAGTTCTCAGGACTTAGTCCGTGCCCACTGCTCGCACGACCGGTCCAAGGGCAGACTCGTCGCAGGGGACTGGAGCCTCGAGCTTGAATCCCATGTGGGGCGCCGGGGCGGTGGTAAGAGATGAGTACAGCGCAGAGTTTCCGGCGCCACCTATGGACCCGCCAACTCCGACAAACTTCGCGTCCAGCGCCCTGAGACAGCCCCCCCGCAGCCAGTGCTGCGCAGGGGTGCGTGGCCTCGCCCTCCCGGGAAGGGTTAGCTTTGCGGGCGCAGGCTCCGGCAAGGAGCCTGGCTCTGTGGGTGCGCTGCCGGGCACTCGGCGCCCCAGTTCCCGGGATCCTCGGCCCCCGCCAGGCTGGGCCCTGGATCTCCGGCCCCCAAGCCGAACTCCGCATCTAAGGTGCCACGCCTTCCGGCACCACTCAGCAGGCCTGGGCGGGTCTCCGTCTGCCCAGAGCCCCGGGACGCGGGGTAATGAGATGCTAATGAGCGCGCATAAAGCCTCTTTGCTCCGAGTTCTGAGCGCCCGGCGCCAAAGTCCACACCCAAGAAGAACTAACACCCGGCGGGGCCAGGCAGACCCCGCGCGCCGCCCCGGCGCCCGGCACTTTCCACCGCTCCTCCTCCACCGCTCCTTCCCCCGCCCCCGCCCTCCCACGAGCTGGGCAGGAAGCGGCCCTTCGGCTCCGGAGCCTCGGGGTAAGTTGTTCAGCTGAGCCAGCTGTGGGTGCCTGCTCCTGGTGGGGCGGGGATGGGGGCGGGGGAGCGTTTCTGGGGAAATGCGACCCCAGGTGCTCGGAAACCCCTCCTGGCCTGTCCCGCCCGTGACCCTGCGCCCGCGCCGCTCAGCCCCTCTGCAGACTTTTTGGTCCAAAGTGTGAGTACCTCCCACCGCACCCCCGCCGCCCGTGGTCCAGCTCCTCTCCGTCCTTCCAGACCACTCCAGCCCTCTCGTATCCTTAGTCCTGCCGTTTCCAGGCTGGGTCACCCCTCCCTCTCCCATTGCTGAGGTCTTCTTTCCTCTTCCCCACCCTCGGAGACCTCTGCCCTTTCTGATGGTTCGTCAGCCCTAGTCCAGGTGATTGGCAGCAAACAGCTTTAGTCTCCTCTGCCTGGTCTGGCATGCTGGTCTCAGGCTGGGACCCGTGGAGTGGCCGAGGGGGTGGGGGTATCGGTCCCAGGGACCTCTGCCTAACGATGCTACGCATCTTTCCTAACTCCCCCAACGGCAGCCTCATCCTCCAATTCCACTAGGTCCCAGCATGAGAAAGCCCCCTCCGGCACCCCTCAATTTGCGTAGGGGCCTGAGAGAGGGAGAGGGGGACAAAGGGAGGCCTTGTTTCGGGAAATTCCTGGGCGAGCGCATCGGAGCCCACAGGGATGGGGCGGTTCTTGGATGCGGGTGGAAGAAAGCTGGGAGGGGCAAACCCGGCTGCTGTGGCCCCCCCACCGCCCTCGAGGCCCCCTGGAGATGGCAAGGCTCACAGGGGAAGTGTTTTTGACCACAGTGAGTCAGAAATAAACCCAGTACTCCCTCACCCAGTAAGTCATAACATGCAACATCCTCTGGCTGTTGAGGTAGTTTGGGTGGTGAGAAGTGGAACTGTCACAGTCACAGTCACAGTCTGCCTCTCTCCTCGTCAGGAGGAAATCACCAGGCTAAGGAGGAAGCATTTGCCCTTGGTGTAAGACACACCCCTCACCGGGTGACACCGCGTGACACCGACGCCATCAAGGGGCAACTGACATAGGGAGGTGTGAGTTGAGATGGGGCAGTGTCTGTGCCCAGCAGCTGGGGTTGCAGGTATTTGGTTTGCCCCTGTCTGCGCCACAAGGAAAGTTCTCTTTCTGGCTAACCTGCCCGTTCCATATCTAGAAATTACTCCACACCCTGTTTTCTGCGCTGTGGGCCCTAGTGATGGTGCAGGGCTTGGAGATCCCTGGACAGGGAGACTGAACTGGTGGCTCCCTCGCTTCTTGTGTGCCCTCTGTGCCCAGGACTGCTGATGTTTTCATTCCCATATTGGGCAGAGTTCACTCAGAAGGGATAGCAGCTGCCTCTGGAGCAGACGGGGAGTGTGAGAAAGGAGCAAAGCCAGTTAGGGTTGGCCCTAAGCTCCCTGGGGGCACCAGCCTGCTTTCCTCTCTCCGCCTTCTTTTTCCCTTCCCCCTTTCTCAAGTCTCCTCCCCTTCTCTCTCCTCTTCTCCAGCAGCCACGTGCTTCTGCCCAGCTGTTCCCATCCCTGAAAGACCCAGGGGCTGCCATGGCCTCACCCACTTCCACCAATCCAGCACATGCCCACTTTGAGAGCTTCCTGCAGGCCCAGTTGTGTCAGAATGTGCTAAGCAGCTTCCAGGGGCTATGCCAGGCTCTAGGGCTCGAGTCTGGTGGAGGGCTGTCTCAGTACCACAAGATCAAGGCCCAGCTCAACTACTGGAGCGCCAAGGCGCTGTGGGCCAAGCTGGATAAGCGAGCAGGCCAGCCTGTCTACCAGCAGGGTCAGGCCTGCGCCAACACGAAGGTAAATACACAGTGGCTGGGATGGGGGTTGGAGAATCTGGAATGGGAGGGAGGAGTCAGAGAAGGGAGATGAAATGCCACACCCACACTGCCTTGCGTGTTCACAGTGCCTGGTGGTGGGCGCTGGACCTTGTGGTCTTCGGGCTGCTGTGGAGCTGGCACTGCTGGGGGCCCGTGTGGTACTGGTGGAAAAGCGCACCAAGTTCTCTCGCCATAATGTGCTCCACCTCTGGCCCTTCACCATCCATGACCTTCGGGCACTTGGTGCCAAGAAGTTCTGCGGGCGTTTTTGCACAGGCACCCTGGACCACATCAGTGAGTACCACCCGGTGGCCTGGAGGGGCTGGGTCTAGAGACAGGCCAGTGGGGGCTGCTGTGCCAGCCAAGAGGCAGAGTGGACAAGATTCACTTCCTCTAGGTGATGTTTAGGACTCAGGTTTTTTATCTGTAAAATGGGCAGTTGGATAGAGTGATCCCTAAGACTTCCAGCTCTGACCAGGTGCACACTGATACCTGGGGGGACCCTGGGTCTCTGTTCCTGATGTCCTCTCCCTTCCAGGCATCCGACAGCTTCAGCTGCTTTTGTTGAAAGTGGCATTACTGCTAGGGGTGGAAATTCACTGGGGTGTCACTTTCACTGGCCTCCAGCCCCCTCCCAAAAAGGGTAAGTACTTCTTTGCTCCTGAGAACCACCATCTGCCAAGTGCATTTTGGCCTGTGGAAGAAAAACAGTGGGGTTGGGACTCAGCAGAGACTCCCATTCTAAAAGGGTGGCCTTGTGCAAACCTCTCTGAGCCTCATTTTGAGCATCTGTAAAGTGGGAGTAATATCCCCTTCCTTCTGTACGTTCCATAGAAGTTGTGAAGGTAAAATTTGATAAACAGTCATTGCTTTCTAAACCGTAATGCCCTTCAACACATTTATTTAATTATTTTACTGGCTTGTCCTGGAAACACTGAGGCCCCTGCAGACTTCCACACCTTTATGCCTCTCACACCCTTTGCCCCAGGGAGTGGCTGGCATGCCCAGTTCCAGCCCAGTCCCCCTGCCCAGCTGGCCAACTATGAATTTGATGTCCTCATCTCTGCTGCTGGAGGTAAATTCATCCCTGAAGGTGAGTGATCCCTTTCCTAGAAGAGTTAGCACTTGAGCTTCTCCTGGGCCTTTCTAGGCTTTTGCAGTTTTCATCCTCCTGCCACTGCCCACCTGCCCCCACCCTCTCTAGGCTTCACAGTGCGGGAAATGCGAGGCAAACTGGCTATTGGCATCACGGCCAACTTTGTGAACAATCGCACCGTGGAAGAGACGCAGGTGCCCGAGATCAGCGGTGTGGCCAGGATCTACAACCAGAGCTTCTTCCAGAGCTTGCTCAAAGCCACAGGTCAGGACCCCTCTCTGTCATAGAGGTTCCCCTCCTCCTGCCTGGCTTGGGGCTGGCACTTTGCCATGAAACATGGCAGGTCTTGGAAACCTTTCACAAAATGTGTGAAATTTTGCTTTCACACATTTTGCTTTCGAATTTCGACATTCAAATTTCAGGTGCAGCTCAGCCTTCAACTGCTGTGTGGACTGGGGAAGCCCCTCCTTGGGGCCTTAGTATGTGTGTGCACCTCTTACATTCAAGGGGGTACGGCTGCCCAGTGGATGCTGGTTCTGATCTGTGGGCCTTGTAGGACTGGCCAGACACAGACCGGCTGCTGGGCAGTGCCAATGTGGTGCCCGAGGCTCTGCAGCACTTTGTGCTTTGCTTTTCACACATTTCATTTTGAATTTGACATAAATTCAAAATGAAATTGGAACTTCAGGAAGATGCCCTATGTTTATTTTGACTTTGCACTGCCACGGCCCTTGGGGTGTGCACACTCTGGTTCCAGAAGTCAGGCGGTGATCTGTAAGCATGTGACCAAGTGGTGCAGGTCTCCCAGCTGCTGCCCCACCCAAGATCCTTTGCTCCACGTCCTCCGGCCTCCTAGGCCTGGGACAGATGGCCTATTGTGCCACTGGAACTCCTGGGCTTCTGTATGGGGCACCCACTGTAGTCACAGCTGAAGTGTTTGCAGAGGTGACACATAATGAAGAGGTGACACACAATGAGGAGGAGACACATGTCCTGCCCCTACCCTTCCCCCCCAGGCATTGATCTGGAAAACATTGTGTACTACAAGGACGACACTCACTACTTTGTGATGACAGCCAAGAAGCAGTGCCTGCTGCGTCTGGGGGTGCTGCGTCAGGTGAGGCAGGCCCGGGCAGGCAGAGGCTGGGCAGTGGGCCCTGGGAGGGGAGGCGGGTCCTGGACATAGTCTGCCCCTCCTCCACCCTTGGTGTGGAGGGAGCCTGTCCCGCCCTTGCCCTTCCCCCCCACCCCAACAAGCTCCCCTCTTCTGGGATCTACGCAGAATCACATTCTGGGCTGAACACCTTATACCAACCGTAGGACTACAAATGTGAGCTCCAGGGGAGCAGGAGTTTTGTCTCTCTCTCTTTTGCTTGTTGATTATTCCCAGTGCCTAGAATGATGCCTGGCATGTAGTAAGCACCCAATAACTATTTGCTGAATGAACTAGTTGAACTACTACTATATACTAGGTACTCTGTTGAGAGCTTTATATGCATTCTCACCAAATTCTCATGAGTACCTTGAGATGTTAGGTGTGTTTTCTCTAAATCGGACTCTGAGAAGTTCAGGGACTTGTCCAGAACAAGTGTGTGACAATGGCAATGGTCCTGGGCCTCGGGGGCAGGGTGGGGCCTGGGACCCCCAGAAGGAGGGTGAGTGATGAGGAACGTCCTGCAAAGCAGGACGTTCAAATTTCAGGTGCAGCTCAGCCTTCAACTGCTGTGTGGACTGGGGAAGCCCCTCCTTGGGGCCTTAGTATGTGTGTGCACCTCTTACATTCAAGGGGGCAGGGCTGCCCAGTGGATGCTGGTTCTGATCTGTGGGCCTTGTAGGACTGGCCAGACACAGACCGGCTGCTGGGCAGTGCCAATGTGGTGCCCGAGGCTCTGCAGCGCTTTGCCCAGGAAGCTGCTGACTTCGCTACCCATAGCAAGCTCGGGAAGCTGGAGTTTGCTAAAGACGCCCACGGGCGGCCTGACGTCTCTGCTTTTGACTTCACAAGCATGATGCGGGCAGATAGCTCTGCTCGTGTGCAAGAGAAGCATGGCGCCCGCCTGCTGCTGGGGCTTGTGGGAGACTGCCTGGTGGAGGTGAGGGGTCAGGGTTCCCTGGTTGGGGGAGGGTGAAGACTCTCTGGTACTTCGAAAAACAGGGACTCCTTTTAAGGAGGCACAAGGGTTTGTGGTTGGGAAGGAGGGTGGAAAAGGGTTTCCCTGTCATGAGAAGGAGCTAAGGGCTGCTTGATGTGGTGAGGGGCCTCCTGCTATGACCTGGGGGCGTTTGGGCTTGGACACTCCAGTTGGACCCTGAGATGCTTCCTATCCTTCTGACCCTGTAGCCCTTCTGGCCCCTGGGCACTGGAGTGGCCCGGGGCTTCTTGGCAGCCTTTGATGCCGCCTGGATGGTGAAGCGGTGGGCAGAAGGTGCTGAGCCCCTAGAAGTGCTGGCAGAGCGGTGAGCCCTGAGTTGGGGTGGGGGGGTGGGTAAGGGCTGGCTATAGGATGAGTGGATGCAGAGAGTGGGGCTATTGGGTGAAGAGATGGGGGCATGGACAAAGGAGAATAAAAGCAAGACCTGGCGGTTCTTGAGGGGTGGGTGCTGATGGGCAAACTCTGACTCGGGTCCATGACCCCCATCATCACAACTTCCCCCGCCAGGGAGAGCCTGTACCAGCTCCTGTCACAGACATCCCCAGAAAACATGCACCGCAATGTGGCCCAGTACGGGCTGGACCCAGCCACCCGCTACCCCAACCTGAACCTCCGGGCTGTGTCCCCTAATCAGGTCAGGCCTCCTGGCACCCCCACCGGACTTCCCAGGTTGGGCCTTCCCTCTAGCCCTACCCTAGGAAGCCCCTCCCCCATGGGTCAATGGGGTTGTGTGGTCAGCCTGCCTCAGGACCTGAAAGGGGCTACCTTAGGTACGAGACCTGTATGACGTGATGGCCAAGGAGCCCGTGCGGAAGAGTGACAAGACTGACTCAGGAAAGCCTCACACTGGTAAGCAGGTCTCCTCCAGGGCCATGTCCAGCATATTCACCAACCAGCGAGACTTCCGGAGCAGCTGCCGCCTTGGGGTGCCGGCACACTGCTGGATGGTGGAGAAGTTTGGGGCGTCCTGGAGAGTGGAGGGCTAGTGGAGCACTCAGCAGCAGCTCTTTGCCAGTGTGGGCAAGTGTTGCAGCATTTCAGTAACCGCCATGTCCACAGCAGCTGGATGGCAGCCGTGCCGCTCTGTGCTCGGCTGTTCTTCCTGACCCTCCAGCCTTGCAGATTCCAAACACACCTTTCCTTTGAGCCTTTAACAGTGATTCCACCTAACTTGATTCATTCCCTCACTTTATTCCAGCAAGAGACTTATTTTTTAATGAGAAAACTGGGATAGATGTAGCACTGACAGTGTTAGGTCGGTGCCCCAGTCAGGGTGGGGCCCCACCTCCACCTCCCACCCAGCCCGCGCACTCGACAGCTCAGCTCTCTGAGCCTGGGGACTGGGGCACAGCACAGCTGTTCCTCCCAGGGTCAGTGGGCACACAGGAGGAACTGCTACGCTGGTGCCAGGAGCAGACTGCTGGGTACCCTGGTGTCCATGTCACCAACCTTTCTTCCTCTTGGACCAACGGGCTGGCTCTGTGTGCCCTGGTGAACCGGCTGCAGCCTGGACTACTGTGAGTTATGAATTAGGGTTGGGGTCCCTGGCAGACCACGCCTCCCTTTCAGGCCCCTGCCCCTCCCTCTACTTTGGGCAGTATGGAACTGTGAGGGGATCACTGCAGGAGTTAGTATACCCAGTTGAGTCCCAGTGCCACCACTTTTGCCCAAGTCACTTCACCTCCCTAAGGACAGTATTCCTGTCTTACTCTGCCTGCATGCCTACTTGCCCGGGAATATTGTAAGAATCAAATGCATTCAGTAGGGACAGCTTTGTGAGCAGTAGAGATCCCCAAAGCCAGAGGTTGTCATTGGGTAGTGGTGGTGATGGTGTAGCACAGAATAACCCTTCCTGCCTTCTGCATTTGTGCCCCACCCCAGCCGCCCCTCCCACAGTACTCTCTGCCCACCCTCTCCCCCTTAGATGGGATCAGGTTCTGCTCTCCCATTGGCTTCTCTCTGATACCCTGTAGGGAACCCTCGGAGCTGCAGGGGATGGGGGCTCTGGAAGCAACCAGCTGGGCACTGAAGATAGCAGAGCATGAGCTTGGCATCACCCCCGTTTTGTCTGCACAGGCAGTGGTGGCAGGAAGTGACCCACTGGGCCTCATTGCCTACCTCAGCCACTTTCACGGTGCCTTTAAGAACATGCCCCACAACCCAGGTAACCTGGAGACTGGGGCAGTGGTGGGGTATGGTGCATGTGTGCATGCATGAGAGGAGAGGGTGCCCTCTGAGGAACAGCCTGGGAGAGGTGTCCTTTTGGGCTGGAGTGTAGCCGTCTATTCTGGGGGCACAGCATAGGTCTTCCATCTGCCTCAACACACTCCAACTCTCCCTGTAGGCCCTGCCAGCCAAGGCTCTCCAGCGACCCCCAGTGCTGTACTATTCCTTGGCAAACTGCAGAGGACCCTGCAAAGGACCCGGGCCCAGGTGGAGTCCAGGCAGAGTTGGGGCTGGGCAATGGGTTCCTAGTGAAGGCCTCTGGGCTCAGAGCCCCATGCTGAGTGTAGGACTTTATTACAGGAAAACGGGGAGGATGCAGGTGGCAAGAAGCTACGCCTGGAGGTAAATACATGAAAAGGCCAGATAGCCCCATGTTCTGGTCCCTTCCCCGGAACACCTTCCCAGGTCTTACCCCCGTAAGGTCGTCCTTTGACCCCCCCCCCATCCAATCCCTTCTTAGTCTCACTCCCCCTCCCTTCCAGCCCTATTTATCTGCCCTCGTCCACTCTCCAGCTGACCCTGCCACTCTGCCCTCCAGCCTGAGCACTTACCTCCTTAGGTAGAGCCTGAGACCCCACATAAGGAGGAGCCACTAGTCCCAGAGTCTGATGTTCCCCTGACCCCCCCCTCACACCACCAGGAGGTAAGGAGGGGGGCCCTGCCTGCAGGAAGAGGCCTGAGGTCAGGGAGGGGTTTCAGGGGTAGGGAAGGACTATGTGGCTGACCTGTGGCACGGGGATCCATACAGGCTGGTAGTGAGGACCTGTGTGCACTTTGTGGGCAACACCTCTACATCCTGGAACGCGTGTGTGCTGATGGCCATTTCTACCACCGGAGCTGCTTCTGCTGCCGTATCTGTGAGGCCACATTGTGGCCAGGTGGCTACGGACGGCATCCAGAAGATGGTGAGTAGGCCCAGGAGGCCTCAACAGGAACTCTGGGCATGGCCAGTAGTGTTTGAAGAAACTGGAAGGTGGAGGGGACTGGGCTGCTGGGCAGGAGGTGGAAACAGGCTGACAACATCTTCCTCTGAGCTCATGCATACCCCCATCTCCCCCAGAGCCCCAAATGGGGTTCTAAGGAACCAGGAGACTAATAGGAACTCACCCCTAAGTCCTGCTGCCCCCACCCTCCCAGAGAAGCTGTCTCGGGGCACTGTATTGCCTATACCTGACATCTCTTCCCCCTCTCCACCATTCCCAGGACATTTCTACTGCCTCCAGCACCTGCCCCAGCCAGACCACAAAGAGGATGGCAAGGACAAAGGCCCTGAGACTCAGGTTAAAGCTATGAAAGTGTGTTGGGGGTGGGAACAAGGAAAGGGGTCTCCAAGCCCAGCAGACTTTGCTGGGGGTAACTGAATGCTCTCCACTAGAATGTAAGTTCCATGAAGGCAGGAATTTCTGTCGTTTTGCTTATTGCTATAACCTAAGTGGCTAGAATAATGTCTGACAACAGAAAATGAATTCTAGGGCCCACATTTGTCTAAAGGGACAGTCTCAAGCCCACACTGGGCAGGTCACTGACCAAACCACATGGTGGCTTTTCTAGGACCTCCTCACACCAGGTGAGATGAACATGCCGTCCAGCCCCTCGACTCCCACAGCCCCCCTGAAGGGGGCTAGTCCCACCCCAGTCCCCAAGCCTCCCCGTCAGCTGATCCGCCTGTCCAGCCAAGAATATCAGCGGTTGTCCTCCCTTAACCTGACCCCTGACTCGGAAATGGAGCCTCCACCCAAGCCCCCCCGCAGCTGCTCTGCCTTGGCCCGCCAGGCACTGGAGGCCAGCTTTGTGGGATGGGGAGTGCCAACCCAGAGCTCTCCAGGTAACTGCTCTGCCCAGATGTGCTGAGCCAGGGCACGGAGGGGCGGGTGGTACTAGGGTTCCTGAAGGGGAATGGGAAGGGAGGTTGTGGAGATCCCAGGCCATGTCTACGTCTCTGCTCAGTTCTTATGGCCATGGAGAAAGAAGAAGAGGGAGGAAGTCCCTCCTCCAGTGAAGAGGAAGAGGAAGAGGAAGATGTGGCTTTGGACTCAGACATGGAACAGGTGATTGGAAGGAACCTGGCCATCTATTCTGCCCAAGCCAGCATGAATCCACCAAACACATCCCGCCCCCACCACAGGGGAAGCCTACAGCTGGCTCCCTTCTCTGAGCCCTGCTCTTGGAAGGTCTTCTCCCCCAGTCTGACTCTTCATTCATTCATTCATTCATTCATTCATTCATTTAAATCTGACTTATTCTTACCTCCAAGCCTCCGTCTTTTCTACCAGAACACACCCCACTTCCAGCCCAGGTTATTTTTGGCCTCTTCCAAACAAAGCTTCCCCAATCCCTATCCATCGAGAGGCCAGGCCCTGACCCTGACTGGTCTGACCCTGCCATAGGCTCTGCTGACCTTGGCCAAGAAATCAGGCACCATGGACAAGTATCCAACATGGAGGCGGACACTGCTGCGCCGCGCCAAGGAGGAGGAGATGAAGAGATTCTGCAAGGCCCAGGTAAGGTTCAGGGGTTGCCAAAAGTTCTGACAGAGTCAGAGTTGTGAGACTGGGGATTGGAGCACCTCCAGTGCTCCATTCTTAAACAATCCCAAAACTCCTGGGCCTCTTGTCTTGGACTCCTCAGGCCATTCAGCGGCGACTAAACGAGATTGAGGCTGCTCTGAGGGAGCTGGAGGCTGAGGGAATGAAGCTGGAGCTGGCCTTGAGGAACCAGAGCAGTGAGTGAGGATGGGGAGGGATAAGCGAGGATACCCCTGCACCTCCTGGCACTGCAGTCAGCCTCCAGTGACCCCTCCAACCTGCAGGCTCTGGCCGCCCAGCAGGCTCCGTTCCTCACGCTCAGGACTCCTAGGACCCTGGGTGGAGGTCTCCTGACCATGCAACCCCCCTTCTTCCTTATCAGGTTCTCTGGAACAGCAAAAGACACTATGGCTGGAACAGCTGCTACACCTTGTTCAGAAGAAAAACAGCTTAGTGGCTGAGGAGGCTGAGCTCATGATCATGTAAGGGACACGGAGGTGACAGTGGCTTTGAGCCAGGTCCCACTCGTGTCCTTGAGCACTGTGAACAGCTGTGCCTTTCTATCCCTGCCCTCCACAGGGTGCAGGAACTGAGCCTGGAGGAGAAACAGCTGCAGCTGGACCAGGAGCTACGCAGCTACATGAACCGAAACGGTACGCAGGATGCGGGGAGAGGCAGACATCACGGGGCTGGGGTCTGTGTGAGCCTCCTGATCTCAGGTACTGACCAAGCAACATGGTCCTCTAGTCAGGTTCCTCTGGGGAATTTGGCAGGAAGCCAGAGGAAGGGGCTCCAAGCCCCTCTTCTGCCTGCAGTTCAGTCAGACCTCAATAGGTTTCATGCATGATTTCCTGGAACACTGCTAGAAAACCACTGGTGTTGACAAACCTAATTTTACAGACTAGGAAACAAAAGTCAGGTAACAGAAATCAAGAAATCACATAGGCCGCGATTAAGGTGCGCCTCTCCTGCCTCCCCAACCAGTTCTGTATCATCTTCTCTCTTCAGAAGTCCAAAAGACCGTTGCTGACCAGCAGGCTGAGGACCGGATCCTGAGGGAGCTGGTGAATGTGGTGAACCAGCGAGACGCCCTCATCCGCTTCCGAGAGGAACGCAGGCTCAGTGAGCTGGCATCAGGGCCAGGGGCCTAGGGCTAGAAGATGGTAAGCTGCCTGCCTTCTTCCCCGCAAGACCACCTCACCCAGGACAGTGCTACCCTGCTCATCTGGGCTGCCTGGGAGAGGGCCTCAGTGTTTGTAATAAAAATGTTTCTGCCACATGCCAGGCATAGGCTGCCTGCAGATAGGAGGAGGTGGGGAGTGTGTACGGAGGGCAAGAGATGTGTAGGAGCCTGAAGGTCTACACTGTAACAATCACTGTGATCACTGGCCCGATCGCTGCCTCTCCAAGGAAAAGGCAGAGCCACCAAAGTGTCAAGCTTTATTGGTCCTCGGCCCTGTCCCCCTCCTGATGCCCCAGCAACAAAGCTGGCTGAGACTCTGGGCCCAAGTCTTGGGCCTCTCTTGCCCTTCCCAGCACATGTTGGAGCTCAGCCCGGGCCCTACATAAGCCCTTAGCCTCCTGCATGTGGAAGAGATAGAGTGCACCTGCCCCCAGCATCAATCCTATACTGGGAGTCCAAAGCAGTATAGCAACTTCCCTGACCTCTCCTCCAGCAACCAAGGCACAGAGCAATGCCAGGAGAAGCAGCCCTAGCCCAATCATGTAGCCAGCGAAGGTGGCCCACCAATGAGCTTGAGCCACAGCCAGATCCAGCTCTGTCCAGGCCTCCCTTAGCACGCTGATCAATGGTGACCTCTCTGCTGGTCCTAGAACAAGGCAGGGCAGTGGGGCAAGACAGAGGGTCAGAGTGGAAGGGCTGCCTTATGGTGGGGAGGAACCAAGGGAAAGGATGTGGGTGACTCACCATTGGTAGAGCTGGGGTTTTGCTGGGGTGGGCTGTGTTTCACACATAGAGTAGCCATCAGGGCTTCATGATCGGAGAGTGGGGAGCCACTGTGAGGGTCATGGCCTGCAGTAGTTTTGAGAGTCTTACAGGAGATGTAGAATCCAGAAACAGCCTGGGAAAAGGAAGGGCCGGAGAGAAACTTGTATCTTCCCAGACAACCAGCTCCTAGCTGTCCCATCCCCCAGGCATCAGTGAACTAAGGCTAGAGTAGATGCACAAAGGGTCAGCCCAGGTCGGTGAGAGATGAATAGACATAGTGGGTGAAGGCACATTGTGGGGAGGGGCCTGACCTTATAAAGCACATAATCGATGCGGATGCCACAGGGAAATGGCTCCAGCTCCTGCTGGTTGACGTAGCAGTTCTGAGGTACCATTGTACAGCCTTCTTCAGAGCCCTAGGTGAACAGTTGGCTTGTGCTAGGATGTGGGGGAAGAAGGGAAAGAAGCTGGATGTCCAGGTGGGGAAACAATCAAGCAGGTCCTCACCTTGAAATCCTGGGTCTCAAGGTAGGCATCATGCAGCCCCGTCCACTCCTTCAGCAGGCGGTAGCCCAGGTCCTTTGGGTGCAAGTTGAGGTCCCCACACAACAGAATGACATCAGCCTTCTTGGATGTATGGCTAGGGAAACCAGGTGAGTGAGGCAAGAACTCTTTCCTAGCCAGCTCTACCCTATAAGTGGGGCTTTGGCCACTGCTCAGCCCCTGGACCCCATCCCACATCCCTTGTCAAGCCCAGGCTCACACACTGGATGAAATGGGCCAGTTCCCAAGCTTGGGCCACACGATGTGCTAGGTAAATGTCCTTCTGTCGATTGTACTCTGCGTGGAGCTGAACAAGATGAATGAGATTACAGCAGGTGAGATGAGGGTCCCAAGGGCAGGTCTAAATTAACCTGCTGTCACTTGGCATGATGCTTGGTAAAAAATGAGTGAACCTTGCCTACTGATTTTTGGAGATCCTGCCCCCACACCTCACCCCCAGGTGAACCCTCTAGCAGCCCAGCTAGAGGATTCCATCTCTCCCTCCCAGTACCAGGTTGCCTGTCCCCACCCTCAGCACCACCAGCTTCACTCACGTGGGTCACGTAGGCATTGAGCACCAGTCCACTTAGATGGAGCACCAGCAGCCCCACAGCCTTCCCACTGAACCAGTCACCATGATGGATCTACAGGCAGGAGGGGGCAGGAACTCAGAGCACTGCTACCCTCTTTCTGTCCACACCCCACCCCCTGCAACCCTAAGAAGGCTGCCTCTTTTACCCAGTTAGTGAAGGGTGGGTAAGGGAGGCAGATTAGGTCAGAACTCAGGCATACCATGTAGGGGTAGCCATTGAGACTGTAGACATGCTGGGTGAATTCCTGGATTGGGTGTTTGGAGAAGACACAGAGACCACTGCCAATGATGCCACTGGAAGACAAATCCTGATTAATGGTCAGAAAAACAGAGAAAGACCTAGTCCTCTTCCCTTCTCTTGTCTCCCAGCACTTAGCTATTTTTTAATCTTTCTGCTCCTGGGACCAGCTCCGGGACCCAGCTCAAAGCAACAGACCTCTGTGGGACTACACCATGACCTGATGACAGGGCTGAGATAAGCTGAAGAGCTAGGATCTTCCTGGTTCCACCCTCTCTGGCTTCCACACCCAGAGGAGAGAATGCTGGGGGACAGGAAGGACGGTGCAGCCAGGATAGGGTTGGACTGGCAGGGCCAAGAGCCTCGAGGCTTCCAGGCCAGAAGGGTTCTCACCTCCTGAAGTAGTGTGCAGCTGGGTAGGTGGGCAACAGCTTCTGTCGCAGGTCCTGGAAGTCCTGCTCACTCCACACCTGGGGGAAGGGGTGAGGATGTCTGCCTGGCTCTTTCCCAGAGGGAAAGTCTCCTACTTCCCCAGCTTCCCAGTTCGGGTTCCACCACGCCAGTTCCATACAGCCCACCTCCTCCAGTAGAGCTAGGTCGAAGCTCTCCATGTTCAGAAAGTCTCCCAGGCGCTTCATGCGGTCTGCTCGGTGCTTGCTCAGGTACGGAATGCCCCTAAGGACAGAAAGACCAGGGGAGGTAACAACTGGGAGTCCTTGGCCCTCTGGACACCGCTGGAGCTGGGAGCCAGGTGTGGGTTTTGGCGGTGCGGGTTCTCCCAGCACCCGAAGATTGTAGGACAGGGTAAATAGTCCTCGCCCGGATGTGAAGATGGGCTCCTTCCTTTGGTTGTGTGGGTGCGACTGGGGCCGTGGCCCAGATCCCACTCCGCAGGACCACTCACCAGCAGTTGAGGTTAAAGACCCTCAGTCGCAGGGAGAAGTTGGGCTTCATGGCGGGAACAGTCACGGGACACGGGACGGCTCCACTTCCCAAGTGACCGCAGCGGCCCGGACGAGCGTGGGCAGGCGGCGCCTCTTCCCAGGGTAGTGCGCACAGGTGGTCGGCCCCGCTGTCGCGCTGCCCCTAAGGACGTATCTCGTAAGTCTGGAAGGCTTAGGCCAGTGGCTGGACACTGCACCCGACAGACTCCCGCGTTACCCAGGCAACTGACCAGCTGGCCCAAACTGGCTGCCCACCAAACCGGAAAGGCGATCTGCGGCGACACCCGGTAGGTGGCTAAAGGCGAGGGCCGCGTGCGAGGGGGACCGGAAGGGTGGCAAGCCGCACTGAGACATAAGAGGCTCAGGGCTCCCGGTTCTTCTCCCTCGAATTCTGTCCCGGCCTGGCCGCGGCGGCCACAGCACCCTCAGCCCGACGCGTCCTGTTGGGGCGTTTTCCGGCTCAGCAGCAACAGGCGAACACGCCTCACCAGCCCCGCCCACCCCGCCCCTAGCCCCACCTCCCTCCTCTTAGGAAGCGTCGGGGGCGGGGCCTCGCGGTTGTCCTGGCGACACGCAGTGTTTGTGCTACATCTCGTCTCAGAGCGCAGTCATGGCTGGACCGCAGACTAGCGGGCAGAGGTCGGTCCCATTCTGCTCGCAGTTGCGGCCCGAACAGCCGCTGCAAGTGAAGGTGGTGGGGCTCTTCAAGAGCTCTAGCTTTCAGATTGCGAAGAGCACAGCTGAGGTAACGGCGAAGAAACTACAAGTGCCGGAGGCCCTTCCCACTTTCCAGCCTCGCTCCTCTTAGTGGTAGGGGTCGAGGCTCTGGGTGGGGAGTGTCCTGGTTGAGCCTCGCGAGTCGGCTTGAATTTGAGCGAGAAGGGGGAAGTGCGGTTTCGGAGGGCGGGCATTCCACTTCGAGAAGGGCTGCTTTTAAAGGGCCTTCCGAGTGAAGGAAGGGTTCAGAACCTTGCTGGGAATAAAGGTACTTCCTGCCCTCTATATAGCCGCACAGATTATTTCACATTAATTTTTAAATGAAATTATAGATTTTTTTAAGTTCATGAAAAAAATGTTTAGGAAAAAGTGTTACCGTATAATTAGCTGAATTTTTACAAACTCCCACTCCGAGTGATTGTTGAAAACTATTCATTCGGGAAGATTTTTTGTTTTTAATTAAAAATTTTTAAAGTAGTCACTGTATTCCAATCGAACTATGTTCTTAAGGGGATTTTTCTCTCTTTTTAAAAGATTTTATTTATTTATTTGTAGCCAGAGGGGAAAGGAGGGAGAAAGAAGGAGAGAAACATGAATGTGTGCGAGAAACAAATTGGTTGATTCTCCCATGCCCCAAGTCCGCATCTCATGCATATGTGCCCTGACAGGGAATGGAACAAGTAACCAAAGTTTCGCAGGCCGGCGCTCAATCCACTGGGCTTCACCAGCCAAGACAGATATCTTAATAAATGACTGACCATGAGGTGCTTCCAAGAACACAGACATTTCTTTGTAAACACAGAATGATACGGAAGGAAAAACAGTTTAATTGGAAGAATGTGGCCAAGTCAGTAATGTTGCAGCATGCCTATAACCCCAATGCGGGGGAAATGTAGAAATCTGTGAAATGTTGAAATGTAGAATTCAGCCTTCTGCTCCAGAAATGTTGTTCTAACATTATGCCGATCTTCTCTTCTTCAAAACCCCACCAGAATCCAAGACAATACCTATGTCTGTATCTCACAAAGTACCCGCTGGATACTTGACACAAAATGTTCCCAAATAGAAGAAATCTTAAATTCCTACCTCACCTACTCCAAGTCCACAGAGTTAAAAAAAGTTTGTAATTATGTCAAATCAGGAAATAGTAACTAACTTATGAAATAGGTTAAAGTTACATCAAAATGAAGAGTGATCAGAAGTCTGTGGAAATGATATAAGGATCATGTGAAGAAGTAGAAATTGAGGGTTGTGTTAGTTGGGCTGATGGGATTGGCATAGTTTTATAACCTAAGTTTGTATTTCATATGTTTGAGGGGGGTTTTCCTCTTAGCTCCTTTTCTGAAGGCACAAGTTTTCTGTGCCTGCTCCACACTGTAGACAAGATGTTGCCAGTGTTTTTGGGTAAAGTCCAGATATTAAATTACTAGGCCTTCGGGGCCGGTGGTTCTCCATGGCCACCACTCAGTTTTATCCTTGCGGTGCAAAAGCAGCCACACAGTATGAAAATGAATGGTGAGTTTCCAATAAAACTGTATTATGCACACGGAAACTTGACTTGCATGTAATTTCACATGACGTGAAATATGATTTTTTTTGGTTTTTTCAACTTAGTGGTTTTTCAACTTACCTGTTTTTTTTTAGCTAAAAATTATTCTTAGCTCTAATGTCAAAAAACAGGCTGGGGGCCAGATTTGTACCCCTGGCAGGTTGCCAGTCTCTCTCGTAGAAGAGAAAACAATATCTTCATTATATCAGTAGTGATAATTTTCCCTCTCATAAACTTTTGCTTACTATAGCTCTATGTGAATATGAAAACATCCACGTGAATTCAGTTTACCATGATCCTAGTAAATATGCCCAACACGATCATTTGTGAGCAATCCCAGATGCCTAATGAACTGACAAAGATTCAGATTTGTAAAAAGTATTACACATATTCTAATCCGGATGTGGTCCATTCTAGAACAAACATTAAATTATGAAGAAAGTGTGATTCTGTATGCCTAATTTAAAAACTGTTGGGTTTATTAGTCATTCGACGTGGTTCCTCAGTTCGAAACAGTCATCCCATACAGTTGCCTTAGCATGAGCACAGACACTGCAATTGAGAGAAAAGGACATATCATTTGTTGGTTGGGGACAGTAGTCTGAGAAGGCAATGGCCAGATTGCTATTGCTGTCTTCTGCTGTGCCTGGTTCCAAAGCAACATGCGCTCACATCAAGGCCTTCTTCCCCTTGAAATATCTCCCCTGGATGAAGCGTGCCAGATCAGTGTTCTCTCAGACCAAGGGTGTCAAATTCATTTTCATGGGGGGCCCATCAGCCTCATGGTTGCCTTCAAAGGGCCGAATGTAATTTCAACTCCTTAACAGTTAAGGAGTAGTTACATTTATACAGTCCTAAAATTATTTCAACCTTTTGAAAGCAACCATGAGGCTGATGTGCGCCCCCCCCCCCCGCCATGAAAATGAGTTTGACACCCCTGTCTTAGATGATGGCAGAAGAGGCCGGCTGTCACTTTTCCTTGTTGGCCCATCTGCTCCTCAGACCCACTCAGAAAACAGGCCTAACTGTTACTGCCTCAACTACCTTCTCTTGCTTTAGAAGGAGGGAAAGTATAACATACTATGAACTGAAATATTTTATTTTTGATGGGGATTATTAACCACTAAGAATTTTCTCTGATTCATATAGACAGTTCATATAGAGCATGTTAAACCAAAACATGCTCATTATCTAAACCTAATCATATTTAGTATTTACTTATCTCTTTCCGAAGAGGTATAACCATAATAATATCCTTTTGGTCATTCTCCATATATCAGTGAATTAAAGCAATACATTTATTTCTTTTAGTTGAAAGTATCCATAGATCTATTGCGGTTTAGTAAGAGTTTAATTCAGGGGGAAAAAAGTAATAAAAGAACATAGTATATTACAGAACTATTGGCACAAATTCATTTATTTGTTCATTTGTTTATTCAGTTACTATGTATGAGTGATCCATTATGTGCCAGATGTTGAGGCCAATGGAAGTAGAGGAAAACTAAGACACAGTCTTTGCCCTCAAGGGGCTTATGCTCTACAGATGAGAGACAAATAAGACAGAGCCCCAGCCTGGGCTGGGGAGTGACTCAATGGAAGTGAACACACGGGACCTCAGAGTGTCGTGCAGCCTGGGTGTGCGTTGTATAAAATTTCTTGGAGACCCCATAAAAATTGGGACAAATGATTACCACTTTGAAAAGGAACTTACTCTAAAATAATTATTCTATTTTGAAACCTAGAGTCTGAAGAGTAATTTTCCATCCAAATTTGAAGATCCTATAGTAGTTCCTCTTCAAGACTTTGCATGGGATCAATATCTACAGGAGAAAAAAAGGGTAAAGGATATTGGGGTGGTGGAAATGAGTGAAGTTTTGCCTGAAGTATTTATGCGTTGTTTTGGGAAAACTGAAGTAATTTTAGTGTGACTAAAGTTTATTTCTTTAAATTATGCACTTTTCCTAAATTATTTCAATCATTTTACCAGGCTGATTTTAAGAAAAAGTAAAACATTTACAGGATTTTCTTTTGGAAGGCATGAGATAAAGGTAAGCTTTAAACTCTCAGTGCTGCTACTTACCCCTGCTGATGGCCCCTCTTTCCCCGCACATCCCTTACACTTTCTAGTGCTCAGGTTGCTACAGCTTGCCACTCTAACTCTGGAAGGTTTGGGTTTCGGAGCATGGATGTCGTGAGGAGCTTGTGTTGGGCCATTGCCTAGGGCAGCTCTGATGACAGGCACCAGGTTCCCACAGGGTGGCATTGCTTTAAGTGAAGCTTGCTTCTCTGCATCTCCCCCCCCCCCCACGATTCCCTTGGAGATCCCAGGACTAGTAGAGCTTGTGCAGGGAGGGCAGATCAGTTTTCTCTTTGGTGCCAGCCCTGATAAGTTGGCAGTGCCGTCTGCAGCGTATGATATGAAGGATTCTGAGGTGGCACCCTGACTCAGCAACATCCGGTGTTGGGGGTGAGGTGGAATGGTGTACGCCCCTTGCCAGACCCCCCAGCCCATCCTGTAGGGAGTCCCAGTCCTGGTTTCCCTGCCCCACCCCATCTCAGCAGTGGCTGATGAAATCCCATTTTGCCTGACCTGAGCAGTTTCAATTGTTTTGTGCCTGGTTGCACAAGGAGGTCCTGTGGCCTTGTGATTATCATATAGACTATCATGTGATTATCATGTCGCTTTACCTGAGACCACTTCACTCCCCAGTCACATAAGTGGCACAAGACTGAGTCACGAATACCATTTGTAAGTCTCATACCATTTTCATAGCCTTATTGCATTTTCATTGGCATTCGAATAGAACCATAGGAAACATGTATGATGCTTATTATATATGCCAGACAGTATTCTAATAGCTTCTAACATATATTTACTTTAATCCTTACAACTAGGGCAACCAATGGTTCTGGTTTACCTGGGACCGAGGAGTTTCCTGAGATACAGAAATTTCAGAACTGACACTGGGTCAGTCCTGGGTAAACCATGCCAGTTGGTCTCTCTAACATAAAACAGTTTTTTTTTTTTTTTTTCATTTTTATCATCAAATTTACTATACTGTACCAGCATCATGCTCTCTACTTTTGAGAGAGCTACAATCTCACACTTTGGCTTGCACCTGCCCCTCTACATATTCCCTCTGTACTCTTCAAGAGTAATTTCCCACCCTTTTCAGCCGAGGTTACTGACCTTGACATGTTTTGTGTTCCCTTCCTCCTGCCTTTCTCACAGGTCCTGAAGGAGGCTTTCTAGATAAGCATTGCTGCTTCTTCCCACCTCTTCTTTATTCCTTATCTTTCCTTCCTTCCCTCTCTCACCGTCATCTCCTGCATACTTGTCATTTTAACCTCTTCTTCCTTTTCAGGCCAGTATTTTTCCCTTGAGTGTAAGTGTTGTATCACGTGTTTGATGCAGTGCTGCTTAGGTCCATGCTAGCCGTGTGCTTCAGGAGATTGTTGCACACTTGAGAGATGGCTTCAAGGCTTTTGAAAGGCCTTTCTCTCCCTTCCAAAAAAAGTAGCATCATATGTCATAGTGCTGGAAAGCCCAGAAGCCATCAGGTCCAGCCCACTATCTCAAGGCCGGCTAGGAGGTCTCCTCATGTACAGAGGCCACACAGAGACAAAGCAGCCTCTGAATAAAGTGTACCTTCTGCTGCATTTCTTCTGCCAAGGGAACTAAAATATCCACAGTTAAACTTCCTCTCCCTCTTTCAAAGTTTTGTGTCCTGTGAAATGTGATAACACTGGTAAATTTAAACCAGGGAGTATTGATTCATAAGCTCTATCAGTGATTTACAGTTCAGCATGAACTGTATGCTCTTCCTTGAAGCAGGCTGCAAACAAATAAGAAATCTCCTGAGAGGAGCTGAAAATGGAGCAAGTTGGCAAACCAAAGGCAGGCTGTTCCCCCGCAAACTGGCATTTTTCTAAGTGCAGTCTCCGACCAGCAGCATTGGCAACTCCTGGGATGTTGTTAGACATTGCATTTCTAATGTAAATTCTCAGGCCCCTCCCCCAAATCAGAAACTCAGGAGAGGCTCAGGAATCTGTAATTCCGATTGCCCACTAAAATTAGCTGTTCCAAATTGGCCATGGTTTTGCCAGGACCCCCACTGGGTGATAATAAACCAGATCTCTTTGAAGGGGACGTTACTCAGTGGCCACACACTGGACCTAGGAGGTTGACTGCCAGTGTCATGTGGAGAAAAACACGAACACTTTGAAGGGCTTAGTACTTGTAAGTGTCTCTCATCTGCCCTGGGGAGCCCAGAAATTCCTGTCAGCCCTGTCAGGAGACATTCCTTTTCTCTGACATCTCCTCTATCAACAAAACATTCTTTCCATCCTTCACACTGAAAAGCATGTCTTGCTCAGAACCCCCGACCTTTCCATGGATGCACACAGTAAACTGCTTCAGATCTGCCGTCAGAGGTGGCCTTCTGTCTTCAAGTTACTATGACAAGCTTGCTACACACAGATTTTTATTACCAGATGACCATGTATTTTTTATGACTATCATTTTTAAGATTACCTTCAGGTCATTCTTTGCTTTCAGTGATGTCAGAGTCTTGAAAAATGTTCTTATACTCTTTTTGAGAGCAAAATTCTGAAAAGTGGCAAGAAACACATTTTTTTAAAGATTCAGTCCTCGAGTTGAACCCAAGCTCTGGCTTGTGGGGTTAGCAAGGTTTTTTTCTTTCTTTCTTTGTTACTTTTTTTCTTTTTTTTTTTTTTACAGGAACTTAAGAATGAAGTCTGGGAATATTCTGCCTATGTCATGTGTTTTATTAATGATCTGCTCCTGGGTGATGCACTCGATCTGCAGAAGTGGGCCCACAAGGTATGGGATGTCGTTGATTTTAAGCCCCCTGCACTTTATGAGGCACTTACTGTGGATTATTCTGCTAAATTCTTAAGAGACACCAAGGTAAGTTACACTAATTTTTAAAGAAGTCGATTCATTATTATTTACTGATATTCTAATGAAGGGAATATAAAAGAATAGGAGACCGGGTTTGTTAAGGATTACATAATATGGTAGGGCTTGGCTTGGTGGTGGTCACACAAGCCTGTATCTCGGTGGGCGGGGGCATCCCTGCTCAAACATCTCCACCCCCCTGCAGGGGTGTCCAACCTGTGGCCCACGGGCTGCATGTGGCCCAGGATGGCTATAAATGCAGCCCAACACAAAATTGTAAATATACTCAAAACATTGTGAGATTTTTTTTGTGATT
This sequence comes from Artibeus jamaicensis, assembly GCF_021234435.1. Lineage (NCBI taxonomy): Eukaryota > Metazoa > Chordata > Mammalia > Chiroptera > Phyllostomidae > Artibeus > Artibeus jamaicensis. The sequence continues at coordinate 22,138,889 of NW_026521812.1, forward strand.
ATGTATCATAATGTATTTAATGTGTGGTCTGAGACATCTCTTCTTCCAGTGTGGCCCAGAGATGCCAACCCCTGTGAGGTTTATCATCATTCATTTTAAAATACAAAGACTCCACCTCAGAGGTCAAGCCTGTCACTCATCCACCTTTAATGAATATATTTATTTTTATTTTTTAAAAGATTTTATTGATTTACTTAGTAAGACAGAAAGGGAGGGAGAAAGAGAGGAAGAGAAACATTGAAATGTGCTGGAGATATATCAGTTGGTTATCTCTCATATGCCCCCAACTAGGGTACCTGGCCTCAAACCCAGGCGTGTGCCCTGACTGGGATTGAAACTGCAACCTTTTGGTTCACAGGCTGGTGCTTAATCCACTGAGCCACACCAGCCAGGGCTAGTGAGTATTTTAAGTAATACTTCAGACACCTAAGTGACAGCTACCGCACTAAGAGCATGGAAAGTTTGAGAAGAAAGGTGACATTTTGAAGCATGGCACAGTTGGTGACAGCAGGAGTGGACCAACTGTGGCATTGGGGTTTCCAGTGGCAGAGGACAGTCATGATGTCTGAGGTCCAAAGAGGAAGAGACAGACATCAGGGTGGGATGGCAGTACAGACAAAAGTACTTTGTAATTTTGCTTCAGACACTTTGTAGCAACAATTACCACATGCTGGAAATCACTTCTTGCTTGTGGTGGCCAGGCCCACACAAAGATCCATGTCTTTCTGAGCCATGCAAAGGCAAAGACCAATAACTTGCATCACTGTGACAGCCCTGCTTTGAACAGAATCAGAAACATAATAGGTGCTCAGTGAATCATTGGTTGAATAAATAATGCACTTGGAAACCGCTGGAAACTCTGGGGTGTGAGGAGGAATTCAATGTTCGTAGCAGTCACTTCCAGAGGGACAGGAGTTCAGAAGTACTTGGTGTACTCTGGGAACAACTGGGAAAAGCAAGGCAGCCAGGATTAGTGCAGAAACAAGGCTGGGAAAATCAGAGTATCAGTCATACTAAGCTACTCTGATTAGCTTAAGGAGAAAAGGTTTTATTTGACATGTTGGTAACCTCACAATTGACAGGTAAGCTGAGGAACCTCTTAGGAAAGCAGGTAGAAACCAAGGGAGGTCTGGCAACAGGAAAACATGGGCAGGGCCATACCTCAGGAATGTGCAACTGTGGGTGCCCCCTGCCTGGATTTGAATGGCCACCTTCACCAAGAATAACTGCTCAGCTGGCCTTGTGTCATTGTTGCTCTCTGGAGAGCCAAGGAGCAGGCAAGAGCAGCTAACTAGTGGAGCCGAGGTCACATCCCTGCGCCCTGGTGCTCACAGGATGAGGAGAGGGAGAACCGGCCCGTTAGGTTCTGTTAGGTCCTGTTAGGTTTTACAGAGAGTGGCGGGCCCTGTGGGGAATTCCCCAATTGGAACAAAGAAAGTTGAACCTATCATGCATTCTGAATCAAGGAGTTAGATTTTATCTAGAAGGAAGCCAAGCCAACAGAACTTTCATAAAGAGTATGATATAATCTCTTTTTTTTTTTTTTTAACTATCGGGTGTGCAGAGACAGCCATTTGGAAAGCTGCTGTACTGCTGTACTAACATGGGCTAGAGATAATGACAGCTTGAATAATTAGGACAATGAGGAGAGGGGACCTAGATTCTGGAGAAAATCCTTAGTTGTTTTTTTTTTTCCTTCTCCCAAATGGTGGATACTTGATGCTGAGTAAAATCCAGGCAGGGACTTATTTACTTCTGGGTTGGATCAACACACCACACGATTGTGTTGGCGTGTTTGGCTGCCAGGTGACATTTCTTGTGCTGCATTTATTTGACCTCCTTTCATGCGAGTTTTCAGAATTAACTACTATTGACAACCCCATAAAGATAAGATACTGTTGCACAAGGAATCATGATTTTAAGTAGATCCTCTTTTTCCTCCTAAGCCTGTGAAGTTTACAATATTATGCCTTTTATTCTCAAGTTATAATCTTTTATAATTAAGAAATTGTAGTATAGAAGCTGAGAGGCACAAGTTAATTATAATTAGTGTGGATGCCAGAATGTACAATATTATTTTAGTCTTTTAATTAAAAAAGAAAAGGTTTGAGTGACATAAAATTAATGATAGGGATACATTTAATAGCCATTTCATTTATGTTTCCTTGATTCTTAAGAAATAGGGCAGGACACAAATTATGGACCTTGTTAAATCAGGTGGCATTTTTATGTATGAGAACGGTGCCTAAGATTTCAGATGTGTTCTGTTAGATGTGCCCTGCTCCCTAAACGAATGCTACTGTGACAGAGACTAGTGCTTTCATTTTGGATGCCTCTTTGTAAGGCTAGACAAGATCACACAAATGTTAGCTATCTGTCCCAGAAAGGATTTCAATTGAAAACAAGAGCTGGGAGCCTCTGAGAACATGAGGTCGTAATTGTACAGCATCAAAAGCACAGCATCTCTCTTCCCAGCCCCTGGAATCACACCTGCTATGGGTTTAGCAGTTTTATTTTCCCACTCAGGAAGGCTGGCCTGGTTCTGGTTAGCTGAATCAGAGCTGTCTCTGAAAATCCAGACCACATGGTAACCAAATCCATGGTGCTCTCATTGGCTTTTTTCCTGAAGTTACTCAGGAAAAAAAAGAATTCCCAGTCTCCTTCTTTACCCAAAGGGACTGACTGGTGTTCCTTTCCACCCCTCGTTTGCAATGTAGTGGGTATCTAGGCCATGTGTTCTCAGGCTCGGGGGCAGGTTAATGGTACTCAAAGCTTTGCTGCTAAAGGGTTTTAAAAAAGCATGTTATTCAGGTTGTAAAGCCTTGATATAATAAAATGACACAAAATTCTTTAAATTATTCTTTTAGCTGTTACATTCTCCACTGTTAATGCTGTTGACATCTTACCAATAACATTATTGTTTTTTTGGTCATTTCTAAAATTTTCCTCCAAGACGCTGACCTGCATTATCTTTTTCTCCTGAATTTTAATAGCATGACTTTGTGTTCTTGGATGTTTCCATTGCTTTTTCTCCAATTGGAAGATTGATTTTTGAGGTAAGAGGGTTTTTTGTTGTTGTTTTAATAAGGTGGGGGGAATGGGAATTGGTAACCATTAAAATATTAAATATTTAACCTTCGAAACCTTTAATCTTTATTTTTTTAGCTGTTCAACGATGCATGTCCCAAAACATGTAAAAATTTCCAGGTCTTATGCACAGGAAAAGCAGGATTTTCTCAAAGTGGCATCAAGCTACATTATGCAGGTTCGATTTTTCATCGAATAGTACCAAATGGTTGGATACAAGGAGGAGGTGAGTTCGAAATCTTAAATACAACTGAACTGTAACATCAAATCAGAATGTCCAAAATTTATCTACCTAAGTGAAATGTACCATATTTTGCTGTGAATAATGTGCACATGTTTTGCCGAAATTTTTGAGGGAAAAAGAAGGATGTGCATTATATATGGGTAGTATTAATTTTGTGTCTATGTAAATGTTTTTAATTCTTTTATTTATGCTTATGCATTAAAAGTGTAACTCTAGAAAGCAATAATGATATTCTTATGCAAAATAATACCCTGGAATACGATAATCGGTTTTGCTTTTAAATATAAATAAATACATAAATTGAATTAAAAAATTAAAACAAGAGATTTTTTTTCCTGAAAGTTTGGGCCAGAAACATGGGTGTGCATTATACATGGCAAAATACAGTATATAGAATTAACTATATTTAATATTAGATGTTCTGTACATTTAAAGGATATTTCATATGTCCAAATGATGAGTTAAGATGTTCCTACTCTTTAAAAATTCCCTAATTATTAAACAAACTTAAAGTATATTACTAGGAATAGTCTAAAATAAAGTAATACAATAAAGTAAGCTAGCATATTTTTAATTACCATATTTTTCAGACTATAAGATGCACTCCCCCCCCCAAATTTGGGAGGAAAGGGCGGTGCATCTTATATAGGCTGAATGTAGCTTGCCTGGCTCGCTGTGGGAGGGGCAGCAGTGGAGTGGGGTTGTGGCTGCATTTTCCTTCCAAACTGGTGGGGGGAGTGTCTTATAGTATGAAAAATATGGTAAATATAGCTTAAAATGCTTACCTAAATAAATAAGAGTACCTAGAAAATACAGTGCTTTTAAGAAACCTACTAAAGGTGATAATTTGAAAATAGAATAAATGGAAAACAACTTATTTCTTACCAGTGTAATTTATCAACATTACATTGTTACAACTGAAAGTAAGATCTAAAGAGACAATTTTCAACCTTTTTCATCTCATGGCACACATAAACTAATTACTAAAATTCTTCGACACACCAAAAAATGTATTTTTTGCTGATTTTACACAAAAAATAGGCATAATTTTGATTTATTCACACTGGACAGCTGTTGTTGTGTCTTAGCTGTTATCATTTTTTTATCTGACCGTCAAAGGGAAAAGAGGTCAGTGCCCCTGACAAATAATCAGGTGTTGCACGTTTTAAAAATTGTGGAGGCACACTGGTTGAAAGGAAGCATTTTGGTTTCCTTTTTGCTTCCTTTCCAGGTCAGTCCTTTGGCTGCCTGGTTAACAACACAAAATTAAATTTGGGAGGCCCTTTGGGAAATAACTCATAGGAAGCAATCAGTCAGCAACTGAAAAATAATTGGCTTAGGAAAAAACGGAACTCATAGGTATAGAGGACAGTATGGTGATTACCAGAAGGAAAGTGGCGGTGAGGGAAGGTAGAGGAGGGTAAAGGGGGATAAACGGTGATGGAAGGAGACTCGACTTGGGGTGGCGAACACACAATACAATTTACAGATGACATATTACAGACTTGTACACCCGAAACCTATGTAATTTTATTAACCAATGTACCCCAATAAATTTTTTAAAAAAGAAAGGTTGAAGACGAAAGAATGAAAAATATATAACATGTAAACACAAAATGGAAAAAAATTTGGCTTGGTGTGGAAGGAGATTTGTTTGAACTTGATGAAATATGCAGAGGTTTAAAATACTGTTTAATTATTTTTCTGCAATCTGGAACACTCTGAGGCTGATAAGGAGAAAAGTGTAGATTTAATCCAAGTATGTTGTATGTAAATCAGCTATTTTCCCCCTCAGTTTCTCCAAAAGGAGATCATACCGCCAGATCAGCACTACTGTTATCTAACCTCGTTATTTTCCACTTAATTTATATGCTGTGTATCTTCCTATGTCAGTATACATAAACATAAAATCTTAGGATCTGCCTAATTTTTCATCATATTGCTATACTAATTTAATTAATTCACCATTGGTGAACATTTAGTTGTTTTCAATATTTTGTTGGTATAAAACAGTCCTCAAGGGGCTCAGTATCCTGGTACTAAGTTCAGTGTTGACCCTTATGTGCTGGGCTCCCAGTTGCTATGTTCTTTTTTGTCCTGGTTTGCTTTTTGGTTAGACCTCCCTGCCCACCCCCAGTCTCCCCACCCCCAGAGTAAGATTTGGGAAAAGTGGGTCATGCTTATTTATTTGAAGTAAAATCTCCAAATATTAATAGTAAAGTGTACAGATCTTTTAAATTTTTTAAAACTATTGATTTTAGAGAGAGAGAGAGAAAGAAACATGGACTTGTTGTTCCTGTATTTATGCATTCATTGGCTGATTCTTCTGTGTACCCCAGGATTCTTCGATCCCTGACCAGGGATCGAACCTACAACCTTGGTGTATTGGGAGGGCGCTCTAACCAACTGAGCTACCTGGCCAGGGCTAGGTCTTGGGTCAGTTATTCAAAGTAGTGAAGCAGCAATGTTAATGACAGTTTGGAAAAAAAAATTCTGATTACTAGATTCAAATCCAAACTATTATGTGCAAGTTGTACTATGTTGAGTAAGTCACTTTGCATCTCTGAACTGGCCTCTTAATTATAAAATGGAGATAATTATAATATCACAGGATATGTTGAGGATTCCGTGACCTGGTATATTAAAAGTGCCAAGGTCTGTAAACATTCTCCCTTCAGATGGTAGAATTCCACAGGGCTCGGTAGAATTTTGTAGTGTGGGAGCTGAACGTGGTTTTGTGTTATGTCTTAGGATGCTCCCAGGCATTATTTCTTGCCTTTTGGGACTAATAGGCCCTGCATGGTCTTCACTCCGCACCTGCCACCCCCCGCCCCTTTCATCCCCTGACCTCTCTCTCTCATTCACTGTGCTCCTTGCTGTTTCTGAAGCACATCAAGCATACATGTGCCTTGAGGTTTTTTTGTCGTCTATTGCCTGGGATACACTTTACCACCTGGTCCTCCAGATATCCCCTTGCTATACCCCCTGATCTGTTTCTATTTTTTGCCCAGAGTTCAACTCAGCAAGAACTTACCTGATCACCATATTTAAAACCGCCACTTGCTCCCCACCACACACACACTCCTCTCCTTAGTTCCTTCCCTGCTGCTTTCCTGTCCCCTTATTTTGCTTTATTATTCCTTCTTTATTTTTTCCCACCACTGGGCATTCTATTCTGTATTCTCAGTTAATGTACTGTCTTTTTCTCTTCAGTAGAATAGAAGTTCCATGAGGGCAGAGATTTTTATCTGTTTCGTTCACTGTTGTATCCCAGGTTCAAGAGCAGTGCCTGGCATGGGTGCTTAAAAAGCATTTGTTGAGCCCTGGCAGGATGGCTCAGTTTGTTGGAGCATCATCCCATCCGCCAAAAGGTTGCCAGTCTGATCCCCAGTTGGGGTGCGTGCGGGGCAGGGTGGGGGAGTCAGGCAACTGATCAGTGTTTCTCATATCAATGTTTATCTCTCCCTCCCTTCCTGTCTCTCTAAAAAAATAAATTTAAAATTAGGTTGAAAGAATGAATAAATGAATGAATGAATGAATGAATGAACAAACAGTTAAATGGGAAACATACATGCTATTCATTTCTAAAGTACAAATTTAAAGATATCAAGTCATTAAGCCACTTTGGTAAGATTCCCTGTCTGTGGTTCCCACAAGTTCTACTGTCTTCAGAAGGATCTCTTGAGATATTGCTTAATACATTTTATCATCCTCATCACCATGATGATCTTAAGGGTGGTGAAGGTGATGATAGTGAAAGGAGGCATTCCACAAGCACGGGATGCTGCACAATAGTAACAGCCATTAATGAGCGGGCGTGCCGCTCTGCCAGGGACTGCACTAAGTGTGCTACCTACGTGATTTCATTGAACCCTCAGCAGTACGTGGGAGGCACTTACCATTATCCATGTCTATACAAAAGAGAAAACAGGCTTGGAAAAAGGTAAATAACGTTTAAGATTTAAATTAAAATCATCTGACTTTAAAGTTTACTTTTAATTTATTTTTAGATGTACAGAAATAATACCAGATGTACAAGGCTGAATTAAAGGGGGTGGGTTTTGGCCACAAAAAGTATTAAATACTGATAGGTATCAATATAAAAAGTTCACCTGAGAGATCTAAAAGCAAAGGGCAAGAGTAGTAATGGTGTACAGACAGAGCAAAGGAGTGTCACTGGTGTTTAAGTGTTAGTGGGGGAGGGGAACCAACTGGACAGATTTGTCTGAGCAAAGTAAACTTTAGGATCTGAGGGAATAGGTGCCTGGCGACCCTCGTTCCTGGATTTAGCCTTCAGCTGTTCCAGCATGCTTCTGAGAGTTGCTGAGGGCTCTGGGTGAATCCCGAGAGAGTATTGGGCAGAGAGGAGCTGGAGACTTGAAGCTTATCAATTAACTTCTGAACCAGCTTTGTAAATAGTATAATTTAAATGCCACACGCCTTGTCCTGCATAAATTCTCTCCACATCTTGCTGTTGCATTAGATATCTTTAAGCTGGCACAGATACTCTATAGATAAATTGTTCATACTGAGTTAAAACGGCACGGCCCTTCATTAGATATTTATTGCACACTGTATTCAAGGAGGGCGGATTAGAGAGCTGAGGGTGTGAAGAGGTACTGGGGAGGCTGGAAGCACAGAAGTCAGGCCTCAGAGACCTCTAGTTTCACTAGAATTAGCTGTGCTTCCCTTTTAGCTGTGGGCAGATTAACTTGTAGATGGAGGAGTTCTATACTAGGAGCATTACCTATGCCAAAATATGTATATAATGTAAAACAGGTCATATACATACTTAAGAAAAACTCACTATATTACAAAGGAACTTCATTTCCAAAATACTGGGGTTCCAAGGAATGAAAATTTAAACATTAATTATTTTGAAATCATGTTTTTATTCTTGCTCTAAAAAGATCTTAGTGTTTCTATTTTATCCTCTTGGTTTTTATTTTTCTGAAAAACAAGATGGACTATGGAATAACTTGTGAAGTAAGCAGCATTTATATGAATGCCTTTTTAAAAAGCAGTATCAAATTATAACTTAGTATTTTATCATTTCAAAGTTTTGCATGATAATTTAACCTACCTCTGAGAGTTATTAGGAAAAAAAATAGGGTCTTCAATGTAAAAGTGCTTAAAAATGCAAGTGAAAACATAATAGCAATATTTTCATTGTATAAAACTTAACTGTAGTTGTTGGTATAAGGGAAATGATTATGTAAAGCATTTTTCTCCTACCAATATTGTACTTTCTTTTTTAGTTTCAGAATTCTAATGTTTATTTATTGTTACTTTGCAGATATAGTAGCTGGAAAAGGAAATGGTGGAGAGTCAATTTATGGACCAACATTTGAAGGTATGTTTCTTTAAATTTTATCAGTCATGTAATAGTTGATTATTCAAATTAAACAGGACAGGGCAATTCACATTTTCAAATAAGATAGTGTTTGGGGTAATACACTAAAAGTGGGAGTTGAAAATGGCACCCCGATCTAGTCCAGAATAGTTTTGAACACACATTTTTTCATTTTCCTAAATATATTATTTCTTTAGAACGAATTCCTAGAATGAGAATTGTAGGGTCAAAAGGAATTGATATTTTTAGAGCTTCTAATTTGCCATTCTCAGAGTTGGCCCCTTGACTATCCTCCTGTTTAGGCTGCCTGGAATCCTGTGAAGATGGTGGTAGTAGTAGCATAGTTTTTAGTTTTTTAAAATTCCAACATAAAAACTGACATGAGAATTAGATAGAAAAATGGAAAACCCATGGATAACATTTACAACAATGATGTGACAGGCTAAGTTATGTGAATTCCAAAGTACAAACAGGTGAGGACAGACTGCCCATGGCCATGGTCTGCCAACAGCCATGAAACCTGTTAGAGAAAGCAGGGTGTCTGAGGGACCTGACAGCAGCAGAGCCCCACAGTAGCCAAGAGCTGGTGTGGGCATGGGGCCCATAGGGGCCCCATGTAAGGTCTGAAGGAATGTAAGGTCTGAAGTGGCTGGAGCAGTCTAACCTCTGGAAACTCTTGAGGATGCTCTGAAATGGCTCTCTTCTAGGACAGGCACACACTGAGGAGGTGTGGCTGGGAATGGAATCGAAATTATGCGGGATGTAGAGACAACAGCGAGAAAGAAGGAATGGGAACAGGACTAGGAAGTCTCAGAAAGCAAGCTGCCATATTGTTGAACACTGTATGAAAACAGCCCAAAAGGGAGCTTTGTGAAGTTGGAGAAGCTACTTTCCTACTAAAACCACACCTGCTTCTAAATGTTTAGGAAAACTAATTTTACATAAAAATGAGCAACAAAAAGTTTCATGGTTATTAGAAAAAAAGGGAAGAAGGAACAGAGTACCATCACTACAGATCATGAAAGCACACTAGAAAGGTATGCTCACAAACAAGCAAAACTGTGACATTTTCAAAATGAGCTAGAAGACATTAATAAAACGATACAAGACAGGAAAGAACTCATAAATCAGAATTAGGAAACTCAGCATAAGGTTGCAGAGCTGAGGAAAGAATTAACCTTAAAAGAAAATCTCAAAAAGAAACTTTTAAAAATAAACTAGAAGGACCACAGATCAAATAAACACAACAGATAGGCGTTTTAAAAGTAGTTTATAAGGGGAAGGTTTTTCTTTCTATTTTTTTAAAGATTTTATTTATTTTTAGGGAGAAGGAGGGTGGGAGGAGAGAGGGAGGGAGCAACACATCTGTGTGAGAGAGACACGTGGATAAGTTGCCGTTCGCACGTGCCTAGCTGGGGACTGAACCCACAACCTAGGCCGGTGCCCTGACTGGGAATCAAACTCTTGGCCTTTTGGTTTGCCGGATGATGCCCAGCCCACTGAGCCACACCGGCCAGGGCAGAAGGAGGATGTTTTTAAAAACCAAAAAGAGATAAAGTAAGATAAAAAGGATTTACAAGAAAGTGACAACTATTACAGATAGAGAAGACCCAATATATGACTCACTGCTCCTAAGGAACTAAACCAATACAAGGGGACAGAACAAATACTGAGAACTATAATTGAAGAAATTTTCCTAAAATAAAAAAGGATTTGAAAGTATATTTTGTTTTGGGTGATGGTTATACAACTATATACAACTATGAAAATACATGAGACTGAACATCTAGGATATATGCATTTTACTGATTACACCTTAAGTAAAATATAGCAACTTGAAACTACTTATCTTTCAAGCACAAGCTACTTGACAACATTGAACCAGAACAACCAATACCAAGACATATTTTAATAACACAACTGGACATTAAGGAAAAAACAAAAACATTTTTTCCTCAGCTAGGCAAAAAGATCAGGTGATTTACCAGGGAAAGAAAAGTAGTTTATCATCACATTCTTCGACATCATATTCTTACGGCAAAAGAAAATGGAGTGATGTATTCATGATGCTCCAGGAAAGGAAATGTGAGCTATGGTTTTGACACCCAGCCAAACTGATTTTGAATTTTAAAGGGCACACAGAGTTAACAACATGTAAAACTTTAGGGAATAGTGTTGCCACAAGCCCTTCCTGAGTAGTGACTGTAGATAAATTTCACAAAACCAAAGGATCTAGAGACTGATATAAGGACCGGTGGTGAGCATTAATTGTATAGTGACTTGTAAAACTAAAATTTAAAAAAGGGTGAGAGTGTGATATATAATGACCATATACTTGATCTAACTATTTAAAAAATGAAAGAAAAATGGGGAGAATACATGCTGAAAATTTTTAACTATTTTCAGTCATACTGATGATGGTATAATTAATATTGATATTTTGAGATTATTGTATATATCATGTGGAAAAAGGTAAGTAATCAAGGAATATTCTAATTTCATTATTTCCTGCATCATTGAGAATCAGGATTTTCACTGTGGAAGGAAAGAGGAACAGATGAAATATGATAGAGGCTAATAAAAAAATAGTTCATAGTCCTCAATTTGAATGGTAAATACCCCTTTAAACACAACAAGCATCTTCTCTCTATATATAGCTGTGTCCACTGAATTGATCTACAAACAACCACCAATCCTGTAGTGATACTCACTCCTAGCGTTTACGTTGTTGTTTTGAAATGTTATTTCTCACTTAAAGGCAGCAGGGCTTCTGGGAGAAATGTCAGAATCCCGTTCTGGGACAGAAAAATTACAAATGAGCCTGGAACCTCCTGTTCAGGCATCCTGTCATCGGACAGCAAGAGAGCTATGAAATTTACTAGGGTCATGTCAAAGGCCTTAAGAGACAATTTGGAGAGATTCTCACTGGCCAAAGATGGACTAATTTGAATAGTAGTTGCAATAATTAAAACCTAACACATTTTAAATCCATGAGTTCATATTCATATTATATTATAAATAAAGCCTAATTGCTTAGACCTTCGTCCTTCTGTCCAATAAGAGACTGATCTCTCCTCACCTGCCCATCTGGAATGATTTGGAATGACTTTATTATCTTGAAAACTGATAAATATAGAGCATGGAACCCCACCCCCACCCTGTGGCTCCACTCCTTCCAGATCCTGCTCCCCTAGGTGGCAGCCACTCTCGGGCTTCCAGCACTCCAGTGGGCACAGCCTTGGGGCAGCAGCCACTTGTTGTTACAGGAGGCAGTACCACTTACTTCCAGAATGTGGCCATGTTCTTCTCTCACAAGGAGGGGCAACAGCTGGGCTCAGACAAGGAAGCGCTGTAGAGGGACATGATGCTGGAGAATTGCAGGCAGGTGGCCTCACTGGGACTCCCTGTCCCTAACCCAGAGCTCATCTCCCAGCTGAAGCAAGGTGAAGAGCTGTGGACCCTAGGTCTTGTGGAAGCTGAGGACTAGAGCCCAGGAGCAGCAGCAGCACAGGACTCGTGGTCAAGATGGAGGCGAGGTAAACATGGCTCACCTCCTTGCACAAGCACAGCAAAAATTACAACTAGACTACAAAACAAATATCACCCAGAATAATCAGAAAATCGACCCATATGGAAGTACGACAACAAAGGAATGAAAGGGGGAGAGAGACAACTACACATGGAGAGGCGAGGAGACATGGAACGGGTGGTCCCACACCCACATGTGGTGGATAAAAATCAGAAGGGATATCTTGGGAGGGAGGGATTCCAAGACCACTCAGCCCAGGGTCCCAGTGCCAAGAAGATAAGTCTCCATAACTTCTGGCTCTAAAAATCAGTTGGGGTTGGGGTGGTGAAAGAAACTGTGGGATTCTCAGGAGTCTCCTCTTAAAGGGCACACAGCAGTCGAAGGACTTAAACAAACTCACTCTCTCTGGGCTCCAGCACCAAGGCAGCAGCTGGAAAGACACCAGTGGCAAATGGGGAGAAACTGAAGTGTCTGGCATTAGGGCGAGTGTTAGGGGACAGCTTTCTCCTGGAGAAAATTCCAGATGCTAGGTAGCAGCAGCAGCAGCATTATCTGCTTTCTTAGCCCTCTCCCACACAGAGCCACAGAGCAGTGACACTGTATTGGAGACTCCATAAACCTGAATCACATGGGTTGCCTCTGAAGACTACCTAAGACTCCACCCCATCCAACCTACCAGTGCACTTTTCTTCAGTAGGCCATGATTCTAAGACAGGTAGTCAAAGCACCTGTATCTAATACACAGAAACAAACACAGGGAGCCTGCCAAATTGAGGAGATGGAGAAACATGGGCCAGATAAAAGAACAGAACAAAACTCCAGAAAAAGAATTAAACAAAATGGAGATAAGCAATCTGTCAGATGCAGAGTTCAAAACACTGGTTATTAGGATGTTCATGGAACCCACTGGGCACTTCAAAAGCATAAAAAAGCTCCAGGCAGAAATGAAGGTTATATTCAGTGAAATAAAGAAAAATTTCCAGGGAACCAACAATGGAATGGATGATGCTGAGAATCAAACCAATGATTTGGAACATAAGAAAAAATTCAATCAGAAAAGCAAGAAGAGAAAGAATCCCAAAAATCAGTGATAGGCTAAGGAAACTCTGGGACAACTTCAAATGTATCAACATCCAAGTCATAGAGGTGCTGGAAGGAGAAGAGATAGAGCAAGAAATTGAACACCTATTTGAAAAAATTATGAAAAAAAACTTCCTTAATTCAGTGAAGGAAATAGACATATGAGTCTAGGAAGTACAGAGAGTTCCAAACAAGCTGGACACAAAGAGGACCAGAACAAGACACAAAAAATGCCAAAGAAAGAAAAAGGAACAAAGAAAAAAAAACAAAGACCACAACCAAAACTCACTCCAAAATAAACTTTGCAGGTAAGAAGGAGCCAGAAAGAAGTATTCAAAGTCATAAAAGACAAGGACCTACATCCAAGATTACTCTATCCAGCAAAGCTTTCATTTAGAATGGAAGGGCAGATAAAGGGCTTCTCATATAAGGAGTTCCTCATCACTAAGCCCTTATTGCATGAAATGTTAAAGGGACTTAGTTAAGAAAAAGAAGGTGATTAAAACTATGAACAGTAAAATGACAACAAACTCACAACTATCAATTGAACCTAAAAAATAAAAACTAAACAAACAACTAGAACAGGAACAGAATCCTAGAAATGGAGATCCCATGGAGGGTTAGCAGTTGGGAGGGGTAGGAAGGAGGATGAGGGGAAAAGGGAATAAGAAGCATAATTGGTAGGCACAAAGTAGACAGAGGGAGGTTAAGAATAGTAGGAAATGGAGAAGCCAAAGAACTTATATGTGTGACCCATGGACATGAACTAAGGGTTGGGTGGGGAATGCTGGAGGGAGATGGGGTGCAGGGTAGAGGGGGAAAAAGGGGAGAAAAGATGAGACAACTATAATAGCATAATCAGTAAACTATACTTAAATAACTGAAATACAAATGGGTAGGTACAGAATAGACAGGAGGGATGTTAAGAACAGCATAGGAAATGGAGTAGCCAAAGAACTTATATGCATGAGCCATGGACATGAACTAAGAGGGGACTGCTGGAGGGAAGGTGGGTACTGGGTGGAGGGGAGCAAAGGGAGAAAAATTGGGACAATTTTTAGTATAATCAATAAAATATATTCAAGAAAAGAAAACTGATACATATGGGAAAGAATCGAGCATTTATGTTGCCTTTTCTATGTGAACTAGACTAAACTGTAGATAAGGGGAATAATCTCAGTATAAAAGTATTCCAATTAAAAAGGAAATAATAGAATTAAAATACCACACTTTGCTGCCCCAAGTGAAATAATGGATCTAAGCACTTGCTGCTTCAGTATTTGCTAGGTTCACAGAAACATAACAGACAACAGGACGTTATAAGCCTTCTGTTTAGAGAACACACTACCAAAGGGGCAGAACAGGAGTCTGATTAAGCTTCTGAACCCAGCAGCCAACTTGCAAGAAATACAACCAATTCTGCCACAATGTGTTCTTAAGGATCTCTGTGCTATGTAAAATCATGTAATTAAAAAGGCATAGGACTTATGGCAAAAATAAGGTAAAAAAAACTTTCTTAGTGACACATTAAGAAGTAAGACAGTAACCTAATAAAAACAGTAACTTTTTTTTACATATATGATATGGTTAAGAAACTCAAGAACACTATAATAAATATGGTAGTCTACCTTGTAAGACTGGGAAGTGGCATGGGAAGAGTTGCAGCTCCTGAGTGACTTTGAAGTGGTGGAAGGATTGTTCTCTGAACTTGGAGGCAATCTGTGACCCCAGATGTGGTTGGAGGCGGCTCAAGATGCAGTGGCCTGAGGTAGCTGGTGGATGTCTGAGGTGGGTGTACTCCTCTGCAGCCCGGCTCAGTTCAGCTGGGAGCAGTTCTGCATTCACTCAGAGCTGTTTCTCCCCGGGGGAAACTGTACTTGAGCAGGGTGGAATTCATTAGGCTCAATTCCTTCCCTGACTTATCAATCAAGGTGAAACAAGTGTGCATTTTCAACACAAGCGTTATAGCCAAACTGACAGGACAGAGGAGTAGGCCAAACTGCACCATGTGTGTGCAATAAGCAAGCTCCAGGCTGGGAAAAATTCTGGGTTAAATAGCCCAGGTTCATTAGCAGATCACGTGTAAGGAGGAGAAAGGGTTCGAGGCAGAACCTGTAGATTGAAAGAGATTTCAAAGGCATGACAGTTTTTTAAAATGGGAATGACTAACCTATATTACCTGGGGATGCACACTTAGATGGTAAAACTTCAGGAAACATTAAATACGTGACTAAGTGAAAGTCAGGGGAATGGTGACTTTGGGGATGTAAAGAGGGACTTAACAAGGGACTTCAGGGGAGGTTGGCAAAGTTCTTTCTTTTGGCCTAAGTGGTAGTTAAAAGAGCTTTGCCTTATAGTAATTAATAATAACTAACTACACATTAGTTTTCTGTGGCTTTTTGAGTCTGTATTTTAATATAATGAAAAGACTTTTAAAAATAGTATTGAACCAGTGGCAAAAGTGAGAGGGAAAACTGAAAGGTGGTTTGCTTCTACATTCATGTGGAGGCAGCTTTATTAAATGAAACCATGCAAGTGACATCATTCATTTATGTAGTCATAAATCAGGGCAGTCTTAGTTGAGTGCCTACATGGTGCTAGGGCCTTTGGAAACAAAGGTGATGTGTGTTTTTGAAAACAAGTTTCCACCCTGAAGGATTTTAGTGTCTGCAAAAGCAGATGTTTAAACAGATAAACTACAGGCACTGTGCTAATGGCTGTTTCCAGAGAAGAACTGAGTGATGTGGGACAAGAAAGAACAACTTACCTTGTAGTTGGGGGCAGTGGCCCAAAGCAGCTTATGAGGTTAGTCTTAAAATAAGACAGTGCAGATGGGAAGGATGTTCTGGAAGCTTTCCTGACACCCTTAATCCCTGATGAGAATCCACCCTACCTCTGTACCCAACAGCTGTTATCAGAGCACCTGAACTCTTTCTGCTTCGAGGGAAGCAGACAACTTGGGCCGTCTGTCCACGTAGGAGATTGATCTCTTAGCACCTCACCTGCCCCTCTGGACATCCCTGGGCCTCTGTTGATTACCTTTTGTTCCCACCCTTAGGTTGTTATGGGGATTTGGCCACTAGATGGAGGCTTGGCTTTTCTCTGGTGCCCAGGCAAGCTCAGTGTGTTTAGGGAAGTCTCTGTTACTGTTTGTGGCAGTGCAGAATTAGAAACCCAGCAACCAATTCAGTAAAAAACAGATGCTCCACAAGGAAGGGTGAGTGACTATGAAGGAGAGGCTGTGACTAGTACTCAAAACAGCTACAGCATGGCTTTCCCTCCTTCTTTCTCCCCACTGTGGATTCTTAATACATCAGCCAGCCAGCCTTTGCTCTGAAATTCTCTTATGGGACCTTATTTCCCTGAGCTGCAGAATGAAAACTCAAGGCATCACCAAGCCCTTATTATATGAAATGTTAAAGGGACTTATCTAAGAAAAAGAAGTTAAAAAAACATGAACAGTGAAAGGACAGCAAACTCACAATTATTAACAACCACACCCTAAAACAAAAGCAAACTAAAAGGATAGCTAGATCAGGAGCAGAAACATAGAAATGAAGATCTCAAGGAGGGTTAGCAATAGGGGAGTGGGAGGAGGAGAAGGGGAGAGAAGGTACAGAAAATAAGTAGCATAGACAGTAGATAGAAAATTGATGGGGGGGACAAGAATAGTATGGGAAATATAGAATCTAAAGAACTTGAGACACAGGGTCATAAACTAAAGGGGGGGTAATGGTGGGGACGGGGGGGTAGGGTGGAGGGGAATGAAGGGGGGAATAGAACAACTGTAATGGCATAATCAATAAAAAATAACTTTAAAAAATAAAAAAAGAAAACTCAAGGCTTGTTAAAAAACAACTACAACCACAAAACTCACTTTGTTAAGCTTAACACAGTGAATTTAAAAGGATGAAATCAATCATATAATTTAATTCGATGACTATTTTATAAATTGGTTAATCTTGAGACTTCTGCCAAGATGGAGGCATAGGTGGAGACGCTGTGCCTTCTCCCACAACCAAGTTTAGAGACAACTAAATATTAGCAACAGAAAACATAGTCAGAACACAGAAAATTGAACTTTTCGGAAGTCTGATAACAACAAATTCTTCAGCCTGACTGGTAAGAGGGGCAAAACCAGCAGCTGGCGGAGCTGGGTAGCACAGGAAAACTCAGTCAGACGGACTGGGGCGGGTGGAATCCAGGCGCAGGGTTGGACCTAGTGAGCGACACAGCGAGCGACCTCGGGAAACAGCAAGGGAGCAGGGCTGTGGGTTGACTGTGGTCGCACATTCGTGCGGGGATAGACAAGCGACGGAGTGAGCGATCAGACTGGACCCAGCAGGCCCTCCAGCGGCAGCAGAGGGCACCACCATTTCCCCCGCTCTGACCACGCCCCCACATACAGCGTCACAACCCAGCGACCTGGGAGTCCAAGGCCCCGCTTCTCACACTTAAAGGGAACAAACAGTCCAAAAATGGCACAAGAAGATCTCAAAGCCCCAGAGCCAATAGATCTAAGTGATGAAGAAATAGCGAAACTCTCAGACGCACAGTTTAAAACATTGGTGATCAGGATCCTCACAGAACTGGTTGATTATAGCCACAAATTAGACAAATATATGAAGGCGAAATTAATTGAAATGAATGGAATTGCACAGGACACCAATAGCAATGAAAAGGAAACTGGGACTCAAATCAATGGAGTGGACCAGAAGAAAGCAAATAATGGCCAAACAGAAAAGAGTCAAGAAGCAAGAGTTCAAAGAAATGAGGAGAGGCTTAGGAACCTCCAGGACATCTTTAAACGCTCCAACATCCGAATTATAGGGGTACCAGAAGGGGGGAAAGGCACAGCCACCAGTGGAAAACTTATTTGAACAAATAATAAAGGAGAATTTCCCCAATCTGGCAAAGGAAATAGACTTCCAGGAAATCCAGGAAGCTCAGAGAGTCCCAAAGAAGTTGGACCCAAGAAGGAACACACCAAGGCACATCATAATTACATTAGCCAAAATTAAAATGAAGGAGAGAATCCTAGAAGCAGCAAGAGCTAAGGGGACAGTCACCTACAAAGGAGTTCCCATCAGACTGTCAGCTGATTTCTCAAAAGAGACCTTACAGGCAAGAAGGGGCTGGAAAGACGTATTCCAAGTCATGAAATCCAAAGACCTACAACCAAGATTGCTCTATCCAGCAAAACTTTCATTTAGAATGGAAGGACAGCTAAAGTGCTTCTCAGATAAGACCAAATTCAAGGAATTCATCATCACCAAGCCCTTACTATATGAAATGTTAAAGGGACTTACCTAAGAAAAAGAAGTTAAAAAAACATGAACAGTGAAAGGACAGCAAACTCACAATTATTAACAACCACACCTAAAACAAAAGCAAACTAAAAGGATAGCTAGATCAGGAGTGGAAACATAGAAATGAAGATCTCAAGGAGGGTTAGCAACAGGGGAGTGGGAGGAGGAGAAGGGGGGAGGAGAAGGGTACAGAAAATAAGTAGCATAGACGGTAGATAGAAAATAGATGGGGGGGGCAAGAATAATATGGGAAATATAGAATCTAAAGAACTTGAGACACATGGTCATAAACTAAAGGGGGGGTAATGGTGGGGACAGGGGAGTAGGGTGGAGGGGAATGAAGGGGGAAGAGAACAACTGTAATGGCATAATCAATAAAAAATTTTAAATTAAAAAAATTGGTTAATCTTTTTTTTAACTTGAGAAAAGTCTGTTTTGCTTTATTTTGGATCATGTGTTTTTTTGTCTTCCCAAATCTTGTGTTGAATGGTAGAAGATGAATATCCACCTTTTTTCTCCTTGTATTCTTTGAATAATGCTGCTAATCCTTCCCACCCTTGAAGGATTGGTAACTAGATGGCTTGGGCTGACTAAAGAAAAGGTCATCTATGAAAAGCAAAAGAAAAAAGGCATGTATTTTAAAATACTATATTATCCTTGTTACATCAAGCAGACCAGTTTCTTAATGTTAGCTTGTGCCCTAATAGGCACGTCACTTAAATACCATTCGTCTAACCCCTAGATCTACTTGTCTTTGAACGTAACTGGACATTAATAAAATCACAGCCTGATGTACTGGCAGTGCTCTATGATGCAGCTGAAAGTTTACAGAAGTATTTTTTATTAGAAACAAGAACTGAAGATAATATGATCTGGGTAGCTATTTAAGGACTTTTTTAAAAAAAAATTGTGAGGTTTATCCTATGTATAGAAGGTATAAATGTACAATTAAAAAATAATTCTATTCCTTGCCAGTGTGGTTCAGTTGGTTGGAGAATTGTCACATACACCAAAAGATCATGGCTTCCATTCCCAGTCAAGGCACATGCCTAGGTTGCAGGTCCGATCTCTGGTTGAGGTGCATATGAGAAGGCAACCAATCAATGTTTCTCCCTCACATCAATGTTTCTTTCTGTCTCTCTCCCTCTCTCTCTAAAAGCAATGAAAGAGAAATGTCCTTAGGTGGGGATTAAAATCACTAAGAAGTATAAAGCAAACCCATGTATTACGATCCTTGTCAAGAAAAACTGCCAGCATGCCAGAAGCCCACCCCCACCCGTCCATCCTCAGTAACTCCATCTCTCTCAGAGGCAACCATGAGCTGACTTTCCCCTGCTGTTCGTGATAGTTTTACTACCCACGTACGGATCCCTAAACAATGTACTTAAGTTATACCTATTTTTTACTTTATGTAACATGGAATCATATGGTAGACGTTCTTCATGTCTTGCAGCTTTTGTTCATCAGTGCCTATGAGATTCACCCATGATACCTGTAACTGCAACTCTTCTTTTCACTACTCTTTAATGTTATGAATATACTGTAAGTGGGGGGAGGGGGAGGTAGTAGAAGAGGGTTTAAGGGGGATAAATGGTAATAGAAAAAATACAGTTAAAAAGAGAATATGCTGTATATAAATATCCAGTCAAGTGTTGATAAATACTTGGCTATTCACACACACAATCAACATGTTTAAATATCTCATTAAAGCAGCAGTTTAAAAATGCTAGCTAGGTATCACATTTACTTTTCTATAACAAGAAATAGTGAATAGCTGTTATTAGAACATTGATGGTAAAATTATAGCAGTAGCTTTTAAAAATGGATATTGTAGGATTGAGATCAGATTGTCTGTCGGGGCGTCCATCCTTCAGGCGTCTCTGGGCCATACTGGAAGAAGAAGAGCTTGGGCCACACATTAAATATACGAAAACAATAGAAAAATCTCATAATGTTTTAAGGAAATTTATAATTTTGTGTTGGGCCGCATTCACAGCCACCCTGGCCTGCACGTGGCCCACAGACCTCAGATTGGACACCCCTGGCTCTAACTGATACAACAGTCCTTAGAAAATTATACGGAAATTCCCAAACTGCCTAATTATACTTTTAGCAGAGAGAATGCAATGCCATTTCCCACACTTAGAGTATCTGCTTCCTATATAGCATCAGAATGAGTTTCATTTTATTTCACTTTTCTGAATTATAGTGTTTTTAATGGATCTGAAATAACCTGCACATTTCAGACCCTCGCGTTCCCCCGGCCTGCTCCTCATCCATCCTTTCACGCCATTTCTCCCACTTGGCCCTAGTCTTACAGATCACACCACTCAGCTCTCATACTCTCTCCCTTCTCACCTCTGTATGAGGATGAGCTTTACCTTAGGTAAATTCAGAAACTGATATTTTTCACATAAATTCTGATTTCTACTTCAAACAAGCAGTTCTCGCTCTTAATGTTGTATATTACAAATAAAACCAGTTTTAACCACAGAACTATAACTGCCATTCCCTGTCTTCCTGCAGGTGGCAGAGACAGGCAGGGACTCCTGAGTCACAGTAGAATGAGAGGGTTCTCATTTGTATCACAGCCTTTGAATTTCCTTAACTTTCTCTTTTACTTTTTATTGAAAGCCCATGCCTGTTACGTGACCTACAAATAAAATTTATTAAATATTCTGATTTAGCTATCACTTCAAAGCATTTTTTATTTCCCTAATTTTGCCCAGCAATTTTTAAAAAATGTATTTTTTGTTCCTTCTACTTCAAAACATTTATTTTGTAGACTGTTCATATTTCCCATTCCCACACAGTGCTGTGACAGAATTAAAATAATCTATGATAGTTAACCACCTGCTCAGACATAGTGAGCAGAAAAAGAAAACTATTGTTCGCTTAGGGTTTTTTTTCTTGTCTTCAAAAAATTATGTGAGCAGATTAAATTTATATGTTTTATATGTCATAAATGTTAAACTCAGTACTTGGAACTGCATTGGGAATGTAGCAGACATTCAATAAATTTGGTGAATGAACAAATGTTTAATTAAACCTCGGGTTTTTGTTACCCATTTTAATATTATTAACTTGTGTAAAAATATTTCTGTTACTGTAAATATACTATTAGGATAGCCATTTTTCAGTAAAGTTTCTTTAAAGAAAAAAATTCCATTTTGGCCCTTGCAAGCATGGCTCAGCTGGTTGAGCATAATACTGCAAGCTCAAAGGTTGCTGGTTTGATTCCCAGTTGGGACACATGCCTGGGATGCAGGCCAAATCCTTGGTTGGGAGGCATGCAAGAGGCAGCTAACTGATGTTTCTCTCACACATTGATGTTTCTCTCCCTCATTCTCCTTTCCTTTCCCTCACTGTAAAAATAAATACAATCTAATAAAATTCTGTTTTGAACTCTATTGTGCCATTTGCTCCCATCCTTCAGTGGACACTATGCACAGGTGAGGGTCCACTTCATTTCCCAAGTGAGCTGCTGAGACAGGTACCAACAGCCCAGTCCCAGCCACAGCTCCTGTCTGGTGGATATGGAATACCACCACAGCTTGTTGTTGCAGGCCAAGGCCCCTCCAGGAGCTGTGGAAGACTAGGATAGGAGAGGATGCCTCTCCAACCCCACTCCCAAATAAACGGGATGCTTCCTAGGAGCAGGTCCAGTTGCACCCACGGGCTTTAGCTGTTGGTGGCAGTCAGTCACGGAGTGGTTTCCCTCTGACCCGCCACCACTGCTGCCTGGAAGCAGCACAGCCTCAGGTCTCTCTTTACATTTCACATCAACATTCTGTCCTTACAGAATCAACCACCTAAGTCATTTATTTTTCACACTTTTTTTTCAGGTCAACAAATTTTAAATTTGTAGTTCAGGGACTACCTACACCTTTTAAAAACATTTTTTTTTCTTTCTGCCCCTTTATAGCAGTGGTTTTCAAGCTGCCCTTTAAGGAGTTCTTCCATGGGGTACTGACAAGGTATCCTCAGAGACAAGAGGATTCCAGGCCATTTAATTGGCTTTATACATGGGCTTTCACACAGGCAGTGTTTTTAAAATAGTTACGAGGGTTAACTGTATTAAAAGTTCTCCCATAACCACAAATTTTTGCTAAAAGTGTTACAACTATTCTATACTTTTTTCCTATTACTTACAGAATTTAAAAGCAATCATAATATCTAAGAGCAATGACAAACACCATTTTAAAACTGAATCTTAGGGCAGATTTCTATTCTAGGCAATATTCTGTGAAATTAATGGATTATTTCACTATTCCACTGAAAATAATATGGAGCATTAATGTAACCATATTCATTCATACAAAAATGCTCCATTTTCATTTAATAAGGTTGGTTTCAGAGGTTTGCAATTTAACAAGGTAAAAGCGACCATCACAGATACGACTTAATTGCTTAGTTGGCTTAGCTTTGAAACTTAAGAATAGTCAGCAATTGCAATTTAAGAAAATCTTATTGACAGTTAATATTCTTATTTCTCAGTCATCCCCAGAATTTTATAAAAAGAAATTGAATGAAAGTTATTGAATGAAAACCTATACTGGATTTCTCTCTCCCACCACTTCCTTCTGTGTTTTTGAGTTTGGAGGCAAATCTTATTTTATGCTGGAAATGGTAATTCCTGAAAATACTAGAATAACCACCATACAATTCTTTTTACCTATTAACCTTACACTAAAAACAAACAAACAAAAAACCCCACCTTCAACAAAATCTTGGTCAATCCATACAGGTTCAAGTTTGAGATAAAAATTTATTTAAGACTACCACAAATAAGCATAAATTAGTTTCCTTTCATTATCAACAGTTTGGGCCACATATATGCCAGGTAATCTACTAGGGAGGCCCTTGGGGTAAAGCTACAATGAGGCAAGGTCTCTGCCTTCACATGCTAGAGAGGAAGCAATCATGTAAACAATTACATAGAGTGTTATAAAGACCACAGAAGAGGTTTGTATAAGATGCTATGAAGGGAAGGGTCATGTCCAAGAAAGCCTCCCAGCTCTGGCTGGTGTGCCTCGATGGATTGAATGCCAACTTGTGAACAGAAGGGTCGCCGGTTCGATTCCCAGTCAGAGCACACGCCTGTTTCAGGCCAGGTTCCCAGTGGGGGTGCTCAAGAGGCAACCAGTGGATGTATCTCTCACACATTGATTTTTCTCTGTCTCTTCCTCCCTCCCTTTCCCTCTCTCTCAAAATAAATAAATACAAAATAAAAAAATGAAAAAGCCTTCTCAAAAGAGAAGTTTTTAATTATCACATTGGTTGGTAGTTTGAATGAAATACTACTGATAAAACAGCACAAGAAAATTTGCTGACCTTTAATCCTAAGGAAAGCATGTGCTTCCTTTTACGTTACTAATTTAACATACTTTCCTTTACGTTATTAATATTCTTAGTAAATGCTCAAATAGTTCTAACAGGACTTTACAGTTTATCTTTTTTTAATTTTTTAAAACTTTTTTATTGATTATGCCATTACATTTGTTCTATTCCCCTCCTCCATTCCCCTCCACCCTGCACACCCCTCCCCCACCATTTCCCCCTTTAGTTCATGAACACGTGTCTCAAATTCTTTAGATTCTGTATTTCCCTACTATTCTTACCCTCCCCCTATTTTCTATCTACTGTCTATGCTACTTATTTTCTGTACCTTCTCCCCCTCCCACTCCCCTGTTGCTAACCCTCCATGTGATCTTCATTTCTATGGTTCTGCTCCTGATCTAGCTGTCCTCTTAGTTTGCTTTTGTTTTAGGTGTGGTTGTTACTGAGTTTGCTGTCCTTTCACTGTTCATCTTTTTTATCTTCTTTTTCTTAGATAAGTCCCTTTAACATTTCATATAATAAGGGCTTGGTGATGATGAACTCCTTGAATTTGGTCTTATCTGAGAAGCACTTTATCTGTCCTTCCATTCTAAATGAAAGTTTTGCTGGATAGAGCAATCTTGGTTGTAGGTCTTTGGATTTCATGACTTGGAATACGTCTTTCCAGCCCCTTCTTGCCTGTAAGGTCTCTTTTGAGAAATCAGCTGACAGTCTGATGGGAGCTCCTTTGTAGGTGACAGTCCCCTTATCTCTTGCTGCTTCTAGGATTCTCTCCTTCATTTTAATCTTGGCTAATGTAATGATGATGTGCCTTGGTGTGTTCCTTCTTGGGTCCAACTTCTTTGGGACTCTCTGAGCTTCCTGGATTTCCTGGAAGTCTATTTCCTCTGCCAGAATGGGGAAGTTCTCTTTTATTATATGTTCAAATAAGGTTTCCACTCGTGATTCTTCCCCTTCTGGTACCCCTATAATTCGAATGTTGGAATTTTTAAAGATGTCCTGGAGGTTCCTAAGCTTCTCCTCATTTTTTTGAATTCTTGTTTCTTCATTCTTTTCTGTTTGATCATTTTTTTCTTCCTTCTGGTCCACTCCATTGATTTGAGTCCCAATCTCCTTTCCATTACTATTGGTTTCCTTTGTATTACCATTCATTTCAATTAGTTTAGCTTCCATATGTTTCTCTAATTTGTGACTAAAATCAACCAGTTCTATGAGGATCCTGATAACCAGTGTTTTGAACTATGCATCTGAAAGTTTGGCTATTTCTTCATCGCTTAGATTGATCGGCTCTGGGGCTCTGAGTTGTTCTTGAGCCATTTTTGGTCTGTTTGTGCCGTTAAGTAAGCGGAGCGAAGCCTTAGTTGTTTACCAGGATGGGGCCACCCAGGTCGCTGGTTTGTGACACTGTGTGGGGGCGTGGTCAGAGAGGGAGGGATGGTGGTCCTCTCCGCTAGCCCAGTCCGTCCAGTCCCACCATTTGCCCCGGGCCTGTTTATCCGATGGGAATTGTGCAAGCCTGCTGCCCTGCACCTGCTCCCCTCTTCACTGGTTTATCTACATGCAGATGCAACCAACCGCAGACAGCCAGCCGGGCCTCTTCCCTGTGCGCTCCCGTAGCTAGCCCGTGATCCGCATCGTCGGCTGCTTGCGCACCACCCATTCGGGGATTTTTTTTGCCAACCTGCTCCGCTGCTGGCTTCACTCCTCTTACCGGTTTAGCTGAGCATTTCATTGTCTTTGGACTCCGTATTGTCAATTTTCTGTGTGGCTTGGTTGTGTTTTTTATTGTTAAAAATAGTTGTTCTTAGATTTGGTTGTGCGTGGAAGCAAGGTGGTTCCACCTACACCTCCATCTTGGCGGAAGTCCTACAGTTTATCTTTTTTAACAGCCCACTTGAGTGAAAGTAATGAAACAAACAGAATACGTGCCATTTGGAATGTATTGATAAGGATGATTGCGAACCCTTGTTACGAAGGGTTCTGTTTGTGCTTTATATGTTACAGTCCATTGAGATAATAGAAATATTTTAATGACCTACTACTGTTTGTGTTTTCTAGATGAAAACTTTTCAATTCCTCATAATAAAAGGGGAGTTCTTGGAATGGTCAATAAAGGCCCTCACAGCAATGGTTCACAGTTCTACATCACACTACAAGCGACTCCCTACCTAGATAAAAAATATGTGGCTTTTGGGTATGTGTATTTAAGTTTGTGTATATTATATTCATATATGTAAAAATGTGGTTCAAAAAATTTGATTCAGTATTATATAAGAGAATTTAGTTCTAAATTGTCTTTAGTTACTAAGAGAATTTAGAAGCAAAGAGAATTGAAAAGCAAAAATAATACAAACATTTTTAGAAATATTTTATAAGAAACTTTTTATCTATTATAAACATAGAAACCATTCAGTAGGCACAGTTATTGTAATCTTATGTTCATCCATCCATCCATCCATTTACATTCAGCCTCAAAGATATCAATTCTTAATTACTATGAATAAACCATAGTATTTAATAATGTAGCTATATTTACATGCAGAAGTGAGATGAAACTATTTGTCCATGAACACCGAGGGGATAGATGAAAACTATCCACTTTGCAAGTAACTTTTTTTTATTTTTTTAAAGATTTTATTTATTTTTAGAGAGAGGGGAAAAGGAGGGAGAGAAACATCAATGTGTGGTTGCCTCTTGTATGTTCCCAACTGGGGACCTGGCCCGCAACCAAGGCATGTGACCTGACTGGGAATTGAACTTGGCAACCCTTTGGTTCACAGGCCAGCACTTGATCCACTGAGCCATACCAGCCAGGGTGCAAGTAATTCTTTTTTTATTGAGCAATTTAACATATGGACTATTTTAGGTAATTATTACCAGAAATTATTAGCAAGATGCTTATAGGCATGTGGACCTAAAATGGATGATATACTTTTCATCACTTGTGTTTCATATCTCTACTTAATTATTTAAGTGTCTTCCCTGAAATGATGTAAAGTGTTAGAATTTTTGAGTATACATTATTCCAGCCACTCCATGGGGATAATTATTAACTCTTCATTACATGGAGAAATTTCATGCCAGTCTTCATCTTAACCACAAATTTTGTATATGGCCATTGAGTACTTGAAATATGGCTAATGCAATTGAGGAACTAAATTTTATTTCATTTTAACTAAATTTAAATAGCCACACATGCCCATGTTGGACACTGAAGTTCTAGTGGAACTCCTAGGATTTTGGAGCCTGTTGAATGGTTGGTACCATTCCCCA
This sequence comes from Artibeus jamaicensis, assembly GCF_021234435.1. Classification (NCBI taxonomy): domain Eukaryota; kingdom Metazoa; phylum Chordata; class Mammalia; order Chiroptera; family Phyllostomidae; genus Artibeus; species Artibeus jamaicensis. Next base: position 22,166,104 of record NW_026521812.1, read on the forward strand.
AGATAGAGAATACAAACAGAAGGATATGGGAGAGAAGATCATGAACCTAGCATGGGCAAGTTATGATTCGGATTAAGACACAACAAGCAGGTGGCAACTTCTGAATACCAGGAGTAGGTGCTCAGGCTGGACAAGGGCTGGAGATGTAGATTTTGGAAGCTGTCGATGTGGCAGCTGAGCTACAGCTGGAGCAGAGTACCATCACTCCCATAACAACTTCTGAGCCTTCGCTTGTTTGTTCTGCCTCCCTTCAACCTGCCAAAATTCTGTTCAAGGCTTAGGTCAGAAACCTCCCTGATTACCAAGATGAAGCTGGTTGTTGTCCTCTTTGGCACACTGTGAACAATTGGAGTAGGGACTGGGTCTTACTCATCTTGTGCCCTAACACCTATCACAGTGCACATGGTGCACACAGTAGGTGCTTCTTCAGTATTCGTGAAACCAATTTGGAGACTAGGTGTCACCTCTTTGGAGAGGTGAATCTGTCCCCTTTCTCCTGCTCTTCATCCTCACAATGTACCTTCTGTGTGTCATGTTTCTGAGTGGGATGGGAAAAATAGAGCATGACAAAGATGACTAGAGCATGATCAGTGTCAGCACTGTGTCCCTCTGAAGGTACATGAAATGGAAATTACTCCTTCTCTGAAGCCACACTTCAACCCAAGCAAGCATGGATAGAGGGCACTGGTGCTGTGCTTAGGGCTCTTTTAATTGAACCATCAGAGTTCCACCTAATGGCTAGTCAATGTCTAGAGACTCTTAACTAATGTGGCTTTGAGCTTTTATTCATGTATCCAGTGGATGTTGATTAGGTGCTCAGTATGTGCTAGGTGTTGAGTATTAAGCAAAGGCATGAGAATTCTCAGAAGAGAATCAGAAATGAATCAAAGAAACATACAAATAAATATCAAATTTAACCCTGGTAATCCCTATAAAGGGATCTGGGAAACTTCCACAAGAAAGTGATGACTGAGCTAAGATCTGAAGGAAGGCCAGGAAGTGACCATGCAAAAGGGTTGCGGTAGGGCAAGAGCAAAGGAGACAGCTGTGGCAGGAAGGGCTCAAGGTGCTACACCAAGGTACTGAGAGCCAGTCTGGCTGGAGCAGAGTGCAAGGAGAGCATACTGCCAGGTAGCCCTAGAGGGGTGTGTGGATGCTGGCCAGAGTGGAGATTCAGTTTTAGCACAGGGATAATGGGAAAGTACTGAAGTACTTTAAACAGGGAAGCAAGATCAATCAATTTGCATTTTTAAAACTCCACGCTGATGGCTGAGAGTAACAGATCATAAGAGTCCCAGATAGGTGTAAGGGAACCCTGGCAATACAGACACATTGAGAGCTATTTAAGATATTTATGACTGATGTTAATTTAATTTGTAGGAAATATCCTTAGCTAAGCTAGATAGGACTCAATTTAGGGATGTAAGCTAAATGTGAAAATGTATGACTGACTAAATTTTCCACACTTTCTCCTACATTAGGCAGTTAATTGAAGGAAAAGAAGTTCTCCAACAACTAGAATTGGTTCCAACCGAGAATGAAAGACCAATACAACAATGTACAATTATTGACAGTGGAAATATTTATGCTTGATTTTCATACCAATGTTTCCCAGTAATTATCTGATCAGCTGTTTCTAGATTTAAGCCATGCTTAATAAAACTTAATGTGAAAGCTGTGGCAGATGCTGCAGGTTGTCTCAAGCAACACCCAGTATCTCCCCATTTTCTCTTGTGCATTTGCCAGAGACTGTAAAAACACAAAACTCAATTTCCCAGCCTTCTTTACGGCCAGGAGTGGCCATGGGATACAATTCTAGCCAGTGAGACAGGAGCAGAATGCCAGTGATCTTGCCCTTTCCCCTTCACACAGTCTTAAATGCAAAGAGGCTGGAGCCATGAAAGGTCAACTGCCCTAGCTGCTGTGGCTCAGTGGATGGAGTGCCAGCCTGCAAAACAAAGGATCGCTGGTTTGATTCCCACAGAGCACATGCCTGGGCTGCAGGACAGGTCCCCAGTAGGAGGCCCAGGAGAGGCACCCACACATTGACTTTTCTCTCCCTCTAAAAATAAATAAAATCTTTAGGGGAAAACAAGGACCAAGAGAACTGCAGAGATGTCAGCCCCAACTCTTGAACTCTGTAACCAGTACCAGCCAATTGCCTATCTTTGGACCTCTTAATACAGGAGACAAATAGACCTTTGTTTATGTTACTGTTGGTAGAGTATTGTTACTTGTAGCCAAAACCATTCATTTATAGCAGTACCTAAATAATGGACTTTGAACCCTAAAATATTTGTAATTATCTGCCATAAGAAACTTACTAAATAACCAAGGTGGAGGGACAATAGAAGAAAAAATTGTTAAATTCCCCTGTTTACACATAACATTGAGAAAAAAACATCTTTGGACGTTTTTAGGGACGTGAATACTTGTCTCTTAGCCATACCAACCTAGGGCTTGGGTTATAGTCCCCCTTGTGGTTGATTCCTAAAGCGGGGATCCAGCTTTATCAGTTGCCCCTTAATCTGAGATTTTCAAATCCATGTCACCTGAGGAACTTTTGCAACAAGACTGCTGGATCCTGTCATTGCCCTACTCAGTCTCCAACATCTGAGACAGGGATTCTGCGCATTCATTTAGCTCTCCCCCCAGAGGTTCTTACTTAGCACGCTGAGCACGAGTTGTTTGGGAATCACTGAAGACCTAAGGAATGGTTTCAGCCCCCATTTCAGTGATCTTGACTCAGTGACCCTGCTCAGCCACCACTGCCACCACTACCACTGCAGCCCTGCTCCACCCAGGGCCATTGTGCTTTTCTTACCCTTAGCAGGCTTGTCTTCAAATGTGATCTCTCTCTGAGCCGACCTTATAGAGACAGATCTCTAAATGACTTGGGGCTTGCCAAAGGTAAGTATGATTTAAAAAAAAAAAAAAAAAGATTCCAGATACACAGGAAGTTGCAAAAATAGTACAGACCAGTCCAGTGTACCAATCACCCCGTTTCCCCAATGTGCATCTTATTCAACTACAATACAGTACACTAAAATAGGCAATTGACATAGGTACAACATACATTGTCATTTCATCATGTGTAGACTCATGTGACTGACACCAAGACACAACTTTCCCAGTACTACAGAGACTTCCCTGGGGCTACCTACCCCTTTGTAGTTCTATCTAATGCCCTGCCCTCTACCATCCCTAACTCCTGAAAATCGGCATAGTTATATATTTATACACACACATACTCTTTAATATAATAGCTCATTACAATATAGCATATGGTTTTATACTAAGATCTGAAGTGGATGGGCACATTCTCAACTGACCCAGAGACAACAGTTAAGGATGTGTGTCTTAGAGGCAGGCAGCCTGGGTGTGAATCCTGGCTCTGTCACTCCCTAGCTGCAAAAGAATCCACTGTGCCTCCATTTCCTCATCTCAAAATAGTAACCACCACAGAGAGCTGTGAGGATTCAAGGAATCAGTACCCTGTGGACAGGACCTAGAGTGGGGCCTGTTACACTGTGAGGGCTCAGTAAATTACCAGTGTGTAACCTTCAGGGACCTGCATTTTTTGTTCAGCTAAAAGTAAGTTTATTTAAGCACAAAGGATGAGTCAACACAAAGAAAACAGAAGTAGCAGTTCTTGCAGCCTTAAGGCAGGTATGTCCATCCTGGTTGGCCCTGCAGCCATCTGGGGGTGAGGCACTACCTGGATACCTTGCTTGCTCACAGAGGCCTGGCAGGGCTCCCACAAGCCTGTCCTCCAGTTCCCTGGCAGGGCACGTGCTCAAAGGCTTCACTGAGGATGGAGCGTGTGTGGGGTAGGCAGGGTCCCAGTGAGCTGGGCCTCAGTCACTGTCATGCCCTCGCCTCCTCTTGCAGCAGGGCGAGGAGTCAGAATCGTGCCTGCGATGGCGAGCCCTGGACGGAGCCGGGGATGGTGAGGAGGCTGCCCTGGTCCTGTGCTCCTTTTCTCTCTTCTTCTCTTTCTTGTGCTTCTTTTTCTTCTTCTTTTCTTTCCTGCTCTTCTTGTGACTTTGGGGGCCTGGTTCTGCCTTCTCCTCTGGCCTGGGCTTTTTCCGGGCCGGGGAGGCCCCAGGCCGACTGCTCTCCACTCGATGGTGTGTAAATACTGGGAGTCCTAGCTTAGCTGCCTCCTTGTCTTCTCGGGACAATGCCACTCGGCCCGCAGAGCCACTTGAGCTCCCCAGGCCCAGGAGCCGATCCACTCCCTTCTCCTCAGGGTCACTTCCTTCACGCTTGCAGATCTCCACAAAGTCCTCTTTGCTGAGGCCTGTGGGCTGTTTCCTCACGTTCTTGTAGCCCAGTGCCGCCATGAGTGCCTCCTGCTCTGCCTGCCTCACGGCCGCCAGCTCCTGCTCCCGACTCATCCCTGTGCTATCTGCTCGGCTCTTAGTATACCAGGTGAGATCACGGCCCTTCTGCCAGCGGCCCACTGGGGCCATCAGCGAGTTGCCCAAGTAGTTCTCCCGCTGCTTGTCAGTCTTCACATCCTCCCAGCTGAACTGGTCCTGCCCACCCCGCACACCGCCTCTGCTGGAGCCAAACATGGTGCCAGCTGTCCGTGTGGCCTCTGGTCCAAAACTTGTATTTTCAAAAGCCCCTCAACGACTGACTGACAGCCAGATTTGGGAATCACTGAAGAGGGGTTATCTCCTCTTCCTCTCTTTTAACCTGACAACTCAGGCTGTTGTCTGAAGCCTCCAGATCCTCTCTGGGCCTTTGGATGGGTTCCTGTGGTCACACTGGGTACGTCTCAAAGCAGGGAGCAGAGGGACTCTCACCAGCTAATGAAGCATGCGATGAATGAAACCAATGCTTTGCAGAGATCCTGGTTAAAACACATTACAAGAATTAATCGTACAATAACAGGGAGCAGAGTAATTCTTACTGACAATGAACCTGTACATCACGATGTTAAGTATTTTATGTGAAAGAACTGGATTATCTGCATGGGTGTAAGAAACTGATTCTAGCTCCCTTATTTTTCATTTAGCTGCAGTGTAAAGGGAGAACACTGCAAACTTTCTAAAGAATGGCACATTCACAGGCCATTAGTTCTCACTCACTTTCCAGTCTCAGGCTGTGTAAGAAGTTTTGCTGATTTGTACATGCATTGGTTCTTATTACCCCCACTTAAAGGTACACACAGTAATACCTCTCTATCAGAACATAGTATGTATTAGAATGATTTGTATTTTTAAACATGTTTGGAGAAACTGATTGTTACAAAGAACTCAAAGCTTATCCCACTTAACTCCAAAATATAAGACTTTAACTTAACCAAATTGAAAACTGTAATTTGATTAAACAGAAGGAATTCTAGATTTTTCCAAGTCTACAAATATGAGAGTAGTCATTCTGATGATCTATACAAAATGTTAGTTATATGACCTTGCCCTAATTGCTGATATGTCACAGTCAAGTACACAGGCTGTATGCATCTTACACTAAGCCACATTAATAAAAAGAATGTGGTATATGGACATTCTTATTTTAGGAAATTTAAGAAACACTTAAATTCCATATAAAGCATTTCCCCCAACTGTAAACAATGCCAGTTATTTGTCAGTGAACGATTAGGCTGGTAACCTCAGGATCCTAGTCTAAATCTTTCTACTTTATACACATTTTAAATTAGGCATGTTTTAGTCCCAGCTATCTAGCACTATGGCAGTTAAATTACTTAACCTTTAACTCTCCCTCATTTGTGAGAAGAGCAGAGAAGTGAAAAAGCTGTTAGCTCCCTTCCATTAATAAATTCATACAATCACTAACTATCACTACTTACTTTGGAGCTTCAATTTCATTAGTAAAAACGAGGGTCCATCTATCTCATAGTGGTCTGAATATTAACAGAGATAATATATGAAGATACTTCCCATAGTGCTTGACCCACAGAAGATATTACTTAAAAATTGGTTTCCCTTCTGGAATATCAACTCACACAAAAACAGTCAAGCTGCCACTAACAGGACAGCATCATCAAGAAACATCGAGCCCCTGTTGTGTTTAGTATTAGCCATTCTAACATCGTTAATTTTCAACTGACTGAATTAATTCATACTCAAAATTAAAACTGATGTCTCGAACCTTGTGATATTCTCTCCTGTATGGAAACTCATTTTTTAAGCTAGTACTTTAGTGATTAGTACTATCTATTACCATTCCCAAAATGGAATCACAACTTAAAACTTACAAATCTAATCAGTCCATATTTCAAATACATTTCATACAACATACAAAATATCTGTAACAATCTCAATAGTAACATATACAACAAATTACGAAGTTTGGTATTTGATAGGGAGCTTTGAAAATGTGCTAAATCACACGTTCGTTTTCTTCAGTGTGCATCAGTGCTCGAGCCTCTAAAATCAGATTTCTGGGGCTTATCCCTTATGTATAGTCAATGTAAATTCTCTTGAAACTTATTTTTCTGCTTCAAACTCATTGTATAAAACAGCACCTCCAGTCCCCATCAACCCCAAGACGGTGGACATGTCCGTCATCTCCATTAAGCCCTGCTGCTGCTGATGGTTCAAACTACATATCCTAGGACCTGGTCCTTTTCCTGATTAGCACAAGCTCAACAAACCCTTTCAGGACTTTTGGCCTCAAAGATTTTGTTTAACAGCACTTATGCAGATATCCTTTTGGTGCTTTCATATTAAAGTAGATCTCTCAAAAGCAATTGCTGTTCGTGTGCATTTTATTAGAGTAAATGTGCATGATTAAGGTTACCATGATAAACACAAATAGCTGAAAACAGACATTAGATACTTAGCTTTTACAGTCCAATTTTTACCATTTGATGTCAGCATGGCTTCACTTGTGAATGTTTCTGTGAGACTGGACATCAGATGGCGCTCACCCATAATAAAAAGCCTGAGCAGCGACAGAAAATTAACAGGCATTTCTAAATCAAGCCCTGACGCTAAGCAATCAGTGTGTTTTGGTCCAGTCACTAATGAATCTGTTCACTCACCTGCAAAGTTGAGATAGGAAGCCATCAGATGGATTTCCAATTCAGATCCGTCTTCGATTTTCTGACTAAGGCTGCTGCTAACACTGAAATAGCAAGAAGAAATTCGGAAAAGTCATGTTAGGATAGTGTGTAAGAGACGGTGTGCGGCCCCGGCAAGAAGGCAGGAGACCACTTTCGGTGTTTTCGCGGCTCACCCAACGTGGGCGGCGGGGCAGAAATCCCTTAACCACGTGGTCTCCATTTCCCCAAGGAGTCCCAACACGGGGTGACTTCCAGAAAAATCGACTTCTAAGGTAAAAAGCACGGGTCCTATTAAGTACATATATACTCAAGACCTTGGGAAGGCGGAAGCACGGCCCAAATTTAAATGTTACCCTGTCGTAACGCACCCTTCAGAGACAACTTCCGTCCTGGGCAACTCAAGTCCGGAAAGCGAGGCCCTGAAGTCACGTGGGGCTGCAGCAGTTACAGTCTTACTGGTCGCTCTGGACTGACGTCATTTCTACGTCACGTAGGTTGTTCCATCCAAGCCAGGGTGGGAGCTTTCCTTATTGCAGGAAAAAGAAAAGCTCAGTTACGTCCCGTGTGGTAATATTAGAGTAAAAAAACCATTTTCATATTTACAACATTCCGGTGTCTTGGAATGTTACAGTCTCTTTGGGGGACAACGGTTTATTCCCTCGGTTTATTCTAGATGCCCTCCCGTAGTATTCCAGTTGGTATCGGCTACACGCTGGCTCCGCCCCGCTACGCCCCCGCAACGGCTAGGGTCCCTCACGTGACCCCAGCGCGTTCCTGCAGGGGGAGTAGAGTGTGCAAGGAGGTCCTGCAGGAGCTTGAGGTGCTCACCGAGCGTTGTGCGCTGCAGTTTTGGGCAGAAGACGGACGGTGAGGGCGCGATGTCGGGGCTCTCCCGCCTGCTGCTTTGGGCTGTCGTCTGCCGAGCCGTACTCTGTGTGCTGACCGAGGCTGGGAACACTACCCTGGCCCCGAGCACGACTTCAGCGACCACCAACCACTCACTCTCGATGCCGTCGACGACCCCCGTTCCGGTCACCATTCCAGTACCAGGTGGGTGCCGGCCCAGCCGGCTTCTTGCTCCCCCTCGTACTCTCGCCCGGGCGAGCTGCCCTTGTTGCCCATGGTCCACGCTCCGGCAACATGGCGGCCCGTCCTAGTCCAGTCGGGGCCGGGCTCGGGGTGGCTGGGGTGGCGAAGCGCCGGGGTGAGAAGGGGCGGCGGAGCCCTTGGGGGCCTTTACAGAGTTTATAACCCTAGTTTCTCAGTTCGAGGTATTTTATAAAACTGGAGATTATAAAATCGCCACCTTGCCGCAGGCTTGGAAGAAGGGACGTGGCTTCCTTGCGTGGTGGCGGCACTGGGATTGATCATGGGGGAAGCCGACGCGTCTCCTAAGTTGATGAGGAGACCGAGCTCCCTCTCCCTAAGGTTAGTCCTTTGTCCACCCAGGTCTTCAGACCGAAGGGAGGCTTCTTCAAAAGTTGGCAGAAGGGGGGAGGGGAAACTGAAGATACTGGTTCTCGTTTGTGTCTTGAGACTTGGGTCTGAGAAATAAGTCGCCTGGGATTTAATTACCTTAATTTTGCGGATAGTTATGAGATTTACCTTAAGTTTGAGCGTTTAATTAAAACTTTACACCCCGTGCTACGTGCAAACGAGGAAAAGTACCCATTCGTGTATCCAGTGTTTCGAGTATGTCTCTTAGGCTAAACTGGAAGGTAGGTGGTGAACCCGAGAAGTAGAGCGGAAGTAACTGCTGGGACCGTATGTATAGTATATTGTGAAGCTGGGTATGGAACCAGGTCTGTCGATTTTCTAGACCCCAATCAGGAACACCCCCTTATGTTAGTCTTTGCAGTCTATTGGTTGAGGCATACTCTGAACCTTGGCAATGTCGTGACAATACAGAAAATAATGGAAGATAAATTTGAAATAATAAGGTGAAGAAACTAGGTATATGAAACTTGCAGTCTAGTATGGCTGGTTAGTCTAGGTAATAGTGGGTAAGTAACTGGCATTTTGATGAAATGAATAATCGCCAGCTTTTACCTTGTTTTTCTTAAGGTTGATCATACTGTTGTACAATATCTTCCCTAGTTTTTGTATTTTATAAAAGCTTAATAAAATATTAGTAAACTGAAAAGTATTTGTTAGATTCAGAGTGATGTAATGGTAACATTTTAAGTTTTTTAAATGAAAGGAAATGGAAGTTCAATACTGGAAGTCCTAACCTGCCCCATTTTTAAGATGATAAAGTGGCATATGTTTCATCTCCTAATTACTTGGCAGTTTCCTCTCAGAATTGTAGTTTGGTTGTGTTTTTTGTTTTTTAAAGAGAAGCTTGGAAATATGAAGTTAATTGCCTTTGTGTAATGTAATGAATACAAAGGAGATGATTTGTGTTTTCTGTAAGTGGTAGTTGTATAGGCTGCAGTCTGAAAGGTAGGGTTCAGTTCATTGTATCATGCTATGCTACCCAAACATTCATCATCAAACACGAGAGTTTAAACAACTAGCATTTTTCATCTGTGTACAAACCTCTGAAAGACTTAACCCCTCCCCCCACACATGTCCCCAGTCTCGGATAAATACTGATGATGAAGTATGGAAATGTAAGCCCGGTTTTATAGTCTATTTGTCCAGACATTGAATTGTAATTTTAGCCTTCTTTGAAGTCTTGTTTCTGGGACATTTGGCTTAAATTATTTAAAAAGATCTTACTAATTTGTTAAATTACATGTACATGGCTGTAGCCCCCTCCAAATGTGTTGTCTCTTATTCTTCGGTCCTAGAGGACCTTGGAAAGAGTGAATCATTTATTAATGATGAGTCTCTGGGGTTCTTCAGAATGGGCATCATCAAATCTTGGGCTTAACCCATAATACATTTTTATTACTATTAAAAATTGTAGTGTTTCATCTGATGTTTTGGGGCAGTGATCGCTCTGTTTATATTGTTGGCCTCGTAACTGTCCTTTTTGTTCTCCAATATTTTTATTTTTTAAGGATGCTTTAAAATGCAACACGAAATCCTCTGTGTGTGAAAGAGTTGCCATGTAAAAGGGGTGGGTTTTAAATAGGTACCAGGAAGTACTCAGTGTTCCACTAACTTGTGTTTCTCCTCCCTCCCTCCCTCTCTCTCTCTCTCTCTCTCTCTCTCATTGACTCGGGCCTCGTAAGTCATTTAAACAATCGGAATTTCTTAACCAGTTTACAAAGTTTTGTGTGTTTGTGGTTTAAAAAAACATATAAGATCTACCCTCAGTGAATTCTTAAGGGTATTATAAGTTTTAACTGTAAGTACAATGATATATAGATCTCTAAAATTTTTCATCTTGCATGAAACTTTATAGTCTTTGGACTGTTCTCTGTTCTGCCCTCGTGCCTTGCAACCACTATTCTACTTTTCTGCTTCTGAGTTTGACTCTTTTATTTAAGATTTTATTTGTTTATTTTTAGAGATGGGGGTAGGGAGGAGAAAGAGGGAGAAAGAGAGAGAAACATTGAATTGTTGCACATGCCCCAGCCAGGAACCAGGCCCCCAACGAGGCATGTGCCCTGATCCAGAATCCAGCCAGGGACCTGTTTCTTTTGCTGGACGACTGTCAACCAACTGAGCCAGGGTGATCAGGGCTGAGTTGAGAATTTTAGATACATAAAAATGAAATTATGCAGTGTTTGTCCTTCCGTGACTTGCTTATTTCATGTAGCATAATGTCTTCAAGGACTGTCGGTGTTGCAGTGTATGACAGGATTTCCCTTTTTTAATGACTAAATAACATTTCACTGTATATGTATAATTACATGTTTGTTACCTTTTCATCTATTGATAGGCTATAAAGTATTACCATTTTTCTGAACTAGTAAGCCTCCTATGTAACGCTTACTGTGTTAAAGAAAAAATGGTAATACAAACTCAATATCAGTTGCCAATTAATTGATTTCTTACATTCCTCCCTACCCCAGAAACCTGTGAAAACCGTAACAGCTGCATTTCCTGTGTTAATGCTAGCAATACTATCGCTAATACTACCTGTTTTTGGATGGAATGTAAAGGTAAGAAACTTTGAGGTTGTTTTAATTTTGAGAATGCAAAATTGTTTTGTTACAAGACTTTAAAAAATACTACAGGTTATCAAACATTTGAAAATTATGTAGAACATTTATGTCAGTGTGCACTTTTTTTTTTTGACAAGTCAAGTACTTTTCCTATATAGTACCAATTTCCTAACACTTCCCCCTAAAATCTTTTTGTCACCCATTCCCTTAGCCCCCTTTAATTCTTTATACTTGATAATTAAAGCTTAATAGTTTTAAAGGAAGAGAGATTATAGATCTTTGTAGAATACAGTGCAAATAGCTGTGAAAGGAAGTTGTGAAATTTTCCTCTGGAAACTTCCCCAGAAAAGTGTTGGAGGCATTTATTCTCCGTGTGTCCAATTAGATGAACTTAGACCTTATGAAACATAGCGGGGGAGGATGAGGTGGGGAGTCACCTCATCCTTTGCTGTACTTTTGTTAAGTTTTAAAGTTACTTTAATTTGAGAAATAAAGAGTTAGATGGCGATACTTGGAAATGCCGGTTAGGTTTATGTTAGAACCATGGGAGTACAGCGTAAATTGTTGTTTTCTAAATGTAAGGTGCTCACATTTTTTTCTGTTAAAAATGTAGCAGGGTTTTTTTTTTAACATACAAAAAAAAAGCCAAAGCTACATGTTAAGCTTCTTTACTCTTCATTGAAAATTTTAAATTTTGAATATTATATCAATATGTAACAAAGTTTAAAAACCTTTTTAAAATTAAGGTATTAGCTTAATTTGGGATTGTTTACTCTTGTATAAAAGGCACTTTCTTTTTTTAAGTACATAAAATGAAATTTAAAAGTGCAGCCCTACCCCATATATATGGCAGTTAGCAAGTTTTGGAGCTTAAATTACCCTTCTGTGGGATTTGTGGGGGGAAACACTCCCTTACTCCTGCTATAAGTCTTCCGTTAGCAACTGGTTTTAGAAAGTGTAAGAGGCGCAGAGCCTTGGCGGCACCTCCCTTTTTACTGAGTCTTTTTCAATCCTGACCACTTCCCCCTGCTGATTCAGTGCTCGTGTGCATCTGAGCAGCCCTCCCTTGGACAACAGTCATACCACAATTCTAAGATCTATGTTTCTGGTTTATTTGTTCCATATTTTCATGTGGATTTTAAAAGGATTATATTTGGAAAGATGCTGTATCATATTGCTAAAATAGTGGGGGAAAGAATAACAGTATGTTGTTGTTGTGTGAATAGTCTTCTATAGCATTTATGCCTGAGTTCGGTTTTTGGAAGCTGTCCTGGAGCTCAGTAATAAAGTCAAAGATAGTATTGAATGATGGATGCTGTTTATCTTTTTTTTTTCTTCCATAACAGGTAAAAGCTACTGTTCACATAATTCAACAGTCACTGATTGCCAGGTGGTGAATGGTACAGACTTCTGTCATGGTAAGTGTTCACACTGGCTGCTGGAGAAAAGGGTCACAGAGAGGTGCAGAAGATTATTGCTTCAGGAAGCCTTATTTCAGTGCTTGGTTTGAAGCATTTCTGTAGTTCTAATCTTGGTATAAGTTTCAATGTGAATAGCATTTACATTGGTTGCTAAAAGAACAGTGTTTCGAAGCTTGGTTGAATGATTTCGCTATGCTGGGAATGCTGTAAATTATTATAATTTTCACTCTCTTAGAAACTCACTGCTGTTTAGACTCTCTATTTGCATTCAATAGGCCTGGACAATCTTATTCTGACAATTTCTTGATTGTAGTACTAGTGAATGTCATAGTGTCCACATAGTATGTGCTATGGTTAAGTAAATCTCTTTATCTATTTTCTATAATTTGAGGAACTTGATCACTCTTAAACCTGTACTCTTTGCTCAGGAAATACTCAAAATTCCTAGCTGAAACAGTGGATTTTTCTAACAAGACAATAACTTAACAGGAAAGTCAAACTCCTAATTTGGTGCATAGCTAACAATTAAATTGAGCAAATGGTTTTTCTGAAGAGTATCAGTAATCTTAAAAGACTACCATTAACTAATTTTTGGTAGGAATTTTCCCATCTTCCCCCTTCCCAACTTGAACTTTGTAACTTAGAATTTCATTAGCGTGAGATCAGTTATGCTCTATGTAGAGTGCAATAACATCATTTAGGTGGTAGATGAACAAACATTTTAACGGTTATTTTAATGTTTGTTAGAGAAACCAATAACTATGTCAGACTTTTGATTTCTTAATATTGCCTATAAAAACGATTAAGTGAAACATCTTAAGAGACAGTAAAGAAAAATTGAACAAATAATTTGCTTATTTTAATCATGTATCAAATTAGAATGGTTAAGAAATAAGTTCACTTTGCTATCCTGTAAAGGAGGCCTGGGCTCAAGTACAGCTAGCGGGCTACAGTAGCAGCTTTACAACTATTAGGGACCCAGGCTGCTCCTAGGTTTTTACTATAATTCCTCAGAAATGGGCTTGAACCTTATTCTCCAAAGTGAGTTCTCATGTTTCAGCTATGTAATTGGTTTTCCTGCCACAGGAAGATGAAGGGAAAGAGAGGCCCATATCAGTCCTGGCTGGGTAGCTCAGTTGGTTAGAGCATCATTCAGTATACCGAGGTTGCAGGTTGGACCCCTATCAGAGCACATGCTAGTTTCAACCAGTGAATGCATAAATAAGTAGAGCAACAAATCACTGTTTCTTTATCTTTTCCTCCTTCCTTTCTCCCTCTCTCTCAAAAATCAATCAATAAAAATTTTTTTTAAAGGGGAGGCCCGTATCTACTTTATGTATGCTTTCTGGAAGTTATACATGGCTACCTAGCTGCAGGGCAGGTGGGGAAACGTCTGCTGGGGGAAGGGAAGTGTGGTTAAAAATTGGTGCTCCTCTTTCTAAGGAAGAAGGGTGTAACACTGGGTAAGAGAAACTGTCAGTCTCTTTCACAGATAGATGGTACTAAAATGTAAAAATTGTAAGTGGCATTCAAATGGCTGCAGGTTAGGAAGTTGTGTTAACAGATTGTGATATTTACACACCTTTGACTAACGTATTTGTTTGCTTTTTAAATAGCGCCCACGGTTGCTCCATCGCCAACCAATTCTACAGGTAATATAATTTACTGTTTTTCTCATGTTCTTTCAGGATTTTTAAAGCTCTTTTGATGGATAATATTTTAGTAAATACCTAAAAGTCGTTAGTGTAATTTTTAAAATTAGTAGACATACTTAGTAATGGCTGACCACGCTGATCACATTAGCATGTGCTGTCATGACAGTGATACACAGCTGTGGTGTTCACACTCATGGAGCTGAACAGATTGCTTGCAGCTTTGTGCATTGAGTCAACAAACTGCTTTTTATGGACTTGGTAAAAAATCTTCGTAAATACAAAACAGTAAAGGAAGTTGAAGTACCCTATAATTCACGTCATTCAGAGGTACACCAAAATGTTTTAACCAATTTGAGGTCTTTTAGTCTTTTCTATATGTATATACAAATAAATAAACTTACTATGAAATTCAATAATACATGCACCTGCACGTTTGAATTGGTTCCCTTTTACTACAGGTGTCATTGTGTGCACTTTGCATGTTGTGCTTTTGGTTAAATAATTTGATTAGAATACCTTACAGGGAAATATTTGCTGTCATCTCTGATAGGGTTGATTTAAATGGCATTCCTAAATGATTGTTTTAAGGCTTTTGGTACTGATTGCTTTCCAGACAGATAGGCTTCTTATTTTCATCAATTTGAAAGTTTTTCACTACATTCAGTAGCATTAGGTGACATCTTCTATTAAAAATCTTCACCAATTTGAGGACTTCCGCCAAGATGTAAGTGTTTCCGTAGGTGGAAACACTTTGCCTTCTCGCACAACCAAATCTAAAAACAACAAAGTTTTAGCAACAATAAACGCAGCCAAACCACGGAAAATTGAACAATACAGAGTCTGAGGACAATGAACCACTGAGCTAGACCGGTAAGAGCAGGGGAGCCAGCAGTGGAGTGGGTCGGGCAAAAAAGATCCCCCAACCCAGACAGCCAAGGGCGAATCCCAGGTGTGGGGTAGGGACATGCAGGCCCAGTGAAGGCACAAGGCGGCTGACCACGGTCACACATTTGCGAGCAGATAAACTAGCGAAGGAGCAAGCATTGAGACAGACTGAGCAGGCCCCAGCGGCAGGAAGGAGCAGAGGGGCCCGCCATTGCTCCCTCTCTGACCCTGCCCCCACATACAGTATCACAAACCAGGGGCCTGGGTGGCCCCCACCCTGGTGAACACCTAAGGCTCCTCTCCTCATATGTAACAGGCGCAAACAGATCAAAACATGGCTCAAGCAGAACTCAGAGCCCCATAGCCGATAAATCTAAGCCAAGAAAAAATTGCCAACCTATCAGAGGCACAATTCAAAACACTGGTGATCAGGATGCTCACAGAACTGGTTGATTTTAGCCACATATTAGAGGAACATATGAAGGCTAAACTAATTGAAATGAAGGGAAATACACAGGAAACCAATAATGATGGAAAGGAAACTGGGACTCAAATCAAGGGAGTGGACCAGAAGGAAGAAAAAAATGATGAAACAAAAATACGAAGGAACAAGAATTCAAAAAAAATGAGGAGAGGCTAAGGAACCTCCAAGACATCTTTAAACACTCCAATATCCAAATTATACGGGTACCAGAAGGGGAAGAGGAACACCATGAGTGGAAAACTTATTTGGACAAATAATAAAGGAGAACTTCCCCAATCTGGCAAAGGAAATAGATTTCCAGGAAATCTAGGAAGCCCAGAGAGTCCCAAAGAAGGCGGACCCAAGGAGGAACACTCCAAGGCACATCATCATTACATTAGCCAAGATTAAAAGGAAGAAGAGGATTCTAGAAGCAGCAAGACATAAGGGGACAGTCACCTACAAAGGAGTTCCCATTAGACTGTCAGCAGATATCTCAAAAGAGATCTTACAGGCAAGAAGGGGCTGGAAAGAAGTATTCCAAGTCATGAAATCCAAAAACCTACAACCAAGATTGCTCTATCCAGCAAAGCTTTCATTTAGAATGGAAGGGCAGATAAAGTGCTTCTCAGATAAGGTCAAGTTAAAGGAGTTCATCATCACCAAGCCCTTATTATATGAAATGTTAAAGGGACTTATCTAAGAAAAAGAAGATAAAAAAGATGAACAGTGAAAGGACAGCAAACTCACAGTTATTAACAACCACACCTAAAACAAAAGCAAACTAAGAGGACAGCTAGATCAGGAGCGGATCCACAGAAATGAAGATCGCATGGAGGGTTAGCAACAGGGGAGTGGGAGGAGGAAAAGGGGGGAGAAGGTACAGAAAATAAGTAGCATAGATCGTAGATAGAAAAGGGGGGAGGGTAAGAATAGTAGGGGAAATATATATAGAATCTAAAGAACTAGAGACATGGTCATAAAACTAACGGGGAATGGTGGGGGAGGGGTGCACAGGGTGGAGGGGAATGAAGGGGGGAAATAGAACTAATGGCACAATCAATAAAAAAATTACTTATAAAATCCACACTTTGAAAAATGCCTTACAAATGTATATAAACAAAACAAAAATCTTCACCAATTTGAGATGTGGTCGAGATGGAGGCACAGGTAGACATGTCTCACTTCATTGCACAGCCATAGGAAGGAATACAACTAACTTAAAACGGAAAAAGAATTGCCAGAAAATCACCCAGAACTCTATGGAAGTCTGACAACCAAGGATTTAAAGAAAAGAAGCTATATTCATCCAGATGGATAGGAGGGGCAGGGAGGCGGTGGCAACGAGTAGAACAGGCAACCCCACATTCATATTTGGTGGATAAAATGCATGGGGACACCTTGTGAGCAAGCCAGCCCCAGGCATCCAACACTGGGAGAAAATAAAGCCGCATAACCTATGGCTGTAAACCCAGTGGGGATTGGGGTGGTGAAGAAACTGCCCGTACTTAGAGTTTAAACCCACCCACCCACCCACCCTGGAAGCACAACCAGGATAGCTGCTGAGGGGCACCGGTTTCATACGGGAAGTGAGTGACTAGAAACAGGGCGAGGGCCAGGCAAGCTCCCAGAAGTTAGTACAGTAGCATTGTCCCCTCTTTGACCCTTTTTGACACATGGAGCCATGGTTGCCCTCCCCTGGCGACTACCCAGGGCTCTGCCCCATACAGCCTAATAGCTCTGGAACCAAAGCAGCCCTACCGAGTATACAAACACAGGGAGGTTGCCAAAATCAGGAGACAAAAAAATATGACCCAATTGAAGGAACAAACTGAACCCCACAAAAAGAACTAAGTGATGTGGAAGTAGCCAACCTATCAAATGCAGAGTTCAAAACACTGGTAGTCAGAATGCTCTCAGTCATTGGTAGTCAGAGATAACATTGTATGTGGCAGAAGCGTAAGGGAAGAAATGAAGACTTAGGGAAATAGAGAAAAATTCACAGGAAACCAACAGTGAAGGGAAGGGGAAGCCAGGATTCAAATCAGTGATTTGGAGCATAAGAAACATCCAGAACAGAATGAAGAAACCATTCAGAAGAGAATGAACTTTTGAGAAGACTTTTGGGACATCTCCAAACATACCAACATCTGAATCAGGGATGCAGGAAGAGGAAGAGCAAGACATTGAAAACTTATTTGAAAAAAATTACAGGAAACTCTCCAAATTTGGCAAAGGAAATAGGCATACAAGTCTGGGAAGCTCAGTCTCCCAAGCAAGTTGGACCCAAAGAAGTTGATCCTGAAACACATCATAATTAAAATGCCAAAGGTTGATAGCCCTGGCTGGTGTAGCTCAGTAGACTGAGTGCTGGCCTGTGAACCAAAGTGTCTCCGATTTGATACCCAGTAAGGGCACATGCCTGGGTTGGAGGCACATGAGAGGCAACTACATGTTGATGTTTCTCTCTCTTTTTCCTTCTCTTCCTGTCTTAAAAAAATCTAAAAATAAATGAGTAAAAATGCCAAAAGTTAAAGGGAGGAACTTAAAAGCAGCAAGAGAAAAGGGAGCGTTACCTACAAAGGAGTTCCTATAAGACTGTCAGCTGATTTCTCAAAAGAAGCTTTGTGGGGTGGAAGGGACTGGCAAGAAGTATCCAAAGGTATGAAAAGCAAGGACCTACAACCTAGATTACTCTATCCAGCAAAGCTATCATTTAAATTTGAGGGGCATATAAAGTGCTTCCCAGACAAGGTAAAAGCTGAAAGTTCATTATCACCAAGTCGTCATCATACAAAATGTAAAAGGAACTTATATAGGAAAAAAATTTTGTCGATGTAATACTTTGGTCAAAAGTAAAAGTGTGTAAATGTTAAAATTAGTAATAGTGTTTTAAGATAGATAACTTGATACATGTGTAATTTGTAAAGTATATTTTTTGAAGTTAACATAGAATGTATAAGCAACAACAAAATACTTTGAAGGGGTTGTAAGTCTTAAAATAATCATACCCTCTAATCTGGGAATTCTGTAAAGGAATCAGTCCTGTTAGAGATACTTCCTTATAGGATGATCATAGTGTGGCGGAATGAGATTAGAGTAGGTAAAATGTGTACACTGGTGAGAGAAAAGGGGACACAAAGTGTATGAAAGTATCTGTCGAGTGTTAACATATTTACTGCTATCCAACAATAGTCTCAGTGCTAACAAAGGTTTCATAATATGGTGCTTTAGTTCCTACACAGATTACATTCAGTCTAATTCTTATCAAGTGTATGTTTCCTTACAGACGTCATTAGATAACTATTTGAGCAGTAAACTAAAGTTTCCACTGGGCTCTTCTAAATGGGGGAACTGCGGCCTCAGGGCACCTGTTATAAATAAAGTTTTATTGAAATACAACCATGCCTGTTTATTTGCATGTTGTCTTTGACTGCTTTTGCACTACACAGTGCACAAAGCCTAAAATGTTTACTTTCTGCCACTTCCAGAAAAGTTTGCCAACCCCTTAAAAGAAGATAAGCAGATTTTGATAGACACATAGTAAATACTGAGTTGCACTTCTTACCTTGACTTTTTAAGTCAATCATTTTTGTCTTAGAAACAACATTACTTGTAAAGAAACTATAGTTTCCTCACATAAACACTAATTCTTACCCTTTTGCGTGTCTTTTTGCAAACCTTATCTGGATGTACACATAGATTTTGCACGTAGAATAGCAGAGGTCCAGTTTATGATTGCTTAATGTTGTAAAATTATTTAAAAGCTAGTATTTTGTATATGTACGTAAATTAGTGAACCATTAACTGAAACCATTCGGCCTTTAGTCTTTAAAAAATGGAAAGCATGCGGAAGTTGATAGTGTTACTTTAAAAAGGTACATACTAGATAACAACTTCAGAGATTTAAGTTATTAATATGTTGTGTTTCTATTCCAGCTAAAACCACAACTGTGCCTTCCTCTTCCACAGCTACTGTGCCAGGTAATCGAGACTTTCTGAACAGCGAGGCAGGATGCATGTGCGTCGCTGTTGACTTACTGTTTGTTGTCAGTTTGCAGTTTACTTATGAATGGTTATGAACTGAAACGAAACTCCTATAGGTCTTTAGAAGACCAACATAGGCTGTTAAAGCAGTAATGACAGGTTTTCTGAGAGTCCTTACCTAGGTTTTTAATGTGTAATTACATTTGGTGTGACACATTAGAATGAAATGTTTTTCCAAAACCTCTTTAGTGTGGCTTGTATGTGAAGTCTAATATCTTATAACCTAGAAATTAAATAATGATTAGTGTTAGGAATTGGTTATGTGCTGTATTAGACCATAGTGGTTTGACTGAAGATAATAATAAAGCCATCCTTTTTACTGAGAAATACTTTAAAAAGCCAAGATCATTATTACTGTGCATCTTGGCCGTATTTCTTACTACTTCTTAAATTCCTTTGTAATAACTCTTGAAAGTACATGTGAAATTTAACTTTAATTAATGATTTGACATATTAAAACTATGTTATATTTAGACACAGTAGATACACAGATTAGGAATCCTTTCTATCCATATGTAAAATCAGAAACCATTGTTTTTGATTAATCTTTTATAATCATCTGAGTCTTTTGGTTTTATTCTTATGCTACCTTTATTTCATGTTTAGTGAAACCATTCTGTCTTCACAAGAAGAAATACAGAACATTTGTAATTAGGTCTACTTATTATATAAAGCCACTGGAACCAGTGTTTATTTGATATTCTACTTAAGAAAAATGTTAAAGTTATCTTAAGTAAGAAACTTTTTCATCAAAAAGTGAGATGGTGCGTCACTTGAATCATCTTACTCGAAGAAGGAATTCAAATTTTTGTGCCTCCCCCCACCCATGACTTGATAATGACTATCTCATATGTAAAATCTACAGAGCAAGATTTAAGATAATTTTAATAAGTTCTTTTGCTTATGGAATTATAAATTGCAGATATTTAAGATTTCTTTATTTGAAAATTTGCAGCCAAATTTTTTAATTTACACCATGCATTTAGTAAAATTCAAAAGTTGTATGAATTTTCAATACAAATTAATATTTGAAGAAATTGCAATTTTTAAAAGTGCTTCACATGTTCCCAGGGCGTAATTTATACAGCAGGAGAGTCTTTTTTTGTCATTTTCATATTAAAGTTGTATAGCTATGGTGACCACTTGATATCACCAGTCATTGTGAAGCATGGGCTTGATAAATAATTTGTCTTCCTCAAGCAGATAGTAAATTTTAGTTGTAAAGACTTGACTGAAGAGGAAATACTTTATAGAATTTAACACATGGCAAAATAGAAACTCAGGTGGGTCTTGAAATCGTGATAGAAGCTAATAAGACTTACTGTTTCTTCTATCTTAACAGGTTCAACTAATACCACTTTAACTCCAACTTCACAGCCTATGCGAAAGTCTACCTTTGATGCAGCCAGTTTCATTGGAGGAATTGTTCTTGTCTTGGGTGTGCAGGCTGTAATTTTCTTTCTCTATAAATTCTGCAAATCAAAAGAACGAAACTACCACACTCTGTAAACAAACCCACTAGCTTCACAAGGACTGTCGTGTAACTCAATGAAACCAAAATATTATCTTTCAAGATGTCCCACAGGGAAGACGCTATTCCAGGATCTTTACATTTTCAAAGGATGTGTATAAGATATTTTGGAGCATTGTGTTTGAAGAAAAATCAGTGAAATCATTTTGTTCAACAGGAATATTTCAAATACTCTGCATGAATCCTTGTGGCTGTCGTCTTATATTTTTAATGGCTGCTGCTGTGGGATTATGTTCTCTTCTTGACATGCCAAATGTAACTGTGCAAGGCGGGAAACACTGTCCTGCACAGATGACCTCGTGACTCGTCAGGCAGTTAGATACAGTCATTGTAAAGCCTGAAAGCTGCATTATTGCCATCCTAACTCAGGATGTAGTGACCAGAACTGAGAAGAATGTGCCAAGTGAGCATCAATCAGGTGGATTTTTGGCAACCATTTTTAAAATGGAATAAATGTGTAAGCTTGCTCTCCATAAAGTAAACTGTATTCTTAGAGTAAAGTTTTGTGCTTGAGAACAGTCATTTTTTCTGCATTAGAAATAAAAGGCCTCCCAGGGAATTACATTCCAGATTTAAAGAAATGAATGGAAGGTATACAAACCATTAAAGTGTAGCAGGTTATTGTTAATACTTGTAAAGCACCTTATATCATTGAGAAAATAAAGAACAGTGCCTTAAAAGACAGATTGAAAGGTAGACTGTAACGTAAAATGTTTGTGATTTGTTGTTTCCCATTAAGGAAGATAAAAGGTTTATGTGAGCAGTAGTAAAACCTGCTTTTAGATATGCTGTTAGTACTTAATTGAAAACTTACTATTTCATAACTGAGTAACTTAAGCTAAAAGATGTTATACAAAGTTGAAAATCTTCATATATTGAACTTCCCAATGTATTTCTTATAGTCATTAAAAATATAATAGAGATTAAAATTGATTTAATTATATTTTCCTTTGTATTTCAAAACATATCCTAACACTGTTGTATCTCAAGAGGATTTTTACCAAGCTGTCTTGAAAAGTAACTTCTTTCATGAGGCAAGAAACTGGCTTTAGAATCATTTACTGTTTAAATGAGACAGTCATTTTAAGTTTTGAAACAGGAAGTGTGACCAATGTAATTTCAGAAACTCTGTAAGGATTTTTGGTTGATCAGATTACTGTGGGTTTTCAATGGTTGCCCTGGATAAACAGATTATTCTTTCTCTTTTTCCTTCTTCCCCCATCCTTAGTTTAGTTCTCGTAGTATAGTGAGCATGCATGCATACTTTTATTTATTTTTCTTAGGAGCACTATGTTTTTTGGTTTTAGAGGGATACTTTTTCTTCTCTGCCTTTGACAAATTGGATTAGTTCAGAGGCTTAAATTAGTTAAAAATGAGCTTTTGCTTTTCTAGGTCATTGCATTTTTTTGTTTTAGTTTCTTGAGCCTATAGTGGCCGAATTTAGCCTTTGGTTTTCAGTATTTTATGGTAGGAATGACAAGTTACTTAGGTCCATTTCATAAGCCAAAATTCCTTACATTTAGGTAATTATATTAAAGGTTCTTAAAATGAAGATTTACTTGTTTCGTAGTTACTTGCTGGTACAGCTAAAGTTTGTTTTACTTGCACATTTGTACATACACCTAATGTTTTCAAGTGCCTTAATTGTTTAAACTCTCTGGCTTCAAAAGTTTTTGGGAAAAGGTAGGTTTACCTCACATCTTTGTGTTTCATTAGTAGTAATATTGTAGGTACCCCACAGAAGGTTCGGTTGCGGTGCCATGGCTGTTCGTGTTCAGTGAGTGCTGTAAGGTGCGAGGTGTACTGCAGAGTGTGCAGGGTTTCCATTCCTCCCGAAGTGGCAGAAAGTGGCCACGGTGGTATAATTGTCATTTACCTAGCTGTGAATACCTTGTCACACATTGATGTCAACACAGAGCAGTGTTTGTGAAAATGTAGCTGATGAAGCCTCTCACGTTCTGTAATTTTGAGTACTTCTCTAACAACAAAATCATAGATAAGAAATTAGGTTTTACCAGAAGAGCTCTTAAACAGAACTCACAGCCTTTTCCCCTTCTTCCTTTAGCAGTTTAGTATCTGGAGCCATTAATAATTTTTGGGTTTTTTTAATCCAGAAGGTATATAGAAACCTTTTCAGATTTTTCATCTGATTATTTCATGCAGATGTAATTCTATCAGAATAGCTTATTTTACCTTAAGATATTTGTTGTACAGGCAGACACTGCTGTTAAGAAATTTCTATTTTAGTTTATTAAAAACTGCAAAATCAATCTGTATCATGTACAAAACTGATTTAAAATAAACTGTGTTTATTGAATTAATGTGTTGTTTTTTATTAACTGAACTGTGTTGCTTTCTAATTATGACATTTAATGCTAGTGAATTTACCTTATCACTGAGGATGAGTTGTCTACTCAATTTTTATTGCTCCCCAAGACCACCAGGGAGTAACCGAAGTATATAATCATTAGTGTAGAACAGAGTCTTAGAAATGATAATTGGAGGGATGACTTTATATGTATGGGAGTGGTGTGCAAATAGATTTTCCGCAAATCAGTAGAAATCATCCACTTAAGCTCTACCAAGTAACAAATTTATGAGGCTGCCATTTGTTACAAATCTGAAATCTTGTTTGTAACTGCCTTTTTAGTTCAGATCGCATATAAAGTAAAATTAGGCTTTTGCTTAGAATACTTTGTGTAAATACCTAGTAGCAAACCACATGGCTAGTATATGAAATCTGGTACTTTGGTCCATGTTTTGGCCAAGATTATATTCTACATTAAACCATAGAATTTGGAGTAAGAGAATATAATGTCTTGATTATGATGTGTTATGCTGCTATATTCTTTGTTTCTTGTGTTTGGGGTTCATCGAGTTACTTGAATCTATGGTTTTCATCAAGTTTGGGAAATTTTCAGCCTTTATTTCTTCAAAAAATTTTTTCTGTCCTTTCTCTTTCAACAGACTCTACAGAGGCTATGAGAAGTTGATCCACAGCTCACCCATGTACTGTTGAGGTTTTTAAAAAAAATCTCTGTTTCATGTCAGGTTATTACTGTCTTTGAGTTCACTAGTGCTATGTCTAATCTATTGGTGATGTCCAATGTATTTTTTTAATTTTAGATGTCTATTTGTAGAAGTTAATTTCAGATATTTTTATGTTTTTTATGTCTTCTACATAGCCAACTTTTCTTTGGTTTTTGAACATCTAGTGTAACAATTTTTAATAGCCTATGGGCTAGTTCTAACATCTGGGTTACTTTCTGTTGATTTTTTTTTTGTTCATTATTGGTCATATTTTCTAGTTTTTTTCTTGTAGGTCATATTTTCTGTTGATTTTTTTGTTCATTATTGGTCATATTTTCTAGTTTTTTTCTTGTAGGTCATATTTTCTTATTTATGTGCATGCTTTGTAATTTTTTATTGCATGCCAGACAAATTTTAACTTGTTGGGTGCTGGATATCTTTGTTCTGCGACTTAAGTGACTTGAAAGAGGTTTGATCCTTTCAGATCTTGCTTTTAAACTTTGGTGAGAGCAGCACAGCATTTTCCTGTGGCTTAATTGTTGTCTGGTTCTGAGGCAAGACCTTTCTGAGTATCCAGTGCCCCCTGGATTATCGAGCTTTCCAGTCTGGACTAATGGGAGCAGGCTGTGTTCCTAGCCTTGTGTGGACTGGAGGGGCTGTTTCCTATAAACCTTTCCCCAGAGTTGGGTAGTTTTCCTTAGGTGCATGTGCTGACCAATACATTGCTGAATGCGGGGAGTGGGGGGTGGCAGGGACCTTCTGCAGGTCCTTGGAATTTCTCTTTCTGTCACTCTTCCCTGGTCCTCTGCCCCTGGGAACTCCAGCTGCCTTCATCTCCCTTGAGTTCACCTCCATATTCTGAACTTGAAGTCTAGTAGGCACTGCCCAGGTGTCCCCTCCCTGTATTGTGGTTGTGGCTGAGAAATCTAAGGCAGTAAGTGGGGTCAGTTCTTTCCTGTCTTCAGGACTGAGACGAATGTATTGAAACTACTGTCTCATGTATTTTGTCCAGTGTTTTTGTTATTTCACAGTTAATCCAGTCTCATTTACTCTTGGCCAGAAGAAAAAGTTCAAGTTGGAGATTTTACAGTCTTAATTTGTAATTGTTCCAATAACGTGAATACATGTATCCTTATAATTTTTTTTTTTAACTATGAGCCCTGGCTGGTGTAGCTCAGCGGATTCAGTGTGGGCCTGTGAACCAACCAACCGCGGTTCGATTCCCAGTCAGGGCACATGCCTGGGTGGCAGGCCAGTTCCTAGCAGGGGATGTACAGGAGGCAACCGTGCATTGACATTTCTCTTCCTCTTTCCTTCCCTTTCCCTCTAAAGATAAATAAATCTTTTAAAAAATTTTAAACTACAAGAGGTGGGTATATGTCGTCTTTGACCCTCCCCAGGCCCTTCCCCTTGCTTGCCCTTCGGTTTTCAGAGGTAATTGCTGGAACTGGTTTGGTGTTAAACTTCCCCCCCCAATTAACTACTTGGAGATCTTTCCACCTTAGTTACGTTGACATACCAAATTCTTAAATTCCACATTGGTATATGTAGTATGAATATTCTAAGTACCTACCTATTGAAGGATGGTTAGGTTGTTTGCAACTTTTAGTTTTTACTAACAATTTTGCAAACAACTCTGTACTCGCGCCCTTGTTTATAAGTGACTATTTCTCTAGAGTAAACACAGAACTGCAAAGCTGTGTCATCAGGTTTCCACTTGGAAGACTTTAACAGAGATTGCCTTCCATTTTCCACCAGCCAGGACATCAATGTTTTCTATGTTCTGAACTGCTTGATATACTGACAAGATATATTTCAATACTCTGATGAGTAAAAGTTTTACTAGGTTACAATCATTAATTTGCATTTCCTCTGAATTGTGTTTTTCTATTGTCATAACAATTTGTTGGCTTTTTTTAATCTTGAAATATCCTGAATGCTAATCCATGGTCAATGGATTTTCTTTAATCAATATTTTCTTTAAGTCTTTGTCTTTGCTTATGGTGTATTATCAAGAGAGTACAGTCAGGACAATTAAGTCACATGAAATGAACAGGAAGAGTTTGACATAAAAGTGTTAACTCTAATATTGGAACAGAGTAATGGGGCATACATCTGTAATTGAAGAAATAAACTGCAAAGCAGTAAAGAGAACTCGGGAGAGTGCAGGCATAGCAAATACAAGAAGTGGCTGCTCTGTTCTCCCTCAGGGTGAATTCCAGAAAGCATTATAGAGAATACAGCTTTGCCTCTCAATGAAGCCTGTGGTAGCTGCACGTCCATCTGAGATGATGCCAGGGAAGGTTACCCACGGAAACGGTACACCGGCACAACCTGTAAAGTCATCCAAGGGGGTGCAGGGTGTACCACGCACAGGAGTTCCACACCCAGTGACACCCCACTGCTAAGCTACATGCACTGATTGAGCAGGGTGCTGTGATAATTTGCCCAGAACAAGAAAAATAAATCCCTCCAATACCCTCTGCTGACAAAACAGTCCGCCTAGCATAGAACTACTTGTATGTTCCAGCTCCATTTTCACCCTAATAATGGGTGAAGCAGGCAACAACTGGTGGATTCAAAGCTCAAAGCCCTGGTTTCTGTAAATGTTATGACCTTTCACTACTTAATTCAATAATTGTTTTGCCCTTGGTCAGAACCTCAGCTGGTCAGGGTTCTTTACCTGGTGGAGTGACCCAATTACCTATTACCAAAGATTCTAAGTCTTCCAGATGTCCTACCTGTTTTGGTTGATGTTTCCTATTAACCTTTACTATTAGGTACTGAAAAACTTGAGCACCCAGAGGATCCCATGTTTCTGACACAGTCCTTCCCCCCACTGTGCGTCAGTAACAGTCTCAGCCTTGGTGGTCAGGATTGACATTCAGCCAGTAGAGTAACACCTTTCGCTGCCTGTTGGTTTAGTGGCATCAGAATCAAGACGGCCATGTGGCAGCCTTGTCTTGGATCTTGCATCAGTAGACCCATGGCTGTGCTCCTGGTTGAAGCATCCCTTAGGAAGTAAGACCTCTAAACCAGCACTGCTTGAGGTTGCTGGGATGAGACATATAGTCATGCTTTGAACCAACATATAATTGTTGGTTCAGTCCTATCTATAAGTCAGGCTTGGCTTCCTTTTTTGGTCACCTGATTGTTAAAAACACCCCAGTCCTGGGAGAGGAGACAGCAGGAGTTGGTGTTAAGAGACTTGGAGCCATGTGTTCAGTGGAAGCTACTTGTACCTTTCAGACCTGCCCAGCGAGCTAAGTTGATTGTATACCATTTCCTTTCATGGTACATTGCTGCTCTGCATGCTCAAGTTTATTGCTAGGTGGGTCCTACAACACCTGCATCATGATGGGAGGCTCAGGCTACACGATCACCTACTATCTTGTGGCGAGGTGTTCAGTCTCTACCAAGGCACAAAAGGAGGATATTTAACATCAGAAGAGGGCATATATTTGCTCAAAATCTTAGGAGTCTGCCTGTGATTCTCTTGGTGATTGACAGGCTCTGTGCAGTGTTATGTACGCTGGGGCATTTTTAGGATTTTTGGCTCTCCTGGATCATAGGACCTACATGGCAAAGCAGCTCGTATTAAAACTCAAAGTCACAACAGAGCCTTCTCTTACCCTGGTTCCCACTCATAACTGATAATCACATAGATGGCTGGCTGGGGCAGGGGTGAGGTAGCACACTGGCACTTGGTATATGTTGCCTTCAAAATCCGAGAAGTCCTGTTGGGCATCATGCTTTTTTTTTTTTTTCAAGGTACATAGTGTGAGATGTAGGGTTAACCTTTCACCCTCTGGTTCTTACATGTCTTATTAAGGCACCTAAGTACTTACCATTTTCTGCTCATGATATCCAGTCACCATGTTATTATGTAGTAGGCCAATATGCTGTTTTATGGAATATCATGCTTTCTATGAATTAACTCATGGCAGGAAGCAGGAGAACTGACAAAGCCTTGAGGCAAGAATTTGAAGGTACACCGTGACTTTGTCAGGTAAAAGCAAACTACAGTGGTCCTTGCAATGTGATAAAGAGCAAAAGGCATATTTGCATAACAAGTGCCAGAGCCAGACTCACTGGCCCCAGTACAGACCAGTACTGCATCTGGGAGAGCGGCTACAGTTGGAATCACTGCCTGGTTAAGGTGTGGACCTGGTAGCCCCAGTCATTTTCCAAGCCATCTCTTTTCTGCACAGGCCAAAGTGATGAGTTAAAAGGTGATGGGATAGATCCCACCACCCTGCTTCTTCCAAGTTGCCGTCTGGCGTTAATCCCCACAGTTCTCCAGGGATGCAATGTTGCTTCTCATTTACTTGACAGAAGGGAAGTTCCAGGGGCTTCCAATAAACCCCGCAAAGATGAGCCATAACTCAAGGGCCAGAGAACCAGTACAGGAGTCCTTTCGGTTGCTAATTATGTTTATTTGCATTATACCTTCAGGAACTGAGGAAATAAGCACCTGGTGGGGTCGGTGGATCAGCTGGGTCCACTACGGTTCAGACCTGAGCTGAGACTCCGACCCCCTTGCTCTGCGCCTTCATCTTGACTGGTGAGACGCAAGATGAAGGTGTTTGGGATCCCCAGGGAGCAGAATTGGTTTAGAGGTAGTGCCCAGTAATCACCAGATGGTCTGGATATTTCTTTTTCTTTGATGAAAAATCACTCTAGCAACTGATTACAAATCCTTTAGGGAAAAGTTTGGAGGGAGGTTTATGGTCTGCACCTGCAGCAGGGGTGTGGGGTCCTTCCTCCCGGGGCCCCAGCCTCTCCTGCAGGCAAGGGGCTGTGGTCTGTGAACTGACTTAGGTCTGGTCTGGGTACGAGGCTGTGACTCTGCTGTGCTGGCTCACGTCAGGTTTTGGCTCCCAGAATTTTTCCTTTTACATACATCAAGCAGTAGTTTAGTTGGCTCCCCATGTGTATTCATTCATTCATGGGGGCATGTTAACCACCACCAAAGACCTCTGTGTGCCAAATCTCTACCCAATGACCAATATGTCCCTGCCGACCTTTATAACAGATGCACATACCTTGTCTTTGACGGTTGGCTTCTGCTGCTCCGGGATGGCTTCATCACCATGGAACTGAGAGAGTCCATTTCAGCAGTGAAAAACAACAAGACTGTGACTTCAGCTGTCACTGTAATTTAGCATTTTACACAATGAAAATTTGTTTTTTCTTTTTAGCAGCATTATCCTTGTGACTATAGGAAATAGATTTTAAAAAGGCTTTTTGTGGCAATTCATTGGTTCTTGGACCATGATATGAGCTGAGAATTAATGGACCTGACCTTGTCACTTTCTTTGGTAAGTGCTGAAGGAAATTAAAAAAAAAAAAACCTCTTCTCCCACCCTAAGCCTTATGGTCATCATTACCTTCATAAGAGTCAATGTGGTAGAAGTTTGGGCTCCCAAGGCTCATACTTTAGCAGGTGCTTTGTCACAGTCAACCACAGGTGATAGCTTGGGTCATTGTCATGACACATGTTACTAGCATGTCACTTTCTGTTGCAAGGAGCTCAGCACTGTACGCAAGTCCAAGGGTGCAACCAAACACATCCCCAAATCCCATCTTTGTATGTCTGTCCTCCTAGACCAACCCACTACTGGTATCAGTTTTCTATCAATCATGGGCCAGTTAGGAGGCAGAAACCACATAGTAATCAAACAGGGAAAGTTTAATATAAAGAATTATGAATGAGTCCTGACCAGCGGGGCTCAAGGGTTGGGTGTCATCCTGCAAAGCAAAGGGTCGTCAGTTTGATTCCTGGTCAGGGCAACATGCCTGGGTTGTGGGCTGGGTTGAGGGCCAGGTCTCCAGTTGGGGGTGTGGTGAAAGGCAACCAATGGATATTTTGCACATTGATGTTTCTCTCCCTCCCTTCCCCTCTCGCTAAAAATAAATAAAATCTTTAAAGTAAAAAAGAATTATCAATGATAAGAGATTGAAGTAATGGTAGGGTTGGCTGGTACACAATAAAGAGTTCAAAAGAATACAGGGACAGCAGATACAGAGAGTATTTGGTATTCTAGGGCTGACAGCCAGACCTCATTGGAGAGGGTGTGCCCCTTAAGGCTCACTGGATGGCAGAGAAGTTCATTGAGGCTGTGCAACGTCCAAAGTGCTGGCAGGAAGGCCCCTCACAGGAGGCGCCAAGCCAGTGACACTCCATTATGAAGCTGCAGGCACTGCAGGGTCCTGGGGCAGAAAGCCTTCTTCCTCCCCCGGGGCGCTTCCAGCACCATCCGCTGACAAAGCTTAACATCTTGCCAGTTGGCAAAGAAGACATGTTAACAGGCTCCAGATTCATTATTTCACAGCAGACAGTTCAGGATGAACTTGGAGCTGAGAGTTTATTCATTGATAACTGGTTCCACACCTTGTCCTGTTGGATTTTTACTTTGATATCCATCATCAGAATTTCTCCTGGCTTTCAGTTTGTGCATATGTCTGTGTGCACGTGTGTGTATGTGGACCTTCACTCAAAGTTTGTTGCGTGTAGTGTAAGGGGACAATTTAATCTACCTCAAAGAGACTCAGACTTCCCCTTAATTTGAAAAGCTACATGTGTCATATGTAAATTTATGCATGCAAATGTTTCTCTGGTCTATTCCGTTCCATTCACCTGGTTATTACTTTACCCAATGCAGATTTTCTTGTCTAAGCAAAGAGACTTGGATTAGGATGTTCTGAAAGTCTGAAGAGAGTTTTGGTGTTTGTAGGAAGAACAAAAAGCCTGTTAAGAGAGGATGATGTTCTTAAGTGAAACAAATATAAATGAGTGTGTTGAAGTTTATTTGGATTAATCTCAGTTTTGGTTTTCCACGGGTTAG
This sequence comes from Artibeus jamaicensis, assembly GCF_021234435.1. NCBI lineage: Eukaryota > Metazoa > Chordata > Mammalia > Chiroptera > Phyllostomidae > Artibeus > Artibeus jamaicensis. The sequence continues at coordinate 22,197,081 of NW_026521812.1, forward strand.
TAAATACTGCTTAGTAGCATTGCCCTTTCTCCTGGCTATTTCATGTAAGCAGTATTTCTAGAACCAGGTCAAGAGGCTGCTGGTTGGCCACAGGCCTGGGTGGTGGAAATGCAAATCAACTCTTCTTTTTTAAAATCCGGGGCCAGCTCCTCCTCTTCACGGGACGTTCAGGGTACAATTGTGTCAGTTCCTCCACACTATCTTCGAAGTACTGGTATTTGATAAAGGGTTTAATGGAGTTTAGAATCACTTCTATTTATTTAAACGAGTATAGAAATAAAAGTTGGGAAAGGATTTGTGGTCACCAGTCAGGTCTAAAGGGGGTTCTGGATGGAGCTGTGTGAACTTGCAAAGCTGAAAGTTGGATGCCTTCTGCCACACTGCGTAGGAAAACATCACCTGTCCCTTTTCTGTGGTTGGTAGGTACCTGCAATGCAAATATTCAGCAGATCTTTGAGCTTTTAAGGAAGATGGTGAATAATTCTTGTTACAGCACCATTAAAAGTCACTTTTACCCACGAGACCAAGGTCACTGTTCGATCTGGATTAGGCCACTTAGTGGGCCTCCTTGTGCATATTTTGCCATAAAGAGAACTGGTGAAGAGGGAATCCATCAGTGGAAAGCCATTTCCTGCTAAGGAAGTAAAGATGCCCCACGTTTGGAGTAATGTACAAATTCTTTAATACTGTGTCATTTGTATTAGTGCAGTCCTATTTTTTTGTTTTAGAAAATCATTGCTATTCTTACATTCCAGCCACATAGAACTTCCTTCGGTCCGTTTCCGTCTGACCCGTCCCATAGGCCTAGCTTAAGAAGTCAGACCTGAGATAGATTTGAAGAGGTTCCAACTAGTTTGTTGCCTCTTCTACACCTTAGGTTTTTGATGTGGCATCTCCATACTGTACCCAAGCCAGGGGCCCACCAGGCACTTTCTCACTTACGAGGATTTACGTATTTAGTGGGGTAACATCCCACAATCAGCTTTCGCATCACCCTTCTGAGCCTCTCCCGTATTGTGGGTCTCCGCTGGTGCATGTCGCTGCTTTGCAGCTGGGAACCCCCATGGCAGACACATTCACTTTGGGCAGAGAAATGGGGAGGGAGTGAATCTCGAAAACCCTTGTGGTCCCATCCACACCAACTGAACACTGCTTCCTTTGGGAAACGGTTTCCAGAAACAGACATGTACTGAGGATCCGCATGTTAGTCAAAGGTGGCTCCTCGGAGACTGGTGAGTCGAGCAGCTGGTGGGCATCCGCAGTGTGGCCCTAAGTGGTCAAGGATCTCGGCCGGGTCTTGCCCAGCCTGTCTCTCCCCTCTGTGTGTCGTCTCTGTACTGTACCCTCGGAAACACCGCAGCCAACTTTTGGTTCAGTCACTAGACATCAGCTGCAGAAAGACACCTTCGACAAAGGCCTTAGAATGGCCTGTTTTCTCTGATGGAATGATACAATGTTTTTCTCTTAATTTTTCTCAAAGCAAGAGAAAAGGAATTCTTTTTTACTATCTTTTATTTTTCAGTTATAGTTGACATTCAACATTACATTAGTTTTAGGCGTATAGTACAGTGGCCAGACATTTATATAATTTCCAAAGTGATCACTCCAATAAGTCGAGTGCCTGCCTGGTACCACACATAGTCATTACAACATTATTGACTATATTTCCTGTGCTGTGCTTTACATCCTTGGGACTGTTTTATAATTGCCAATCTGTACTTTGTAATCGCCCTCACCTTTTTAACTCAGTCCTCTAACCTCCTCCCACCCAGCAGCCATTAGTTTATTCTCTGTATGAGTTTGTTTTGATTGTTCACTTATTTTATTCTTTAGATCCCACATATAAGTGAAATTATATGCCATTTGTCTTTGTCTGACTTATTTCACTGAGCATAACACAAGAAAAGAGGAATTCATAAATGTGTGGATCAGGAGGTAACTCTCTGGGGGGACCCTGAAAGACTGGAGCAAAGGGTATAATGCGTATTAAAATAGCACCGAGAAGGCAGTGGAAGAGGATGTAAATGTTTCACATAAACTAAAATCTGAAATATTTTTTACACATCTTCAATGCTGTGCTGTGCCTCAAGCTAATCTGCATTCCAAGAAGTTCTTTGGAGGGCAGATATCTGGAACTCTGCTCTCCCAGGGAACTCGGATAAGGAATCTGACCCCGCTGGTTGATTGTAGGTGAGTGAAAAAAAGAAGAAGAAATTCAGAGACAGAACATAACAAGGTGTTGTACTGACTTCCACACTTACTGGACCGTAATTGAGTAAGCGCTCTTGGGCTTGTTTCAATATCAGAATTTTATTATTGAGGCAAAGAGGCAGAGTAGGAAGGCCCTGGACCCTCTTTCCCTCAACAAATTGCTCAACAATTGCTGATTTGGCAGCAATTCATGGACAAATTCCTTTTGTGAGAAATCCAAAGTTTTCTTATCCAGACCCAAGCACCCAGATAAGATTCTGATATACGATTTTTAATGTAAGTTTGAAGCGACCCTAAAACCATAATTTTTATCTTGAGTATATATAATATATACGAATTTATCTTTACGTACAGTTTTTGGCCTTTGAAGCCTTCTTATTATTTAATTGCCCATTAGATGAGTCTTTGAAAGTTGTTGCTGAGAGAGTCTTGATGATGCGGAAGCAGAATTTAGGGTGTAGAGAGCCTGGGATATGAGGCCTATAATGTTAAAAATGTTAAATTGTATTTCTGGTTGCAATATACATGACTAGGTTTAACTCATAAAATTTTAAAGCTTAAAATGGGCATATAATTCAGCTCTCTTAATTTTGAGTCAAAAATGTCAAGACCTGGATAGAGTCTTTGGCCTAAGGGTCACATAACCAAGTGAAAGAGAAGAAGATGAGGGGCAGCTTGGACTATTGTAGATAGAAGTGAACAGACCAAGAGATATTCAAACTAATACGACTTAGTTATTAACTGGGTTTGCAGTGTGAGGAAGGATAGCTCCCAGATTTCTGGCTCAGGCAACTGGATAGATGTTCATTTTATTTTACAGTGGATTTCGTGACCCTGGCACGTACATGCTCAATAACTAATTGCTGATTACAAGATTGGAGGGATAGATGTGTGCGAAATGGGTGAATGTGAAGACGGGAAGCAGATAAAGATTACTAATTCAAGGTCCCTGAGAAGGCAGGAGCACGTGGAATCGTGCACCAGAATAGGCCTGGGGAGGAAAGGGACACCATTTCCACTTTAACAGCAGGAAGGAGAAGCAGCTGTTATGGATGGAGGCTGGCTGTGGACAACAAGTACAAGGAGTTTTCACCTGATGGTTTTTTACTCCTCTGTGACATGGGGGTGAAGGACAGTGTCTGAAGGTCCGAAGAGACCACGAATGGTTAAAATGGGAACAAGCGAGCCGAGCCCAAGCCCACCAGGCATCTTAGTCTCTGTCTTAAGTGATTTGTTTAAAACTGGGCGCACAGCCCAGCCAGAGCCCGATTCTTGTTGCCACATCACCACAGCCCACTCCTGCCACCCAAGCTTGAACAGAGGATGGCTGCTATGAGGTGGTGGCCAGGGTGCTCCACTCCCTTTGTGCTCCCAGCTTTCTCAGAGCCCAGAGGTGGAGAGAGAAACCAGCCCTCCTGAAGCAGTTCAGACCTGCATTGAACTAATTGAAGCCAGTCTACTTCTGAACATCTCACAGTTTCGTGACCCAAATGATTTCATTTTTCTCTTGAAGGTTTTTGAGAATAACTGTGCTAGAACAAGTGATAGTTTCTCAGGAATTGCAAGATCTTAGGGGAATCCATGTTAATGCCAACTAAGGAGAGCTCGCCCCCTGCCCTCTGCCTGGGCTTCGGATGCTTCTGCGGTGGGAGCAGGGAGGCCCCTGCTGCCGGCCCTGCAGGAAGGAGTGTTCGACCTCACCCTTCCCGCTCAGTTTACCCTGTAACGCCAACAGTGTAGCTGATACCTACCTGTCCCCTCCGAGCGCTGGCTACTAAATAGACAGATACGACCCAGCCCCTTCCCTCCAATGAATGCTCAGCAAACCCTCCTCCTGTCATTGCAGAGGGGGACTGGAGGGGGCTCTTCCTGGGGTAGAGGCTTGCTTCTCTTTCACTCCTTCCACACCCCCGTCCCGGGAATTAGGCCTCCCCACCTCCCTTCTGCCCTGTGGTTCTCTTTGGTAATTGTGCAGGTGTTGAAGGATATGGGTGGCACTTACAGGCACACATTAACCCTGAAAGGAATTAGAAAGATCCTGGGCTGGAGGCAGAGGGGGAGGGGAAATATAGAAAACCCCAGGGCGGTGGAAAGGACTGTGCTACACTCAGTCAGTGGCCAAATACGGACCCTGGGTGTCCTTGATGTTCTTTCTCCCTTTTTGGAGTGGGTGGCTGGGGCAAGGGCGCCAGCCCCAGGGCCTGGCCAGGCAAGCAGGCAGCTGCAGGGAGGAGGGCCCCTGCGCCTTCCAGACAAGTCCAGCCAGGCTGCTCTAGGTAAACCCCATGTAACGTGATCTGTGTCATCTTAATCTTTGAGACTGATCTTTCTGCCCCTGAGAGGCTGTGTTTTCTCACATCATTCACACTGGTAAGTAGCCAAAAAGAAACATAAAGGACAACACAGGTGTGAGAGTATAGTAACCAGCGTTTGCACACTTAGTTCTACTATACTGTCTGTACTGTGTGCCACACGTGTTATTTCACTTAATACTCAGAATACACCTTTAAGGTAGCTATTCCCACTGTATGGGGCGGCTAACTAACTTGTCTAAGGTCACATAGCTAGAAGTGTCGGGACCAGGATTGGAACCTCGGCTGCCCTCTCCAAAGCCCCCACACTCAATCACAAGGCCACACTGCAGAACAGAAAAGAAGAGGCTTGGCTAATCTCAGCAATAAGCTAATTGTGGTTGCCGAAGATTATACTTATCTTTAGAGAGAGGGAAAGGGTGGGAGAAAATGAGGGAGAGAAGTATCAATGTGTGGTTGCCTCTCATGTGGCTCCCACTGGGGACCTGGCCCACAACCCAGGCATGTGCCCTGACTGGGAGTCAAACCAGCGACTCTTTGGTTTAGCTCAGTCCACTGAGCTACACCATCCAGGGCTCTCTGGTGATATTTTCAACAGTCAGGGCTAGAAGAGCACCTGGAACTTATTTAGTCCTCATCTTCCAGGGAGCATGCTAGTAGAGCAATGCCATGGGGTCTGGTCTCGGCCCCACACTGCTTGTGGGCTGCACAGTCCGGAGGGTTGTGCCATTTCCACAAAGCTCCTCAAGCCCCCAGCCCCCAAGAATCATAATGGACTTCATGAATAACATCTGAGAAACATGGTCATTAATGTCCCAAGGCACTGAGATGCTTTGAAATCCAGTGAAGTACCCAATACCCTCTAAGTGGCATATAATATGCTCCTGGGACCAGTTTTTATGACAGACCATTCTGTATAGGCTGGCAGGAATCAAAGGAGAACTAAAGCAGAAAGTTCTATCTGCAAATCAGCATTAAGCTTCATTTATTCACATGTCATTCATTTATTTAACAAACATCATGGCACACCCACTCAATAACCCCTGGGACGTTATGGCTAGTCCCTGGGTCCCCACTTCAATTCAGACCCGGGGGCCCCGGGCACTCGTTCTAGCCAGAGCAGGGCGTCTGCTTACCTCCGGGTGAGCTCATCTGAACAGAGCTCCCCGCGTCGGTAAACTGACTTGGTAGCTCTTCCACGCGCTGGAACGCGTCCAGCTTCACTCTGTGCTCTTGGGCAAGCCGGCTTCTCAGGTGAGGGGAAAGTGCTTGGGAAGCAGAGTTGGGTTTTGGTGGTGCATACGTTAGTCGTTAGTCCCCGGGGCTCTTAGGGGGAGTGTGGGTCCAGGCCCGCGCAGGAATACTAGTCTTCACAAAGTCCTGGTCAGGCTAAACTCAGCCTTCTGAGAGTCAAGAGCTCCAGGAAGGCTTAGAACTTAACCAAACAGGAGGAGAGACTGCCCTTGAAACCCTTTATTACCTTATTAAAGCCAGGTGTTTAATCACAAAAGTCCTATCTTTTGTTTATTTTACCAGAGGGAGGGGGCAGGGCCCAGTTCACAGAGGACTTTGCAGGCCAAGCCGTGCACCTGCCCCAAACACCTGTGGCGCAGGCGCCCCTGGTCAGTTTCTAACAGAGGAAAGGCTGGATCCCTCCCCAGCTCTCCATGCTCAGCTCAGTTCATCAGCTAAAGGAAAAGCCTCGGGCCCGATGGAAGGCCCACACCTGGAGGAACTTCAGTGGCTCTTCCCGCACAGCTGACTCACAGTCCCCGCCCACTGGCTGGGTCCACAGTGCACCTCATCAGCAGAGATCACGGGTATTTTTTTCTTTTGAAATGCATTTTAATCATCACCCAATATTTCACTTTATAAAAAAGTAATAATAGTGTAGTAGGTTGAATAGTGGCTCCCCCCAAACTTATGTTCACCTAGAACCTAAAAATGTGACCTTATTTGGAAAGAGTCTTTGAAGATGTAACTAAGGTAAAATGAAATTATGCTGGGAAAGGTGGGCCCTAAATCCAATGTCCTTGAATGAAGAGAAGAGGGTCCATACACACAGAGGGACACAAGGAGGAAACCCCTGTGACCAGGGAGGCAGAGATTAGAGTGAGGCAGCTGCAGGGCAAGGAACGGGATTGCAGCAGCCGCCAGCAGCGAGAAGAGGGGCACGAGCAGGTGCTTCCCCCAAGCCTCCCGCAGGAACCAACACCTTGATTTCAGACTTCTGACGTCCTAAACTGTGGGAGAGCAAATTTCTCTTGTTTTCAGCCACCCACTTCGTGGTAATTTGTTACAGCAGCCCTAGGACACTAATACAGTTGCTAATCTAAAAAATTCAGCCATGTGTGTTTTAAATCCTACTCCTTTTTGTAGAGACCAGACCCAACCAGAAGGCCCCTGGACTCTGAGCTGTGACCACAGGCTTGTCCTACAAATGATAGAGGGTAGATAATCAGATCCTCAGAGTTGGGAAAATGTCCTTGTGTAAATTAGGCCGAAGGGCCCACTCTGTTCTATGGGGATTGTGTGGGTTCCTCATTCCTGGTGGGTGGGAGACAGGGGAAATACATCAAGACTCCCTCAGCCAGGCAGGGGCTAAAGCAATTTGAAAAATATTAACAAAGGGAAGAAACATACTTGTGGTTGGCAGGCCCGCGCTCAATCCACTGAGCTATACTGGCCAGGGTGGAAGAAACATACTTAATAAGGACCTTGTGTTAGCGTACCCCACCCCCACTTCAGAGAGGTTGGTACCGTGACTTGGCCAAAGTCACACGACCAGTTAGTGACAGAGCCAGAGTTTGAATCCAGGTCTATCTACCTATTTCCAAAGTTGTCCACCTTCATATTCCCAACAAAAGGTCAAACAGCCAACATTTATAGAGAGCTGTGTGTCAGCCCCTGTTCTAAGGGCTTCATTTGAATTCCCTGATTCAACCCACCCCCAAATCCCGTGAGGTGAGTTCATAATTCTCCATTGGTCCACGAGGAAACTAGAACTCGGAGAAGCCACAGACCTTAGCCAAAGTCCCCCAGTCGTGGGGCCTGGGCTGTGAGTCTCTAAATGAGTTCCCTGGGAGCAGGAGGTAGACAAGGATAGGCTGGCTGTCCCAGATGAAAGGGTCAAGGACGGAGAGGGATTAAAGCCGCTGCTGGTCCAGGGGCTCTTGCCGGCTGAGGGTGGATGGCTGCAGGGTGGGTGAGCCCCGGGCACCCGAGCTGCTGGTGGATTGGAGGGGTCGTTCAGGGAGCGCCAATGACTGCTTCCACACACAACTGCTAAAACATGTGTGTATTGAGAGAAGCTTCAAAATATGTGCTTTGACTATTTTTAGAATCCCTGCCATTAAAAAAAAATTAATTATTAACTGGAAGACTTTGAAAATCTACTTTATAAAGAGCACATTTTTGTGGTGGCTTTTAGAAAAGTATAATTTGAAGGATATGTGAACATATGTGACACCAAACTCTTCTTATGGATTCAGTCATATTTTAGTTTACTTTTCCTGAAATAAATGGGATTCTCGTTTTCTTTAATAGCTACTCATTTTCTCTCCATTTCTACAAAAATATTTTCTCAAGTGTTGCCTCAATTCAATTTTTATTCTTTGTTATTTATTTTTGTAGAACCTTCCTTACTGATCTTCTCTTTGAGCACTTGCAACACTTGTCCAATAATTTATTTATTTTTTTTACCCTCACCCAAGGACATTTTTTTTCATTACTTTTGAAAGAGGAAGGGAGAGAGAGAAATATCGATGTGAGAGAGAAGCATCCATTGGTTGCCTCCCGTACACACCCGGACCAGGGCCCAAACCCACACCCTGGGTACGTGCCCTGACTGGAAATCAAACTGGCAGCCTTTTGGTTAAAGAATGACACTCTAAGCAACTGAGCCCCACCAGCCAGGGCTTATTCGATCATTTAACTTCCCAGTTTCCATTTTCTAGTATCTCCGGTGAATTAGTCGACTCCTTGAGTCAGTGAGCACCTGTGGAGCGTCTACTCTGGAAGAGGCTGCTGCTTTTCCCTTTCAAATTGAGTTACAGTCTGCGGGCTCCTTTGTTGGAACTTGCATCAATCCACACCCACATCATGTTATATGATTTCTTCCTTTTTCTCTCTGTTGCTGTGGGGTGTATGCACCAAAAAAGCATTGTGTCTGGGAATCACTATTGCCTCCCTTTCTGTCGCTGCAGTTCCAGAAACACCATGAATAAAGTCTTATACTAGCTTCCATAGTACTTGTTCCTTTTCCAGATTGCTTGTCAGAACTTTCTAAAGGATTCCTGCTTTAAAGATTAAAGCCAGGTAAAAATACATTTTCCAAGTTGGGTACAAGGATGCAGAGATACTGGGCCTTGAAGCCTTCGTTCTTACCATTAGCAGCTAAACAATCAGCCAGTGTGGATGTAAATGTTTCCATTTTCCTGGTGGGCCCAGAAGTGACAAAGGTGAAGAAATACTGCCATGGGGACGTGCGGGGCATGGATAAGTCAAGAAGAATGAATGAAAGGGTCCCGGCGGTCGGGAGCTGTTGCATCCAGCTTGCTCCCTTCCCTGGAGTCACCTGGAGCTCTCTCTGGGGTGCCTTCCCCTGGAACTGGCCCGGGGAGACGTGGCTGCTGTTCTTTCTGCTCTGCGTCTTCCAACAGCATCCCTGTGCTGGAGGTTTTCAGTAAATCTGGCTGCAGATTCCTGGGTCACTTTGTGTGCTGATTCTTTCAGCAATTGAGCCTGTGGCAGGAGAAGCCAAAGGAAAGGAGGAAGGCACAGTCTTTCTTCTCAGCACAAGGCAGGGAACTAGAGGTTGGGGGGACCTCCTTTAGGGCCCAGTGTGGGGGGAGAACTGTGTGGAGTTTTCCTCAGTTCAGGGCAATACAGACCAGCCAGCAGCAAGACGGCCAGGATGTAGGCCAGCCAGGCGTTTACTGTGAACCCCAAGGCAACAGTCAGGGGGAGAAGGAAATGAAATTGATACAACAACCACAGCCAGACAAGTGATAAAGTGCTAATGCCACTATCCAGTGATACCAAGCCAGATAATTTGGACTATTAATACCAAAATTTGGTGATAATGTGTATGTTGCTTACTTTATGAACCAGAGCCTCAACGATCTCAAACTACTGCATCGTCACTGAACACCTATCATGAGCCAGCAGGGAAGGGTTAACCTGGGGAGGGGGGTGCTGATCCGAGCTGCACGGTGAGTGAGGAAGGGAGGGTCTACTCTTGCCTCTGCTTTGACTTCCAAACTAGCTTTGGGGAAGCCAGATTGCAGGTGGTTAAAGAAGAAAACACTAGTAATAATTTAGTTCTGTTCTGAAATGTTTCTAATCAGCACCATAAGTACCATATGCTCAACCCTTAGTTATAATAGTCTTGATAACAATGAATACAGCAGGTCTTTGAATGGCATTGTTTTATTCAACATTGTTGATGAGATGCTGTAAGTACTTAACCATTGTTTGTATCAATTAGCCTGCGGTAAAATTGGTTTTGTTATGCATCCTTTAGCTTAAAGTCGCAGAACCTATCAATGACCTTGAGGACTTGCTGTACTTGTATAGAGACTTTACAGGTTATGTAATTATACACCATAATCACCTGGTGCACAATGATGGAGAAATTAGGATCCAAAAAAGAACAAATCTTATTTCGTATTTTAAATATGCCCAGCTTTCCCAGGTTATCGTTTAAATTTAGCCATTCTCTCTCAACAGAGGGTCTCTCTGCTTCTTTCATGCTCAGAGAACTGGCACAGTTATTAAGAACTTAGATTTGGAAACACTTTTATTTGGGGGTCAGCCTCTACTGGGCAGCAGTAACTTCTGAAATGGAAAATTAGTGTGGATCATCAGGAAAGGACCCAGGATGGTCTGCTTGGGGCATAACGCTGACAGCTGGGCCGCACTCCACGGGTAGAGGGTGCTGTCGATGGAAAACGTGCTCAGAAGAGGAAAGGACTGTGTTCAAGGCAGAGACCCAGGGCCCAAGGTGCCTTTAGGGTGAAAAGATCCTCAGGGAGAGACACACACACATGAATAATCTTAAATAATCTGAAGTATGAGTAACATGTCGCCATTTTCGCTTAATATGAAGAAGAAGAAAAGATTTTTGGCCACCGCCCTTGGTTTCTAGGCTGGAAAGGAGGGTGAAGGGAAGCCAAGGTCTGGGCCATCTGCTTGCTTCACACTGTGGTGCTCTGGTGACCGCCACAGCCAGTGCCCGCCACTTCCAGTCACCACATTCAGCTCTGCAGGGTGCGCTCAGAGACAGGGAGGAAGAGCTTCTGGGCCCAGGTACCTGGCTTTCCTGCTGCTCACACATCCCCAGGTTTTTGGCCTGGGACCCTGGCCAGGGCCTGCCTCAGAGCCACTAACTGCTGACGAAATAAAACCACTTCTTGTTCTGCCATTAGCTTGATGCTCAAACACTTTTTTTTTTTTACTTTGTGTAGCTTCCTGTGAACATCCCAAACAAATAAGATAGGAAATAAGTGTCCTTTCCATATTTTCACCTTCACAAGCCATTTCTAAACCACCTCCCCATCCTCTGTTCTTCAGAACTTGTGGTGCCCGGGGCACTGCCTTCCTGCTGGTCGCTGCCTGCGCCATTTCCCTCGAGAGCAGTGCGACAGAGCAAAGACTTTCAGAGACAGTAAGTCAGAGTTTCCAAACCACTACTAATATGCGCCTGGGTTTCAGTTTACCTTAGACTGGACTTTCCAAGTATTATAATGTTACCTCATTTTCCTCAAATTAGCATGTTTGAAGCTCAAAGATCTGAAGCATTTTGAAGAAGCTGTCTCAAGCCCTCAGTAGTCTCTCCATATTTTCCCTCTCCTCACGGCAAACTCTCTGATCTGTTTTCCCAAAATTTGCTTCTGGCTTTTTCCTATTTCTCTCTAGCCTCTGACATTGCCCTTTCCCTAGAAGAATTCTCTCCTGTCAGATCCTTTAAGATGGCCAGAGCTGCTGCAGCCAAGCCCCCCAGCTCAGCCCAGCCCCCAGGGCCAGGCCTCCCACCCCACTGCTCACCTTCTTGGCCCTGCTCAGCTGGCCAGGAAGCGAGCCTGCTGCACAGCTAGCCTCTAGCGGCCCAGGGTCCACACTTTGCACACCAGGGTGGCCAGGCTGCTGTTCTCCTGCTCCAAGTCCCGCAACTGCTCCTGCTAAGAAGGCTCTCTTTCAGAAAAGGCTGCCCCCAACACTTTTCTTGGAAGGGCATGAACCCTAACATCAGACACATGCCTTGCAGAAGATGACACAGTTGTGCAGTGAGCCCCAGTGCCCTTTTAAGATGCCTGATGTGTTGCTGTCTAAGGCATACCAGACTGGGATGCAAATGGAGCGAGCAGTGGGGTCAGAGGCTGGGAGGAAGTGCTGCTACCCCATGGCTGAACAAAACCACACACTTTGGCTGCATTTTCTTTTATTCCTTCATCGGGTCTGGCAGAGCCCCCACATGCTCAGTCCATTCTGTTCTCACTTTGCTGATGAGCTCACACACTTTCTGGATCAAATTAAGCTGATTCTCATTCAGCTCCTGCAAATCGCAGGCTCAAGTTCCGGAAGGGCAGCTGAGGAAGTCATTTTGCCTTCTAAAAATGCAACTTTTAGGAATGATTTCACATGAAAAAAATCATCCACCCAGCCCTTGCTGGTGTGGCTCAGTGGGTTGTGTGCCAGCCTGCAAGCCAGAAGGTCCCTGGTTCCACTCCCAGTCAGGACACATGCCTGGGTTGCAGGTCATGTCCCCAGGGGCACGTGAGAGGCAACCACACATTGATATTTCTCTCCCTCTTTCTCCCTCCCTTCCCCTCTGTCATAAAAAAATAAATAAGATCTTAAAAAAATCATCCTCCCAGACAATTATTTCATCAGGTGTTATCCAATGCCTCACTAGCAGCCCCTCGAGGGCCAACTTCAATGCAGGGCTTCATCATTTGAGAGCTGGCCTAGGTTGTCAGATGCCAAGGCAGGCTGAATGGTAGAAGAATGGGGGGTCATAGGTGGAAAACTGAACCCCCTCAGATGGTTACTTAGGCATTTAACCTGAGGGATTTTTGCCACCTGGGTGACTCAGCAGAATCTGACCGGATAAAACACTGTGGATGACCACTAACAGGGAAGTCCATTAAAAAGTGATAAAGCAGAGGAAGGACTCAGGCTGACAGACTTCCTAGCGAGGCCCCCGCAGCGATCTCATTGGGAAACAGCCTCTTCTGAACAGCCCACGGCTACTGACTCATGGTAAATGACTTGATCACTGATAAGTGCTACTGGAGACCCAGTGTTTTGGGGTAAGGGGTGAGAATGGGGTGGCCTCTCACCTTTGAACTACTTCCCTGGAGAGGAAGGCAGGAGGAGAGGGCCTTGCTGGGAGCCATGGTAGGGAGCCACAGTAGGGAGCCTAGCCGCTGGCCCCAGCAAAAGCTTTGCCGCTCTCTGGGACCCTGGGGTAGAACAGGGATACCCTACTTTGGTGGGGGCAGGGGACTTGTAGGACTAGTTTAGCCTGGGAGAAGTACAGAATCCACTTTTTGTCTAAGAATCTGGCAGACGCTAAAAAGAACTTAAGACGTTTTCAGCAATTTCACACCCAAAACATGGCTGGACAGGGGTGTCCAACCCGAGGTTCACAGGCCGCATGTGACCCAGGATGGCTGTGAATTCGGCCCAACAGAAAATCAGAAATTTTACTTAGAACCTTTTTTTGGTTCATCAGTTTTCATTAGTGTTTGTGTATTTAGTGTGTGGCCCAAGACAACTCTTCTTCCGGTGTGGCCCAGAGACACCGAAAGGTCGGACACCCGCGCCTTCACTGCTCACCCCTCCCCTGCAACAGCAGGCCCAGCACAGTTTGCTTTTGGTCCTTTAACATTTGTAAGCACTTGAACTTTGTGGGCCCTTCACAAGCAAGAAGGAACCTCCTATCCTGTCTGGAATGAACAAGCCAGGGCAGAGCATCATAAAAGCTCCTCTCAGTATAAAGACCCCAGGGACCGCCCAGGAATCCATGGCAGAGAAAGGAGGTAAGGACCCAGCCAGGGCTGGCTCTGGGGACGTGCAGGGTCAGGATGCAGGCAGTGGGCTGGAGGGCAGTGTGTTTGAACTGAAATTTATACTTGTGGGACAGCTGGCCCCGGCTCTGTGATGGCCCATTTTAGGCTCGGGCCTCCATCTACAGCTGTTCAGACACCCTAACAGAAGGACAGGCTTCCACAGTGCGCGATCGCATGGGTACCCCACACTGCCTTCCAGGTGGGCCTCTGCTGACAGGCCAGCAGCTCTGCCCGGATTTTAGGGAAAGGCTGCAGGGCGTTTTGCGGGTTGGGAACATCTCTGAAAGCCGATCCAAATTCTGAATCTGCCTAGCGAGCTTTCAGGAGGTGCCTGTCGCTCCCTGCTCTGGGGTCTGGTCTTTGCTGTTTAGATGGTCACACTCAACAGACACCGGAGAAGAAGGCGCCCTCTTCCTTCCCTTGCCTGGCAGTAGAGTGCGAAAAATAGCAAATTTCTACATTACCTGAAATTCAGTGTCTATCATGGTAAATAAGGACAGCCCATTGCTGACTCCTGCTGTATGGAGGAAACTTAGCGCTGGAGAGTTCTTGTGACGCCACAGCCTGTTCTGTCACCAATCCTGCTGTGTGTGGCCGCCATGTAGTTGCTCTGGCTCCCCACGGGCCTGCCCTGATGTCCAAACAGGTCACTTACCGTCAGGGGTAAACATGCCATAAACAGAGTTTTGACTAAATCTTCATATCCTTCTTGCACTTTTTTTCTGATCTGCTCTTTGAAATTCAGGTTCTCCTCCTCCAAGTGCATGAGACGGGCTCGCAGAGCAGCGATTTCCATGGTCGTATTATGGCTCTGCCACCTAGCAGCAGAAATAGTTCTTTTTTCAACGGAAGATAGTTCAGAAATTCCAGATTGCCACTACAATTTGCACTTCTGCCTTGAACCTAATGGAGAAGGTGAATATCCCACTAGGCAAATGTGGGTGGAAGAATCTATCCACATCGCATTTGGTTTAAGGGCCCCACAGCAGTGCCATGCACACAGTAGGTGTTCAGTAAATGGTTGCTGAATGAATAGCACTAGAAGAGACACTAATTAGGTGCTTTTCACTCGGAGAAAATACTTGATCTTGGCCTCCAACTACAAATTGTCCTTCCCTTGACATTTCAGCAAACTACCTCTTCTCCTTTGAATTAGACTTTGCAGGTGAGGAATTAAAACAATCCCTTCTCCCCAAAACCAGAAACTAACAACAAGAAGAAAAAAAACCAAATCAATAAAAATAAAAAACCCAAACCAAACACAACAGAAAAAACCCTCATTGCTTAAGAAGTGAAAGCACAGTCCCTGGGGGGGTCTGCAGCAGACCTTCCTTGGTGCGGCTCCTGCTGGCCACTCGTGAGGGGCGCCAGGAAAACAATACGGGGTGGTCCCGCGTCTGCCGCTGAGACTGAGGATTTGAGACTTGGAGAAGGGAAACTGCTCAGTGGTAACTGACCTACCTGACCAGCATAGACTTAGGGTGGACTCTGCCCTCTTTGTAAAAGATCCAGTTCCTGAAGACAAGAGAGCTATGCACAACTCAGCACAAACATTTATTCTTCCAACCAGGGCTCAGTTCAGGGTGACACAGTCCAGGCACTTCCTATTTGTGTCAACGCAGCTTCATTTAGATCCCTGGACTCCGCTTGGAGCCAGGACTGCACTCTAGGATGCCCAGGCCAGCCTCAAAAGACAGCATCCACCTCCAGGCACCCACACTGAGGCGGAGGACTCGGCTCTGGGACTAAGCCAAACTGTGGACAAAGCTAAGACGCATTACTTGATATTTGAATGCTTCATTTGTTCAGACTTTTGCCCTGTTCTTTTTTTAAAACATTTTTTATTGATTATGCCATTACATTTGTTCTATTCCCCTCCTCCATTCCCCTCCACCCTGCACACCCCTCCCCCACCATTCCCCCCCTTTAGTTCATGAACACGTGCCTCAAGTTCTTTAGATTCTGTATTTCCCCTACTATTCTTACCCTCCCCCCATCTATTTTCTACCTACCATCTATGCTACTTATTTTCTGTACCTTCTCCCCTCTTCTCCTCCTCCCACTCCCCTGTTGCTAATCCTCCATGTGATCTTCATTTCTATGGTTCACTCCTGATCTAGCTGTCCTCTTAATTTGCTTTTGTTTTAGGTGTGGTTGTTGATAACTGTGAGTTTGCTGTCCTTTCACTGTTCATCTTTTTTTATCTTCTTTTTCTTAGGTAAGTCCCTTTAACATTTCATATAATAAGGGCTTGGTGATGATGAACTCCTTGAATTTGGTCTTATCTGAGAAGCACTTTATCTGTCCTTCCATTCTAAATAAAAAGTTTGCTGGATAGAGCAATCTTGGTTGTAGGTCTTTGGATTTCATGACTTGGAATACCTCTTTCCAGCCCCTTCTTGCCTGTAAGGTCTCTTTTGAGAAATCAGCTGACAGTCTGATGGGAGCTCCTTTGTAGGTGACAGTCCCCTTATCTCTTGCTGCTTCTAGGATTCTCTCCTTCATTTGAATCTTGGCTAATGTAATTATGATGTGCCTTGGTGTGTTCCTTCTTGCGTCCAACTTCTTTGGGACTCTCTGAGCTTCCTGGATTTCCTGCAAGTCTATTTCCTTTGCCAGAACAGGGAAGTTCTCTTTGATTATTTGTTCAAATAAGGTTTCCACTTGTGACTGTTCCTCTTCCCCTTCTGGTACCCCTATAATTTGGATGTTGGAATGTTTAAGATGTCCTGGGGGTTCCTAAGCCTCTCCTCATTTTTTTGAAT
This sequence comes from Artibeus jamaicensis, assembly GCF_021234435.1. NCBI lineage: Eukaryota > Metazoa > Chordata > Mammalia > Chiroptera > Phyllostomidae > Artibeus > Artibeus jamaicensis. The sequence continues at coordinate 22,213,443 of NW_026521812.1, forward strand.
TCTTGTTTCTTCATTCTTTTCAGTTTGGTCATTTTTTTCTTCCTTCTGGTCTACTCCCTTGATTTGAGTCCCAGTCTCCTTTCCATTACTATTGGTGTCCTGTGCATTTCCCTTCATTTCAATTAGTTTAGCCTTCATATGTTCCTCTAATTTGTGACTAAAATCAACCAGTTCTGTAAGGATCCTGATCACCAGTGTTTTGAACTGTGCATCTGAAAGTTTGGCTATTTCTTCATTGCTTAGATTTATTGGGTCTGGGGCTCTGAGTTGTTCTTGAGCCATTTTTGGTTTGTTCGCACCCGTTAAGTATGAGGAGTGGAGTCTTAGTTGTTTACCAGGGCGGGGCCACCCAGGTTGCTGGGTTGTGACGCTGTATGTGGGGGCGGGGTCAGAGAGAGAGCAAGGTGGTCCTCTCCGCTGACCCAGTCCGTCCCACCATTCACCCCCACCAGTTTATCCTAGTGGAAATGTGCGAGCCCACCGCCCTGCGCCTTTCAGTCTTAATGCTCGCCTCTTCACTGGTTTATCTGCATGCAAATGCTCGACCGACCACAGCCAGCCAGCCGTGCCTCTTCCCTGTGTCCGCCCGTAGCTGGCCTGCACCTGGGATCTGCACCTTCAGCTGCTTGCGAGCCACCCCGGTCATGCATCTTTTTTGCCAACCTGCTCCACTGCTGGCTTTGCCCCTCTTTACGGTTTAGCTGAGCATTTAGTTGTTTTCGGACTTTGTATTGTCGATTATCTGTGTGGTTTGGTTGTGTTTATTGTTGTTACAGCTATTGTTTTTAGATTTGGTTATGCGCAGACACAAGGTGTTTCCACCTACGCTTCCATCTTGGTGGAAGTCCTCGCACTTTTCTTAGGTAGACACTAAAATTACACAGAACCTCTCATGCAATCCATTTCAAAAAGTGTGCAATCTAGGGAAAAAGAAGTGACTGTTGGATTCCCACCAATGAGGCCTCATTTTAAAGAAGTCTCATCTGCAAGACCCATGATGTGCCTCCTGAAGGCAGAGGTTCCTCAGGGATCCTGGCTTCTCTGCTAGACCAGGAACAGCACGAGGTGCCTTGTGTTTGTCAAGGGTGGGAAGGGCAGCTACGCATCTTCCCCTGGAGCCAGCTTTTTTGTCGCTCAGCTCTTATATTTCCCACTAGACACCTCCAAAGCACACAGCCCACTCTTGCTGGGCCATCACCTTTGTGGCTGAGAATACCAGCCCAAGGAATAGCCACTGAGCATGCCACTCACCCTCTGTTCTTACCTGAGGACACCTCTCCCCACCCTCTGTTTTACTTTCCTCTGCAAAGTAGCTCCCTGGACGCCCCACCCACAGCTTCCCGATTGCAGTTCTGGTCTCTGGGAACACACTTGCTCCTTCTGGCAGAGCTTCTGCCTTGTGTGCTCCAACATGTGCTTGTAACACACAGAGTAGCTCTCGAAGTTGCTGTGCTGTCTTGCCATCATGTTACAGCCCAGGGAAAGGAGGCGGGCCCCCAGGTGCTCTTTCCCGATAGTGATCTGAAGAGGGAGGGACGTCATTCACAGCAGCGCCAGAGGGGCAGCCTCACATGCCAGGGCTCATGGCCCAGGTTGCCTTGGCTCACAGGCCCCCCTTCAATTTCTCCTCCACAGAAAAACGTCGGCTGGAGCTTTGCAAGCCTCTCTTTCATGCCTGCCCTTAACATGTGCAGGACCAGGGATGAGAGTACAAATGAGGTCCTCATGACATTCTAAACATTTTAACTATTTAAAGGCTGTAAATCAAAGTAGCCACTAGTAAAAGGAAAATGTTGAATTCTCCTACTTTGGAAAATAGATCTTCAAAACTGACTTGCAAAGCCAGGTTTGAATTTACCATTTTTGGACTACTGAGTTCTATGCTAAAATGTGGTGACTTGGGGAGAGATACCCACCCCCCAGTTTATAGTGTGACCCACATCTCTTCCCCACTCTGGCCTCACATCATGCCATGCAGGGTCCCTGCATGCACAGAAGCGGACAGCAGCCCAGGTGTCCACACCCCCACACAGCTGCCTGGACCTCCCCTAGACCTGTGTGCACACACTGGCGGGGAGCTCTGCGGGGGGTGGTCCGGCGAAGGAGCCCTGGACTCGGGGAATTCTGGGGGCCCAGGCACTGGAGTGTGGTCTGGAAGGAAAGCCTGGGGTCTGAGTGTGCCTGACCACTGGGCTATGTGGTTTCTCACTCTGTGGGGAAGGCTGGGGCTAGAGGAGCGCCAGAGGGCCCTCTGGAGTATGGGGCATACAGCAGGGGCCTCTCTTCCTCTGGCTGAATGGTCATACTCTTCACTCGCTAAGCAGTCCCATTCCTTCCCTTCCTGAGAGAGATCTGGCCCCCTTTTGAAGAGGTGGACATTGAGGAACAGGGGAAATGTCCACCCCTCCAAGGCAGGCTTAGATTTTGTCTCTGGAGAGAAATGGAAGCCAGTGTGTGGAAGGTTAGATCCTGAGTGTCTGTGAGGGTTTATGTGTGTCTCTGCATCTATATCAGTGTGCGTGTGCATTTGTGGGTGTGGCTGAGTATGTGTCAGTGTCTCTCTGCGTATGTTTCTATCTGTATAAGTGTCTGGATATGTCTCTATGTGTCTGGGTGTGTCCCTCTAGGTGTATTGGTAAGAGTGTGTCTGTGTGTATCTGAGGGTCTTACCAGGCCCACTGGATTTTGGAAGGACATCTGAGAAGGTTTCTCCTGATGTCCCTGGATAAATGTAGAACAGTTCAGCGGAGTGGGCTCTTGGCCACTGAAAGACTGTGCCCAAAGAACCTGGTCAGTCTGGAGGGGACCCAGAGTGGGTAGCACAGGGCTTGGGGTCTGTCCTGTCATGCACTGTTATTAATAACTCGAATGAGGATATCAAGAGCAGGTTGGGAGAGGGAATATGCTGGATGACAAAAATCCAGATTTTTTAAGATTTCAAGAGGTTCAAAGAGAACAAGAACAAGGCTGATCACATGGTGGCAACTGGGTACCTAAAGGCAACGTGTGTGCTTCAGGAGATGGTGAGCCTCATGAGTCAAACTTGGTGTGGCTGCCCAAACCCCCCACACATGGGTGTTAATCAAGCACTACACCCAGGTCAAGGGCACTCTTTGCTGGCCAGATGACCTTGAATTTAGAGGAGACTGACCAGGATGGTGGGGGTGCCCATGTAGAGTGATGAAGGAAGTGAAGGTAGGTCAGTCGGAAGCAGAGCAGGCAGGTGCAGGGCCCCAGGTGAGGGGGTGGTCCGGCACCTGCTCCATTTCCCTGTTCATGTGCCCTGGCCCTGGGCCACAACCTATGGAGGAAGGGGTAAGGATTTGCAATCTACCACCTGCTTGGGTTTGACCCTCTAGAGCAGGCCCTTGGTTGTACTTTTATGGAAGCTTCACGTGTGTTCAGAAAGGCACCATTTGAACTCCCCTGACTGACCTGTCCTCAGATATCTAAAGGCTTGTTGTGAGGGGTCAGAACCAGGGGCAGAACGAGGATCCATGGTGGAGACCATGGGGAGGCCAATGCCAGCTCTGGAAGGGCTGCCTGGAGTGGGGGATGGGGACAGTTTGGAAGAGTGAGTCCTTGTCACTGCAGATGAGCCAGGAGAGGCCAGAAGCCCAGCAGGCACAGACTTTGGAAGGACCTAACACCCTGAAATCTTGCTATTGCAAGACACCCTCAGGCTGATACCAGTCTCCTCTGTGCCCTGAGTTTCTGTGGTGCCTAATATGGGTTTGCTCTGGCTCCTCATACCCACACTCCTTTCCTAGAGACCCAGTCTTCAGTGTTGGGGTGAGGGGTATAGATAGGGGATGAGCACACCCTGAGTCACAAACCTTGAGTTTTTATTGTGGTAAAATATACATAGTGTAAAACTTTCCATTTTAGCCATTTTTTTAGCATACAGTTGAGCAACATTAAGTACATTCACATTTTTGTGCAATCAATCTCTAGGTCAGTTCATCTTGTAAAACTGAAACTCAGTACTTACTGAACACTAACTGCCTGTTCCTCCCCCCCTTCACCGCTGACAACCCTTTTTGACTTCCTGTCGATGAATCCAACTACTCTTCAATACCTCCTTTGAAGGAATCCTGCAGCATTTGTGCTTCGGTGACTGGTGTGTTTCACTGAGCATAATGTCTTCAAGGCTCATCATGATCAAACACGTGTCAGAATTTCCTTCCTTTTTAAGGAGAGCCACACAAATTTTTTGGCTCCAATGTTGCTCTGAGCCTCTCCCTAAACACCTCTGTGCCTGTGGCTGAGAAGCTCTGAGCTGCAGGAAGCCAAAAGGAACCACTTCCCCCTCATCAGAACGCACAGTATCACATCTGGGTGTAACTGGAAGCTTTAAGCAAATATGTGCAAATCATCAAGTGCTGAGGAGAAATGTACCCCCAACGGAACTGGTGAATTCTCTATCTCATAATTCAGAACTGAAGTGATTATAAAATTATGGGGAATATTGGAAGAGGTTAAATATGTAATTTTGGGGAAAACATTGCCAGGTAAAAAATTGAGTACATTTTGCTAAATGAGGTTTTTTAAAAAATGGTTGAATTTCAAAGGAAATAGGATTCATATACCCCGATGCACTTGTGTATGGGGGCAACTTTGCCCTCAAGTCCCCCCGTCTACTACAGATTAAAGTAAACACTACCAAGACATGATCTGCTTGGGCAGGAGAGGTGGCTAGTTTCTCAGAGGAAAAAGGCTAGGAGCCCCTTTCTCCAGGGGCTTTTATTGGGTTGTAAAAGACAGGAATGCAGGGTGGCAAGGATCAAACAGTAGATAACATTTCAAAGAAATTTGAGGGCTTAGTCTGAGTCAGTGTCTGTCGGGAAAGGGGGTTTGCAGAAACTTTGGGAGACATGCTCATTTCCTGCTTGGACTTTTAACATATGAATGAAAGCACTCTTAGCAAAGCAGGTTTCACAGGACTTTTAGGAACTCTTTCTTATGCCAGATTACCCCGGATACCACTCTAGCAAGGCAAGGAGCTGTGCCCCTCCCCATCAGGTTTTCAGGCTTTGGTGGATTAGAGGCAGGAAGTGCTTCTCCCAGAGGACATGGGGACTCAGGCTATGTCACATAGCCAGGGGGGCAAGGGTCCATTGCTCCCTCTTTGTCGAAGCCCCCCCAAGTCCTTCCATGATGGCCTCCCAAGTGATCGAGTCTGGCTTAGGTTGGCCCTCGCTGTGAGGAGTCATACCCATTATCGACATCAACCATGCTTTTGGGGGCAGGGAGAGGAAACTGAGGCAGTGTTTGCTACCACAGACAAGCTTTGTCTCCTGTGGCTTGCATTCTGGGGGCTGCTCACTCATCCTTGGCCATGGAAGGTAGTTATAATTCCTGAAACCAGGCAGAGCGGTTCCAACACTGTGTTTAATTTGTTAATGATCCTAAAAGCTCTGTTATGGACAAATAGTCACATATACTCTTGATGTTTTGGTGGATCTCTTTGATTCAGAAAGGCATTTCCTGTCAAGGCTAAAGGGTTCAAAACTCCACGAGCTGTGTGTATGAATGTTGTATGTATTCGGTGCACACTATATGGAGTTGTTATGGATTCAAATACACACACTCAGAAAAAGTCGTCGACACTGGTTGCCTTTGTGGTGAGGAAATGGGATGGTGAAGCAGAGGAGGGATACCAGTGTTACTTTTCTGGGATAAGTTTTTTTTCATATTGTACACTTAAAATGTTTTCTAGTGGTATTATATGCTCTTTTGGTTTCTCTCACTAAAAATTCTCTACTAAAAAATTAACAATAGGAAATGTTGCTAAAAGTAATTCATTTATAAACAAACCTCAAGGTTGCTTTTAAAACTGGCCAAATCTGAAATTAGCCAACAGGTATTCTGATTTCTCTCCCATCTTTATTAGAAATCAGTCTTTTCTCAAAATTAATGTGGTAACAAGTGACTAGAGCTTTGAGTTCAGGCTCGGTGTTCACATCTTCGGTCTTAAGGGGGTAAGAGGAGCGTGAAGAGCTGGGTTTGGGCGAGTGACTTTCCACCTTTTTCATCTCATGGCCCAAATAAACTAATTACTAAAATTCTGTGGCATGCCAAAAAGCACATTATATATTTTTTCCTATATAACAAAAAGTCAGTATAATTTTGGTTCATTTGTACCGGACAGCTATGTCATGTTGGCCGTTGTCATTTTTTCCCCCGACAATCTAAGGGGAAAGAAGTCAGCGCGCCTGACTAAATAGTCAGGTATTGCACGTTTTAAAATTTCTTGTAGCACACTGGTTGAAAAATCACTGGCTTAGGGCAAAGTCTTTCTCGTTTGGATTTATGTTTAAACACATACACACATGCACACACACAACAGAATGACTAGTTTTTAATATGTACCTCTAGTCCACCATCCTGGTAATTCCCCCTAATCTCCGTATAAAATTTTCCACTATCTGTGGTCTGATAACTGAAACGTTTTCTTTCATGACTTGGTGTTTCCAAAGGTCTAGGGGAAGAAACATACCAACACTAACATCATGAAACACTGAACAACCATTAATGGCTATGTGGTGGCACCTCTCTGAGATAGCACCGGACACAGAAAGCTGTCATTTCCAAATACACAAAAGTAGTGGGTGATGTGGGGGAGGGGAGGAGGAGGTTGAGGACACAGGATCTTTTGGAATGTGGAAATAAGGAAGATACATATCTAACAAAATTCCTAATGAAAAGATTTGGAAAAGCACCTCTGAAGATAGTGAACAACATTGCTGCCATAACTAAAAATCCTGAATCAAATGTTATTACTGGTCCTGCATGATATGTTCAGGATCATGCAGGCACTTAATTTTCATTAAGTGCCTATATCTATCTAAACAATTATTTTGGCTTAACGCAATTATCGGAAATAAATGAAGAGCAATGATCTTTATCTGTCACATTATAATCCTGGAGTTGCAGGCAGAATTAATTTGACTATAGAATTAATAAAAATAGGAGGAAATCCAAAAGAGAGGAAAAAGAGTCACAGATTAGAAATGTTGAGAGCAGACAGACTATGAACTTTAGCTCCTGGATTGATGTCAGAATAGGGATGACACGTAAGAGATGAAGCACGTACACAGATACTCGGAATAGCATTGCTTAGAACAGCGAAAGCTTGAAACCAACACCTAAATTGCAATATAGTCTCCCAGTGGAAAAAATAGTATGCAGATACGAAAAAGAGAATCATCTCCATATGCTGATGTGAAGAGAAGCATTGATTGTGAAGTGAAAAATTCAACTTGCAAGTTCTGGCCGAGATGGAGGTGTAGGTAGAAACCCTTTGGTTCCTTGTACAACCAAAAAGGGGATAACAACTGATCTAAAACAACCAGAAGTGCCATAAAATCAAACTGCATGGTACTCCGACAATGAAGGAATTAAAGAAACACTCAACCAGACCAGTAGGAAGGAGCTGGGCAGTGGGGCGTGCGGAGAAGACGCAAGGCAAGGAGGCAGATCATGCAGGCGGGCTGGCTGAACCAGAAACTGAGACTCAGAGCTGACTGCGGACTGCAGGTGTTGCCATAGTGGGAGAAACTCCCAGTCTCACACCAGAGTCCATTGGAAAGTAGGACTAGAGCTAAGTGCGTTGTTCCCTCTCTGGCCCCACCCCACAGGCAGCGCTCCAGTGAAGCAAGGAGGGGGTTGCCTTGCTCTGGTGAATACTGAAGGCCCCTCCCCCTTACAAAATAATGCGACAAAAAAAAATAGGGCCCAAATGAAAGAACAGAGCAAAACTTCAGAAAGAGAGCTAAGTGATGAGGAGAGAGCCAACCTATCTGATGGAGAGTTCAAAGCCCTGGTAATAAAAATGCTCACAGAATTGATTGAGCTTGGTTGAAAAATGAAAGAACAAATGAAAGATACCCAAAGTGAAATAAAGCGAAATATTCAGGGAACCAACAGTGACAGGAAAAAAAAACAGGACTCAAATCAACAATTCGGAACAAAAGGAGGAAATAAATATCTAACTGGAACAGAATGAAGAAACAAGAATTCAAAAGAATGAAGAGAGGCTTAGAAACCTCTGGAACAACTTTAAACATCCCAATATCTGAATCATAGGGGTGCCAGAAGGAGAAGAACAAGAGCAAGAAATTGTAAACTTATTTGAATAAATAATGAAGGAAATCTCCCCCGATCTGGTGAAACAAATAGACTTTCAGGAAGTCCAAGAAGCCCAGAGTCCCAAAGAAGTTGGACCCAAAGAGGAACACACCAAGGCACATCATCATTACATTACCCAAGATTAAAGACAAAGAGAGAATCTTAAAAGCAGCAAGAGGAAAGGAGAGAGTTACCAACAAAGGAGTGTCTATCAGGCTATCAGCTGATTTTTCAAAAGAAACCTTACTGGCAAGAAGGGGCTGGAAAGAAGTATTTGAAGTCATGAAAGGCAAGGACCTACGAATAAGATTATCTAGCAAAGCTATCATTTAGAATGGAAGGGCAGATAAAGTACTTCCCAGATAAGGTCAAGTTAAAGGAGTTCATCATTACCCAGCCCTTGTTATATGAAATGTTTTAGGGACTTATTTAAGAAATCGAAGAAGACCAAAAACTATAAACAATATAATGACAAGAAACTTACAACTATCAACAACTGAACCTAAAAAAAAGAAAAACAATGAAAACAAAAACTGAGCAAACAACTACAACAGGAACAGAATAAAAAAAATGGACATCTCATGTAGGGTTTTCAGCCGGGAGAGATAGGAGACAAATGGTGGGAAAGGTACAGGGAATAAGAAGCATAATTGGTAAGCATAAAATAGATGGAGAGAGGTTAAGAATGGTACAGGAAACAGAATTCAAATGTACATTATATGTACAAATTATACATTATATGTACAATCCATGGACATGAACTGAGGTGGGGACTGCTATAGGGTTGGGGGTGCAGGGCAGAGGAGGAATAAAAGGAGAAAATTTGGGAAAACTGTATTAGCATAATCAATAAAATACACTTAAAGATTCCACTTGCAGAGGAGTGGATATAAAATGTTATCTTTTATGAGAAAGATATGATAAATATAATAAAGCGGGAGGATATCTCCTCAAGCCTATTCAACATCTTTGTTCCAAAACTTTGGCATTCCCCAATATCACCACTTCTCCCAGCTTCCTGGACCATTCAAAATTGCACACATTATTTTTCCCACATAAAAATCCTTCTCTGGACCCCACCTCCCCTGCCAGCTACTGCCTTACTTCCTTTCTCCCTTTTCAGCAAAACTCTGAAAAGAGATGCCTAACCTTACTATGTGTGACTTCTCTCAAAATCCTTCTGGGACTCACTCAGCCACCACTCCAATGAAATCGATTTTGTCATAAACCCCAACAGGACAGCAATACCACCATGTGACTGCAACATGCGTAAGGTTTTACTTGAGCACCAGCAACATCTCACACAATGTCCCACTTCTTTGTGCTTGAGACACTTCCATCTCTGGACACTGGACACCACTCTGTTCTACTCTTCCCCTACCTCACTGTCTGTTCCTTCTAGGTTCCTTTTACTTGTTCTCATTTCTCATTTCCCCACTTCTGCCTCTTGACATGAGGGTGTCCTGGGACTCAGCCCTCGGTCCACCTCCTTCTGCTGATACTCACTCCCTTGGCTCTCTCATCTAGTCTCACGGCTACATAACATCCATATGCTGCTGCCAGCCCTCAAATTCAGACTTCATACCCACTTGGCATGTCTCCTTGGATAGCTAAACGACACTTCCAACTTTACTTGTGCTTCATTAAATTCTTGACCTTTCCTCCCCAACTAGCCATCTTTAGCTGATGGCAATTCTATTTCCCCAACAGCTTAGGTCAAAAGTCTTGGAGTTATCATGGATTTTTCTTTTTCTCCCATTGAGAGTGTGAAGTAGTTGCTCTCTCAACCCGTTAGTGACTACTTCAAAAATGTACCCAGAATCTGACAACTTCATACTTTCACTGCTCCCAACCTTGTTTGAAGCACCTGGCTTGGATGACTGCAATAGCTTCCCAGCCAGTCTCTCCTTTATTCCACCCTTCCTTCCTTCATTGTCCATTCTCAAAACAGCTGCCAGAGAGATTCTGTTAAAATGTGTCAGGTCATGTCACTCAAAACCTTGCACTGGCCCCCATCACGTTACATTCACGGCAAACACTGAAGTTCTTGCAAGGCCCTGCGGGCTGTGTGCCCCTTTCACCCATCCTCTTGGACTTCACTTCCTGCTGCCCATCACACTCTCCTTTCCAGCCACACTTGGTCTTTGCTGTTCCATAAACATGGTAGGCTTGCTCTGCTTGGGGACCTCACAGGGGCCTTTGTTCTGTCTTCACTGCTCTTCCTTCAGATACCTGCCAAGCTGACTCCCTCACTTTCTTCAAACTTCACTCAAAATGTCACTCTATCAGTGAATCTCTATCTGGACCACACTGTTTCAGATTGCCACGTGCTCCACTTCTAATCTCCATTGCACCATTCTCCTTACTCCATCATTTTCTTATTTCTTATGTTCGTTGCTTATTGTCTGTCTACCCTATTCTAGATGATAAACTCCACGTGGGTGCTGGATAAGAAATGAATTAGTATACGCATAAAAAAGCCCTGAAAGGATATGTTTAAAGTGAATTCAAAGTGGTTACATAGTGGGTGGCAGAAGAGGGTAGAGGTGGCAACAAGACTTCTAAATATGTATTTTTAATATCATTTTGAGCTTTGAACCAGGTTAAACAAACAAAATCAAATTTAAAAGTAATATGACAATGCTAGAACAATGAAAGTATGTCAGCATTCCTTAACTCACATGTGGAAGAGCAAACACACATGTGTATGTTAGCTGTGCAGGCAGCTCCCATCTCCCTGTACATGACCCCTGGGGTGTCTTGAAACAAAGAGAGACCTGTAGGGCCAGAGGCAGGAGCCGAGCCCCACTCCACCCGCTTTTCTGTCGGGGGTGCTGTGGTCACTCGGGGCCTCTCCCTGCCCCCAGCCCTTTCTAATTTCACATGAGATTCTGATTCACACTTTCGTTTTCCTGACAGGAGACTCAGTGCACAGAAGAGGAAGCATCTAGCACAATCTTCCCAGGAAAGTGGATATGACAGAGCAGGAGCCGCTGGTATTTGCATTTCTGTTATTTATGGAAGTAGGGGGTCCTCTTTTTGAAAAGGGGATTCCCTGTTTCTTCTGCAATTGTCCACTTTCCATTGTAAACAAATAAATCTGATTTTGCTCTTTCTTTATGACAATAAAGGCAATTAGACATTGAAGAGTTAATGTACCTAGAAGTTTGCACTTCTTAAGACATTGAAGGCTTTCATAAATCTAAGCTTTGACAAGACAGAGCTCATGGACACTGCAGACAAGGAACTGAATGCTTTTCCCAGGAAACTTCGGGGGCAGGTGTCTGGCTCAGAGAGGCCTAGTGAGGGACCACATCCATCACACGCTTCTTGTTTGGGGACCGTCACTATGAAATGCCCACAGAGCCGGTATGGGGTTTAGCTCTGGGCTTAGCTGAAGGGGAAGTATTTTCCCTGCGTGCCAAGGAAACTTCCAAGCACGCTTCTCACGAGTTCAAGTTCACACGTGCACCTGCATCTGTGTGCATGCAGGGGAAGCCAAGGAGAGTAGGATTCATCCAAGAGAAATAATTCCTGGCCAAGTAGAGTTGGCAGTCTCTACATGTGCCTCCTGGTCAGTATGTGTGGCCGTGGCTTCTTTAAGCTGGGTGGCTTCTGACAGAAGCGAGGCAGTAGGTGGGAGCCAACACACTGAGGGCTAAGTTAGGGTTTTGTTCTTCCCTCTCATTCTGTTCCCGTGTCCTTTAAAAACACTTTTTTTATTTTTCAATTACAGTTGTCCCCATCCCCCCCTATTACTCTCCTCCACCCTGCCCACCCCCTCACTTCATGTTCCCATGTCCTTGACTGCAGGAAACTCTAACTTCTTGGTGGCCAAACCACTTCCGCTTTCTCCCTCTCAGAACACATGTCCCCACCCCCACGTAGCCTCCTCCCTCTAGGAAAAGCATCTTCTTCTTTTGCTATTGTTTCAGTATTTCGCTTCTCTAACACAACCACCGGCCTCCGTGCCTGAGTGGTCCCTGGGTCCTAAGCTGAGGTGGAACTGAAACTTAGAGGCCGTCTTCCCAGCCAGGTGGAAAGCTCGCTGCTTCAAGAACTCACGTGTGTTTTTACTCCTGTGTTTCTTAAGCTGCTCCCCAGGACACTAGTTCCTTGAGCTGATGACAGATGTTCCCAAGGGGAAGAGGGGTTCAGTGGTCAAATAAATTTAAAGAACGTTTTGTACTTTTGCTTTCTCTCCTGGAGATTTATAATTCATAGTGGGACAGTAAAGTCTCTAAGAAAGTCTGGAGTAAAAAAATCTTTTTAACGTTACTTACTCCAAATTTCCCAAACTTATTTTGGCAAAATAACAAACAAAACCCTTTTCTCGCAACCCCTGAAAAATATGGCAGAAATCCTCTTATTTAAAGTAATTAAGCCTGAGAGCTGAATGTCCAAATAAAGAAATCTGTTATGCCAGAGGGTGCTTAAAAGATCACATGCACCATCTTAAACATTTTATTTAACTTAAAAATACATCAACATACAAACATTTGCTATTCTTCTCACACAAAGCCGAGCCTTTTTTTAATATATACTCGCTCACTGAAGTTCTATGCCATCATCCTTTTATAAACTGTAATATTTGTGCATCGTCTACAATTTCTAGTGGTTTTTTAAATTTATTTGTTTCTTTCCTTCTATGAAGAAAAAACTTAAACACTGTAAAACAATCCAAATGCATCGTTTTTAAAGAAAAGTTTTAGGTTCATAGAAAAATTGAGCCGGCAGTATGGAGAGGTCCCATACATCCCCTGCTCCACCCCCAACACACAGCTCCCCTCAAAATCAACATCCCACATAGTGTGGCAAACTGATCCAGATGAAGAACCACACCGACATGTTATTATCATCCGAAGTCCATGGTTCACATTACGGTTCAGAAAGCGTGGGTCTGACAAACGTATGATGACATGTGACATCCCACACAGAGTGGTTTCAAGGTCCAAGGTCGCTCTATGCTCTGCCTGTTCATCCTTCCCTCTTCTCTAGGGAAGGATACTTTTAATGCCCCCATAGTTTTGCCTTTTCTCCAATGTCATATAGGTAGAGTCATACAATGTGTAGCCTTTTCAGGTTGGCTCCTTTCACTTAATAACACGCACTTAACTTTCCTCCAGGTCTTTTCGTGGCTTGACAGCTCCTTTCTTTTTAGTGTTTAATAATATTCCATTGACTGGATGTACTGCAGTTTCACCATTTCAACTTAGTTCTCACAGAAGAGGTCTCTTTCTTTTTGTACTCCGAGTTCATTGGTTTACATAATATGAATTAAATTACTCAAACACAATAACAAGTGAAAGTGGCAAAACAGGTTTGGAGCAAACAACGATCAGTGACGTTAGGTAAATACTCACCAGCCAGAGCCTGTGATTAGTGAGCACGTCGCCTGCTCGTGTCACCAAAGGGTGAGAAAGCTCCGGGGAATCCACGAGTCTGTCAGTGGAGGGTGGCTGGGAGAACTCGTGCGTGAACACGCTGAGCAACTTGTGTCCCAGGGCCTGGACCATGCTCTCTTGAGTATTTGGATTGTGCTCCCCTCAAGTGAAACATATTTATTCACTCACCTTTACCACATGACGGTTTATGGACATGGAACTTCCTACAATACAACCACTGGCTAATATTGCAAAGCATGATGTACTTGGGGCAGGCCCCCCAGCAGTGAGAATCAATCTCAATCCACATTTCCAGTAGTTCCCTCTACTTTTCAATTCCTTTGTCTGACTTCTTATCAGTTGCGAGTAGTTTTTTTTTCACCTCACAATATGGCTGACGATAAGCCATATTCTGTACCGGGAGCAGAAGTATCAGCTCTATTATTTCTTCATATTTACATGTGGACTGCCTCCCCCCGGTCACGTTAGGACACTTCAGGGTGGAGTATCATAGGTGACTTCTTACATTTGAAGTTCATCTATTCAGAAGTTCTAATATTTTCTTCCCACACTCCCGGCATATATGTACTCTACTTTGGAGGCTGATGGCCTTGTAACTGCTCAGAGAAGTTTAGAACATCAATTAAAAATGATTTCAATGCCCTAAATGTCAAAGGTGAAGGGCAGAGACTTTGTGCCTCAGTGGGGCCCCTCTCCCCACCCAGGTGAACCCTGAGGCCGAGCGGGGATGCCTGGAGCAGCTTCTGAGGCTTCCCAGGGGAGCCTTGGTTCAGCCCCCAGGAACCAGCTGCAGACTGGGTGTGGCCACCGCATTTGCAGATGCTCACGAAACTGAAAACTCACTCACAAAAGATTAAGCTCCCAGACAAGGTGAAGAGGAAGGAAGGACACAGAGGGAAGCATCAAGGGTACATTTCTGGCAGGTATAGATGTAGACACCAAAGTCAGCCAACAGGAGAGAGGAGACCCCAAGGGGAGGACAGGAGCCTATGATGTCCCCTAGTTTCAGTCTCTTCATTTCCAACTCCCTCTGAGAAACTCCTGGCCCCAAGCTAATCTTGGCCACAAACAGTGGTCTTGCAGGAAGGAGCGGCCCCCGTTGGAAGCCCCATCCCCAATGGCTGCTTCTTGCTGCTGAGGTGAGCAGGACATGGTTTTATCACCTTCTTCAAAGGTATCCAACCCACAGAGGTCTTAGGAAGACTAAATTGAAGAAATATATATAAAAGCACCCCTGGCAGGCAGTGGAGACTCTGTTGCTTGCACGGGGAGAAGTCAGTTCAGGAGGAGACCCAGGCCTCCATATGAAGTCATGCTAGCAGATCAAAACCCAAACCCAAAACACCCTCATCATTGGCATTTATCTTAAAAGTGCCATGAGTACAGAATCTGAACGAGAGTTTAGAATTGGCCAGTATACTGTAACCAAAGTCTGATTTGGTAATATCAACCTTACCACCATTAAAAATGACTCTGCCCCTGCTCCCTGCCGGACTCCCACCAGCTCCCTACTAAAGGCCCTTTCCAAACACAGCTGAGGTGCACCCCGCACCAGGTGGCACACTGCACAGCTGCAGAGCAGAGATGCTTCCTCCCCAAGTCTCCTAAGAACCGCAGCCCCTGAGGCGCAGATGGTTGCACCTGCCTTGAGCTTGTGGATTTTCTCCAAGGGAGCAGGCTGGATGCAGCAAACTCAGCACAAACAACAGGGCTTTGTGTCTTGTTAAATGTTCTGTAATTGGAGCTCAACCACACTCAGCTCACTGGTGACCTTCAGAGACACCTGGGGAGGAGCGGGCGTGGCTTGCTCTCTCACAGCACAGCCTTTTCCCAGAGCCCTGTTTGCAGAATTCAGATACTAGAAGCACTGATAAAACGACAATGGCTTGGGTGAGGACAGAGGTTATTCATAAACATTACAACCTGTGGATGTTGCCTCAAGAGGAAAACCTAGTTTATTTTGCTAGGTTTTAACTCCTTTGCAGATCAAAGGTGGTGGATTTTCCTACACAAGCGGTAGGAGTTAGGAATAGACATTGTAGTTCAGACAGGACTAGCTATGGAATCTGTGGCGCCCCATGCAAAATAAACACACAGGTTTTCTAGTTAAAAAAGCAGAAAAAAATATCATTATAGGTACTAAAAGATAGAGTCTCCCTGCCTATCATAGTCTCTCTCTCTAGACGTATCACGGTGTTCTTTGTTTTCACAGTTGCTCACCCAAGCATGGAAACACTTGCAGGGCAACGTCGACCCTTGTGGGCTCCCAGGGGCCGCGCCCTGTGAGCGGGTGCATGAGTGCATGTGGTCCCGGGGACAAGGCTGAGGTCATGTTCCCTGGCCAGGGGCAGAGAAGCTGAGCCAGGCGTGCCCCTTCCCACAGGCACACTGCCCCAACCTGCTGTAGATGGGCAGCCTCATGGGTATGCCAACCTCTGCACTGGGATAGGTACCCAGGGATGGACAACAGGCTTGTCTGCACTAAGTCACCATCCAACACACTGTGCCACTATCAGCCCAGGAATCCCTTAGACATTGCCAGGTACATATACCCCACCCCAACCCTTACCAGGCTGGGGCCCCCACAGGGGTGGAGAGCTGCAGTGATTGCTGAGTGGGGATGGTGAGGGGAAGTTCAGGGGTGTTGTGGGTGACAGAGAGCTGAGGAGCAGGCAGCTGAGAGCCCCGCCTGGCAAGGAGGGGAGGCAGCAGGAGGTGGGACCCTATGTGAACCACGGCTCCAAGCCCTTGGTGCACGCTTCATCGATTCACTGGATTCCAATTATGAAACAGAAATTGTAAGTGAAAACCAGAAGATTCAAAGTGACACCCAAAGAACATTAAACTCCAAGTGGCCCTGAGCCCTGTGTGAGTGCACTGGTCATATGCCCATGAAGTGACCCTGACTTTAATACTTTATTTACTTATTTTTAGAGAGTGGGGAAGGGAGGGAGAAAGAGAAGGAGAGAAACATCGATCGGTTACCTCTCACACGCCCCCAATTGGGGATCTTACCTGCAATCCATGCATGTGCCCAGACTGGGAATTGAACCAGTGACCTTTTAGTTCGCAGGTGACATTCAGTCCACTGAGCCACACTAGCCAGGTGACCCTCACTTTATACCTCAGATAAAAGGAAATGATTTTGATTGCCTTCACACCCCGTGTGTATGTCATACATGTGTACTATATACATGTACATATGGACTAAGAAAAGCTTTGTGTTCCCCCATCTCAACTTTATTTCAGTTAGAGTTAATAAGCAGAGTTGAGACCGAAGTTAACAAATACTTTCTATTTATGTATTTATTTAAAATTTTATTTTTCGGTTACAGTTGACATATAACAAATGTTTTCTATTTAAAAGCCCTTTAAATGGAAGGAAATATATTGAAGTGTTAATAGTACTTTTCTATGGGTCAAGATGTTGAAAAGTAATTTTTGTATCATTTTACTGGGCATTATAGAGCTTTTTTACCCTGAATATGGATACATGGACTGCTTTTATAATTAGGAAAAAACAGCAAATGTTAGTTTTTTAATCCTAACCCAAGGTTATGCTTACTGATTTTTAGAGAGAGGGGAAGGGAGAGTGCAAACGAGAGACAGAAATGTTGATGTGAGAGAGAAACACTGATCAGCTGCCTCTCGCTTGTATCCTGACTGGGACCGAACTGTCAACCTAGGCATGTGCCCTGACTGGGCATCCAACCCACAGACCTTTGGTGTGTGGGACAATCTCCAACCAACCATCCACCTGGCCAGGGCAGTAAATGTTATTTTGTGAGATAATCATACTTACCTGTAGGCAGAGTACACTGCTCCTTCGACTTTTCTGTCTGGACCAGTGTTCTCTCTCTGGTAACTTTTCTTAATACCTCCTGGATCATATGAATTTCAAGATTTTCTAGAAGTTTCTGAAGCTAGAGTAAGCAGTTTGAGAATCAGTCTCCACTTTTAGTTTACACTTGACTCTTCTCAGTCAAACTCCTGCCGAAGGGTCTTGGGCTGGGCCTGGCCGTCAGCTGCTTTTTCCGCTGGGAAGAAGGACGGGTCCCTGTCCAGGGCTCCCAAGTGCTTCTGCGGGGGTAGATATAGCTCTTTGCAGACCAGCATCTTTTCTTCATGGCCTACATGCTGACTAATAAGACACAACCCTGTTTGCCAAGTTCTGTTAAATTGCAAAGTGCTCAGTGTCTGAGGTGACCTCATGTGTTTCGGCATCTCTAAATGTGGCCATGAATTTTGTGATCTGTTATTATATGAGGAGTCCTCAGGTCTGAAACTTGATTTAGACATCAAAGTAGATTTCGTAGAAGATTTAAAACTCTGTACACAGCCAAGAGAAAACTCTGTTCCAAGAACCATGAGCCCTTACTTTACACATTAGGCTGGCAGAACACACACTGCTTGGGACTGGTGTGTGTGTGATGGGGGCAGGGTGCTGATTTCTCCCGGATGCTCAGTAGACCCGCCTCTCGCGCACTTTGGCATTGACACCAAGGACCCAGAGGCCTCGCTCACCTGCCACAATAAGCACAGCTGCACAGAGCCTGTGTCCCAGGACCAGGGTGGACAGACACTTGGGAAAACAACCTCTCCACATAGACCATCTAACACACGCCAAACGGGCTGAGCGTAAATGGTGTCTTATTCTCAGAAAAGCAATCACAGGACCTACTTTAAACATTTCATTTCCATGTGTGTGCATTGGGGTGGGGATGCTTTGTGTGGGATTTTATGTTTCAGATACTCATGATTATATTTTCTATCATCATCATCTTTTTTGTGTGGTGGTACACCTTAATTTGGAGAAATTAAAATATGAAAATCTAGACTTAAATTAATAATTCTGAGACATTAAGTGGTAGTTATTAGCTTATGCAAAGCCCTGTATGCTTTTAAATATTTGGTTCCCTCTAAGCCTGTTCAATGACTTACAAACCTTCAATTTACACTCCACTTTGTAGAAAAAAAACACTACTTGGGTATATCTGTTAATGGCATAAAGGAAAATTTCAAAGCCAAATTCAAAACAGCTCCTGTATACCTGCTGAGTTTTTATTTCAATTTCTGAAGCGCCTCTGGGGGAAAGAATAGACTGAGTGCATATTATAAGTCTCCAAATTCATCTTCTTTCCCCCTCCTCCTGGCTAGAGCTTTCATGCTGGGTACAAAATGTCAGTTCTATTAAAAAAGAGAGACCGAAGTTACAAACAAACACACATTCTTTCTCATTAGATTCTCTGACAATTATTTCCATTCCTGTTCTGTTTCCTGTCATCACATGTAAACCTCCCAACCCGTCACGGGCGCTCACATCAACATGGAAATTTACCACGTCTGCTGTTTCCTTAGTCAGTCTTAAACTCTGAGGCCTTTTCCCATTGGGTACACTTCATTTCTGTCTTTATTTTTAAAAATACCGACCAGTCTCACTGCCTAGTAACCAGGGAAGCTGACTGTTAATAACTCATAAGGTACACAATCCACGCTACCCCACCAATGTGACCCTTCCTGTGCTCACAAGGTGCTGCGAGGTGGGCAGGTGCTTTGTGAATCTTGTTGGGTGACAGGTACGTGGCCGAAGCCATCTGTCTTTCCTGCAGGTAAGTCATCCCAGCCAGGGCTTGCAGTTGGGAAAACATCCCCCTACCCTGCAGACCTAATTACACATCTGCACCATATACATCTCTCGCTGCCGCACATGAAGCTCTCAGAGATGCAAAGCTTGGGTCTAATGGGGCAGAGAGTGGGCAGGAATCTGTGGCAGCAGCATCTCGCCACCCAGTGCTCACTGCGAACTTACGAGCTACAAACCTTAGAGTTGGCGCGGCAGGGACACTAGAAGCACAAGTTCCTAGGGTCAGAACTCTAGATAAAGGATATGCAGTGTCACTCACGTTGCCAGAGCTGTCCCTGCCGTCCACAGAGTGCACTTTCCCTGTAAAGCACTACTTGTAGAGACACAGTGCCCAGCTCCCTCTGGGCTCAGTGGGGCAGGCCGTACCAGGATTCAGGAACCAAATCTCACCCCCAGAGCAAGGGGGCTGAAATTGTCCTACCCCAGGTTCACATGAGTTTCCACCTCAGCAACACTCACCTATAGAGCTCCGAGGGCTGTTTGTGGAGAGAGATGGAAATGATGTCCTGGCCTTGCAGTTTAAGGCGGCACCAGTGCTCCTTCAGCACTTACAGCTGCTTCCACGGCACCAGAAATGACCTCAGCAAAGCAAGGGCGGTACATGGGCCTCCCCAAAGCTTGGGGGCCTCCCAGCTGCTCAGGAACTGACTTCTGAATCCGGTGTTCTGGACAAATTTGCCTAAAAGCATTACAGAAATTCTTCTTCGTTGATCATGGACCCAGACGGGATAGACTTTTACCTGCAGGCCTTGCAGAAAGAAGTCTCTGGAAATGACTCTTCTCCCCAGGAGGAGTGGTTTACAGACCTGCAGCACATGCGGGGCTTAGAGAGGGAAAGCACCCTTCCCCAGCAGACAGGAGAGAAAGGACTGTCTCAGCTTCCTCCCTGAGCCTGGAACCACTTGTTTTACACTTTTTTACTTGGGTACTCACATTCTCTATCCCTTTGAAAAATGAAGATTTTCATGTTTGGCCTCTGCATTCTGGAAAGTGCTGTTCAACACTCTTGAGATTAAACTCCCCATATGGTAGAGCAATAACATAACCTTAACTTGGGGATTTCAGCCATTGGGTGGGCGAGGAAAAGGAAACTTAAGTTACTCTTCACCTCCTGTTCCTTCTATCATCCTTTAAACGTTAGGCAGAGAACATGTCTCTTAAGTGGAACTTATCATTCAATAGACAATTTTACTTGAAAATTGTGATTTGCTCATTCATTCATTGGTGTTTTTCCTAAATAAGTGTTTGTGGAGGGGCTGCTATGAGCCCTGGAAGGAGTGGAGGGAAAGGGGTTTCAGGTCCTTGCTCTCCAGTGGCCAGTGGTCTGAGGGCTGGTCACCCAGAGGATGACAGACAGAACGGGGACCTGTGTCCAGGCCCTCAGGCTGACAACAGCAGCCCAGTCACAGGAAAAGGAGCTTCCCTTTGCAGACGAAGCCGGCAGATCTGGATCATGATGTTACGGCAAGAACGGCCTCGGAAAACAATCAGGTATTAGTACCTTAGACGCTCGAGTTTCCTGGGTAGGAACAGGAAGAACTGCCATGTAACTGGATCCTAGATCAGTACTATTAACATATTTGAAGAAAGGTGTGCTGCCAGCAGAGGGCTGGTCTGAGGGACAGGTGGCAAACAAGACCGGGGCAAGAGAGAGCTCCTGAGGACGCCTGGCAACCCCTCAACCTTGTCGCCAGCTTCCTCAACAACCAGGTAATCCATGCAGTTCTGGATTTATCTTACTTTCAGAAACCTTTTGTCCCCTGAATCTTAGGCAGTGGCCCCAAATATCCAACAGACCAAGAAAGGCCAAACACGGTGACAGGAGGTGGCAGCTTGCAGGCCACAGAGTTGGACCCTCTGCTCAAAAACCCCCAAAGTGCCTGTGAGGAACGCAGGGCCCCAGGGCCAGGGCTGTAAAGGCCCTGAGTGAGCAGATCCATCACTTTCTCTTTGAGTTTTAGAGACTGACACCTAAGAGTCGCAGAACTGGTGGCACAGCAGGGACGGGGAACCTAGTACAAACTCCTGTGTCTCCTGTTGTCCACAAATATTTAAACACTCTTAAATAAGATAGATCATAAAAATAAAACTAAAATCAATACTAATTTCAATGCCAACTGGCCTTGTTAATGTGTAGCTGACACTCGAACAACATGGGGGCGGGGGCACTGGCCCCTGAGTAGGTGGGAGTCCCAGGGACGTATAGGGCTGACTGTCTATTTGTGAAAAAACCTTGTGTAAGTGGACCATTGCATTTTCAAACGAGTGTTTTTTCAAGGGTCAACTTGAAAAACACTCGTTTGAAAATCAAGAGAAGTCTTATATCAAAAGAAGTCTTATCAAGAGAAGTCTTCTCTTCCTAAGGGTTTTAGAGGATGAGAGAAAGAGCAGGAGACAAGCTAAAGGACAGACGGCGGAGGCGGGGTGTTGGGGAACGATGGTAATCCATCAGAGACAGGCGAAGAGAGGGACCGGAGAGCCCAGCTCGCTTCTTGGTCTTGGCAGTACTTGGTCTGTATCCAGCTCCGCAAATGCTCCTCCAGGGTGAAGCATCTAATTCTGTCATAGAGTTTAGGTGACACATCTAAACCATGTCCTTTCCCACCAAGAGGCCTGAAGTGGACTTATTACTCAGTGTTAGCAAGACACAGGAAAATCTATTGGAAGGCTTCTAGGAAGGATTTTTATCTTTGAGTTTTAAAAAAAGCCCCTAAGGAGAAAGCCATTTTGCTTCTCTTTTCATCTTACAAAAATGAGGGCAGTGTTTTGCCGACACACCCAGGATGGCAGAGCTGGGCGCCCGCACTTACCTGAGTGGCTGCCCCAACCTGACCTGCCTCCTTCTGAACTTGTTTAGAAAGATGAATACACTTTTCTAATTGAAGTCCAGGCTAGTGAGACAATATGTTATTGATGGCAGAGGCACCCTAATTGGCAGAGAGGGGCATTCACTAAAAGATGGAAGATCAGAAAAAGCTTCCGAAAGAGTGGTTTGGACCTTGAAACCTGAAAGATAAGTAGGAGTTAATGAGATGACGAAGCAGAAGGTGAGAGAAGAAGGAAGTTTTCCTCCAGAGGGACCAACCTGCAGAAAGAAACTGAGAAGAGAGAGCACAGTGCATCTGTCAACGTGAGAGAAGATGAAGGTAGAAACACTGGCAGGAGTCAGGTTGTGAAGGTCTGGTTAAGGCACGTGGACTCTGTTCTCAGCGCATTTGGAAGTCATTGATTGATTATAGGAGGGAAATGACACACTCGGGTTTGCATTTAAAAATACTATCCTGCTGAACAGAGTGGAAGGAGGCAAGAGTGGATGGATAGAGGGAGCCCAACTGGAGGTTACTATCACACAGCCCCGTATTAGGAGCTGATGATGATTTTGGGCTGGTGGATGTGGGCTGGTGAGGGAGGACGGAGAAAAGTAGAGAAACTTGAGAGGTATTAAAATAATGGTATAGGAAAACTTGGTGTCTGATGATAGGGGATGATAGAGAGAAGTCAAAGGTGGGGGTCTAGCTTTCTTGGCTTGGACAATGGGGCTGGTGGTGGTAAACTAACAGGGAATATGGAGGGAGGAGCAAGAACTGGGGCAGTAAAATGAGCTCAGTTTGGGACACACTGTTTCTGAGAGGGACCAAGCAGCTGAGCATGCAAATCTTATAGGATTGCGGTGTAGACTAGACATGTAGATTCTGGAGTCACCACAGGTAAAGTCATCAAAGCCATAGAGGTAGGTGGGTGTGCCTGGAGACAGCGTGAGGCGTGGAGCACGCGGTGGAGATGTGAGCATGAGGGAGCTCCAGGGCCAGGCTCTTAGGCTGGCGTCTGGGGTTCTCTCCTCGAGAGGCATGTGACTTTGGGAGCATCACTTAACCTCTCCAAGCCTTGCTCCTATCTGTAAAATGAGAAAAATGGAAGTACGTACCTCATGAAATTATTGTGAAGATTAAAGAAATTTATAATTCATAAAGCACCCTGAACAGATTTGTCATAGCCAAGAGTAGAATCCACAGTATATGGAACCAACTTATTGACTAGGCACAGAGGGCATAATGCCTGGGGTCCGTAAAACATTTTAATTTTTTTTTAAATGAGGGAAAAAAAATGTAGGTCGAATGAAACATTTTAATATATGGTGTTAACATGTTTTTCTTTACGTTAACATAGTTGTAAGGTGTAACTTTGCACTGTTTTGATGGAGGAAGGGGCCCACGAAGACACCGGTGCTGGAGCCGGAGGTCACAGCGCAGCCCTGGGAGCAGCAGTAGTGAGACGGAACCCTGGGAACGTTTCCAGGCTGGAGCCCACAGAGGAGTCTGGGAAGGCACAGCCAGCAATGTCAGAGCAAAACTAGACCAGAGCTGTGCTTAGGGAGCCAAGGAGAGGCTTCAAGAAGGACACTGTGTCAAATGCTGCCATGGAGATGGGTTGGAAGGGGACTGAAAGGTACCCAGAAGATTTAGCGACAAGGACCACTGCGTTCTTGATGACAGTGGTCTGACCGATGAGCTGGGGAAGGAGAGAGATTGCAGTTTCTGAGGAGTAGATGGAAGGAGAGGAAATGGAGATGCAAGTACTTGCATCTCTCAGTGAGTTTAGTTCTGGAAAGGAGGCTTTTTAAACAGGGCACCAGCCAGCTTTTCCTGTGTCCAGACAAGTCCCTGTCTGGTTCCACATACATGCCAAATTGTTACCAGTTATGCCAGGTGGGTTAGTGGTTCTTGGTACCTTCCAGTTCAGAGGGACAAGTCCAAGGGAGGGAGAGCTTGCCTAGGAGTCCACGGGTTAGTTGAGTGATGAAGACTGGAGCCCAGGCTTCTGAAGTTCGCCTGGGTCCTTCCAACTCTGGTCCCAAATGTATGGCTCACAATGAAAAGCAGCCAGCAATGGAGCATTGGTTCTCTTTGCTTCCAATGGACCTCTCACACCTTTTGTTGTATGTTTTAAATGAAAAGAAATGGATATGCCACAGATCACAGAACTTACTCTGAAAGAAAGTACTTTGGAGTGGCTTTCACAGGCCACTGCTGCTTCATCGCCCCTCCTGTGCAGCATTCACACAGCCCCGGGACCCCTGGGGAGGCAGTGGGGCAGACATGGCGTCCCAGTCCACCTCCAAACTGGGGAGGTCCTTCAGAACAGTGCGGCCTCGGCCGATGATCTCGACTGTTCACCGAGAATACCTGTGTATCTTTGTCTAGTGTGGCCTGCTGTCCTGGGGACCCTCCATGGTCATACGATAGCTACTCAGAAGTTCTTCTTCCATTAGCAGCAGGATGCCCACCAGCTCTCCATGAGCCACCTTGAGGTCACGGTCACTCAGCCTACAGAGGCACAGCTAAAAACAGAAAAGAAAAAAATATCCATTTTGAAGATTTCTATGTATTATTTACACGTGGCTTTGGGGGAGAAAACTAGGAGTAATCGTGTTTACAAGCCCTGCCCTCTCAAGTATTAAAAATTTCATAGTAATCAGAGTAACATCTCAAGCTCAAAGCCTTCTTGGAACATCTCAGACTTCTGGCTCTGTACGGAAGTCCAAGTTTCCAGCCCTTACAGAGTCTGTTCCTGGTGAATGTATAGTGTGAGGCCAATTTTCCTTTAAAAGTACAGATATAACACATGTATGCATAGGGAAAATGCTGGAAAAATAAACCAAAATGTGAATGGTGATTGTGTCCCAGTGGGAGGCCATGATTATTATTTTTTAACCATTTTACTTCAAAAAGTTGTTTTTGAAGTAAAAAGAGAGCTTTGAGCATATATAAAAGCAAACAGAGTAGTTCCCACCACCCAGCCCCAAACGCCATCAACCTGTGGACTGCCTTGCTCAATCCCATCACTCCCCATCTCCATATTATTTTGAGGCAAATTTATGATTGATTTTCATGTTTTTAATTTTTTCTATATTTAAATTTTTAAAATAAAAACTATCGTATTTGCTTAAATAATCAGGGGGAAAACACACGATTGAAAAAAGTCTTCTTATGAGTTTTGCTTAAAGAGTTCTCATTCTATCACTATTTGTAGATGGGTCAGGGGTCACACGTCTCTGAGCTGCCAGCCTGGGTGTTTCTCTGAGAGGCCCCCAAAATGGCTGGGGATGGATGGCCTCTCTTCTAGATTATTCCTGGCCATGGGAATTTCAGGTGAGTTTACAACCAAAACTGATACCAGCTGAGACCATAATGCTCTTCTGATGTAAGAAAGCATGACTCACCTTGAAGGCATTGGGTTTACGCCTCATCATAAAACAAGCTGGTTATCTCATAAATTTTTCACCACTGGCCAGGGTGTGGAGGATTTGACCTATAGACTCAAGGACACTCCCTTTGCAGTCTGCAGTGGGGTGCGTCTGTGACAAGTGGGAAGACCAGTCCTACCTGCATGTTATATTCCAGGGGATCTGGGCTGCTACTCATGACTGGAAATGGCCCATGATCTTGCAGAAATGCTCCCCAAAGGAACAGTACAAATGCCTAAAAGGACGAAGTAATAAACACGGTAATGCTACCGTGTCTATTATGACCGTGTTCATAATAGACATCCTGATGCGAACAGGATAACTGTGTCTGCACCCAAAATACTGTGGGATAATTAACTTATTATGTAGAAGTAGTTACTAAGGTGTAGTCCCTAACGATGTACAGGAAAGTGTACAATCTTATTCCATTAAATTGATTTTTCAGAAAATGGCTAGACACAGAGAGGTACTGAATGAAGACTTCTGTGTAACTAGTCAGCACAGTGTTCTCAAGTTCCAGATCAGTGCCATACAAATGCGACCTATTTATAATCAACGACGAAAACTTATTCAAATGTTCTCAGTATTAGGAATCTTAAAAAGTTGTCCTTAATCACCATTGTGATTCAGTTCTAGGTAATGGCTCAAAATCAATGCCACAACGTTACACGGGGGCCTCCATCTTCTCCATGTCGCTGTCCAACCGCTGAAGCACCCCCTTACTCCTGTGTCACCACGCACAGCCCTGGATGTAGTGGGCCTGTCTGTCTGACCCCACTCGATGCTCCCAGACCTGGTGCTGGCTTCAGGCAATTCTTGGATTTGGAGTTGATTCAGGTGGCAGGGAGGCAGGACCCTGGCATCCACCTAATCCCAGCAGCACCCAAAGGCAGAAGGAACTGACCCAGTGGTCGTGGTCCAACTTTGTCTTCTGTGTCTAAAAGAGGGTCGAGGCTGGGTCCAACAGTCATCGCCTTGTAGCGAGGGAAGGTGAAAGTGCGGGACCTCCATGGGGTTGGTGTTGGCAATACTACACAAAAGCGTTAGGATGAAGGTTTTAGAGTCAAAATCCTTCAGGGCCTGGGAGGTGGTTTTAAAGACAATGTCCACAAATTCTTTGTTACTCTTTGCATTTAGAGGTGGAGCTTGATTCTCTTCCCCTGGAGTGTGTGATGACACGAATGACTCACTTCTAATGAACAGAACACTGTAAAGTGATGGGATGGCAGGCCTGCCGTAGGTGACAGAAAGACTGTGACTCCATCTTGGGTTCTCTCTCTCGCTCTCTCCTGAACCGTTCACTCTGGGGGAGGTCCGTTGCCACATTGTGAGGAAGTCCGAGGGGAAGCCCGTGTGGCTAAGCCTGGGGGTGTGAGGGGGCTTGGAAGCAGATCCCCCTCTAGCAGAGCGTTGAGGTGCCAGCCAACACTTACTCA
Organism: Artibeus jamaicensis; assembly: GCF_021234435.1. NCBI lineage: Eukaryota > Metazoa > Chordata > Mammalia > Chiroptera > Phyllostomidae > Artibeus > Artibeus jamaicensis. The sequence goes on from NW_026521812.1 coordinate 22,240,302, forward strand.
GACTCATGAGAAATTCTGAGCCGGAACTACTCAATTAAGCTGCTCCCAAATTCCCAAGCCTCAGTAACTATATGAGATAATGAATGTTTATTATTTTATTATGCCAAATTTTAAGGTAATTTGTTACACTGCCATAGATAACTGCTACGCTTTATGAGCCGGTGCTGACGTGACTGCTCAGCGCTCTGACCTCTGCACTTCCTGAACCCTGAGTTCTTCAGCTGTGGCAGGTGGCCGCGTGCTGGTGCCTAGGAGCTGTGATAGTTGCCAGGATTGCGTCTGACAACGCATGTTGTAAACTGGGCTGTTCAGAGCTCAGCTGCTGACCTAATTTATGTATTGTCATTGCTATCATTATTGTTTACTGAATGAAAAAGAGCAAATGTTGGTTTTGCTACCAGCTATGAGCAGGTAAGCTTTGCCCCAATTAGTCTGCTGAGCAGTTTGGAGGCAGAAACCCTTCCTGGGAAAAGCCACTGGCCGTGGGGCCAGACTGATCTGCCACCTGAGTGAAGGGGAGCCAAGCAAGACTGGAGGGCCTGAGAGCTTGCAGAGTCCCTGTGAAAACAAAGCAGCAAAATCCCCACACACAGCGCAGCTTTTATAGGTATAAAGTACCTCTCGACGTGCCTGGGGGCTGGTGGGTCCAGTGGTGGGGGCAGGCTGAGCTGTGCAGAGAAAATGCTCTGCACCACAGACCTGCTCAGAGGGGCAGCCCGCGGTACAAGCCGTCTGTGACAGACTGGTAGGCAGCAGCACTTCCAGCCGTCAGAAATGTTCTACCAAGAAATGAGGGAATCTCATTAAAAGAGGTTACTTTCTTCAACGTTACTGTGGCAAGACAGCATTTTGAGACATTAACAGATTTCTTTCTCAGTGACTGCATCCAGCACCCCTTCTTCACATACTGCCCTTCACTTCCAACTCACGGCTCTCAAGGGAAAGGCACACATACCCTAGGACAGTCGTCCCCACCATTTTCGGCACTGGGGACCAGTTTTTCAGTGGACGAATGGTGGGGGGCAGGAGGTAGAGCTCAGGCTGAGGGCTTCCTTCACAGCCTGGCTCCTAACAGGCCACAGAGTGGTACCATCCATGGCCCAGGGGTTGGGGGCCTCTGCTCTAGACTATCGATGGCCAATAGAACATTCTGCAGTGTGGAAACATTCTGTATCTGACTGTCCAAAACGGTAGCCACTGGCCACATGGGGCTGTTAAGCACTTGAAATGTGGCTACTGCAACTGAGGAATTGACATTTAAATGTTATTTCATCTAAATCAATATTAACTTAAAGTTTACATTAAATAGCCACATGTGACTACAGTATTGGAGAGTTCAATCATGGCCCTAGGACAAAGATATCAAATGCTTGTTGAAGTGATTATTTTAAGACCAAGAGTTGAGACAACTATTCTTGATAACCTAACATCAAATTTTAATAAGAACCTGGGGTTTGAAAGAGAAAGATTTTTCCTTTGTTTTTAACAAAACTTGGTTTTGCATATCATGAACCAAAAATCCTGAAGGCTAGAGCATGAAATTTTTACCGTAAACTATAGAGAAGGAAGTATGCATGATAGATTACAATGAATTTCTTGCCCAAAAGGAAGAGAGTTTAGCATACAAGGAAAACTGTAGAGCTTAGATCCAGTGGATGCCCAAGACCTTGACTTGGGATAAGCTGGGTGCAGGGGAGGGCATCCCAGAACAGAAGGGCAGCCTTTTGCCTGGGTCCTCCATGGGTGTGGCCCTAGTCTCGCATGAGTCAGACATAAAAAGGATTAGGAATGACTAAGGGAGATGTTAGCAGTGATGGAAATGAGGCCACCTCACAGAGACTATAATCAAAATGGGGTGGGGGCAGGGCCTGAGCCCCCACAAATGGGTGTCTGTGCAGGGGGCTGGGCAGCAGGCCAGCTGGAGATATCTGGGGTTGGACCAGCCAATCTCTTACAGAGAGGGGAGGTGGCTACTCTTCCCTGACTGCCAGGATGACTTATAAGCACCCCCAGGAACATGGGTCACCCCTGAGAGGAACGAAGGAGAAGACGGGTAGTGTGAGGCCTAGAATTAAGGTCCACTGTCTGGTGCTGCCTTGACACCCGGTAAGATCAGGAGGGCCTCGACTGTCCTAACCACAAGTTCCCCCTCCCTGTTTGCCCCCCAAGGACCAAGTGCAGTCCGTGCTTATATCCCCGAGTGCTGGTTTCAGCTTCCTGATAGATGAAAAAGCCGTGCTGTAATAAATCGTAAATTCCTAACTGGGAAGGTCATGGTGGGGTCATCACCCCCCAGTTCTGTAACTTCTTTAGTGAAGGTTTTTCAGCCAGCCCTCTCCATTGTTCTTGCGCATAGAGTCTAACACACCTTTCAAATGGCCCTTTCAGACCCTCTTTGTAAAGTGTGCAAGAGAGCCAGTAATCTTATTAACTAACCTGTAATCTGATCTCCCAGGGTCACGAAACCCCGCTGGTTCCCTTCCTAATTTCAAATGCAGAAGAGAAACTGCAAACTGTCATTTTCCCGGAGCATTTGAAGTCTTGTTCCCCAGCATATGTCATCAATTTGGCTCAAATAAATTCTTATAGAAATTCTCTACAGGTTTGGATGTTTCCTACGTCAGGCCACAGAATTATTCGAACAAACCAATCATGTTCCCCTGTGGGAGTCAGGGGGCACCACATCCTTTTGGCGCACAGAGTGTCTGCCACAGGCCTGGTATTTCACTCTGTTCCCAAATGCAATTCCTCTGTGGCCCTGCATGGCGTATACTGTCTTCTCCCCCTGGGCCGTGAGAGTAGGTGACTAATTCATTGCCGTTCCATTACCTCCTCTCTTCAGTGTGCGGGGTCCTGTGCTCCCTGCCCCCAACCCTACTGCCATCCCCACACCCCTAGGGCAGAATCCCTGCCTCACCAGCAGAGTAAGAGGCCATTATAATAAAGGAAAAGGGGATAATCTTGAAATAACTAATTTAAACATCAAACTGACCACTTTTCAACTCTAAGTGTGGCTGAATGACGTGGAATTGGAAAGTTTAATCTTTTTGCCAACGGCTGAAGTAGGCGCTCATGAACTTAAGTTCAAAGACAGATAAAAGGAGCTCTATATTTGCACATCAAACCACGTAGTAGTGCAAAAATCATACCACCCTTTTCACATGTGAAGGAGAGCTAATAAAGACAGGTGAGTGCTGTTGTGTACTGAGACAGTGGGTAAGCATGGGTTTACCTGGCAGCTCAGGATGGAGCTCAGAGTCGCTCAGTGGGTATGTGGACATCCAAACCTGCCAGGAATTTTTGGTTTACTTGAGTCAAGCTGACAAGATCTCAAATACTCTGGAGAATGGCAGTTTTTCAGTTCTTTTTATACATTTGGAATTAAGGAGGGAAGTAAGGAAGATTACAGATATGTGGGAGAGGAGGTAGGAGAAGCAAGGTGGGGAAATCTCTATGACTGCATTTGGGTGATAAAATCATGTGCTTCCTTGAGGGTGGTTATGGCTTGGAGGGATCTGAAAAGAGAATTATTCAGGCATTTTAAAGATGTGTTAACCTAGCTGCATGGAACAATGGACAGGGCTTGCTTGAGGCAAAGACAAAACTTTTACTAAAGAAGTTACAGGCCTGGGCCCTGGATGGTGTGGCTCAGTTGGTTGGAATGTCATCCTCTAAACCAAAAGGTCACAGGTTCAGTTTCAGGTCAGGACGCATACCTGGGTTATAGATTTGGTCCCCAGCCCAGGTGTGCGTGCAGGAGGCAACCGATCAATGTTTCTCTTCACCTTGATGTTTCTCTCCCCGCTGTCTCCCTCCCTTCCTCTCACTCTAAAATTAATACGCATGTCCTCAGGGGAGGATGAAAAAAAGCTTTAAAGAAGTTACAGGCTTGCAACGTGACTACCCACTACGACCTGCCCAGTTAAGAATTTAGAATCAGATCACTCTGTGAGATTACTTTTGGTCACTTGAACTCGTCAAATTTATTACAGAGTAGACATTTTCTCCCATTTCTCATATTTTTCTCATTTCCTTAAGATTCTCAATGGGCCCTGCAAAGGGACCCGTGACTCCCTTAAGCCACAGGTGTCAGGGATGCATCAAGCACCTACTGTGTGGGCACCGTGCCAGAAATGTCTGATTCAGAGATGGGCCTGACCTTCAGCCTGGTAGGGCCTTGTGAGGCAGAGTTCATTATCCAGATGCTTCTGACCTTCCAGTTGAACAAAAGAAAGAAAGACAGAAACAGTAGGCCAAAAATGGAGTCACTTTTGCCAAGCTACCTTGCCAAACTAAAACTTAGTAACTAATCTAATTGCAGTTTCAGCTTGAACTTTAACTGATCAGTCTGGAATTGTCTGGTCAGCGTTAACAAAACAATCTGCCTGTTAAGACCCTTGGGTCCCTCAAGGGAAGGTGTCCTTGCCTGGAAGAACCCGCTCTTGACTTCTTAGTCCCACTTTCCTCCTGTCTATAACATCTTCCAGTTTTGTACATCTCTTCTGTGGGCCCCTTTGTTGCTAGATGGGATGCTTCCCGATTCATGAATTGCTTAATAAAGTCAATTAGATCCTCAAATTTACTGGTTGCATTTTGTTCTTTAACACTAAACTCCCAAGGCACTTTCTACACACACATTTCTCTGATGGCACTCATAGGGTGTATATATTGACTAAAAACAATGGAACCAAAAGGCAGACTATTTTAAAGAGATCTTTTCAGCCCAAATCCCACGCAGCATCCCGCACAAGCTCTCCCGGGTCAGCTCCTTTCACGTCATTCCTGCTCTGCTCTCTCTCCAGCCCACTGAATTATTTCTCTCTCTCCGCCTCTGGGCCTAGCTTGTTAACATCATACTTGTTCAGCCTTGTACTGTTTATATATGAAAATGTCTTTTGTTTATTATGATGTTTTGACATCTTAAAAGAATCTTTCTGGCGTAGGAGCGGCTGCCCGCTCTGGGCTGGCCACCTTCTAGAGCTAGCACAGGACTCAGCCAGGGACTGAGCCCGAGATGCAGACGACCACCCAGAGCCCTGCCTCCTCTCTCCGTCCACGAAACCGCAGTCAAGCCCACAACGAGTTAGCAAGCAACCAGAGACCCCTCCTACAGACCAAAGGCCCCGAAATGATCGGAATCTGCCAACCTCAACCTGTCCATCCCGCCCGCCTGCCTATCCGGGCCTCAGCACCCTCCTCACTCCTGACCGACACGGACGCTTTCCCGTGAAGCCCTCCTGTTTCTAGGACTTGTGAGTATAATAAACGCCATCTCCCCGAGTCTCTCCTGTGTCTCCTCTTACGGCTGCACCTGACTGATCATCATATAAAAGAACACAGAACGCCGACATGCTCTCTTACCCTGGCGATTCTGTGCGGAACTTTGTAACTCCCCAGTGCTGATGCGACCACAGTTCCTGGCACTTGTACAGCCTCAGACACAGCTGTGTGCACATATTTGGTCCATTACTTTATGGATCATTGGAGACTATTTAAAAACTACCAGTGTTATTCAGATGTTAATGTGACTGCTACTCCAGGGTGCAGAATCGTAGACTATGGGGAGACCGGAGTCAGATTATAGGCACCACCACTGGGAGCATCACTGGTTACCCTTTTCCTCACTCTCCCAATTCCTCAGTCCAGGTCACCGCCCTGTAGAGGGACCAAGTCCCCTCTATCTGTGGAACTGTTTATTAGGGAGCGGTACACTGTAATGCTACATAAAAAAGTTTTTTAAAGACTTATTTTTATTGTTGAGACTATTACAAATGTCTCCACGTCCCTTCCTTTGCCCATCTCCACATAGCCCTTGCCTGTCTCCCCTTACCTCAGGGTTTTTTTAATCCTCACCCAAGGATATGTTTTTATTGATTTTAGAGAGAAAGGAAGAAGGGGAGGGAGGAAAGGTGAGAGAGAGAGAGGGAGAAACATCGACGTGAGAGAAACATTGATCTGTTGTCTCCTGTATGGGCCCTGACCGGGGATCAAACCCACAAACTAGGCATGTGCCCTGACCTGGGATCGAACCTACAAACTTTTACTGTATGGGATCATGCTCCAACCAACCGAGCCATCTGGTCAGAGCTCTCTCAGGGTTTTAAGGTGGTACCCCACATTTTTAGCACTTGATCCTTTTCTATTTCCTCCTTCTGCACGGGCCCCATATTTTGAAAGACTTTTCTATATCCATTAAGCATTTTCTCATTTTTAACTCAAAGCCACGTCAGCCTCTAGCCCAAGCCCTGAGCTACAGGAAAAGATGAAGAAACCTGATATAAAGGAAGTAACAGGGCTCTGGAGTAAGACGAACTGTATTCACTTAAATTCCACTACAACAAGCTCTGGGACCCTGGACAAGTTATGCAACGTCTTTGAATCTCTGTTTCCTCAACTGTAGAAAGAGTAACTCCCACAGAGTTAGCACATGGTGGGAGCTCAGCCAGAACAAGTTCCTCTCCCTCTTATTTCACTCAGTTCCAATGTTTCCAGTTAAAAACAGAGAGGAGCTTTACATTTTCCTTACTGGCAAAGTTTTTAGGCAAATGCATCTTTTTTGTCACATTCGGAAACACTGAAAAGGGTTCACCAGCCCCTGGGACGGCTCCTTCAGCCTCAGTGGGGAAAGCCTGGCCTGTGTCTCCGCAGGGCTGTGTCTACCCAGGGCAGCTGCCAGCCGCACATGAGACACAGGGAAACCCATCAGCAGGACAGGCCAGCTTGCTGCTCGTGTCAGTGCGGCACCTGTACTTGCCAGTAACTGATAAAGTCAGGTCACCCCAGACACCCACTAAAATACCAGAACAGATGCATCAAATTGTCTTAAATGTTCTGCCACACGCCAGATGTCTACGAGCAGTCAAAAGCAGTCAAAGGCTTCCTGGAACACCAGTCATTGTGTGTGTGAGAGAACTACGCATAGCAAGCTGGTGCAAACCAGGGAATTCCTGGATGCGAGGATATCAACAGTAAGCCAAAGCAAAAACAAAAACACCAGCAATGTGGCCTGAGGAAGGCAGGTAAAAGGTGAGACTCAGACACTGGAGTCCAAGACCACAGTCATGAACTAGGCCCAACTCATGTGAGGCTTTGTCTGTTTCTCCCAGAAATCCCCAGTAACCCCGAGGCACAGTTTAATATCTGCCTGTTTAGAAACACTAAAACTAGATGAGCATGACAACAAATTAAGAAACAATGAGAAAACCAACACAAATTCAAGAGCTGAGGAGTTAGTGTTGCTTTCTTTAGTGATCTCTCGATATTCTACTAAATCAGGCTTGCTGCCAGAAGTTGTTCCATTTTCTTAAGTTTCTCCTTTTCACCAGCATCAGTGGCATTTTTCACGCCACAGGTTTTATTCTGCTCCATAGCGTTTCTTCCAGGGTTTTTTAGTTTTGCCTCCTTCCATTCCTGAACCACAAAGGAATTCAGTCCTTTAAATCACAAGGCGGATAGCTTTTTCTTAAAGGGTCTGATAACTGAATATTTGCAGCATTGTGGATCATTGGATCTCCATTGCAACTATTCAGCTCTGTGGCAAAAGCTGCCAGAGAAAATCCATAAATGAATGGCCAAGGTTATGTTCCCCCAAAACCTCATTTATGGACACTGAAATCTGAATTTTATGGAATTCTTTTCTTGAACTATTCCCCCCAACCACTCACAGGTGTAAAAGCCACCCTTAGCCCACAGGCCGTGCAGAGCTAGGCAGGGGCCTACGGCAGTAGGTTACTGGCCCCCGACTTAAACAGAGGAGACTGAGGAGCACCACTGTGCCACCCAAGCATTTACCTTCTGCCCAAATGATTAATTCACTTGAAATTAAAGATAAACTCAATCCTCAGGCATTTCTTACAATGACTAATAATAAATCCTGCATGCTAGGGACATGCCCAGAGGTGAATGATAGGCCCTGGGCAGTGCGATTCCACTGCCATCAGAAGACGGCAGCAATTTCCATCAGGTCTTTGCCTGAGCTGAGTCGAGGGCAGGCTAACAGGAGCAGAGTGAGACTTTTACGCTTAAAAACATGCATCTTTCTTGTACCCGAGCCGGTCTATGCCACAGAGAAGCAGAAGCCAGATAATAGGCGACTCCACAGGGCCACTGTCCTATGGACTAAGAGCTATATACTTGCCTGCTGCCCCCCAGTCTATGGAAGCAAGCTGCTCTCATTCTAGGCAAGAGTTCAGTTCCTTCTTTTCAAACTCTGGAGATGCCCTCTGTTTACATAAGCAAGAAGTTCCCTGGGCTAAACAGTCATACTTGCTCAGAATTGGTAAGCTCTGGGAAGGCCGAGGGAACTTCACAAGCTTCCTGTCTCTTTTGATTATCTAAGGATTTTTCCTTGTTTGCAGGTTCAGCATTAAATAAAATCAGCAGTTGCAGTTTCAGCACTAAATAAAACCAGCAGGAAAGGTTGCATTTACCATTCAGCTTCTCTTTTTCTCCCGCCTCTGGGTTCTGAAACTCCAAGTCAGACTTTGCATGGAATTTACGTAGAGCAAAGAAATAGCACTGTAACCCAGAAGTTCTTTTTGGATTCCAGCTACACAGGGTTAGTAGGAGACTTCTCTTCAGATTTGCCTTTTCAATCCACACTGCTGCCTGGCATCCACCCGGCTCTTACTCGTTGGAGTCAAATGCACCTAGGTTCTAATTCTGGGTTGCCACGTACTCACTCTGTGGTTCCAAACACACACACACACACACACACACACACACACCCTGAAACGCTCAGAAGAAAACAGCTTGGAAGAAATGCAATGAAAGGCCTCGTGGAGATGCACCATCCAGAGTGGTTTCCTATGAGGTCCTCTGAACAATACACTGAATGTAGAGCAACCAGACGCAGGGACACAGTGCCCTCCATTCCTGCAGATTGAGTGAGCCGGGACAAAGAAAGGCCCCCAGAGCAATCCCCCAGGAACTGGTTCCCCTGGGAGAACAGTAGCAAGCGGAACCCCACAAAGCTGAGCTCCCCAAAGCACTTCTGGAGTACAGACCTATTCCTTCACTCTACGTAAACACCTTGTAGATTCTGACTTGGACTAACGACTACCCTGGCAATTAGACTGAGCTAGCACTCAGAAAGCTGTCAGTAAAAAGAGAACAAATTAGCCTGATTTGTTTGTCCTGCTAAATCTGCATTCTAAATCTATAGTGCCCCTGATGCTCGCAGCAAAGAAAATGCAGAGTCGGAAGAGAAAATACAGTTCAGTACACACCTCACGTTTCCCTTCCCTTGAACACCCACACTAACAGTGGGCAGCGATATGGTCCACAGGTAGGACCGCCCACTGCCCGCTGAGGTCCCCCTCACTGGCTGAATACTCGCACAGAGAACTAATCAAAGGAAGTTAATCAGTTTTGGCAATTTAAGAATATGGAGAGACCCTCAGGACTGACCTCTTTCGTTTTTATACAAACATATTATTTATATTAGAAACCTGGTGACTCTTAATCCAAACTAATTTTCTCATCAGTCATGATTAATTAACCAAGTAAACATTCTTTTTGTATGCAGAGTGCTACAAAGGTCAATTCATTCATTTGTAAATTCAACTCTGGTAGCCGATTCTATTGGCTTCAGAAGTGCAGTGAAAACTGTTCTTTTGAAAGGTAATTAAGGGCTGAAAACAATAAATGAAACTCTTGGAAAGAATCATCTTCTGAACTATAAAAATATCATTCCCAATAAAACAACCTGAACATTGAAAACAGCAATTGTTATGCAAGCTAACTGTACTGAAATCACATTTAATAAAATCAAGACGATTAATGTCCAGCAAAACCACGTTCCACACTGACAGCCTTTGTATATTTGGCAGCCCCAGTGCTCTGGATCGGGCTGTGCCCCTGACTATTTTAAGCTCATGATCTAATCTTGCTCAGACAGAAACACCTGCTCGGCAGAATTTACTAGATGGGATTAGCGCTCCAGCCCTTACCGGATGAGGTGCCTCGCTGCAGCGTCCAACTGCAGAAACACGACCTCCCTGCAGAGGAGGTGTGTCTGGGACACCTGCCTGGGGTCTTGGGGGCTCCGGAGGCTGTCAATCATTTTCTGCAGCTCTTGAAGCTCAGACACTAGAAGATGGACAACATTTTAGTAAACAGTACAAAATACCAGCTGTTGCAGCTAACCCAGTGAACCATCATTTCACCTCCCAAGCTAACTTTTTACCTAAACGAACTTCTCTTTTTTATGTGTATATCAATGATATGTTTTGCAAGACCACCAAAGCCTTATGACCCAGAACCTAAGGTCTTGTGTTTTTCCTTCCTTCCTTCTTTTGTTCATTCCTTTCTTAGGAAGATAAAAACTGGCTTTTTTAGCAGAGTAAGAACATGCTTTAGAGAGAAAGTTTTAAAATTAAAATTTATAAGGCTACAGTTTCTAAATAGATTGAAAAAGACAAATTACAAGGAGTAGAAAAATAGAGGGTTCAGTAGACCTATTAGGGCCTTAAAATTATTAGAGGTTATAACCCAGCACTAATTTCTTAGAGCCATGCCATCCATCCGAATCGGCCGGCTCATCCTGTTGCTGGCTCAAGGATTAAAGAAGACTGGAAGCCATCCAAGGCCAGCAAAAAATATGCCTGCAAGTAGGTATACATGTACACACACACACAAGCCCTTCTAGGAGATTCTTGTTATTTAAAGAGTAGATGTGGGAGATCCTAAATTGGCTTACTTCCTGGACTCTTACTGCCAAAGGAGGCTGCATATAAATAGATTCATACATGTTTTGGATGGAAATTTAAGTTAGGAGCCTTTGGGGGCACTTCATGCTGGGCTGAGGAAACTGGCCTGGGTTTAGATGGCTGTTCTAGCATCTCTATTACAGCCTGGGAAAGGAGCTGGTCAGGATGGGAGAGTGCAGCAAGGAAATGATGGGCCCTAGGAGCATTGGTGGGGCAGGTGGGGGGGGGGCACACTTTCAGGGATCCCAGAACATCAGCTGATCTGAAATGCTCATCAACCTCCTGTGAGGACAGAGATGGCTTTCCACACGAGAGCACATCCCTGCTGTGGGAAGACAGTGGAAATCGGTCACTGTGCCTATGTGTAGCCTCAGGCAGAAGTGAGATGGGAGACCCATGGGGATTTTGGAAGTTAGTCTCTCTCAGTGGTTTGTCCAGACTGGAGCAGCCTCTGCCCTGTGTGGTCCAGTACTGGTCTCTTCCTGTATCTCTGCAGTGTAAGTCAAAGGAATTGAGGGAGTGGGGGAAGCTGCCCATACAAGAGCCCAGTCAGGGTAGAACCAGGACTGATACTCGCCATATATACTCTTGGCTTTAGGAAAAGAGGAACAGTCCAGGTTTCATATCCATTTGATGTTTATGCACAATGAAAAAATGTTTTTTGAGTATTTATCCAGCTTCAAGTGAATTCAGTTTAATCATTAAACTTTTTATGACTCCTATAAATCTGGTGGTCATATTGGGCTGAAAAGACATTTCTACCAGAAGAGGAGTCACGTTAGAGAGAATTGTGCAAGGACTTTGGTGGTAGGTGGGAGGAGGGGCGGTCAGTGAGCCCTATGTGTTCTAGGCCTAGTGTGTTCACTCTGCAAGCAGCACACTCTGTCAGGCTAAGCAGCAACCACAGAGGAAGGTTTATAATCCTCTTGGAAGACGAGGGGAAAAGAGTATGAAGTTGCATATGCCCTGTGATTAATACACCCAAAGTATATTTGGGTGGGGGCCAGCAGGGAGTAAAGATAACTAAAAATATTTCACTTGTTAGAGTGACTGGATTATAGATGGTTTTCTCTTTATATTGTTTCCGTTCTTGTTTGGATAGTGCTGTTGTGTGCACTTCTACATGGTCCCTTCCTAGGAAAGCTGTTCTCTGGGATAGGTGGCATTTTCATTAACATACAGATGTGGAGGTGGGCGATGCCCTTTCTTTGTTGCTTATCGAGTTGACAACGCTCATTCGTGCTCCCCTTCCTTTGTAGGGTCCCCCTGCCAGGTGGGAGGCAAGGTGGCAGGGACAGGCAGGGCAGATGAGGGGACAGATGGTCGCCATGTGGTGCTGGTGGTAGGGGTGGGAGGAAACTTCGGGAAACAGATGAGCCTTTTCTCCTGCTTTCCCCCAAGAGGGTCCCGTGTGGGACATCAGAGGGGGCGAGAGAAATCACGGTGGCCCTGTCTTCACGTGAATAGTTGGAGCAGCACTCTGTGTTCCTAGTTTGTCTCCAGAGTTCCTGAAACACAAAGTTTGGTGCGTAGTATCTGGGCCTTAATTGGCTTCTTAATCCTTTCCAAGGAAATCACAATGGATCCCCCCACATTCTTATGACTCCCTCTGCTTCATGCTGACTCCAGGGGAGCTGCTGGTTTTCAAGGAAGAAGAGGATTTGGCAGGGGTCACGGGGCCTGTCCTCGAAGAACTGTGTCTAAGAGCTGCTTCCTCTATCAATGGGGACGTCCGATGCTGAAATCCAGAGTGTCCCTTTAAAAAATAGTTTAAAGCATATAAGTCCCCTAAAGTCATCTTGTATGACTCCAAATAGCTCTGAGATGACTGCAAGGTGCTGGGGGAGCATATGAACGGACCCGGAGCATCTTTCCACCTCAGCTCTCCTCGCCTCTTCTGGGAGACTGAACCGCCTAGTCTTTTTAAAAAGATTATCTTAGAGGGGTACTTATTTTCAGTTTAGTTTTCTCTTTATCTGTTTTCAGCAAAGCAGAGTGTGCAAAACATTGCACATCCTCTTGGAGCACAAATGTTTTTACTGACAACATGACAAGGTATGTGTCCCTGATCTCACACCTCTGAAAGCCTGGGCCCTGCATATTTCAGCGATTGTGGTTCAGAAGCAGATAAATATAAGAAACCAATTTCCTTCCTTCTGAATCCTAGGTCCTCAATAATTTGGCCTCACTTCCCTCCGTGTCTCAGTATTACACTGCTGGGTTCACCATTCTTTGGACTAGCCACATGTAGTCCTGCCTGTTGTCTTTGCCAGTGACCTCGGCTTATCTTGCTAGGACCATCCTTCCTATTTTTCTCCATTGATTCAGTGGGGGCAAGTCCCCCTGTACTGCTTTCCCGGCAGGCCCGCCCGCCCAGCTACTGCAGGACTTCCTGTGCAGTGACTTCCTTTGGAAACGTGGCTCTGGCTCTGTCTCGGCCTCTAGCTTATCTCCATGTAACACCTGTCTCCCCATCTCAAGGGCAGGGATGGCACTTTCCCTGGCCCATCCTCTTCTCCTGTTCTCATCTGAAGCCCAGCCCCCACGCCCTCGAAACATGCAGCCGCTCTCCTGAGAGAGTCTTAGGTTGTTTTCTGAGTAAACTTCTTTCTTTTATAGCGGTCCCTGAATTAGTCAAAGGAAAGGATGTAAGAGTGCTTTAGAACTTGTCTAATCTCTTAATGCTAGTAGTTTGGGAAGATCTGCAACAATTCTGTGCTTTCTACTGAGGCGGCCTCACCCAACTTTGTGCTGCCTGTCCTCACAGGTGGGATCTTCCTCATGGATCAGAACTCCCCCCTTCCCTGGGTCTCCCACCCGGATGCTTACAAATTCCTTCAGTGACCTTTAGCACAATGCGAATCTACCGGCGAACCAGTCAGGATCTCCAAAACTGTATTTTCTTTATGCAATGACCATAGAGGAAAAGATTCAGATTATAGTACATTTAAGACCACTGGGTTTAAATAGGCATACTGCTTCATTTTGTTGCTGCTTCTAATCATTTAAAACCCTTAGCTATGTTATAATATATTGCTATTAATGAACATGACTAATGACATAATTTCACTGAGAGTCAAATTATTAAAATAACAAGATCAGTTTCCCTGCCTCTGATAAAATCAACTTACTAAGCATTTCAGTATCTTTAATTTACCTAGTGTATTTATCTTAGAACTAGCTCAGAGTTGGAGTTCACAGATCAGCACTGGGCAGACACTCCTACTAAGGTTGCGATCATTCTGACTGCAGGACCACTGGGCCACTGTTACCTAACCAAGGGCTGTATGTGTGTAAGTTTCCCGATGGTGGATGTTTGGCTCTGACTTTGCCATATTAGCGCACGAAGGCCAGGAAGGGAAAAGGGATGAAATGCTTTTTACATAGATTTCAATGTGCAGATCATCTCTAGGAAATAGGTATTTTCATCCCCATTTTACAGATGGACAAACAGAGACCCAGAATGGAAAGTGTCCAGCTTCCAGTAATCAAGTGGCAGAGGCTTCCTCACCCCTGCCTTGGTGTGCTTTGTGGTTTAACCTGCAAATGTGGAGTTAATCGGTTTGGAGACAGTGTGTCAGGGGACTTTCCCTTTGCCCTTCTTATCACTGTCATTCATGAGGAAATATTTTAGTTCTGTGTTCCAACTATTAAGAGCTTCTTAGTAATTACTAACTGAGGGAAACATTTTGTAATGTATATGTATATCAAATCATCATGTTAAATATCTTATAATTGTATTATACCTCAGTAAAGCTAGGGGGGCAGGAAAGAGCTTTATAGAGTTTTAACTAAACACTGAAGACGACTTAATTACTTTTAATCACTTACCAATGCCTTCAGTTCCTCCCCAGTCACCTCCCAAAGGGCTGGGACTTAGGGAAATTCAAAACCTGACGATCCCCAAATTTAGCAAAGCTGGAGAGGTAGGCCACGGTGTCACGGCGAGGGGCCGCCAGCTGCAGGGTTTGCTGTAAGGCTCTAAAAGCTGCCTGTGGGTAAAATCAATACAAGGAAATAGCTTTAGGACATTTGTAAGAGACATATAAAATATATGAGCAATTATTAAAGATGACGTATTTAAACACAAATGTTTAAACATAAAACATAAACACTTTTATGGCGTAATATAGGATAATCATTATAGGATAACACCTGAAAAACAGAACAACAAACCTATTTATAAGCTGGGTTATATGCCTTTGGACTAGGTGATTCGAGGGGTGGGGAGTTTAAAGCAATAGGTTTCTCTTTGTTTAAAGCCATTAGTGCTCACAAATATATAAAAAATATTTCTATGACCATTGAGAAATTACAAGGGTCACAAATAAGTCCTAGAAAACACCCAAATTCAGGCTCTGAGGGAATAGTTGTAAGCAAAGCACAGATATTTATCAACACAGTTCTAGGGTGTCAACCTTTTGTAGTCTCTGGGACACGCTGGAAGGGGAACAGTTGTCTTGGGCCACATATTAAATACATTGTGAAATTTAATCATAGAAAATATCATAATGCTTTAAGTAAATTTACGACTTTGTGTTGGGCCGCATCCATAGCCATCCTGGGCTGCGTGCAGCCCACCGACTGCAGGTTGGATGCTCTTGGATAACATACAACTAAAATATCATACTGAATCTTAAAGACTGATGTTCAGATGAGGAAAGGTGAAAATTATGACACAACTGAAGAAGGTTTTATAAAGATATAAACACACACACACACAAACTCAGAAAAGTTCTTCAGTGAAAGAAAGGGTAGTGCTATTTTTAACTGAAGAATCTCTGTACCATTTCCCATGATGGCTACGCAGTACATTCCCATCCACAGTGAACAAGTGCTCCCTTCTCTCCACATCCTGGCCAACGCTTGATTTCGACTGCCTTTTTAATGACCTCCTTCCTAACAGGTGTGAGATGATATCTTGGTGTGGTTTTGATTTGTGTCTCCCTGAACACCTTTTCATTTACTGGTTGGCCATTTGTAGGTTTTCTTTGGAAAGATGTCTATTCAGGTCCTTTGTCCATTTTAAAACAAGCTTGTTTGTTTTTTTGCTATTGAGTTGTATGAGTTCCTTACGTATTTTACGTATGGATTCACATGTATGGTTTGTAAATTTTCCCCACTCCATAGGTTGCCTATTCATTTTGTTGATGGTTTCTTCTGCTCTGAAGAAGCTCTTCAGTTTGATGTAGTCCCACTGATTCAGTTTTACTTTTGTTGACTGTGCTTGTGGTATTATATCCAAAAAAAGCATCACCAAGACCACTGTCAAGGAACTTTTCTCATTTTCTCTAGGATTTTTATAGTTTCTGGTTTTATATTTAAGTCTTTAATTCATTTTAAATTAAATTTTTTAATTAAAAAAATTTAAAAATATTTTATTCATTCATCTTTAGAGGGGACAGGGAGGAGAGAGGGAGAGAAATATCAATGTATGGTTGTGTGTCCATACATTGATATTGTATACAATGTATGCCTCTAGTGTGTCTCCCACTGGGAAATGGCCTGCAACCCAGGCATATGCCCTGACTGGGAATTGAACCATGATCCTGTGGTTCGCAGGCCCGCGCTCAATCCTCTAAGCTGAACCAGCCAGCACCTCATTTTAAATTAATTTTTGCAAAAGATGTAAAGGTATAAGGCGGGGTCCAGATTCATTCTTTTGCATGTGGACCTACCATATGATCAGCAATCTCACTTCTGGACATACACCCAAAGGAAACAAAATCAGTGTCTCGAAGAGATTACACTCCCATGTTCATGGCAGCATTACTCCCAATAGTCAAGCTAAGAAAATAACCTGAGAATCCAGTAGATGGATAAATAAATTTTTAAAAATATATTTTGTTGATTATGCCATTACAGTTGTCCCATTCCCCCCTTCATTCTGCTCTACCCTGCACACCCCCTCCCCCCACATTTCCCCCTTTAGTTCATGTCCATGGGTCACAAGTTCTTTAGCTTCTACATTTCCCATACTATTCTTGCCCTCTCCCTATTTTCTCCCCACCGTCTATGCTACTTATTCTCTGTACATTTTCCCCCCGCTCTCCTCCTCCTACTCCCCTGTTGCTAACCCTCCACGAGATCTTCACTTCTATGGTTCACTCCTGATCTAGCTGTCCTCTTAATTTGCTTTTGTTTTAGGTGTGGTTGTTAATAACTGAGTTTGCTGTCTTTTTACTGTTTACATTTTTTATCTTTTTTTCTTAGATAAGTCCCTTTAACATTTCATATAATAAGGGCTTGGTGATGATGAACTCCTTGAATTTGATCTTATCTGAGAAGCACTTTATCTGCCTTTCCATTCTAAATGAAAGATTTGTTGGACAGAGCAATCTTGGATGTAGGTCTTTGGATTTCATGACTTGGAATACTTCTTTCCAGCCCCTTCTTGCCTGTAAGGTCTCTTTTGAGAAATCCGCTGACAGTCTGATGGGAACTCCTTTGTAGGTGACTGTCCCCTTATGTCTTGCTGCTTCTAGGATTCTCTCCTTCATTTTAATCTTGGCTAATGTAATTATGATGTGCCTCGGTGTGTTCCTCCTTGGGTCCAACTTCTTTGGGACTCTCTGAGCTTCCTGGATTTCCTGGAAGTGTATTTCCTTTGCCAGATTGGGGAAGTTCTCCTTTTATTATTTGTTCAAATAAGTTTTCCACTTGTTGCTCTTCCTCTTCCCCTTCTGGTACCCCTATAATTTGGATGTTGGAGTGTTTCAAGATGTGCTGGATGTTCCTAAGCCTCTCTTCATTTTTTTGAATTCCTGTTTCTTCATTCTTTTCTGTTTGGTTGTTTCTTTCTTCCTTCTGGTCTACTCCCTTGATTTGAGTCCCAGTTTTCTTTCCATCATTATTGCTTCGCTATGCATTTTCCTTCATTTCACTTAGTGTAGCCTTCATTTTTTCATCTAATTTGTGACCCAAATCAACCAGTTCTGTGAGCATCCTGATCATCAGTGTTTTGAACTGCACATCTGATATGTTGGCTATCTCTTGGTCGCTTAAAAATATTGGTTCTGGGGCTTTGGTTTGTTCTTCTGATTGAGCCATTTTTGGTCAGGTCACACCTGTTTACGTATTAGTGGCAGAGCTTTAGCTGTTCACCAAGGCAGGGCAACCCAGTGGCTGGGTTGGGGCACTGTATTTGGGGGCGGGGTCAGAGAGGGGCAATGGCGTTTGCTCCGCGCTCTCTCTCTGATTTTGGTCCCCTCTGCTGCTTCTCACAAGTAAATTGGGCTCTTCTGGTGCTGGTTCCTGGTTGTGTGTGCTTGTGTATGTTCTAGGATCCTGTGGGTCTCTCCAACAAGCTGCTCCTGGCACCTCAACCCTGATTTAAGATTTTATTTATTTATCTTTAGAGGGGAAGGGAAGGAGAGAGGGAGAGAAACATCAATGTATGATTGCCTTTCGTGCGTCCCCTGCTGGGAACTGGCCTGCAGGGAACCGGCCTGCAATCCTGGCATGTGCTCTGACTGGGAATCGAACCGCGATTGTCTGGTTTGCAGGCCCGCGCTCAATCCACTGAGCTACACCAGCCAGAGCTGAAAGTTTTTTTAATCTGTGCTTTTAGGCTTTACTTCCCATAGCTGGGGCCCTAGGTTGCGAGGTCTGTCTCACTGACCATTTTTTTTTTGCCTGATTTATCTGCATGCAAATATGTGTCCGAGGTCAGCCAACCTCCTTGCGCGCCTCACTGGGTTTGCTCCTTGCCTCCCTGTGCCCCAGTCTGCCAACCACTGCCTTTTCCTGCCTCAACCCCTCTCCACCGCTGCCGACTCCACCACTTACTGGTCTGGTTAAATGGCTGTCAGACTTCCATACAGTTCAATTTTCTGTCTGTTCTGGTTGTGTTTTTGTTTCTAAATCTTTGTCGTCCTTTATTTTGGTTGTGTGAGGAGGTAAAATATTTCCACCTATGCCTCCATCTTGGTTGGAAGATAAATAGATTTTTAAAATGTGACAAACACACACACACACACAAAGAAGGAAATCTGGCCATTTGCAATAGTATGAATGAACCTGGAAGACATTATTCTAAGAGAAATAAGCCGGACAAAGAAAGATACATACTGTATGATTTCAATCACATGTGGAATCTAAAAAGAAGAGAGTCAAACTTATAGAATGATGGCTGCCAGAGGGATGGGGTGAATGGGGAGGTATTGGTCTAAGGTTACAGACTTTCAGTTGTAAATGAATAAGTTTGGGGATCTAATGTACAGAATAGGGAACCAGGCCACATGGCAATGGCAAATGTAGCTCAGCCCTAGTTTGGAAAACTGACAGGTAGGAGATGGCACACAGGAGCCAGGCCCACTGATCGGCTTTCCCATGGGGACCCAAGCCTGCATTATATCTAGGCTGCTTTGAGGCTTGCTTTTACTAAAACTCCCTCACCCTGAATTAAGGCAGAAAATATTTAATGAATATCTTTTTTAAATTTTTTATCTTTTGACTTTATTTTATTTTATTGATTATGCCATTACATTTGTTCTATTCCCCCCTCCATTCCCCTCCACCCTATACACTCCTCCCCCACCATTCCCCCCCTTTAGTTCATGAACATGTCTCAAGTTCTTTAGATTCTATATTTCCCCTTCTATTCTTACCCCCCCATCTATTTTCTATCTACTGTCTATGCTACTTATTTTCTGTACCTTCTCCTCCTTCTCCTCCTCCCACTCCCCTCCACATGCTCTTCCACGTGATCTTCATTTCTATGGTTCACTCCTGATCTAGCTGTCCTCTTAAATTCGCTTTTGTTTTAGGTGTGGTTGTTAATAACTGTGAGTTTGCTGTCCTTTCACTGTTCATCTTTTTTATCTTCTTTTTCTTAGGTAAGTCCCTTTAACATTTCATATAATAAGGGCTTGGTGATGATGAACTTCTTGAATTTGGTCTTATCTGAGAAGCACTTTAACTGTCCTTCAATTTTAAATGAAAGCTTTGCTGAATAGAGCAATCTTGGTTGTAGGTCTTTGGTTTTCATGACTTGGAATACTTCTTTCCAGCCCCTTCTTGCCTGTAAGGTCTCTTTTGAAAAATCCGCTGACAGTCTGATGGGAACTCCTTTGTAGGTGACTGTCTTTGAAGTAACTTTCTAAAGTCTGCCCCAAACCTCCTAAGGACAGAGTATAACCAGTTCAACCACTTTTTCCCTTGCATTTTCAACATTCTTTTCTTTGCTATCTGTAAAAAGTAATCACCTAAAGCAAACCTACGCATAATGAATGAGGACCTTCCTTGAGGTAATGCTCCCAGAAAAGTAATAAAAACCTGTCCAGGCAGGGTTCAGGGCCCTCTCCCACTCAGAGAGTGGTCATGCTGTCCCTTTTTCCCACAGGACTTCTGCAATCCCTGTGAATTTGCTCATCACAGCCACAACACCAGGGACACCACTGGTCAGAGTCCAAATCAGTACAGCATGGTACCTGCAGTTCATAATACTGTATTGTATACGGTAGTCTAAAAAAAAAGCCAAAGTGAGAGGCAACAGGCATTTATTTGAGATCCAAAAGAATAGCTATTTGGGAAGCTTGGATTCAGGCAGAAACCAGAATAGTGTTCTGCTCAAGGGAGCAAAAGCAAGGAGTTTTCATGAGGAAGGGAAGGGGGGTGATCACATGAAGAGAAGGAAGAAATTCCTACTGCTGTTAACAAATCACGGATGGAATTTCTATAGGTGCAAATCAACTAAGTTATTTTCTAGCTACACACAGTGGTGGTGATTTTAAAGAGGGTCTTTAATGTTTATTCCAGGAGTCAGAATGTCTGCATTCCCATTAGCTTCGCAAAAAGTGTTAGGGACCCAGTGTTGCTCCAGGCCAAGTCCACAGGTTTTTTTTTTGCCCAGTTTAAACATCCCATAGGTTGGAAGAGTAAGATGTCCAAGGGATGGCAGCTCTGATTTCACATCAAAGTAACTGTTTGTTTATTTTTCGAATAATACTGAAAACTTTCCAGGAAAGTAGATAAATGGTCCTAACACACACACACACACACACACACACACACACACACACACGAGGTAATTGTGAGGTGATGAATGTGTTAATTAACTTAATTGTGGTAATCCTTTCACAATGTATAGACATATTAAATCATCACACTGAACACTTTTCTTTATTAATTATACCTCAAAAAGGCTGGGGAAAAGAAGAAAGTATAAGAAAGCTAGATGGTCAAACAGATTTTCACTTACAAAGAAAAAATCAGAATGTTCCCAAACTGCCATTTTCAACATTGTACTTTATTTAGCAAATGCTTATTTGAGTGCTTTATGTATTACTATATCCATTTTTATTTATTTATTTTTAGAGACAGGAAAAGGGTTGCCTCTAGCACACTCCATACTGGGGATATGGCCTGCAACCCGGACATGTGCCCTGACTGGGAATCAAACCAGTGGTGCTTTGGTTCACAGGCCTGCACTGAATCCACTGAGCTATACCAGCCAGAGCTATATCCATTTTTTTAATGGTTACTAATATTATCCTCTATCAATTTAGGTACTTACTATGCAAAGCAATCTCTAAAAACACAGGATTAGCTGATTCCTGTACTTAAAAGTGACCTCAACGTCTCCTGAGCTTTAGGGGATCAGGGTGGGGTTTTTATCTTGAAGGGTTTGGAAGGAAATTGAGGAATAATGAGGAATGTTGGAAATTTGAATTAAGTCTCATTAATGACCAGGGAGAAACAGGACTCATGAAATAATGGGGCCCAAGAGAAATTATAATATTAGGAAAAATTATTAATAATATAATACTATTAGGAGCTGCGAAATGTTTTCAGTTATTAGATGTCCCTGGAATAAACAAGAGACACTCTCTGAAGTTGATGTGTTTAGTAGTGAGATATGCAAAACCAGCCAGTTCACTCTCTGGTTCGCACAAAGGAACACAGACCATCAGGGATTTGAAGGTAACCAGCACTCGGGAAGGACGAGGTATGAACCCTAAGTTGAGGAAGACTTCCCCGTCAGCAGACAGCACACACAGGGCTGCAGCTGGCAACTCCTGCAGCATTAGAAGGAAGCGTGGGTAGAGCAGCATTTCTCTCTTAGAAAAGAGGCGGCTCCGGTCGGATCTATTTATATCAGCCCAGACTGCGGTGACTCACCGGCCCAGAGGCCCAAACCTGCGGGCAGCAGGCCGTCCCTGGGCGGCCACATTTATAAATAACTCCACGGGGAAAAGAGCAATGGGGCTGATTGCAGCAGGAGCTGCGAGGAGGAAGGAGTGGGCCCGCAGGGAGGGAGAGGTGCGGTAAGACAGGAAAGGAAGGGTGTGAACGAGTGGCCCACACCCCATGGAGTGTACACAGGGGAAGGGGTTCAGAACAGGTCTCCCCAGGATGTGCCACTTTGGCACGTGGGTGGCTTTGAGGTGGCAGCAATTGACAGCCTGCGGCTTCTGAAAAACTTCGATCTCTCCCTCAAAGAATTTAAATTTGTGGCCTTGCCCACAGTGAGAGTCATCACAGACACAACTTTTCATGGCTGCCTATAGGGCAGGGCAAAGTGGTATTTGCTGAACATCGGCTCTTCTTACCGCCTGCAAATGGCCTTCCTCCTTGCAGAGGCCTTTGCTGCCCCTCAGTCTTAGGCCAGGACGTCACGTACACCTCGTTTCCCCTTTCTGCCTCTGACCTTTCGGGACTGCGGGGTCTCTGCCTTCCCTGTGTATGTGGGGTTCCTAGACGAATGTGCATCATTAATTTGAGTTATTTTCTCTTGTTAATCTGTCTCGACTTGGTTATTACACCAGCTGGGAGGACCTAAAACAGTAGAGCATGTTTCTTCCTCCCCCACGCGTATCTCCTCATTTAATTCCCATGACAGCCCTTGGATGTACCTATTCTGTTCCTGTTTCACAGATGAGAAAACTGAGGTGACCCAGATCTTGCCCCCTGAGTTCCTAAGAGGTGAAGTTAGGAGTTAAGTGCCTACCTGTCTGGTTCTGGAATCGGGCTCTAGAGAGCCGCCTGTCTTCCGTCCGTCCCTGCCCTTTCTTTCCAGGTTCTCCAGACACTGGCCCTCTTTTTCTGTGTCTCTTTGCTCTCCTCCACTTCCAAATACCTTTT
The DNA here is from genome assembly GCF_021234435.1 of Artibeus jamaicensis. NCBI lineage: Eukaryota > Metazoa > Chordata > Mammalia > Chiroptera > Phyllostomidae > Artibeus > Artibeus jamaicensis. The sequence goes on from NW_026521812.1 coordinate 22,263,095, forward strand.
CGTCTCTTGAGCAGCAGTATAGTGTTCTCTTTGCCGTGACTGATGTACAGACATATAATCCACAGCTGTGGGTTTAAGGACTTGCACAGCCCAGGTGCCCACCGCCTGCCCTGAGAGTTAGAATGTTGCCAGTTTGGTGGAAGTTTGACACGAACCTCCCTGGTGGCCCCACGAGGAACCACCATCCTGAATTTTACACTAATCGGTGCTGGATTTTCTCTGAGATTTTGTTGGGTTTTGCCTGTTTTTGACCTTCATGCAGTTTTGGAAGCTTATGATCTTTCCACTGTACTTACTGAGAAGTGGCATCCTGACCCAGGTTTTCGTCATCTCAGGGGTGAGGCAGCCCACTGGGAAAGAGGGTTGGGGGGGACTGTTCCCCTCTTAAATAGTGTCAGTGCCTTCAAGTCTAATTAACTGTGCTCATTTGGCGTGGAAAGTGGGGCTGTGTGCTGTGTCAGATGTGGGATCTGACCTTGAGACCGACATCTGTTACCCGCAGCTGTGTGGCCTTAGGCAGATTATCCTTTTTGAGTCTTTTTATCCATAAAATGGGGGTAAAGATTCCTACCTGACTCACAGGACTGGTACAAGGAACGATTTTTAAAAAAGAGTATCAAGTATTTGAAAACTATTTTATAAGTTTTCTTTTACAAGTGAGGTGCTGTACGAAGTTTGCTCTAAGGTGTGAGTACCTGATAAAGTGGCCAGGGGTGGGCGGGAGCTGAGGGGTGCACGAGGCCCCGGAGAGAGGCACGTTAGAACCCTCAGAGTAACTGGTTAAAGTGAAGGCCTGAACCAGCTCGTGAGCGGATGTCTTAGAACTGAGGGTTGGGCAGTAAGGACCGAGCCCAGTGTCACCTCGGGCCTATCTTGCTTATGCTGGCCAGGCAGTCCTGACAGACGGACACACAGCAGAAGGAGGAATGCAGTGGAGGCAGAGTCCCCTCCCTGCACAGTGCCTTGTGTGTGTGCCTGGGCCCACTCAGCCCTCTGCTCCGCTCTTACAGTCTCCCGGCCCCTGGGCAATCGCGCTCATGCTTCTGGCTGCAACTACTGTCTATTCACCTAAGACTCCTGAACCCACATTCGCAGGCCTGGTCCCTCCTGTGTTCCACCTTGCTTGCTCAGACCACCACAACTGAGAAAGGCAACAATCGCACTCCTCACCCACTTCCATCCCAGTCCTGTGCCCCTTCCCACATTCAAAGACCCACAAGCCCTCAGTACTCCAAACCAGAAATCGGGGAGTCCTTTGGAGACCCTCCCCTTCTCCTTTACTCTTCAGGTCCTACTGATTCCATCGCTCTCCCACACTTGCACCCACTTCCACTGCCTAAAGCAAGGACTTTTATTCTCCTGGGGGCATTTTGGAAACCAGAGGGGCATTTCTTGACGGTTGTTACTATTTCTGTGTTTCTAAGAGAAAGTCAGATGACCCTTTCCACTTATCAAAGTAAACTGTGATTTGTTTTAACTGAGCACTGAATGTGTTCAATATCAAACATTCTGAAAATGAGACATTTTAGGGCATGAAAACTGTACTGTGAGTAGAGCGAATCAACCCCTTAAACCTACATTTCAAGTCTCAGGGTTTTAAACAGATCATTTGAAGCTCAGAACAAAGTGTGAAGTTACTCTGGAGAATTGGCTTTATTCCAGCAACCACAAAGTCAGACTATTCTGTTCTGGAGCAGACCGAAGCTAGCTTATTCCAGTTTTATCTCTATTATTCAGTTCACGGTGTTCAAAGGTGCCCCCAGGAAACACTGAGCGTCAATGATACAAGGTCACCAGGTCCGTGTGTGAGTGCACGGGCCGCAGGCAGCAGCGAGGCTGAACCAGTCAGTCTTTGGCTCTGAGATCACATGTGTCCCTGGAGCCATAGGGCCCTCTACTAAGGGGCATCCTTCACTCCTCATCTGTTTCTTCCCTGCCATTTCCACGCCCAACTGCAGGGAGCAGCCACCTGCCGAGGAGGGGCAGAGAGGGCAGCAGAAGGCTCTGGCTGCTCCATGCAAGACTATAGCCCAGTTCTCAGCCCCACAAGGAGGGCGTCCCATCAGCTCCTTGGCCTGACAGTTCCTCTACCTGCTCAGCATCATCGCGCTTCATTTTCATTTCCCTTCAGCCACCCACTCAGGAGCATCAACTCCAGATCTCATCATCACCTGGGACCATATCACCTCCAAAGTCCTAAATTCAAATATCCTACTTGCCAGCTCAATCTTTTATTCTTCTAGTTTTCTCACTCATTCATGCCCACTAAACCTTCAACCCTACCAAATATGCTCCTTGACATCATCCTGCCCTCCGTCTCCCTCTGCCAGTTCCACTCTGACCTCTCTCCCGACCAGACAGGGTCTCAAGTCGAACCCACAAACCACCGTCTCCCAGGCAGCTTCGGTCCTCCGAGTTTCTGTACTCCCCACTACCTACGTAGCAAAACCCCAACTCTGGATGCCTCCAGCTATTCCGAGTTCTGCTTCTCGTCACCCACAGCTGGAGAAAACCACACCACTAATCATACGGATGCAACCGCAGCCCGAGCTGTGTCGCCCTGGGACAATCCTTTCTCTTTCCTTTGATCTGCTTTTATGCCCATTTCCTTTTTCAATAATTCCAAGTCTTTTTGAAGCCTCCACCTGAATTCCTGCCAGCAGATGATGGCATATTCTGTTATTTCATAGCTGAATTAAAAGCCTCTGGCCGAACTCCCTTCACTTCCTGTGGGCCAACCACCGCCCCCCCCCCATCCTCCCTTTCAACCACAGTCGAAGGCAGAGGTGCACACCCAGGATGTGAAATGCAGACAGCCTCTGCCCTCAAGGAGCTCACGTTCCAGAAGCAGCCTGTCATGCAAACATGACTCTGAGCCAGAAGCGTGGTGGATTGGATGTATATGAAAGTGTGGAGAAAAACCTGGAATAAGAAGCATCTGAAGCTTGTTGGGAGACTAGGAAATGGAATTCATAGCTGAGGCTTCTGAGCTGCAACCGTCACCTCCCTCCCCACGAATAGCACTGCCACCCTTTCCCCCTTTTAAAAAATTGTACTTAAATAGACAGAACATAAAATGTACTGTTTTAACCACTTTTCGGTGTATAGTTCACGGCATTAATACATTTGCATTGTTGTGCCACTGGCACCACCGCCCTGAACTTCTTTACATCTTCCACACCGGAAACCCGCACCCCTTAAGTAATGGTGGCACTGCCCTCTATTACTCCCCCACGCCGGAGACTGTGGGGTGACATCCCGGAGTCCCCATTTCCCCTTAGCCCACTCTAAATTCACCACCTGGCTTTGCTGATTCCACCTCCTAAACATCTCTCGTCTGTGCAGTTTCAGTAGCTTCCTGAATAATGTCCCCGATAGTCACCCAGTTCTTTTTCCTCCGTGTTTGTTGAAGGACAAATGCTTGACTTCTGGATCTCACATGTCCACCTGTGCATTTCATGCCTGGTCTCATCCTTAATGCCCCGGGGCGCGTGCCACTCACAAATCCACATGCCGTCTGGCGTATTTGTACCTTTGCCTATGGGGTTTCCCAGCCTGAGCTCAAGTTCTTTTCCTTGTCCACCTGAAACATCAACCATCCTTTAAGGTCCGGGTTCCTCGAAGCCTGCCGGGCCCCTCATCCCCACTTTCCTAATCCTTCAGACAATACGGAACATTTCCCGGTGGGTGCTTTCATTATACTTTTCTTCTTCAACACAGTGTGCTGTACTTTTCTATTTCTTCTTGCCCGAAGAGCAAGGACCATGTCCAACCCATTGCTGTACAGGGCTTGGCACAGAGGCTGCCGTGTGCTACTGCTGTTCAGGTCATGCCCCGAGGCAACCAGCGGTGGCCCAGATCCAGGCTTTACTGGCCAAGTTCTGCACCCAGGTGGGGAGCTACCCCTGCCCAGAGGAAGGGGTGCCTTCTTCTAAGGTGCAGAAAGCAGCTATGTAGGACAGCAGTGACTCTGCCTGCCACATAGTAAGGGTCCGATTGGTGTTAGTGTTCTCTCTCTGTACCTTCTTAGCTCTTCTATTAGCTAATGCCACTGCTCTTGGGAGTGTGACCAAGTGTCAGCCAAGTCTGCAGACTGTGGACTCTGGTACCATGTGGCATGGAGGACTTGAGGGGCAGCCTCCTTGGGAGGAGGGCTCCCCTTGGCCCCTCTTCTGCAGAGACTCTGGTCTGGTTCAGGCAGGGATGGGGTTCTCTGCTAAAACTGGACTCAGCACATTACAGACACTATGGCCTGTCAAGGATTACATAGCACCTTAGACTTTTAAACCTATAGAACTCACGGGGCTCTTCTTGTCAAGGGACAGCAAACGCGAGCCTGAGGCCAGCTTTTTCCCTTTCCTTGACCATGGCAGACATTCCCAATCAGTCCCAACACTGTTCCAACACGCTTGAGATGCTTAGAGTCCTCCTCAGAAAGGCACTAATCTTTGGAATTGGCACTTAAAACAAAACTTATCTCTTATCTTTAGTCTAACCCAATTCCTTGTTTAATGGGTGAGGTGGGACTCCCTCTCCTCCAGGAGGCCCATTCCTCCACGCTGTCCCTTCGTCTCCAGGGCAGCGTGGCCCGCGATGATTTCCACTTCACTGGCCCCTTTCCTGGAAGTCTTCCCTGAGCAGTCAGTCCCATCTCTTAGAATCGAGCTCTAGACACCTTAGCATTAAGAATCATAACACTTAAGTTCAAGGAGATGCTTCAGATTCCTCACTCCCTAGGTGACGAGTTGAGGTCTAGAGACTGAAGAGAAGTGATTTGCCCCGAGGCCTCAGGATAGCTCCTGACTGAGCTGGGTAAAGTCCAAGCATTCACGACCAGGCCGGGGCCCTCTCCCTGTGCCTTTGTGTGGCCGATCTTCAATATTTATTTACTTAGTGTATGGAATGAATCATAGACTTTGAAATTAGAAAGAATCTTATACAGTATCTTTTCCAAACCTCCACAGAAGACAGAAGTTCCTTTCTCTGTAATCCATTGTATGCGAGTGCATTAAAAGGGACCTGCTACATCTAGAGTTTAGGAAGCTGGGGATGGGTGCGGTGGAGAAACAGAATCTCCACCAGTTGTTGCTCATGCAGTGCCTGACTGTACCAGCTGGGCTCCGTATGATTGCTCACCCTGCACGGACCAAATGCTTGCCCTGGAATTACCACACATCAACTGACCAGATGAATTAGGGCTCCAGGCTTTCTCTGGAGTGACTGTTTCCCTCAATCTTAATGAAACACACATTCATCCAGAAGAAACTGTAAAGGAACAGAGCAAGACCTACAAGTTAGAGAGATTTCCTGCCCCCTCCCCTCTCACTGGCTGCTGTAATTAGACTTCCTGAATGCATTCTATTCTAAACACAGAGAGAACTCATGATTAGACTTCTGGAAACTGTTTTAAAAATTTGATCTCCAATTTTTAGATTACAAATGGTTGACTTGGCTAGGGGAACGATGAGAGAATAGAACTGGGGAGTCTTAGAGGATTATCCTGTGACCTTTTATATGACAGAAAGATACACTTAAGCCTCACTGGGCAACAGGTCAAACTCTACACAAAGTTGTCGGTCTGCTGAGCGCTCTTTGCCTCCCTCCTCCCTCCAATGTGTCCTTTCATTAGGTAAACCCTGAAGTCTCCCCAAGGGAGAGCAACGGCAGAGCTCGTGAGACAAAACACGGGCATCCACACACGGCACCTGGTCAGCATCAAGGCAGGACTGGCCGCTATTTTGATAGCCAGTTGCCAGTCAGCCACGGGCAGAACTTCTCTCATTCTATCATCCCCATTTTCTTAGTAAACTCCAACTTCCCTATCACCTGCTCTTTGAATTTCTCCCTGAGGCCCTGGGTTATAAACACTCCTTCCTTTATGCCCTCACAAAAATTTTTACATAACTTTAAGATGTTATCTTTGAAATCTCTGAAGTTACTTTTTTGTTTATAGAACTTCCCCCTGCTGGACTGAATTTATTGCCAGAGTCAGTGGTTTAATCCCCTTTGTAACTCCAGCACAGGGCAAAGCGCCTGGTACCAAGTAAGCACTGAACAAATAATGCTTGAACAATGCACAGATACAAAACGGGTGAAATAGTGCTCTGATACAAATGGACTTTTGTTCCCTTCCATCTGTCTGTTCGTATTTATTATTCCCAATACTCAGCACTAGACTCCATGCAGTAAGGAAAGAGTAAGGAGGGAGGTAAGCTCATCCCACAGGCTGCTTTTCTTCCCCCTTGGAGACCACATAATACCTCCTTGTTTTGTTCAAGGAACTGTGGTCACTGACTGCACAGGTATGCTAACTTCTCATTCAGGTGAGTGAACTCCAGGTGGGCTGAGTTAAGAACATTTAGGGAATTAGATAAACCATGATAAGAAAGTATGGAAGCAGCTCTGCTCTCATCACTTAATATCACTACTTATATATATTTTTCTATGTCAGAGAAATACGGAAAAACACTGATTTATCCAAGGCACTGGTATGCCTTCATATTAAAATTTCTTCTACTCCATTGAGTGAAATATTTGAAGCTAGGACAGCTCAAGATCAAGTCTATTTATTTGTTTGCTTATTTTAGATGCTGGTTTATGTAAAAGGGTGTGACTGATGAAAATCTTAGGGCTCTCCAGGGGAAAATAAAGCTGCGTAGATTGAAAAAGCAGTCCAACAGCCCATAAACAGAGAATGCCTTCTGGGTTCAAATACAAGGATACTCTTATTCTTGAAGTGTTAACTCTTTCTATTGCCCTTCTGGACCAGAAGATCAAGGTCAATTTCAGTAAAGGGAGCAATACTTCCATATCAGACTTAACATGCCTCTTCCCTGGGAGGGGTGGGGTGGAGAGGGGTAGTAACAAGCTCTAAGGGAAATTACCCACCTGGGCTCAGCCCTGAGGCCCTCCTTGGGGCTCCTCAACCCCTTCTTTTCTTGTGGTTGCCCCACCATGAAAAAAGTGTCCCTGATGGTCGGGAAGTCTTCCAGCAGAGCTCTCAGGCTGTTGCAGTATGCCGAGATCTGACCCCGAAGAGCATGGTGAGACCTGCGGTGGTTAAACCTGAAAAGTCAGAAGAGATGATGGCCAGGAGGTGAGTCCAAGTTGTTCCATCTGTCACAGAGGCTCCAGGATCTGCCTCCCTGGAGGATCTTTCAGATAGAGCAGAGGACCTCCGCCATAAAGAAACCTCTGTTGGGGTCAGGCTGCTGGTGCAGGAAGACAAAGGCATGGGCCTCTCAAAGCACCTCCTGTCCTTCCCTCTGCGGCTCCTTCTTCTATGTGTCAGAGGACAGCTTAGTGTGGTTTTATCCAATAGGACTGTGGCTTACCTGAATCAAACCACCTGATACATTGTCTGGATTTCTATATAATATTGCTGTTGAATTCAGAGTGAGAGCAATCAGCACACACATTTCACATATACTTATACTTTCTTCTGACAATAGTCAACTATGGCATCTCTCTTGGCTTTCTCAATTTTATCCTGTAATAGAAAAAGATGATAGTTCTTCTATGAGACAGTTGGTTATAAAAACTTCCCAAGCTAGTATGCATGTACAAACTCACAGCAAACTTAATGCAGAAAAAGGCTACACTGTTGAGAGTGTGATGGTTACTCCTTCTGAGGTTCAACTTGCTGGGAAACACTCCTCCCTGGGGCTCTCCCACTCCTGTACATTTTACTGGGTGAGTCAAGAATGCGAGGCCTTGACCACTCTTTACCTGGGCCATTACTCCGGGTTATGTTTGCAGGAAGCAATCTTAAAGGACGACGTAATGTCTCCCTCTGGGGAAAAAGAGCAGTCTTGCTATAAGTAAGGTGGATTCCCCCGAGCTCAGTAATACTCAACAGTGACAAACCCACTGCTTGCGTCCTGGGTGCTCCATGGTGCCCCCTTGGGACTTGGGAGGCCAAGAGAACTGACACAAACATAGAGCTCATGTTGCCTCTCTGCTGTGAATAATAAAGGTCTTTTGTCTCTGACCTAGGATCTTGTGCCTTCTGCCAGCATCCACAGGACAGTCACAGGCTAACTCGCTGGCTTGTAAGTAGGCTAAAATCGCAGACCTGGATGAAACTCACAGCTATATTGCCTGAGCCCATTCTAGTCTGACAAGCATTGGATAATCCTAAGAGCAGTTAATGGGCTATTACATTTTCCATTGGTCACTAATTTTGAATGTTGCAGTAAAAAGAAGTAACTTATCACTTTAATGACTTATTAAAAGGAGTCCTTTGTATCCATTATTACTCAGCAGTAATCTTGAACTCTGGCTTCCCTCACATCTCATTTGTAGAACTGAATTAGATAAATGTAAGTCTTTCCTTTTCAGTCACAAGTAGGGAAAAAGCCAAGAGGTTGTAAACCTGCCATTTCTCTCCCACATAGCGATGCCTGAGCCTAATGATTTCCTCATCAAAAATCAAAAATGATGAAATGATACTCATAAAATTAAGCAACACTTTCAATTGTTTAAAGACTTGAATTTTCTAAACACTTTTTCAATAGACGGGCTAGTAGGAACATGGTGGCAGTTCCTGAAAAACCAAAATAGCAGGTGAATCAGATGGTGAGAGTCTCTGTTCACTTAGTCTAAACACCTTAAGTACTAGTGGGTCCTTCACAAAAGGTCAAATGTCCCAGAGCAGGTGCTGAAATCAGTTCAGTTTAGACAGTGACAAAATAAGATGTGACCTTGGAAAAGTGCACGTATTGTAAAAACTAGACTGCAGTTAGCTCGAATTGCTTCTTTTCTATTTCCAATTGAACCCCCCTTTTTAGTTCTTTATAGTATATTTTCAATGGTCCTATCTCAATAGGATGAATGCAACAGATGCTGGGTTAAGAGTTTTTATTTGCTCCAATGTGAAAGATGACATGAGAGCATTAGGGAGTCCTTCTGACTGCACTCAGGAGGCTCTCCATTCTGTCAGCCACAGTTCGGAGGAGGAAGGCATTCAGCATCATGCCCCACACTCCTGCCTTTTCTGGTTGAATAGACACGAAAGCCTCTGGAGCCCTGGTAAGTGAATAGTGACATCTGAGCCCAAGGCAAGTGGACACATAACAAGAAGACAACCCCGGAACTCTCCGAAGGACAGGATCACCTGAGGCTGCGTATTGGGCTCGCAGCAGGGGAGCAGTGGTGCTGTCTCTGTGGTCTTAGCTGCTCCCAGTGTTTCTGATTATATCCACGGGGGATGCCGATGTGTCACCATCCTCCCCGGGGACCCCAAGTGCCTGAGGCATGTACCAGAAGTCCCAGACTTCACAGTCTGGCCCAGTGTTTGTACTGTCCAGGTCCCTTGGTATCCTCCTGGCCTCATCTATAGGGGGGGCTGGACTGAAGGGGCCTCCCAAGGATCTGCTCGACCAGACATTGATCTTCTATCTTCCATCTACACATTGGAATGTGGATTTCGGGCACTTGAACTCTGGTCATCACAGTAATTTGAGTAGTAGAGTAGCTTTGCCTGCTTTTTTTTTCATTCTAAACTTGCCAGAATTAAATTAGTGTCATTGGTAGATCCCAATAAAATACTCAGAGTACTCACAGTTATTGCAGAATACAAACATCTCTTTTTCTCTGTCATGGTCAGAAGAGATCAAGACATAGTAAGGCCCTGACTGGTGTGTTCAGTGGGTTGGGTGTCGTCTCACAAACCAAAAGGTCGCCAGTTCAATCCCAGGTCAGGGCACATGCCTGGGTTACAGGCCAGGTTCTTGGCTGGAGGCAAGTGAGAGGCAACCGATCAATGCTTCTCACCCTCTCTTTAAAAATAAATAAATAAAATCTTCAAAAAAAGACATAGTAGGGCACTCCTGCTTTGTAGATGTATCTCTTTAGAGGCCATGTCTCTCTGACAACACACCATTCTATTCCAAGCAATGAGAAAACCCTTGTTAGAATGGAATTGTGATGGTGGTTCTATGCTTCTCTTTAAGATAGAGATGGAAAATCTGGAGAGGCCAGTATTCTTTGTTCTACTTTCTTTGAAGTCTAAAAAATACAGAGAAAGGGAAGAAGAAGGGGAGGAAGGGAAAAGTAAGAGAAAGGAGCAGAAGGAGGAACAGAAGAGAAGAGGCTGCAGTTACAACTATTAACTCCATAGACTGGAGCATACTGCAAGGAGATGAACCTCTGTGGTGTTCACACAGGGTTCAAAATGCAGCCCACGCTGGTCACCCTGGGAGTTCAGGCATCCTCCATTCCCATGATACTCTGCCCTCCATCGACTTAAAAGAGGACACTTTTATTCAAACCCCTATGCCCCCGGTACAGTGCCTTCTGGCGGACTGAGATCTTACTGAAGGAAGAATAAAGGTGTCTGGAACTGTTGGAGTTGGGGCTGACAGCAACCTCTCTGTGACATTTACAATTCTGGAACTTCTTCTGGTTGGACCCTGCGTTCTCAGATCTGAACTTTTCTCGTAAAATATTTCAAAGTGAAATAAATTCAAAGTGAATTTAATTTTTGGACATATAAGTCCTGGGGTAATAATGGCTATAAAGTCATCTCACCACCACAACTGACCACAGACACGTGGGAATGACTGGAGACAGGGGGAGGGGGTGGGAATGGGGGGGGAGGGGAGGAGAGTAAGGGAGGGAAGGGGGGAGAGCTACCACTTTGTACAATGAAGGGGCGAGACAGTAAGTGTAACGATTTCCAGAATATAGTGCAATTGTCCTAAGTGCTCTGCAAACAATTCTGTATCTACAAGGTGGCTAGCTGGAGTGCTCGAGTAGAGTGGCCTCTCAAGGAACACTGCTGATGGACTCCGTGCTGCACCAGCTGAGGAACAGTTCCAGGGGGCCCGTTCTGGAGGAGCCTAAGTGAGTGAAGGTGGGCTATGTATGGGGCCACGCACAATGCAGTGATGGAGGGAGAGGTGGAGGAAGAGTGGGGGAGAGGTGGAGGGAGGGTGGGGGAGAGGAAAAGGAAGATGGAGAAGGGAAAAAGGGAAATCTGTATTTTCCAATATTCCTATTGGCTATGGAGCTATCAAGTACGATGGATGAAATTCTTTTGTATTTTTCTAAAATACTAAGAAAAAAATTAAAATTTCAAGAAAAGACCTTTTTTTTCAAAGAAAGAAATAAGGAGTTCTTATCTGAATTGCTAAAGGAGAATGAGGCAAAAGAAAAAAAATCCTTGGTAAAAATGTAGTGTTTCCATCCTGACTTCTTCTGAAGACCCTGTGCTATTCCAGTCTTCTGGACATTGTAGTAGTACATACCAGTTCAGAGCACTCGAGAGGTCTTAGGAATGCCAGGAGTGAGCCAGAGTGAGCAAACACAAGCTCTGCAATCAAGTCCCAGTGTTGACACCCAGCTGGTGATCTTGGTGCTTTTCCTTAACCTTTCAGAACCTACTTTCTCACCTAGAAAAAGGGGAAGATGCTCTCCCATCTCACAGGGCTGTTGAGAAGGTTCCATGAGCCCATGTATATCTACCCATTAGCTCACTGCCTTGCCTGGACCAGAAGCTGCTGAATTGAACTGCTAACTGACTCCCTCACCTGCCTTCAACACCCCAGCCACAACCCATCTTTCATTTCTACCCCTAATTGCCTCCTCTTTCCAGCCCCTTCTACAAATACACCTATTTTATTCTTAACTTCCCCTCCTCCTCAAGCTTCCTCCTCAATTCTGACCAAACTTCTTAAAGAGCTATTATGGACTAAATGTTTGTGTCTCCTTCTATGTCCAATACCAATACAATGGTATTTGGAGACAGGGCCTTTGGAAGGTAATTAGTGTTAGATAAGGTCATAATGGTAGGGTCCTAATCTGATAAGGCCGGTACCCTTGTAAGAAGAGAAAGACACAGAGTTTTCTCTTTCTCTGCCTGTGAGACCACCCTGAGAGTATTGACATACACATGTGAGAAAGAAAGAGACCTCTCACCAGAAACTGGCCATGCAGGAACCTTGATCTTGGGGTTCTAGCCTCCAGAACTATGAGAAAATACATTTATGTTGTTTAAGCTACTTAGTCTCTGATATTTTGTTACGGCAACCTGAGCAGACTATTACAGGAGCAGTAGATATACACTGCTTCTGTATTTCTATCACCTTCTCACTCCTAAACACTGGCTGTCTGGCTTTCACCTTCATTAGACCTGCTCTCTCAGAGTCAGCAATGAACTTGGAGAATGTCAAATGACCTCATTTTAATCTCTACTCTTCTAGTTCTTTCCTCTTGAGTTAACTCTATCAACTTCCACCCTCTTATTCTTTTCTCTTTTTTTAAAAATAATAGCTTTATTGAGGTGCATTTAACATTCAATTAACAGCACATATTTAAAGTGTACAATAAAATAAGTTCTGGTACATGTATACAAACTGAAATCATCACTGCAAAAAAAACCCCAAAACCCCCAAACCCCCTAGCCATCCCTCCCACCCAGCCCCCTTTACTCAAATAACAATTGCTCTGCTTTCTGCAACTATAGACCAGAGTGCATTTCCTAGAACTTTATGTAGAGTCATAAAGTATGTACTCTTTTTTTTTGGTCTGGCTTCATCCATATTGTTGTGTACATCAATAGTTCATATCTTGTATTGCTGAGTATTATTACATTGTATGAATATACCACAATTTGCTTATATATTCATCTGCTGATGGGTATTTTTGTTTTTTCCAGTTATTGGCTATTTTAAATAAAACTGCCATGAACATTTGCCATGCATATATGGATATGTGCTTTCTCTTGGGTAAATACCTAGGAGTGGAACGGCTGGGTCATCTGGTAAGTATATGCTTAACTTTTTAAGAAAGTGCCGAAACGATTTTCCAATATGATTGACCATTTTGGATTTCCATCAGCAGTATATGAGAGTTCCAGGTTTTTCACATCCTTGACAATACAGTTGTTTAAATTTTAACCATTAAAATGGCTGTGTGGTCATTTTTCTAAGGTTTTAATTTGCATTTTCCAATGACTAATGGTGTTGAACATCTTTTTATATGCTTTCTTGTCATCTGTACATCTTCTGAAATGACTCACTTCTTCTTTTTTTTTTTTTTTTACTGGTGTTCAAGTACAGTTGTCTCCATTTTTCCACCACCACTTTCCCCTGCCACATCAACCCCCACCTCCCACTCTCGATTCTACCCTCCTTTGGCTTTGTCCACGGGTCCTTTATACACATCCCTTGATGACCCTTCTCTTTCTTTCCCTTGTTATCCTCCTCCTCCCTCCCTTCTGGTTACTGTCAGTTTGTTCTTTATTTCAATGTTTCTGGTTATATTTTGTTTGCTTGTTTGTTTTATCGCTTAGGTTCCACATATAGGCGAGATCATATGGTATTTGTCTTTCACCACCTGGCTTGTTTCACTTAGCATAATGTTCTCCACTTCTATCCATGCTGTTGCAAAGGGTAGAAGCTCCTTTTTTCTTTCCCCTGTGTAGTATTTCATTGTATAAGTGTACCATAGTTTTTTGATCCACTCATTTACTGACTGCACTTAGGTTGCTTTCAGGACTTGGCTATTGTGTAAATTGTGCTGCTATGAACATTGGGGTGCATAGGTCTTTTCAATTGATGTTTCAGGGTTCTTAGGGTATAATCCCAGCAGTGGAATTGCTGGATCAAAAGGTAGTTCCATTTTTAATTTTCTGAGAAAAGTTCACACTGTTTTCAACAGTCACTGCACCAGTCTACATTCCCACCAACAGTGCATCCCTTTTCTCTATAACCTCATCAGCATATATTGTTTGTTGCTTTGTTTATGATGGCCATTCTCAGCGATGTGAAGTGGTATCTCACAGTGGCTTTAATTTGCATCTCTCTGATGGCTAGTGATGCTAAGCATCCTTTCATATGTCTCTGGGCCCTCTCTGTATGCCCTTTTTGGAGAAATATCTGTTTAGGTACTTTGCCCAGTTTTTAATTGGATTATTTGTCTTCCTGGAGTGGAGTCATCTGAGTTCTTTATATATTTTGAAGATCAAACCCTTGTTCAAGCTTTCATTGGCACATATAGTTTCCCATACAGTTGGTTTCCATTTCATTTTGCTGATTTTTTTTTTTTTAGCTATGCAGAAGCTTTTTATTTTGGTGAAGTCCCATTTGTTTATTTTTTCCTTTTTGTCCCTTGCTCTAAGGGACATATCAGTGAAAATATTGCTGCATGGAATATCCAAGATTTTCATGCCTATGTTCTCCTCTAGAACTTTTATGGTGTCGTGACTTACAATTAAGTTATTCATCTTGAGTTTATTTTTGTGTATGGTGTAAGTTGGTGGTCGAGTTTCTTTCTTCTTCTTCTTCTTTTTTTTTTTTTTTGCATATAGCTGTCCAGATCTCCCAATACCATTTGTTGAAGAGGTTATTTTTATTCTATTTTGTGCTTCTGCCCCCTTTGTTGACTATGAATTGACCATAGACACATGGGTTTATTTCTGGGCTTTGCATTCTGTTCCATTGATCTATGTGTCTGTTCTTATGCCAGTACCAGACTGTTTTGATTACAGTGGTCTTGTAATACGGTTTGATGTCATGACTCACTTTGTGACACACTTCCTTCTTTTGGCTTTGGTAGCAGTGCACACAGTTTTATTCTCTGTCTCTTTCCTCTTTCTTTACTTCCTTCCCTTCCTCTTCTATACCTTTCATTGTGTTCATCATTTATTTCTCCTTATTATATCATTATCCCTCATCCTGTCCCACACTTGTAGGAAAGCATATAAACACATACACATACATATGCATACACACATATGTATTTTCTACCCTAATGCCTCCTTACCTCTCCCCATGCTGCAGGTCTTTTCAGGCTTTTCCTCTTAGTGCCTCCTCTCGCCTGCCCTGTGTTGCTATATAGTGACTTCCAATGTCTGCTCCCTGGATGAATCTCAGGGAGTGACTCATAAGCCTCTAAACCTCTACTGCAATCAGAACAACTCCAGTTATAGCTGTTTAATTATTAGTATTCATCATAAGATTAACTTAATTAAGTAAAAGAATGTATGTGTCAACTTTGCATGAAAGCCACAAGTGGTGGTCAAGTGGGGCTCATTTCTTCCCAGCCCCCTTCCGTCCTCACTTCCACGCCAGAGCATCTGGAGCATCTTTCTCAGAATGCGCACACAGCCACCCCTGCCTGTCAAAAAGCTCATCCTTCAGGTTTCCCCAAATGCCCCCTCTCTGGGCTAGTCTTCCTGGTTCCCAGATGTGACCTCTTTTTTCTTTAAATTCCTTCTGTAGCTTGTTGGACCTCTTTTATGTCTTGTATTTCAATTACTTGCTGACCTGTCTTCCCTTCCCACACTGGTCTGTAAGTTCCTCAGGAGCATGGATTGTACCTCAGTATTACCTGATGAGCCCAACTTATAGCAGGTACTGAATTAACATTTTGGTGGTTGAAGTTTTAAAAACAATTCACTTTACCCCTGTTTGGTACCTCAGTATCTAATCCGTACAGGAATTAATGTTTGTCGGAAGTGGAGATTTGTCCTCAGTTTCAGATTAAGTATTCTTGCCATACTTATACATTTGTACTCTCCTATTAATGTGAAGGTTAGAAATAGATAAGTAGAGGTAGATAAATATGATAAGGGATAAATGTGGTGAGCTATATAGAATCCATAAGGCTTAAAGAATGTTTAAGTATGAAATATTTAATTTTTATACTTAAGTTGCATTCACCAGTGCACACACACAAGAGAAATGGGGGAAAATATCCGTGAACTGATCTGGAGTTATTTCCAGGACTTACTGCTAAGTGAGAAAACAAAGTACAAAAGAGTATACACGGGGTGGGGCAAAAGTAGGTTTAAGCTGTTCATATGGAAAATAATACAATAATTAGTAAATAATAATAGTAATACAAGAATAAACTGTTTCACATTTTTACAGCTGTCAACCTACTTTTGCCCCACCCTGTATATATGGATAAAATCCAAACATCATAATAAAATCATTTAAAAAATTAGAAATTGAAGAAAATATCCTCAACCTGGTAAAATGCATTTATGAAAAATCCCCTTTTCCCACTCTCTAATATCAATAAGCATGCCCTCAGGCAAGGATAAAAAAAATAAGATAATAACATCCCCATTTCTACTCAACGTCGTACTAGAAGGTCCAGCTAGAGCAATGAGGTAAAGAAAAAACCCAATTTGGAAAGCAATTAGTAAAATTATCTCTATTTGCAGATGACATGATCTTGTATATAGAAATCCCAAGGAATATATACGCATAAACACAGGTAAACTTTTAGAGCTAATAAATAAGCTCAGTAAAATTGCTGGATAAACAAAATTCGACAGTATTTCTAGAGACCAGTAATGAACACTCTGAAAATGAAGTTAAGAAAATAATTTCATTTACAATAATATTTAAAAAAATAAAATACTTTTGAATTAATTTAACAAAAGAAGTACAAGGCTTATACCTTGAAAACTATAAAATACTGTTAAAAAATTAAAGAAGACCTAAATAAATGAAGTCATCTCATGTTCATGTATCAGAAGATTTGATATTGTCAGATGGCAATAGTACCCGAACTAGCCCAAACAGTACCCAAACTAACCAATGTAATCATTCTAAAAATCCTAAATGGCTTTTTTTAAAAACAGAAATTGACAAGCTGATTCTAAAATTTGTATGAAAATGCAAGGGATGCTATACAGCTAAAGCAATTTTAAAAAAGAAGAAAGTTGAAGGACACACACTTCTTAATCTCAAAACTTAACACTACTCTACAGTAATCAAAGCATAGTGGTAGTTGTATAGAAGTAGACATAGATCAATGAAGTAACATTTTGAGTCCAGAAATACACACTCCTGTTTTATAGTGAATTGAGTTTTGACGAGCACACCAGGACAATTTGGTGCAGAAAGATGACTCTTTTCAACAAATGGTGCTGGGACAGCTGGATCCACACACAAAAGAATGAAGCTGTGCCCCTACTTTGCACTACACAACAGAATCAAACGTGAATAGATTTCCGACCTGGATGAAAGAGCTAACACTACAAAAATCTTAGAAGAAGACATAGGAGTAAGTCTTTGTGACTTTGGACTAGGCAATGATTATGTAAATATGATACCAAAAGAATAAATGACAAAAGAAAGAATCGTAAATTGGACTCATCAAAATGAAAATCTATGGTTTCAAAGGTCACTTTCAAAAAAGTGAGAAGATGGCTTTCGGAATGGGAGAAAATATTCGCAAATCACATACTTGTATTCAGAACATATGAAGAAGTCTTATAACTCAATAATAAAAAGACAAAAATCTAAATTTGTAGAAGCACAAAGGATTTGAATAGATATTTCTCTAACAAATATATACAAATGGCCAATAAGCACATGAAAAGATGCTCAATGTCATTAGTAATTATAGAAATGCAAATCAAAACCACAATGAGATATCATGTTACTCCCGCTAGGATGGCTAAAATAAAAAAGAGAGACAATAACAAGTGTTAGGAAAACTAAAACATACATCTTTACAAAAACTGGTACTTGAATATTCATAGCAGCATTATTCATAACAGCCAAAAAGTAAAATCAAGCCAATGTCTGTCAACTGATGAATGGATAAACAATATGTGGTATATCCATAAGATATTACTCATCAGTAAAAGGGAATGAAGTACTGATACACAATAAAACATGAATAAAACTTGAAAACATAATGCTAAGTAAAAAAAAAAATCCAGACCTAAAAGGAGATGTGTTTTGGTTCCATTTATACACAATGTTCAGAATATGCAGGTCTGTAGAGACACAAAGCAGATTTCTAGTTGCTGGGGGCCAGGGAAGGGAGGAATAGGACTGATGCTAACGAGTACATTCTTTCGAGAGTGATGAAATGTTCTGGAATCAGATAATGATGATGGTTGCATGATCTTCTGAATTAAACACTGAAAAGGAGTAAATCTTATGTAATATAAATTATACCTCAATAACAAATAAACCCAGAAAAAGATAGAGTACATATTGTGTGTTAACTTTTGTGGATAAAAGAAGGAACAAAAGTATCTGCTTACTTTTGCAAAAAGACATACAGGAAGTATAAAACATAAAACAATGGAAACATTTATCTACAAAGGTCATGGGTGAAAGGAAAGGTTTTTTTATTCTACCTAGTCAATATTATAGAGTTACGTATACAGAAAAAGTTGTTAGCAAATTACTAAAAATTAAAAGATCCAGTAAAGATTTTGTCCTATGTTGAATCACTTTAAGAAAGAAGGAAGAAGAGGAAGGGGGAAGGGAAGAAGATAAAAAGAAGGAAAACAGAGAGAATGTGAAGGAGGGAAAGGGGGAGGAGAAGGGACAGCGGGAGAGGCAGAGGTAGAAAGGGTAAGAGGGAAGAAAGGGGCAGCTGCTGGAAGTGGTAGTCTGCCTGGGCTCCTCGACCTTACAAGCTGACCTTGCAACCAGCAGGGCAGCCCCCTTGGGGAGTGTGATCGAAGAAGACATGATGGACAGCCACCATCAAAGGAGGTGCTTTTTCTGAGGAGCTTGACATGCAAGGGTCACTTGCATATTTTCCACTCCTGAGTGGAACAAGAGCTACAACAAGAAAATATGAAAGGTGTTAGGAATTTCTCTCAAACAGGAAAAAGTAAAGTTGAGGGTTGAGGTCACCACTTGTTCAGCATGTATATACATAAATCAAACTGCAGGATGAGCTGAGATCCTTGTTCCTCAGTCACAAGACTGGATCTCTCTCTCCCTAAGCAACATTTCATCCATAAAAGCAGCCCCCAAGCTCGAATTGCTCTGTAGCTGGACACCATCAAGTTTCCCCAAATGTCAGAAAAGGATGAGCAGGCTCTGATGAACTAGCAAACATATGCTCAGGGGCAGGCTCTTGTAAAACTGCCAAAATTAGATTTATGTTAAACACACACACACACACACACACACACACACACACACACACACACACTACAGACCCACACATACACACATGGAAAGAAAGAAATCTGAGTGGCAGGGAAAAAACAGCACCAGGTTTAAAAAGGTCAGATAAAAGCTTCAATAACAAGTGTATATACTTTAAAAGCTTGATGCAAAGATGGTTCACTACAAGTGCTTCTTTTTAACAACATCTAACAGAAGTTATTGCAACAGATATTACAGTCTCTGTAGTTCAAACCAGGACAATGTGCACATCAAACAAGGCAAGGTCATTGTCATTACTTATGAAGATGGAAGCTTTCTTATATGTGAGAGCCAGTCATATATAAATTAAACATTAGAATTTTTAATGTTTAATGAGAAATTGTATTTTTAAATACAATTTAGGGTTTTTTTTTAAAGAATTAAAATACTTTACCTTAAGGATAGCTTTCTTTGTATAAAAACTAAATTTTCCAACTTGGTTATCATCCACCTCAGAGACGGCCAAGACAAGAGTAGGAGGAGAACATCCATTAAGAAGCAACATGACATGGTTTCAGTGTGCCACGCCATTAGTCAAGAGCTGCCCATGTCGCAGGTGGGCACAGGTAACCAGGTTCTTGGTGATGGCGGACAAAGAATTGAACTGAACACACAGAGTTCATGGCATAAAGAGAGAGAGCAGATTTATTAAGTGATAGTACACTCCACAAAACATGGGAGTGGGCCAACTCTGAGCAGAGACTGACCTCATGGCTGGAGGGATTCTATTCTTATAGGGCAGAACCTTTCTGGCTAGTTTTTTGGCAGGCTTTTATTGCACATGTACAAGTAATTGCATTTCAAAGCTACTGTGCATGTGGTCTCCCATGATTTTTTTTTTGATTGGACTCTGGAGAAGGGGGTCGCACAATGTTAATTTATAATAATGCAATTATAATGAAGCAGGGGTCATGTAGCATTTTCTGTGCAGGTGCATTCATGAGTCACCATGATTCAGCACTTTTCCAGAAAGCAGGAACAACTGGTCTTAGCCCAGTCTTTGCCTTGTATGGATGTCCTTTATCTTAGCCCTGGGGCACCTCCAGAGTTCCCTGCTTCCTGACTATCTCCTGCCTCACCCATTCTGTTGGGACAGAGTAGCCTGTCTAGAGGCTCTAGGACATCAGTAGTAACAGCAAGTGCAGGCTACGCAAGACTTGATATTTCCACTGAAAGACTGAAGGGCTCTGGGGTCTTTTTGATCCTTACTGGACTTGATCCTCCTGTAGTTCAGCTGTGGTTAACAACTACCCTGGAGCATTTGAACTTCTTGTCTCTTGATCGCTATTCCACTGTTTTCTCCTGTTTTTCTTCTTGCCTTCTTGACCTTGAAGGAGTTCAGAAGAGTCCTCCACACTTTGGCATGTGGGTTGTTTTGTGCTGAAGGCAATTGAGAGCCTGCGGGCTTATGAGAAATGTTTACCTCTCTCAGAAAGAATTTAAATTAAGGGCCTTGTCCGTAAAAGGAGTTATTCTCAGAAATAACTTTTTATGACTTATACGTAGGGCGGCGCAAACTCCTAATCGCTGTGCATCTGTACTTGCTGTCCTGCAGATGATCTTCCTCCTCTCTGAAGCCCCAGGGGCCTTGCCCAATTCCTTAGCTCAGAGAGTTACTACCTCATTTTTCCTTTTAAAAAAAATCATCACCTGAGGACATGCTTAGACAGAGGGAAAGGGAGGGAGAAAAAGAGAGAGAAACATCACTGTGAGAGACATTGATGCGAGAGAGAAACCTCAGTAAGTTGCCTCTTGTAGGCACCCAGACGGGGGATGGAACCCATGGTTTAGGCATGTGCCCTGACTGGGAATCACACTTGCTACTTTTGGGTTTATGGGGTGATGCTCCAACCAACTGAGCCACACTGACCAGGGCCATTTTTCCTCCCCCGCTCCTTTGGACCTCCCATGTGTGCAGGGTTCCCATGTGTATGTGTGTAATTAAATCTGGTGATTTTGTCTTATTCAACTGTCTCATTTCTATTTGATTATTAGGCCAGCTGAAAGAACCTAGAAGGGTAGATATAGGAAAGTGTCTTCCTCTCTGGAACCTTGAGTAAACTCAGGCCCTTCACTGACTCAGACTCTTCTGTCCACTCATTAAAAGTTGTCCAGTTCTAACTCTCTCCCATTGCCCTCACTGTCATCTAAATATTCTTTGTAACCATGTGTCCGCCTTGGGCCATTGTCCTTTGTCCATAACTATGAGACTCTGTTGAGTAATTTAATATCTCTGAATTTTGGTTTCTTCATCTGTAAATGGGTTATCGCTTATACATGGTTATGACGAATATTAATTGGAACAATTTGCACGAATGTGCTTTTTAAAATGTAAGTCACTGTGTGTATGTTCAATGTATGTTGTTGTTACAGTGGAATTCTGAAGTGGCAACTTTAAGAAATTAACATACACAAAATAAATGCAACCTTAAGACACAAATTCCTTGGATGCGTAAACCTCCCTCTAGTAATTTGGAAGGCTTTCATGACCTTACAGGGCCTCTGGGTCATCCCTGGGAGGGCCACTCACTGCCTGGCCAGGCCACAGAGCACTTGGGCAATTTTTGCTATTTTGTTGATTCCAACTGAACAAAAAATATGTCCTATTTTACAGCAGTGGAAAACGCCAGCTCCAGAAGGAGGCCGTTGGAGAGACAGAGAATAGCTGGGCTCTAGGCTGGAGACTCAGCCTTCACTGGGGCCCGACTGCACCTCCCGCGTTCAGCTTCTGTGCGGTATCTCTGTATCCTCACGGTGAATTCTCTTTTTGGTTTAGCTAGTGTGACAGGATAGAACAGGGGGATGTTTTGCTTTCAGGGGACATTTGGCAATGTCTGGAGACATTTTTGATTGTCATAAATGGGAAGAAGGGGTCCTACTAGCACCTGGTAGGTAGTGGTCAGGGATGATGCTAAACAGCCCCTGATACAAAGCCCCTACAAGAAAGAGTTTCAATAGTGCCAAGATTGAGAAATTCTGGGATACTGTATGTATCATCTTAACCCCTCCATTCTAACCCATGCTCCCTCTGGGGAAGGTGAGTCCTTTAACGTATTACCATATTCAATTATATTTTGAGCAGTGATCCACATCAGCAAAATAAAGGTGACTCTCCCTCTTGGAGCCCTCTTTGCCTTCCCTTGGGAAGGTGGGGTCAGGACCAGAAACATCCAAGCATAGAGCTGGGTCCCCCTTAGGGGAAGGCAGACTACAAGGGAAGGAAAGAAGAAGGCAGAAATTTTGGGTAGATTCATGATCTATTCCTGGCGAGAGTGCTTTCTTTTTGCCAATGGGCTGAACTTGTAGGGCATGAACAAGAGGTTTCAGTGGTTTGAAAAGGTTTCAGCTTTTGTCACAGACCAACAAAAGAACCTGGCCGAGACTTTGCCATGCGTGTTAGATTTGTACATGACGTTAGAGTTTTGAGGAAATGGGGCTCAAAACACTCGACTGACTTCTTCCTGGTCCCAGGGAAAGGGAGAGAAGGGACCTGGACTTGCGATCTATGGTCCTTGCCCCATTAGACCAACCTTCACCCCCTTTCTGCTCAGGAGCACACGGTCAACGTGGGGAATTGCCTGAGCCCATGATTCCCTCTCATTTGAACTCTCTGATCTGATTCTTCCATTTCTCAGTTACTCAACGTTTTTAGATCCAATTATTCTCCATGACTGAGATCTTATTTTCCCCTCTTATTAAAAAAGAAGTAGCATTATGGCAGGTAGAACTAAATTCATTCCATTATAAGGGAATGAATTTAGAAATATGCTTGCATTTGTGTGTGCAGTGGGGGTAGAAACGATCTTTCTCACTGGTCATTCATTCTACCATTACATTATTTTTCTGTTGACCCTCTTAAGGCTCACCTGTCAACTCGATCACTCTCCTCTAGCAGAGAGGTGGTAAAGATAGGAGGTGGTTCATCCACCTTGTCCTTGTGTGATGCAAATTCAAAGTTAACAGGCCTCAGATACTGATGGAACCCTTCAAAACCCACCTCCCATGAGTTTCCTTATAGAGACTGAAAGGGGGGTAAAAGAGCCAACAATGGTTTCTTTTATTTCCCCTAAAAGGAAAGTAAGTGGTAAGAAAACCAAAACATCAGAATAAGCACAAAAGCAAAAGGCAAAACAAGGTAAGCTGAGTAGGGTAGGAAGTGCATGAGTCACAAAGGTCTGGTTTCTGTCCTCTGCTCTGACAGCCGAAAATAGTAGTGAAGTAGGAGGAGATGTGCTTGGGCACTTTCTCAGCTCTCATTTCCCGCAGGCTGGCTCTGTCCTCAGAGCCCTCATCAGGTCACCAACATTGCCCTCGGTTCAAGGTTCACCATCTCCTCTTGCAACTCTTCAAGGCTGACCTCTGTCCCCACCTTAGGGGACTGTCCATGCTCCCGCCTCGTGGCCACGTGGCTGCACTCTCTCAGTCTTCACTGACTTTTCCTTCTCTTTATTTTCAAATCCTGGTGTGTTCTCAAGGTTCCAAACCCAGTCCTCTTCCCATCTTCTCCATCCTTTCCTGGGGGCATCCACCTTCCAACCCCAAGCAGGAACAATGCCTTCCAGTATAAGAATCTGTGACCCCCACCTCTGTCCTGCCTCAACTCTAAGCTCTGCTCCTGAGTTTCCGCAGCTCGCAGCCAGGTCCCTCCGGCATTTCAGCCTTACACGTCTACAGCACCTCCTCCTCCTCCACCCCCATTCTAACACATTTCTCCCTCTTGAGAAAGTGGTGCTTTAAGGCTGAGTTCAAATGGCACCTCTGGTGTATATTAGTTTGCTAGGCTGCTGTAACAAAGTACCAAAAACTGGGTGGCTTTCACAACAGAAACCCAGCCTCACAGTCCTGGAGACTGGAAGTCTGAGATCAAGGTGTCTGCAGGGTTGGTTCCTCCTGAGGGCGGTGAGGGAGGGTCTGTTCCAGGCCTCTCTCCGTGGCTTATAGTTGGCTGTCTTGTCCTGGGTCTTCACATTATATTCTTCTCTGTCTGTCTGTGTCCAGATCTCCTCTTCTTATAAGGACACACCAGTCATGTTGGAATAGGGCCCACCTCAATAACTTCATTTTAATTTGATTACTCCTGTAAAGATGCTATCTCCAAACCAACTCACATGCTGTGGTACTGGGGGTTAGGACTTAAACATTTCAATTTTGAGGGGGATACAATTCAGCCCATAACAGTCCCTCTTCTAGGAAGCCTTCCCTGATCCACTTAAAAAGAAGGAAATAAATGCTCCATTTCTGTGCTCCTGCAGCATACCGTTCACAGGCTAAACGTCGTATCGAACTGCATTGGGGCTACTATTAGATTGTGAGCTCGAGAAGATCAAAGGATCAGAAATTATGGGGAGGTAGTATCATAAAGGTTAACAACTTTATGGTTTTAATTTGTATATTTTTGGCTATACTTCCTAGTTTTGTAACCTTAGGCAAATTACTTAACTTCTCTGGGCCCCTACATCCTCACTGGTGAAATGTTTGCAGCTTCCCCATAAGGATATTCTGAGAATTAAAAGAACTAGTGCATGTAAAGTCCCCAGTACGGATCGAGGCCACAGCAGGCCCTCAAAAATGGCCAGTGGTAGATGACTGGACCCTTCGAGCTACGGGGCCTCTCGTGGGGATCAGAATGCACTAGAACTCATAGAAGTTGGCGACAAACCCTCTAGTCTCATTTTCCCTGCTATGGCACATGTCCACTTGGATGTCTTACTATCACCTCACACTCATACCTAAAATGTCACTCATTACTCTTTCCCTCCCCCTCCTGCTGAGCCTCCAGCAGGCCTGGATGCTGCCACTGCCTCAGCCCTCGGCCTGCCGCCACTTCTGCTCTGCTGCTCTTCAACCTCATTGCATTCAAGAGAAAAAGCCAATCAATCTTCGCTGAGGGCCGGGTGTAGGCCACACCTGACCCCAGGTGACAGAATCCCATGGAAAACAGCACACAGGGGGATTTTGCATTCAGAGAGCTTCTACTATAGGAAAACCATAAACCAATAGTAAGCCTCTTGTTACAAGGCAATGTGCAGAATGGAGAGGAAGGCCAGGTGCTAAAATCCAGCCTAGCTAAGTGGTCAGAGAGGCACCTGGAAAGGCCTGCATGAGAGAAGGAGCAAGCAAGGGTGCCAGGAGATAATTTCAGTGACTTAGAAAGTTTACTCTGGCTGTTCTGGGGGCACAGAGGAGGCAAGGCTTGTAGGCAGGAGGACCAACTGTCTGTTATCTCCCATCTGGATCCACAGTGCCCTACTGACCGAGCTAAGTGTATGTTCGCCAGAGCATTTTTATCAGCCAGTGGCAGCGGCGGCAGATCACAAGTTCCAGAGGTTTGGAAAACATCTCCAGGAGCAGCACGTGAGAACCTTGGCCCTGGTTCTGTCTTCCGGCTGCTGCAGACCGGAGTGCAAGCAGGCCTCTCTCCCCTACCAGAAAGGGGTCTCTCATCACTAGCTGAAAACAGCTGGAAGAAAACAAAGCACTTTTTAAAATATAGAAAAAAGAAATATCACATATTAGGAAAAATACTGTTAGTGGCACAGACTCTGGATGCAGATTTTCTGGGCTCAAACCCTGACTCTGTCACTTACAGTCTGTGAGATTTACGGCAATTTATTCAACTTCACTGTCTCTTAGTCTCATTGTAAAGAGAGGGGAATAACAGCAGATAATAAGCACTAATAGATAATAATTACCTAGTAATATTGTTAAGAGGGTTCAGTGAGTTAATAGCTGCAAAAATGCCTGGTACATAGTATTTGTTGCTATCATTATTATAAATGTTTTAAATGAAAATAAAGAATAAAAACAACAAAGACAACCTAAACAGAAATAGAAGTCCCTGATATTTGTCAAGTATTTTAGTGGCTAGTAAAAACAACAATTTCTTATAAGCCCCTCTAATTGCATTTTCAAAAATTTGAAGTATTTTTGTGTATATTAACTCATTTACTTTCACAAGACCCCCAGAAAGTGGGCACTGCAGACCCCGTTAGTTCCCTTTGACCAGGGAGGGGTCTGAAGCAACGCTGAAACTTCCTAAGCACCACACAGCAGTACAAGAGCACATTTAGGTTTCCTAATTCCGAGTTCAGTGGATTTTCAGGAACTAAACTGCTTTACAGAGCCATCCCTGAGCCAATTGTGAAATAGCCACACTCTCTCCAGTGCCCCCTGTCACAGTCGGCTCCTCCGCTCTGCCATTTCTGCTGCCCTCTCGTATACCAGTCCCAGCAAGGACCCAGCAAGGACCCAGGCTGGGACGGCTCTGCCTTTCTGGGTTTCACTCCCTAACCGCGAGAGCTCCCTTATCTATCTGTCTGTCTGCAGAAAACCTGGTCTGTTCAAGGATGCAGTTGCTATGCTCTTGAAGTCTTCTGAAGTAATACATTTATTTTTATTAATTTAATCTTTAATGTATTTTTTACATTACCCATTAGTCCCCTTAATTCTTCAATGAAATATATTAAACTAATTCCTACACGTCTTCTGAGGGTAATACGTGCCCCCTTTTCTGGCCTAATACAGAAGTTTAATTTACATATTTATCAATTCTAGATCTGAATTTGAACACAATTCAAAAGTAATAATTATTAAAACTGTGTGGTATCAGTCAGTGGGAGCCTAGATAGGTATCTCAGATATTTACTATGATTTATAAAATAATTTAAAATACATTTTAAATATCTGGTGCTGTAATACAAAGTGAAAAAAATCCTTGGTAAACTATAAGGATACGTGACTGGTTATTTTGGGGAAAATTCAATTTTGAGCCCCACCTCACAACGCACGCACGCGCACACACACACACACACACACACACACATTCCAGGTGGAATACTAAAGGGGTTGAATACTTTTTAAGTGAAATTAAAATTTTAAGAAATTAGAATAAAATAAATATTAAATATCTAGGGGAATATTTATGTTATGGACTTAGGAATATAGAAGAAATCACAAAGGATAAGATCAACAGATTTTACTATATAAAAATAAGTTTCTGTTAGCAATTAAAAAACAATTTGGAGGAAATATTTGCAGAAAATATGATGATGAAAGGATTAAAAATTTTATTTAAGAAGAATTTGAATAAGTGGGTAAGAACAACATTATAATTCTAAGAAATAAATAAAAGGGAAAGAACATAAAATTCACAAAAATAATATAGCTTGTAACAAGACATTTAGAAGAATATTTAATCTCAACAAATAGCAAGAGAATATGAATTTACAATACAACTCCACCTTTTCTATATATGCGTGTATTGGTACAGATATTCTATGTTGACCCCTGAAACTGTCCAGTGTAACAGGACTGGCACTCTTAAACATAATTGGTGGCATCATAACTTGGCACAAGTCCTTTTTAAAAATTTGTATAGAATTTGTTGGGGTGACATTTGTTAATAAAGTTATGTAAGTTTCTATAACACATCACCTGTATATCTGTGTGTTCACCACCCCAACCAGCACGACTCTTGACAAGCCGTCTGCCAACATGTTATCCAAAGACTTAAATTTTGTTCCAGCCATTTCACTTCCAAGAATTTATCAGAAGGAACTGATTCAAAATATGGAAAAATCCATAAGCATGGAGAGGTACCTTAAAGCATTTTTAATAATAATGGAAAATTAGAAATGTACTTGAATGCCCATCGACAAGGAAATGGTTAGAGAAGTTACGATCACTACTTAAGAAAATGATGCGGTTGTAAAAGCAAGCATAAAGACTAGTTAGCAATATAGAAAAATAAACAATGTAATGTTAACTGAGGAAAACAAGAGATGGCATTGCATGAAGTGTTTGATTATAACTATGTAAAACATGAAAATGAAGAATACTTGAATTCAGAAAAATGGTCATGAATGCATAAGAGTGGTCATATTTAGGATAATTTTTTTGCTTTTCCCCTTTGATAAAATTCTGTATTATATTATTTTGACCAACTTAAAATTAATTGAAAATTAAATATTTGGGCAGGAGGGAATAGGAAGCCAAGCCGGACACATGAAACATATTTTTAGCAGCTGAGCCCTTGAAAATTCCTTTATATACAGCAAGTACCCACGCAGAGTACAGCCACACTGGAACCCAGACTCAGTGGTGGAGCCTTAACTGAAAAATAAAAGAATTAAAATCCAACTGCAAACACCATGCGCATTGTCAGGCCACAGTTTGAACAATGGATTGTTAGAGCTGGAAGGGCCTTTAGAGATCATCAGTCTCACTCACCACCACTCGCTTTCAAATACGCAAACACAATGTTACTAAATAGGAGAGAGTGAGGCTCAGAGAGGCTGAGAGACCGGCTCGGGGTCACACAGAAGTTAATGGTAGGGCTGAACTGTAGTCCAGGTCCCTGACCTCACGTTCGGTCCTCTCTCTTCTCTACCAACTCTTAGCTCAGGACAAAAGGAGTGAGCTTTAGAAAGAGTCTTAGTGGAAAGAGAATGTATAACTTCCATTTATAAATGTATATTGTTAAAATATGAATAATAAACCAGAAAACATTTCCCACATACCTATATACATCTCCCTTTCAACTTTCATTGTAGCAGCATCTGGATAAACCAGAAACCTTGAACAAAACGAAAAAAAATCACATAAAAATGTTGGCAAGGCCTAGGACTATGATCTGTCTCTGGCCAAACGGGGGAGGAATAGAGCCAAACAGAAAAACAAAACTAAGTAGGAACATCTGGGAGGAAACATTCTCTTTGCCAAGGATCCACCGCCCCCTTTCTGCGAGCCTACATCTTCCTGGGTCTGTGCACTGCCCCAGGGCTCGGGTTTGGCCGGGCGAGCCACACATGCAGTGCCAGCTGCAGAGTAGGGGTGGTGGCCCTCCTGGAAGAGGTGCTCCAGGGCCCCGGGGATCAGCGAGACCGGGCCCCGGGGAAGGGGTGGGACCCCAGCAGACACATGTTTTTCAAAGCTGGGCTTAAAAAAAGGAGCAACTAGTGTCAATTTACACAATGAAGAATTTAATCTGTTTCCAAAGATATTTGAATTTAAAAAAAATTAAAGACCAATAAAACAGCTCCTTTAAACTAGGACATTATTTTTTAAAAACCAGGAACTTGAAGAGGCCTCAGAAGCTGTCCAGGGAATGCATCAGATTATTCAACATGCTCTTTGCTTTTATGGGAACCCTTTTAAAATGGGAAGATATAGGAGTTTATTCTAAAAGTACAATAAGAGTAAGATTCTTTAACTGTATATAACAAACCTGTCAGCATGCTGGTAATCAATATTTATTCAAATATTTAGAAAGGCAGTAACTTAAAAATGACTAAATGTTAAACAAATAATTCCCATGGTTAGTTTCTATTTTCATCTGAGTCTGTATCCACTTTCCCCCCAAAATGTTAATGGACAAAAACAATTTTTAAATCCTATATACAAAGGCTGTAAGGGAAAGGGGAGAGAGGCCATGCCACATACCGAGGGGGTGACAAACACAGACTCATTCGTGTTTGCCATAAGGATGTTATATTTATAAATGAGTGAGGCGGAGATGACCAAACACTTTCTATGGGTATTTCCTTTGCAAATGCAGGGTACAGCACAGGCCAAGGTCCTTTCTACACCTGCATGGAACTAAACAATAGAAATAGTTCTTAAACCTATGCAAATAGGATTCCCTACTCCTAGTTCTTAAAAAATACAAAGAATCCTTGGGCATACAAGGAATCTTATCCAGCAGATACCAATTGCTTTTGAGACTCTGCTGACAGGACTTAGCATCTAAATGGGCCTGACATATTCTGCCAAAAAACTCATTTTCTACACAGTAGATTCTTACCACAGCAAGTTGCACATACATACACAGCTGGTGTCCCAAGCTTATTGAGGACTGGTAATAAGATTGCATTTCCTCTGCAGACTTTTCTCAGGACTGGTGAAGAAATCAGTCCCAAGAAATGTCTGCAGAGGAAATGCAGTCTTGTGCCTGGGTCTCCAAGGGCTCTTTCTCAGGAGACAGCTATGAAGTCTCATGGCACCCACTTGGTCCCCAAGATGACACCATAACCACTGTGGCATTTTCCCACTGAAAGTCTGTCTGTCCTGTGGAACACCGTGTACTTCACAGGAGCATAGGGTCATGCTTCTGTCATTCACATGTGTGTGAACTGCACACGCCTAGTGTGCTGCCCAGTGCATGTAAGCGCTCACCAAAACTTGTTAGATATTGAAAGGCATTGGACAATGTTTCCACCCATCTGAAGGCAATAGAGAAACTGCAATCTTGAGCCACACAGACAACCTCGGGCTGGTCACCCACTTCTTGGTTCCGCCTCCACCCTCAAACACTGTCAGGGAAAGGGGGGAGAGGTCATACTACATACCAGCAGGGGACAAAATATGTACCCCTTCTGAGTGGTCTCAGGAAATTGCATGTATTCCTTCAAGGGGTGGGGGATCAGCAGAAACATTTTTGGTGGCATTTTCCAAAAAAAAGACATTTCTTTTTGAGAAAGCTTTAAGCACATCCAAGTTTCATACAGGTCGGCTATGTGGAAGCTCTGACTAAATCCTCTGATGGCATTTCAAGTGGCACTGCTTTTTTTAGGTCTTCTCAGGAAGAGAAGATTCAGCATCCAGGGGCATGAGTTTAAAGTTGACCTTCTATTGTTTGTTACTTACAAAGCAAACAATACTGAGGATGCAAGGAAATCCCTCTTTGGTGGCTTTTATTTCTACTTCTCTCCTCTTCCAAAATACTTAAGAGGTGCTTTGTAGAATAGTATCTGGACTTAACGTCATACCCTAACTTATCTAGAAGATTAAATGTCAAATATCTAAAGGCAATACCAGCTTACCAGCTATTGTTGATGGAATTAAGTTGTTCACAAATTATGTTAGGGGGAGTCCACAGTTATTTCTATCCTCTGGATGGCCTTCTCGCTGAAGCCTCAGGACATACTCCCACTGAACTTCTATCTAGAAATGTAGCATGCAGGTTAAAATTAGAAGAGTTAAACTTTCCCATGGATGTGAGTTATGAGCCTTGGCATGAGAAAAACATTGGCCCTTTGCATCTCTTCATTGTTTGACCCACTTTCAGCCAGACATAATTTTGAAGATCCTCTCATACAGGAACATGCTGGCCTCTCAGTCAGAACCAAGGGTTAGCCAAGAAAAGCAAAGGCAGCCAACTTCACTCAGTCTTAAGAAGCACAAGAAAACTTCTTTTAGTCAAATAATTGACTACAGGGAAACAATTCCACCTAGGTCTAAGGGAGATAAATGTACGGGAACTATCTTTTTAAAAACTTTTTTTTTTCTAATTCAAATTTCAGTGTTTTTTTATTTTTAAAGATTTTATTTATTTATCTTTAGAGGGGAAGGGAAGGAGAGAGGGAGAGAAATATCGATGTATGGTTGCCTCTCATGTGCCCCCTGGGAACTGGCCTGCAACCTAGGCAAGTACCGTGACTGGGAATCGAACCACAATACTCTGGTTCGCAGGCCCGCACTCAATCCACTATGGGAACCATCTTTATCA
Organism: Artibeus jamaicensis; assembly: GCF_021234435.1. Lineage (NCBI taxonomy): Eukaryota > Metazoa > Chordata > Mammalia > Chiroptera > Phyllostomidae > Artibeus > Artibeus jamaicensis. The sequence goes on from NW_026521812.1 coordinate 22,294,520, forward strand.
CCTGTCACTTCCTGCCACTAGCTTTCCCCCAGAGGACAGACACTGTTTTTGTTCCATTTAATGTTCTAAAAATAGTCACAGCGTTAAAAAATAATAAACATAACTATATACATCAATGTCTTATAAAGGGATATGGTTGGTCCTTCCTTCTTTACCAATAAAGTTTATAATCCATTTGTTGTGGACCATTATATGTAGTCAGGGTTGGAAACCGCCCTCTAAGACTGTGGTTATGCTTGGAATTCAACAGTGCAAATGAGCTTACAAAGAAGCATGCTGTACATGCTGCCCTAGAAATCCCAGATTCTGGGCCCACAATGAAAAGAAAATGGTTTTCAGCTCTGGTCACGTTTTCCATCTTCTTCTCACATGTACTATTTTAAAAGCCAACTGTACTCACGTGCTTGTTGAGGATGTTCCTCTCTAACTGCAGGTGAAGCCTCAGTTAGTTCCTCAGAGGCATTCATCTCAGCAGGCCTCACTGAAGTAAGGGTGGCTGAGGTCAATTTTGGGCACCTACGCATGGTATCAGTGATCACTTGTGCTAAGGCAAACCTCTCCTCAGGGTCCGACATGTGCTGGTAGGCTTCAAAGTAGCAGTCAAGAAGCTGCAAATAAGGTTGATAGGGAACAGTGGAGGCTGTCATGAGCATATGTTTGCAATATAGTCTTTCCCATAAGTCAGCGGGGCAACTATGTGGCCGCCTGAATACTGAGCAACCCTGCACCAAGGAATAGACAAGAGGTAACTATGCTATTCACTCAGCTTTTAGTAAATGCAGGTTCACTCAAAGTAGAACATCAACATATATTAATATACTACTCATACTCTAACACTCTAAGAGAAGTATAACACATACACACACAGCAATCAATGGGTAATAAAGAAACAAGTCCCAGAGTCTCAGTCTTCAAGTCTAGGAGACAGCACAGTAGTCAAGGGAGTTGTCAGCATCTTGCAAGGAAGGACCTCCAGATCCAGGTGGGCAGCAGGGCAGATGAAGTCCTCAGTTCAGCAGTGCAGAGCCTCTGGCAGCTGATGCCAAGGGAGACCAGTGTGGTGTGGAATGGCACTCTGGTGTGTGGAGTGAGCTCACCTGTCTAGAAGAGGTCCAAAGCCTGCTGTAGTTATATCTTGAAAGTGGTATACCCCACCCTTCTGGATCTCTTGATAGGTGTCTTGGCAACCCTGATGCCGAGGGTGGAATTTCCCCAGGGGCCCATCTGTGGGGGGTCCTGCTCTGCAGACACAGCTTTTCTGGTCATGTGTGCAGATATCTTAGGTGTGTCTCCTTGCCATATGTGTCTAGTGTGACAGGTAGTTTCCCTCTTGAACCAAAGTGTCATGACTGACTGGCAGCCATCTTGGTTGACACGAGTGACTCCATTTTATTTTATATACTTTACACTATCTTTACCAGACCAATGCCATTTTATTGTTCCTGCTCTCTACAGAAGCAGTCCTAGGGCCCAGCAAAGAGAGGTGAGGCACCACCCACTCCATGCTTTGGGAAGACCCTGGGTACCAGCAGAAGACAGACAGTGCTGAACCTCTGGGTACAGGCCTGGTGTGGGCAGCTGCAGCATTGATGCAACACAGAGCGATCCTTAAACTTGCAGACAGACTTTGGGAGGGCAAGGGAAAGAACATTCTGTCTCCTTTTTCCCTGCTCTCTCCAGATAAAAGAGGGTTATATCATGGATAACATCACATCTAATAATCATAAGCTCCAATCACAGCACATTCACTGTCACTTCATCAAATATATTTATCTTCCATACTTTTCTTCACAGCCCCATTCCCCACTTCCTTGTACTCTATCACCAAATGGTGGCCCCCTCCCCTCAGTCCCATTTCTGACCCCTTCTCTTTAATAGTCTGCCCGAATTTCACCTATGCAGAATGATGGGGGGTATGGTAGAATGGAAGGCTGAGAGTGAATGTCCCCCCAATACAAAGGTATTTATTCCAGACTGGACTCCACCAGGATGGGCCTAGGGCAGAGAACTCTCAAAAGCATTATGGAAGCTTGTTTTCTTGAGGTATTCACAAGCCTTTTCTAAAAAACAAAGAAAGCTTCTACACACTAATCATTCTTAGTGTGGGAATTCAGAGAGGTGCTCTTTTATTTAGTTTTTACATTTGTCTATGAGCTTAAGGAATTTCTGTTCTATGTATAAATTCTATTTGTGTGTAGTTAGTCATAGTGCTAATCAGAATAGCTCTTCAGAGGTCACTGGGCTGGAATCCCAAATAGGAACCTAAAGGCAAGGTAAGTAAATAGTTCTGAACAATGTAATTACTGTTTTAAAACCCCCGTTGGCCTTAGACACTCTTAATTTTGGAGACCCTGTCCCATTTATATCCCACATACATTAAAATGTACTCACATCCTCCTAATTCCAAAACCAGATAAAGAAAGGAGATTAAAGGCCAATATCCTTGATGAATATAGATGTTAAAATCCTCAGAAAAGCTTAGCAAACTGGATCCAGCAATACATTAAAAAGATCATAAGCCATGATTAAGTGGAATTTATTCTGGGGATGCAAGGTTGGTGCAATATCTGCAAATCAATAAACGTGATACACCACATAAACCAAATGAAGGATAAAAACCACATGATCACATCAACAGAGGCAAAAAAAAAAGCATCTGGTAAAATCCAGTACCCATTTATGATAAAAACTCTCAGTAAAGTGGGAATAGAAGGAACATACCTCAACGTAACAAAGGCCACATATGACAAACCCACAGTCAACATCATCTTCAATAGGCAAAAACTACTAGTGTTTCTCTTAAGGTTGGGAACAAGACAGGAATGTCCGCTTTCACCTCTTATTCAATATAGTACTAGAAGTCCTAGCCACAGCAATCAGACAAAAAGAAGAAATAGAAGGCATCTAAATTGGAAAGGAAGAAGTAAAACTCATTATTTGCAGATGATGTGACACTGTATGTAGAGAACCCTAACCATTCCATCAAGATAACTACTATAACTGATAAATGAATGCAGTGAAATAGCAGGATACAAACTAAATATCCAGTATCAGTTGCATTTTTATACACCAATATGAACTCTCAGAAAGGGAAACTAAGAAAACAATCTCATTTACTACTTCTTAAAAAATACCTAGAAATAAATTTAACCAAGGATATAAAATAACCTGTACTTAGAAAATTCTATGACACTGAAGAAAGAACTTGAAAAAGATAGAAAAAAGTGGAAGCATGTACTGTGTTCATGGATTGGAAGAATTAACATCATTAAACTGTCCATACTATCCAAAGTGATCTCTAGATTCTATACAATTCCTATCAATATACCAATGGCATATTTCACAGACCTGGCACAAATATTACAGAAATTTGTATGGAACCACAAAGGACCCCAAATAGCCACAGAATCTTGAGAAAGGAGAACAAAGTTGGAAAAATCATGTTACCTGATGTCAAACTATACTATTGTGCAAGGCCATAGTAATCAAAATGGTTTGGTACTGGCATAAAAACAGACATGTAGATCAATTGAACAGAATAGAGAGCTCAGAAATAAACTCATAACTTTTTAGTCAATTAATATTTGACAGAGGAGGCAAAAATATTCAACAGGGTGAAGACAGTCTCTTTAATTAATGGTTTTGGGAAAATTGGACAGATATGTGCAAAAAATAAAACTAGACCACTTTTTTACACTATACACCAGAATAAACTCAAAATGGATTAAAGACTTAAATGTTGCAGGTGGGGGCTGATTTTTGGCCTGCATCCCCAGGAAACCCCAAGGCCAACATACCCAGCGGACAGCCACAGACCAGGTTGGAGCACCATCATGCTGCCCCTGCACAGCTGATGCTCCACTGTTTATAAGAATGTTTAAGAAACTTATTGAGGACCTAAGCAGCATAAAAAAGACCTAGTCAAAAATGAAGTATACACTAATTGAAATAAGCAACAATTTACAGGGAAACAACAGTAGAATGGATGAAGCTGAGAAACAAATTGATGATTTGGAACATAAGGAAACAAGAAACAACTACACAGAACAAGAAGAAGAAAAAAGAATCCAAAAAAAAAAATAAGGATAGTATAAACAGCTTCTGCAACAACTTTAAGCAATCCAACTTTTGTGGCATAGGTGTGCCAGGAGAAGAGAAAGAGCAAGAAATTGTAAATCTATCTGAAAAAAAAAAGTGAAAGAAAACTTCCTTAATTTGGTGAAGGAAATAGGCATGCAAGTCTAGGAAGCACAGAGAATCTTAAATATGATGAAGGCAGAGGCCCACTCCAAGACACATTATTATTAAAAGGCCAGAGGTTAAAGAGAAAGAGAGACTCTAAAAACAGGAGAAAACAAGTTAGCTACCGGAAGTTTGCCAGATTGGAGGGGTGGTGAGGGGGAGAATGGGTGAAGAGGTGTGGAGTTTAAGAAGCACAAATAAGTAGGTACAGAATAACTATGGGGATGTAAAGTACAGTGTAGGAAATGGAGTAGCCAAAGAATTTATACTATGACTCATGGACATGAACAATAGTAGGGGCATTGCCTGAGGGAGTAGAGGTCACTGGGTGGAGGGGGACAATGGGGGATAAGTCAGGACAACTATAATAGCATAATCAATAAAATATAATAAAAAAGATTTAAGTGTCAGATTCAAGACTATAAAAACATGGTCTTGAATCCTAGAAGAAAACATGGGCAGTAAAGTCTCAGACACTGCTTGTAGCAATATTTTTTCTGATATAGCTCCTCGGGCAAGGGAAACGAAAGAAAAAAAAAAAAACCAAATGGGACTATATCAACTAAAAATGCTCAGCAAAGGAAACCAGCAACAAAATGAAAAGACAACCTACTGAATGGGAGAACATATTCGCCAATACACCTAATAAAAGGTTAATCTCCAAAATTTATAAAGAACTTATAAAACTCAATACCAAAAAATTAAACAATCCAATTGAAAAATGGGCAAAGGATCTGAATAGACACTTTTCTAAAGAGGACATATACACATATGAAGATGTTCAATGTCACTAATCATCAGAGAGATGCAAATTAAAACCACAATGAGATATCACCTCTAACTGGCAGAATGGCTATCATCAATAAATAAACAAACAACAAATGTTGGCAAGGATGTAGAGAAAAGGGATCCTTTGTGCACTGTTGGTGGGAATGCAGACTGGTTCAGCCACTGTGGAAAGCAATATGGAGTTACCTCAAAAAATTAAAGATGGAACAGCCTTTTGACCCGGACAGTCCCCTGTGTTCATTGCAGCACTATTTACAATAGCCAAGCTATGGAAGCAACCCAGGTGCTCATCAGTGGATTCAAAAGCTGTGGTACATTTTCACAATGGAATACTACTCGGCCACAAAAAGAAGGAAATCTTACAACAGCATGGCTGGACCTGGACAGTATTATGCTAAGAGATATAAACCAGTCAGAGAAAGACAAGTATCCTATGATTTCATGGTTTTATATGTGGGATCTAATGAACAAAATAAACTAACAAACAAAATAGAAACAGACTCATAGATACAGAGAACAGACGGCAGCTGTCAGAATGCAGGAGGGTTGTGGCACTGGGTGAAAAAGGTGAAGAGATTAAGCGCAAAAGAAAATAAACCTCATAGACACAGACAACAGTACGGTGACTACCAGAGGGAAAGGAGGTTTGGGAGGAGCAGAAGGAGGGTGTAGGCGGATAAATGGGGATGGATAAAAAGTTGGTGATAACGGTGGTAGAAGCTGACTGGGGGTGGTGAACACACACTACAGTGCACAGATAATGTGCTGGTGAACTGTGCACCTGAAACTTGTATAATTTTGTTGACCAGCGGCACCCCAATAAATTCAATAAAAAGATAAAAAATAAAATGTACTCACATCCCAATCAATTTTTTTCCTGTAAAATGTTAAATGATATGTATTATTTTGCTTTTCAAATTATTTGGCTATGGGTAAAATATTTCATTAATGACTGCCTATGATTTCTGGGCAGTGTATACTTGGGGATTCCTATGAAGTGAGGAAATCTAATCTATAAGTTGTTTTCAAATGTAATAAGAAGTTTATAAGTGCTCAGTTAATAAAGTTTTTACATTTTACAGGCACATAGTTAAAAATTTATTGACATCTATTTTGTATTTTCTTTTCTTTGGAGTAATGCACATTGTTGTTGTTGTTTTTTATCAGATCTCAAACATTTTCAATGGTCCCTGAAAGCAATTAGATCCTAGACACTCCGTCTATATTGCCTAATGGATAAACTGGCTCTGACTAGAAGCTTCTGGACTTTCATTCCTACTGGTCTTACAATGGAGCACATTCCTTCCCTCTGCTAAGCTAATCCAACACTTCCTTCCTCAGGGTTTTGGCTCAAGTTGTCCCTTCCACACCAGTCTTCCCTGAGCAGCTCTTCTCACGGAGGTTTCGGAGAGGCCTGGGCTCCTGTGACAGCCAGTCACCTAGGCTTGTCCGGTGTGTGCACTTGATGCAAGGGGTGAGTTGTCGAGGTTGCGATTTCTACTAAGCCAACAGCCTAGCAGACCTTGAGATGCATTAGAGAAAGGGTGTTTTGCTTTCTTGGGTGTTGGTCTACCTGGTTGTTTGAGGTCAGAAAGTCAGCCCTGTTCTTAAAAAAAACTAAAAAATTTCCTAAAAGGGGATAAGCCCCTCTCATTGTGTGCAATAGCTAAGAATGCAAAACACAAAGAACAGGGAAAGTGTAAGCACTTCTTGAATACGCAGGAAGCAACTGCATAGAGGGCAAGGGGATAAAGGCACCCTGGGCAGGAAAATCAGGACTGTCTCCTTTTTGCCAATCGTGGCTTCTGAGGCTCCCAGGGGAGGTGAACACTTGGGAATTAATAGCAGAGTAGGAATCCATGCCTTATTAAAGACCATCCATAACTGAGGGTTTCAATGCTAAAAGCTCAAGGAGGGAGAGCCTGGGGCACTCACTGTATTTAGCTTCTGGGTATTTCAGGATCTCCTTTGGGAAATGGCCTAAGGGACTTTAGGTCAACCAAAGGAGGCTAAAAGTTCAGGACACAGAATGCACTCCCCAGGTTAGACGCTCCACATCTTGAGATTTGAAATGAAGGAAGGTGGAGATCCCCTTGCCTTGCAGGGTGACCTAAATTAGCTTGTTCTGTCCACAGAGTTCTACTCTATAATAACATTCAATTATTAAACAGCAGAAGATAAAGCAGGAACAAAGGAGTGTCTAGTAGGGGGTCACTCAGTATAGCCTAGGGGGAATTAGGAAAGAAACAATTATGCCCCTAATCATCCTGGACTAACCTGAATCATTTTGCTGGGCTGGGGCAATCCCAGGAGCTAGTTTGTTGCATTTGTATTGCCTTGACCTGTTTTTGTACAAAGAGCCCTATTGTTTGGTTATTTGGCCAGAGAAGTTTGGGAGGGCTCTTGCTAGTGATTCAGATCTGGTGATAGCAGGTTGCAGGGGCTAGTGCTGAACTGCCATGCTCACTTTTGTTGTTGATAGGACTGACAGATTTAGTGAATAAAAACACAGGTCATCGAGTTAAATTTTAATTTCTGATAAACAACAAATATTTTTTTTGGTCTAAGTATGTCCCAAATATTGTCATATTTTACCTGACAACCCTAGTTGTTGAAAAGGAAAATTCTGCTCTCTCTTTAAATTGATAAGGCCTTGTCAAGCTTTGGCCTCACTCTTGAGAAGCTCTCAGATGGAGCCTTGCATGATTTTATTACAAATCCTTTCCCCACAGGGGTAGGACCATGATCTTTGCACCTCACAGGTTCTATTTAGTATCTGTTTGCTAAATGGCCCATTTCCATTCGAACTCTGGGCTGGCATTTGTCTAAGAAGTCTTCCTAGCTTGTCAAATGTCACGTGTGTCTGTGTCAAGGGCCAACTCCCAGGCAAAACAGTACGTGGTGCACACTGACGGCAGGCCTAGAGCACTGGAGAAAATGGGAAAGTGGACAGAATGCTCTCCAAACTTACTTTGTTTACATTATTCTTAGCTTAAACTTGGTTTTTATTTCTAGGATTCAAGAAACTTTTAAAGATAGTATTTCAGGTCAAATGAAAATGCAAAACAGAAAATCAATGCTAGATACAACCTGTCAACACAATTTTTTTAAGTGCTTCAAATATTAATTCAGCTGAAAATGTGTCCTCTGGTGGCTGCAGGGAGAATTATCCAGTGGTGCAAGTGTCACTCAGGAGCGGGTACAGCTGGTGACTGGCTTCTCTCAGAGTCCCTTACTCCACCTAAATTCGTGCCAGCTCTAATTTTACGAGTGTTTATACATAAATAGTTACTTTAAGGATTTAAGACAATCCAATGTGTTTGAGCAATTCTTAATACACTAGTGATTCCAATACATTCAACAATCAAACACAGCTGAGGAGACTTGGCAGCAGAACCAGAGCTGGGGGAACTCAATTCTGCTCCAGATAAAAATCTGGTTTATCCATTAAAAATAGGCTCTTTCGACAGCATTTCTGATTCAGAAGTTCACATTTGATAGTTTGGCACATCTACGTTTCTGTGGGGAACTTGTTCTCAGAGTAGAAAGGAAGGAGATATTTGCAATGATTGTTTTATGTGAAAATAATTTCATGTCCCACAGGAGAAACTAGTGACTAGTAGCTTAGCACAGAATGAACTTGAAGATGGAGTGTGAGGACAGTGGTTTGTTGTTCAGTCCACTCTGCCCTTCTGTCCTTCTCTGCCACAGGAGGCCTAGCAGCACTGAGAAGCGAAGTGGGGGGAGAGAGTACGGAGGAGGGGGCCTTTTCAGAACTCGTGTCTGGACCAATAAACTTGTCAAGTTTGAGGACTCTGTCTTACAATTAGTGCAGCCTTTCTACTTACTACACTACGAGTCCAACTGTCTCATTTACTCAGCTGACCTTACAGTTCTAACTGGCAGATACATGCAAACTCCACAGAGGCCATTTATTTTTGAAAAGAGGACCAGCTTTCCAAGCCTGGGTCATGCACCCTTTAATCCCAGCCAGTTGCTTTTAAAAACTGGGTCACCTACATCTCCATGAGTAATGGGCCAGAGAGTAGATGAAGTAGTAAACCATCTATTCTACGAGAAAAACAATGTGAAGAAAACACAGCCACTTCTCCATCTTCTGACCACATCACAGCGCACCGTCACCTGGATTCCACCCCTGGGACCTTGGAAGAGCCCTACAACGCTGGCCATGACCGCCTGATGGCTGAAACCACTTTTAGGGGTCGTCCTTCTGGATGTTCGCTGCATCCTACCCTAGCACCCATCCTCTTCTAGGTAAAACGTACTCTTTTCCACTGGCTTTCAGAACACCGTTCCTTCCTTTTTTCTCCTGTCTCTTTGGCTACTCCTTCTTCCTCTCACAGATTCTTGTCCCATGACCTTATCCTTAAAAGTAAGCATTACCCAGGGACCCATTTCAGACATCTCCGGCTTTTCCTAGTCATTTTGACTCATTACTGTGGTTCAACTTTCACATTCATGCCTCAGCTCATACCTGCTCCTGAGTTTCAAAACTGTAGCGCTCTCAAAACATTCACGCCTGGGTTTTTAGAAAACTCCTCACTTGCCTGTCTCCTAGACTCAGTGTTACATTCCCTCTCAAGTGCCCCTCCTCCTGCTTTCTGTTTCACTTCAGAGCCTCCTCCTGACCCTGAGGAAGTCATTTTCATTTCACTCTTACTCGCACACTCCAGTCTTCAAAGCCTGCCATTTCCGCCTCTGTAAAGTGCTCCCAAGCCTGCTGTTCCTTCCCATTCCCACTATAACATCTTTGGTGTGGGTCCCTCCTAACTCGCTGGGTACCTGCTGTAATAATAACTGCACTTTCTCCAGGAGCTTTCTATTCTAATCCATTCTCCACACTGACACCCACCCAGCTATGATATGAAAACAAAGCAGATAGGATATGAAAACAGTGTCTCTCCCCTACTGAAAATCACCAACGGCTGCCTTTCGCTTATAAGATACCTTCTAAATGGAGCATGGGCTAGTAGGCCTTTCACGGGCTGCGCACAAACCATCCGTCCACCTTGTTTCCTGGCATGCCTTCACATTTGAGCCAGAGCAGTCTTCTTGACATTCTCCAAACTCACCATCTCCATTATATACCTTCTGACATTGCTAATGCTGTTTCCTTTGCTTATGAATCTTTCCTCCTCTGACAGACAATGTCTTACTCACCTTTTAGTAACAAGAATAAATACCTAGTTCTCTGGGAAGACCAGCGAACATTTCCTTTACTCTGACAGCCCTTCATGGGACAAATCCCTCCCTCCACTGGGGTCCCTATGGCTCTTGCATGTGCTGCTGGGTTATAATTTTTGCTGAGATATAGGATTAATGTTTATAGGCTAGAAATTTCTTGAAGATATTCTCTTATATATCTACGTGTTCCCAATGCCTGGAATAGTACCTGGTACAGAGTGAACACTTAATGTTTGATGAATAAACTCCCCAACAGTCAGTGATTATCAGAAGGGCCATAATCGACACCAAGGACACAAATGAAGAGTAGTTTCTCATTTATCACTGGGATATGAACCATTAACAGCAGGATGATGATTTAGTAACTCACTGTTTTATTGCTTTAAATCCTTGGTAACTTGTTGCACCAAGCAGTCCTCACCCAGCTGCTCTCCCCCACCAACACGTGGCATGTGCTCCAGAAGGCCACAGTGAGGTCAATCAGTTTGTCTGTTTAGTAGGCTGAGGGTCGTCCTGACAGGACAAGGAATGTGGATGGAGTCATCTTTCAGTCTCACTAAATGGGAGCTGCTGTAAATGACCCACTGAATTTTTTTTAAATACTGACTTTTACAGGAATGTTTAGCTGAATTTTGTTTTCTAGGCAAGAATACCTGGTACTTGTTTTCTAGAAGAGCTGCTTCCCAAGTCTACAGGTCATTCAGCACAGCAACTCACCTACTCCCACATGGGCCCAACTCCAGTCCTGGCCAGTACTTGACTTGCCGCTCTCTCTGCAACCTGGAAGAGAAGTGATGGCAATGACCAGAGCCAGGCCTCTCTCCACGAAGCTATTCTTGTTAGAAATGCACCCTTGGCTGCTCCTTCTCAGGAATGAAAACACTGAATCCGAAATGAGAATCATAAATCAGTTACACAGCCATCAGCAAAGACAAAGCCCTAAGTTCGTACTTGTTAACTATTAAGTCAACAGGGGTTTTTGTGTTTACTTTATAATTTTAGTTTTAAAAACCAACTTCAGAAATATAACCAAGTTCACTCAACATAAAATCTTTACTGAAATATCCTTTAAAAACCTATAATTTAAAGGCAAAACATACATTTTTTTCTTCTCTAAAACCTGGCAGTTTAAAAACAAACCCAGTTTAACCTGCTATTTCAGTTGATGCTAGACAAACACTTTCAGAGGCCTTTCTAAGATAGTCTTTAATCATGTTAATCACTAATCTAAGTAAATAAACGTAAGCATTGTCATTATTCGGCTCAAATATTTTCCCACTTTATTAATGTTAGTTCTCACCATCAGCATTATTATTGCTTTAAATGTTTAAGCACTCTATTTCAGAATGAAACACTAACAAGTAAGAACTTTCCAGGGGCCGAAGGCGGAGGTCAGTGGTTACCGAGTACGTGATGGCTGCTGAGCACAAGAGAAAGGCTTCGACCCGGCCTTCCCCTGGCAGCCGCTGGGATTCCTTCTGCACTGAATGGCTAAACCCCCACCAGCTCCGCTGACAGGTGCTCATGTGGGTAAATGACTGCTATGTGTTTCAAGCTAATTAAATTCTTAGCAGCTGGAAATATTTGCATTGTATTATAAATTATTCTCCATCAGCAAAAATGCTGCATTAGTGTAAGGAGAACCACTAAAGGTAAAAGCTAAGAGCGGAAGTTCAGTGCCCGGTATGCTGGATGCCCTTGCCGTCTCCCATGAGTCGGGTCCCAGATGGCCTGCTGTGGAGGCAGGACAAAGAGTTCCACCCAATATCAACTTAACTCTGTCCAGGATCTGAGAGGGTAATTGCCAAACATTCTTCAAGCAGAATTTTATAACAATATGACTATGAATTGTTCTTTATTGTAGTCTGATACATTACAAAACAGCATAAATCCTTGCTATGTTTCCCTTCAGGTGTTACAAGATACTTAGAAACCTCAAGTTCTTTCCTAATGTAATGCTAATACTGTCATATAATTTCAAAATAAATATTCTTACCTCACCTATTTCTAAAATTGGATAAATTTGAGTAGTGCCAGAGGGAAGAACGAAGAGAGATTGTGGGTTATTTGGTTACCCAGAGTAACGATTTCTCCCTCTGGGGCCTGTCTGGCATTTTGCTAGTCAGATCTTCTTGCACCTGGTGGTTTTCTGTTAGGAACCCAGGGATGTCTCTGCTTCTAACTGCCCTTTCCCAAGGTTGATCACTTTTCTGTCACTTAGAAAAAAGTATCTAAGAAAAAGAAGTTAAAAAAAACATGAACAGTGAAAGGACAACAAACTCACAGTTATTAAGAACCACACCTAAAACAAAAGCAAACTAAGAGGACAGCTAGATCAGGAGCAGAACCACAGAAATGAAGATCACAGGGAGGGTTAGCAACAGGGAAGTGGGAAGAGGGGAAGGGGAGAGAAGGTACAGAAAATAAGTAGCATAGACGGTAGGTAGAAAATAGATGGGGGGAGGGCAAGAATAGTAGGGGAAGTGTAGACTCTAAAGAACTTGAGACACATGGTCATAAACTAAAGGGGGGGTAATGGTGGGGACGGGGGGTAGGGTGGAGGGGAATGAAGGGGGGGAATAGAATAAAAAATAAATTTAAAAAATTAAAAAGATCAAAACTATGAACAATAAAGTGATAATAATTTTTTTTAAAAAGCCATTGATTTCGCTTGCTTCCTTTGCTTCCTGCTGGGCCCTGTGTGACACTCTCTGCATCCAGTGGGTGATGCAGAACTGCCACTGGGGAGCAAGTCGAATCTAAACCACAGTCAAAATTAGAGCCAAGCCCCCAGAGCGTAGTCAGTCTCCAACAAACGGGGGGCTTAGGCTGGAAACAGAGCTGCATCATTTCCAATGCGGTGTGCGGTGTGTGGGCTGTATGTATCTATTGAATTTTCAGGAACTACTGGATACGCATTTATATTTCGAGATGGGAGGTGTTAAACCAAGCCCTTGGTGTTTTTGTTTCAGTTGGTTGACTTTTAACAATTTGACTTCTGACCTTTTTCTTTCTCGATGTAACGACTGGCCCCAAACAGCAGTTCCGTCCCCAGTTCCTTCCAATTACTCAAGGCTTCATCGTACAGGACATGCGCCCCTTACCGGCCCCGGGGGTGGGCGTACCCAGCTTCTGTGCTATAACAGTCATGCTGGTTCTCCACTTCTGAGAGCTCCACGAACTGGGCGCTGGGGACCCAGGGAAACAAAGCCACGCCTGGAAGTTACCAGAGAGGAGAGGGCTGTATGTCACCAGCCGAAATGGCAAGCAGTAGGCTTATTCTCCCATGCACAGAACTGTAGACATGCTAAATGTATGAAGAGCTGTATGTAGAGAAAAAGATGTGAGCAAAGAATGTTGGCGGGAAAGGGTAGTTTCTGAGCTAGGTAACTAGCTGATGAAGTTTTCCTGACTAACTCAGGATGACCCGGAAAAAGGGAATACAGCCAACAGAGGGGGGCAGGTGGTCTCTGAAGTCACGATGCCCAAGTTCAGGTCCTAGCTCTGCCAGGATCTCACCTGGGACAAGTGACTCTGCTGCCCTTAGCCACTGTTTGATGGTAGAGACACAACAGTCGTAGGGAGTACGTGACACTGTGCACAGGAGGCACTTGGGACCTACAAATGTTAGCTGCTAAAGATATTTTGTTTTAATCTTTTAAACACTTCTAAGTGCACTAATATAGCCACATGCCTTTGTAATACACTGGGTTGAATAGTGTCCCCTGAAAATGCACATCTACCTGAAACCTGTGAATGCCACTTTATTTGGAAATAAAGTCTTTGCAGATGTACACGTTAGGATGAGGCCACACTGGATTAGCTGTGCCCTAATCCAATGACTGGGGCCCTTATAAAAGGATGAAAATTTGGAGACAGATACATAGCGGGGGAGCCCACATGAAGAGAGAGAGAGGCAGAGAGGTTGTAGTGATGCATCTACAAGCCATGGAAGGCCAAGGGACATCCAGGGTGGCTGGCAACTACCAGAAGCTACAAGAGGCAAAGAGGAATCCTCTCAAGAAGCCCTCACAGAGAGCACGATCCTGGTGACACCCTGATTTTGGACTTGTAGCCTCTAGGATGGTAAGAGAATAAATTTCTCTCCCAGTTGTTGTGAGCCACCCATTTCATAGTGCATTGTTATGGTGGCCCTAGGAAACTAATACTTGTAAGTAATGTGAGTATTCGAATCATAACTTTACTTTTCTTAGATGACTGAGGATCTGTTGTCTTCTGAGAATCATTCTAATAATAATTCTCATAACTTCAAACCTCTCCATTCTTCCTAAGCCTCTGAGTTCACTCCCCACCCCTCCCCTACACCCAGCCTCCCTCAGTCTCAGCAGAAGCCAGTCCCCGCCCCACCTCTCCGCTCACACACCCAGCGCACTCACAGGCCTCCTCTCCCGCTCCCTGCTGCACTGTGGTGGGCGATTCCTCTCCCATTCTCCCAGGCCATTCCCTCCCCGTGCTTTGGGTCCCTACCCCTTCCACCTCTGATGCAGCCCTTCTCCTTGGGTATCCAACTCCTCTCGACCAGATATTTCCCAAGTGACACTGAATCATGCTCACATTCCTCTCATCTTATAACCTCACACCCTTCCCCAGGTTCCACCTCATGTCTCTCTTGCTCCTCAAGGTCCAACCTCCTAAGATGTCATCTGCACCCAGTGTCTCTGTTTGCTCCCCTCCTATCTTCACCCACTGCCATCTGCTGCCATCTCCATCAAGCCACTTTCGCTATGACTGACAATGGTCTCTCCTCCATACCCTTCAGGCTTTCTCCTTAATTTATGTAATCTCTCAGGAGCATCTCACACAATTTAGCACTCCCTGCTTCTTGACCCACCTTCTTCCCTGGCCTCCCAGGACTCCACACTATCCTTGATCTTGCCTACTTCCCAGCCATTTCTTCTCTGATGCTTGAGGTATATTTTTCTCTATAAGCTCATTAAATGGTGGCCACACTCAAGCCCTTGTCCTAGGACCTCATTTTTTCTTCCTATATTCCTTCTTTGGGAGATAGTCCACAGTCATGGCTGAGAGTACCTTCCTTAGACCATGTGCTCCCCAATTTATGTCTCCAATCCAGACTCTTAGAGCTCCAGACCCATATATCCAGTTCCCTATTCAGCAGCTGTTCTGGGCATCTCAAAGGCCCCTCAAACTTAACACGACTGAATTGTGTGATCTTCCCCCACAAACCTAGGCCATCCCCAGCTGCCCCATTTTTGTAGTAGCACCATCAGCCATCCACTCCCTCTACCATGAATCATTCCCGAGTCTCATTCCACCTCACCCTACATGTCCAGTTTTGCGCCAAGTTCTGTTGATTTCACTTCCTATCTCTCAAATCCGTCTACTTCTCTCAGTCCCACCACCCACCACCATGGTTCAAGCTGTTATTATCTTTCACCAGGATTAATCTAGGAGCTTCTAAACTGGTTTAACCTCTAATTGTTCTATCCACATTCCCTCTGGCTTTTCTGCCTCTTCCTTTTACTCACTGCTGGCAGACAAACTTTGAGAAATGCATTTCTGATGGTCCTTCCTCCTCCCCTTTAATTTCTCTAAAAGGTACCTTGTTGCTCACAGAATAAAGCAAACCACCTGAACAAGGCCTACAGAGTCTAGCCTCTGCCTACTTCTCTCCAGTGGTTCTCATCCAAATGTGATTTTGATCCCCAGAGGACATTTGGTGGCATCTGGAGACATTTTTGGTTATCATGCTTGGGGAGAAGTGCTCCTGGCGTCTAGGAGTTAGAGACCAGGAATGCTGCTAAATATTCCAGAATGCACAGGGCAGCCTGCCCCCCTCACAAAGAATTACCAAGCTCAAAATGCCAATGCAGACAAAGTTGAGGAACCTTGGGCTGGTGTCATCTTGTTTTGCTTTCCATGAGGATTGTTGCGTCCTAGCCACGCATATCTTCTTTCGTTTCTATTGGGTTCATGCTCCCTCTAGCCACAGGCTCTTTACACAGGCTATCTCCTCTCCATGGAAAGGTCTGCCTTGCCTAGCTGAAGCCTTCCAAGCTCAGCTTAGCCTCACTTTCACGCAGAACTCCTTGTGGCCACAATACAGCACCAGGTTAGCTCTCCTCTGAGGCACCTCCTGAGGTTGCTGTTTCACACGTACCTGAGTGATCACTGACTGATATGAATCTCACCCACAGAGTTATTAGTACTATGAGGGTACGAACCATGTCCATTTTTGTTTATTATTGTATTGTTAGGTTTAGCACAGGGCCTAACACATAATAGGTGCTTAGACAATAGTTAAATAAAAGGACAGATGAATAGATGAATGACTTTTGATGTTTTTTGCACATAGATTTCTTTTTGTCTATCATCTTAGGATCCTCACCTGTACTTTCAACACATACCAGTCAGAAATGGTGTGTTTTGCCCTTATAGATTTTCATCTCATGACATCATACCCTAATACATACATCTGAGTGAGGGTGGAAAGTAGTTCTTGAGAAGAAAAAAATCTTACTGTTTTACTGTGTAAAGCACAGACACACATACTGTACAGATATATGACATATCTCCAGTACTGACATTTCTCTGGAGACAGACCATTGGGGGAAGGTGTCAAAAAAGAGTCCTGTGGGGGGACCAATAATAAAAAACATTTGAAGAAACATTGGCCTTGTTTTTCATATTACATACATTTTAAAGGATTTTATTTACTTATTTTTACAGAGGGGAAGGGAGGGAGAAAGAGGATGAGAAACATCAATGTGTGGTTGCTTCTCAAGCGCTCCCTACTGGGGACCTGGCCTGCAACCCAGGAGTGTGCCCCAACTGGGAATCAAACTGGAAACACTTTGGTTCTCAGTCTGGCACTCAGTCCACTGAACCATACCAGCCAGGGCCATATTAGATATTTTTTAATGATAAAATATACATATTTACCATTGGAGCCATTTTGAGGCAGACAATTAGGGCGGTATTAAATACATTCACTTTATGTGCACCCATTAATGCCATCCAACTCCAGAACTCTTTTCATCTTGCAAACTTGAAGCTTTGTATCCATTAAACACTAACTCCCCACTTCCCCTTCCCCCAGCCCCTGGAACCATTCTACTATATTGTCCCAATGAATCTGACTACTCTAAGTACCACATATAAGTGGAATCATATAGTATTTGTCACTTTCTGACTGGCATATTTCACTTAGAATAATGTTCCTAAAGTTCGTCCGTGTTGTAGTATGTGTCAGACTCTTTTTAAGGCTGAGTAAGATCCCATTGTACATATATGTATCATATTTATTCATCCCTCAGTGGACACGGGTTGCTCCCACCTTTTGGCTATTGTGAATAATGCTGTTATAAACATAGGTGTACAAATATTTTTTGAGATCCTGATTTTAATTCTTTTGGATATATACCTAAAAGTGGAATTGCTGGATCTTATGGTAATTCGATTTTAAGTTTCTGAGAACCCACCATATACTTTCACATAAATGGCTGCACCATTTTACACTCCCACCAACAGCACACATTCTCTCCAACATGTGTTGCTCTATTGTGTATATGCTCTGGTTTTCTAAGTTGTTATTTACAAGCCATTACAATGGCCCCCCATATTTTATCCCCCATTTTTCATTCTTATAACATAAACATTTTGCTAAGTTAAGTAATCAGTTATTGGGTAGAATCCATTGATTTATAAACTTTAAGTAGTCATATCCTATCTTTCAGTAGACCTGCCAACTTGTTTGTGTATGCGGTGTTGCCTGTTGTGTAACTACAGGAACTTCTATGCAACCTTCCCAACCAGAGCAGACTATCATCAGCTTGGTTGGCTCATTGTCCACATCAGAAAGGTGGACAAGAGGTAGTCTCTGGGTCCTCTCATTTCCATGCTACTATAATTAGATTTAACGTGCTGTTGTAAGCACACCAGATGGTGATGTTCTTAATTTCCCTGAAGAGACTACTCTTTAATAAAATGCCCATTCAATGATAGGTTCTTAATTATTCAAGCAGAATCTTAGAAATATTCTAATAAGTAAGAGTATGAGCATGTCTAAATAATATCTGTGGTTCATAATATTCCATAAAAAGGATATTTCATAGTTAAACATTCCTCTAGTAGGTTGTCATTTTTGTTTTACTTTGATTTTGATCATTCTTTAGATACAATTTTTTTTTAATTAAGCATTTACTTTGGCTAGGAGTTCATTTTGTCTAGAAGTTCCAAAGATCAAAGTATTGTTTCTTATAAAATGATAGGTTCTGGGCAGGTGAGAGGGGTGGGGACTGGATGAAAGAAGGCGAAGGGAGTAGCCAAAGAACATGTATGCATGACCATGGACACAGACAACACTGAAGGAACTGCCTGTGTGGGGGGGTGGGGGCTAGGTGGAAGGAGGTAAAGGGGGAAAAATTGGGACAACTGTAATAGCAATAAAATATAATTTTAAAAATATATAGGCATCAGTGAAAAACAGAAGAGAGGCTGAGAAATGACATGCCACATGCAAAAATTAAACAGCTTGCTTAGATTTATAAACTAGCATGTTGGTTTCTGTTGGCATTTAGCACCTATCACCTATAATGTGAAATGAGCTCTCCTTCTGGAAAAATGTATTCATTATCTACTTTACTGGCAAAAACATTTCCTGAATTCTTGCAGAGGGGAATTTTATAAGATGTAAAGAAATGGCTACTGCATTAAAAGCTGATGGAAAACGATAGCAGTGTTAAATCGCTAACTGCGACCTGGTCTCCTTTCCCACTCTCCCCACCCCCAGCTCACTGGTTAAGCCCCTAACCACCGTGCATGTTCCTTCTCCTTCCCTCCCTCAGTTCCCATCTCTGAAATGTGTGCTTATGTCCAATGGCAAGGAACTCTGATCAGATGGCCAAATTATTTCATACAGGGTTATGACTCAGTTATTATAATATTTTCTTTTAATTTTAATGTCTTCCTTGGCCATGTGAAAGACCTCCCCCCTCTAAAGTTTTTGTGGTCTAGAAAACTGATTGTTCAATATTATGCTTAGAGGAGAGGCAGGAAGAGGAAGACAATAATTACCTGTTTGGTTAAGAAGTAATCTGATCTCTGCAATGATTCATGTTTTTTAAGTCTGCAAAATAGCTGATGCCAAGATAACTATTTGAGTACATTAACTATAGGACAATTGATGGTCCATCATTCATTCTTTTCACTCTATTGGTTGCTGTCATTATTTATTAATGTGAGTTTTAGGTTTTGACAATGTAGACAGTTTCTCTTACTAGCTCACCTATTTCTAAAACATCTTTGCATTAATTTCAGCTAATAATAGTCTTATCCAAGAATTTCATCAATACTTGTTGGGTGAATTACTTGATCCATTGACTACAATCTCAAACATTTTGAAAAGAAAATAAAAATATATTTTACTACCTGCCTCGCCTGCAGAGTATGATATTACAATATCATCATAGCTAACTGTTTCTCATTTGAACAGAATGATATACTTGGCCAAACACCCTTATGTACAATGTCTTTTTGTGATATCAAAACCAGTCTGTTATGAACACAGCCTTTTGTTTTTGTCCAAACAGTTCTTAAATACCTAGTATGTGAAAAAAATATATAGCAGGTCTTCAGATAACATGGTTTTGTTATAATGGTGTTGAGATGTCATAGGAACTTAAACTTAACTCTTGTTTTTATCAATTAGCCTGTGGTAAATTAGTTTTGTTTTATTTTGTTTTGCATAAAGTCACAGAATCTATTGGTGACATTGAGTGAGGACTTACTGGACTTTTTTTTGCTACTTGAATATTTAGTAAGCAACTCAACATTTAATGTCCTAAACAGAAATCCTGATGTTTCCAATGAACCTGCTCCAACCACATGTCAGATGGTGGCTCCTCCAAACACCCAGATGCTCAGACCAAAACTTTTGAATCAATTTTGACTTCTCTTTCTCTCGCATTCCACATCCCTTCTTCCTGGAAATCATATTGGCTGTACCTTCAAATATATCCAGAGTCCACCATTTCTCACCCTGCTGTCTTCTCAGACACATCTCTAGTTTGGTCAACGTAATAGCCTCCTAACTAGTCTCTGCTTCAGCCCTAATGTACTGTCAGTCTATTCCCAATACAGCAGCATGAATGTTAAGATATAAGTCAAATCACATCACTCTCCCACTCAGAACTCACAAAGTGCTCCCATTCTCACTCAGAGTTAAAGTCAAAGTCCCCACAGTGGTCCACCAGGCCCTACATCACTTTTCCACCTCTTCAATCTCTGTAACCATATTGCCCTCCAGTTTCCCCCTCCTCCACTCCAGCTGCTCTGAACTTGCTGTTACTGCAACGCTGCCAGACACTGTTCTGCCTCAGAGCCTTTGCATGGGCTCTCCCCTCTGCCTGGCACTCTTCTCCTCGTCAGTCACATGGTTGGCTTCCTGATTTCCTTCAGGCCTTAACTCCAATAGTACCTTCTCAGAAAGGCCTTCCAGATCACCCTACTTACAACTGGAACATCGCATCACCAGTCTCCACCACTCTCTCTCTCTCTTTTCTTCTCAAGTTTTTTCTGTAGCACCTAACACCATTTCTGCTAGTTCACAAAGGCTAGGTTATTCTATGATAAACAACCCCAAAGCTCAATGGCCTACAATTACAATTAATTTCTCACTCATGCAGATCCCACTGTATGACTAGTTGCTTTCTAGACAGGTATCTTCCAGCACTGACCCAAGGGACCTAGAATGTTTCTATTTTGTGGCCTGACACATGCCTTCCATGGCTGCAGGATGGAAATAGAGCCCGAGGATCACAAACCGCCTCCTAAATTCTTTGGACTGGAAATGACACATGTCATTTCTCCTCATAGCCCACTGGCAAAAGCTCATCACTAGGCCTCACCCAACTGTAAGGGGCTCGGAAGTCTGGTAAGCTTTGGTGCCAAGCCATCTGACATTCTATACATGTTTACTTACTTATTTAATGTCTGTCTCTTTCCACTAAATAGTCCCATAATGGCAGGGATTCGTGCCAGTTTTGTTTACTGCTGTAGCCCCTGTACCTAGTATTTTTATTGGTCAGGACATATGTGGAATGAACAAATGAATGAATGAATGACAGGCTCACAACCCGTGGGAGTAGGTAAGCCAACTAGCATGTCTATGAGCTGAGTCTATGAGATGAGTGTTACAATGGATGTAGAAAAGTCATGGGTGGAAGTCATAGGGAAGTCACTTGGCTCTGCATAGTGATGTAAGAAATGCTTCCTAGAGAAGTGATATTTGAGTGGACTCTTGAGTATACTAGGCATTTACCAATGAAAGAGGAGGTAAGGTATGAACTTCTGAGTATGTACAAAGCCCAGTGGCATGAACAATTCTGCCCATTCAGAGGAGGACCAGCCCCAGCTCCATAAAGATGGAGGAATGGTGATAGTGGAGGGCAATGAGGTCCAAGAGAGTGGCAGGGGTCAAATTGTGCTCAGCCTTGTAAACATCACCAAGAGCCTTTTCCTTTATCTTGTGAGAAGCAGCAAACTCATGGACAAGTAAAAGAACAAACATGATCACATTTGGGCAAGGCCTACAGCACTTACAAAGCAATGAGGAGAGCCATTTTCTTATTTGAAAATTTCTATTCCTCATCAACCTTAGAATTCCTATCCTAAGGAGAGCCCAGCCCTTCATGGTCTGGCCTGCTTTTTTCTGCAGCTCATCTCCTACCTCTTGCTCACAACAGCCTCTGCTATTAGCATGTCAAGCCCAGGCAGATCTTGAACATGCCATGGGGTGCCAGGCCTTTCCACCTGAAAAGACACACTCAAGGCCAAACAGCTAGGAAAGCCCACTGCCTGTCTGGGGCTCTTTCTACTCTGAGGACTAAGGTAGGCTCATAAATGACAAAGTGTCCATGATAGGACATAGGCAATTTTCTTTCCTGGTCTTGTCATTCAGTGAACATGTGTTAATACTAGCCCAAGACTATCCTCATGGGATAAGCACAGTGGGCCCAGGGAAGAGGTCTCTATCAGAGGAGCATTTCCCAATGTCAGCTCCCTGGACTGATAAGCCCAATGATTTTGCTCCCCACAGCCTCGGCCCTGGGCCTGGTGAGACCAACCCAACAAATTATCATCTGTGCCTCCCAGCCCCTACATGGAGAAGGATCACATAGTTAGAGCTGGACATTCCAGTTTTAATGCTGACAAGGCCACACACATGGAGTGCAACTAAACCTCACCATCCTATTAAAAGCCCTGTAGAGAAGGTCACTTCCTTGTGTGTCTTATGCTACAGTAGTAGCAGCTGGCTGTTTCTAAAGATGCTGCTATTTCTATCACTTATGAGAGCACGAGAAGGAAATGTTGTGTTACCCTTAAGAAGCTCCTCCTACAGTCAATAATGGGGCAGGATTGAATTTGTCTCCCTCTCCTTCATCTCTAAAGACTGAAGCCTGTGTATGGTGAGGGGCCTGGGAGGGAGGAGCTTGTTGGGGAAGGAGACCAAAGAGAGGAGTCTTCTGGATATTGAGTTAAGGTTGGACTCTAGGTAACTGGATGAGGAAAACAAAAAAGTGTTTTTCAATATCTAAAGCTGAACCATAAAATAGCCTCTAACCACAAGTGGCTACTGAGCACTTCAAATGTGGCTCGCCTGAGTTGAGATGAGCAGTACATCGATGTACATACTAGACCCTCAAATTTAGTGCCCAAAATGTATGTTTCATAAGTGATTTCTTTGTACTGGTTATATGTTAAAATGATAATATTTTAGGTACAAATGGGTTAAATAGATTATGTATTTTAAATTAAATTTATATATTTTAATACTTTTTGAAATGAGTCTACTAGAAAAGATTAAATTACGTTATGTGGCTTGTGTTATATTTCCACTGGAAGTGCTACTGTAGACTCTGCATATTAATGACAGGGGACCGTAAGATTTCATACCCTTACAGATGTGACAAGCATAAATCAGGGGCCATACAAAGCTTAGAACATGGTTTGTTTGATGGCTAGATTTAATTTTTCACATTTGTTGACCTAGTATTTTTTTTTTGAGAAAATAAAAGGTTTAATTCATAGTGAGTCCTACCTTCAGACACAAACTTTCTACAGGTTGAAATGAAAACAGCACAAGAATGTTTACAACAGTTTAAGGAAACGTAGGCATTTGCAACTTTACAGCCCAAGGAAGGGATTTAATATGAACTTTGTAGACTATATAAAATATACCCAAGAGATATGAAAAGCACCCAAGGGCAAACAGGTTTTTGGAAAGATAAAAGATTTTTTATTTCAGCTCTTTCCATTTGTTCCCCTAACTTTGTTTTTTTAATCTATTTTTTAATTTAGGGCTTGGAAAACAGAAGAGGCCAAAAGGTACTCCTAGCGATGTCAAGGAGGGTCATACAAGAGCTGCTCCATAAGGACCTGTGGTTTTGGGGCAAGAATAACAGAAAGGGCCTCTCGGGCTCAGTTCACCGTGAAGCTGACAAACCAGCAGCTGAAAGGTGGTTTGTGGCCATTGCGGGCCCCAGAGCTGCCCTTTGAGCGCTCTCTGCTTGTGTCCTGCTCTCAAGAAGACCCAGCATTTTACTGTGGTTTTCAGCACATTTTTTTAAAGCCATTTCCCTAAGAAACTCCCACTTGTTACTCCATCATGTTAACTGATTCCAGGTGCCTGGAAAAGGTGACTGGGGAGACAGGGTAGTGCAGGAAGAAAAAATTGTAGCAGAATACCTTACCTTGTGCTCAGCAGATGTCCCATGGACATAGTGGTGAGCTCCTAGGCCTTGCAACATGCCCAAGCCTCTTTTTGCCATATTTATCCAGGAACTCTCTTGTACAGTGAGGACCAGGCTCCCTGCAACCAAGGTAAGGCCTGAAGTATTGATTGTCAGCATTTGCTCAACGGATCCGAAGTAGTTCAGCATTCCTAAGCAGATGTGCTGAAACAAAGAAAGAACAGGGTCAGGACCTGGCCATTTGCGGGCCACAACTTAGAGAAAAGCTTATTGGGGCCCTGGAGGTTGGCAGGTCAGTCCTACTAATTTCCTGGTAAAATCAGAACAAAGAATAAAGTGTAAAAATATGTTGCTACTGGAATGGCAGGACAGCCCCCTTTCTAGATGACCAAACATTTCGGATTGCTGAGACTGGATTGCCAGGCCCTCCACCTACTTGCAGCTCCCTGGTTCTTTGCCAGTGGCACAGACCCCTCTCATTAGGACAGGGTCCCTGCCTATCACCAAGCCCCACCCCGTCACCCAGGCCCAGCACTGGTAGGGCCCTTATCCTAGCAGTACCTGTAGCAGGCAGGAAATGTAGAGTAAATAAATGCCTTTCACCTCAAAGTGGTCTGGAAAATTCATACACACCAAATTAAAGTTATTTTATTTAATGTAAGGGATTTTGATAAAAGCCACTCTAAAAATTCACTGAAGATAAAATAATTACTCTATATGTATACATATAAAAAGTAATTTCTCTTAGCAAATACTCTCACTAAAAATCCAGTCCTAAAGCAAAACATTAATTTAGCTGTCAGACGGGCTTTAACAGTCTTGTTTTTATTTCAGCTTCAAATATTTTTTGAGTTAACATATAATCTCTATATTAATCAGTCACTGAGTTTTCCCCTCTGTGTTTAAGCCATATCTGTGAGTCAACAATGAAATGATTTAATTTTACCCTGTGTCTTTTTTCCACTTGACAGGCTCCCCAGCCCATTGACTAAGGCCTATTTGTGCTGGGTTATTTTCATTTTGTTCCATTGAAAGGTCATCTTTCTCCATATTTTCATTCTATCAAAAAAGTGACATTAGTTAAATTGCAAAGACTTTCACAATGTTATTAACAAATTCACAGTTGGGTCATCACAAAATTAAATCTCACGACCCAGGGCATATTTAGATGAACAAGTATCATAGAAAAGCATCTTCATCCATTTCAACCTGACATGACAATCTATTTCTAAAATAAATTAGAAATCACCATTTCACTATTATTTAGTTCTATTTTTACAAAAGTATTCACAGCTTTTAAATACGAGCCACCTCCATACCACACCCCCACTTTTCCATGGTTCAGGTGAACTTTCGTGACCGAGAAGAGTCGGTACACACTCTTCTAGTAAATGTCTGAAACCTTGAACCTCGACTCTAGTGTTGGTCCAGGCTAGGACAGATCAGGGGATTCAACCCTTCCTTCTGCTTTTCAGCAGTATGATTTAACACTTAAAGTCTTAATCCTACTGTAAGGACTTAAAGTCCTTAATCCATCTCACATTTGTAAGATGGCATGATAAATAGAGAATAAGTTGCTATGAGAATTAAATGACAGGATGGATAAAAGCTTGGTGACTGGTACTTCATAGATGCTCAGTGCAGGCTAGTTCTCCCCTGACCGTGGGGTAGTTAGCTCTGCAGGATCTATCACAGGGTTCATGGTTTACACTTATTTCTAGACTCATCTTTCCTGTTGTGGAGAAGGATGAGGTCATACCCCCCACCCCCGGGGACCCTAGGAAAAACTGAAAAGAAGGAGGAGATACTGATGTGTGGTCCTGCCCCTGGCCTTCTGGGTAGCCACTCTTTGTCTGTCCCTGGTCATACACCCCATTTCCATAAGCCATGGTCTTTCATACTGACACCAATCCCCAAGAGAACACTGGGTGGCAATGGCTGGTTGGAATGCCCCCCTTTTGGGTTACTTATATTCTAATTTTCGGTTCTTAAAATTCCAACAATGGCAGAAACTACTGGTTGTTTCCCAATATTCATTTTCTTCTTTTCCCACAGTAATGTAACATCTATCTTGGCATATGGCCACCCGATAAAGATGACATGTCCAAGACTCTCTTGCAGCTAGGTGTACAGCTACGTGACTAAGTTCTGAACAATGGGATGAATGTGAAAATGCCACGTGGCATCTTCTGGGCATTTTCCTGAAGTGGCGGCTTCCCCACCACCATTTTCCCCATTCCTGCATAGAACATGAATGTAGCAGCTAGAGCTCTATCTCAGACCAGGGATTGATCTCAGGTATGGAGGTTACCTTTGTTGGAACTCCAGGGCAGAGGGAGCATGGGTCCCTGAGGACACCATGCAGTAGAGTTGTCACACCAGGTCTGTACTTCCTGTTCCTGGCTGTTAACTTGAAGAAGCAAGAGAAATTTCCATCTCTTTTAATCCTGCTATTTTGTGTCTAACTATGACCAACAGCCAAACCTAGTTTTAAATAATACAGCTACCAAGACTCTAAAGATAGACTACCAATCTTTATGACAGGCAGTCAGGGAGAAAATTTGGGGCAGGGGTATTAGCAAGAGTAGGTGAGAGACAAAGTTGTCCAATTGGGTGTCATTAAGTGGCTTCCTATTCTGCCTTCGGGCAGAAGGTCCTGTCTGCTTCAGGTTAGCGTACACTTAGGTGTATTTCCGTGTAAGTGTCCCCCAACCCTAGGACCGGAAAAGACCTTGGAAGGTGACGTGGCATACTCTGGTTCTTTAATACAGAAACACAAACTCATTACCCCAAAATAAAGAGAACCTCTGTTTTTTTTAAACAATGCACACAAAAGCACATACTCCATGAAGGGACTTAAATTTTGACAGTTGCTATTTCACCCAGAATTTTGGGGGAGAGGCATTCTCGGGAAGCCCTTTGTGCCCTGGGCCCAGGTACTCTTGTGTTGCAGCTCAGTGTTGCCCAATGTGACTCTGCAGGGCCAGCTCAGAGCCACAGACTTTCTCTGACAGCACGGTGACTTTTTCAGCTGTCTCTAAAATTACTCAGAATTACACAGGAAGAACAGAAAATGACATCAGTTACAAGACCCTGGAAGGAAAGACTGAACAAACCACAAAAGTACTGCTGGGCCAGTAGATTTCCAGGAAGAAAGGAAGGCGGCACAACAGGCAAGGGTGACCAAAGCCCAGTATCTTCTGGGTAGAGAGAACCAACCACAGCCCACAGAAAGAAAATGCTTAGGAAATGCTGGAGTCCATGAGTGTATTCCCCTAAGACAACTGGACTATAGTGTGGATTGGCAGCAAGGCTGACCAGAAACTACCTGTGTTCAGTCTGTCTTCCCGGGTAGGTAAGTCCTTTGACACTTACTCTACCTAGTGACTGGGTCTTCATCAGCATGGCTGAGTTCGCATATTTTGACAGTTCTGACATTGCCACTAATTGCAAATCTCATTTTCTTCTGGGAAATTAGCAGTGGCAATGGAGTGGAAGAAATAGCCAGGGGAAAAGTAATTCTATTATGTATTCCCCATCCCTCCCCCAAATGTCTCTACAGCTTATGTATATCCACAGAATAAAAAGACTAGAAGGATATATACTGAGTGTTAACAAAAGTGTTGTTATATTTAGGTGGTAAAATAATGGTGACTTTCATTTTCTTTCTTGAACTTTTCTATATTTTGCAAATTCTCTATGATAAATGCATGTCTCTATTGTCATTTAAAAAGTTTGTTTTTTTTTAAATGTCCTATTAAATGTGATGATGGAAACCGGGAAAATGGTATATTGTGTTTCCCTGAACGTCTTGCAGGCTGGAGCTACTGTGCACAGCACCACTTCTGGGAGGTGCGCCACCCACTTGTTACACTGCACTGTCACTGGAGATGAGGGGGAGCATAACGGACGGGGCAACAGCTGTCCCCTTCTCCTTGGTGTGGCTGGTGAGAAAAAGCAAAAGAAGAGGCAGAGGACATAGTATTTCCTGCTACTTCACTGCTCCATAAAGTTAAGATGACCAATTTAAACCATGTCTCTAGAAATACAATGGTCAATAGCAGTATTTAATGTCTGTGCATTAAATAAACATTTTAATAAACAGGTTTTTTCTTGGGGAATGACATGGGACAAATAACTGGGTGTGACAGAATTACGTGTTCGGAAGGATCCATGCAGGGCCAGCGAGCCCGTTTCTTCCTTGGTCAGGACCCGACTTAAATTATCTCAAAGTTTTTTTCCAAAAGAATACCCAAAAAATGCAGGTCATTTGGACCAGAATTCTCTCTTTCAAGTAACACATTATCATCAATAGCAATCATAAGAAAATTCAATAGTTTCCTTTTTATCACAAAAACCCAGATCTTTAAGTGAATCTGGAACTAGAACTGCAAATAAAGAAAAGAATAGCCAGCCTTTGATGCAAATGGTAAGTAACAGCCAATTCAAACAGTGATAGAAACATTGCAAACACTATTAATGTTAGCAAAACATACAATGTTAAAATGGATGTGGGAAAACAGGTTCTCTAATAAGTTGCTAGTTGGAGGAAAATGGCATACCACATTGATGGGATCTAGGAAAAATCTTGCATGTGCACATTCTGTGAATCAGCAAATCCATTTCTAAATATTTGCTCTAATGAAATACATGTATGCATAAGGAGGCACGCACCAGGGAGTTTAGTCGGCAGGGTTTCTAATGGGGGGAAAAAGCAACAAGTATCCACAGGGGGCTGGCTATGCGACCTGTAGTATACAATAAAATATAATGCAGCCTTGAAAGCAAACAGTAGAGGCAGCTCTCTACGGCACACTGTTGGGTGAAAAAAGCAAGTTGCAGAAAAATACCCTTAGGGCAGGGATTTTCAACAACGTGTTATGGCACTGGAGTGCTGCAGGAATTTTCAAAACATGCACTACCTGACTGTTTCAAAAAGGTGAATTTTGAAAACATGGGCATTGACCTCTTTTCCCTTAGATTGTCAAGTTAAAAAATGACAACAGCCAATACAACAATAGCTGTCCAGAGTGAATGAATCAAAATTATGCCTATTTTTGTCAGATCTGAAGAATTTTTTGGTGTGCCAAAAGATGAAAAAGTTTGAAAATCCCTGCCACAGGGTATAACAGATTGTTAACCTAGAAAACTGAATTGTACTATTTGTGTTTTTATGGGGACACAAGTATGAATGTAAGTGCACTGAAAAGGCTTGAAGAAATAAGTGCCAACCTCTGAGGAAGTGGAATGGGGGCAAGTATGAGAGTCCCCATTAAAGTGTTGACTCTTCAGTGATGGTCCAATTTTTTATGAAGAGAAAAATTATTTTACATTCATTTATTACTTCTGTAGTTTAAAATTAATTTAAAAAAACTCCTTAAAGAAAAAAATAGTAACTCTGCAGGGGAGAAGCTGGCAACCACGTGACCAAGATCAACACCCCCAGCAGCAACTCTGCTGATAGCATCTGCCCCGAAATGATGTGATGAGAAACTCACTTCACCTCTAGGGTGTTCTTCCCCTAAACCTATAACCTCAGTGTAACCAGGAGAAAAACATCAGACAAGTTCACATCAGGGGCCATTCTACAGGTGGCCTGGCCAGTACTCCTGAAGATTGCCAAGGTCATGATAAACAAGGAAAGACTGAGACACTGGCTCAGACCTGAGGATCCTGGGGACACACGACAGTTGAATGCAATATGGTCCCTGGGAGGGATCCTGGAGCACAAACAGGACACTAATGGAAAAACCAGCAAATTGCAAACAGAGTCTAGTTTAGTTAACAGTAATGTACCAATGTTGGTTCCTTAGCTGTGATAAATGTGCCATAGAAATATAAGATGTTAATCATAGGAGGAAGTGGGTAAAGGAATCTCTGGGAACTCTTAGTACTGTCTTTGTAACTTGTCTTTAAATCTAAAACTATCCCAAAATAAAACGTTTATTTATTTTTTAAAACCCTCTAAAGAAAGGTTATTGGTGAACAGTATTCACTGAGAATCGACCAGAAAGTGTCCTGGAGTGGCATTACAAGTAGCGCCACCTTCCTCTCAAGTGGAACACAGAACTGTCAAAACAGACAGTCCTATGAGGTTTGCTGTCCTTCACGCAGAAGTCCCTTCAGAAAGTTAGTTTTCAAGGGAGATTGGTTGTCACTTGCCACTTTCAGGATCCAGCTGCTCCCTAGCACACAGATACTAAAGTTCATGCTTGACTGCTACGTGCATGCAAAGTAGTAACAGAGCTTTAAAATTCATCCCCGCATTCTTGTGACTTCTCCCAGCTGCCACCTTTTACTGAATCTTAATCTCATGTGACTAGTATTCGACATTCAGAATGGCAACATGCCACCACTGTTACTGTGTCAAGTGACTCTTTTTAAAAAGATTTTATTTATTAATTTTTAGAGAGAAGGAAAAGTAGGGAGAAAGATAGAGAAACATGGATGTATGAGAGAAACATTGATCAGTGGCCTCTCTCATGCCCGCAAATGGGGACCTGGCCTATAACCTAGGCATGTGCTCTGACCAGGAATTGAACCAGCAAACTTTTGGTTCACAGGCCGGCACTCAATTCACTGAGCTGCACCAGCCAGGGCTGTAAAGTCACTCTCGACCAAACTGGAAGAAATACTTGAGGAGGTTACCAAGTCACATCCACAGGAAAATGTGAAGGAGAGTGAAAAACTATAGGTTACTGTCTTAGAATTTCCTTCCTTAAACTCTGTGCTATTTTCCCTGTGTGGAAAACTCCTCTTCAGCCTGTTTGCCTGGCTGACTCCTTCTCATTCATCAAATTCTAGCTCAGATGCCCTTGACTCTGGAAGGTCTTGGCCAATCTCTCTGTCATAAGTGCTCTTCTCGGCCCCATTGCCTTGTACTCCTGTGGATGTCTTCATGGCACCCACAGTTAGAGATGTAGATCTACTTTGTTCACTCATTTATTATGTGTTTAATTTCCTGAGTCCAGCACAATTCCTGGCACAAATGCAGCATTATGTAAGAATCTCTGGGTGAATGAATGAATGAATGAATGAGAAACCGGAAAAAAATCTGCATGACACTAGTGTGGAGGGTGATTTGCATGTGTATGTCTCCCTCATGCTCCCCTTCTAGAATCTATAGGTGCCTCAGTCTCCTTAGGGTCTCTTTACCACGGACCAACTTGAAAATACAGCGCTCACATTCTTCTCCCTTTGCTCAATTCCAAGAACAACTTTTATAAGTCAGTAAATAGCCAAAGGAAGTGGTTTTCTTTCCTTGCTTTCTTTCTCCATTTAACATTTGGGCAACTGCACTAAAAACAGACTTTAGTGAAAGCACAGGCTGAATTTTATCAGTACCCTGACTTTCCATCTCCTGTGCAAATGGAGGGAAGCAGTAGCAGAGAACCAGAAGTTCTCCCTAGTGAGTGGCTGGGCTCCTCACACTTGCTCTAACTTAGCGCTTTCTGCCTCTCAGTGCTTACCAGAGCCATCACCTCCTGCTCTCACTGTGTGCCTTCTGTCTGCTTGTCACCGACACAGCGGTCCCGCAGAGGTAACCTCCTTTGTCCTCTCAGTACTCCTGGGCACCGCGGCAACTCTGAGCCCTGCTGGTTCAACCACAGCCATGATTTCCAACATAAAGCTCTCCATCTCTGACTCCTTCTTCCTTTGCCTCCTTCCTCTCCCTTACTCATAGGCACCTCCCTTCATCCCCCATGTAGCCACCAGGAATTTAATTTGCCCTATTCTCTCAGCCAAGGAGGAAAAAAGATTTGTGGTGATGGCCCTCAGATGTGAATACCAGAGCTTCCCGGATAAGAGATTACGTCAGCATCAAGAAATAAACTGTCCAGGATGCTAGGAGCAGAGGTCTTGTTCAGAGATCCCTGGGCTGACTCTGCTTTTGCCCACCCCCCTTATTCCCTACTCCTAACTCCCAACCCTCTTTCCTCTCAGTTTGGTTCAAGAAGCAGAAGAGCCAGGTGTTTTTAAATGTCTCCTTGTAAGAACATAAAAGGTCTTCCTGAATGGAGACATATACCATATTGTGAAATGACAATAGGATGGGAGAAATCTGGCTATTTTCTTGACTCTTACAGGATGCTAGCTGAGGAGTGTCACTGGCAGATGCGCTATCAGGGCATTCCAGGGCCAGGGAGCCCCGGCTGCAACCTGCGGCTTCTGCTCCTTATCTGCGTGGTCAACTCATCTTTCATTAGCTTTTCTGGATATTTGTCTAAACAGAAAAGTTATAGAAATTGTGTGTGTGTGTGTGTGTGTGTGTGTGTACATACACCTGTGCGTTTGCTTGTAGACAATCTGGAACTTGCTAGACCCATTTCAGGTTACTCTTTTCCTCCATAGCCAACCTAGGATGATGGGTCATGACAGTGCTGCTCTTTCTAGAATTCTACTTCTACACTTCTCCACACCCTTGACTTTATATGTAATTTTTATTCACTCTATAGTTGTCTTTAGGGGTGAAAGTAATAGAATTATTATACAGATGGGCTCACTACAAATTTATGCCCTCCTATGCCAACTGGGCCCTCTTAGTTAATGGTTATCCTTATGTTCTCCTCTCATTGATGGCCTTCCCTGTAGTGATACCTGTTCACGTGCCATGCTCACCTTCTACCTCACTAACACACACATCTTCCTTTCCCTCTCTGACACAGCCAGGCCATGCGCGAGCCCCCACATCTTATCATTTTGCACCTGAAAATTCTATGTGCCTCATTCACCTCAAGGGAAGTGATACCATTCCCCCTTTCTCAAAATTACTCTTCTACCTGGTTTTCTCATCCTGTCTCCTCCCCTTTCCCAGGGTCATCTGTTTCTCAAATTCACCCTCCCATCTCTTGTCCTCTACTGCTCCTGCCCCCCAGACTATAAATAAACTCGAGTCTTCTTACCTTAAATAAGCAAGTGAAACAAAACTCTTCTCTTAGAGCAACAAACAATAGTAAGTCATAGCTTCAGAAATGCTATAGTACCAGTGTAAAGACAAATACCCACTACCTTGTGTAGAAACTCCCTTTCATTGCCAAATTTCATGTCCATCCCACATGTAGCTACCTAACTAGCATCCCTGCCTGCGATTTCTCGCTCTTCCAATCCAACTGACACTCTGTGGCCATATTAGTCTTCCTAAATAAGAGCAGCTTTGCATATACCACTTGCCATACAGGGTAAAGCACAAATTCCTTAGTCTGGAATTTACAGACATCTACAACCTGCCTTCTCCTCCCCCCTCTAAACAAAACTTCTCTTCACTACATTTCCACGAGTCTTCTGCTTAATCAAACTTGAATGCTCTATGCATAGTCTCTCCTCTGCATTGTTGCTCACACTTACCTCCTGGAACAAACTCCCTCCTTCCCTCTGCAACGCCTCCTCCTTAAGTCCTATGCTTTCTTCAAGTCCAGCTCATTTTCCTCCTTCTCCAAAAGGTTTTTCTCAATAGAACAAACCCTATGGGGACTGCTTTCTGTCTGAATACTAACAACTGTCCACCTCTCTTGGTAGTTAGCACCAAAGTCAGCAGCTTTGCACTGGTATTTATCAGTTGAGTACATGTCCTGGCTGCAACAATATCTTATATAGCACCTCTTTTTATCTCTCTTTTTAAAAAGCCTGTAATGTTTTTTTATAACGAAAACAAGCCCGGTTAGGTAATAGAGCTTTGAGGGGGAGGGTATCTGAATAACTACCGAAGTAAATTTCTCAGATCTACACAAAGGTGGTGAGTTGAACAGAAAGACATACTAACTATTTCTCCCTGTGTACCTAGTAGAGGTTGATGTTGCTATAAATACTCTCCCCAATCTGGTCATAGTTGCAATGATGCAAACTCTGGGAAGCCACGAAAGCTGGATGAGATGGATCCAGCATGTCTGTCGTTGCAACGTGATCCTGGAGCACGTGCCTTACTCGTCCAGGGCTGGAAATCTTGAGTGGAACAGAGAGGAGAAGGAAAGGTTGGCAGAAGCGTTATTCACTTCTTCTTAGCAAGAATTGGTAATATACATATGAATAATAAAGAAGCCCCAAGTGGGACTTTATTCAATTAAAAAATAAAATTTAAGTCATAATTCCCTTACGTAGTTCATCCATTCAACACTGTATGTATTCTAATAAACATAGAACATTTAATATTCTGTTACAATCCCCTAAGTACAATAGCAGGTAGGATGCCCACAAGTGCTGTGGCACCAATGAAAAGATAAACACCCATCGGTTTTTGACACAACCTCCATCTGCCTTTAGGAAGCTGCCAGGAGATGGAGAGGGAGGCCGCTACTGTGAGAGAAGCACAGGCGCTGTAAGGGCATAGACCTGGGCTTACATCCCCACTGGAATCCTGGCTGTCCATCCAGAGCAGGACAAGTCACCCTAACAAGAACGCTAATGATGTCTCTCCCAGGATCACTGAAAAAATGCCTGGGATGTAGCATGTGCTGAATAAATGTTCCTTCTCTTCTTCTGGAGGTAAAAAATTGAAATAGTTCCAGAGCTAAACTTCTACTTCATAAATATAAATAATAATTTGATCATTTTAATATCACAAGAAACCTCAGAGATCATTTAGTCCAATCTCTATCAAAATCTCAATCGCATTTTTTAAGGGAAAAGAAAAATTTATCCTAAAATTTATATGAAATCTCAAGGGACACCAAATAGTCAAAATCATTTTGGAAAAAAGAGAAACAATTGAATTACTCACACTTTCTAATTTCAAAACATATTACAAAGCTACAATGATCAAAAATGATGTGTTACTGGAGTAAGTTAGACCAACAGACCAGTGGACGAGAAGAGAGAGCCTAGAAATAAACCCTCAGATAATCAAACGGTCAAAAGATCTAAGATAAGGGTGCTAAGACCACTCAATGGAGAAAGTACAGTCTCTTCAACAAATGGTGCTGGGAAAAACTGGAGAGCAACATGCAAAATAATGAAGTTAAACCCTTGTCTTATACCACATACAAAAATCGACTCAAACTGGATTAAAGATTTAAACATAAGACCTAAAACTATAAAACCTTTAGTAGAAAACAAGGGAAAATCTTCATCACATTGAACTTGGCAATGATTTCTTGGATGTGACACTGAAAGCACAGGCCAAAAAAAAAAAAGCAACGATAGACGAATGTGACTACATCCAACTTAAAAACTTCTGCACATCAAATGACACAATTAACAGAATAAAAAAGAAACCCATAGAATGGGGAAACATATTTCCAAATCATATAGCTGATTAATGTATCTGGGGTTAATATCCAGAACATATAGATAACTCTTACAACTTAACAACAAAAACCCAAATAACCCAATTTAAAAATGGGCAAAGGACTTCAACAGACATTTCTTCCAATATGTGTGCAATACATCCAACAAGCATATGAAAACACGTTCAAAATCACTAATCATCAGAGAAATGCGAAGCAAAACCACAGTAAGACACCACTTCATACCCGTTAGGATGCCTAATATTAACTAAAGGAAGAAATAATGAGTGTTGATAAGGATGCTAAAACATTGGAATGCTTGCAACCTGTTGGTGAGACTGTAAAATGCTTCATGTGCTATGGAAAATAGTACAAACCTTCCTCAAAAAATTAAGAAATCTTATGATCCAGCAATTCCATTTCTGAGTATATGTTCAAAAGAGTTGAAAGTAGGATGTTAAAGAGATAGTCACATATCCATGCTCATAGCAGCATTGTTCACAATGGTCAGGTGGAAGCAACTCAGATGCCCACTGACAAATGAATAGATAAGCAAATGTGTTTCAACATTAAAAAGGAAGGGAATTCTGACTATCCAACAGCATGGATGAACCTTGAGGACATTATGGTGGGTAACATAAATCAATCACTAAACAAAAAGACAAATACTGTATGATTCCACTCGCATAGTCAAACTCACAGAGGCGGAAAGCAGAATGGTGGTGCCAGAGACTAGGGGGAGAAATGCGAAGTTACTGTTTAGTGGGTGTATAGTTTCAGTTTTGCCAGATGAAAATGTTTTGGAGAAGGATGATGGCGTTGGTTGAACAACAATATAGATGAACTCAATGCCACTGAACTGCATGTTTCAAAATGGTTAAAATAGTAAATTTCATGTTATGTATATTTTATCACAATTTAAGAAAAGAGGAAAAATAATGTAAAGAGAGGTCATGCACCCTTCACTTTGCTTCCTTCACTGTTAACATCTTGCAAAACTATAGCGTCACAACCTGGGTATTGGCTTTGATACAATCAAAACATAGAACAGATCCACCAGCACAAAAATCTTTCCTGCTACCCTTTTGAAGTCATACTCCGTTCTCTTCCCCACCAACTCTCCTTACCCACTCAAATTCATGACTCTGGTTTCCATTTCTATAGTTTTGTCCTCCCAAGAGTGTTGTATCAATGAAATCATAGAGTCATTATAGTATTGACTTTACTTGCATAGTTCTTTAGCGATGCATCTCTGTTCTTAAATATATCACGAGTTCGTTCCTTTTTATAGGTGCCTGCTACTCCATGGTACGGATATAACAGGGTTGGTTCAATAGGAGGCATACAGTTTCAGTTTTACAAAGCAAAGAAATTCTGGAGATCTGCTTCACAATAACATGCATGTGCTGAACACTACTGAACTGTTCACTTAGAATGACTAAGATGATAAATTTTATGCTAAGTGTTTTTTTTACCACAACAGTGAGATAATTAAGTCTAATATTTTTGTTTCATAGATGAAGAACATAAAACTCAAGGAGGTTATATAACTAGACCAACATCACGCAGAGTCTTAGTGCTAAAGCTGGACTAATATCCAACTCTTGACAATTGCTACTCTCTCCCGAAAGCTAACAGGATTACAAAAGTTTTGCAATTAGATTAGAAAGTTCCAAAAAAAGCCTTCATAGTGAATTTATTGCTAACATTTTTCAAAAGGAAAAGAAAATTGAATTTTCTGAGAACAATTTCAGTAAGAATTTTATCTACAAAGGAACATGGTTCTTTTCTTACCTTCAAAAACTTTGCTTGGAGTTGCATTAATACATCTATTCTCTGTTCTTTTAGTTTGGTCAAAAGCTTCTTTTGCCAAGGATCACATTTTGGCTTAATCTAGTGGATAAACATGTTCACACCAAGGTACAACACAACAGAATGGTTCTCAGTTAAAGTTACAAGCGAAGAGATTCAAGGACCTTCTGAAAAGGGACCTGGCCTCCATGCTAGAAAGCCTAGTGGGGCACGGGAAGCCTTGGTTCAGCCAGTGTAGGTTCACAGACCTGTGGAGGCAGATCGTAGGCACCTGGTCTGTGAGATGCAGTAGCTCCACCTGAGATGACAAAGCTCCATCCATGAACAGAAGGGACCCTGAGGCCATCAGTGTTGGGCTTTGCACTCAATGTATGGGGCAAAAGACATTCACTCACAAAGACAGGTGACCCCACATGTAAAACTTCACTTTTTGCATTAACAAATTGTATTTCAAAAGTTAGTTCTGTGTTTAAATAAATACAGTAATATATAAATAACTCTCTAAATTTACATCTAGCTCTAAGCTCCAGCCTGTTATATCCAACTATCCCCTTAGGGATAGGTATCCCCTTAAGTATAGGTATCCAACCTATATTTAGGGGGCAAGTGTAATGATCTAAACCAGAGGGTCTGGCTTCCCCTACACCAACCATCTACTTGCTTAAGCCCCAGGCTTAACAGTCATGAATTTTCTTTTTTCCTTCCAACCCTGTTTATCACATAAGACTTTTCTTTCTTAATAATATATAATATATGAATACATAACCCTCATGACACATGGATTTCATATTTTCAAACTTTCCTACTCACTAAAATTCATTTGCTACCCCTAACTCAGTACTGGCAGACCTTTCCTGGTCACTCATGGACATGCACAGAATGGTGAAAATTCTAGTTGCTCAACTCCACATTTCCAGCTGAGGTCAAACAAGGCAATACTCTGCCTTCTTATTTCAGCTCTTATACTATAAACAAGTGTCCTTTTTGGGGCCTATTTAGTGCCCTGTTTTAATATTTTTGTGCTTTTTTGTTGGCGGTCACATCATTTAGAATGGCCCCAAGCACAGCACCAAGGTTTCACCTAGTGTCCCTAAGTACACAAGATATTTCTTATCAAAGAAGTGTGCGCTTTCCTGAGCTTAGTTCAGGCATCAGTTACAGTGTCATTGGCTACGAGTTCAATCTTAATGAATGAACAACACATTAAACTGCTGTCTTTACACAGAAACCCACACAAAACAAAGGCATGTATCAATCAGTTGATGAACCTAATCCTGTATTTCCTCCATGAGTAAGGGGCTCAGTATTAATTCAGTATTTGTAGCAACTTTATAAAATATAATTACTCTGAATAATAAAAATCATCTAATTTAATCTGCTAACTTGTTTATTCCTTGTGAACTCTGTATCTTCAGCACCAAGGGCCATGCCTGACACACAGTGTGTAGTCAGCAAACAGTTTTGGACTAAAAAACTGGATTTATACAAGTTAATGATACTTCAAGTGTTATCCTTTGTTCTTGCCAAGTAGTCAAGATCACTAACGACAGAAAGGGAGTTCTGACCCAATAGGGAGGGGTACTGTATGGACCACTTCCAGAGAAGGCAGATCGGGATGGCTGATGCCATCATAAACCCAAGGCAGGAAGGAGCTGGGAGATCCTGGAGCCAAGGTCAGATTCTCCTGAGGACAGTGAGGCACCTACCCTTTGTCCTAGGGGACAGTTTGCTGAGGGAACAAGGAGAGGGGACAACAGGAACCTGATGGGCCTGGTTCTGCGGCCACCTGGCCTGCTTGGAGGATACTTTGTAACACTGCTGACACCACTGAAAGACAGGCCACCAACACCGTGGGTCTTCTTACCTTTGTGAAGGAAACCCAGTTGGCTCTCTTTTTCAAGGTCGTCCTAAGTCCTGCCAGACCCAATCTCTCCACTTTAGCTTTCCCAACATCATAGTCCCGAAACGTTGGCATTCTCTGTTGTTCTGTGAAGATGTTCTGAAATTTTTGGTAAATCTAAGCAGGACTGAGAGAGTAGAAACCTGAAAAATGTGTCAGAATGTAGGCAATTTCAAAAACAGCTACTGATTGCCTTTGTAACAGTTTTGGAGGCAAACTAATTCATAAAAGCATGACTCTGCCAGTAAGGGGGCCTTCAGCATGTACATTGGTGAGTCACGTGTATTCAGGCAGCTCATTGCTAGACCCGCATGTGTTTTATTTGTTCTGAATATCTGCTCCAAAGATTGAAAATCATGTAATTCATTTCTTTGTATGTATTTCGAGCCAGACTCTAAAAGGGGGTCTGGATTTGGAAATACATTCACTTTTCCTGGCCACCTACTAAACTAGAAAAATCTAAGGGTTAGATAAATCCTGCTTCCAGAACTCTGACCAGGATGTTGCCAGAGAAAAGGGCCCAGGTACTAGGACCTGTTAAAATTCTTTAAGGTGCCTCAGTCAATCCCGTCACCTCTCACTTTCAGACTGAGGCTGCCAGTGCTCTCTATGACCTGGCCTCCTCCTGCCGGAATGGACAACACCTCTTCCTCCCTTGTCCAGAGTGGGCCCGGGCCTGCCGGGCCTGTGGTAGAGCCTTCATTATTGCACTGGCCACACTGCATCGTCATTTCCTCACAACACAGCAAGCTTCTTCAGGGCACAGGCCATGCCTCTCAAGAACTTACCACATGGTGTTGGCCGAACAACAATGTGAATGTATTTAATACTGCTGAGCTGCACACTTAGAAATGGTTAACATCTTTTGTTATGTATATTTTATCACACACACACTCAGGAACTGCACGGGACTAGCAGCTAACATATTCCACGGGCCAGATGCAGATCATATCGATCAGCACAGGCAGTTCAATGAGCCAGTGCTAGACCAGGGCTGGGGTGGCAATTTTTTTCTTTTGATTGAATTTATTGGGGTGACATTAGTTAATAAAGTTATATAGGTTTCAGGTGTACAATTCTATTGTATAATACATCAGCTGTATATTGAATATTACATATTGTGTGTTCACCACTCCAAGCCATTTATCCCCCTTCATCACCATTTATTCTCCCTTTTACCCTCTCATACCCACCCCCCTTTTTTCTCTCGTAATCACCATACTGTTGTCTGTGTCTATGAGGTTTTTTCTTTTGTGCTTAATCCCTTTACCTTTTTTACCCAGATCCCCAACCTCCCTCCCCTCTGACAACTGTCAGTCTGTTCTCCGTGCGTCTATTTTGTTTGTTAGTTTATTTTGCTGTTACTTTTTTTTTGTACTGAAGTTTATTTCAGTAGACCAAGGGGAAAGTTACTAAAATGGAGTTCCTTCAGGCCTCCCCAAGCAAGAAGACTCCAGAAGCCACTTTGTCTACGGCCCCTTAAACTCTTCTTCGGCCAACTCAAAAGAGAGGAGCACTGAGGTGCCCAAGAACACGGTAGGAGGCACTTTTGAACAAGGTGACTCTGAACTTACTTTGAAACAGATGTAAGGGACTAGGGAAGTTTGGTAAGAGCAAAGAAAGTGTTAGTAGGTGAAAATTATCTCCTTGGCATAACCCAGTTTCTCCAGATTAGGGTGAGCGGCTGTCTGGATCAGGGGTGGTGAGCCACACACCAGGATGAACGTGGACTTCCCAGAAGCAGGGAGGTGCTCCTGGATCATACTGGCAGTAAGCAGCCTGAATTGTACTTCCAGCCAACAGGAGGCCTGTCCAGGGTGTACCACAGGTTGAACTGATCAGGGTGAGTTCTGGCAACTTCTTCAAGCTCCTTTCTCATCGAGATGTCTTCCTCCA
The DNA here is from genome assembly GCF_021234435.1 of Artibeus jamaicensis. Classification (NCBI taxonomy): domain Eukaryota; kingdom Metazoa; phylum Chordata; class Mammalia; order Chiroptera; family Phyllostomidae; genus Artibeus; species Artibeus jamaicensis. Next base: position 22,335,316 of record NW_026521812.1, read on the forward strand.
TCTGGTTGGCAAAGATGGGGAATATCCTGGTCCTGCCTCTGGGGTCCTTGGTGAGGTGTCGAGTGAGCTACAGCATGGGTGTGATCCCTGTGCCCCAGCAATCATTCCCAGTTGACTGGCCAGTTTTCCTTCAGGCTTACTCGTTTTGTACTCTTTGAGTAAAAACTTCCCTGGCCCATGATAGAACAGGCACGCAGCTGGCCCTTGGAAAAGAATGGCGTCCCCAATCTTCATGTTCTCCAAGTACTGGTCATCTCCCCTCCACCTGGATAATTAGGGTATGCATTTTTGAAGTAGATCTTTATAATTAAGTCCACAAAGCCTTGATCATCATCACTGAACATGGGTGTATATGGCCTGATCACCAGAACACCATCAATGTTAACCAAGAGATGGACATAGTTACCTATAGGAAGTCCTAAAACATGGTGTGGTAAGGGAAGTCCAAAGTGGAACCCCCTGGTGATGTGGCTGATTTGCTCTTTCTCAATCAAGGGCAGTGGGTACTTCATTTCAGGGCTCTGTAAGGTGATAAGATGTCTCCTCCTTGAGTTCATGTTCTTCAGGGCCAAGAGAAGTACTATAACCCCAATGATGGAGATAGTAAGGAGCAGGGACGGGTCCTGTCCACAGTCGGGCCAGCTCTGCACATGCCTCCAACTCCACCCCACACCCGGGCAATCTGGCTGGACTCTATTTTGTTCATTAGATCCCACATATAAGTGAAGTCATAGGATACTTGTCTTCCTCTGACTGGCTTATTTCACTGAGAATAATTCTGTCCAGTTCTATCCAGGCTGTCACAAAATGTAAGATTTCCTTCTTTTTCATAGCCTTGTAGTATTCCATTGTGTAAATGCATCACAGCTTTTTTATCCACACATCTATTGATGGGCATTTGGGCTGATTCAATGGCTTGGTGATTGTAAAAAACACTGCAATGAGCACAGTGGTGAATGTATTGTTTTCAATCAGTGGTTTGGGTTTCTTCAGATATATTCCCAGAAGTGGAATCTCTGGGTCATAAGGCAGTTCCATTTTTAATTTTTTGAGATAGCTCAAGACTACTTTCCACAGTGGCTGCACCAGTCCACATTCCCACCAACAGTGCACAAGTTTCTCCACATCCTCGCCAGCACTTGTCGTTTGTTGATTTATTGTTGATAAGCATTCTGATGGGTATAATTTTGGTTTTAATTTGCATTTTTCTGATGATTAGTGATGTTGAGCATTTTTTTATATATCCACTGGCCATCTATATGTCCTGTTTGGAGAATTCAATAGAGTGTTTATTCAGGTCCTTTGCACATTTTTTTAACTGGATGGTTTGCATTTTTGGTAATGAATTTTACAAGTTTTTAATAATTTTTTCCTTAAAGAGCCAGATAATAAATATTTTAGCCATTGCAGACCATACCAGTCTCTGTTGCAACTACTCAGCTCCACTTTTGTAGTGTGAAAACAGCCACAGATAATACATAAATGAATGGAATGGCTGTATTCCAACAAAACCTTATTTAAATAAAATGGGTGGTGTATTGTGAGGTTTGCTGACCCTGCTGTAGGGCATTAGGCAGAATAAACAGTACCCAAATATAGGAACTCTTCATACACAAAGAAATTGTTGTAATGTAATCAATGATTTTGGGAGCACAGTTGGTACTGTACCTAATATGTTATAAGAGAATCAAAAGTGGAAACTATTATTATATAAAGGAGACAAGCTGTTCTTTGGGAACAGACTGCTCAGCAGCCTCATTCGTGTCTTTTTGTTATCATGGACGTTAGTCTAAAAATAAAAATTTATTTTTTATTTATTTTGATTCTTTTTAAACATCTTATTCCAATTCTGTGTTTTGTCTATGATAACACTCGGTGAGAATGAGGGTAAGGACACTCCTAACGATGTGTTCTGCTGAAGGTGCTGCTGCTGCTGATATGAAAAGAAAGACAAAGCCAGACATCGACACCTTCGGAGGAACAGAGGGCATGCGACACCTCTGGTTCCAGGCAGCTTAGAGTCTGCTTTAGGCACTAAAAGAAATAATCCCAGTAAAGTGATTCTGGAACAAATACAAATGGAAGTAAAACCTCAGGGTCAAGGCAAACGGGGATAGAGGAGACAGCGTCTCCTTTCTCCATGAAGAACGTTCCAAAAGATTCAGATTTTAATTTTGCCTGCTTGAATTAATCGGTTTATTATTTTTATCTACCAAATATATGTGTTTTTGAATATTATACACCCAGAGCTAGAAAAATATTTTTATTTTTGAAACTTTGGCTAAAAACTTTAAAATTGAGGCTCTGTATATATAATCATATTTTCCCCTTTGAAACAAATTTTAACAGGGCTTCTGATAATATGAGTTCCTTATGGACACGCGAGACCGTGGTGCGGCAGAGCGGGCCCTGTGACTGACAACCCCCTACAAGGAACTGCGCAACCCCGCGTGCCTGTGTTTCGGACAGTGCAAGAGCACAGAGAACCGCTCTTCCATCATTGGTCATCTTGGTCACCTTCATAATATTCTTAAGCTTTTACAGTCATCTGTATTACTCATTTTTTTCATTTCCCTTGGAATATTAGTGTCTTTGCTACTGGTTTCTAAGAGCTCATTTACGACTAAAGAGGTTATTTCTCGTGCACTGCAAATGACATACCATATTTTTTGTGATCATTTTACTGTGGTGTTTTACTTTTTTGATTGTATAGAAATTGTATATTGAAATATAATCATGTTCTATTTTTTTAAAAATCAGTACACAATATATATGCTATTGAATATAAGGCATTTTGCCTATAGGAAAGTTACTGCAATACATTCTGAGAATTGAAGGGTTTGTAGACACTAGAAAACTCCACCATGTAAATTTGCCAAATCTTGGCTACATTTATATCATCTACCGTGGATCATAACCTACCTTTTCCTTTAAATCCTGCAGAAAAATAAATTCTACAAACTCTCTGGATTGGATATTCAAAGGTGCCATTACTTTTACAGAGAGCAAGTCCAACTCTGAGCTAAATCTCACCTATTACTATTATATTTTATCACTCTAAAAACAATCATGGTAGTATAAATATCCAACCTTGTGGCAAACACTAGTGTTTTCTTTTGTGAACACTTATATTTGAATTGAGAAAGAGGACATCAAGTAGCAAGAAAAAAGTTCTGTTTCCTTAGCAGGGTCCCTTAGCTCCTCCATGTCATATGGAAGGGTAAGGCTGGTCCAACTGGTTTCCTCATAGCCACTATTATTTTTATTATCAGAAATTAAACATTAAAAAAGACAGTAGTAAAATTAGTCTCAAGTTATTTTGGAAATATAGATTTTTCTACATGAAGATCATAAAATTAATAAACCTGGCTCACTTCCTGTCATGATGGCCACACAGACAGACATGGCTCGTCTCTTCGCACAACCACATCAAAATTACAACTAAAATATAGAACCACCGTCACTCAGAACCAACTGAAATCAAGTTGAATGGAAGTCTGACAATTACAGAATTAAAGAAACCACATCCATCCAGACCAGGAGGAGGGGTGAAGATACAGAACATGTCGGTTCCACATCCACATGTGGTGAATAAAAGTTCAGGAGGGAGCCCTGGCTGGTGCGGCTCAGTAGATTGAGCACTGGCCTGGGAACCAAAGGGTCTCTGGTTTGATTCCTAGTCAGGGCACACGCCTGGGTTATGGGCCAGGTCCACAGTAGGAAGTGCACAAAAGGCAACCACACATTGATGTTTTTCTCCTCTTTCGCCTTCCTTTTCCCTCTGCCTAAAAATAAATAAATAAATAATCTTTAAAAAATTGAGGAGGGATATCTCAGGAACAAGAAGACCCAGTCTCTCACCAGGCCCCTCCAGCCCAGGGTTCCAGTGCCAGGAAGATAAGTCCCCACAACTTCTGGCTGCAAAAGTCAGTGGGGATTCAGTTTGTGGGAAAAAAAAATTCTGGAGCCCCAAGCAGTTCCTCTTAAAGAACCCATACACAGACTCACCTCCTTGGACTCACTCCCTGTGGGCCCCAGCAACAGGGTGGCAGCTTGAGGTGCACCACTGGAGAGCAGGGGGAGGCTGAGATGTCTGGCATCAAGGAAAGCAGAGGCCATTGTCCCTTTTCTGGGCCCTCCTCCCAGAACCAACAGACTGATGCAGTATCTAAGATTCTATCAACCTGGCTAACACTGTTTGACCCACTTTGGAGATCCCCAGAGACTCTGCTCCAACCAACTTATGGGCCCACCCAACCTGGTTTTTCATATGAATGGTTTGGCTCATGCTTCACAACTTCCTAAATCCTCTCAAACAACCAGCAGCTGGCCTCAGTGAGCTTCAGGCCCAGAACTAGCAGCCTAGATTCACAGCTTGGCTTCACTGGGAAATCTCTAAGCCTAGCACAAGTAGCAGCCATCTCAGATTGCTTTACAACTCAAACAAGGTGGCCCCAGGCAAAACACAGATGGGGGCTGATCTTGGCCTGCACCATCTGGGAAACCTTCAGAGCCAGCACACTCAGTGGACAGCTAGAGACCACATCAGAGCACCACCACCCTGCCCCTGCACAGCTGATCCTCCACGGAGGGTGGAGGTTTGTAGTTAGTGGTCACAGCCAGTCCTTGCAGCTGACTGGCTTGGGTAAATCCCTCCCACTGATCTCTGACAGCAACCAAAGCTCAACTACAAGAGGAGATTGTACTCAGCCCACACTAGGGTACATCTCAAGTACCCAGCTTGGGTGATAGGGGAGGCTGTGCCACTGGACCCTACAGGACACCTACTACATTAGACCATAATACCAAGACAGGGAATCATAGCAGCTGTACCTAATACATAGAAACAAACACAGAAAGGCTGTCAATATGAGGAGACAAAGAAACATGACCCAGATGAAAGAACAGATCAGAACTCTAGAAAAAGAGCTAAATGAAATAGAGATAAGCAATCTATCAGATGCAGAATTCAAAAGATTGGTTATAAGGATACTCAAGGAACTTAGTGAGGACCATAACAGCATAAAAAAGATACAGTCAGAAACAAAAAATACACTAATTGAAATAAAGAACAATTTATAGGGAAACATCAGTAGAGTGGATGAAACTGAGAATCAAATCAATAATTTGGAACATAAGGAAGCAAAAAACAACCTATCAGAACAACAAGAAGAAAAGAGAATCCAAACAAACGAAGATAGTGTAAGCAGCTTGTGGGACAACTTTAAGCAATCCAACATTCACATCATAGGGGTGCCAGAAGATGAAAAAGGGCAAGAAACTGGAAATCTATTTGAAAAAATAATGAAAGAAAACTTCCTTAATTTGGTGAATGAAATGCTAGTCCAGGAAGCACAGAGTCCTACACAAGATTGATGCACAGAGGACCACTCCAAGACACATCTTAATTAAAATGCCAAAGGTTAAAGATAAAGAGATGGGAGGGTGTGTGTGGGAGAATGGGTAAGGGGTGAGGGGATTAAGAAGTACAAACAGGTAGTCACGGAATGGCCATGGGATGTAAAGTATGGTACAGGAAAGGGAGTAACTAAAGAATTCATACGCATGACCCATGGACAAGAACAAGAGTGGGATGACTGCCTGAGGGAGTGGGGGCTGCTGACTAGAGGAGGCAAAGGAAGAAAGATCAAAACAACTGTAACAGCACAATAAACAAAACCGTATTTAAAAAACCTGGCTCCAGATATCATTCAAATTTAAATAAAGCGAGTAGTCATTTCTAAATCCACATGATCTGTTGTTAATCCAACAGATTATAGTTTCATTTATCAGTGAACAATTTTAGCAGTCACATAAAAGTTTGTAAATTTGACTAAAGCTGAACTTAATATTTCTTAAAAACTGAAGTTATGAATCTAGAATATAAAGCATACTACAGGTAATATTAGAGCTTTTAACCTTAGACCAAAAATTTTATTTACATTTAAAAGTAGTTAAATAAGCCAACTCTTTTTTTTAATGTTTAATTTCTGATAATAAAAATAATAGTGGCTATGAGGAAACGAGTTGACCCAGTCTTACCCTTCCATCATAAACACGTACAAAATAGGACAAAACACACAAGGCAACTGCTGTCTGACATGGGGCAACAAGCAGTGCAGGACTGTGGTTCTAGGGACAAACAAGTGAGACAAGCCCTACAATAACCTTGATCTCCCACCTGAAGAAGAACATTTCTGAACCATAAAGAGGGAAAGGGAATCTTAAGCACAGCACAAGGTTTCTCTGAGTTAAGGAGAGAGATGAAAATTTGGGAAGCCGAGTCAGCTAGGGTTTGTGGGACTGAGGACTGAAGAAGAGGACTTTATAGAGAGAAAGAGCTCTAGAAATCTGCATAGAAGTCCTTTGGTGTTACATTATTAAGCCATGAATACAAAGGGTGAAACTCCTTAAGGCAGTACAAATAATAACTGATTAAAGAATTGTAAACTGAACAGTTTACAAAGATCATATTAGGCTAGGAAATGTTCAAGTGCCCACCAGACAGAGCGAGGAAACCTGGGGCATTCAGGGGAGACAGCCTAGGGCTCACAATTTAATAATAAAAATAAACTATCCCTAGAGTAAAAATTACTGTAAAGCTGTTCTAACAAAGATTAAAATCAAGGTTTGAAAGTATAAAGCTGATCTACAATTTAATTGTCTGCCAGAGTAAAGTACAACACTCTTTAAAGGAATTTATTTTTAAATTGGCATTCTATTATATAATGTAAAACTGTAATGTGTAGTACCCAAAAAATTACTAGACTTGCAAAAAAGTAGGAAAGTGACCCATAAGCAGAAGAAAAACAAATGAAGCAAAACGGATCCAGAAATGGCACCAGTGATGAAATTAGTAAAAAAAAGGGGTATTTTAAAGGAGCTATTACTAATACGCTCAGTATGTTCAAGGATTGAAAGGAAAATGTGAACATAAGGAGAAAAATAAAAAATATTAAGAAACCAAATAGAACTTCTAGAAAGGAAAACTACAATACACGAAATGAAAAAGGTATTGGCTGGAATTGACGGCAGGTTAGGTAGTGAAGAAGAAAAGGTAAAGGAACCCGAAGGTGGCTATAAAAACTACAAAATGAACTTCTGAAGGGAAACAAGAGACTGAAGATGTGCTAACAGAGCCTCAGTGACTTAGGGAACAACATGAAGCAATTTAACATCTGTGTATTAGAGCCTTAGAACGAGGAATGGAGAGAGAAAATATATTCGAAGAAATAATGGTTGAACTTTAAAAAAACTGATGGAAATTATAATATCATAATCCAAGATGAGAGCCCACTCCAAGGAAGATAAACACAAAGAAAACCTCACTGAAGGCTACCATACCAAATAGCATCAACCACTAACAGAAAATCTTGAAAGCACCAGAGAATGAACAAACGAATGTGTTAGGAAATGAACGTGATGGGAGCCAGAAGACAATGGAACAGCTTCTTTTAAATGATAAAACAGAATGATTATCGACGTATAATTCTATATTAAAATACTCAACTACAGTATTTTTCTAAAATGAAGACAAAGAAAAACTTTTTAAAAATGTGGAGAGAATTTGTCTCTGGAAGATCTGCACTACCGGAAATGTTTACATTTTTTAGGCAGAAAATTAATGACTCCATATAGGAATTTAGACTCTACCAAGGTTTCTCTGCCTCAGCACTACAGTGATCCTTCACCTGTCATGGGAGTTACAGTCCAGAGACCCCCGCAACAGGTAAAAATCCGTGAAGTAGTGACATATTTATTATTTTTATGTATTTTAAGGCTTTATAAACCCTTCCCACACTCCTATAAACCTTTCCCACACTCTTATAAACGCTTCATATGCTCTTAAACACTTTCTACACTCTTAAACCTACATAATTTTAACAACATATAAAATTCTATATGGGTACTCACCCGTGAAGTATACAGTCGTCCCTTGCTATATCATGGTTCACTTATTGTGGCTTCACTGTATCGCAGGTTTTTAAAGCCCACGATACAGTGAAGCTGCAATAAGTGAACCTCGATGTAGCGAGGGACGACTGTATCAACATTTGGGTCTGAATAGTTCTTTGGGGTGGAGGCTGTTCCGTGTAGGGTGTGTAGCAGCATTCCTGGCCTTTGCTCTCTAGCTGTCAGTAGCAACCTACTCCCCTCCCCAAACTGTGACGAACAAAAATGTCTTCAGCCATTGACAAATGTCCCCATCCTCACTCTTTCCCTCTCCCCAATGTGAACCACTGATATTCACAGTGGAGCAAAGAGCACCAGAAAGGACAGGTAAAGAGAATCTTCCATGAAAGTAATGACAGCAGTTCGACTTACAAATAGAATCTCGCCATTTTTTGTTTCTTTGTGATGCATTTATTAATTACTAACTAGTTGTTAATGAACTAATTTGTATGCATAGTGAGGCTGTAGCATATAACACAAGAGTAAATAAGAAAAACTTAAAAAATCAAAACAATACTGCTTATTATAGAAAATTTAGGTTAACCAGTGTCACCCCAATAAAATCGATGAAAAAGAAAATTTAGAAAATGTGTAAAAAATGAGGAAATTCATTATTTTGCCATTCAAAGATAGTGATTGCTAAAATTTTGGTGTATGTCTTTTAAGTGATTTATCTATACATTACATGATCGTTACTATCGCACATACATTTTACTAATCTTACATAATAACATAAATATTCCTTACACAAAAAATGTTTAATGGCAGAACAATACTCTATGAAGTATACCACACTCCTTTGTTAACTCTTTCTCCTACTATTGGACATTTGGACATTTTTGCACTTTAATTGGTATAATGTTACAATAGTAATCTTCATGGAAAATGTTTTTCCCCACATTGTGCGTTATTTTCCTAAAACAGAGTTCCAGAAATATCTTCCCTAGGTCATCAAACAGCTTTTTGAGGACTGAAATGATCTTAGTCAATGTTGTATTGCCTCATAATCCCAGCACAAGGAGTAATTAGTAGAAACTTAGTCAATTGGTTAGTGACTGAACTTAACAATGGCAGGAGTCTCTAACAAAGAGGAGCATTTACACTAACCAATTTCTGCAAACCACACATGTAGAGAAAATCCTATCTGGCCGGAAGATATACTAGAAAGCCAACTTTATTCACACATTTCTACTAAATTGCATATCTGTTTTTCAAATCGCAAAATGACTCACCTGCAAGAGAAGCAAAGGTCAATTTTCAGCAGCGCGCTCTCTTTTTAGACAGCTCTCTAACTCCCTCTGCAGGACATTTACTTGAATAACAAGTGGCTTTGACTGTCACTTGAACCCAGGAGGCAACAAAGCAGGCAAACAAAGGAAAATAAGGAAATAAAACTATCAGTATGTATGGCAGAAAATGACATGAAGTTTCTGCCAGTTTTTACACAACACATTTATGCTGTCATACTTAAGTTTCTAAATAACAAATTTTAACATCACAAATCAAGGAACCATCACAAAAATCAGATATATCCAAAGAGGCCTGATCTGACCCAGCAGTGAACTGCGTACGGGGCTGCTATGTACTCGTAACCACTGTCAGTAACATCAGCTCTTGGCGTGCAAAAATGAATTTTTTCTGGAAAGAGTTTCCAGAGAAAGCAAAATCTAACTTACTGCTGTATTGACATAGCCTGCTCTGTTCGCCTGTAAGTTCTCTTTAGGGCCAGTTCCCTTTCTCTTCTGTAGTAAGAAATGGCCTTTGGTATTTGAACAGAGCTGCAGAAAGGTTGATGCAATAGAAGCCATAATTTAAAAGCTGCAGCGGATCAGATCATATGCAGGCTCTGATTAATCTTTAAATTTCACAACTTTTAAAAATAAGAATGTCATATAATACTGGGTGTTTAGAGCCATGTAAATGCCACGTGCTTCTGTCTTAGTCAGAATCTCTCTGTATACACCTCATGTTTGGTAAACCTTCCCCTGGGCCAGTTTTTCTCTCATTGTTCTCACACAAACATAGCCTTTCCTTCTACCCTTGCTTTCCCTCCCTGTCTCCAACTCCAACTTGAGTCCTGGCTGCAGCTGAGTGGAGAGGGAGAAGCAGTAACCAAAGAACAGGAACCGTTACTAAGAGTACAGAGTACAGAGAGAGGCAGCATGGTGAGGATTCTTCTTTCTCCTGCCTGTGTTTCTTCCAGTAACTTAATCTCCAACAACTACTGTGCTTACCAGACCTATATTTCACCCTACCTGACAAATAAAGCCAGTATCTTATAATTTATACAAAATGTTCTTAATTTTAAGTTCTTGCTCAATTATCTGGAAGTGAAACTGACCCCCTTAAATATCCAACATGAAATACTTTGGAAATTATTTTAGCCAAACGTCCCACTTCAGAAAAATTATTTATCCCTAGGAAAACCTTAGCAGGAGTGCCTGCTTCAGCAGCCTCAGGGACAGCTGCCCAAGCCACGTCACGAGAGGGCTGTTTGTGCCACAGGCTCTGGCGAGTGGAGGCACAAGCAGCACTGCAAGGGGTCTGGGGGCAATTAGAAGGGGACCCTGTGTCAGGAAGAAAGGAGCTGTCCCCATCTGGTGTCAGACATACCCCAAGGCTTGGTGGCTGTGGGGACATCAGGAGACAGCAACCCTGGTGCACTGTCACTTTCTGAGGATGGCCCTTAAAAACACCGGCAAGGGAACCGCAGCAGGCAGTTCTGGAACACTCATGAGAAACCACCTCGACATAGGAGGGGGATTGCAGGTAGTATGACTTAGGTTAACGTTGTTCATATGACACTATCGGTCCTCATGGAAGAGTTTCAAGGCAGATGAAAACGGGCTATAGTTTGCACACTTGCCGGCAGTGCCCCCTTGGAGGCCGTGGTCCCATGAAAAGAGCACCAGGCTGACAGCCAGGGGGCCCCTCAGCCACGAGAGCCTAAGTGGCCTCCTGAGCAACTTACCCCGAATTTCCAGCTGAGCTGGAGGTGATGCCTCCCCTATCTCCTCATATCTAGGCCTTGATGGAAAAAAAGAAAACAAAACAAGGCAAGTTTTGAAAGGACCTTGAAAGTAAAAGTGTTAGTAAGTCAAAGGCGTGACTTCTGTGATGGCTGGGTACTTGAGTCCTGGCTGCAGCTTAGTGGAGAGGGAGAAGCAGTAACCAAAGAACAGGAACCGTTACTAAATAGGCAGTTGGGGAAAGAGAAGAAACCCAACCTCTCCCTGCGCTCTTGTCTTCTACTTCGGCACACTAAGAAATGGGGTGGGGTCCTGGGTGTAGCTGCCCCACCCCTTTTTTATTTAGATCGAGTCCTTCCTCTCAGTTAATCTCAAAGTGTCTGTGAGTGACCTAAACCTAAAAGAGACTGGTGAACAGTAAGTGCTCTGTACATCAGCCCACAAAGGGATTCACTCATATGTTCATTAAGCATTGTTCCTGCAACAGTCATTCATTCAGCAAGCATCTGTGAAGCCCTAAACAACCACCATGGCCTGGGCTTTAGGCATAAAATAAGGGGGAAAACGAAAGAAAGAAAGAGAGAGAGAGAGAAGGAAAGAGAGAGAGAGAAAGAAAGAGAGAAACAGAGAAAAAAGAAAGAAAGAAAGAGAAAGAAGAAAGAAAAACAAAGAAACAAAGAAAGAGAAAGAACAAAAAGAGAGAAAGAAAGAAAAGGGAAAGAAGGAGGGAGGGAGGGAGGGAGGGAGGGAGGGAGGGAGGGAGGGAGGGAGGGAGGGAGGGAGGAAGGAAGGAAGGAAGGAAGGGAGGGAGGGAGGCTAAGGTGCAATTATCCTCCAGTTTTCAATTGATTTTTCAGTCTACTGGGGAGTGAGAATGCTGACAAGATTATCAGGAGTGGACGTTCTCCATTTTCTTTGTACTCTAGAACTTAGCACGACACCTGGCAAACAACAGGTGCTCAATAAGTATTTGTTGTATTACTAGTTAGAGTCTTCCAGGTGCAGCATTTAGTGGATTGGGAGAGTAGAGAAACACAGGTGGTATTCAGAGATTTCCCATTATTCTGTCCTAAAAGGGACTTCGGGAGCCTTTCTTATTACAATGCGCAGAGGGGAGCCGCTGCCCGACGCTCTGACATTCATCTGTAACAGTATCAACACTTAATCTTTGCACGGAGTTTTCTAGTTTTCAAAGTGCTTTAAGATGCATTAATTATCTCGATTTTTATAAGGTGGGCAAGGAACATATTTTTAACATCTTTTTCAAAGAAAGAAACTAAAGCTGAGAGAAAATATGACTTCGGTGGTTGCATTACCTCTGCACTTCATCACACAATCCTTAATCTGCTTCACACACTGAGGGCTTTAACTACCAACTAAAACACACTAAATACTGGGTGTTTGGAATCATCTCTGGGGAGATACGAATGCACCTACTTACTGCTTCTTCTCTGGATTTTCCCTCCCCAACCCTCATCATCCCCATTGTGTTTACTCAGCCCCTCAAACCTAACAGAGTCCTCATAACTGTTCCTCTTGTTCAACTGTGGCAGGAACAGAAACAGAGGTAGATGACCGTCCTGAGCCTATGAGACTTACTACTCAGGGGCTGATCTGGCTACCCTGCTTCTCGAAAAGAATCAAATTGCTCCTTCTTTCTCTCTACCCTTTGTGACAGCATGGATGGAACTGGAGAGCATTATGCTAAGTGAAGTAAGCCCGGCGGGGACAGAAAAATAACATATGATCTCACCTTTAATGGGAACCTAATCAGCAAAACAAATGAACAAACAAAATATAACCAAAGACCCTGAAATTGAGAACAGGCTGACAGTGACCAGAGGGGAGAGGGGAGGGAATTTCAGGGGAATTCCCTGAGAGGGTTTGCAGGAACAAGTATAAAGAACACATGGTCAATAACAAGGGGGGTGAGAAACTGGAGGGAGGTGGGGAGGGCTGAGGGGGTGGGCTGGGAGAAAAATGCAGAAAACTGTACTCGAACAACAATTAAAATAAAAAAATAAAAGAATAAAATTCCTATCATTGGCAGCATTTACCTATAGAATAGTTCCTAATAAAACATCATTTTGCAAAATTTACTACCAAATACTTAACATTATTTCAGTTTTGAAATTTCTCATCAAAATCAAGGTCAAATTTAATTAAAATATTATTGGAGGAAATGAGTTCTCATTGAGTATGATTTGTATAATAGCTTCTGACACTTTCAGACAATGGTGTCTGTGAAATGTAAGAGCACTTGCCCACTTTCTTTGGCAGGACATTGATCTAAACACCTTGACAATTTTAGTGCACAGGAAAACCTTAAGGACAGCAGTCAAGTCTGAGCTTGAGATAATGCCAACTGTCTGAGTAAAGGGGGGGATAATGGAGATTATGGGGCGACACTAAGGGTTAAAGACACTAAAGACCATGACTTCTCACTGCCAGCATTTACCTGTGAGCTCGATGAGCTGTTCCCAGAAGAGAACTCGGTTCTTCTCAGACTTCAGTCCTGTCACTTGCACGGCCAATTCTTTCTCCAACATCTGGACCCTTTCTGTGGACGTCATCTTATAAATTTCATCCATGGTTTGCACCTACTGTTTGTCTGAATCCCTGAAAAACAAGAGCACAGGGCTTGTGGCTGACTTCCTCCATGGCCATGTGGGACTTTGTTCAAGAAATCATGTCAGCTTTGTGGAAAAGCATGCTTTTGCGATGTGAAGAAATAGCTGGGCTAGACTGTTCTTGTTTATTATTTAATTACAAATATTAATAAGCAGTAGAGAAAGTATAGGTTAGAATCTCCATTGAGTATAGGTTTGTTCAGCCCAGTTTACCTTCAGAAACCCATCTGCTCCAGCTTTCACTGTGCAGGTTTATTAAATGAAAATAAATCCCTTGGTCCGACCCCTGTCGTCCTCATAGAGGTTGTGAGGATTGCACACTAAATGCTATGAATGGCGGTTACTGCGGATTTCTAATATCACTTCACCTGGAACAAACAATCGCTGCGTACAAGAGCCCTCCACGTGCCTAGAATTTTTCTCCAGAAGCCTTTCTGAAGGTATGAGCTTCTGACCAGGGAGAACAGACCGAGGATGGAGGGTTACCTAACATAATCATGATCAGTGCATTTTACGGTTTGGAAGAAGCTCACACTCACCCATTTGAATGTGTTTTCTTAATTGTGAATGCTTACATTTGTCATACTGCTTTTACCATTAAATGGAACAGTTGAGAGCCCCTTCCACACCCAGTTCACAGCCTGTCCAATTCAATACAATTGTTTACGAAGTGTCAACATTTTGGTAACAACAGATTAGGACGCAGGGTTGCAGGGGCTTAAGTGGATGGGGTGTGTTCCATGCCACCGCTGCCCTACTCTGTCCTGGACAAGTGGGAGCAGTCACTCTTAGGCTTTAACGAGGTTTAAAATATTTATTTAAACTTCCCCTTTCTCCTTTGATATTTCTAGGATTTTCAGCTTTTCCTTCAGAGATATTCCATTGTCTCAAGTTAATTTGCTGCTATTTCAACAAATTGTTAAGATGTAGAGATGTTTTTTGTAAAGGCTTCCTTTGGCAGCCTATTTGTTCTTTTAATAAATATTAAAATGGAAATGAGCATGAATGTTGAGCCTAGGTTGTAAACCTGCTGAGCAGTAAATCCGTCACATTTGGCACCCTGCTGGGGCTCAATAAAATGCACTGTTGTTGTTCTCAGCAAAAGCGAAATGTTGTTATGAAAAATATTTGCCACTTGGCAGTGTCCTTTCAAGTTGGGCAAACAGTTAAACAGCTGCCTTAACAGCTGCATTCCAACCGGCAGCCAAGAACGGCAGCCACAGAGACTGGCTGATTCTTCTCCCAAAGGATGGACATTCTGCCTTCATTTCCTGATCACTTTCAACACTTCACAGCTCAGAAACAAGAACATTTAATCCTGCACCATTTAGCTTACTGCACGGTCAAGCACAGCATCCACAAAATTAACACAGGGAGAAGTCAGTCTTTGACAACTGTGGTGAAGTGGGTCCAACCCAGAGGAATCCACGCCTGCTGAGCATTCACCTCTAGCATTCAAGAGACAAACTACTGTTTATTTTGGGAGGGGGTGGGTATGTTTTATTTATTGGGCACCTACTCTGGGTCAGGCACTTAAAATCTCTGAAAAGAGATTCTCAAGAATTGCTTAATAGTGTTTTTAATAAATAAGCACATTTAATAACTATTGATTGTAAACAAACAAAAAAATTTTATGTGTTTAAAAAGTGGTAAAATCTAAAAAGAAGTGATAAAATCTAAGCTCAAAGAGAAAGATAGTAAGATTAGCTTGAGTGGGGTTTGAGGGTATTCATTGGGTGTTCTCTGGGTGGTTAAAATGGGCTTTAATCCTGTTAAAATGGGTTAAAGTTGTCATACTTAGAAGACAAATACATACTGAGTAATTTTACACTCAGCTAGAAAAATGCACATCAAAAACTTGTGACTACTAAGTCACAAGTGACTACTAAGTGACCACTTAGTGACTACTAAGTGACTACTTAGGGAATAGAAATGCAACCTAGACCTTTAAAAACAGGTGGGATTAAGAGGTAACAATAGATCTTTTATTATAAATCCAATAGAAGGCAGGAAAAAACAAAAAGAAGCATGGTAGAAATAGATTCAAATATATCAGTAATTGCAATAAATGTAAACAGTCCATTTATCAAATACTTAAATCAACACAGCTTCAGGCATTTTTAGAACCCCTAAAAATTGGTAATGCGATGTGTACAAAATAAAACAAGTTTTATTCCAGCAAATACCAGGGTTTGAATGGACAAGCAAGCTGGCCCCATATCACCAATCTCCCTCATGAACATCCGCATCGATAGATGCCCTATAACCTCCCTGGGTAAACGTGCTTGACGCTTGGTCATCTCTGATCATCAAGTGTTCTTCCTGTGTGCAAATAAAGTTTCTCCTTCTTTGCATTACATACCATCTTCTGGATCAGTAGGAGTAAGGCTAAGCTGTTTTAACAAAATGACACAGTCATCAGAGGCTTAAGGAACAAAATTGTTTAACCGTAGCTAATGTAATGATGCCAACGTGGATGGTGCATGGGAACAAGGCGGCCCTGCTCCTCTCGGGCATCCAAGGACCCAGGTTCCTTCCAAATCAGCTCCACCATCCGCTAGGCCTAGGCATTGTTTGGAACAACACATTTGTGCTTTCTCTTCAGTGTGGTTATAGAACATGATTTGGGGGGTGTTTTATAGTCAGAAAAATATGGTAATCTTTTCAAATGGCACATATTTAGTTTTACCATATTTATTCTAATTTGTCTGTCTTCTCTGTTATTCATTTCTGCTCACTTATTCACATTACACCAATTAATTCAATTATACCAAATGTATAGAATTACCAGGCACTTATTATCATTTATAATTTATATATTTATTATATATTATACCATTCCTTTTATTATTTTGGATTTAATTTGCTCTCTTTTTCTAGAAGAAATTTTGGATCAATAAGTTTAATCTTTTCTAATGCATGCATGTGAAGCTATAAATTTCCTTCTATGCAGTGTTTTAGCTGCATCACCATTTTGGGTGTTGTATTTTTATTACTTCTCATTTAAAGATTTTCTAATTTCCATTGTGATTCTTTCTCTCTTTCTTTTTAGTCTGGCATCAATTTTTCTTTTATATATATAATTTATTGATTATATTATTATAGTTGTCCCCATTATCCCCCTTTGCCACTCCATCTGGTACCCCCATTCCCTCCGGCAAGGCTCCCCCTTAATTCATGTCAGTAGGTCATGCATGGAAGTTCTTTGGCTTCTCCATTTCCTGTACTGTTCTTAACATCCCTGTGTCTACTCTGAATCTACCAATTATGCTTCTTAATCTCTGCACCTTTTCCCCTATTAACCCCCTTTCTCCTCCCAACCAATAATCCTCAAAAGAGTCTCTATGATTCTGTTTCTGTTCTGCTTGTTTGCTTACTTTGTTATTTGTACTCAATTGTTGGTAGTTGTGAATTTGTTGCCATTTTAATGTTCATAGTTTTGATCTTCTTCTTCTGCAATAAGTTCCTTCGACATTTTATATAATAATGGCTTGGTGACAATGAACTCCATTAGCTTTACCTTGTCTGGGAAGCACTTTATCTGCCTTTCCATCCTAAATGATAACTTTGCTGGACAGAGTAATTTAGGTTGTAGGTCCTTGCTTTTCATCATTTTGAATACTTCTTGCCAGTCCCTTCTAGCCTATAAGGATTATTTTGAGAAATCAGCTGACAGTCTTATGAGAACTCCTTTGTAGGTAACTATCTGTTTTTTTCTTGTTGCTTTTAAGATTCTCTTTATCTTTAATCTTTGGCATTTTAATTATGATATGTCTTGGTGTGGTCTTCTCTTGGCCCATCTTGTTTGGAATTCTCTGTGCTTCCTGGATTTGTATGTCTATTTCTTTCATAAAAAAATAATTCTTTCATTATATTTTCAAACAAGCTTTCAGTTCTTTGCTCTTTCTCTTCTACTCCCAGCAACCCTATGATTTGAATGTTGATACATTTGAAGTTGTCCCAGAAGACCCTTAGCCTATCCTCATTTTTTTTTAAATTTTTTCTTCCTTATTTTCCAAATCACTGATTTTATTATCAACTTCATCCACTCCATTGTTTATTCCCTGCAAATTTTCCCTTATTCCATTTAGTGTAAACTTCATTTCTGCCTGGGTACTTTTTATACTGTTGCAGTGCCCAATGAGTTCCTTGAGGATCCTAATAACCCGTATTTTGAACTCTGCCTCTGACAGATTGTTTATCTCTGTTTTCCTTATTTCTTTGTCTGGAGTTTTGTTCTGTACATTTAGGCCATATTTCTTTGTCTCCCATTTTGGCAGGCTCCCTGTGTTTGTTCCTATGTACTAGGTAGAGCTGCTTTGACTCCCTATCTTATTAGCATGGCCTAATGTAAAAAAGTACACCTGTAAGTTGGATGGGGTAAGCCTTAGGTAATCACCTGGGTGGGGCAACCTCTATGAGCCAGGTTGATGGAATCTCAGATACGGTGTTGCTGCTCTATGTCTCAGTGTCCGAGAGGGCTTGGAAAAGTGGCCATGGTCACTGCCTGGCCTCTAGGGTTTTGTCCAGGAGGAAGCTGTCCCTTGGCATGTGCCCTGATGCCAGACACTTCAGTTTCTCCCTGTGGGCTACTGGTGCCCCTCCAGCTGCTGCCCTGGTGCTGGAGCCCAGAGGGAGTGAGTCTCTATAACCCTAAATCCATTTTTGGCCCTTTAAGAGGAGATTCCTGAGAATCCTGCAGTTTCTTCCTCTACCACAACCCCCTCTGGTATTTACAGCCAAAAGTTATGAGGACTTAGCTTCATGGCACTGGAACCTTGGGCTCGGTGGTCTGGTATGGGCATGGAATCCCTAGCTCCCAAGGTATCCTCCTGATTTTTATCCACCACACAGGGGTGTGGAACCACACATTCTACATCTTGTGTCTCTGAGTCTCTACCCCTCCTACCCATCCGGATGAATGTGACTCCTTTAATCCCCTGGCTTGATTTTCTGATAATTCTGGGTGATAGTTGTTTTGTATTTTAGTTGTAATTTTTGCTATAGTTGTGCGAGGAGGCAAGCCATATTTACTTATGCCTCCATCTTGACTGGAAGTCCTGGCACAAATTTTTAATGTCAGTAGTAGTATTTATGGGTCTTGAGATTACTTATCTTGGTGCCACGCAAGGCTGTCTGTCAGACATGTGAGGTCCTGAAGAAGGCAGGTTTCTCACTTAGGTGAAGGCATCTGAAAAACCTGTAGATTGTCCCCCTGCCACTAATTTTTCTCTCTTCAGGAGGGTCAAGGATGCCCTGCTTTCAAGTAATCCTGCAAGTGACAGGAGCTCAGGCAGTCCACTCCAGCCCTGGCAGGGGCCTTAGGGAAAAGGCTCCATTGTGATTATTTCTTTGACCTATAATTAACCAATAAGCTATTTACCAGTGGTTCTACTTTTCTGTTCTCAGTTTCTAGTATGAGTCCACTATGACATAAGAACATACTCTGCATAATTTCACTTTTTAAAAATATTTAAAGGTTGCCTTGTGGGTCAACATATGGCCTATTTGGTAAACATTCCATACACTTGAAGAGAACATATATTCTGTACTTGTAGGAACTAGTGTTCTGTACAGGTCAGTTAGAGCTAAATTTCCCCATTTAGCTCTGACACTTTAGTTTTATATATTTGAAGCTATATTATTAGCTACATACAAACAGGATAACAGGATTCTTAGTGACTTTTCACTGTATTGAATTTTTGATCATTATAAAATGTCCCTCTTCATTTAAAATAATACTCTTTAAAGTCAAATTTATGTACTAGTAATATGGTCACACAGTGTTTTTTGTTTGGGGGGCTACTGTTTACATGGTATCTTTTTAACCCTTTTATGTTGTCTGTGTCTTCTTTTCTCTTGAACCCAGTCTGAAAATCTTTTAGTTCATTTACATTTAATGATATTACTATTATAGTTGGATTTAAGTGCACAATCTTACTGTGTATTTTATTCATATTATTTGTTTTTCTATTTGTCCTATTTTTTGTTCCTTTAGCCCTCCTTTTATTATTTTGGGTTAGTCAATATTTTACCTTTTTCATTAGGTTTTTAATTAAACCTGTTTTTCTTTTGGTAGTTACCCAAAGCAGTGGTCCTTAAACTTTAGTGTGCCTCAGAAGCTCTTAAAGGACTTGTTCAAACATAGATTTCGATTTCCGTAAATGACCATAAACTGTGTTCTAAGACATTTCGTGGTCTGGTAGAGTGGAAATGTCATTCAGTGCCACGGAGGAACTGTCTCCAAAGCCCTCTGGATTGCCATGCTCTGTGTCCTGTTCAAAAGTTAAGTCTGCTGCTGGGTAACAAGATGGGCACAGGAATCTCCCTCCCTCACCACCTGCAGTATGGGTCTCTGGAGTCAATACAAGGGTTTTTTTACACTTCCCATCCTGTTCGCACTGGCCAAGGGGAAGGAACCTTTATCATACAGGTGGAGAATGCAACATACAGAGAGTTGCTTGCTTTGTCCAGTTTCAACCCATAATCCTCGTCTTCTACTCCATCATAGCTGCACTTTTCAGGGTTGCAAACATCTCCTCCAGGAAAAAGCTGTCATTTAGAAAACCGCTGTTTACTATTCTGGCCAAGAACTTCCAGATGATTCCCTTCTCTGATTCCAGGAAAACTAGTGTGATTCTGACATGGCCCAGCAGAGATAACCGCAGCAATTTTGGTGAGGCAGTACCCAACCATCATCCTCAGGAACCGCAGCCTGTCAATGAAAGGCACAGCCTCATTAGCAAGCAGGTGTGTTTTGATGAAGTTCAGGGTATCTTCAGCAAACTCCTTAGAGGTGGCATATTTTTCTAAGGAGGATGAGCCAGCACAGCAACCTGGCCTGGGCTTAAGCACTCGTCTGTCAAAAACCGGTGTCCAAGTGCAATCCAGAGACTTCTGTCTTTGAGTCTCCCAGTGGAAACAATGGCAATGTCAAGCATGTCACAGACACAAATTGCAGATACAGGGATGCTGTTATAAGATGTGGAAAAGGCTGCCAGGACACCATCATGACCATTGACGTGAATCACATCTGTAACCGCCCTTGTCATTAGTGGCGGGAGAGCCATGTATTGACCCCACTCCCTTCCCAACATTGCTCTTCCATGTCACAGTCTTTGCAAGAATTCTGAAAATTCTGAATATAGCTTAGAGCAACACATTGTCAGAAAACATAAAAATAGTAATTCTGGAAAAATTGACAAAAATAGAAAAGTACCCACAAATGCTAAAAAAGGGTCAAATATTATACAAAATATGTTTACTTTTCATAGCCATGTAGCTATTTTGCATAGGTTCAATAAAATCTGTTCTTCTTTCTACCAGGCAGTAATTAAAAAATCGCTTATGTGACCATGGCCCTGCCTGAAATCTTACTAAATTAGGCATGGCAAGCCCATTGTTAAACAAAGTCCAAACATTTGGTGAAAATGAATTAGATGGTTCAGTATACGAGTTGATAGGAGCCATATCTTGCATATAAAAGTAATGACGACCTTATGAGCTTTCAAAGCTTCCAGTGTTAATTCTTCAATTTTAGTATCACATGGCTCTAGTTTTATTAGCCAGATTATAAGAAAGTCTTTGTGCCCTTACATAAAACAAATAAAACTAGACCAAATAAAACAAAACATCAAAATAGTGATACTGCATCACAAAAATTGCTAAGCAAATATATGTGGTCAAAGCCATGCCTCAGGCGGAACTTTGGAGGCAAAATTGACACCTTAACCAGATGGGTCAACAATGCACATCACATTCCAGAGTCAGAACACAAAACCACACTGTGCAGTAAAGGGTTAACCCAGAATGTCCAGGTTGTACAAACCTTTCCTATTCCAAAGGTTTGGCCCTTGCTCAGCTCCTGGGAAATAACTGCTATGCCCTCAGAATATCCTGCCCAATAAGGATGTTTTTGTTTCCCTGGGGACCCTAGGCCTTGCCAGTCTATGCTAACAACAGGCTTCACGGTGAGAGCCCTTGTGCCATGAGGTGCCAGTTTGAACTGCAGAGGGACTGGAGATTAAAGGTCAGCCACAGAGCTGGCCAGTCGTGCCTGTGTGACCAGCCTTCAGTTGGACACCATGGCTGGAAGGAGCTTCTCTGGATGGCAATAGTCCAAGCATGTCATCACACGTCAATGTGATAAGAATTAAGTGCTGTCTGGGTGACCTCGCTGGAAGAGGACAATTGGAAGCTCACGCCTGGTGTCTCCTGAATTTTGTCCTATGTACTGATTTAAATCTGCATCCTATCATGGTGAACACTATAGCCGTGCACATATCAGCTTGTCTTTTTTGTGTCCCTTTAATGAATCTTTGAACCCAAAGGTGGCCTTTGGAGGCCCCTGAAAAGGCACTTTACAACCCTGAGATAAAGCAACAGCAAAAAGTCACCCTGTATAACTAGTTCTTATTCCTGCCAAGTAAATGAAACCTTAGAGTCTTTTCTAAAAAAACAAACAAAAAAACAACTATTTTTCTGATTTGGAAATAGGTATCTAAAGATATATAATGACTTCTTGGGATATGACAATTACATGTGAAAACTGCTGTCTTCCACCTAGAATAATTTGATAAGGCTGTCCTTCTAAAGCTAGGGCTCTCTTGTGAATTACCTTTGCATATAGAACACCTTTTCTTTTCCAAATGCTTTAGTCTCTGAGTGGGTTCTGTTTTCGTTCAGCAGGTGGTAGTTTGAATCAATAGTATTTGAGTAGACTGGTTAAGAGAATCAAACTCTACTTTTGTAGTATATCTAGACGAATGCTGGAAAGTAGCTCTGAGAATTAGAAATCACAGGCAAATATCCTACCCAAATACCAAAGGTACACAATTCATAACTTGGAAATGAATTCTTTCAACTCTGACACTGAATTTCCAAGCTTTAAGTTTATAGCTTATTTTTGGAAAAATGAAGGTAATAATACGTTTTATGCTGTGTTCAAGCATTCAATATTTAAGATATTAATAGTATTCTTTCACATGTATTACATATTTTCTATTTACTTACCTCAAAAAATTATTTTTAAGGTACTAAGGGTACTTTTGCTAGGAAGTATGAACTATAAAATCATTAGTGTTCCACGGAATGCTCAGGAGAATCTTTAAATTTAATTTTAAATGGGTTTCCTGTGTACAATGTGATTTGTTTTAAATAACACATTTGCAAAGTTACAAGAACCTACAGCGATGAGAAGTGAACTACTTTCCAATTCAGCACGGAGATTCTGGATGACTGCCCTGTAAACATTAATCATGTATTTCAGGCAAGAAACATTTCACATTCTGTACTAGTTCAGTAATAAATTTTTCTAAGAAGTACCCTACAAAGTCAACATACATTTAATTTTAAGAAAAACTAACAAAGAATACCTTACAAGGTTTTCCAGAAGTTATCCTAAAATTTACTTAATCATATTAGTAAAATTTGTTCAAAGGTATATCATTTTAGCTACAACTAGAAGGTCTGGCTCACTTCACAATTATCTTTTTGTAAAGACTAAAATCTCTTTAACTATTTAAACAACTTTAATAATCTGTAATGGTGAAAACGTTTACAGGTGGGTAGAATTCCATCACTGGCATTATTGTAACGCTCACTTCCCCCTGGCCTTTCTTCCTCTATTCTGACTGTAGCTCAGGGCTGAAACGGACACAAAAATATGTTGAACAAGATGTCAAAAGTAACAGAAACACAGACTGTAAGTTAGCAGTTATTTTATTTTTAGGTAAGATATTTACATTCTCCACTCATTAAAAAATATTCAATCAGATCATTGCTCAATAAAATGGCATGTTTTTAAAGATTGCTACATTGGTGGTATATCAGGTTTCTACGTGGTTTTTTTTTTTTGTGTGTGCCATTGACTTGATGCTCAGATATATAGGGTTTGTCAAGGGATACAGCACTGTTCATTTCAGATTCAAGGCATGCACAGTTTTCCCCCACAAATCTCAAATATTTATGAATTTTAAAACTGTCTCAAGCACCTGCATAACAATTGCTTTCCTAACCCGTAGGCCCGTACTTGGTTAGACTCTGCACAGAGGCAGTGACTAAACTGCAAAAATGGCTGAGGAACAGTGAGGTCATTTGTTAAGGGA
The DNA here is from genome assembly GCF_021234435.1 of Artibeus jamaicensis. Classification (NCBI taxonomy): domain Eukaryota; kingdom Metazoa; phylum Chordata; class Mammalia; order Chiroptera; family Phyllostomidae; genus Artibeus; species Artibeus jamaicensis. The sequence goes on from NW_026521812.1 coordinate 22,358,974, forward strand.
TTCACGGTGAATATATGTTCATGTTTAACAGGCAACATTTTTCTAATGTAGGTTGGCTAATGGTTGCAAAGTGTATTTATTCTATGTAGACAAGGTATTCGTTAGAATAGGACTTGTCTGTAAAACTTGCAAAACAGATTTGGACTAGTATTTCTGGATTAAAAGGATTGCCACAAACCATAGTAGGAGATTTGGGACTACTCCTATTTTAAATTGACTACTTCACCTTCCTCCACAACATCTTTTGAATTCATTCCCTTTAAACATTTATTAAGAGCCAACTTTTCCCAAATAACATTTAGTACATTTTAAATTATAATCGACCACTCACAAAGTTTCACAAAACACTATCTTCTCTATGTGTGATGCACTCTGATATTTTTAATGCTATTCTACATTTAAAAATGTTGGCAGTGACCCACTTAATTGATTTCACAACTCTTTAATAGGATATGACCTGCAGTTGGAAAACCAGTGATTTGGTCCAACAGATGAAAAAGATGGAAGTATGAGGAAACTGAGTGGCTTAAATTCATAAAGAAATTGAGTGGTAATTATTTGCACATTCTGTGCAAGTCAGTAATTGGCCTCCAGAATGTAACTTTTCTGTATATTATTTACATTAGTTTAATTTAGCAGTCCCCAATCTTTTGGGCACCAGCGGGGGTTGGGGGAGAGGAGAAATGGTTATAGGATGATTCAAGTGTATTACATTTATTGTGCACTTTATTTCTATTATTATTACATTGTAATATATAATGAAATATTCATACAACTCACCATATGCTAGGGTTAGTGTGTGGGTTTACCAAAACCATGACTGAGACAAGTGCACAGTGAAGGAAAGAGGCACGAACGGAAGTGGTAAATAAAAAATAATGGGCGGGCCCCATGCAGACTAAAGTAAGTGTCAGATTCTGACTTAAAGCCTGCCACCAGATGCTGCTTAATTGTTACTTGCCACTCACTGATAGGGTTTTGATATGAGTCTGTAAGCAACTGATTTATTATGGCCATTGCAGTCAAACCTCCTTGTTAATGATAATGTGTATTTGCAGCTGCTCCTCAGTGCTAGCATCACTGCCTCAGCTCCACCTCAGGTCATCAGGCATTAGATTCTTGTAAGGAGCAAGCAAACCAGATCCCTTGTAAACGCAGTTGACAGTAGATGGAACTCAGGCAGAAACAGCTGTAAATATAGATGAAGCTTCACTCGCTGGCCTACTGCTCACCTTCTGCTGTGTGACTGGGTTCCTAACAGCCCATAGACCGCTACTGGTCCATGGCCCAGGGGTTGGGGATCCCTGGTCTACCTCATTCTTGCTTGATTTCTGCTCCCCTTACTCTTCATGCCCTTACTATTTACTTTAATGTTTCATACCCAGTTTTTCTACTTATGCCTTTGAATTTGATACTGCTTACATGGACAGTATTAAACTCACTGGGTGAACTGGTATCTTCAACTAACAACCCTATAGAAGATTAAGAATCCTAGGTCAATACTGCCACCAGACAAAAAAGCAGATAAAAACTTAAATGTTAAGAGAAAATGAAAAAACAGCATCAGGCTAACTTTATCAATAAATGAGAACAAAGATTTAGTAGACAAATATTTGTTTTACACCTACTCTATGCTGGTCAATATACCTCTGTCACATATTATTTTCTTCCTTGGATTATACTTATGTCTTATCTCCCACATTAAATTACAAGCCACTGGAAGACAGAATCCAGGCACATTTTCTTTGAATTTCCTGTAGCATCTAGCAAAACATCTTGAGATTAATAAATAGTTGATTAGAGATAAATACTTGCCGAATGAACAAGTCAAACATCAATACACAAATAAAGAACTACCTTGGCTCTCAAACTTCTTCCTCTTAGCAATATAATATCAAAGAGAAAGCATTGTTCTGAGTATCCACTGTCTGTGCCCACAAATAAACAAATAAAATATTGGAATAATCTTAACCAGTGGTTATGTAAAATGTAATCACCTATCCTTGAAAGGGGAAACAGCTGAACAGCTGAACTGGTGCCCGAAACTGCACCATCTGACCCAGCATGCTCACATGAGACCACTGAATAAGGTTAATGTAACTTCATGATATCATTGTCAAATACTTATTGAGAGGCTACTTATGGGCCAGGGATTGCGCTAGGTGCTGGGCTACAGTGGTGGACAAGAGTTCTCAGAGAGCTTTCAGTCTGTATGGAAGACCATCACAAGAAAGCAGGATAAGTGCAGAGACAGGAGGAATTCCTGGAAGAGGCAGTGAGTCAGAGTTCAGGTAAGGCAAGGGTGTGAGGGGGAGGCTTAAAGAAGGGTTCTTAGAGGAAGCAATAGATTGATATCTGAACAATGAGGGAAAGCTAGATGAGCAAGATCTAGGCAAGAAAATCTAGGCAGAAAATATGGTGGGTAACTGCACCCTATTTTAAAAGAATCTGGAAAGCTCATTATATTCTTCATAGAACTTTTACCTTCCTTTGCTAATTCATATGCCCTACACTCCTCCTCCAACCATCAACCCCGGATCCAGCCTCCCAACATTACGGACTGTCGCACTGGTCATGGACAAGCCTTATACTGGACAAAACAGCTTTAGAGCATAAAATAACAAGAGATTGATTCGACTCTCTACTGTTTTCTGCTAAAACTGCTGAACACATGGGTATACAATGGAGCATGGATATAATAAACATGCACCAGGAAAACAAAATCCACCTAATCCTTTAAATAATTCCTCTACAGCTGTAATAAAAACAAACTCTGGCCTAGACATTATTTGAACACTTTAATTTTATAATTTGATGATATCTAATTTTCCTTAAATAAGAAAACACAAAAGAGGAATTAGAGGAGGAAAGTTACATGAAAATAGTGTGGAGGTTAAGAAAGGTAACAGCTGAGGCCTGGGCAAGGCCTATGGAATCACCAAGAAGTAAACTTATTTTCAGATCAATGACAGTCAATAGTTTTTGTTTACCCTCACTTTGCTTTAATTAAAAGGTGCCATGACATCCATAGAGATTTCTTTTAAAACCTTACAGGTGCTGTTACGTCTTGGAGAGCTTTTCTTGTATCTATGGGAGTCAGCTCGAACTTATCTAAACCTCACATGCAGTTCAATGTTCTCGGTGGGTACAGCTTTAGTGAGGCTCAGCAGCATTCCAGGACGCCCCTGCAGGAGTTGACTGTCTGCACCAACAACGGCAGCTGGGGCACTGTGGGTCGCAGCGTGCACTCCTTGGATTGTGTACGACCTACCAACTTTGTCTTCTTAGTTTGATTTCTCACAAATCAAATTTTAATTTTTTGTTTATCAAAAAACTAAGAATAACACTTTACAGCTAGTTGTATTTTTAAAGGATATACAAAAAGTTCAAAAATAATTTTGGAGTCCATCATCCCAACCAGCTAGCCCACTTACATTACCTCCTTTTAATCTTCTACTGCTGAAAATAGAGCATTTCCCTTCGACTCTCACATATTTAGTTACAACCTAATAAAAATGGTGGGGTTGCCAATGACCTAAATAAGAACAGTTAGTTCAAGATTCTAATCCCTATTTCCAGGATTAGAATATTCACAATACCTGCTGCTTTAAACACTCAAACTTTTTAGTTTCCCAGTTTCAAAGTTGAGACCTGCCTGGGCTAGAAAGTTCCAATTTTACTTTTTCAATTTCTGATACATAAAAAACAAACAAGCCTGTTTTTCACTTAAGTGAACACGAGATCGATGATAGCTCACCAAGTTTCTGCTGAGCAGAGAGCACAGCTGCAGGGTTGCTACAGCAACCCCTGTACACAGACCACAGCTTACCCCAGTCCAGGAAGGAAATCATTTGCTCCACCCCCTGTGGACTCGAAGGCTCTGGCAAGCAGCCGTCAGTGAGCTGAGACACATTTTCAGTCCAGCAGGTGTGATGGAGGAACAAAAGGCCATTCTTTATTGTCGCTCAGTGAGAAATGTCACCCCAACAACCAAACAGACTCCAAACCAAATTGCCGTGTGTGATTCTTTATTTCTGTATTATTTACCTGTTCCTACTAGAAACCCAAGCTAGGGTACAAGCCAAAGCAATGTCCTCCCAGGCACACAGAAAAAGAAAAAAACACAAAAACAAAACTTCCCCTTCCACGCCGCCTGTTACCACCCCCCCCACCAAAAACCCCAAGTAAATTAGAATATTCCCATTTTTATGAAGAACGCATTTTGACTCTTACTTTCAGGCTTTAAGCCATATACACTTAGGTTCTTGACACTTTTTCCTCCACTCAGATTTACCATTTATTGAGTTTGTACTCAGTGCCGACCCTTTTGCTGGGTGCTTTAACATGTTACTTCATCTACTCTTCAAAATATAATCCCCACTTTACAAATGAGAAATGAGGGTCCGAAAATGTATTTGGTGTCCGAGCTACTAGATGGTGGAGTCACAATTTGAACCCACGTCACCTAATTCTGAAATCCTGTTTTTTCTACCACACTACACTCATTTTGTAAGGAAATTCTAAATTTGAGTATTCAAGCATTCCTTAAAATGACTTAAATTTTTTTTATGGTATTTTGTTTTAGAAACAAATTTCCACACATAATGATTGCTGGTAAATGAAATATATTCATCCATCTTCCTGAGTGCACAGAAAACAAAGGCACAGAAAGAGAGGGCTGCATTATGGTCCCAGCGAGGGCCTGTTTGGTTGTTGGTGGTGGGTTTTTTGTTTTATTTTGGCTAAGTCTAAATTACAGAAATTACATCATTGAGGATGAAAGGGAAAACAGAAAAATAAGTAAGGTGACAAAACTGAGTTTAGATGCCGTGCTCTGCGGAGCATCTCTGGGGCTGAAGGAGCTGATGGAGGGGGAATGAAAGGGACCCTTGTGCCTATTTAAACCAGAGGGAGAGAAACGTTTACCTCCACCTTTAGCTATTTGTGAGGACCATTCCAAGTACCGGTCTGCCCATTTTCGGTCATCTCCCCACTTCAGGTATGGAAAGGCCTTCTAACATAGTACTGCACATCTTCTCTCACTGAGAATGAGTCCTAGTTCTCCCCAGGAAGACCAGAACTGTCCCCTTCACTCACACACACTTTTGGGAATTTCCCAGGAGGATATAAAGACTGTCTTCTGAAACCAGTTTTCCTAGATCCCTGAGATCCTGACCAAACATTCTGCTGCACCCATAGCTTGAGCATTCCCCAGCTACGGATTCAGTACAGATGTACCTCCAACTCTGTCCCTTTGGAGTCCCCATTCCTTATGCTGACGGCCTGCTTTCTGAGCTCCTCCCTTCCGTGTGCCTTTTCTGTCAGGCTTCAGGTTTATTTCAATCAATGTCTTCGATTCTCCTGTTGTCCTAAAGGATTTCAGTGAGAAACCAAAGAAAGTTCAGAAGAGTCATACTAGTTTCCATAGGCTTCAGGAAAGATAAATCAACAAATGTAAATTTCTTATAAAGCATACACAGAAATCTCTTTATAGCACTGATTTAAAAATATAAAAAATAAGAATGTAGCATATTTCCTCCAATTTTTGCTAGATGAAGTAATGAAATATCCAATTCCTTCCTATACTTTCCTATAAAAAATTAAAAATTTGCCAGTTTTGTGGGTCCTAGAAATTCACATTCTTGATTCATATTGATGAATATTATATATAATACAAAACTAAAAGTCATCAAAAGTTGTAGTTATAAAACTAGATTTGTAAAAGAGAATGAGACTAGTAGAGGAAAGCTTCTGCAGCTGAGTTGTCATCTAGAAATGAAATAACTATGGGTTCTTATTTGTAATTGTCATAGAAACTTGGACTAAAGGCTTCTTCACAAAGCTTTTTAATTCCACCCCCCTCCAAAAAAGAAAAACATTTCACAGCTCTAAAACAAAATAGAGAGGAGGCACTAGCAGAGTTAAAAGACCTTTCCATACTCTGTTCATTTTATATTGCTTCTTAGGGTTACAGGCTTACAGGCCCACCCAAAGAGAAAGAGGAGTGGTACTTGACATGGTATTTCAAATTTAACTCAATTTAAGTATCATCAATTTAGTATAATTTCTTAGATTTAGCTTGAGATATCTGAGAAGTGAACACTGTTCTAAAATATTAGTATTTCAGTCAATAAAAAAACCAATCATTTATTATTTGGGATTCTTAGGAGGTCACTGGGCATTAATTTAAAAAATACTACAACTTGACACTTTATAGAGGCTAGAAACATAATTCAAAATTTCATAAAGGTATATTAAATTACAACCACTTCAGACAATTTAGGATCTCACTGACAGAGTTCGCTTAAGGTGATAGTTTTGCTAGTGTTACTGTTCCCACATGATATCATCTCTCCTCAATTTTGTTTGAAGATTATGGACTTGTATTGGATGAAAGTTGCTGTTCTTCTGAAGAGAGTTATTTAGCAAACATTTTCTGGGGCTATTTTTTATGTTCTTTGATCCTTTAGGGTTTCTATCTTCTCGTTGAATACCTGAAGATTCATTCATCTTTGAGTTTTGAAATTTTTGCTGAAGTTTACGAACCTGGAGAGAAAAAAATCTAACATTTTAGTCAAAAACATTAAAAATATATTCTATAATAGATGGATTGGATTGATGGTTTAAAAATTACATAAAATTGAAAAGCCCATTAAGCTTTTATTTACTGAATACCTATCTGATACCTAGTACTGTGCTCATCAGGTAGAAATGTAATAAAACAATCCTTGCTCTCAAGCAGCTTATTACTCTTACCATTGAAAGGAAAGCATACACATGACAGCTAGAGAGTGATTCAAGCTGGGATAACTTGGAGTAGGACGAAAACAGTGTATCTGAGAAGGAACAAGTGGGACAGAGTCAATGTGGGGTGGAGAAGCTGAGAGGAAGGTGTATGGAGGGTCTGAAGTGGGTAAAAAATATACAACAGCGGAGAGAGGACCTTTCGAGAGACATTAACAGGAAAGATCTAGTGCTAGGAATGAGCATCAAGTTTATAGTCAAATATATGTATATTACTTAAAAGCATTGCTGAATGTAAAGTAGTCCTGAATGCCAGTAACAACAACAAAACTGACAAGGGAATAACCCTACCTCACTGAGGAGTATCTGGTAATGGTTGGGTGGACAGAACTATACAAAACAAAACCTATCAACTAGTTAAAACCCATTTCCTCCAAGTCCAGTCTATTACTCAGTCTATTTCACTATACACAGGCTGAATTTGTGGAGCTGATCCAGACACAGGTGAAGTATCTGATGTTCATCTGAGGCCATTTTAACTGCCTTAGACAAATAGAACATTTTAATTGCAGCCATTAAATTTACCATGATAAAATACTTGAAAACATAATATGTTCAAAATATAATTTATGAACAGACTGCCTAAATTTTGAAAAAGGCTATTTTTCTATCCCCTTCAAGTTTCCCCTAAGCATAGAAGTTATATAATTTTCACCCTAGCACAATCATACAAAAATTTTTACTTACTGTAGCCTTAAAAGCTACTAAAGTGAAAACATTTGTTTCAAAAACATTCATTTCCCTCTTTCTTTCTTTATTGACTATAACAGAATAAAAGCAGTAAAATTCTGCATCCTTTATTACTGTCCCACAAAGTGAGGGAGGCTTAATTGTGAAGTTAATACATCACCAACTTACATGAATGCTGATTATTATATAGGCAGATGGCTACATAATGTGACTTGAGGGCTCCTGGAAAGATTCCCTCTGCCTTCTACTCTAAAAGTGTAACGGTGCTAATGATCCAACCTATGAAGTCATTGTCTTGGCATAAAACACTGTAATATTCCATGATCCCTCTGTTAAAATTGGCATGCCACTCTTGATTATTAAGAGCTCACGTGCAAGGGCAGGTAGGGTCCCCTCACCGCCCACTACCGCTGGCTGAGCACAGGGCCTCAGGGAATGCAACACAGCACAGCTTCCTCTGGGAGAGGAAAAACGGTGGTTTAGAACTGGCTGCTGCTTAAGGAGCCAGGTTTGTGTATGGTACCGAGTTAGAGAGGGGTCACGGATAAGGGGCTTCATTAAGGTATTAGGAGAGGAAGGGATAAGGGGGAAATGCTACAAGGGTAACTGGGACGGCTACAAAGCATTTTCAGCACACCTCACCATTTTCCCGAAGACATTCTGGACACGTAACTAAACTTTCTCCCTTTTCACTATCTTGTCTTGGACAGTTATGTTCAGGAGAATATGTTATTCCAATAGGACAGATGGGTCTATTCTATAATAGGCCTAAAAGACTCCTGTTTATTATCTTTCCACTAAGTCTTACATCAAACCTCAAATTTGGAAGGTCATACAGAGATATAATACTGCATCCAGAAATATTATAGTTTTATTAAAATCTTTTACTAAAGCCATCTTACATTGTCTTGATGCTTCATCAGTTTGGAAATCTGTTCTCCTTTAATTTCCATTTTTTTAATTAAATGCTCCAGTTCACATTCTATGTCTTCACAGACTGAATGGCTTTCAGTATCCTTCATTTGACTCAGTAGTTCTTGGTGCTCTCTATGAAAGAAAAACCAATATTAGGCCCTGCTATAGTTTATGGTCTATGTCTTTGCCATAATTAAACAATAAAATTCAATGATAAATTTTAGTCAGTTAAATATTAATCTTCAAAGATAGTCTCCTTCTATAATTAGGGCTATCTAATTAAATCTATGGTAAATTATAATCAGGTTCTTGTGATGTGAGATTAGATACATTTAGAAATATCTTAGAGTCTTAACCTTAAAAAAAGTCTGAATTTTTGACATGTATAGCTAAATGTAGTAAAATATTCTAATGTCCTTAGCAAGAGGCATTAGAGTATTCTCTTTAGTTCTAACTTTGGAATTATTAATGTAGGATCTTTGGAAGAATTCCAGTTATAGAAGTATTTGCCAGATAAATCTCTAAATTAGGTGATAGCCTACTCGAGAACTAGTTACATATTCTACATTGCTCTTAGTTCAGTTAGTTGGCCAAATCACGTATTTTCTGAAATTTTGTTAAATATATATTTAAACCTGGGACTTAAAATATGTATCCCATTCAGAATCTTGTTTATTATGGATGCTGCAACTTGTAATGCAGACCAGCCAGAGTCTAAAAGAAGAAGCTGCAAGATTATAAAAAATAAAATCTTTCTTATAAAAGCTTTTATGAGTTATAATTTAAGATCACCAGACCCCACATTTTGACTGTCAGTAATACTGGTGGATATATTCAGATCTTGGGAATACAGAAACTCCTCAGACTAAAACAGCAGTAATTACACACAGATAAAAATTTATATCCAGTGGTATCAATAAATACAATGAAAAATCAGTGACAAAACTGTGCAGATCAAAATAAGTCCAAACAGCTAAGTAAGGCCATTAAGAATTTATAAATGGGAACTGTTCTTAAGACTAAGAAGGGAAAAAGTTCCAAAATATCTTGCTGCTTCTTTGGATAAAGAATAAAAATACTTACATACTCATTTGGTCCAGTTCATCTTGCATTGCCATCAAAAGTTCAGACAAATTGTCACAGATGGAAGCAGGTTTTTCTGAGTCAAGAGGTACCACTTTACACTGGGAAGCTGTCTTTGTAGGCTTGTAGCGACATCTAGGCTCAGAAACTTCAGCAGGTTTCTGAAGACTATGTGGTCCATAATGTTGCATCATGTGCAGGAGGTTTTGCATACTTGCATTTACAGAATGGCGGGCAGTGGCAGACTTTAGGGGAAAACAAACAGCTAAGAATAGTTTCAAGTGACTGATGGCATTTAAATACAACTTAAAACAAAGGAGGAACTTTTTGAACAAGTATCTTCGTTTTTCCCCCTCTCACCTTCTCAGCCACAATAGGCAGTGATCCAAACTTTGAATAAATTTGCTGAGGTGGTTCTCTCTTTAAACATTTAGTTTTCTAAATATTGAGAAGAGAAAAAGTAAACAAAAATATTTTATAAGACATTTAAGACATGAAGAAGTCTCAAGCCTCAAACAGAAGTCTCAAATAGTAAATAGTCTGATGAGAAAATAGGCAAAAAACAGAGATTTCTATGAAGATGACATACAGGTGGCAAATAAACAGATAAACAGATGCATTATCTACAGTCATTAGGAAACTGCAGTTTACAGTGAAGAGCACTATACACTTACCAGAATGGCCAAAATAAAAACTACTGATGATACCAAATGCTGGCAAGGATGTGAAGAAACCGAATTGCTCATACACAGTTGGTGGGAATGCAAAATAATACAGTAACTTTGGGAGCTTCTTGTAAAACTAAATATATACTTATCATATGACCCAACAATTACACTCTTCAACATTTCTCCCAGAAAAATAGTTATTTTTACATATAAAACTGCACAAAGATGTTCATAACAGCTTTATTTGTGATAGCCCAAAACTGAAAACAACCCAACTCTCTTTCAATAGGTAAATGATTGAACTGTGTAACCTCTATGACATGGGCTACTAAGAGAAATAAAAAGACTGTGTTAATACTTGGATGGCTATCAGGGGAACTGGCTGAGTGAAAAAGTGGATCTCAAAAGGTTACATGCTGCATGACTTCCTTTATGTAACATCCTTGTGATAAAATTATAGAGATGGTGAACAGATCAGAAGTTGCCAAGGGTTACGGAGGGGCATGCGTAGCTATGAACGGATTGTGGAAACAGCCTTATGGTGGTGGAATAGTTCTGTTATTGATTGTGGTGATGGTTACATGAATCTACACATGTGATAAAACTATATGAACTCATATACACATACATCTGCATACACAAGTGATATAAAATTGGTAAAATCTGAGTAAGTTCTCTGTATTGCACCAATGTCAACTTCCTGGGTTTTATACTATCCTATTCTATCCTATCCTATCCTATCCTAATGCCAGATATTACCACTGTGAAAAACTGGTTAAAGATAGAGGGGAGCTCCCTACATGTATTTTTGTAATCTCCTGTGATTCTTTAACTACTTCAAAGTAAAAAGTAAAAACAAAGCAAACAAAAAATACGTGATAAGGATATGGAACAATAATAAATGTTGGCGAAAACATAAATTGGTCCAATCACTTTGGACATTATCTTGTAAAGTTAGGGATGCACGACTCTTATGGCCCAGCATCTAAGAGAAACTTCTGTAAATATATACCAGGAGGCAGACAAAATGTTCATGACAGTGTTGTTTATAATAACAAAAAGTGAGAAACAATCCACATGATCACCGAAAGGAGGAAGAATGAATAAAGCTTTGAGTCATAAAGTGCAATGAATCACAGGTATATAAATCAACTGGATGGATCTCATAAACTTACATGCTGAATGCAAAAAGCAAACTGCTGAAGAACAGAAACAAAATTAGGTCTATTTATATAAAGTTCAAAGTTATATAAAACTATTATATATATATATTTTTAAAAACATATTTTTACTGATTATGCCATTACAGTCTTCCCAATTTTCCCTCTATCCCCCCTCTGCCCTGTCCCCCCAAACCCTCCAGCATTATCCCCTTAGTCCACGTCCATGGGTTGTACATATAAGTTCTCTGAGTCCTCTGTTTCCCATACCATTTATTATCTCTCTCTGTCTACCTTACGCTTACTAACCATGCTTCTTCTTCCCTGTAACTGTCCCCGTCACCCCCAACTGAAATCCCTCTATGTGATGTCCATTTCTCTGATTCTGTTCCTGTTCTGGTTGTTTGCTTAGTTTTTGTTTTTGTTTTTTTCCCTTTTAGGTTCATTTGTTGATAAGTTGTGGGTTTGTTGTCATTTTACTGTTCATAGTTTTGATCTTCTTTTCCTTAGATAAGTCCCTTTAACATTTCATATACTAAGGGCTTAGTGATGATGAACTCCTTGAACTTGACCTTATCTGGGGAAGTACTTTATCTGCCCCTCCATTCTAAATGAAAGCTTTGCTGGATAGAGTAACCTGGGATGTAGGTCCTTGACTTTCATGACTTCAAATACTTCTTTCCGGCCCCTTCTTGCCTGCAAGGTTTCTTTTGAGAAATCAGCTGATAGTTCTAACGGGAACTCCTTTGTAGGTAACTCTTTCCTTTCCTCTTGCAGCTTTTAAGATTTTTCTCTTTATCTTTAATGTTGGGTAACTTGATGATGTGCCTTGGTATGTTCCTCTTTGGGTACAAACTTCCTTGGGACTCTGGGCTTCCTGGAAGTCTACTTCCTTCACCAGATTGGGGAAGTTCTCCATATTCTTTTAAATAAGTTTTCAATTTCTTGGTCTTCCTCTTCTCCTTCTGGCACCCCTATAATTTGGACATTGGAATGTTTCAGGTTGTCCCAGAGGTTTGTAAGAGTCTCTTCACTTTTTCGGATTCTTGTTTCTTCATTTTGATTTGGATGGATGTTTGTTTTTCCCTTTTGTTCCAAATCGTTACTTTGACTCCTGGTCTCCTTCCTGTCACTGTTAGTTCCCTGAACATTCTGCTTTATTTCACTTTGGGTGTCCTTCATTTGTTTTTTCATTTTTCGTCCAAAATCAACCAGATCTGTGAGGATTTTGATTACCAGGGCTTTAAATTCTCCAACAGATAGGTTGGCAATTTCCTCCTTGCTTAGCTGTCTTTCTGATGTTATACTGTTCTTTCATTTGGGCCATATTTCTTTGGGTGCAGCTGACAGGTTGTAAGGGGATGGGGCCTTAGGTATTCACCGGGGCTGTGGTGCTGCCCGTGGGGGAGTGGCTAGCCTGCTGGCCTCTAGCACACTTTTCAATGGTCTCTCAGAAGAATCTCGTGTGAGACTGGGAGACTCTCCCATCGCAGCGCCCCCAGCCATAGCCCACAGCCATCTCTGAATTCCTTTGAGTCAGCCCCTCCCACACAGCCCACAGAGCTAGGCAGCAAGCCTGCCCCCAAGGTTACTGGGTAGCTACAGTTTTTCTGAGTCAGCCCATGCAGTCCACCTGCCTTACCGATCTGGTTGTTTTGGTTGACTTTTTCTTTAATTCCTTTGTTGTCAGAGTTCTATGCAGTTTGATTTTGTGGCACTTTTGGTTGTTTACTGATTTCAGATGGGTTGTTATCCTCCTTTTTGGTTGTGCAAGAAAACGAAGGGTCTCTACCTACACCTCCATCTTGGCTGGAACTCTCAACATCATATTTTTTATAATGAAAGAAAACTTCCCCAATTTGGTGAAGTAAACAGACATGTAAGCTGAGGAAGCACAGTGAGTCCCACACAAGAGGGATGCAAAGAGGCCCACTCCAAGACATGTCAAAATTAAAATGCCAAAGGTTAAAGATAAAGAGATGGGAGAGGGGTGTGGGAGAATGGGTGAGAGGTGAGAGGATCAAGAAGTACAAATAGGTAGTTACAGAACAGCTATGGGGATGTACAGTACAGTATAGAAAATGGAGTAGCCAAAGAACTTATACATATGACCTGTGGACATGAACAAAGATGGGTGAATTGTCTGAGAAAGTGGGGGGTGCTGGGTGGAGGGGGGGCAAAGGGAAAAAAAACTATAATAGCATAATCAATGAAATATAATTTAAAAATGAAGAATAAAACTATATTTTTGGTAAGTACTTATTTCCCAAATAAGTATTTTTTAGAAATCACTTATTTACAAAGTGATTTATCTTAATAAATGCCAGTGAATGATAAACATAAAATCAGAATTGTGGCTAGCCCTGAGAAGGGGGAGAGTGGATACAATTTAGAAGGGGAATATGCTGGGCTTTGTGGACCCTGAAAAGAAAGATTCATTTGACGCGAACCCCAAGAAGAAATTCCTCTGCTGAAACAGACTTGATATAGTTAACTGAAGGCCCAAATTTTATAAATAATAAAAGTCTAGCAGCCATTTGCTGATGGGCTTCTCATATACTTTGTATGCCAGAAAGATCCGTAGACTGCCCTGTCTGGATTACTGGATTGAATGCTAGCCTGTGAACTGAAAGGTCACTGGTTCCATTCTCAGAGCACATGCCGGGTCCCTAGTTATCGAGAGGCAAATGATCAGTGTATCTCTCACACATTAATATTTCTTTCCTCTTTCCCCCTCCCTTCACATCTCTCTAAAAATAAATAAATAGCCCTGGCTGGTGTAGCTCAGTGGATTGAGCGTGGGCCTGTGAACCAAAGGATTGTGGCTCCATTCCCAGTTCGGGCACATGCCAGAGTTGCAAGCCAGTTCCCAAAAGGGGACGCACGAGAGGCAACCATACACTGATATTTCTCTCCCTCTCTCCTTCCCTTCCCCTCTAAAGATAAATAAATAAAAATCTTAAAAAATAATAATAAATAAATAAAAGTAAAAACAAACTAACAACAAAAAAAAACAAACTGTAGCCTAAATTTTCATTTTCCACACTACACCATTCTTGTTTATGTCATTTATCCCAACCCTCTGGCCTCAGCTACCTCGGGCAGAGCAAAGCTGGCCTGAGCTCCACCTGCCATCTCCACCCCGCTTACCCCGCCCCCTCCATAGCAGGAGGTGAGCAGCAGAAAGCTTGGGAAATGCTTATAGTTCAGTCAGGGCATGGAAATGCTGGTTTCACTTTTCTACTGATACCTGCCCTGTCCGATCAGAACTACACGATTTGGATACCTTATTTACATAAAATGAACCTAATTATGAATGTGGGCAGGAATTTTTGCTATAAAAGACAGCCTCTCCTTTGTTTCTGTGGCACACAGTTTAGGTTGCTACCTGAATCTGTGTTTCCCAGGCTGCAGCTCCTTCTTGCTTCAGATAAATGCTTTTTATCCTTTGTTACGATCTAAAATTAATTTTGGTTTACAGGTTTAATAGTGCTGATAATGTTTTATTTCTTAAGCTGGGTGGTGAGTACACCAGCATTAATTTTACTGTCATCTTTCAAGCAGACACATTTTTGTTATATATACTCTTTCATAAAACATTTAAAAAAACATACTGCTAAACTAATTTTTAAGTTCTTAGAAATAATTTACATTATTTCACTATTTTTGTTGCAGGGATTGAACTAGGGTGACCCTTCTTCTCAATTTGTCCATGATGAGGGAGTTCATAGAACACAAGGAAAGTCTCAGGAAAACTGGGGTAAATTAGTCAACTTTAGTTAACACTTCAGCAAGAGACTATAATCAACAAAATGACCATATTCCACAATGAAAAAAAAAACCCAATTCTAAGTGGAAATTTAGACAGCACAGATATTATAAGCATTCATTTTTTTTAAAAAAAGAGAATTAAATCAAAATGACTTAAAGGTAGATAAATCACAACAGTTTTGAGTCAGTTCTTATTCACTTAAGAGATGCTTGGTGCCCTTGGACAATCAATCATTCGAGCTCTGTATCTTAGTAATAGGAATTTCAAGTAATGAAAAATAATGGCCTCTTCTAAGGCTATTTCAAGCAGTTATAATTAAGAGCAAAAGAATTTTAAGTTAATTTTTCTAGTCACCACACTGAATGAGATCTCTGGTTGATTACAATCTAACCTTTTAAGAGAAGAATGAAAACTTCATAGGAAAGTTTTCCATTATCGCTTACAATATTCAGACTGACTCTGCTTCCAAGCTCACCTTTACGTTGCTGCAGTTACCATCTAGAAGTACAGCTCTGATCATGTCTTTACTCATCTCAAAAGCCTTTAATGTTTCCCAACTGCTTACAGATTAAAAGTTGAAATTCTTAATATGGCACTGAAGGTCAGCCATAATCTCATCTCAAGCTATATTTTCCATTTTAATTCTCACCATGACACCATCTCATCCTCAGTACTGGACAATTATCTATGAGTTTGAGGAAAAACCAACTATGTCCTCAGACCATAATACACTTCTCATTTCTAACAATACCTATGCATTCTCCACGGCTGCCTTTAATGCTGCTTCTTGTACAATCCCTTCACACATTCCTTGTGCAGAATCACAACACCGTGTTTATACCACTGTTGTTTTTATTTTACTTTAATATTTGTACATTTATCTGCTTCTATAAATTCCTGTCTTATTTATCTCTTTACCACCTAGAGGCAGCAGTCCATGTAAATCAAAATGTATGGGTTGAATGAACTCCACTCAGGGTACGAAAAAAGTGCCAGTGAGATAAGTAGGACTCACACACAGGTCTCCTAAGATATGATTCCACCTTCACCAACATTGCTCCTGCCATTCTTTTAAAGGGAAGCATTAATTCTCGTGGGCCCTATAAATTTAGGATTGGAGCTAACTACTTTCATAAAGTGATTTTGCTGTTAATCAGTAATTTTTTTCTTTTCTAGGAGGTACCTTTTCTTTCCTTCATTTCTTTTACCCTTTTTCTCCCTCTACCTTCGTCACTTTCACACTGAATATAAAAATGTTTTAAAAATTTCCACTAACTCATCAAAGAATACCATAAAACAAATATAAAAATATTTCATTATTTTTCCACTGGCAAATTACTTAGAGTGATTTTGTATTTGGCTTTGCAGCTTCTAATCTCATTTACAAACAAGATATAGACCAAATATTTAAGGAAGAAAATAAGCAAAAAAATGGAAATAAAAAATCAAAGTACTTTCACTGGGAAAATTGTTTTTTATTATTACAGTTTGCAAATTCTCTGAAATAAAAAAAATTATGAAAAACACAGCCAGACTATTATTGCACAGTAACTCTTGCTTATGCAATACAAGAGTAGTCAAAGTTAAGTATAAAGTTCTCTCCATTATTATATCCATAGGGGAGCCTACGGCAGTGGCCAGAATTCTCAAAAAGTGTCTCTGCTCCCACAGCAAATAGCGCACAGAGATACTCACTACATGTATATTGAACAAACAGTAATAATGGTCATCAAAACTACAATTTCAGACTTGTAAGATTAAAAGGGATTACAATTTCTTACCATTACAGATATTAAAGAAGGTTTAATACAATTTACCCAAAATACCAACTAATTTAAATAAAATACTGGTCAATCTATAAAGCACTAACTTCCCAATTCTTATTTTTTGGCAATACCAAAGAATATAAACATAAAAAGAACATACTAATAAATTCTCTAGAGAAATTCCTTCACAGGTCTATAATTTAATACTATATAGCTTACTCTTTTTATTGTAAATCTATTGCATAAAACTGCTGCCAGGTTTTACTGTGTTGTCTGCATCTATTGTGTTGATTAAGTGACTCTTTTATTATAAAAGTGTCACAAAATACAGTACTCTGAGAGGTGAATAATACGAAAATGTTTATCATTCTAGAAAAAACAGAATGCTTATTGTTATTTCACAGGGACATATACACTGTCCAGTACATGGTCCTATTTGCTTTCCTTGTCAGGCAAACTCAACTAAGTTTTGCACTCAACTGCTGTGGAGGTTTTGTGGAGAAAATTTACAAAATTTTCTGTCCTTACACCCCAACCCATCATCACTCGATTCATGTTTTTATCTTCATTTCATAGCAGCATTGTGTGTCTTTTATTATAAATCACTTCAAATTATTTCTGGAAATGGATAGGTATAAATGTTAAAAGAGTAAATAGATAAATATTAGCAAATAAAATAAAGTGTTTGCATACCTTTGAAGATTTCTTTTCCTTAGATCGTTTTGAATTTGATACTGAAGACATTAAAATTCTATTGACTTCAAGTCCAGTTTGAAGCTACAATATTTAAGACAAAAGTTTGTAACATTGATTTTTACAATGAAAGATCAAGTCTCAGTTTATAAAGATAATAATACTTTTTGAAAAAAAAAAAAAGGAAACCCAAACTACTATTTTTATGTGTGTGAAAGTCACTAAATCTACTGGTAATTACAGTCATTTTCTATTTATAAGAGAATGAATAATTTAATATGTATCAACCAAGCTGAAAACAATATATAACCAGGAGTTTTTATATGTGTATGTGTATATGTGTATTTATAATGTCAAAATTTCAAAACACCAGAAGACCTCTTGGCAATGCATTCAAGGATACGAATGTACTGGATGACTTACTGAGAAGTCCATTATTATAGCATAAAAAAGACAAAACTAACAAGCTAGGAGGCAGAAACTAGTGTCTAGAATATAAACTGCAGTTAGGAAACTAAAGTATAATAAAACATATGTGTTTTACTGTGATACATGATATAGTGCTCTATTTACCTCAGAAGCTTTGTCTTGAAATAGCTTACGCTGATGTTCTTCTTCCTTAAGTTTTTCCTCTAAATGTTTAATCTTGTCCTGCAAAAGAATAAAATAACTAGAGCCAAATATCATTTGTTCCTTTTCCAAACAGAGCCCTTGGAGTCTGGATTATTAATGATGTAGCAAATTAAAGCAGAAAGTAAGGAAAAGGAATGGCAAAAGACGCTAAGGTTTTTCTTGGCTTTCTACCTATGCTCCTTTACCTGCTATTACACATAAGAACAAAGGGAAAGCAAAGAATGTACATGCATGGGCATTACTCACTTTCAGCAACAAAACTTTGGGGGGGGGGAATATGTATTAAAGGTCTAGAAGGCCAAGCAATTATAGTTTTGGGTATCAGTGTTTCATCAAAAACACAGGCAAATCACAATAAATGTCCATCATGTGCACAGCTGGAGCAGGGAAGTGATAGGAAGACATTAGAAATATTAAGATACGGTCCTCATTATTTAAGAGCTTATCTTACATTTAGGAAGTCAAAAGTAATAAAATGCAAAACAAACAACAGAGAAATTAATGTGATTTGGCCCAGACCATGTATATACTTATACATATAAGTATTTCATCTTATATCCTTGGTGTGGTTCAGACTAGGAGGACAGTGCTATTTCAAAGGAAGAGTTTCCTGAGTGTCGGAGAACTCAAGGACAGCTTCGTCGAGTTAGCAGGATCTGGAGAAAGCCCTATAAAATGAATAGATTTGGCTGGAAAAAGGAGAGAACATTTCAGGACAGGACCTAGGAGAGGCTTTACTTAACTGCAAGGGGTGAAAGACAATATTCTTAATACTCTTTAGGTAAATCATCTAAAATGAAAATGTTCTGCCATCTCAGAGGCAGCCAAAATTACAATTTCAACAGGCAAGCTCATTCATGCTGTGACAGAATATATTAACTTTTCACCTCCATAGGCAGGAATTCATGTCTGGATTACTAAAAGTTGTTAAAGTAGTTTTATAAATCTAAGACTTACTGTACATTCACATACAGAGCCAATTATGCCTAACACTAAAGATTTATTCCTGGCATCACCACTTCAAAAAACAAATGGAAGCTTACCTCAGCAGTTTTCTGAGTTGTTGTAAGTTTAAAACATTCTTTTTCTAAGACATCAAGCTTTTCAAGTTTTGCTTGAAGCTTCATCTGATCTTGTTCTTTTTCCCTTTGAAGCTGGGCCTGGAAAGGATAAAAACAAACCTGAATTTGGCAAGTGCTGCCAGTGGCTCAAGAATAATACAACTTCTGAGGATTCAAAGCACAATATAAATCTGTCATAAGAAACATGTACATACATGCACCTACTTTTGGTGCTTATGAGCAAAAGCCAAGAAAATAAAACATTTTTAAAGAACTAAAATGTGCAAAAGTTGTGCTATATCACTACTGACGGAACAAATGCTTCTTTGCATCTTTATGTAACATTTCAACTAAGGAAACCACCCTCAGTGAACCCTGTATTCAATAAAGTGTTGTACACAGGGTGACTAAGCCTACTCATTGACTTACCCTCTTTCTACAACATAGAAAATCAGCTATCAGAGGAATAAGGCATACAGAGAACATAGAGAAAAGGAAAGTTACACATACATATGCAAACCCAGGTACAGGGTACTGTTTTATAATGGTATTTATTAGCACAGTAAGGCAAGATGTTAACAACAAAGGCAACTATGAGGGGCGAGGGGTATATGAGAACTCTCTGTACTATCCACTCAATTTTCTATAAACTTCAAACTACTCTGAAAAATAAAGTCTATTAAAAAACATAAACCTCTTGTCCAACGTATTGTCAGCAAATGTATTCTCCCAGGCAGTTGGGATGGTTTCTTTAGCTATGCAGAAGCTTTTAATCTGAGCTAGTTTCATTTGTTTAGTTTTTTCTTTTATCTCCCTTGTCTTAGGGGATAATATTGGCAAGAACATTGCTATGCAAGATATCTGAAACTTTACTGCCTATGCTTTCCACTAGGATTTTTATGGTATTGCAACCTGTATTTAAATCTTTTATCCATTTTGAGTTTATTCTGGTTTATGGTGTAAGCTGGTGGTCTAGTTTCATTTTTTGCATGTGCCAGTCTAGTTCCCCCAACATAAGTTATTGAAGAGGCTGTCATTATTCCATTGTATGCTCTTGCCCCCTTTGTTAAATATTAATTGACCATTAAAGTGTGGGTTTATTTCTGGGCTCTCTATTCTGTTCCATTGATCTATGTGTCTATTGCCACTTTCTATACCAGTACCAGGTTGTTTTGGTTACAATGGCCTTGTAGTACTGTTTGATACCAAGTACTGTGATCCCTCCAACTTTGTTCTTTTTTTCTCAAGATTGCTGAGGATATTTTGGGTCTTTTTAGGTTCCATATAAATTTTTTGGATATTTGTTCTAGTTCTGTGAAATATGCCATTGGTATCTTGATAGGAATTGCATTGAATCTATAAATTGCTTTGGGTAGTATGGACATTTTAATGATGTTATTCTTCCAATTCATAAACATGGTATATGTTTCTACTTATTTGTATCTTCCTCAATTTCTTTCATCAGACAAGGGTTTAATCTCTGAAATATATAAAGAGCTTATAAGACTCAACACCAGGAAGACAAACAATCCAACTAAAAAATGAGCAAAGGACCCGAATAGACACTTCTCCGAAGAGGACATACAGAGAGCCAATAGACATATAAAAAAATGCTTAATCTCACTTGCCATCAGAGAGATGCAAATTAAAACTGCAACGAGATATCACCTCACCAAAATATCTATCATTAATAAATCAAAAAACGACAAGTGCTGGTAAGGATGTAGAGAAGAGGGAACCCTAGTGCACAGTTTGTGGGAATGCACACTGGTGCAGCCATTGTGGAAAACAGTATGGAATTTCCTCAAAAAACTAAAAATGGCACTGCCTTTTGACCCAGCAATTCCACTGCTGGGAATATAGCCAAAGAATCCTGAAATACCAACTGAAAAGAAATTATGCACCCCCATATTCATAGCAGCACAATTTACAACAACCAAGTGTTGGAAACAACCTAAGTGCCCATCAGTAGATGAGTGGATAAAAAACTGTTGTGCATCTACACAATGGAATTCTATGCAACAGAAAGAAAGAAGGAACTCCTACCTTTTACAACAGCATGGATGGAACTGGAGACCATTATGCTAAGTGAAATAAGCAGGTTGGTGAAAGACAAATACCATTATGATCTCACTTTTAAGAGGAATCTAATGAACAAAATAAACTAATGACAAAAATAGAACCAGAGGCACGGAATCATGGAACAGACTGACAACTGTAAGAGGGGAGGGGAGAGGCCAGGGCTAATTGAAGGAGGTGAAGGGATTAGTTGTAGAACATATATGAAGAGACCGTGGACATGAACAATGTTGTAGAGTTTGAATATGGAAGTGGGGAGGTGGGCTGGATGGAGGGGGGCAAAAGGAGAAAAATTGGGATAATGGTAATAGCATCAACAATAAACTTTTTAAAAACTGAAACAATCAACAGTCTTGGTGACCTGTAGTCTAACATTCAGTTGGAGACACAAAAGGAGAAGAGAGTGAGGGCAAACAAGAGTTAATTATTTGAAGAACAATGGCCCAAATATTCCAAATTTGATGAAAATATTAATTGACATATTAAAGAATTCCAAAACAAACTCAGGCAGAATAAATAGAATACCATATTTGAGTGCATCATTGTCAAATTGTTAAAAACCAATGGTAAAGAGAAAATCTTAAAAGAACCTGAGAAATGTCACATTATGCATAGAGGAATAAAGATAATTTTCATTAGAAACCATGAAAGCCAGAAGAAAACTGAGACAGCATCTTTAATACCTCTGGGTAGTGCTAAAACTGAGTTGAATTCTTGGACATCCTTGTAACCTCCCCCACCCACACACATGGAAACTAGGTCCAGGAACCAAATTTTACCATTTAAAGCAGAAATAATAACAATGTATTGTGGTTTCTAACATATATTGAAATAAATTTACGAAAACTCTAAAGCCAAGGGAGATAAATGGAAGTACACTATTTCAAGGATCTTACATTACATGTAAAGTGTTTTAACACTAATTCATGGTAGACTGTGGTTAAGTTAAGAATATATATTTTAACCCTTAGAGCAGCTACTAAAATGAAGGAGAAGAAGAGAGAGCAAAAGAGGAATAGAAGTCAATTCAATGTTAAAAGAAATCTCTAGAGAAGTTAGAAGATATTTTTAACTGAATGACAATAAAAATATAAAACATCAAAAGTTTTGGGATGCTGGTAAATCACTGTTTAGAGGGAAATTGGTAGCTTTCCTGAGAAAATACATAATATAAAGAGAAACAAAAAAATTTTAAATCAATAATCTAATCTTCCAACATATAAAGCCAGGGAAAAAAGAGCAAATTAAATTCTATGTAAGTAGAAGAAAGGACATAATAAAGTGGAAATTAATCCAACAAAATAAAAATAATAAAATCTGTTCTTTGTAAAAGACCAATAAAATTATAAAGTGACATTGTAAATTAGTCATTTTAAAAAGTAAAAGTACAAAATTATTAATATCAAGAATAAAAGAGGGAATAGCACCAGAGCCACTGGAAACAGAAAATCTGAGTGGTCTTATATGTTAAATAAACTGAATCCATAATTTAAAAACATTCCACAAAGAAAACCGCAGTCTCAGATAGAATTTAAATTTGATAGAAGCTAGCAAACATGTAAGAAAGAAATAACGCTAGTCCTACACAAGGTCTCTCAGAAAACAGAAGGAGGAAAACTTTTCCACCTAATTTTATGAGGCCAATAAAACCATGACACCAAAAAAAGACATTATAGAAAATTGCTAAGTAAGATCCCTCATGAACATAGCCACAAAAGTACATCAGAAAATCCTTAGAAAATAAGAAAACTAGAGGAAGTAATAAACCTAGCAAAGGCAAAAGATATAGTCACACAAAAGCAGTATATTTTATATACTAGTATCAGAAAAGTATATAGAGTAATCCAATACCATTCATTAGAAAACATAAAATTCTTAGAGATACATTTAACATGAAATGTGCAAGATTTCTCATTAAAATTACAAACCACTGGGAAGAGAAGTAAAGAAGATTGAAATGTAGGTTTGCAGCATTCATTTGGAAAATAACACAATAATGAATAAATAATAATATAAGAATAAACTCTATGTTTTGTGTACTTACAACCGTAAACCTACTTTTCCCCCACTCTGTATAAATTTAACAAGATGCCAGTCAAAATCCCTGCAGACTTATGGGTAGAAAATGCCACACTGATTATAAAATTTAAGTAGAAGTGCAAGGGATCTTGCGCTTGTGATAACAATCACAATAGATAAGACAGAGTCTCAGAAATAGACCTTATCTATACAGTCAAATGACTGTTGACAAAGAATTCAGTTGCAAACAATTCAATTGGTGAAAGGGAAGTCTTTAACAAAATAATGCTGGGACAAATGGAAATCCATATGACAAAAATTTTGATCGTGAACATTTTATCTTACCATACAAAAATTAATTCCAGATGGATCACAAGCCTAAATATAAAAATGAAGATAAAAAGCTTCTAAAAGAAAATATTCTAGCAAACAGTTTTGTTGATTCTTTTAAAATCAAACATATACCTATCCTGTGGCTCAGCAATTCTACCACTACACATTTACCCAAGAGAAATGAAAGCATGTCCACAAATAAGATCTGTATGAGAATGGTCATAATAGCTTTATTTATAATACCCATAAGCTGGAAACAAGCCAAATGTCCACCAACAGGAAAATGGATAACCACATTGTGGCGTATCTATATAATGACTTCTACATAGCAATAAAAAGGAATGAACTACTGATACATACAATAGCATGGATGAATTCCAAAAACTTTATGCTAAAAAAACAAACCAGATACAAGAGAGTATGTTTCCTATGATTCAATTTATATAAAAGTTATAGGATAGGCAAAATTAATCTAAGGTAAAATAAGTCAGAGCAACAGTTGTCTTGTCTGGAGGTAGGGAAAGAACAGAGAATAACCTGGAAGAGATATGAAATGATTTCTGATGAAAATGTTCTATGATTTGATAGGGCTGTGGTTGCACAAGAATATATACTTATCGATAATTACTGAACTGCACATACATTTCACTTTAAATAAATTGTATGTCAGTAAAACATTTTTAAAACTATTCTAAGTCACTGGTCTACAATATTTAGCTGGCACAGGAGTTTCTAAGTTATTGGGAACGTGCACACCGAACTGCAAGACAAAGTGGTTGCACTTCTGGGGTTGTGTCCTCCTTGACTCACAGAACTGTCGGACTTCTAAGTTTTTTCCAATCAGGTCAATGTAAATTAGTATCCCTCTGTGTCTTTAATTTGTATTTCCCAGGTTACTAATAAGATTGATCATTTTTTCCATAGATGTATGTCCATTTGTGATTCCTTTTTTTCCTGAAAAATGTTTCATTACAACTCTGTCCTTTTTTCTATGTTACTTTGTTGTGTTTATTCCTCTCTACCCCAGGATTGTAAAGACATTGTTCTGCATTTGCTTCTAAAAATTTCAAAGTTTTACCTTTTATGTTTCCATCTTTAATCCATCTGGAACTGATTTTTGTATATGGTATGAGGTAGGGATCCAATTTCATTTCTTCCCCTTTGTTGTATATTGAATTTCCATATAAGTGGATCTGTTTCTGACTGCATTCTACTCCTTTATTCTATCGGCTATCCATACAAATATCATGTTAATTTTGATAACATTATAGTTTCTCTCAATATATAGTAGGGCAAGTCTTCACCTTATTTTTCTTCAGAATAGTTTGGTTATTCTTGGACCCTTGCTTTTCTGTATAAATTTTATTTTTTAAAGTATATTTTATTGATTATGCTATTACAGTGCTCCCATTTTTTTCTCTTCTTTATTCCTTTCTGCCCTGCACCACTCCCACCAGCATTCTTCCCCCCACTTAGTTCATGCCCATAGGTCGTACATGTGAGTTCACTGGCTTCTCCATTTCCTATACTATTCTTAACCTCCCTGTCTATTTTGTACCTACCATTTATGCTTCTTAATCCCTGTACCTTTTCCCCCATCCTTCCTCCTCCCTCTCCCCACTGATAACTGTCCATGTGATTTCCATCTCTGTGATTCTGTTCCTGTTCTAGTTGTTTGCTTAGTTTGTTTTTGTTTTTAGGTTCAGTGGTTGATAGTTGTGAGTTTGTTATCATTTTACTGCTCATAGTTTTGATCATCTTTTTTCTTAGATAAGTCCCTTTAAAATTTCATGTAGTAAGGCCTTGGTGATGATGAGCTCCTTGAACTTGACCTTATCTGGGAAGCACTTTATCTGCCCTCCCATTCTAAATGATAGCTTTGCTGCAAAGAGTAACTTGGATGTAGATTCATGACTCTGAATGCTTTTTTCCAGCCCCTTCTTTCCTGTAAGGTTTCTTTTGAGAAATCAGCTGACAGTCTTATGGGAACTCCTTTGTAGGTAACTGTCTCCTTTTCTCTTGCTGCTTTTAAGATTCTCTCCTTATCTTCAATCTTGGGTAATGTAATTATGATATGCCTTGGTGTGTGCTTTCTTTCGTCCAACTTCTTCGGAACCCTCTGAGCTTCCTGGACTTCTTGGAAGTGTATTTCCTTCGCCAGCTTGGGGAAGTTCTCCTTCATTATTCTTTTAAATAAGCTTTCCATTTCTTGGTCTTCCTCATCTCCTTCTGGCACCACTATGATCCAGATGTCAGAATGTTTAGTTATCCTGGAGATTCCTAAGCCTCTCATTTTTTTTGAATTCTTGTTTCTTCAGTCTGTTCTGGTTGACTGTTTATTTCTTCCTTCTGCCAAACTATTGATTTGAGTTTGGTTGCTTTCCCATCACTGTTAGTTCCCTGTATATTTTTCTTTATTTTACTTTGCATAGCCTTTACTTCTTCCTCTATTTTGCAACCACAGTCAATCATTTCTGTGAGCATCCTGATTACCAGTGTTTTGAACTGTGCATCTGATAGGTTGGCTATCTCTTTGTCACTTAGTTGTATCTTTTCTAGAGCTTTGAACTGTTCTTTCATTGGGCCATATTTCTTTGTCTCCTTAATTTGGCAGCCTCCCCATGTCTGTTTCTGTGTATTAGGTAGAGCTTTTACTCCCTGTCTTAGCAGCATAGCCTATTGCAGAAAAGTCACCTGTAAGTTGTGTGGGGTGGAGCCTTAGGTTATCGCCAGGGTGGGACAACCTGTTTCACCACTCTGTGGTTCTTTGTGGGGGAGGGCTCAGGGAGGAGGCAGTGCTACTGTCTGGCCTCTGGATATTACCCAGGAAGAAGCTGTCTCCTGGCTCTCACTCTGTTGACAGTCACTTTACTTTGTGCCCTTCTCTCCATGTGCCAACTGTGCTATTCCAGCTGTTAATCTGGTGCACAGGTATTCATCAGGGCAGGGCAACCCACATTGCTAAGCTGTAGCACTGTATGTGGGAGAGGGGTCCGAGAGGGAACAAACTGCTTGCTCCACTCTCAGCAGGCTTTCAGTCACTTCCCTGGCTACCCACAAGGAAATTGGGCCCTTCTGGTGCTGATTCCCAGGTGGGCGGGTTTGTGTACATTTTAGGACCCTGTAGTCCCTCCAACAAACTCCCGTGAGACTGGGAGTTTCTCCTGCTGCTACAATCCCTATAGGATTTTAAAGCCAGAGGTCTTAAGGCTTTATTTCCCTGCTCTGGAACCCTGGGTTACACAGTCTGTCTCACTCCCCAGTTGCCTTGCTCTCCCAGTCCTTCAGCCTCTACCTTGCTGCGTGTCCTCTCCACCCTGGCTGCCTTACCCATCTGGATGAATGCTTCTTCTTTAATTCCTTGGTTGTCAAGTTTCATACAGTTTGACTTTACAGCAGTTCTGGTTGTTTTTTGTTTTTAAATTTGTTGTTGTTCTTCGTTTGGTTGTGTGAAGAGGCAAAGTGTCTACCTATGCCTTCATCTTGGCTGGAAGTCCTCCACATAAATTTTAGAATCAATCTTTCTAGTTCCCTGAGAAATCTACTAAATACTTAACTGATTAAAATCCAATATTGACAGCACTTTTGTCCATTTCCAAGACAATGTAGAGACCCTAGAACACTTTAAACTACATTTATCCCTTCCTAATTTACAAGCTATTACTTTCACTAATTTTAACCCTTTACCTATATGTAGACCAGACAGAACATTATTACTGTTGTTTAGTACAATAAGTATTCATTTACCCATATATTTACCACCTTTTTTGTTCTTCATTCCTTCTTGAATCTCTGACCTTCCATCTAAAATAATTTTCCTTCTATTTGAATAATGTCCTTTAGTATTTCCTTTAGGATGAATTTCCTAGTAACAAATTATTTCAGTATTTGTGAGTCTTAAAATGTCATTATTACACCTTTATTTCTAAAGGATATTATTCCCAGTCATGAGTCTCAATTGGCAGCTATTTTCTTTTATGTCATAAGTGTATTAGTCTCTTGTCTTCTGGATTCTATAATTTTAGTTGAGAAAGCAGCTGTTATTTTATTGTCCCTTTGAAAGTAATCCACCACCCCGCCCCCTACCAGGAAGCTTTTAAGATTTTTTCCATGCCCCATTATTTATTTTATTCCAAGGTGTCTAGATTCTTTATTTATCCTGTTTTAGTTTTATAGGGCTTCTTGAATCTGTGGTATATTCTTTTTTTAATCAGTTTTGGAAAAGTCTATGCCATTATCTCTTTATACAACCTCTGTTCCCTTCTCCTTCTCCTTCCCTTTAGGACCTCCAATTACATACGGTAGAGCGAGGTCCCACCCTCTTCAGAATAGTTTGGCTATTCTCGGACCCTTGCTTTTCCACATAAATTTTGACCTTTTCACTGTAAAATTATTTCTCCCACTCTTTTTTAAAACTACTTTTATTTTGGTTCCTCGTTGATCTAGATGGTTTTACCTTCCAATTCACTAATTATCTCTTCATATCTATTAGATCCATCCATTGAGTTCTAAATTTCAGTTATTATGTTTTTCGGTTCTATAATTTTTATATGGTTCTTTTTCAGATGTGTTCTGACATTTTATGCTCTCCAATGTTCTGCTGAAAATTTAAATCTTGCTTTTTACCTCCTTGATTACAGCAGGCATAATAATTTTGTAGTCTGTGTTTGTTAAGGCCAGTACATAGCTGGAGCTAACTTGTGAACATGTTTATACATATAGACTATTAAGTATGCTGTATCTTGTTCCTGGTGTCTTGGCTCCTTCTGCCTACTTATCTTTGATTGAAAGTTTCTTGCTGTGTTAAAGAAATGTTTGTAGAAATAATTTGAGGTACTTGAGAATATTAGCAGTCCAGAATCACTTTAATTCAATTTCAGGGACCAAGATTTTCTGAGTTACTTTGATAACCCAGAGCAGAGTTGTAATCTTTTTTTTCCCTATTGCTCACCCTTTCAAAGTACTCTGCACAGAGGATTTGCCAGCATTCCTATTCTTGATAGGCTCTGGATTCTAACTTTAATTTCCTTGGCCCCAAAAGGATGGCTGTTAAAAGCATTATTTAGCCTCTCAGTGGACGGTTTTGGAATCAGCCCTCAGAAGGAGCCTGAAGTATCTGGCCTACTTCTCTGGAATTAAATCTACACACAGATTTTGAATTGGTGATTTTTAATCAACTTGTTAATTCTCTGATGCCACTGCATATTTTTTCTTTCTCCTCTTTTATTCTGTCTCTCTTTTTAATATCCTGTACAGTTTTTCTTGTTTTCCTCTCTAAAAAGATTGGTCCAAATGACCTAGTGGGCATCACTCTCAGTGAAAATCTATATATATCTTTATATCTTAATATCATTTAAGATTATAATATAACAATTTTCCCATGACATTAAATATTCTTTTTTCTGAGGCAAATTTACTAGCTTTTATTATATATTTAATTTGTGTCATCCAGTTTACATCTTACTTTTTTTTTTACTGAGGTATAATTAACATGCAATGTTTTATTAGTTCCAGGTGTACAATATAGTCATTCCATCTTTGTATACACACTGTGAAATGATCGCCTCAATAAGTCTAGTACCATGACACCAGACAGACATTAAATATTCTTCAAAAACATATTATATTATATTCCTTATAGAAAATATGTTCACCTGTTGTTCTAGGATCATATTCTTCTCTCGCTCTACATTGAGAACCATTCTCTTTGTATATTCTAGTTGCTTCTCTAAGAGAATACAGCGAGACTGAGCTGAGCTTAACTGTATACTTATATCTATGAAAAAGAAAAAGTAATGAGAAGTAAATTAGTTGATTTATCACATAGACCAGACATTCGGTTATCAGAAGAAATACATTATATGAATTCAATCAAGAATTAAAAGTTCAAGCCTTCTTTATTCCAGTGTACTGACTTTCCCAGTTATAAACATCCATTTTGTGAATATTTCATTAATTATATATAACTGACTTAACATGATTTCCCCCTAAAGACCCAGAAGACATACATCTGAAAGGGGAAGATATCAGTAACTTGTGGGATGATAAATATCCTGGCTGTCCTTGGGAAAGGGCACTAACTGGAAAATGGAGGACCCAAAGTCCTCCATCAGTGTATTTCCTCTCTTTCAAGAAACCCAAGTATATGCATTCTACCATTTCCACTTTCCTCTGCTCTCAACTATGACAGCAACTTCTTTCTAAACCTTTAATTTCTTACTTTCCTCTGCTCTTTCTTCTACCTTTGTCCAATTACTTCAGAAAAAAATATTTCTCCCCATTTCTTCATCCTATTTATAAGTTGAAACACAAACTTGAACCTGTTTTTGAGGGTGGGTGTCATGTTTTAAAAACAAAGCTACACGTTTTGATGTGAATTTTTTTTTTTTTTTTTGGTTCACAGGCCCACGCTCAATCCACTGAGCTACACCAGCCGGGGCTGATGTGAAATTATGTAAAGTACTTACCTTCTAAACCTCTAAAGCCTGTGTCCAGGTATCTTCCTCATAATTTCCACAGAACTTCTACCTATGTATCCATTTTATCTAATTAACCTCTCAAGTTAAATAAAATTCCTTTTTATTCATTTTATGGTGTTTATGTTATTTAATTACTAGTGTTGCATTATATTTTTAAATTTTAAAACCATGTTACCTGAAACTATAAAGTATTCCAATTATATACTGGAATACTATATTTAGGTTAAACTAAATTTTGTTGGTATTCTGGAGATATTCTAATTTCTAAATACAACTTTTCTAAAAACTTAATTTTTCTTGTAATCTCAAAGACATATGAACTGGGATCAAACAGATACAATTAAAAAGGTTCAAAGCTATATCCATTTCCTGCAAATACCAAAATGTCTGAGAACAAA
This sequence comes from Artibeus jamaicensis, assembly GCF_021234435.1. Lineage (NCBI taxonomy): Eukaryota > Metazoa > Chordata > Mammalia > Chiroptera > Phyllostomidae > Artibeus > Artibeus jamaicensis. The sequence goes on from NW_026521812.1 coordinate 22,389,527, forward strand.
ATGCTTAGGAGTTTAAACGTATATATAAGAACAAATATATTTGAGTAAATCTGCTTAGACTGGGCTTATTTTCAAATTGTAAACTTTAGTAACTTTTTGTTTCTGAGAACTATTGAACTTACCTTTTTTCTGCTTTATCAGTTCCTGGTGTACCAGATTTCTCTCATTAGTCTCATTTTCCAAGGCCTTTTTATACTCTGCTGCTTCTCTGGAAAGAATGTTGAGATTATCTTCAGCTTGTGTTCTCTCTAACTCTAAACGACGAATCTTTTCCTGAAGAGTTTTTAGGGCTAAAATAAGAGCTGTTGAAAAAAAATTTGCTTGATAGTATAAATGAGAATTTTTGAACACTTACAATCATATGAAAGAGAGCAGTACATTTTCGTTAGTGAACCAGAAAAACGTGTAATATATATTTCTCATAAAAATGGGAAATAATAGCTAAAAGTCTAAAAAGAAACAAATTTCCTCTAACATATCTTGTAAAAGCAATATATTTAGGATTGTACTTGGTGATTTTCTAGGTTTGAGAAAGCTAATGATCAAAGACCTTAAGATAACATATAGTCTAGGAGGCATAAGAATCTGAGTCTGAATAAAGAAAATTAAAATACAGTATCTACTAATGTGGAAATTTAGGTTTAAAGGTAAAGGTTTTCCTCAGTTATTGATGTGTTCGGTTGCAGTCAAACCACAAACACTTATTATTCCTTTGTCCAAGATACAGTGTTAATAATCAGGACATAGGAGGAAGAACACAGCTTCTTCCACTGGAAAAAAATTATAACCTTGTGGTTTACCTCCTATCAGGCTTGAAAGATTATATGTGTACACATGAACTACTAAGATTTTTTTTAGGTACAGTTAACATCTTCATAATTCAGGTAAGTTCAGATTATTATCTTATACTTTCTATTCAGCTGTTACTTCAAACTATAAAACTAGAGATGAATGGAATACAAATAAATGTTATATTTCATATAGCTTTGTTGTCTTTTAGAATATATACTTTCTGTATATTCAATTAGGGAGTTGTTAGCTAAAGATTATCATTTTTTTTACAAATGAGATAAAGAAATTATATTTGTTTCTCTTTATATAGCATCTGTGGCTGGCTCATTGGTTTGGATTATTATTTCTTGCAGTTGTTTTACTCCATAAGGCTAGTCTATTTATCATTGACAGCCATTATCAGAGAACATTAAAAATCAAAGTGATTCTCAGCATCTTAGGAAGTAATTTGTACTGTATAGGTATGACTGAATCATAAACATTTTCCTAATTCAGTTTTAAGATCCTTCTAAATTTATACCTTAAAAGTGACAATATTTATATTTTATAGTTACTCTAACATGCTGGCTTCATGAGGAATTTTCAAGGTAATTTTGGATATATGCAATTTCTGGATTTAATCCTTGAATAAGCCATAACTCTACTTAATTCACTAGCATTGTAATAATCTAGTTAGAAGGACTCCAAATCTGACCTTTTATTCTTGATAGAATTTTTGTTTTCTTATGACATTTTTGGTAATGAATGTCATATTTTATAATATATGTCACCTTACAGCTGTAACCAGAATAAAAAATGTTAAATAACTTGTCTAAATTTACTGAAACTTTTAATAACAGAATCTAAATTAGTTTAATTAAGACTTAGTTAAAAATGAAATTATATTCTTTTCACATAAAAATGAGAAGATTTATACAACATACTTTGTACCACTCCCCTAATTTTAAGTAAGATTTTTAAAATTAATATTACCTTGGCTATTTGGACTACGAAGCATTTTAGAAGAGGTAGCTTCGAAGTTCCCAGAGTGGTGATTCTGAGATAATTCATCGTTCTGGGTGAATGGTGGAACAAATGTTCTTTCTGGAGGTTTAAGATAGCTTCCTACTATACTGTGCATTAGTTCGGAATCCATTATCTGTACAAAATAAAGAAATGATATAGTATAGCATCATTCATTCTTATTTGGATCATAAAAACATCAAATATCCAGGTGAAACTTTAACATAAATACAAAATCATATACTGTGAAGTTGTATCTTTAGGAACTCAATTGTCACATATTCAACTATAATAATACAAGCTCACCAAAATAACAAAGAAAAATGACAATTTACTGTATAAACAGTATGAACAATTAATTCTGCCTGATCTGCAATGAGCATATGCCCTGGAGTAAGCACTGCATGGGTGGTATGAATTTTCAGGTTTCTCGTAAGTCCATATATGTCTCATTGTCTGAGCACCTTTACATAAAAAGAGTGACTCTAGGATTCACAGAGAAAGTATATATTCTAAAATACAACACAGCTTGTAAAACAAGCTACCCACATAATTTAATTTTCTAAGATTCGACTTTGATGTGCTGGCTTCCAAAGGGATGTCTGAGAGAATTCTGGATATATCAATTTCTGAATCTAACCCATTTAAATACATTAGCATTCCAATCATCTAGTGTAGGAAGTTTTCAAATCTGAAGACTCTAAAATAGCTTTTTTTGGTCATTCCAGGCTTTTTGGGGGGACAGGGGGTCTTATCTGGTTAGTTGTTTGTAAGAGAGCTCTTTTAATCATTTTAGTAGGTAAATTTTTACCTAATTGTCCTCATGGTCAGAGAAAAGGGAGGTAAGATACACTGAATTAAACACAGAATCATGTAATTTACTGAAGTCTGGGAGGCTCTTAGAGGCCATGGATTCTAACCTTTCCTTTCAACATAAACTTACCCTCACATTATCTCTAACAGGTCATCCAAGCTCTGCTTGTTATCTCCAGAAAGACGGAGCTCACTGTCTTTAGGCTGAATTCAAAGCTTCCTTCTATGATTTTTATGAATTTAACAGATTTGGAAGGAAATAAAAATAACTTCTACACTTACTGATGTAGATGTTGAATTAGATATTTACATATCGGATTTATCTAGTAAAATCTTGATGCAAAGTTTAGAACCATTTTCAAACTTCAAATTTCATCATTCACAGCATCTGAAATGCATGTAAAACACTTATGAAATCCCATCCCCCAATTAAGGGCAAAATGGAGAAATCAAACAGAAATTACTCAATCATATAATCAATGATAGTTAATTTCTTATTAAATCTCAGTGGACTTGAGTAGATCCAGATCAGGACAGCTGAATACTAATTAGGAGATAACTTCAGCATGTGTCTACTAATCCCCAATACCAGTAGATTTCTTCCTTCTTAATACCTTAAGAATTTGTTTTTTAAATAACTTACCATATATATAATACACACATGTATAGTTTAAGGAATTATAACAAAACAATTTCTGTGTATCCACACCTAACTTAAGAAATAGAGTGCTACACTGTTCTGTGCAAGCCTTCTGTGTGCCCTTTCCTATCTCTTGCTTTAAACTTTGTGCTGCTCATTCTAACGCCTGTTTAGTTTTATCATACATCTATGTATCCTTAACAATATAGTGTTTACTGTTGCTGGTTTTTAAACTTTATATAAACAGGATCATACTTTTTTTCATTCAAAGCATCTTGGCACATGCAGTTGTGTGGTATTCATTTTCATTGCTGTATATCATTCTAGTATGTAACACGGATCTTAGAATGCATTAATTCCAATCAATCTTTTCCAGACTCATAAAGCTATGGATGTCTGGGATTGCTGGCTCTATTTTTATTTTAACCACACAAACTAGACAATATTGTTTTAATTTATAAGGTTAACGGTTACGTTCACCTATAAGTATTTTGTGGACTTTATGATGGACTGCCTTTTAGGAATGCGTACTTTTCCCACAGCTACTAGGAGTGTAGCCAGAAGGAAGCCCGTGGCTACCAGCTCTCTTTGGGATTGCTCTGCCTAAAGAACATTACCTCATCCAAGGACAAGACTCCTTCACGGGGCAGCCCACATTCAGTGGGGGTTAAAGGCCTGACCCTCTTCCCCCAACTCAAGACAACTCTAAAGGATCACCTACCTCCTAATCCTATGGCATCAATGAAACCTTTGCTGTGTCTTCATCTCAGCTTAACTTCTCTCTCTGCCTAACACTGCTCTTTCCTCTCCCTCTCCAAGGCATTGATCCCCAAAATAATCTCTAATAAATGTGTATGCTAATCTCTGCCTCAGAATCTGCTTCCTGGGAAGCTGAACCTGCAATAATTACCAAACCTTTTTTCTTAAGGCTTTCATTCTGAGATTGTATTTTACAGGCTCTTTCAGTGAGTATGTTAGTAGTAAATTTTCCTAGTTTTTGTTTTCCTTATTAAAATGTCTCTCTTTTCACTCTTTTTCTTAAAAGATAATTTTGCTGGATGTATAGTGCTGGATCGCCAATTGTTTTCCTTTAGCACTATGGCAATATTATGTCTTCTAGGTTCCAATGTTGCCATCCAGATAGGCAGGGTCATTCTGAAGGGCAGGTTATTTTCCTGTCATTCACACAAGGTTTAACCCTTTGGGGATCCCAACTTTATACTGCAGTGTCTAAGCTTATCACTCACCGTGTCTAGGCAGATTTTGTCTCTTGCCCCATGCAATCAGGAATGCCTTCTTAAAGGCCCAGGTCAGGAGGCCTGGAGGAAACAGCAGGGGCTCTCTGGGATAAAAGAGATTCTATGGTCCATTTATGCCTATAAAACTGGGCTTTCTCATGTACAGTCTCACTATTTGCCCCTTACTTTGCTGCTAACTCAGCCGTGCTTTAAAAAAGATGTTGCAAGCACTTTATAGAGCACTGTTGTGTTCTTTACTAGAAAAGATTTCTTTGAATGTTCAATATGCCATATTGCTTGAAACTGCAATAGCGTACAGCCAACTTTTAAAACTATGCAATGACTTTATAGGAGTACCATAACTATTAAATTCCAGAAATTCATAAGCAGTTTAATCAATATGCTTCAGTGACTGATCATGCATAATGTATTAATACTAGAAGAAAAATTTGCATTTAATAAATTGTCATTTGACATTCAAACTGACCTATTTAACATAATTCATAATTGGTTTTAAATACAGTTCTTGCTAGATTAAAAAAATAATCACTCTACAGCTATCACTATAAGGACTGATGTAGGCAAGAAGCATAAATATTAAATTTGGCCCAGGATGGCTATGAATGCAGCCCAACACAAAACTGTAAATTTTCTAAAAACATTATGAGATTTTTTTGTGATTACATGTCACAATGTATTTAATGTGTAGCCCAAGACAACTTTTCTTCTTCCACTGTGGCCCAGAGATGCCAAAAGGTTGGATACCTCTAGAAAGATCAGCAATTTTCAGGATGCTGACATTCAGTGCCTTTAACTATTAGAGAGCTAGCTACATTCTGTCCAGTCACCATGATGCCCCTTAGACCTGTTAAAGCGAGATTTTAAAAGGTTCAGAATTACAGATTTAGGAGGGAAAAGGGTTGAACTCAGAATGCTAAAGACCGTACCACTAGCATTTAGGAGGCAAATGAAGGAATAAAAACCCTCAATAGATATCAAAAAGAGTGATCAGAGAATTGGGAGGAAAAAAGCGGAAGGCAGTAACAAAAGAGTCAAAGTGAGAACAAGAAGTAATTATTTCATATCTACAACCTATATGTTATGCCTTTTAGAAATAAGAAACACACAGGGTCTGGCTTCTGCTGTCACGAAGCTTGTAATCTCACAACTGAAAAAAGACTAGAAGGCAGGCAATGAGAGGGGAGAAAAGGACATAGGGGTGACTCAGCAGTATATCCAATAAAACTGGTTATCTTATCTCATAATTATTAAATTTTTATTGAGCATTCATCAAACTCAGTATCTTAAATGAGTCTGAATAGAATATGATTACATGAGTACAATACCTAGCTTTTAAACAGTACAAAGTAAAGCCAATTTTTAATGAATGTTATATAAATTATAACATAGCATGTTATGTGCACAGTTAACTCAACTCAGTGCATGCTACCAAGCTACCTAATTTCCAAGCAAGCTTGTCAATTGCTGAATTTAAAATAACTAGACTTATAAACACTGGACCCAAGACAGCTACACTAGCCTCCTCCCAGAACTAAACTGGAATTATAACTAAATTAAAGAAAAATCATCCTGAATAGACTTATAAACATTATATGTAATAATTAGAAAGTTGGATTTTTCCTTATTGAACTAGAACCCAGTAAGTTTAAAACTTAAAAATATTTGGCATTACTTAAATTATTAGACTCCCCATCATCTTTAACTGTAGTTTATCTTACATAAACTACAGTTCATGAGAAAATGCTCCTGGCTTAATATGAAATGAATACAGAAGAATATAAAAGCACATAATTATAGCCCAACTTTAGAAAAGGACAAAGATAAGCCTAGACAAAAGACTAAAGGTATTAAAATGTTCATTGATGAAGAACAGGAGATTTTTATTTTCTTATTTCTACTTCTTAACCATTCTCTATAATAAATATATTAGTTTTATAATAAAGAACACAAATGTACTAGTTTCCTCTTATCTAGATTTCTACAGAGGTAGAAAACAGCTGAAGATGGATGGTATCAATTATTTATATGGACATTTGTTGGGGAACTTACATCTTTTCATTTTTAAGGGCCTTATGCCTCCTATATCAATATAAACTCAGAGGGGGCAACTGTGTTCATTTCTTTAATAAATGTCTACAGTCCAAGCTGCTATGCTCTGCAAAGTGGTATTGTTTCCTCTGGGCCTAATTGAAAAAAAAAATTGTAAAATGAATCCCCTGCAACCAATTTGTTAGGTCAACAACTTTTCTCTTCTTCTCTCCCCTCACTAATGTTTGTCATGGTTAAACCCAACAAATTTATAAATATTGTCATAAGTTTTAAAAAATCACATATTATACCTTGGTACATATCTTTGCATACAGTGTTGTAATTTAATGAATCATTTAAGTAAATATTAGTTATTAAAAATTTAAAATATTACTGGTACTACTGGTACTGGTACCTTTCTGTTGTCAGAAATGTCTAACTTCCTATGATTTTGAAAGGGTTTCCATATTCTTATAATGTTTATTACATTTACCTGTTGTACTTAACTCTGAGTTCAGGACTCTGAGCAGAGTCCTTCACTCTGCTTCTAACCATTTCTCTTTAGAAAGGCTGATGGCAAACATTAAATATAAAAAGAATTCAGAAATTTATCAAATAATGAATTAAAGGTAAGAGTACTCAGATTAGTTGCTACAAATCCTCCTCCTTGGCCTTTACCTGTTTTTCACCCACAAACTGAGCACACTTAATAGTTAGAATTAATGAGAAGGGTGCCTGATTGTTCAGGCAGCACAAAGGGGAATGAGCTAACGGACAATGATAAATAACTGACACTTACCTATTTAACTGACAAAATTTATTTCAACTAGTTTTAAGAGAAATATTTCCATAATATTTAACCTGCTTTCCTTCCTTTTAGGTGGAACATACTCAATACAATTTAACCTTCGGGATAACTTAAGGATTCCATCACAGTATTTTAATTGCGTACAATGAATGATACTTAGAGAGCCACACTGATACTTGGATTGTTTGCTCCTTCACTGTTAAGTTCCCGACTGTTACAGACTTTGTTCTGTGTCTTTTCACCTCTTGCTCTCTTCCCTTCCAGGCTGCTAACTGAGCTGCCTGTTTACTAGTCTATAATAGGACATCTCTACCCTTTCTAATTGGTTTCCCAATTTATAGCAAATAAGAAACAACAAACACAATAAAGTTTCATTCATTAACCATTCAAACCTATGAAAAATACAGACCAAAGAAAGAGCAAGAATGGGTAGAGGAGAAGATCAAGTGTATAACAAAAGAAATAGCATAGTAATAATGATGCTTCACATTTATTAGACATTATGTGAATTAACTTATTCAAGTCCACATGACAACTCTATGAAACACAATGATTTCCATTTTAGAAATGACGAAACTGTGGCACAGAGAAACCATATTTTGCCCAAGGACACACAACTAGTTAACTGGCAAAGTTGGATTTGAACTCAGGCAGTGTGCTCTAAAGCCGTGGTCCCCAACCTTTTTGGCACCAGGGACTGGTTTTGTGGAAGACAATCTTTCCACGAAGGGAGTGGGGGGCTGGTCTGGGGATGATTCAAGCACATTATATTCAAGCTCACCTCCTGCTGTGTGGCTTGCTTCCTGACAGGCCCAGACCAGTGCTGACCTGTGGCCCAGAGGTTGGGGACCCCTGCTCTAAAGCTCACACTTTTAACCACCATGCTATATTGCTTATTTATACAAAGTTATGAAAGCAAGAGAGGCTCTGGTGTTTTGGGCAAGTTACTACAAGTAATGTACAAAGCAGAAAGATTGCAAATGTGCATGAGTGTTGCAGAGGAGGAGGCAGAAACCAGATCTGAGGAACTTGGTCTGCCAGGCACAGGTGTTTGGATTTTATTCCATAGGCAGTAAGAGCCATTCAGCTGAAAAGCAACAGGATCATATTGCCTTTGATAAAGATGTCTGAGATTAGAAAGGAGAAAAACAACTAGAGGCTAGAAGTCCAGGTAGGAGGCTATTCCAGAACTCTATGTGAGAGGTGACCAAGACCTGAACTAAAGCAAGAGAAGTGGGAATAAAGTCTTCTGGTCAAGATGACAACATAGGTAAATGCAGTACTTGAATCCTCCAACAACCACATCAAAATTACAAATAAATTATACAACAACTCATTCCAAATCACCTGAAATCTATCTGAATTGAAGTCCTATAACTAATGATATAATGAAGTTACACTGAGACTGGTGGAGACACGGAATGGGCAGGTCCCCACATCCATTTGTAGATGATAAAAACTGGGAAGGCTATTTCTGCTATGGAGGTCCCCCCTAAAAGCCAGAAGTTCCAGCCCCACACCAGGCCCCCCTAGCTGAGGGTTCTAGAGTCAGGGAGAGAAGTACCTATGACTTCTGGCCATAAAAACCAATGGAGATTGTGGCTGAGGGAGACAGAGGGATTCTGGAGTCTCAGCCAGTTGCTCTTAAAGGGCCGGTGCATAGACTTACTTGGCTTCACTCCTTCTGAGTTCCAGTGCTGGGGCAGCATCTTGAAAGGAGCCAGGGATATATGGGAAGGAACTGAACTGCCTGGTATTAGGGTGAGAGCTGGGAAGGGCAGCTTTCTGCCAGACAAAAGTGCTGGCAGAAGCCATTGGTCCTTTTCTGAGCCCTCTCCACACACAGCCAGCAGGTGGGTGCCTTATCTGAGTCTCCTTTAACTTGGCTATCACTGTTTGCCCTGCTCTGGTAAGTCCCTGAGACACCACCTCAATCAACCTGCAGGCCCATGCAGGCTGTTTCCAGTGGTTTATCCATACAAATGGCCTGCCTTGGCTCATGTTTCAGACTTGCTTAAAATCTCTGGAACAAGCAGCATCTGGTTCTGGCATGCCCTGTACCTCTTGCTAAGTGGCCCCAGATTTGGCACTAGTGGCAGCTGGCCTTGGTCCGCAGCTTGGCTTGGCCTGGGCTCCTCCAAGCCCAGCACAAGTATCAGTCATCTAGAGATACCTTTGTAGTTCATGCCTGGTGGCCCCAGGCAGAATTGAGGAGGCAGCTGACCTTGGCCTGTATCTCCTGAAAGGCCCCAGAGCTAGCGCACCCAGTGGACAGCTCCAGTCCATGTTTAAGCACCACTCAACCATTGAGCACCAGAGCCCTACCAAAGTTAAGTCCTGCTTTGTGGGGTGGGCCGCTGCACTGCTGATCCTCCACAGTAGTCACAGCCAGTCCTTACAGCTGATCTATCTGGGGATAAATCCCTCCTACTGATGAGCCAACAGCAAAAACACCTCAACTACAATAGGAGGGTATACATAACTCACACAGAATTAGTGGGGAGGGTGCATTTGGAGTGCCCAGCTTGGGTGATCAGGGAGGCTGTGCCACTGGACCCTACAGAACACCTACTACATTAGACCACACTACCAAGACATGGAGTCAAAGCAGCTCTACCTAATACATGGTAACAAACACCGGGAGGCTGCCAAGATGAGAAGATAAAGAAACATGTTCCAAATTAAAGAACAGAACAAAACTCTAGGAAAGGAACTAAACAAAATGGAAGCAAACAATCTACTATATGCAGAGTTCAAAAACTAGTTATAAGGATGCTTAATGAACTTAGGGAAAGGGGAGATGAAGTCAGATGAACTTGAACAGCATAAAAAAGGACATGGAAACCTAAAAAAGAACCAGTCAGAAATAAAGAACACACTAACTGAAATGAAGAAATATTTACAGGGAATCAATAGTAGAGTGGATGACGCCAAGGATCAAATCAGTGAGTTAGAATATAAGGAAGCAAAAACAACCCAACTGAACACAACAAGAAAAAAGAAAGTGAGGAGAGTGTAAGGAGCCTCTGGGACAGTTTCAAGCACAACAACATTTGCATTGGGGGGTGCAAGAAGGAGGAGAGAGCAAAATATTGAGAACCTATTTGAAAAAATAATGACAAAAAACTTCCCTAACCTGGTGAAGGAAGTAGACATCTAAGTCCAGGAAGCACAGAGAGTCCCAAACCAGATGACTCCAAAGAGGTCCAAACCAACACAAATCATAATTAAACTGCCAAAGGTTAGAGACAAGGAGAGAACCTTAAAAGCAGCAAGAGAAAAGCACTTAGTTCCCTACAAGGGAGCTCCCATAAGACTGTCAGCTGATTTCTCAATAGGAACTTTGCAGACCAGAAGGGGATGGCAAGAAATATTCAGAGTGATGAAAAGCAAGGACCTATAACTAAGATCACTCTACCCAGCAGAGCTATTATTTAGAATCCAAAGACAGATAGAGCTTCTTAGACAAGAAAAAGCTAAAGAAGTTTGTCACTACCAAACCAATATTACATAAAATATTAAAAAGGTCTTCTTTTAAAAAGAAGAAAAAAAAGATTAAAAAGATGAACAATAAAATGTAATAAGTACATATTTGTCAGCAAAATAAACGAACAAGCAGGACCAGGAAAAAAAAAGAGAATAGGGCTGCCATATGACTTAGCAACCCTCTTCTGGGCATCTATCCAAAATACTTCAAAATGTCTATTTATAAGGATATATGTACCCCTTGTTCATTGCAGCATATGCTTGGTGAGTGTATTCTGCCTTTAATAGAGACATGGCAGTTGTGTAGATGAGTTTGGCATCCAAGAAGAAAAGTTTAAAGACAAGTATTCGGAAGTCACCAGTATACAGAGCTGACTGCTGAAGCCATGAGTATTCACTAGACATAGAGTGTGCAGTTTTTCTCTAAATATGGTCCTCCAATCACTTAGGTACCAATACCTTGAGTGTATTTGTTAAAAAGTATAGATTTCTGGGCATCGCCCAGGTCCACAGAAATAGAATCTCTGGGGATAAGTCCAGAAACACAGAGTTTAACTCCCCAATTGATTCTTATGCAAATTAAAGACTAAACATCACTGATAAAGGAGCAAGAAAATGTGTAACAATGACTTTGAGTTTATTAGATATGTTTCTACAACAATTGTAAACAAGTTCTGAAGAAGGATGGTTAAGGACACCTAAGAAAGTATCTGGTGGGTCTTTTAGCAAATCTAAGCCACTGCTAGAAGGTGCATTATTCTTTTATGTACCACAAGAAAAAAAAAATAGGAGACCTCTCATATAAAGCTGTAACATGCATTGTAAGATCAATGGGAAATAAACCTACAATGCAGAAAGAAATGAGAAAACTTGAAAGTATCTTTCAAGTACTGGGCACTGGGTAGACTGAATTTTTTCTAGAAGACACTTCTAGAAGATAGTTTTGTAGTCTGAATTCACACTACCAGTGGGGTGGACACAAAAACAAAAAACAACCCTCCTACTGAAAATGGTCTCCGGTTGATCGTAGTGCAAATGACTGGTAGAGGCAAATGCAAATCCTCTCCGAGGTAATCTGACTTCAATCCAGGCCAATACAAAATGTATCCCTACTTCAGGAAAATTTTTTAAATGTGGAAAAAAAAGTCTTAGAATCCGTGAAATACAGTAAACTGAAGGTACACCAAGCTATTCTGAACGCCAGAACATCTGGGATGGGGAGGCCATTTGCTGGTTCTAAAATGTATTCATACACAGTCTCATATAGAGATTGATTTGTTTTTTTAAATAATTATGAATTAAAGGCAGATTATTAAAAACTCTTTTCCTCCCCATTGCATCTGTTTTTTTAAATAATTCTTCTAAATATAAAGTGTCACTGATAAAACAGAAAAATAACCCACCAAGTTGAGATCAGACCACCTGTACCCCAGAGTTTATGTAAATGCTTCAACATTCTCTGGGATTTAGCAAACTGGATTGCAAAATTCAACACAGGCCCTGGTAACTATCCAGACACAACAGGGGAAGGGCAAGCTTGGCTCCTCTTCAGGATGACAATGTCCAATCCCAGTCCAATACTTGGTGTTCCTTCTTTCACTCACAGGCCACAAACACACTAACTTGATGTTCTTATGATAATTAGGGTATTGTTTCTTTGTAAGTAAACTTAACACTTTGTCAACAATTCCACCATGAAAAAATGGTTTTTAGCACTTTTATAATTTTCCAGCAAGGCAATGTATTCCTAGTTCAGACATGCATTTTCCATCTTTTCTAAGGGTAATAACACAAACACTGCATAAATCACACACCATAGCTGTTCTGGGATCATATAAAACTGTAGTATCATTGTATAGTAAGTACATCATCCAAACAGATCATTAGAGGCCTAAAATAGCTTTAGAGTGAAAAGAAGCACCAATTAATCATTGTGGAGAGTGCCATAATTCAAATTTAGAAATAAACCAGTTATACAACCAACCGCTGCTGGCTTCTCCCTGCTTTGAGTGGGTAAGTGTCTTTAAGTACCTCTCACAGCATTGTCCCATCTACCGCAATTGATGTAAGAACTCAGATCTGATTCCCACTCTTGCCACTCCCTGACAGAGCACTTCTTTTGCTCAGGAAAGATTCTTCCCACTCCAGGAGCAAATGTATATATGTATGTATGTATGTACATATGTATGTACACAAGTATAGGAATTTTCTAAGACTACAGAAAGTGAAGTTTCCCACATACCTATCTATAATTTCCTATTCACTTTCCCCTAGAAACAAGGAAATAGTGGTTTTATAGTGTCACTGCTATTCTAACCATGTTATAAAAATATGGTTTCTGTGTGGATCTGTGGAAAAATCCACTCTGAATGTCAGTGTTAATCTACTCAGTAACTCTTAGAATGCATTTTGTTCGTTCAGTTTGTGTACTATGTAATACTTAAGTAAAATATTTTAAAAGTGCCTAATAATCCCATTATTCAGAAACTCCTATTAACAGTGGACAGGCAATAAAACTTAAACAGTATAGAAAAGCAGAAAATAAACTCAACTGATTTAGTGTTATAGATAACCACTCTGGTAAATCTGACTAAATGGCACAAAAGAACTGTAGTGTATCTTCAAAAGCACCTAACAGAATCATAAAATATAGTCAAGTTATTCAATAGATACTGTAATAGTTTCTCATTAACATATGAAATAAAGATGGCTCATTAAAGAGTAAAATTGAGCAACAGAATTCAAAGAATCGGCATAAAATTATTTTGAAGCAAGAAACAGAATGTGTCTCATATGTTTCAAATGAATCAAGTCTAAAAATAAAACATACCACAACAGAAGGTCTCACAGCCATCATCTGTCCCTTCCTGAACAGAGGAATTTAAGAAAATGCAACTAAGTTGAACCAAAATAATAATGCCTGAACTGAATAATGCCTGGTGTCAGAGAATCCCCCCAAGTCCTACTGCTTATTGGTGGGGCATTACATTTGAATTCACTGGTACAGTGGTGATAGGAGAGTTCCAACTAGTTCTGCAGAGTTAGTCTAATTAGTGCCTTAACATCTCCGTAACTTTCCCTCTACATAAAAGGGATGACTTAAGTAATCTTCAACTTTTCATCTATTTCTAAAATTCTACTAAAAGAAAGGCAAACACGAAATCTTACTGAAGCTTCTGCCATAATTCTTGAGTTATAAACCTAAAATAGTAGTTCTGCCTTTACAGTGAATACTGTTATAAATACCTTGATGACCTTACTTAGACAGCCTAAGATTTTAGAAATTGAAAGAATACATATTTTTAATTATTTCAGCAGTTATTTACAAGTCTTATTCTAAAAAGACAAGTAACTTATTAAATAGGATACAATAAAAGGTAAAATAAAATATAAAAAATTCTGATCAAAATATTTAATATAAAACAGAAAATTTCCCTTCCAACCTAAATACAAAAATACTGAATAATACACAACATTAACAAATATATAGCCAAGTTCAAATGCAAAAAAAGGAAATATCCAGATGCAAATAAAATAAAATAATATAAAATAAGGAGGCAGCTGAAAAAAAAAGAAAAAAATAAATAAAATAAAATAAAATAAAATAAAATAAAATAAAATAAAATAAAAAGGACAACACTGAAGCCACGGTGGTAAATGGGAGCTGGGTTTTTAATTGTAGAAATAAGATTTATTAAATGTATAAGTCTAATTAATTAGATTTAGAAAAGCTGCATAATTACTTAGGAAGATGTTACTTATTAGAATTGAAGGTCTGTCTTCATAGCTGTGTAAAGTATGTCAGAAAACATGATAGGCTAAATTGAAAAACGTAGTTTGGAAGCATAAGTAATTAAAATTTATAAAAGCTATTACATGTTTAAAATAGAGTTTATCTCCTACACTTGACTAATTAACCTGATACTGATCAAAGAAAAAAATCAAAGACCTTATTTCCATGTAAAAACTACTAGATCTGGAGACTAATCTAGTAAATATTTTGAGTTAAACTCAAAGGTTTAGGAAATACTAAACTTAAAAAATTACAGCTTTACATTATGCTGAGTGAAATAAGCCAGGTGTTCAAAGACAAATACCATATGATCTCACCTTTAACAGAAGCTAAACGACAAAACAAACAAGCAAGCAAAATAAAAACAATGACACTGAAATAGAGAACAGGGGGACAGTGACCAGAGGGGAGAGGGGAGGGAATTTCAGGGGAAAAGGGGGAGGGATTTAGAGAAACTAGTATAAAGGACACATGGATAACAGCTAAGGGGGGTAGAAATGGGAGGGAGGTGGGGAGCATGGGGGGGGGCTGGGATGGGAGTAAAAGACAGAAAACTGTACTTGAAAAATAAAAAATAATAATAAAGTAAAAAATTACAACTTTAATAGAACATTAATTAAAACAAACTCAAAGTATTATTTTTCAAGAACAAAAGTCCACCTGAGATACCAAAAATACCATTTGAAAAAAAGATGTTCATTGCCAGTACTATTCAATACTGAACTGGAAATCTTGTCAAAGCAATAAAACAGAGAAAAAAAAAGATGGATAAAGATTTAAAAGGAAGAAATAAAGTTGTTATTTGTAGGAAGTATGATTATCTACACAGAAAATCCAAATAATCAGGATAATTTATCTAAAATATAATTTTAAAACATATTCATACAATAATCAGAAGCCAAGAGAACCACAACGATAATCCCAAATAAAAACCTGTAAATCTTTGTGAAAAGATCCAGGGGAAGGGACTGCTCTTTCAGCCACTAAGATTTATTATACAGATGTAGTAATTAAAACAGAGGTACAGGCACAAGGTAAGACAGAGAGACTACTGCACCAGAAGAGTCTAGAAGCTAACGCTGACATAAACGGGAATTTGGTAAATGAGAAAGAGGGCATTTTCATGGGGGAAGAATAAACTATTCACAATTCACATGGAAAAAAAATAAACGTATATCTCTACCCATGCCAAACACAAAAATAAATGAACACCTACATATAAACAACAAACATTTAACTGTTTTAGAAGAAAATGTAAAGGGTTTATTACAAACCCTCACCCAATGGTACAAACAGGAAAAGGAAAAATGATAAAACAAACTACGTTAAAATTAAAATTATATACAATAAAAGACACCATTGACAATGTTCATTTTAAAAATCAACACATGTAACAAAAGATTAGTATCCAAATTACAGAAACAACTCCTATTCTACAAATCATTAAGAAAAAGACAAACAGCTCAATTAGTAAAGGAACAAAAGACAAGAGCAGTAGCTAACAGATGAGAAAATATAAATAACCAAAACCCCAAAAGATATGCAACTTCAGGAAATGCAAAGTAATCAGGAAAATGCAAGTTAAAACAACAATGAAAAACTATTTCACACCTACTAATTAACAAAAACTTAAAAAAAACTGTCAATATTTTGTAAGAATGTGGGGAGATAAAAAATTTCATTAACTGATACTGGGAATGTGAACTTGTAAAAAATTTTGGAAGACAATTTTAAAACTGTGATGCTGTACATTCCCTGTAACTCAGAAATTCCACTTTTCAGTATTTGTGAATGAACCCTAGAGAACATGGCACATGTTAATTTAGCAACCCCTAAAACCCAGAATTTGTTAAAAATTATGTATTTATTCTTACATATTTAAACTCCCATCACCTTCAAAATATTCTTCATTTGATGCAATACACCTATTGAGGAGTTTTTCCCACTGCTAAAAACAGTTTTTGGAGTCGTTGATTTTGGTAACTTTTATTGCTTCTGCCATTTTTGTTTCACCTCTTCCACATTGGCAAGACGCTTCCCTTTGAGGACTTTTTTCATCCAGGGAAACAAAAGTAGCTAGGGCCAGATCTGGTGAATATAATAGGTGGGGTATGGGGGATCATGCTGTTTTGGGTCAAAAACTGCTCAACACTCAGCATGGTGTGAACAGGTGTGCTCGTACATCATCTATCATGAACTGGACAAACATAGTCAAAGAGTCTTCAAAACTAATTCACTGAAGCAGAATGCAGCCTCTCACAACAATGTCAGCTGGCACACTGATACAGATGAGTTCCTAGAACACTGACCCAGTGGGGGAAGCCTGTACTACAAGGGGTCCACCCTCTGAAAGATAATTCCCCCCTTGTACAGCGTGATCTTCACTGTAGGTCTTGCTTTTTGCAACCAAAAAAAAAAAAAGAAGAAAAAGGAACTTAACAGGGGAATGCATAAATTGTGTCATATACATAAAATGAAATACCATATGCCAGCTAAAATAAAGAAGATTTACATTTAGCAACATAGATAAGCTTTGAAATTATATTATCAAGTAAAAAAAGCAAATTACAGAATGGTAGGTATCATAGATGTCTTTTATATAAAATTCTTTTAAAACACAAAGACTATATTATGGTACCAAGGGCACTTTCACACATGTAATTTTTTATCCCATTAAAAAAAATAACAAATGAGGCAAAATGTTAACATTTGTTCATTCCAGGGGTAGGTATAAGGCTGTTTTTTTATATTATCCTTATTTTTCTTTCTGTTTGAAATTTTTAACATATTTAAACAAATTACACAAAATTTTAATATTTTGTATATATTCATATAAATAACATGGAGAAGGAAAATAAGAATGAAGATAGCAGTGAGAGTGGCTAATAACATTTATGCCATAAATTGTGTATATATGCTAGGGTTGGTTCACAAAACTATCAATAAGGGGAAAATACAGATTAAATAACTTCATTGTTTTAAAAAATATTGACAAAATACACAAGAAATACTGTTGGTTTATACATTCTAAGCACATTCTAGTAAATATGGATACACCAGAAATGGAAGAACTAGAGAGAATATTATGAGTAAACTTGACTTAAGTGGTTTTTTCATGAAAGACAGAGCAAATAACATGAAAAAAGGAGAAAGACTGTATTCTGTGAATAGAATGTATGATGGTGTTTTAGAAAGTAGATCACTTAAAGGCTGAAAAGAAGAATTCAAATCAATTTTGTGAAAGAATGAATTCAAATCAATTTTGTTAAAAACATCTTAAAATAAAATGTAAAGAATCAAATTTAAAAGCCTTTATGATTCATCTGGACAATACATACACCCACATGAAAGCACACACATAATATTGGGTTGGCCAAAAAGTTGTTTGGTTTTTTCATTTTTTCTGTAAGATGGCTTAGTAGCCCTTTGTCATTTTTAACTTTAGAAACAATTTTGTTAGACTGTATTGTAACAGCTGTCATAGCAGCATGCATTTTTAAAAAACTTACCAAAATGGGTGAATTTTTTGTGTAGCCATTTTAATATTGAAGATGGAAGAAAATACACAACATTCTCAGCATATTATCCTTTATTATTTCAAGAAATCTAAAAACACACCCAAAATGCAACAAAAGATTTGTGCAGTGTATGGGAAGTGGTTTGTGAAGTTTTGTGCTTGAGATTTCTTGCTGGACAATGCTTCCTGATCAGGTAGAACAGATGAAGTGGATAGCAATCGAATTGAGACATTAATTAAGAACAATCAACATTATACTACTCAGGAGAGAGTCAACATACTCAAAAGTATCCAAATCAAAAAAGTTATTGTTGAAAATGAAAAATGTCTTTTATTTTCTGGAAAAAAACATATGAACATTTTTCGCCAACCCAGTATTGGTTGACAAGCTGTTAGAAAAACAAGCCAAAATAAGAGAAACCAAGTAGTAAACATTTGGAGTCAAAAATCGGTTAATGTTACTAAATGGTAGACAATTAGGAAATTTTCCTTTAAAAACTAAATTGAAGCCAGTCATTATATAACACTGGCTTCAGTGTTTCACAGTATGAGAGGGTAAAACTATTGGAGAGAAGCCAAAGGTAGATTTTTCCAAACCTGTATGACTAGGCAGAAAAGTAACAAAGAAAAGGCAATGTGGATAAATAACAGGGTGTTTCAATTGAAGAAAATATTCCTAATTGTAGGAAGTCTCCCTAACAATTTGCATGTCTATGTTAATAATATGCAGAGCAGTGCTGAAATGGGCCTGATGTGTTCCAGATAAAGCTCACCTTGGCCCCACCTTTAGCTGACTTCAGGTCTCTTTTCCAAGAAATAGTTTGGAAGAACAATGGTTAAATAGCTGAAAAGATTCAATACAGTGTTTTCTTTTTAACCTTTTAATATTATTGATCAAAACAATAATTTCATATTCAGCTGAAACTTTAATCAAATATAACGAAATCTAGGCACAGACCTTATACTTTTAATAGAAAATAATTCAAAAGGGATCATAAATCTGTAATGCAAACCACAAAACTTCTAGACAGTAATATAGGAAAAGATCTAGGTGACCTTGGGTTTGGTAATGACTTTTCAGATATAAGAACAAAGGCACAATTCATGAAAGTAAAACTGACAAATTTGCCTTCATTAAAATAAAAAACTTCTACTTTGTGAAAGCTTGGTCAAGAGAATGACAAGCCACAGACTGAAAGAAAAATATTTGCAAAACACATATATCTGATAAAGAACTTGTGTCTGAAGTATATAAAGGACTCTTAAAATTCAACAGTAAGAAAATGAACCAACCAACTTTTTTAAAAATTTTTATTTTGATTATGCCATTACAGTTGTTCTATTCCCCCTTCATTCCCTTCCACCCTGCACCCCCCTACCCCCACCATTCCCCCCTTTAGTTTATGACCATGTGTCTCAAGTTCTTTAGATTCTATATTTCCCATTCTATTCTTGCCCTCCCCCTATCTATTTTCTACCTACTATCTATGCTACTTATTCTCTGTACCTTCTCCCACCTTCTCCTTCTCCCACTCCCCTGTTGCTAACCCTCCATGAGATCTTCATTTCTATGATTCCGCTCCTGATCTAGCTGTCCTTTTAGTTTGCTTTCATTTTAGGTGTGGTTGTTAATAGCTGTGAGTTTGCTGTCCTTTCACTGTTCATCTTTTTTATCTTTTTCTTAGGTAAGTCCCTTTAACATTTCATAGAAGAAGGGCTTAGTGATGATGAACTCCTTGAATTTGATCTTATCTGAGAAGCACTTTATCTGTCCTTCCATTCTAAATGAAAGATTTGCTGGATAGAGTAATCTTGGTTGTAGGTCTTTGGTTTTCATGACTTGGAATACTTCTTTCCAGCCCCTTCTTGCCTGTAAGGTCTCTTTTGAGAAATCAGCTGACAGTCTGATGGGAACTCCTTTGTAGATGACTGTCCCCTTATCTCTTGCTGCTTCTAGGATTCTCTCTTTCATTTTAATCTTGGCTAATGTAATGATGATGTGCCTTGGTGTGTTCCTTCTTGGGTGCACCTTCTTTGGGACTCTCTGAGCTTCCTGGATTTCCTGGAAGTCTATTTCCTTTGCCAGATTGGGGGAAATTCTCCTTTATTATTTGCTCAAATAAGTTTTCCACTTGTGGCTGTTCCTCTTCCCCTTCTGGTACCCCTATAATTTGGATGTTGGAACATTTAAAGATGTCCTGGAGGTTCCTAAGTCTCTCCTCATTTTTTTGAATTCTTGTTTCTTCATATTTTCCTATTTGGTCATTTTTCCCTTCCTTCTGGTTCACTCCCTTGATTTGAGTCCCAGTTTCCTTTTCATCACTATTGGTTTCCTGTGCAATTCCCTTCATTTCAATTAGTTTAGCCTTCATATGTTCCTCTAATTTGTGACTAAAATCAACCAGTTCTGTGAGCATCCTGATCACCAGTGTTTTGAACTGTACATCTGAAAGTTTGGCTATTTCTTCGTCACTTAGAGTTATGGGCTTTGGGGCTTTGAGATCTTCCTGAGCCATTTTTGGTCTGTTCGGGTCCATTAAGTATGAGGAGCGGAACCTTAGGTGTTCACCAGGGCGGGGCTGCCCAAGTCGCTAGGTTGTGACCCTGTATGTGGGGGTGGGGTCAGAGCGGGGAAATGGCGGCCTCCTCTGCTGCCTCCCGCTGCTGGGGCCTGCTCGGTCCTGTCTCACTGCCCACTCCCTCGCCAGTCTATCTGCACAGGAATGTGCAACCACAGTCAACCTGCTGCCCTCCGCCCTCACTGGGTCGCTGGTCGCTCACTGGGTCCACCTGTTGCAACCCCACACCTGGGATCCTCGCGCCTGAGTCCGCCTGACCAAGTTTTCCTGTGCAACCCTGCTCCACCAGCTGCTGGCTTTGCCCCTCTCACTGGTCAGGCTGAAGAATTCGTTGTTATCAGACTTCTGAAAAGTTCAATTTTCTGTGTTCTGGCTGTGTTTTCTGTTGCTAATATTTTATTGTCTCTAAACTTGGTTGTGTGAGAAAGCACTACGTCTCCACCTATGCTTCCATCTTGGCGGAAGTCCCTTGAACCAACCAACTTTAAAATGAGCAAAATATCTGAACAGATACCTCACTGAATAGGCATATGAAAAAATGTTCAACACTATATGTCATTAGGGAATTGCCAATTCAGATGAAACACCATTATTTACCTACCACAATGACTAAAACCCAAAACACTGACAACACCCAACGCTGATGAGGTTGTGGAGCAACAAGAACTCTCATTTGTTGCTGGTGGGAATACAAAACGGTACAGCCACTTTGGAAGACAGTTGGGAATTTCTCAGAAAGCTAAACATATGATTACCATACGATCTAGCAATTGTGCACGTATTTATTTATCCAAATAAGTTGAAATTTTAGGTCCGTGCAAAACCGGGACACAAATGTTTACAGCAGCTTTATTCATAAATGCCCAAAACTGGAATTAACGAAGATATGCTGAGAAAAGTGAATAAACTGTGGTACATGCATACAATGGAATATTATTCAGTGATAAAAAAGAAATGAACTATCAAGCCATAAATATAGATGGAGGAACCTTAAATGTGTATTATGAAATGAAAAAAGACAGTCTGAAAGGCTATATACTGTATGGATGCAACCATATGACATTCTGGAAAAGGCAAAACTATGGCGACATTAAAAAGATCAGTGTGTCCCAGGGATTCAGAAAAAGAGACAAACGTATGAATACATGAAGCACAGGGGACTTTAGGGCAGTAAAACAACTTTGCATGATATTGCAATGGTGGATACATGGCATGCATTTGTCAAAATATATAAAATGTACAACACAGGGTGACCCCTAATGCAAATTATGGACTTTAGTTAGGAAAAAGAAAAAAATCTAGTCCAATTCACCTCATTTCACAGATGAAGACTCTGAGCCACAGAAAGATCAAGAGATTTGCCAAAAGTTATACAGAAAAAGAAGAGCACAGAGTATAAGCAACCACTTATGGATAAAGTTCGCAAATAGGGCTGTGATGGATGTCAGGAGTTACTTTAGCCTTGTTAATGTTTGAGATGGACTACCATTAACAGCTAGACTGTTGAGATTCTCTGATACTAGGACACATATAAGGTATTTTAAACACATTTAAACACAATAAAGGTATAATACTAAAGATAAAGAATTCGGCTTAAGTCCATTCTTCATTTTAAAAACAAATGTAAAGAAGCTAGACAACTGGAACTGATGAAATGGCACCACAAGAAAGCAGAAAGCCTGTCTTTAGGGAAGGCAGAAGAATGAGTATTTGAACTCTAACTTGGTATCTGAGCTCTACACTTGGTACAAAAAAAATCTGTAATGAGAAAAAAGCTCTTACACTAATATCCCCCATTTACGGCATACCCAGCCTTTTTTCGAGGAACTGGTAGAGCACTGAAAATAAGAAAAGAACACAAGCTTTGTCAGGAGGGATGTTTTCCTGTCCTAGCTCTCCCATTTAAGCAGCTATGTATTTTGGTGAAAGTCGTTTAAACTCTTTGGCCCTCAATTTCCTTACTTGTGAAAATGGGGATAAAAATATCTATTTCATAGGGTTATCATGAGGCTTTACAAAATCCACATACATCATGGCATAATACAGGCACAGAGTAAACACACTGCATATTAATCATTAATAATAATAACTATCAGATTGTGTGTGTGTGTATGTGTGTGTTAAACAGAGGTCCCAAAATTTTTCTGAATCAGATAGGACATAGGAAAACAAAGAAACAAATGCACAAACAGAAGAAATGGTGCCAACCACTTAAGTGCATTATATACATCATTTTATGGAGTCTTCTTAAAAAATACATTATTTTATGAGGTAGTCAGCCAGTGGGTCAAGTATTTGGGGAACATCTGCTATGTGTGAATCACTGAGGCCTACGGAATATAGTGGTAAAAAAAAGACAGAGTCCTTGCTCTCGAGGAGCTTATATACTCTTGTGGAAGAACACACAATAAACATAGAACATATAAATACATTTAAGTGGATAACTGAATTGCTTCGAAAAGATTATAAAGTGTAATAGGTATTCTATTTTACCTAGAATGGTCAGGTTAAGACAGGATAGGGATTTTGAGATGAGTCCAAAACAGTGAGGAAGATAATCACGTGAAAATCCTAGGTAATAGTACTGTGAGTAGGAAAAAGAGCACAACACATGCAAAGATCCTAAATTTGATACACTCAGAGATCACAGATATAACAATGGATAATACTATGTACTGTAACTTAAAGCTGAGGAGCCCTGTCGTGAGCATCATTCCAGACTCCAAAAGGTTGCCCGTTTGATCCCTGGTCAGAGCACATACGGAGGCAACTGATCTATGTTGCTCTCTTACACCCATGTTTCTCTCTCAAATTAAGAAGCATGTCCTTGGGTGAGGATTAAAAAAGAAATAAAATAAAGAAGAAAATGGGGTTTTAGAAAGGCTAGCAATCTATAAAGTAAAGGGCAGAGGCACAGATTTGAAGGTCTAACTCCAAAGTCAACAGTCTCATGGAAATGCTATGTTACTTCTCCTCAAAGTTAGCAAAACATCTTAACCTGTTTTCAGCCATGGAAAAATCCTGTTTCCCAAATGTACTTATGATAAATGTCTAATCACAATGTCATACACCTGAAACTAATATAATATTGTATGTCAACTGTAATGGAAAAATAAATTTAAAATTTTAAAAATCAGTTACAACTGTTCCACTTCCTTATACATTTCCCCTCAAGATTGTACTTATGAAAATTTACCAACCTAAAGAAGTTCTTCAAAATTCCATAACATCTATTACTTTATTTGTTGCAGCAAAAGTAAGGCAGATGTTATTAAAATAAGAACTCTAGCCCTGGCTGGTGTGGCTCAGTAGATTGAGTGCTGGCCTACAAACCAACGGGTCATCGGTTGGACTTCCATTCTAAGGCACATGCCTGGGTTGGAGGTCAGGTACCCGATGGGAGGGCGTGCAACATGCAGCCACACATTGATGGTTCTCTCCCTCTCTTTCTCCCTCCCTTCCTCTCTCAAAAAATAAAGAATAAAATAAAATAAATAAAATCTTTAAAAAAATAAGAACTCTAAATCCAACAGTATAAGACTATATTACAGTAAACAAAATGTTATGTGATTGGTTAATTAAGTTTCCCCAAACCACACATTCTTTTAATATATAGATATGCTAGTGATGATTTATGGTGTTTTTAATAATTTCTATAACAAAGCTGAAGACAGAGTCCTTGCTCAGAAATATAATCTCTTATGCTGCTGTTTTAGGAGTAAAATTCTAATTGTCATAGTTTTATTTATAGTAACTTTCCCCAATTAAACCTTAAAGTGCAAACCATTATTAAAGCTAAGTTGCAAGCTTGAGAAAACTATAAGAATCTTATTATAAAACCTTAGAGAATGCTAACAACAATAGCATTTTTCTCTTCAATGATAAAGCATTTTACAAATGCTTCATTAATCTCATATTCTATCTATAGAATGTTCTATCAAATATTAATATTCTATCTATAAATATTAATATTTAATAAACATTTCATTAATCTCAATCAAGTTGAAGGACATACTACTTTATATAAAGATGCTCATTTAAAAAATACTGTTCCCTAAGAGCCAATTCATGCCAAATGCTAATCTAAAATCTTTGCAAATATTATCTGATTAAATCTTCACACCAGTCCTGGGAAGGTAGGTACTATCGTCCTTTAACAGGTAAGAAAACTAAGACTATCTCATCTCCCACATCCAAAATTAGTGAGGTGAAACAACTGACCGAAATCACACTGCAAGTATGAATACAGTTGGAATTCAATCCCAAGTTTCTGTGACTCCAAAATCCATGGTCTTCTCATAATTTGAACCTCTAGCTGGGTTCACAACAGCTGGGGTTTCATGTACAGAAGCTGTTCAGCAGTATTAAACATGATTAACATATTCAAACCTGGACTTATTATCTTTCCATCCCAAGGCTGGTCTACTCTGTATAGTTCCTATTCTGATTAACAGAAGGAGTTACTCTTCATCTGATAAGTACTCACCCGGGCATTTTCATTTTCTATCTCCTACATCCAAATAGTCACTGAATGTTGTTGATTCTACTTCCTTCTCTCATAATCTCTCATACAGACCTTTAGCTACTATGCTATCTCTATCCCTTACTGTTAAGCTAAGTTTTTTAAAAAATGGCCTATAATCCACAAACACTGTATTCTTCTTAAGGGTAGTTCTTAAGGGCAGCTTCTTATGTATGCTGCTGTATACTTAGTGTCAATCACAGAACTTGTCCATAATAGCTTTCCAATAAATACTGAACACAAGGAATGCAAATATCTAGCTTCCATCCCTCCATTCCCCTGCAAGTGCCATGAAAAAGGTCCCTGATGAATTTCTGATAGGAAAATTGCATTGTTTTCATTATTAAAACTCAGATTCTCTGAGGTTGACAATGGAAGAATATCCACATGCAGAACTTAGGAGTTAAATCCATTAGTTTAAAATGCTCTTGCCTTATAATTATTGACTCCTTTACGTCTTGATACAGCAAAGATAAAGTTATAATATTTAAATAAGACTTTAGCAAGGCTGGAGGATAAGAAAAGAGAAGTGTAGACACCAAAAGGAAACTAGGCAGTGAGTCTGAAAAGTCAGGATTTTGTCTCTGGGGCGTTTAGACCCCATTCTATCCCAGCCCCTGATCTACCTTTCACTGCTGAGCACTGCTTAAGCTCCCACCACATTCCCTCCTTAGAGACTAAGACTAGGAAAGAGAAGCTCAGAGAGATCCTGACTTCTATCCATCCCCACTTAAATCCCTTTATCCAAGTCATAGCTTCCTGACCTGGAACCTACTTTTCTTGGTAAAGGTTGAACAAGAAAAATGCCAGGCCTTTAGGAGAAACTCCAATCCTCAGGCATCATCATAATTTTACCCTACAGGCCACCCCAAATCGATCAATCTTTACCTCAATACAGCACAGCAATTCAATATTTATATGGGAATATATGCCAGATGCATATATTCTATACTGCAATAGGAACTACTATCAAACCATCTAGAAACTTTAGCTTTCTAGACATATTGGTAGCATTCTGTATATTTACTAGCCATTCCTTTTTGAAGTTCTCAAATCATTTGGTTGCCCATCTCCTGATTACTGGCCTTCTCTGGTTAATTTCAGACTACCCTGGCTTTTTTCTTATTATGCATCCTCTCCATAGCCAACAGCAGTTAAGAGTTAGCTTTGGATCAATTCTACCTTTTTCTTTTTAAGCTATGTGAGGATAACAGTATATGCAAAGCATTTAACACAGTGCCTGAAACATAGTAAGCACCTAGGCATAGTAACATAAAAGCAAAATAAAACAAAATATTCCAATAGGCTGTTTCTAAATACATTATCTCTCGTTCAGACTTTGTTGCTGAGCTTAAGATCAATGTACTCCATATGATGCGGGACCTAGGAAAACTTGGAAATAAGATTATCTTCTGAGAACTATGTATAATGGACCAAATCGGATATATGGAAAGTTAGCTTAGAGACACAGACTGGCTCTGAGACCACAAACTAGGCTATAATATACATGCTTTAACATATTTAAAGAAAATATTTTCATCAAACAGATTTGTCAGGAATGAAAAGAGAGAAAAAAACAACTCAAAAGGCAAAAATGGAGGCAAGTAAAGCTCTACTGTGGCAGTTCTCATAGCTCACGTAGATGGAGGGGTAGGGATGAATTTGAGGGGTATTTGGGAGATAAGATTTGACAGGACATAGTAATAATCTGACTACAGAGTTAATTTGGCTATAGATGAAGGACAGGAAGAAATCAATAATGCTTAGGTTTCAGATGATCACAAATGGATGGTACTATCCTTAACTGAAAAGGTACTACCTTAACACAAAAACGTATCAGATTCACGGGAGAAGCCTGCATTTGGTTTTAGGCATTGGAGTTTGGGGCCTTTTGAGATACTGAAGAAGAAATATCAAGGAGGTAAATATATATGAAGGCTAAAAGGGAAGCTGGATGGAACTATATAGTTAATAGTCATAGATGGTGCTGAAAGAATGGGTATGGATGAGATCAGATTCAACTACACAGTGAAAAACAGACTCAGACTTAAAAAGTTACCCTACCCTTTGTGGGTTGGACAAAAGATGATGAGCCCAGAACAAGAAAGGAATGACTTTTTTGCTCATCTGTAAGAAATCATAAGAAGTTCTCATTTTTAAATTCTATTTTAAACTGGTAGCATTAGAATGTAGCAAGGCTTTCCAAATAAGACCAACTGTTTGAAATTAGAAATCTGGCCAAGGATAGGTCACTTTGGCCCTGGCTGGTGTGGTTCAGTGGATTGAATGCTGGCCTGCAAACCAGTCACCAGTTGATTCCCAGTCAGGGCACATGCTTGGGTTGTGGGCCTAGTCCCCAGTGGGGGATATGCAAGAAGCAACCACACATTAATGTTTCTCTCCCTCTCTTTCTCCTTCTCTTCTCCTCTAAAAACAAATAAAATCTTAAAAAAAAAAAAAAGATAGGTCGCTTTCAGCATCTATCTGGAAAATTGGTACTACCTGTCTCTTTGCAGCTTCAGAGTACATCAGTACACAGAAAGGTACCCTTCCCAAAATACACGATTGGGCTTATTGCAGCTTCCTGAAAATACTACCTCTTTCTTATTTCTGGGCCTCACTATATGCTATTCTTGTCGCCCTCTCTTTGCCTGGAATGAGAATTTCCCTGACTTTCTGAGACTGGGCTAAGTGATCTTTTTAGCCATCCCAATGATATCATGCAGTACTGTAATTATATGTTTAACCATTCATTTCTCTTAGATAGGGGTTGTGTCTTTTTCACTATTATACACTCAGAACCCCAAAAAGCTAAATTTTTTAAAACACATCTATTCTGCAATGTGAAGAACTAAAATCTAATTTGGTTATCAGTTAACTGATGATCTTTCAGAACCACAAATTTCTTTAAAGGAGTGATTTAAAAAACAAACAAACAGTACTGTGTAAACAAATGGTTGAATACTTTAAGTAAAATAGATTTTCTTACGGGTCTTTTTTCACATAGTAACCTTAAACCCTGGAAAAATTCATGCCAGGGAATGCTGAGTCTCATACAACTCGCTTTCCAAGCCCTGCTTGGGATGTCATTTCACCGAACAAATAAAGCACAGAATACCCCTCATGCAACGTCAAAGGTGCAATTCCACTGGGGTGCCCTCATTCACCCCGCACGAGACCACCAGAAAGGGCAGAAGCAGAGGCAGCATCCCGCTGGCCTGGCCCTTGCCGTTTCCCCCTGACCCTGAGACTGGCCACCTTTTCTAAATCCTCGCCTACACGCCGTCGGGCTTGGGCACCTGGACCAGTCTTTCCTACGCAAATTACTGGGAAAAATCCCTGGACTAACAAGAACAGCCCTAGATGGTTTCGCTTCCAAAATCCCAGAGGAAATGGAGGAAGGGAAAATCCTATCAAGGGAAAAGTGGCAGCCGAGGCTACAGTTCTCTCACCAAGCCGACGCTCTCAATCTCGGGGAGGGCTAACCGTAGCGTAGCAGGCCGTTGCAGGAGCTTCTGGTGTCTGTAGTTTCCGTCGCAAACAGAACGCGCCAGCAGCCTCAAAAACTACATTTCCCAGAAGTCAATGAGATGACACCTTACATTCTAAATTAGGGATTTGGCCTAATAAAGAGACCGTCAGTATTTTTAGGCTAATCTTAAAATTAGGTTAAGTTTCTTCCAGGAATGTGTCTTCGCCCTCTTTGCTGTGCTTGTTTTATCTGTGAAAGTTACAGTACTTCAACTCATCCTGTTTTTTTTCCTCCTCCTCTAGTCCACAGAACCTAAACGGTACAGAAAACGTCCCACGGCGCAGGCAATCTTCCAGGCGCATGCGCCCTTCTCTCTAGCACGTAAGCGTAGCACCCAGCAAGGGTTGGCGGTTGTGCGCGGACCTCTGGGGATCCGGAGGTAGAGAGCGAAGGGCGGGGCTTTTTTCCAATGGCTTTGCCTCAGCGGGTCGCGTCTGCCAGGGCGGGGAAGAGGGCGGTAGGGCAGGGACTGCTCCCGGTGGAGCCGGGCGGGGAAAGGGGAGGGGCTGGGGGTGAGGACCCCATCTCCCCTCCTTGCCCCCGCCCTGTGGGACGAGCCCCACCGATGGGGCTGGGCGAAGGGGCGGGCTCTACGCCGCGGGCCCAGCGGCTCTGCTAGCGCCGAGGCCCAACCCCGCACTCGAGGATTGCAGGGAGACCCGGTGCTCATCTGGTTTAAAGGGCGGTGGACGAGGACGCAGAGATCGGAAAAGAAACAGTATCTACTCCAGGGTCTTGAATCGACCGGGCAGGTGACGCTTTCCTTACTCGTCGCTGCCGAGACATGGACCGTTGGAAGCTGTTGCCCTCGGGAGCGCCTTGATCTTCGGCCTTGGCGGCCAGTGAACCGGGGTTCGGCGAGCTTTCCCAGCCAGCGTCCAACCCGCCGCCTAGGCGCAGGGAGGAGCTGCGGAGGGCGGGGACTGGTGCCGGGGAGGGGCGGGGTGGGAACGCTCCAGAGAACTGGGTGGCTGCAAGACAAAAAAAGAAAAAAACCCGAATGGCTGGAGGGCGTTCAACTGTTACCAGCCTTTTGGGGCAGAGCACGGATTTGACAGCTCCACGACGTGAGGATATCCGCTGATCCGGCAAGACGGAGGCAGACACTTCCCTGTCCCACAAAGCCAACACTCTAAGGTTTCAACTTTCCAACTTTTTTTTTTCAGTCTGATCGGAGACTGCCCCTTCGTGTGGGAGAGGGCGAGTTCTACCTTATAGATCGTTTCAAAGATATCAATATAAAAGACACTCTGATTCCAAGTGTCACCCAGACTTGTGTTCTCATGAAGATTCGATTTCTCTGATTTTATTCTTAAATTTCTTGTATTAAAAATACAAAGTGCTTTTGGGGACATGCTAAAAGGCAACTGAAGACTGCAAAGAAAAATCTCCAGTTGTCATGGCTGAAGGAGAGAATGAAGTGAGATGGGATGGACTGTGCAGTAGGGATTCAACTACTAGAGAGACAGCACTGGAAAACATTAGGCAAATCATTTTGAGAAAAACTGAGTATCTTCGTTCGGCGAAAGAGACACCTTGTCCATCGGACGGGTTTTCAAATGCTGTTTCTTTGGATGGGTTGAATAAGCTTCTTGCTCATCTGCTGATGCTCTCTAAAAGGTGTCCCTTTAAAGATGTAAGAGAGAAAAGTGAGTTTATTTTGAAGAGCGTCCAGGTAAGGAAGAGCATTATTATTGCAATCGTTTATAAAGTGTAGTGAAATTTTACTTGCACTTAAATTCATTTTGTATTTACTTCTGTGGGTTGTTAAATGAACTCCTATTATGAATTCATTCTGTATCTTAAATTTAGAGTGTTCTGTAAAACATTGAATGTGGGACCGGAATTGCACTAGATGAACTAAAGTAAAGGAAAATTTTCAAATATGAGTAAACAAGTATTATCTTTCTAGAGAGTTGTAGCAGAAACTGCATTCCTCCTGGAAAAACACATGAAGGTTACAGTTGATTGCAAGTAAAGACTTGCTTTTCCTTATATTCATTTTTACATGTTGTTTGAAAGTGTAGCCAGTATGTTTTTCACATTGTTACAAACTGTTCTGTGTGGAAACTTTTCACATTTGAAAGCCTCTAAAATGGTAAAGGATATCAAATGTTTCCTTGTCAGCTTGTTCAAGATAATTGGCAGAACAATTTTCTCTTGTTCCTAAAAACAAAAAAATGCAGGGTTTGTTCTCTAAATGCAACCTTTATTTTTCAAAAAAAAAAAAAAAGAATTACACAAAGTAATAAAAGCCTTATGTTATCAAAGCTGACATCTTCAGATTTAAAATTTGGGCCCAGATGGAGTGTATGGTAGAAACACTTTTATGGTAAATTACTCAACCAACTTTCTCTGTTTCCTTAAATTGTTTCTTTTCATTTTTGCATATATACCTATTTAAATTGTGAATGCAACAGGTTAAACATGTTATAGTTTTCCTCCTGTTTTGTACATAATCAGTTTATCCTACTTTATTAGATTTATTAAAAGGCTTTTTTTTTAAAGGAGAGGTTGTCTTTAGATATTAAGAATGCTCAGTAACCCTCTATGCTTGTCAGTCCAAATTACTCAATCCATATGTGTTGTTCAAAGTCACAGTGTGAGTAGTTTTTAACATTTATAATTTACTTAGGTAAATATGGAAGTGAAGATTGACAGTTTTTCTATTCTGGCTTGAATTTAGTTTAAAGGAATAGAAAGAACAATCATGTCTATAAAATGAAGACTCTTCACTTCTTAGAAACACTTTGGCAATAACCATTAAAATTCATTTATCTAGAGTTACCAGAGAGGGATTTATTTTCTACATACCTGAAGTTTGCCCTTTTAAGCATCAATTATTTATCTCATAGACTATAGTGACTACAACAACTTTTTTTGTAATGGGGTCATCATTATGCACATAAACTACTGTGGTCTAGCTAAGAGTGAGTATATAAGACTATATGATCCATGGTTTTTGAATTTTTGTGTTCAATTCTATCCCTTGCTGTCAGTATACTTCACTTTGGTTTCTTCTTTAACCTTTCATTTTGCCGCTTATTTGTGTTAAAATGGGAAACCAGATAACCAATTTTGTTAAGAGTTATAGTGAAAACAAAAGTAATTAGGCTCTGGGGAGTACCGGGTCAGAGGACTATAATATAATGGTGACTGAATGGGTACTGGAGTCAGACAGATTGTGCTCAAATTATCTCCTTTATTACTGTACCACATAACCTCTGACAAGTAAGTCATATGACTTGTTTCAGCTTGGATTTC
Organism: Artibeus jamaicensis; assembly: GCF_021234435.1. NCBI lineage: Eukaryota > Metazoa > Chordata > Mammalia > Chiroptera > Phyllostomidae > Artibeus > Artibeus jamaicensis. The sequence goes on from NW_026521812.1 coordinate 22,421,562, forward strand.
CACATCTGTAAAATGGGAACAATACTCACCTTTGACAGGAAGCTAAAGAATAAAACAAACAAGCAAACAGAATAAAAACAAAGACACTGAAATAGAGAACAAGTGGGCAGCGACCAGAGGGGAGAGGGAAGGGAACTTAAGGGGAAAAAGGGGGAGGGATTTTGAGGAACAAGTATGAAAGACACAGAGATGAGGACTGGGGGGGGGGAATGGGAGGGAGGGGGGAGACCAGGCGGGGGGTGGGGGGGTGGGATGGGAGAAATAGATTAAAAAAAAATGTACTTGAAAAGTAACTAAATAAAATTTAATATTAAAAAAAAAGAAAAAATAAAATGGGAACAATAACATAGAGCTATTGTGTAAATTAATGTGATTTAAAGTGCTCCATTATGTAGTGGATTTTTCTCTCCACTTTCATAAGTAACATATATAGATTATGTAATATAGTATATTTCAGGACTCATTCATCCTGAAAAATGATTCAAGAATCTCCTCAACTGCACAGGTCATACTCTCTTTTTTATTTCTGCCTCTATTGTACTTTATTTCTGCCACAGTGTTAACAGGCATTTTACTTATATCATGCTATAATCATGTTTGTGTGTCTGTATCCCCCCAGAGGAGGCTCTAAGTTCTCAAGAGTATTGGCTGGGATTTGGAAGCTACTAAATAAATACCCAGTAGGTGAACAAATTTATATTTGGCTTCTTTTTGTTTCTTATCAGTCTGAATATATGAAGTTATCAAATTAGGGAGTTTCCACCCCTCACATCCATCATTCAATCATGCCTTCATTCAGTGAGTGTTTATGGAACCCCAGGTGAATGCCATTCTAAGAATGAGAACCAGTGGTGAACACCTTTGACATTCTATTAAAAAGAAATAAATAATATAATTTTACATAGTAAAGGAAGACTTCTTTGAAGAGATACCATTTAAGCAGAGATTTGATAAATGAATAAATATTATCCTGGCAAAAATGAGATTTTTTGAGGGGGCATCCCAGACATAGGGAAAAATGTGTTGAGACCTCATGGCCAGAAAGAGTAGATGAGTTCTAGGAACTGAAAGTAATGCACTGTGGTGGGAGCACACAGTTTGATGGGAGTGTGAAAGCTTAAGCTCATCCTCTGGAGTCAGACCTGGCTCCAACACTTTATTAGCTCTGCAGCCTTACATAATCTCTCAACTCAGTTTTCTCATCTGCAAATTGAGGATAATGCTAGTATAGTAGTTCTGCTTCACAATGAGAATAAAAGCTTGCAAAACATAGTACAATGCCTACCACATAAGAAACGCTTGGTAATGCTAGGATTCCTGTTTTGTTTTTTTGAAAATGCTTAATTCAGTTTATTTGCAAAATAAAAATATTTTGTTTGTTCAAAACTTAACCCTTGCATCCAGTTTCTTTTTTTTTTTTTTTTTGCTTTTTTTAGTGAGATTTATTTTTTTATTTTTCAAGTACAGTTGTCTCCATTTTCCCCTCACCACTCCCCCCAACCTCAACCCCCCACCTCCCACCTTAGGCAGCCAGATAACAGAGGATCTTGTAAGCTATGTTAAAGTATGTGGACTTTATCCTAGGAAAAATGGGAAGCCTCTGAGGGGTTTGGGGCAAGGTGGTGGCATGATTCATTGTGTATTAGATGGATTGCTTTGGAAGATCTACACTATCTACCCAAAGTATCCCAAATGTAGTTGAGGGGACAAGAGTGGATGTGCAACATCAGTTAAGAGTTTATCCACTAGCCCAAAGCAAAAATGATGGTGGAGTAGGATATAGTGGAAAAAGAAGAAGTTAATGGGCTAGGATATAGTGTTTGATTGGATATAGGAGGTGAGGAAAGTAACAAAATCAAGGACAGCTTGAAAGTTTCTGGCTTTAACTACTTGGTGAATAGTTAAATCATTTCCTGAGGCAGAAGAGCAATAGAGGGTCAGTTTAGGGGGAATGATGAGTTTTGTTTTAGACATGTTGAGATTATGTTGCCTATGTTAAAGCCTGTTAGAAATAGCTAACAAAGGGATTCTGCCCCTGCTACTACTTCTGCCACTATCTCTCATTTCTCCAGACTTAACCCATCCTCTACCTTTCTATCCATCTTTCATGTAACTGCAGAGCCTTTTATCTAAAATGAAAATCTGACCATGTTACTTTCCTGCCTAAAATCTAAAATAGCACAGAATCTAAGAATTCTAGCATCTTCTGGCTTCCACTTACTGTGTTAGCCTCATCGCCCACCACTCTCAGACTCACATGGGAAACCAAATAATTCGAAGTAGTATTCCATAGTGCTTTTTCTTATTTGTTAGTAAAGCAGCAAAGGATAAACTGCCTTTACAATTGCTGCAGGTATTCCTGAAGATCCTTAATTCTTTACGCCAGCTCAGATGACTATGGTTAGGAAGGGAGGGATGGTAGGATGGATTCAACTTAAAATGGCTAAACCTGTTAAATACACACACACACACACACACACACACACACACACACACACACACACTCTAGGAGATAGCATTTTCTGTTTTTATTCCTGTTCTGAATTTATTGATTTCATATCAACATATTTAAGTCTGTTCAACACATTTTTTAGAATGATTCTGTGCCAGGCAATGTACTCAGGATGAGAAGATGGGTAAGATTTGTTTCTTGCTTTGAGCAAAGTCTTCTATTCTCATAAGAGGCTTAATTTTTTTTAATTTAATGTCATAATACCTTTTGATATGCTTGATTCCCTAAACAAATGAACAGAACTAATACATTGGCCCAATACACTAATACAGCCTACTGGTAAACCACAATCTTATATGATGCGTGTAATTAGGGCAAAATGTAAGTGTATGTGTATACATGAGAAGATTATGGCCTGGCCTGGTGGCTCAGTTGGTTGGAGCATTTTCTCATACACCAAAAGGTTGCTGGTTCAGTCTCTGGTTGAGGTGCATATGGGAGGCAGCCAATTGATGTTTCTTTCTCTCTCATCCATAAACATATCCTCAGGTGAAGATTTAAAAAAAATTATGAGGAGTAGTAAAAATAGCCAAGTACATTTCCAAGAATAATCATTTGATCATTTTCATTTGAAAGTAATTTGGTTTAAAAGAAAATTAAGACCAAGTAACAAAGTATTTAAGTGTGATGGAGGAGGCTTTCCTTCAGTGAAGTGATTGTTACACCCCAGTGAGAAATGAAACTTAAGCTGTTGAGTATGGTGTATATTTACAGTTGTTAGAGTTGCAGGTGGAGTATCCAGTTGGGGAAAATATAGTATGTAGGTGTAACAATAAGAGCATTATTCTTTTGCATAATATTGGGTTGGCCAAAAAATCCATATGGTTTTTTCCATAAAAGACACATTTTTCATTTTCATGAATAACTTTCTTTATTTGTATATTTTGAGAATGTCAGCTATCTGCTGCGTGGTATAACATTGATTGTTCTCAATTAATGTCTTGATTTGATCACTATTAACTTAACTGATCTACCCAACCATGGAGCATTGTCCTGCAAGAAATCTCCAGCATGAAATTTCACAGACCACTTTTGGTGTTTGATCAGTCACAGCACATTTTCCATACACTGCACAAATCTTTTTATGTGTTTCAGTTGTGTTCTTACCTTCCTTGAAATAATAAAACATAATATGCCAAAAATGTAGAGTACTTTTTCCATCTTCAATATTAAAATGGCTACTTAAAAATTCACCAATTTAGATAATTGGTGAATGATCTAAATTTTTTATCTAACTAGATAACTTTTTTAATGTAGGCTGACATGACAGATGTCACAATACAATGTAACAAAACTTTTTTAAATGAAGTTAAAGACAACTAAGTGTTACTAAAGCCATTGTACAGGAAAAACCAATGAACTTTTTAGCTAACCCGGTAAGTCTGGAGGTTGGGCAATTGATTCATTAACTGAACTACATTACCTTTTTGCTTCCATTTTTTTGTTCTCCTTTCCTCAATACAGCAAGTACTGTCTCTGCTCAGGGTTGCAAGATTGCTACAGTGGATACAGGCACCATGACTATCTGACTATCAGCTAAGAAGAATTTCTTCCTATGTGTCTATTGGGGAAGAAAACTTTTCCCAGAAACTCTCCAGCTTCTGTTGACTAGGGTTGGGTCCCATGCCCTTTTCTAAGACAGGCATTGGCAAGGAAATTGGGCATTTCTTCTTTTGGTTCAGACTAATCCAAATTCAGCCCCTAAGAGCCAGGGAGAACCCTACCACTTGAACAAAGAATTTCTGTTGGTGAGGAAGAAGGTTTAGCTGGGGGCTTCGATGAAAACTGTTCTTATATCTAACTAGATAACTGTTGTTTTGGTCTAGTTATAATTTTGATTCTATTTGATAAATAATCTATAATGATGCTATAAAATATTACATAGTAGGGACATTCTGGAAACAGATTTGACCTTTTAAAATGCTTGTTTTGATGTCTTTTTTACTACCATGTCTAGTCATGTCCCAAAATTTAAGGTAGTGCATTCACGTATTCACTGCTGACTCTGATATCACAACAAATATAAGATTCCTCTTCAGTGTTTACACTAAGCTTCTTTTTTCTGTATCCATTATATTCTGGCCTTTCTTATTTTATTGATACACTGAGAACTCTGGGCTTACCTCTCTCTTCAGTGCTTCCTCCCATTCCTCTTCTGACCACTATCTTTCTTGCTTTTGAGCTCAGAGGGGAATACTATTTACCTGCATCTTGTCTGGGCTTCTTTGAATGGAAGATGTGAAGAAACTGAAGGTAAATCTTTAACTTTAGTTTCTCTAAATGGTTTGAGGACAAGTAAAGAGCCTCTTTTTTTTAAACCCATTGTCTTACAGGATGCATCATATCTGCACTATGTACCCTGAGTATCTTCTTTATAACATAAATACAGCCTGTCCCCTCCTTTTGTTCTGACTTTTCAAAAAGATTGGCCCAAACAGGGCTAGTTTTTTTTTAAGTTTTCATATTTTAAATATTCATGTTATTCGAATGGTCTCTAGCATAAAAAAAACAGAATAATTACTTTTAAAAATATTTTCTAACATAGTTATTGTTTGATTCATAAATGAGAAGTTTTTAGGGAGTTTTTGTAAGATATAACAATTAGGATCCTTTATTGGATTTTCCCAGTTGGCATTTTTATTGTTAAATATCTGTATTACTGGTAGACTGTTGTCACAGTTTGTGATATTTCAGTTAATAAAAAAACTTGTGAAATTTGGCAACACAAGAATTACCTGTCTTCTTATGCTCTAATCCCTTTTATAGAACTATTTATTAAAAAATCTGATTAGATTGCAGTGAAATGTGGAATTACCTTAGAAAAATGAAACTCCTTTTAGGTTCACATTTTATTTAAATCTTACCCTATTTTTAATTTAAAAAGGGGAAGGTTTTTAAATGGATTTATAAATTATTAAACAACTTCCTAAGCTTTTTAAATCCTACTAAATGGAAATAAAATTTATGATATGAGTTTTGTGAGTCATATCACCCAAATCAACTTTCATTTATAAGTATTCATTAAGTGAATAGTATTCACATAGTTTTTTAACTTGTTTAAATTGACAAGATTTTATATAATCTTGTATATACTTATACATATATGTATGTACTTATATATACTTATTTACATATATAATCTTGTCAAATATATATATATATATATATACACACACACATATATGTGCTTTTTAAGAAATTAGCTAATTTGGCCCTGGCTGGTGTAGCTCAGTGGATTGAGCACAGGCCTGCAGACCAGACAATCGAGGTTCGATTCCCAGTCAGGGCACATGCCAGGGTTGCAGGCAGGTTCCCTGCAGGCCAGTTCCCAGCAGGGGACGCACGAAAGGCAACCATACATTGATGTTTCTCTCCCTCTCTCCTTCCCTTCCCCTCTAAAGATAAATAAATAAAATCTTAAAAAAAAAAATTAGCTAATTTGTTAGTTCTGTAATATTTAGTAAAGTCTAATTAGAATCTTAGTTTACCCACTAAAAGTGAGCATTTACTGTTTTGATATTTCAGTGTTTAACAAGATTGCATACACATCTTTAAATTTTACATGATTTCATTTTCTAGCAAGTTGGCAGGTGTTAGCTGTCTATAATTATAACTGAGTAATTTTTCAAATGCTATTCATAGCCTAAACACAGCAAGAAATTGTTCCGATCATGTGATAAAGACCAAGCCTTGCAAAATAGTGTTAGAGTGAAATGTTCAGTGGTACTGAAGGACATTTTTAGGAGAAGGCTTTCAAAAGTGAAACAGGAGAGGGAGACAGGTTTTCTCACAAAATAAGCTCTCTTAAAGTCACTGATAGTGATTACACCTCACCAAATTAAGGTGAGCCTACTTTCTCAACAAGTAATGTATATATTGGTAAATTTAGATTGTTAAATATAACCAAAATTTACTGTTTTTTGATGACAGAGCTCATGAATATAAGAAATAATTAAAATTTCACTGAATTAGTGTAGATTTTACCATTGAACCTAGAGAATTATTTCTTAACATTTCATTCACGAGGTGTTTGCTGCATGCCTACTGTATATGCCTACACTGTGCTTATCTATCTTTTGACATGTCCAAGGAAAGGATGTACATTTTACTTAATTTTAATAATTATTCTACTTAAAAAAAGAAGCTTGCATTTTCTTTTCTATTTACTTTGCGATATGATTATAAAAACTAAAGGAGATCATACTGATAAAGCATTTTGTAAACTTCAGTATACTGTACAGACTTAATTATGAATAGACTCTTTGGAACTCTTATCTGTAAAATCAGGATAATAATACTAATGTCACAGGGTAGTTTTGAGAATCAAATAACTTGAAAAGCATGTAGAAGTGGGCCTGGTCATAGTGCTCAACTAATATTGGTGATAATGATGGAGAAGAAGATATTGAACAGGATCTAGCTCATTAAGCTAAAGAGTCAAACTCCAAACTAGCATTACTTTCAGATTTTTATGTAATTGATTTTCATACACGGCACATTTTGTATCTCCATATATTAACACTAAATTTGCCATGTGTACACTAAATTTGCATGTTAGCTGATTAGTAAGGATGTCCAACTTTATCATAGCATTCTTCTAACCAACTACTACCCCAGAGTAAGTGTTGGACTTGCTCAGAGCTTTGCCTGAGAATTGGGGGTGTTACAGGGGAAACTTGGTTCTTCTTGCCAACGCAGTAAAGAAGTACAGATCAGCAAGTCTGTTAGTGTACAAGCAGGGTATATTTGTGATATGTTCTCATGGAACAGAACAGGCCTTGTTGAGGTGGTGGAGAAAGGCAAGGGAAGGGGTGGTGATAGCCCAGGGTGACAAGAGCTCCAGGTCCTTTGTTCTGAGGACTTACATAGTTGGTGGGATGGGGGTGAAGATGTTATATATTGATTGACAGATGAAGGTGGTGCCAGCTTTCCTGGCGATGGGGGGGTATGAATACCCAAAGGTGTTTATGGGCTTCTTCCTTTGGGCACTGTGGGCCCTTTTGCTCCTTCAGGCCTTGGGAAGAAAGCACAGTTTCAGAGGCTTTCTTTCACAGGTGGTGGAGACAATACATAGAATTTCAAGGTCTGCCTTTCTCCTGTATTAGCATGGTGTTTCTTATGATGTTGTAACCTGGCAATATTATCAGACCAGGCTTAGGATTGCTGAGTTAGTGGGTGGGACATGTCTTCTCCTCCTTCCTGCCTTAGTTTGCTATCTGTCCTACCTAATGGTGGTACATATATAGCATCTATACCCTCCTTGGAGTCCAACACCATTCTGGTATGGGAGCATGGCAGAGCAGGGAGGGGTTGCAGACAGCCACATATGCCATCCAAGGGGTCAGGTGCACATGGCCCAGGCCTGTACTTCAGTACCTGGACACCACTGGAGGATAATGGTCAAGACCATGGGCTTTAGAGTTAGTCAGACTTGGCTTTAAATCCTGCTCTGCCAAATTCTGTGACCTTGGGCAAGTTATATAACCTCCTTCAGTCTCAGTTCCCTCACAGAATTTGTGAGGATTAAATGAGGTGACACGTGTAATACTTACTGAAACCCGGTAAGCACTCAAATGTTAACTGTTAGTATTACGTTCTGCCCATACAGCACAATGGCACAAAACTCATATGCTTTTTAGGGTACCCTAAGTCTCTGGACAACTGGGAAAGTTTTCACCTACTTTCCAGGTTTCCTGTCCCTAAGGAATAGCACTCTAGAGGAAATGGCACCTCTAGGAACTAAATTAAGGGTTTTATAAACATTTGTTGTAGTTCTCTGGGAACTGGATTTCTCCCTTGACATTATGTTAGTCTATTATTACATTTATGAACATTAGACTTTCAAATAACCTTCAGGGACACTTAATATAGGAAAGCAAATGATGGCTTGGATGCCAGTGTCGTCAAGCAACTGAATCCTCTGTGCCTGACTGATTTGTGTCTTATGTATCAGGCAGTATCTACCATGAAGACTGCTTGCCCTGAAGATCTAATGAGATTAGAGCTGTGCTCTCACTGGTCCTACTCTGGTTCCCCCAATTGGATATCTGACATATTAAGCAGAAAGCCCCCAAACAGTCCTTTCTCTCTTGCCAAATAACTGTCCCAGCCTAGACAGCTTGGTATGATTAAGAACAAACTAACTAAGCAAAAATTACATTGTCAAAAAGATAACCCAGAAGAGGTAACAGGGCTTGAAGACATATCATACCATGTTATATTTCTTTTTTATTTTTCAAAAGATTTTATTTGTTTACTTTTAGAGACAGGAGAAAAGAGGGAAGAGAGGGAGAGAAATATCAATGTGTAAGAGATACAGTGATCGGTTGCCTTTTACATGCCCCCAACTTGGGACCTGGCCTACAACCCAGGAATGTGCCATGACTGGGAATCGAACCAGTGACCTTTCAGTTTGCAAGCCGGCGCTCAGTCCACTGAGCCACGCCGGCCAGGGATAATTTCTTGAATTTACCTGATTGTGGGACAGGTGTCTTTGGGACTCCTCCTGAGTTTGTATGACTGCCCCCATTATAATCTGCCGTGACAGTGGAACCAGGTTATCATAAGTTGTCTTTAGCAGTCTCTTAATCCTTCTACTTTGCAGAATGTACACTTTCGAATGTAGTAAGAATAGAAATTCTGTATATAAAGCCTAGTTTTACCCTTTTCATACATTAATTCAGTCTTCACAATACCACCATAAAAGTAGGTATTACTATCTCCATTTTGTGTATCAGAAAAAAATCGAGGCATAGATAGGTTAAATAACTTGCCCAAGGTACCAATGCTAGGAAAAGGTGCTGGATTTCAAACCCAGGCTATGGGACTCCATAGTCTACTAGTTTCACCATTATATTGCACTATCTGGATAAAAATTTAATATAAGGCTCCTAACAGTGAAAATATGTATTACTTTCTTTTCTAAGTTATTTTTTCTTCAGAGTGAAATGTAAAACTTTAATCTTTCAAGGGGAAACCATATTATCAGATGTTATTAAATTGCACATCAAATTCTTACTTAGACCCTCATACATCTTGAAATTGCATTTGAACCCTGTCAAATCTTCACCTTTCACTGTGGTGTGTTAATTTTCATTACGTTGTCATTATAAATTTCAGCTGAATTTGAGGTGGCTCTGCACTGTAATCTTAGAAATATGGTATGCAAAAGGCTTATCTTTTAAGAGATTACCAAGCAAGATGATTTCTTTAGTGAACTGCCTAAAAGAAAATTTGGTATATTTCCATGAGTAATAGAGTCAAGATTAGCTTTGAATGTTAAAAGAGCATTCTCCCAGCTTGTTCATTGTTGCCATGACAGTGCTGGCACGGTGAGTGTTGTAGTAACTCCTTGCAGTGATCTTATTTTAGACCCTAACGTTTGCAATGCCGAACATCCCCTTCCTTGCCCTACAAGTAACTCTAGTGGAAAAGTACTGGTTTTATAACTGGCTTCTGGCTCTGTAGCTGAAAGACTGCACTATTGTGGTCTTAAAAAAAATAGTGTAGGAGTGTTGAGTATTTTTCCTGTGGATTATGAGTGTTTGAAATTTCCCAAAATATGGTATTGCATTACATGTCATACAGCAAGTTGTTTACAGCTTAAAAGAAAAGGGGCCTCAATTGTCTTTTCAGAAATCAACCCCAGAGGCTATCATACATTGAGCTCATATAGAAGTGATTTTTCCATTTGCATATCTTTACTGTGCATACTTTAAAGTTTTTGCATTCTTTATTCAATTATTATGGAAAATTAATATTAGAGCCATAAATTGCATTTAAACAGTTTAGAAAAGTACTTTTTCCTTCTTCCTGTAATTAACATTTATCTGATCAAATTTGAATATTTTAATTTTGATTTCCTTAAATTGTGAACTAACGAGTTATATAATAGTTTAAAGAAGTTACCCAATTTAAAAACTGTACTTAAACTAACAATTGTTGAGTTGTTTTGTAGTACTTCACTGATATTTTCTAATTGTAAGTCCTGCTATATACAACTATACTGTTGAGTAGAAAATATTTTCAAACTCATAATAGTAATTGCCAGTATGTATGCTTGCATACCATTTGTTAGTTTAGAGTTTTGATATCTATTAACTAACATGATGAAACAGAGTGATTTTGACAACAAACCTTGTCAAAGAATGAAAAATTTAATTCTATACTTCCTTCATTAGTGACCGTTACTGCAAATGCTTTTGTATTTACTTTTTTCCTGAATTCTACATTAAAAGCTTAGTTCATCTTTCTCAGATCCTTATGTCAGCAAATCTTGCACAATTGGGTCTGTACTAAGTAATTAAGTATGAGTGTCAGGCTAGCCCTTTTTTTTCTTTTTTTGGTTTAATGTATAAAAATAACTTGCTAAACAAAAAATTAACCCCCAAGCTAGAGATATATTTGGATTTTTCACCAGTCAATGGGTATTTTAGTTTTGCTTTTATTTTTGTATTCCTTTTAGTGCATTTTATTATCTCCTTAGTGGTAATTATTCAGACTGAGAGGTGTCTAGTTACAATCATCCCTTGTCTTTGATGGCTTGCTTTTTGAATTTGGAAGAAAGTGTGTACTAAAATGTTAAGAGTCAAACCTTGAGATAAATATTCTGTCATTTTGATACTTTATATTAAATGCTTTTTGTTGATGGGAATGAAACTAAGTTATGGTTACTTTTTTCCCCTTTGTAAAATGTTTAATAACAGGTTTATTTTTCCCCAAACCCCACAGCACCTCCAGCTGACTTCCCTCTACATCGAAGGCTGAAATGAGTATAGCTTTTTAAAATAAGAATTCATTTAAAATTTTCCTTTGTGCCTGACACTGTTCTGGCACTGTGAAGGATATAAAAAGAAGTAGAAGACAACTACTGCCCTTAAGACTTTTGCAGTGACTTAGAGGAAGAAGTTTAAGAGCAAATTAAGACTGTGACTAGAAATGTTAAATTTTATGGTAATAAGTTGACAACGGTGTAACTGTTGGTGGGGAGGTATATACATAGTAATTCTACATTTAGGAAATCTTCTGAAAAAAGATTTATATATGATGATAATTACTATACTGCTATTTATAATATAAATGCATTATCTCTATGCATTATTTAATATAAGTGTATAATCATCTAAATACCCAATTTAAATTATGGATCAATTAAATTATGGTATATCTGTATAAAGGACTATTTATACAGTTATTAAAACTTGTCTTAAAATCTGTTTATAAGAAAATAAAAAATTATATATGTAAGTGGAAAAGCAACTTTTAAAGCAATATGCCAACTATATATATTTTTTATAGAGAGGGTAAAAAGTCAGGAAACCTACATTCACCAAAACATTAACCATAATTCTCTTTTAGGGATAGATTTATTGGAGATTCAAAGTTTTTAAAATAATAATAATCATTACTAAATATTAATTTTATTGAGTCCTTACTATATTCCAGGCATTGTTAAAAGCATTTTACATATAACATTTGTGAAATTTTAAGTGGGTTACAGGTTTTACAGAAGCTGTCTTCCCAAAACAAAAGAAATATACAAATATGAATGCTAGGAATCATTGTAAGTTTTTGTTTTATTTAGCCAAAGAAATAGGAACTTCTCAAAAGCTAGGCTTTCTCATTCAGAAGAAGCACGTGCAGTGAGCCTGGGTGTGCATCTTTCCTTGGACCTCAGTCTCTTAAAGGGGCTGCAACTGTTGGTGACACTGTCTGGGTCATGCCAGGTCTGCAAAACACAGTTCTTGGTATATTTGGGGTTCACATCCATGTTCTGGAAGAATTTTTCCAAACTATGCATTTTCTTTGAAGGCCCATTTGCCTATAATACTTATTTTTTACCTACAGCAATTCTGTGAGGTAAGTTTTACATTTAAGTAACTCAGCTCAAGTAGTGAATACTGGGAATCAGGAGGCATGTCTGACTGCTAATTCTATGTTCTTAATCACTAATCTATTTTTCTATAGTAGCCTCTTTGTTTTGTTTTGGGTAATATACTTGTTTTATTTTAAAATGACTTAAAAATCAATGTGGAAAAATATGATACATGGAGTGTTACAGTAATTCAAAGCAAGGGAAGATCAGGAAGCATCAGGACAATGAAGGCAGCTTAATGGAGCAAATAAGTTTTAATGTAATAAGGAACTTTCCTTTTTCAGCTATGTGTTTATGCAAGTATATACTGTTTCTATCCCAACATGCCCAAACCAAACCTCTGATGACTGGCTGGAAGTAATTAATGCTCTTTTGTACTTTCCTACAGACTAAGTTTTGGCCTCATCTTTGTTTCCTTTTTGTGGCCCTCTTTTATTTTCCTTTCACCGTCTGTCAGTGCATGTGTGAACATGTAAGTGTGACTTTTATCAAAGCTCCTTCTCACTGCAGTGTTGGGCATTATACATAAAACAGTTCCAGCTTGATGGTTTCCATGTGGTAACACTATCATAATTTAAAGATTGAGAGGGCTAAAAGAAGTTGCAAATTTTACATTAATTACATTTTAAAGCTCATTGACAGGAGGTAGAGCTAGGTAGGATCTTGAGTCTGTATGATGAATTAACCTTAGCATTAAGTAGGGCTGATGTTCAGCCAGTATTTATTGGTACAGCAATACATGTAAAAATACTGAAATAATTTCATACCAGCTGGCATATGGTAAATAGAAACTGCAAAAGCAATAAAATTAATAATACGTACTCAAGATGAGTGCTTTATCTTAGAAACCACAGAGGCACTTAGGCTCCAGGTTGCTCTGGTCACTGAAGCATGGAGCTAGGAAGTTTCCCCAAACGCCTTGTTATTTACTTCAGAGGTTGAGGTATAGAAGCCTCTGGATGGGAGAGAGAGATCAGACAGATGAACTGAGGAGAACATCCCTGTAAACCCACACGAGAAGTGCCCAGTTGTGCCAAGGATCCAGGCCCGGTGGTAACTAGGGAGTCTGCCACAAGCCAGAAACAGAAAGACCCTCAGGAAAACAGTCTCTCAGGTGGGCTTAAGCAGCTTTTCTTTGTTTAAGAACTGAATCAGTCGTCTGTTGCTTCATAACAGATTCGATGGTTTAAAACAATACATATTTGTTATCCTACAATTTCTGTGCAGCATGAATATGGCTATATCTTAGCTAGGACCTCTACTTCAGAGACTCTCATGAAGCTTTGAATAAAATGGAAGGCAGGATTGTGGTATGTGAAGGCTCAGATGGGGAAGGGTTTGCTTTCAAACTCACATAGTTGTTGGCAGGATTCAATTTCTTGTGGGTTGTTGGACTGAGATCCTTAATTCCCCGCTGGTAGTTAACTGGAGGCTGTTCTCAGTTCCTTGCCATGTGGGCTTTTATACTTGCTTTTCCAGAGAAAGCACCTGAGAAAAGCCAGAGACTAAAGGGTGCCGGCAAGACAAAAGTTATAGTCTTTAATAATCTAATCTTGGAAGAGACATGCCATCACTTTTGCTTTAGTCTATTCATTAGCAGCAAGTCACTAGTTGCAGCCCCAACTCAAGGGGAACATACTACACATAGAATGAATACCAGGAAGTAGAGATCATTGGGAACCATTTTAAAAGCAGCCTACCACAACATATCTCCTGAAGCTAGAGGTGGGGTAGAGTGGGTCTCCTTGATGATTGTGAAGAGAGTTGTGATTTAGGGTATGTGCCCAGGGATGTAATTAATGTCTAGAAGGGACTGTGGTCCAGCAAGTTACAGTATGAACCCAGGTTTTATTCCTTCCCCACCTTATAATCAATCTCCAGATAAAGGAACCTAACATTAGCCTGGCCATTGGATGCCCTTTCCCAGGTCCTGCTACCTCACTGGCTGGGGCCCATCAAGGCTCAGTTGGAGGGGCCAGCCCACCTGCCTATAGCAGCTTCTTGACCCTTTCTTTTCTACCTTGCCATATGACCCTTCTGTTCCCTATTATTTCTGTGTGACCCTAGGAAATTTTATACCTTCCATTCTTTTTTTTTTAATTATATTTTATTTAGAGAGGAAGGGAAGGAGAGAAGGAGAGAAATATCAATGTATGGTTGCCTCTCGTGGGTCCCCTGCTGGGAACTTGCCTGCAACCCAGGCATGTGCCCTGACTGGGAATGGAACCGCAATCCTCTGGTTCGCAGGCCCACGCTCAATCCATTGAGCTATACCAGCCAGGGCCTATACCTTCCATTCTTGTACTAACAGTAAAACAGCATTTGTCTGAAAGGTAAGAAATGGTCAACAGCTTTCTTTTCATTATACAATGGTTATCTAATGAGCTGTGAATCCAATCTCAACAGCTCTATGATTTGAGGGAAAGGCATACTAAAAAGAAAACCCAAAATTTTTATAAGCATTTTCAAAATGAAGACTGAATGAGATTAAATATTATTGCAAATCCATAAGTTCTGGCCAGGATGGAAGTGTAGGTAGAAATCCTTCACTTCCTCCCACAACCAAAAGTAGGATAACAAGCAATCTAAATTTAATAAACAACCCAAAGTGCTAGAAAATCAAACTGCATGGAACTCCAACAACCAAGGAATTAAAGAAAAGAATCAACCAAAACAACCAGACCGGTAGGAACCTGCAGCAAGGCTGTGTGGGTGGGGCTGGCTGAGAAAAACCACGGAGAGGTGGTGGACTGCTAGGGCAGGGCTGGCCGAATGGGAAACTGAGACTCAGAGCTGACTGTGGACTATGGGGGGGGGGGTGCTGAGGTGGGAGATACTCCCAGTCTCACACGAGAGTCCATTGGAAAGTTGGGCTAGAGCCCAGCAGGTGAACTGCATTGTTTCCTCTCTGGCCCCACCCCCATAGGCAGCGCTGCAACTCAGCAAGGAGGGTTGCCCTTCCCTGGGATCAAAGGCCCCACCCCCTTACACTTAATCAGGGGTGCCAAGACAAAGAAATATGGCACAAATGAAAGAATAGACCAAAACTTCTGAAAGAGACTTGGTGATGAGAGGAGATAGCCAACCTATGTGATGGAGAATTTAAAGCCCTGGTAATCAAAATGCTCACAGAACTGATTGAGCTTGGTCAAAAAATGAAAGAACAAATGAAAGATACCCAAAATGAAATAAAACAAACTATTCAGGGAACCAACAGTGACAGGAAGGAAACCAGGAGTCAAAGCTACAATCTGGAACAAAGGGAAAAATAAACATCCAACTGGAACAGAATGAAGAAACAAGAATTAAAAAAAGTGAAGAGAGGCCGAGGAACCTCTGGGACAACCTGAAATGTTCCGATATCTGAATTATAGGGGTACCAGAGGAGAAGAACAAAAGCAAGAAACTGAAAACTTATCTGAACAAATAATGAAGGAAAAATCCCCCTTCCCCCTTCCAGGAAGCCCAGGAGTCCCAAAGAAGTTGGACCCAAAGAGGAACACACCAAGGCCCATCATCATTAAGCTCCCCAGGTTTAAAGATAAGGAGAGAATCTTAAAAGCATCAAGAGGAAAAAAGAGGGTTACCTACAAAGGAGTTCTCATAAGACTATCAGCTGATTTCTCAAAAGAAACCTTGCAGGCAAGAAGGGGTTGGAAACAGTATTCCAAGTCATGAAAGGCAAGGACCTATCTCCCAGGTTACTCTATCCAGCAAAGCTTTCATTTAGAATGGAGGGGCAGATAAAGTGCTTCCCCAGATAAGGTCAAGTTCAAGGAGTGCATCATCTCCAAGCCATTATTATATGAAATGTTAAAGGGACTTACCTGAGAAAAAGAAGTTTGAAACTACGCACAGTAAAATGACAACAAACTTACAACTATCAACAGCTGAACCTACAAAAAAAAACGAAAACAAAAACTTAGCAAACAACTAGAACAGGAACAGAATCAGAGAAATGGAAATCACATGGAAGGATTTCAGTGGGAAGGGGGAAGGGAGGAATGGGGGGGAAAGGTACAGGGAAGAAGCAGCATAATTAATAGGCTTAAAATACACGGGGAGAGATAAAAAATGGTATGGGAAACAGAGGACTCCAAGAACTTACATGTATAACCCATGGACATGAACTAAGTCGGGGGGGGCGGAATGCTGTAGGGTTGGAGGGCAGGGCGGAAGGGAGATAAAGGGGAAAAATTGGGAAAACTGTAATAGCATAATTAATTAAAAATACTTTTTAAAAAGAACTAAAATTTTTTTTAAAACATTGCAAATCTAAATTTTTATTCAAATTTCCCAACTCAAGTGGGTATACTTTACTCTCAATATAGTGGTATCTGAATGGGAACAGATGAAATAATTTATATGTTTTTTCATTTTATAAGCCCCAATCTCTAAGAATTTTGGCTCTTGTAGACCCAGACCAAAGTGATTATATATCTGATAGCAATTTTTAGAAATTTTACCACTGTGAATGCAGTGTGAAGTTGAAGCTAGGAAAGTTCTTGATATATATATATATATATTTCCAGAAAAAGTCCAGCCATTATAACAAGAACAGTTATATCATGTGACCTGGCAGCCAAGGAGAGTGGACTGGAATGCTCATGCATGAACAATGATGACTTCACTGTACTAGTCAGTGGGGGTGGTAGACACTGTTGAGTGAGTATGTGTACTGTGTGTGGCCATTTCATTCAAAATGACTGAGCAAGTAGAACAACAAATCTGCATCAAATTTTGTGTTAAGCTTGAACATTCCTCCACAGAAACTATTCAGATGATTCAGAAAGCTTCCAGGGATGATGCAATTACAGTAGCACAAATGAAAGTGTGGTACAAACACTTCAAAGATGGTCGAGAATCTGTTGAAAGTGATTCACATTCCGGAAGGCCTGCAGCAAGCAGAATACCTGAGAATGTTGAATGTGTACAGACTGCAGTCAACAAAGATGAATGATTGACAGTGTGAGAACTAGAAACTGATCTGGGGATTCCAAATCTACTGTGTCCGAGATTTTGATGCAGGGTCTTGGCAAGAAACGTGTCATGGCAAAATTTGTTCTGTGGCTTCTGCTACCAGAGCAGAAGGAACATTGTTAATGACTTGACTAAAACTGCTACCAAATGAACCAGATTTCCTCAAGAAGATCATAACTGAAGATGAATGATGGGTCTACAGCTATGATCCAGAAATGAAGGCCCAGTCATCCCCAATGGAAGTTGGCTGGTTCTTTATGACCAAAGAAGGCACAGCAAAATTGCAGCAAGATCAAGACCATGTTAACTGTGTTTTTTTTTTTTTAATTGGGAAGGTGTTGTCCATTACAAGTACACCCCTCCAGGCCAAACAGTTTAATAAGGAGTACTACCTCAATGTTCTTAATCAGTTGAAAGATATTACATGACAAAAATGGCTACAGCTGGGAGCAACTGGTGATTGGCCCCTTCATCACAACACGCCCACTCATGCATCAGGTCTTGTGCAGAGTTTTTTGGGGGGGAAACATCAAGTCATCCAAGGTGACTCAGCCTCCCTACAGCCCAGATTTGGCACCCTCTGATTTCTGGCTTTTCCCAAAACTAAAATCACCTTTGAAAGGGAAAAGATTCAGGCCATGGATAAGATTCAGGAAGGTATGATGGGGCAGCAGATGCTGATTCCAACAAAGAATTTTGCAGAGTATTTTGGACAGTAGAAGAGATGCAGGGAGAACTGTGTGGAGTCCCAAGGTGCCTACTTTTTGAAGGGGTCTGAGGTATCATTGTTCTATGTACAATGTTTCTTGTATCTTCAATAAATGTGTCTATTTTTCTTATTACATGGCTGGATACTTTCTGGGCAGACCTCACTATACCTTGTATATAATTTATGTCCTCATATTTTGTTTTTAATATGTTGGCCAAATATTTAATTAAATTATTTTTCCCACACATATTTTAAATCTCTGGACCGTGGTTTATGCTTTTCTGCATTTCCCCAAAATTTTCATAATGGGTATTTCTATCTTTTCTAATAAGACCATAACATGTTATTAAAAAGAAAATAAGCACTGACCCTGATTAATGTGACTCAGTGGATTGAGCACCAGCCTGTGAACCAAAGGGTTGCCGGTGGGCTCCCAGTCAGGGCACATGCTTGAGTTGTGGGCCAGGTCCCCAGCTGGAGCCGTGCAAGAGACGACTGCACACTGATGTTTCTCTCCCTCTCTCTCTCTTTCCCTCTCTCTAAAAATAAATAAGATCTTTTAAAAATGAGAGAAATAAAAAGAAAGTAAGCACAATACACCACTTTCTTTTCGTAGCAGAATGACCTGTCTTAAGTACATTATTCAATGTACTCTGTAAAATAAATTTCTACTAATACAGTATATGATTTTAAAAGCTGAAAATCTTTAATTTATTTATGAACTGCCTTTCTTTCAAGGCTTTGGCTGTTGATAGAGCAGGTTTTTTTCCTAATGAATTTCATTTTTTTTTTCTTTGACCAGCACACTGGATGAAAATTTACTTCTAATTCTCAGCTTGTACCTTTTATGAACACTAGATGGCACTCTTGCTCAACTGAAATCTAGTTTATCAATCATATTTTTGGTGCTATGGCCCATAGAAGAATTGAGTGTGCAACTTATAAATGCTTATGTTCCTATTTTTGTCTTAAAGGAGGAAGTTTTGGGAGAAAGGGGAAATTTCCAAGTTTAAATAGCAGAGCTTAACTGGTTCAATTTTTCCATCTATACTGAAATTACTTTTCTTTGGGAGAAAAGCATAAACCATGATCCATATTAATGATAATGATATTAGTCATTCATTCCCCCACTATTTGTCATGCACCCACTATCTTTAGGCATTGTTGTAGGTACTGCATACATCAATGGGCAAAGAGATAAAAATCTTTACCCTCATAAAGCTTACATTCCAATGCTTGGATTTTTTTCCAGGTGCCGTTCTAAGCTCATACTTACCCATTGACTCACCCATTTAACAAGAGGAAGCTGAAGCACAGAGAGGTTATCTAACTTGTTCCTGTTCACCTAGCTAATTGTAGGTGGAAGGGCTGGATTTCAAACTTAGGCATTTGGTCTTTGGAGTTCCAGTGATCTCAACACTATATTGCCTCTCAAACTAAAGAATATTTTATCATTGATTCTGTTTAATGTAAATAGTATAAACTCACCTTTTATTTATAATTGTTCCTAGATCTGTTCAATTTAAATATTCCCATTTTTACAGAAAAATACTATATAAATAAAGTGCTTTTTAAAATGATTCTGCAACCAACTATCATATTGTCTTAGCTCTCTTAAGATAACGTACATCAAGTACAAATATAGCTGGCCTTGATCACGTATATATTTAATCATCCTTATAGCTGTTGTATTAACCATGTAGTAATTTGGATATGTTGTGTTAGTGAGAACTCTATCAGATTGTGATTCAGTTGTATAATGAAACGTGGGCATCAAGTATCAAAAGTTACTGTTTCACTTGCTTTTACTTTCACTTCCTACACTATGTCATTTTACATTTTAGTAGTACTGTACTCTTTATAAAAAATAGACAAGGCCAACAATAGCCTATGTAACTGGAAAATTACACAGACCCTTAAATTATTTCATAGTAGTCTATGAGTATGTTTCATAATTGGGGGTGGTGGGGGCAAATTTACCTTACTCTAAAATACATTTATGAATTATATGATTTATATAATTCTGGTTCTTGAGAAATACAAGTATATATAATTATAAATTATCTTAACATATATATATACTTGTATTTCTCAAGAATCAGAATTGTATTCAACAGCATACTGGTTCTAAGCTACTAAGTATAGAGGGGAAAGCAGCCACTTTAAAAATATTAATGACTAATTCATACATAGGTAATAGATAAATAACTTACTTTCAAAGAAGCTGAAATAAATAGTTCATAACAGCCTGCTAGTCTAGGCCTTATTCTTTTTTGCTACAGAACTGTTTTAGGTAACAAAAGTACGTTTTTACTATGCTAATAATTAGAGTTAACTCTCCTTTAATTAAATGAAATAATTAGTAAAAGAAGATCACTCGGTTCACTAGGGAATAGAAGGAGGTTTTCAGAGGAGAAATTTATTTTGGCAGATGCTATAATTTAAGGTTTCTCAGGTTGAGGATTATGGCTTTTCTAGGAGTCTGTGTACCCCTAAGGTGACTGCAAAATTGTGTAGAATTTGAGCACTTTTCATGGGAGAGAGCCCAAGTTTTATCAGATTTTAAAAAGAGATTGTAATCCCAAGAAATTAAGAGCCACTGCTAAAACTAGAATGACCCACTGCATATTATTTTCCTTAGACTTTCAAGAAAAGTTTAGTGATTGAAATTTGGGAGTTTTAAACCAACAAAGGGAAAATTTTGTTGCTTCAACATTAGTTTATCTTTCTTGGTCTGCTGATCTTTTTGTGGTACATCGGGTGATATTGGTACTTGAAGTATTTATGATATCATAATCTGTCAAGTCCACTTTTAGAGGTTAAAACTTCAAGCCTTGCATCAAGAATATTAAGACACAGAGAGCTCAGCTGAAGCAAAACAGAGCTCTAACCCTCGTGTTAACACAACCACTATATACCTGTGAGCCACCAAGATATTAGGGTTCTGTTTTTCCCTCAGCAAAATCTAATTAATACAGAAATTGGTACTAGCCAGACTACCAGGGTACATATTCTTGTTCTGCAAAGCTGTCTGACCTTGGGCAAATTACTTAACAGTTTTATCACCTGTAAAATAAGTCAGTTGTACCTCATATCAGTTGCATCTCAGTGAGATCATAATGACTCACTCTCTGTAAGGTTCTCAGCACAATGCCTGCCTTAGTACTTATGACAAAAACCCTTAAATCTTTCCCTGTACATGTCTCAGTTGTCTAAAATATACACTTCTTCTTAGCTTTTAGTTCCTTACCTTGATTTTCTTCTTAGCCCCAAACACTACCTGATACTGTTATTTATTTACTTTTGATTCTGTCTACTCCATAAAGATGAAGATTTTTTTCCTGTTCATTGTTGGGCTTTCTAGGCCAGTACTAGCAATGCAAACAGATGTCCAACAAATATTTGTTAAATGAATTAATAAATGTTAGCTACTATTATTACTTCACAATTTCTGACTACAACTCCCCTCCTCCCCCCAACCCCCTACCACTACCCCCATCTGCCTAGACCAGCTGCTACAACTTTTTAAATGAGATGGAGAGGCCAAGAGGAAAATCTCTTTCTCTAGCTGCAGTAGCTGAAATCACAGCTTCGAAAGGCATATTAATCTCTTCCATGCCCTATCTACTCAAGCAGAGTAGACCTACAGGCCCAGCAGCATCTGTATCACATAGATGGTTGATAGAAGTACAGAATCTCAATCCTCACCCCAGTCCCACTGAATCAGACTTGAATCCCCAGGAGACTAGTGTACATTATAGTCTGAGAAGCATCACAATGGCCATTTTAAGGATTTGGGCTTTTACCCTAGCAGTAATGGAGAGCCACTAAAATATTATAGATTAGAAATTGCATTATCAGATTTGTGGTTTTAAATGATCACTTTTGGGCTAGAAACAGTAGTTGTCTCTGGAAAGGGAAAGCTTTTGGTTGGGGACAGAGATGGGACTGAGGCTTTTCTCAGGCCCACTCTGATAGGGTGGGCCCTGGAGAGCCTGTGGCCGTTCACCCTGTTCTCCCAGCTCAGCCCAAACCAGTCTCAGACCTGTTAATGAAGAATGGACACCCTGCTCTCACTCCGGGATTCTGTGTACATACTACATCTACCTCTTGCCCATTTCCTGGACTTACCAGTGAGTCAGTTGTCCCTGTATTTGGCCAAAGCGAGGACAACCCAAGTGCTGGCCCCAGGAGTGGGCTTAGCTAAATTTAGGCAGAGATTGCTAGGGTTCAAATACATGGTCTGGATGAGTGCGTGTCCTAGGCTCTGTGGACTCTTAACCCATCCAAGAGACACAGCTGGAAGAGGCCTGCAGCGGGCCCTCTAATGTGCAAGGACCCCACTGTCTGGGCCTCAGGGGTGTACTGCCTTTTGCACCTTCTGTTTTAAATCATTGAATGTGTATTGTTCAACATGAATATATTAGCTATATAAAATAAATAAGTACAATGAGATATTAAATTATAATAACATAAAATCACATTGGCTTCTGTGTGGGAATGCATAGGAGGAGTACAACAATGGACACCCAGTTAAAAGGCTATTGCAGTGTTTCAGCAGTAATTGATACAATGCCTGGACTAGCATAATAGTAACAAAGATGCAGTTTCAACTGGTTTTCCATTTGTGTTTCACTTCTGTGTTGTTTAGATTGCATAAATAAGTATTTTTTCCCTAAATACTATGTGGGAATTAAGTCTTCTGGTCCTTGAATATTTAAAAGTATTTTTATTTTGCCCTCAGGTTTCATTATAATTCACTAGAATTCTAGGTTATAATCATTTTCTCTCAGGAATGTAAAGACATTGTTACAATATTTTCTAGTATCTAGTGTTCATAGTGAGAAGTCTTTTGACAGTCTGAATCTCATTCTTTTTTTTTTCCTTAATAAAATTTGTTTTCGTTTGTTTTATTTTTACCTCTCTGGGAGGCTTGTGGGGGTTTTTTGTTGTTCTACAATTTTTTTAACCTTTTGAACAGTTCAAAGAATACTATAGTGAATACCATATATTCTTTACCTAGATTCACATACTAACATTTTGTCATAATAGCTTTCTCTAATTTTTTTCTTTCCTTTTGCTGACCACTTGAAAGTTATAAATACTTCCCCCCTAAATACTTTATTATGTATTTGTTAAGAACGAGGACACTCTGGGAGTTTAAGATCTTTTTTTTATCCTTAGAGTTTTGAAATTTTATTGGTATATGTCAGAGTGTGTGTCTCTCCCCATCTACTTTTTATTATTAATCCTTTACACTTGGGCTCTTTCAATATAAAGATTTGAATCTCAACTTACTCTTCTGCTAGTTCTTTTCCTCCACTATCCCTGTTATATCCGGCCATCTGTTGTTATGTAAGTGTTTAAACCTCCATCTTAATCATCTCCCATATGCCCTTTCATTTTTGTCTTTTTACTCTATGTCTCAGAGAGTTTCCTGAATTTATCTTTCAAATTACAGATTTGCTCTTCACCCTGGTTCCATTGTGTAGTGCTTCTATTTACATGTTTATTCAGCAGTCATGTTTCTAATTTGCAAGAACTCTTATTCTCTGATTGTTCCTTTCTCAGAACAATTGATTCTTGTATTATGAGTATGTTATTCTCTGTAATTCAAGGAGGTCAATATAATTTTAATTAGGTTTTTCCCCCTCCCCGTTGAACCTGCCAGGATCCTGCAGGAAATGGATGCGTACTTAAATTGGGGTGTGGGAAGAGACTTAATGAAGGTGTGGGTGGTGTTGAGAGAAAACCAACCAAGGATAAAAAGCATTTTAAAATAGTAACAGCTGTAAATCTCAAGAGGCAAGGTTTGGGAGTAGTTACTGGAACCAATGGAATTACAGCTGTAGGAGAAGGTTGCCTGCCCAATAGAAGCTGTGGCCTTCAGTGGAGGAATATATACTCACTGCTAGCCTACAGCCTTGCTGGGAGGAAGTGGAGGAATAAATATCCTGACCTTCTTCCTCCTGTCCTTCAGTCTGTTAGTGCCTCCCATTAGAAGGACCTAATTATAAGCCAGATGGCAAGGGAACTCCAATGATCATGTCCACAGAGGTGAGCATTTTGAAGCACAAAACAAGGAATAGGTCAAAGAGACAATTTGAAGAGGCAAGTAGAGAATATTTGGCATACCTCTCATGCCTATTTCATGCTATTTGGGAATACGTCTTGGTGGGTAGATTAGAGATGTGAAAAGAATAGCACTTTAGGCTAATTAGCTAATAGCACTTTAGGCAGCTGCAAAAATAAATTGCTCTGGTGAAGAGTCAAGATGAGAGCAGTCAAGAGGTGGGGGAGAGTCAAGAGTTGAGGACTCAGAAACAAGGGAAGTGAGATGGAGAAGTCTAGAAAGGAATGATAATAAGATAGGAATAGAGCGATTGGAATGAGGGTCTGCCAGTGAAATGGATCCCTGTGGAGTGTTTACATTTGTTCTTATTTTCTTTTAATTTGGAGGATAGTCATATTTAGCGTCCAGTTTTAGGGGTTTTTCTCTCCCCATATTGGAGGTAAAACTCTATGTTTCACCTCCAAAATGTCCATAAAAGATTTGTACACTTGGCTACATATTAGTGATGCTTTGGAAAATGACAGCGGAGTGGGCGCTGTGCAGGGAGACTGCCACAAAATCTCAGGGAAGTGTGCACAGTACGGTGTGGAGGAACCAGTAGTGACACAATTCCTTTGTGCCCAGATAGGCTAGACCTTTAGGATGTGGGGAGTGATAAGTAGGGAGACACTGGGGTTCAGTTTATTTTGCTGAGTAATAAAAGCTGCAGGACACAGGGGCATCCAGACTTCAGGTTCTTGGAGCTATGTGATCTTTTATTCATCAGGAAGGCAACTAAATTAAATGGTATTTGAATGAAGGTTAAGACAAATACATTTTAAATAAACCTGTCTTGGGAAACATAATTAATTTTGTTAATATTGCACCAGAATAATCATATCCAATGAATCAATGAGATGATGATAGGCTTTTACATCTTTTTTCCAGAACTGCGTGTGTATTTTGCATTCTAGCATCTCTTTGCTACAATATGTCAGTATGACTTTTGCTGCAAGTATTCATTGACACTTGACTGAGGCAAATCAATTTTTCTCTGTGTGGGCTCCTCAGACTTTTAAATTTAACATTGTCTTTCACTATTGCAATATATTTGTTTTGGGGGCAGTGATTATTTCTTTTATATTTTAAAATATTTATATCTTTTTGTTATTCAAGTGGTTTAGGAGTTTCTACCATTTTACCCTGTCTTCATGAAATCCCTTGCAGCCTCTCTTCCCCTTCAGTGGTTTTAATACTTTTTCCTTAGACTTAAGTTAATCAATTTAGAGTTGTATCCTGTTCATAATTTTGTCTTGTTAGGTTTTGGGTTTTCTTCTCATAGATACTGATGGTTTAGTTGTGCTAGATAGATTTCCTAAGAATAACCATTTACTTTATCTTGTTAGGTTTGGGGTCTTCTTTTCATTGAATCTGATGATTTGGTGGTTCTGGGTAGATTTCCTAAGAAAAAGCATTTAATGTATTCCATCATATTCCTAAAATCCCTTTGGCTCCCCCCCCCCCAAATTAAATAACTATTTGGTAAATTCTGGGAGTTTTCACTTTGCTGTGGTTTCTTTGCCATTATTTTTCATCAGTGGTTCCTTCATAGTCTCCTCCAGGCGGAGTGCCTTTTCTTCACTGTGCATCACACCTTCCTGAAAATAGATGATCTAGTTGGCTTCTTTGGTTTCATCTTTTGTTAAATTTAAACACCATCAGATAATATCAGTGCTGTTATAATATCTCCAGATCTTAGTTGCTCAAATTTTCCTAAGGGAAATAGACTAGACTCCTATGTGAGTCCTACCTACTGTTTTTCATCCTATTCCAGAGGGATTCACATGCCTCCCTTACCCTTACTGCAGAAGAAAAAGAGAGATAGTAACTCCCACCCCCAAGGAAAAGAATAGCTTGGTGACTTAAGTCTGTGCTTCCTAAACGGGCTTGTGCTCGCCTCTCCCAGCATTAGGAAGCTAGAGCTAAGGCTCTGGGGAGAAAGGGAAATGCGCAGGAATTGTAGGTTTGTGTGTTTTTATTAGTAGTTTATAGGTATATTATTAAGCCAAAAATCAAGATATGGGATTTAAGAAAGGATTACCTATCAATATGAATATTAGTTTGAGAGAATTAATTTGAATGTAAAACCAGGATTTCGAGTTTTGTATTAGTTTCATAACTTTACACTCCGTTGGCATCTCTTTCAAAATTGAGGGGACAATTCTCATTCTTAGCTCCTTGAGGTTCTTACCTTACATTAGACTAAAACAAGTTCCAATTTCTGTAAAAAGCCTTCAATGTGTTGGTTTTAGACTATAATTATTGATAGAATTTTGTTATAATAGGTAAGATATATTACTACATTTTAAAGAAAAGAAATTATATATTTAAGTTTTATACTTTTTTGTCTTTCATAAGTGGGCAGTATTTTGTGACACCAAGAATATTACTATCACTATGTCCACAAATGTCTGAAAGACAAGTGTGTGATCCAGAGCCTTTTCTACACTTGAGTACACATGTTATTTTATTTTTTTGGCTTGTAGCCTTGTTTATATGAGGCATGATCATCTTGTTTTATTTTTTAATCCTCTAGTCATCTCATTCCATCTTTGAAGCTACTTTAGAAAGAAGAACAGCACTGTTTTACAGTTTCCTCCCCATGTCTTCGCAATCAAATAGATTGGAAGGTGTGAGAAGGATAATGAAATGATTTTAAACACTGAATTAGTTACATTTTACTTTTTTAAAGCACAGTGGATTATTCTTTCTTTCAAAATTGAATAAAAAGAAATAGATCCCTGAAGATCGAATGAGTAAATGGAAGTAGGAGAAGGAAAAACTAAATAACAGCATTCATTCTTATAAAGTATCATAATAAATAATAGTAACAGTATTAGAGGAAAATACTATTTTTATAAATCCATAAGAATACCAATAATGATAAGAATTCTCAAATATGCCTATAGTTAAGGAAAAGATAACCTTATAAAGTTAAGGTAACATGTGATTATAAGAACTAATAAGAAAATAGAATTATAAACCTTCTACAAGCTATTAAATTTGGAGATTGGAGGACAGGGATATTGAAAATAACTGTAAGGTTTTAAGTTTGGCTGGTAAGAGTTTTGTCCTGTAGCAGGAGGGGTTGGGGTAAATATTAGGATAAATAAGTACCCCAGTTATTTCATGTGTCTTATTCAAGTAACACAATTTCTTATGTGAAAGGATATATATACATACATATATACATATATATATATGTTGCACTTGATGAAAAAATAAGAGTACACACTAGTATTATTGGTAACTATTTATTTTGAAATTGTCACAGCATGTTTGGCAGTCTCAAGGTTTATAGACTGATAGATGTAGAAAGTGGGAAATAAAGGGCTCTTTGTTGTTATTTTGCCTCCTTACACGTGTAGTGATTGCTGAAGTATTACTAGTTTAACACCACACAGCTTTGCTAACATTAAAGTATATTATCAGTGATGTAGATTTGTTTACACTTGATACACTGTCTGTAGTTTCCTTTTTTTTCTTTCTAATATTTGATATTCTCTAATCTGGTTAAAAAAACTGATTATGACCCATGTTTTGATTTGGTGATTGATGATGAATGTGACTTTCAGATCTTGTTTTGTTCTCAAGTATATCCTGTCCTTCAGTCATTTTCTATGTTGTGGTCAGTACATCATGGAACATCTATGTAGCTGAATCCATGATGCTTTGGGGTCAAGTATATGACCTCCAATTATAGCCTGATATGTGGCCTGAGTCCCCTTTACATTTATTGACTCTAAGTTAACTCTGTAGTCACCCATAAGCTTTTGTATACTATCTTGGCATATAATTCAAGAATATATAGGTATAGCTGTTATTTGGAGTAATCATAGCCCATGGGAAAAAGGTGATGGAATGGCAGAACCCTAGAAATTATCAAGATATCAAGCCAGTTTAGCAACAAGGCTAAATATTTCTTCAATAAGATTCTAAGACTATTTCATGATTCTTTTACTATTTGTTATTAATTTCCATGTCATGAATTTTAATTCTTTGGATCCAGAATTATACACATGGCTCACTTTTATTTCTACTATTTAATTTAGCATTGACATGAATAAAGTAAAAGGCTAAAAGTTGGGGTGAAATAGAAGAAAACCTAAATTTTTTAGGTTATTAAGGGTTTTTTTCTTTTTTTTAATATATTTTATTGATTATGCCATTACAGTTGTTCTATTCCCTGCTTCATTCCCCTCTACCCTGCACACCCCCTCCCCCACCATTCCCCCCTTTAGTTTATGACCATGTGTCTCAAGTTCTTTAGATTCTGTATTTCCCCTACTATTCTTACTCTCCCCCCTATCTATTTTCTACCTACTGTCTATGCTACTTATTTTCTGTACCTTCTCCCCCCTTCTCCTTCTCCCACTCCCCTGTTGCTAACCCTCCATGTGATCTATATTTCTATGGTTCTGCTCCTGATCTAGCTGTCCTCTTAGTTTGCTTTTGCTTTAGGTGTGGTGCTTAATAACTGTGAGTTTGCTGTCCTTTCACTGTTCATCTTTTTTATCTTCTTTTTCTTGGGTAAGTCCCTTTAACATTTCATATAATAAGGGCTTGGTGATGATGAACTCCTTGAATTTGGTCTTATCTGAGAAGCACTTTATCTGTTCTTCCAATCTAAATGAAAGATTTGCTGGATAGAGCAATCTTGGGTGTAGGTCTTTGGATTTCATGACTTGGAATACTTCTTTCCAGCCCCTTCTTGCCTGTAAGGTCTCTTTTGAGAAATCCGCTGACAGTCTGATGGGAACTCCTTTGTAGATGACTGTCCCCTTATCTCTTGCTGCTTCTAGAATTCTCTCTTTCATTTTAATATTGGCTAATGTAATTATGATGTGCCTTGGTGTGTTCCTTCTTGGGTCCACCTTCTTTGGGACTCTCTGAGCTTCCTGGATTTCCTGGAAGTCTATTTCCTTTGCCAGATTGGGGAAATTCTCCTTTATTATTTGCTCAAATAAGTTTTCCACTTGTGGCTGTTCCTCTTCCCCTTCTGGTACCCCTATAATTCGGATGTTGGAACATTTAAAGATGTCCTGGAGGTTCCTAAGCCTCTCCTCATTTTTTTTAATTCTTGTTTCTTCATCCTTTTCTGTTTGGTCATTTTTTTCCTCTTTCTGGTCCACTCCTTTGATTTGAGTCCCAGTTTCCTTTCCATTACTATTGGTTTCCTGTGCATTTCCCTTCATTTCAATTAGTTTAGCCTTCATATGTTCCTCTAATTTGTGACTAAAATCAACCAGTTCTGTGAGTATCCTGATCACCAGTGTTTTGAACTGTGCATCTGAAAGTCTGGCTATTTCTTCATCACTTAGATTTATCAGCTCTGGGGCTCTGAGTTGTTCTTGAGCCATGTTTTGATCTGTTCGTGCCCTTACGTATGAGGAGTGGAGCCTTAAGTGTTCACCAGGGCAGGGCCACCCAGGTTGCTGTTTTGTGACTCTGTATGTGGGGGCAGGTCAGAGAGAGGCCACCCAGGTCGCTGTTTTATGACGCTGTATGTGGGGGCGGGACAGAGAT
Organism: Artibeus jamaicensis; assembly: GCF_021234435.1. Lineage (NCBI taxonomy): Eukaryota > Metazoa > Chordata > Mammalia > Chiroptera > Phyllostomidae > Artibeus > Artibeus jamaicensis. The sequence continues at coordinate 22,451,275 of NW_026521812.1, forward strand.
GGACAATGGCGGTTCCCTCTGCCGCTTCCGCCAATGGGGCCTGGGAGGTCTGTCTCACCGCTCACTCCTTCACCGGTTTATCCGCACTCGAATGCGTGACTGTGGTCAGCCCTCAGTGAGTCCACCGCCTTGCGCCCTCAGTGGGTCTGCCCGCTTCTCCATACCTGGGATCCGCCCCCGGCTGCTGGCGCACCTGGGTTGCCTGCCCGGGTCGGTCAGGTGGGTCTTTCCTGCCAAACCCCGCTCTGCTGCTGGCTCTGCCCCTCTTACCGGTTTGGCTGAAGGTTTCCTTGTTGTCAGACTTCCGTATAGTTAAATTTTCTGTGGCTTTGGTGGCGTTTTTGTTGCTAAAACTTTGTTGTTTTTAAATTTGGTTGTGTGAGGAGGCACAGTGCTTCCACCTACACCTCCATCTTGGCGGAAGTCCCAAGGGTTTTTTTCTCTTTAAAAGTATAATTATTTTTCAGATATTTTTAGATACCATATGACTTGTGAAATTTCTCCCACTCCTTAAAATGCTTTATTTTTTATCCATTAAGTCTGATTCTTTATTTATATTTTAGGAGGAAAAAACCGGAAGCTACAATTGTGTAGGCTATGCCTTATTGAATGCTGATGCCTAGTTAAAATGCTTTATTAAATTCACAGTGTACAATGAATATTTTTCTATGCAAATGGGAAAACTATTGCAAATTCCCTTACTGAGGAATTTATAAACTGGTGGCAAAATAATCAGATTAGAAAATGTAATACAAGTCCTTTTCCCATTTTTTAATTGGGTTAGTTGTCTTCTTAGAGTGCAGCTGTGTGAGTTCTTTGTATATTTTAGAGATTAAACCTTTGTCTGAGGTATCATTGACAAATATGTTTTCCCATACAGTTGGTTGTCTTTTTAATTTAATACTGCTTTCTTTAGCCATGCAGAAGCTTTTTATTTTGATGAGATCCCATTTGTTTATTCTTTCCTTTATATTCCTTGCTCTAGGGGACATATCAGTAAAAATGTTGCTGAATGAAGTATCTGAGATTTTCCTGCCAATGTTCTCCTCTAGGACTTTAATGGTATCAAGGCTTATATTTAAGTCTATATGATCTCACCTTTAACAGGAAGCTAAACAACAAAACAAACAAGCAAGCAAAATAAAAACAAAGACACTGAAATAGAGAACAAGGGGACAGCGACCAGAGGGGAGAGGGGAGGGAATTTAAGGGGGAAAAATGGGAGGAATTTAGAGGAACAAGTATAAAGGACACAGGGACAATAACTAAGGGGGGTGGAAATGGGAGGGAGGTGGGAGCACAGGGCAGGGTGGGCTGGGATGGGAGAAATAGAAGACTGTACTTGAAAAATAACTAAATTAAAAAAAAGAAAAAAATGTAATACAAGAAGCATATTATACAAAGTATCATTCAAAAAGTTAAAATCAGCAAAGGTACACCAGAAAAATGGGAAGGGAAAACAGCAGTGGTCACAGTGTTAATCTCAGGGCAGACATCAGGATTCAAGCATTTAGACAAATGTCATGATAGTGAGTTCCTCAGTGATAGTACCCTAAACTTTCCCTTGGTTACATTCATCTCCCTTATGAACATTTACACATCATCTTCATCCCTTCCCATCCATCATTGCCATTGAACTGGCCACTGAGGAAGGCCCATGGGGAATTTGGGATGAACAGACTTTAAACACTTACTCCTGGGCCTGTCCTGGCAGCCTCCTCCTCCTCCTCCTCTATCTCATATATAGCTCTCCCCACCTGCTGACATACATAAGAGCTCTGTCCAGAAGGTATCTAGCCATGCATTATGAAAAATAGAGACATTCATTCAAGAAAATACAAGATACAAAAAACATTGTACATAGGACAATGACACCTCAGTCCCCTTCAAAGTAGGCACTTTGGGGCCTCACACAGTTTTCTCAATTGCCATCACCTGCTCCATCATATTTTCCTGAATCTCACTGATGGTCTGAAATCTCTTCCCCCTCAAAGGTGATTTTAGTTTGGGGAAAAACCAGAAGTCACAGGGTGCCGATTCTGGGCTATAGGGGGGCTGAGTCACCTGGGTGATTTGACGTTTTGCCAAAAAACTGCACGAGATGTGATGCATGAGTAGGCATGTTGTCATGATGAAGCTGCCAATCACCAGTTGCCCATAGCTGCAGCCTTCTGAATCATCCAAATAATTTCCGTGGAGGAATGTTCAAACTTAACGTGCAAAATTTGATGCAAAGTCATTTCTCTGCTCACTCGGTCATCCTGAAAGAGACCACCACACAGTACACATGCTCACTCAGTTGCATCTACGACCCACGCTGACTAATACAGTGAGGTCATCGTTGTTCACACTTGCACATTCCAGTCCACTCCCCTTGGCTGCCAGGTTACATTGATGTCAAGCAAACCATTCTCATTATATTAACAATGGCTGGACTTTTTCCTGACAGACCTTGTATCCCTGCCCTCATGTTCAGGCCAGAAGTCCACCCAACCTCTGCAGAGTAGCTGGGAACCGGGACTCAAACAGGGCAGTGACCAAGCACCCAAGGGCTGCTTCACTCTGCAGAAAGGTTTTACTGGTCATTCATTTGGTACAATTTCAGACATCTTGTACTCCCTGAGACTGGCTGTGAAGTGCATTTTCAGGTGAAAGGATCTCTAGCTATTGTATATTTACCTTCGTGTTTAGATTCATGTTATAATATTGTTATTTTTGGTTGCTCTGTCTCTGTCTCTCTCATATACTTACACACAACTTTAAAATTCTTACATATAATTGCCATTGGTGTTTTGGTCAAGCACAAAATTCTGTACATGGCCTCACAAAATTTATCATTCAAACTGGGACAGTTTGATTATGCCAGGTCAACAAGGGTAAACCAAGATGAATAGACACCTTCCCTATGAGGTCTTACATGGTCTGGATTTTGCTTACCACTATAGCCTTGCCTTGCAATGTATTCTTTCTCACTGTGTATGGCTCAGATGCACTATCTGTCTGCAGTTCCTTTTTCAAGTGTTCTGTGCTTCTGAGTGCTTAATCTTAGACAGCCTTTATATATGCCTGTCCTTCCTGGACAGAGCTTTTCTTCTCTCTCTTTCACTTAATAGACTCCTACTCTTTCAGATCTCAGTTGTAACCTCTTCAGGTAAGCCTTTTCAGACTCTCTTGACTAGATCCATTCTCTCATTATTTCTCAGAGCACCATACGGCCTTTAGAGCATTCTCGGGTTGATGTCTCTCCTCCAGTAGAGTGAGGTTCCATGTAGGTAGAGGCCATGTCACATTTTTTCATCATTTATTTCTCCAGTCACTAGGTATATAGTAAAAGCTAAATAAATATTTGCTAGATAATTAATTTAACGGATGAAGATAAAGATCAAGTTTACTACATAACCCAAAATATTTATGTGGAGTCAATTCTGATATGTCTCATTTTTTAGAATAAATAATACATTTATATTTGTAATTGAAAGTACTTAAAATTTTAGATTTTTAAATTTTTATATTATACAAATAATAAAAGGTTCCAATAGAGTAAATTTATTTAAAATAATTTTGGTTAAGGCTACTTTTTTCTTATTTAAAATGCCTTTCCTTTATTTCAGTACTCACATGTGGTTCACAAATCTCTATACTAGTTAGCTCATTATTCTTTCCTCCTAAGGGAACTTTAAATTAGAAAAAAAATTATTGCTGCTTTAATTTAGATTATGTACATTTTAAAATCAGATAGATACATCTAAGTTATAAGTAATATGTATAAGATATTTCTATTAATTTAATTCATTTTTAAAGAAAATGTTAACTTTGTTATTATAGCAATTTTAATCACAAATTGAATCAATGCTCATATTCATTTATTGAATTAATCATTTAAATTAATTTCACTTGAAGTTAGCCTATCCTGACAGAAAGATTGAGAGGGAAGATAGAAAGTGTATACATTCCCTCTTGAGATATTGAAAGTCATAAATTTAAAGAGGGAGAGATAGGAAAAACGTGATTATTTCTGATTTTCTTGGTCACTTGTCTTTGGTGAGAAAATTGCTTCCTTCCAGTGACAAATTTTCTGAGGCTTACTAGTTGCTCCATGACACAATCAGTTCTGATCATATGTAATCATAACTTAAATAATATTAAATTATCCTATGTAGTTAGAATGGAGCATCCTACAGATGCTGTACTAATTATAGTTATTAATGGCCTACTTTTTCTGACCTAAAAAGGTAAATGAAAGAGGGAATTGTCTTTGCCTTTAAGGGATTTTCCCTGTGAAGAGATTAGTTTGCTGTCATCTCTATTTATTTTCACATGTACTTTTCTAGGATCATTGTAAAACTCCACTGTACTGAACTAATCCACAGAGAAGGTATACTGCATCTTCTCTCATGGGAAAGAAGACTTGGCAGGTCAGATCTCTCCCACTCCAATTAGAAATTGTAAAGTTTTATAAACAGGCTCTTTCAGTAAAAGAGCTTAGGCATAGATGGGATTTGTGGATCAAGGATGCACACATGAAGCATTAGTTTAAAAATGCTATTAAACATTTCTTATAATACTCTGTTAGAAGTATCATTTTAGAGTTTTAGAATCTATTTCATGAAAAAATGTTCAAAATTTATTTTTTAATGTTTTATTTAGTAGTATGGCTTTTTCTACAGATTAGGTGATGTTTACTCTTTAATATCAATGTATATGCATGTCGTTATTGTTTATTAATACACATTAACAGTGGGCTAGCTTTGGTGCTTTCAGGCTGAGAATTAGAGGGGTGATTTGACCAAACTAGGTCAAAGAGTACCATGGTGTAGCAAAGGGGAAGTCCCTGAGCTTACTCCCATTGTCTTGCCTCTGTTGGAGTTCACTTTCATTGTTAGGGCTACGCCTGTCTTCCTTTGAATGGAAGAAATACTCAAATTGCAGAAAAGTCTGGGTAATATTATCATAAGTAACTTTTTAAAACAGTAAGATATTGTCTGTTATTGGGAGGGTTGGTAGGGCAGCAAAGGGTAGAATAAAAATTGGAACTGAATTTAATCCTAAATTCCATGTAAAATTATGCATAAATACAATACCTTCTCTAAGTATAACATAAGTGCTGTGTAGATCTCTGTGAAATGGGAACTAATGTTTCAAAATTTGCTTGCCTGTTGTGCTTTTTTATATGCAGAGTTGTTGTAGAAGTGACCATGTTATAGAGTGAAGGAGCTGTTCCAGGTTTATCAATTCATGTCAATTTGTTTTGAACATAGGCAACTGATTAAATATTATAAGCAAATCTACTTACTGATCATTGGAATAGTATCTATCACATTTCTATGAAACATTATTTTGTGCCTGTTTGACTATGCATGATTAAGCTACTATTAGAATTTAGGAGTATACTTGAGCAGGCTTCAGAAATCCTAGAAATTTTAGGAAATGGCTTTCTTGGGTTGGTTAAATGTTAAGAAATTATATGTGTATGTATACACACACACATATTTGCATACATTTTGGAAAACTCTATATTAATTTGTCATTTCCTGAAATATAGTATTCCTAGTGTCTTGGCTCATGTAATCCTTCAGAGCAAAAGGTTTATTTTTCTAGTTAAATGTCCTTTTACTCAGGTTTTCCCCACCTCACCCCCTTTCCTAAGAGCAAAAAACCCATGACAACACTAAGCCTTTTAGAGCTCAGAGTTGCTCAAGTTATTTTTTATATTTATATTTGCCAGGAATTGCTGACAACTTAAAAGCTATCATATGAGTGAATATCAGTTGCCTAGATTGTTTGATGATTTTGGACAAGTGTGGATCAGGATTTCCTGTAATTTTTCTTCCTCTTCTGGGCCATGTTGCCTCTATCTCTGAGCAACTGTACACTTGGAATGAAAAAACTAAACAAGGTCACTGGATCTAAATTACTTTTACTTCTGTGCCAAATTAAACTTTCCTTTTGTTATGTGTTACAGTTTTGGCATCTTTTGGCATCTAGAGAGAGATTTGCAGTTAGGAGGGGGAATGTGAGGTTTTTAAGAGGAGATTTTTGGGGGCTGAAGCCTTCCTTTTTCTGTATTTCAGTCAGGGTAGAGACAGCCAGTTCCTGCTCTTTGGCTGAAACATATTCTAGAATCCTATGGATAATCTAGCAGTTCAGAATCCATTTCTGAATTCTCTGTGTTTTGAGATACAGCCAAATTAATTTTTTAAAAGGATATGTCAGAAGGAGACATATTTTAAGAAGTAGGCATTCTACTGAAAAAAATTGTAATTGCAAACTGAATGAAGGGGATAATCCAAGCCATTGCCTTTAAATACCAGGAGTGCCTGCGGGACAGCCTGGGCCTTTTTTCTGGGTCAGGAAATGAATAGCTGGGTTCCAGAAGATAAGAGACATATGAACTTCTGAGCAGAGGCAGATCTTTGAGTAAAAAAAGGAACCTCTCTTTGGAATTATTGAATGTGTCAGTTAGGAATATGTTTGGCTACAAATAACAGCAAACTTTACTATATGACTTAAATTAGATAGAGGTCTCCCTCCATAAGAAACCTTAATTTAGGTACTCCAGAGCTGATTCTAATGCTCAAGTATATTAATAATAACCACTCTTAGAGTGTGATTCTCATTCTCGGGGTCACCAAGTGGCTTTTATACCTTCAGGAATCACTGTATTTGTTATCTATTGCTGAATAGCAAATTACTCCAAGACATATCAACTAAAACAAACATTTATTATCTCCACAGTTTCTGAGGGTGGTGAATTGAGAGTGGTTTAGCTGGGAGGTTCTGTCTCAAGTCTCTCATGAGGTTTAGTCAAAATAACAGCTGGAGCTGTAGTCCAATAAAGGCTTGGTTGAACTGGAGATCTACTTCCAAACTAACTCACATGACTATTGGCTGAAGGCTTCAGTTCCTTATCACATAGGGGTCCTTGTGACATGGAAGTGGGCTTTCCTCAGGGCACATGGTCCAAAGGGGTAGTGGGAGAGTAGTCTTTTATCTTGGAAGTATGATATCATCACTTCTGCTATATTAATACTGGTTACACACCCTGATACAATATGGGAGGGGACTGCCCAAAGGTGTGAATAATGGGAGGCAGGGATCACTGGGGCCATCTTGGAGGCTACCTGCTATACTAAGGGGGACCTAAGAAATGGAATTTATTTATTAAAAAACTGTGTATTTATTCCTACTTGTTTAAACTTCAGTCACCTTCAAAGTATTCTCCATTTGATGCAATACACCTATCGAGAAGTTTTTTCCACTGCTCAAAACAGTTTTTGAACTTGTCGATCTTGGTGCCTTTTAGTGCTTTTGCCATTTTTTGTTTCACCTCTTCCACATCAGCAAAACATTTCCCTTTGAGGACTTTTCCATCCAGGGAAACACAAAGTCACTCAGGGTGAGACTGAGTGAATAGGGAGGATGGAGCACAGGGGTCATGCCATTTTCGGTCAAAGACTAATGAACACTCAGTGCAGTGTGGGCCATGTGTGCTAGTAAATCACCCATCGTGAAATGGGCAAATGCATTGAAAGAGTCTTCAAAACAAATTCACTGAAGCCAAATGCAGCCTCTCACAACAAACTCGGCTGGCACACTGATACAGATGGGTTCCTAGAACACTCACCTAGTTGGGGAAGCCTGTACTACAAGAGGCCTGCCCTCCAGAAGATAATTCCAGGGGTTTTTTTGGGTCCCCCCCTCGTATATCACAAATATGTTTCTGTCAGTCAGTAGAAAAGAGACAGTGCTAACAGACTTGTGTGTGTGTCTCACTGGCCAGAACTGTGTAATGTGGCCTGTCAAAGGAGGCTCAGAAATCAAGTACTTAGCTTTTACAGCTTCTGTTATAGAGACAGGCAGGGAAGAAGGCTGTGGGAAATGGAGTTTTTCCCCATGTCCACTGTCTACCACCACCAAGGCATTTGATGACTGTAACTAATTTTAATTTGTCTGTATTACCTATTCTTAGGATAACATTTAGCTTTCAGGGAGATTTAATCAATAGAAGTATGATTAAGAGGAGCCCTTAAATTAAAAAAAAATTTTAATTGAGAAATAATTGATATTCAACATTATATTAGTTTCCAATATACAACATAAGGGTTCAAAATGTGTATGTATTGCAAAATGATCACTATAGTAAATCTAACATCTATCACCATAATGACAGAATTAATTGTTTTTTTAAATGTAGTGATTCCTCTAGTTAAGGAGTGTCAAACTCATTTTCATTCAGGGCCACACCAGCCTCGTAGTTGCCTTCAAAGGGCCGAAATAATTTTAGGACTGTATAAGTATAACTACTAGTCCTTAACTTACATTCCCCCCTTTGAAGGCAACCGTGAGGTTGATGTGGCCCCTGGTGAAAATGAGTTTGACACCCCTGCTCTAATTGTTAGAGAAACAAAGCTCTTCCTGGTGTTTAGATACTAGAAAATATCTGAAGTTTACTTGATTATGAATCACAAGATGGTTTATTATGCAGAAATTTTGGGTTATTTTTTCTCCGTATTCTTTTATACTGTTTGCAAAACAAAATTCTAAAATTTGGAACTTCACTCAGTGTTTATATTTTTAGACTTAAAAATAGTTTTTTAACTATAATAGACATTTATTGAGGCCTACACAATTAGATTAGTAACTTATACACTTTTTATAAAACTTGAAAGAATCCCTACCAGACACTTTTTCACTTGGTGATTTATAAACACATTTGTTTCTCATATATTCTTTTAGTAGTCAGTACTAAATTACATTTTTTGAAAAATACCATACAACTAGAAAACATGAGAGTAGAATCTGAAATAAACTGAGGACCTAAGAGGGACTAGAGAGGAAGGTGGAAAAAGTGTGATGCAAAAAATAAATTAAAGGGAGATTAGGACCAGACTGTCTTACCCTTCACTCTCCTCTCTACCCAGATACCAGGTAGGAAAAGAGTTCTCTCTGCAGTAAATAAAGCTGAAGAGCACGAGGTACCATGCAGCCACTGACAAGTAGAGATGAGGACTGGTACCTAGAGCATCAAAAATATACCCCACTGGGAAAGGAGGCTTGTTCCATAAATGTGCTGGAACAACTGTTCAACTTCTTAAGTAAAATAATGGAGTTTGAAACTGCCTCACACCAGCAAATATAACCTATATTTAATTTGACCTTGAGTTAGGGAAGGTCTTTTAGAGAATAAAGACAAGGAAAGAAACTTAACAGAAAAGATAGTTTTGATTACATAAAAGTACATCAAAAAATACCATAAAATTAAAATATAGACCACAGATTGGAAACAAAAGTTATATCAGGCACAAAAAAACATGAATATTCTTAATGTATTAAAAGCTCTGAAAAATCAGTAAGGAAAAGTAAAAGACAAAAATAGATAAGTTATAAATAAGCAAAAATTGCCAACAAATGTGCTACAAGGTTAACTTCACAATAATAGAAGAAATAGTTTAAGTGATATTTTTTGCCCACTATACTGGAGGTTTTTAAAAAGAGATACAGTCTTCAAGGAGGTCAGGATACATTAATACATTACATGTAAATTGATGTAACTTATAATTTTTCATATCTTTGTATTCAGTCATTGTTCTCAGAAAAAAATATTCACTGTAAATCTCTAATGGAATGCTTTAGCTGTCTTTTTAAAGATTATAAAAATAAGATATAAAAAAATCTGTTAAAACTGACACTTCTCCAAGGAGGACATACAGAGGATCCAGAGACACATGAAAAAATGCTCAATATTGGTAGCTATCAGAGAGATGCAAATTAAAACCACAATGAGATACCACTTTACACCAGTCAGAATGGCCATCATAAACAAAGCAACAAACAACAAATGTTGGGGAGGTTGTGGGGAAAGGGGGTCCCTAGTTCACTGTTGGTGGGATTGCAGACTGGTACAACCATTATGGGAAACAGTATGGAATTTTCTCAGAAAAATAAAAATGGACCTGCCTTTTGACCCAGCAATTCCACTGCTGGGATTATATCCTAAGAACCCTAAAACACTAATCCAAAAGAACCTATGTACCCCAGTATTCATAGCAGCACAATTTACAATAGCCAAGAGCTGGAAGCAACCTAGGTGCCGTCAGTAAATGAATGGATCAAAAAATTATGGTACATATGCACAATGGAATTCTATGCAGCAGAAAGAAAGAAGGAGCTTCTACCCTTTGCAACAGCATGGATGGAACTGGAAAGCATTATGCTGAGTGAAATAAGCCAGGCATTGAAAGACAAATACCATATGATCTCACCTTTAACAGGAAGCTAAATAACAAAACAAACAAGCAAGCAAAATAAAAACAATGACACTGAAATAGAGAAAGGGGACAGCGACCAGAGGGGAGGGAATTTCAGGGGGAAAACGGGAAGGATTTACAGGAACTAGTATAAAGGACACATGGAAAACAACTAAGGGGGTGGAAATGGGAGGGAGGTGGGGAGCACGGGGTGGGGGGGTTGGCTGGGATGGGAGTATAAGACAGAAAACTGTACTTGAAAAATAATTAAATTAAAAAAATTTTTTTAATCTGTTCAAACTATATGTTTTAACTTTGTACTCTCTTCTATTAAACTGAAAAAATTAGTGAATATATTATTCTTTTTTATCCTGTTTTTGGTTATCAAATACTATTTCACATTCTAAGATTTATAACATTTAAATTTTATTTGCTAAGTATAACTCAAAGTTAGTCTTGGTTCTATACTTAGGTGAATTTGTGATTCGTCATTAATATGCATAATCAACAGAAAATTAAATTCATAATAACTTAGAACTATGTTCATGGAATTTTAGTCAGACCCTCTTCTCAAAATAAAAATAAATAAACCCAAGAGTAAAGAAAAGAAACATTTTGCTAGTAACATTACAAGTTGACAAGGAAAAAATTGGGGCAAGAAATAATCCCAAAATAAAGATGAAAACTACTAAAACTGAACAAAGTAAGTTTACCAATAAAAAAAAGCAAATCAAATATTCTCTTCACTTTTGAAAAAATTAGGCTTGGTAAAAATAATAGCCACAAAAGACAGAATAGCCACAAAAAGACTCACAATGGCAGAACCCATCATTGATCAAATTTGATACGGAGAAAAACCTGATGGATAAATCAAATCTTTATTATAAAATTTATGGGAAAATAATTTATTTCAATGAAAATAATTTGAGGAAACTGAAAATGAAAAAAACCTGATTATAATGTAGCTACATTATATAGATAATTGATTGTAGAATTCAGTTGCCTCAGAAAATACATTCTAGATGAAATTTATTATTGGCTTAATTACTTATCATTAAGAGATATGGGGTCACACATTCTAACCCTATGAGATTCAAAGGACTGAGTAAATGAATATGTAGTTACTGATCTGCATGTTAACAGAGATTACAAGAGATTTGTTATCCAAGCGTCCAGTCCACTGAAAGTAACACAGTGTCTATATGACATATAATCTTGTGATTGTTGGCATATAGGGAGAATATTTTAACACTGTGTCATAGTTCTGGTACACCCATCTCCCACAGCTTCATAAAGGGCCCAGGTTTTTCCAGCTTATTCTCAATGGTATGTTGACTGTTTCTATTTTCATACCTCTGTGATACCATCCTTCCTAGGCTACTACTATGTCTGAAATTTTCAAGTTTTCCTGCTTCTTGCTCAGCCCTGGGGCTTCCACATACCTTCGTATTAAATATCAGCTAATTAACCCATACTTTTACAAATCTTGCCTAAAGCCATTTTCCAGAACTGTATAGAACCCTCTTTTGTAGTTGCACATTAGACCCATAAAGAATAAAACCAAATCTCTTTTGAATTTATCTACATTTGACTTTGTTTTAAAAAGTATTTAAATGCTGCAACTTTTGTTCTTAGAGTGTTCAGACTTAGACATAGATATGATAGTTTCCAGAAAATATTTTCAAAACTGAGCAAATATTCATCCTTCTATTTCTTGCTTCATTGAATCCAACCTTTGTGAATTTTCTTCCTTGTGTTTTTGAATTTCAAATAGAAGCATTAAAAGTGTCTTGTGCCTTTTCATTGAATTTACGATTGAAACCGACATCCCTAACATAGCCCATGAGGGCTTTTTCACAGTCTTAGTTCTGCCTCTTCCTCCAGTCTCATCCCCTTACTCTCTGTGTTCCTGCTTAGTTGACTGCCTTTGTTATTGTTCTGTCTTTGATTCCTGGGAAATCTGTCCATCTCAGAGCCTTCCTCATGCCTCTCAGTCTACCTGAAATGTACTGCCCCCTGTACTCTGCCTACCCCTCCTCATGCTTTATTAATACCTTCTAATCGTTATATGTCAGTATAAATCTTAGTTATGCTCAGAAGTGGGATATGTCACATATAACTTTAGATCAGCTGCTTTATTGCCTGACTTAACCCAATGGATTGTTATTTCTAGCTGTTTGATCTTAAGTAAATTATTTGACTTCTCTCTGAGCCTCAGTTTCTTTATCTGTAAAATGGAGGGAAATAATTTTGACACATGAAGGTACTATGATAATTAAATGAGAAAATGAGATAAACCATGTAAAGTACCCAGGGGTACAAGGCCTGACTAGCAGGCCTTGAATGTTATACTCAGTAAATGTTAAATAAAATTATTCCCAACCTACCTTCTATCCCCAATCCCTAATAAATACAGCCTCCCACTACCAAACAGCCTAGGCCAGTTCCTTTTATTGTATAGTGACATTAACATCTACCTCTCATTCCTAACATTTACAACTTTATAGTACAGTTGTGATTTTAAATTCATTTTTTTGTTTGGTCAATTAATGTCTGTCTTCCTTGACTAGATTATAAAGTCTATGGGATTAGCAATTCTGTAGTTTTTCTTCCCATATCCCCAGTACTTAGCCCACAGTACACCAATAATAAATATTTGTTGAGTGGATGAACAAATGAATGAACCAGAAATATACTATCTCCTATCAAAATAGCATACTTGATAGTAACGATGTTTCCTATAGGATAACCTTGCCTCCAAGCCTATAAATCACAAATTTAATGCCAATAACTACTGAGTATCAGTACCTTACATGAAACTTATTTGTCACTAAAAATTGTTTTTAGGTCTTTTTGAATGTTTGAATATAATATTTCATAGGCTTTAAAGAAGACCCTTGCTTTCAATAACATTGGAAAAGTTTAGCGCAAAAAACTTAGGTGTACAATGAAGATAGATAGATTATTTTAAGTAATGTTTGATTTTAACTATGTAAAATATCCATGAGATAAAGAACTGGAAGTAATTCTATTGATGTTAGTGTTGGCTTTCTCTGAGTAGTAAAACATGATTAATTTTAATAATTTTATATTTGTATTTATTGATATAATTTTTTACTTTCCTAAACCAAAATTTTTAACAAAAATATTTTAAATTATATTTTATTGTTTATGCTATTACAGTTGTCCCGGTTTTTTTCTCCTTTGGCCCCTCCCACCGAGTACCTCCTATCTCCTCAGGCAATCCCCCCACCGTTGTTCATGTCCGTTGTTCATGCGTATAGGTTCTTTGGCTACTTTATTTCCTATACTTTACTTTACATCCCCATAACTATTCTGTAACTACCTAACTACTTGTAATTCTTTTTTTTTTTTTTAAGATTTTTTATTTATTTATCTTTAGAGGGGAAGGGAAGGAGAGAGGGAGAGAAACATTAATGTATGGTTGCCTTTTGTGCATCCCCTGCTGGGAACTGGCCTGCAGGGAACGGGCCTGCAACCCAGGCATGTGCCCTGACTGGGAATCGAACCGCCATTGTTTGGTCACAGGCCCGTGCTCAATCCACTGAGCTACATCAGCCAGGGCCTAATTGTAATTCTTGACCCTCTCACCTTTTCACCCATTCCCCCAAACCCCCTCCCATCTGGCAACCATCAAAACACTCTCAGTGCCCATGATTCTGTCTCTGTTCTTGTTTGCTTTATTTGCTTTTTAGATTCAATTGTTGATATATATGTATTTTTGCCATTTTGTTGTTCACAGTTTTGAACTTCTTTTCTTAAATAAGTCCCCCCCATTTCACATAATAATGGTTTGGTGAGGATAAATTCCTCAGTTTTTTCTTGTCTGGGAAGCTCTGTATCTGCTCTTTGATTCTAAATGATAGCTTTGTTGGGTAGAGCAATCTTGGCTGTAGGTGCCTACTTTTCATGACTTTGAATATGTCTTGTCAGTCCCTTCTAGCCTGCAAAGTTTCTTTTGAGAAATCAGTTGACACTCTTATGGGAACTACTTTATAGGTAATTAACTGCCCTTCCCTTGATGCTTTTAAGATTCCCTATTTATCTTTAACCTTTGGCATTTTAATTATGAAGTATCTTGGAGTGGGCCTGTTTGCATCCATCTAGTTTGAGACTCACTGTGCTTTTTGGACTAGCATGTTTATTTCCTTCACCAAATTAGGGAAGTATTTTTTCATTATTTTTTCAAATAGACTTCCAATTTCTTGCTCTTTCTTTCTTCCTTCTGGTAGCCCTATAATGCGAATGTTGGACTGACTGAAGTAATCCCACAGGTTGCTTATACATGAGTAGTCCTCATGTTTTGGGGTTCTTTATTCTTCTTGTTCTGATTGATTGTTTTTGCTTCCTTATCTTCCAAATCATTGATTTGATTCTCGGCTTTATCCCCTCTCCTGCTGTTTCCCTGAAAATTGTTCTTTATTTCAATTAGTTTTTTCTTCATTTTGACTAGATCTGTTTTATGCTGATGAGTACTCACTAAGTTCCTTGAGCATCCTTATAAACAGTGTTTTGAACTCTGCATCTGATAGATTGCTTATCTTCATTTTATTTAGTTCTTTTTCTGGAGTTATGATCTGTTCTTTCATTTGGGCCATGTTTCTTTGTTTCCTTGTTTTGGCAGCCTTCCTGTGTTTGCATTTATGTATTAGGTAGAGTTGCTTTGACTCCATGTCTTTGTAGTGTGTCCTAATGTAGTAGGTGTTCTGTAAGGGACCAGTGGCACAGCTTCCTCTCTCACCCAAGCTGGGTACTCAAGGTGTGTCCTTTGTGGGGGCTAGGTATACCCCCCCTCTTATAGTTGAACCTTGGTTGCTGTTGGCAGATCAACGGGAGGGGTTTACCTAGGCCACTCATTTGCAAGGATTGGCTGTGACCATTTACCACAGACATCTGCCCCCATGGAGGATCAGATGTGCAGGGGCAGGATGGTGGTGCTTTAACATGGTCTGTAGCTGTGCACTGGATGCACTGGCCCTGGGGTTTCCTGGGTGGTGCAGGCCAAGGTCAGACGCTGCCTGTGTTTTTCCCAGTGCCGCCCTGCCTGTGTTTTTCCCAGTGCCGCCCTGCCTGACCTATAAAACAATCTGAGATGGCTGCTACATGTGCTGGGCTTGGAGGTTCCCAGGGGAAGCCAAACTGTGAATCTAGGCTGGCTGCTGCTAGTGCTGGGCCTGGGGCTTACTGAGGGCAGCTGTTGCTTGTTTGAGAGGATTTAGGAAGTTGTGCAGCATTTGCCAATACCAGCCATTCATATGGAAAAGGAATTTGGATGGGCCAGTAAATTGAGTGGGGCTGAGTATCTGGGGTTCTCCATGATAGGTCAAACAGAGTTAGCCAGGTTGATGGAATCTCAGATATGATACCAGTTTGCTGGCTCTGTGGCTGTGTGGCTTGGGGGGTGGGGGGGTGTTTAGAAAAGAGACAGTGGTCTCTGCTTGCCTTGATGCCAGACACCTCAGCTTGTCCCAGTATGCTACCAGTGCCTTTCAAGCTGCAACCCCAGTGCTAGAGCTATGAGGGAGTGAGTGTGAGCCGGTGAGTCCATGTGTAGGTTTTTTAAAGGAACTGTGTGGGGCTCCAGCAGTTTCATCTACCGACTTGGTTTTGTAGCCAGAAGTTGCGGGGACTTACATTCCTGGCACTGGAACCCTGGGCTGATGGGCATGGTGGGGGGCTGGGATTCCTTGCTCCAGAGATATCCTTCCTGAATTTTCATCCACCACATGTGGGTGTGGGTGTGGGTACAGCCAGTTCCATATCTGTGCCCCTCGTACCAGTCTATGTGGTCATGGTTTCTTTAATTCTGTAGTCAGACTTCCATTCAGCTCAATTACTGAAGGTTCTGAGTGATGGTTCTATATTTTAGTTATAATTTTGAAGTGGTTGTGCAAAGAGGTCAGCCATGCCTGTCTATGCTGCCATCTTGACTGGAAGTCCACAGAAATTATTCTTAAACCTTTCTTAAATATTTCTGAAATGTATGGGGGGACACTTTTCATTCATTCATTTATTCTTCAAGTATTTATTGAGCAGCTACCCAGGGAGTGAGGCTATAATAAAATAGCAAAAATCCATGTTTTTCTGGAATTGCCATTCTGGTACATTGCAGCTACCTGTGTGTCTTTGGTTTGAAATTCCTCTTCCACATCTTTCCTAAAAACCATTGTGTTACATTAGTGCTTTATAGTTTTCATCTTGTGTTCAGTTACAGGCAAAAAGAAAACCAGTAACTGCAGTTTCTAAATTTTTTGCAGTTCTTCAACCCAACTCATGTTTTATACCTTAAATCCTCTTTGACTTAATAGTCCAGGGTAGCCCTGGCTGGTGTAGCTCAGTGGATTGAGCATGGACCTGCAAACCACACAATCACGGTTTGATTCCCAGTCAGGGCACATGCCTGGGTTGCAGGCTGGTTCCCTGCAGGCCAGTTCCCAGCAGGGGACATATGCATAAGAGGCAACCATACATCAATATTTCTCTCCCTCTCTCCTTCCCCCCTTCCCCTCTAAAGATAAATAAATAAAATCTTTAAAAAAATAGTCCAGGGTAAAGGTGATAAGGGGGACTCAATTTAAACATTCCTAAAGGATTACATTTTCCCTTTCAAAGAGTCAGTTCAGATAGTGTTTCTCATATAATATTGCAGCTGTTTCAGCTCCCTTAAGGTTAAAAATAGTCATCTTATTTGTTACATTATCACTAGAATAGCACCATTAAAGTCCCACTCAATTAACATGTTCAGTAAATAAAACTTTTCAATCTTTCTAATAAATTATTCTGTTTCTCTAAAACTTCATGGAACACTGCTAGTTCACAAAAACAACTTTAAAGCCACTAATTCCAAAGAACTTTTAAACCATTGTGAAATTGGACTCTGAAGTGAGTTCCTCTGTTTCTTAACAGGGCTTAGTTTGTAAATCAGTTGTTTAGCACTCAGGTTATATTCCTATACACATAGGACAAGTATTAATACTTGTTGGACTTACAGCCAAGATGGAGGCATAGGTAGACACACTGTGCTTCCTCACACAACCAAAAGAAGGACAACAACAGATTTAAAGACAAAAAAAACAACCAGAACTGACAGAAAATCATACTGTATGGAAGTCCAACAACCAAGGAGTTAAAGAAGAAATATTCACCCAGACCAGCAGAAGGGGCAGAGACAGGCAGCAGGGTGCAGAGGACTTGTGGCAAGGTGGTGGCTGGCAGACTGGGAGGTCCTACAGTCAAGTGCAGATAAACCGGGAGGAACAACTGGGGAGCGAGATAGACCATGCAACTCAGGGCTCCAGTGAGGGTAAATAAAGCCTCAAAGCCTGTGATTGAAAACTCCTAGGAGGAGTTTGAGGTGCCGTTGAGAGAAACTCCCAGCCTCACAGGAGAGTTTGTTGGAGAGACAAACAGGATCCTAGAACGTACACAAACCCACCCACTCAGGAATCAGCACCAGAAGGGCCCAATTTGCTTGTGGATAGTGGGGGAGGTGACTAAAAACCAGCAGAAAGCAGAGCAAGCAGCTGGTTTTCCTCTTGGACCCCTCCCCCACATACAGCATCACAACACAGTGACATGGGTTATCCCACCCTGGTGAACACCTAAGACTCCACCCCTTACTATGTAACAGGCGCCCCAAGACCAAAAAGGTGGCCCAAATGAAAGAACAGTTCAAAGCTCCAGAAAAAATACAACTGAGCAATGAAGAGATAGCTAACCTATCAGATGCACAGTTCAAAACACTGGTTATCAAAATGCTGTAGGAACTCACTGGGTACCTCAATAGTATAAAAATGACCCAGGCAGCAGTGAAGGCTGCATAATGTGAAATAAAGAAAAATCTACAGGGAACCAACACTGACGGGGAGGAAACTAGGACTCAAATCAACACTTTGGAGCAGAAGGAAGAAAGAAACATTCAACTAGAACAGAATGAAGAAACAAGAATCAAAAAAATGAGGAGAGGCTTGGGAACCTCCAGGACATCTTTAAACTTTCCAACATCTGACTCATATGGGTGCCAGAAGGAGAAGAACAAAAGCAAGAAATTGAAAACTTATTTGAACAAATAATGAAGGAAAACTTCCCTGATCTAGTGAAAAAACACATAGACTACCAGGAAGTCCAGGAAGCCCAGAAAGTCCCAAAGAAGTTGGACCCAAAGAGGAACACACCAAGGCACATCACTATTAAGCTACCCAATATTAAAGATGAGAGAATCTTAAAAGCAGCAAAAGGAGACAGTTACCTACAAAGGAGTTCCCATCAGACTGTCAGCTTATTTTTCAAAAGAGACCTTACAGGCAAGAAGGTGCAGGAAAGAAGTATTCAAAGTCATGAAAGGCAAGGACCTACATCCCAGGTTACTCCATCCAGCAAAGCTGGATTCTATCATTTAGAATGGAGGAGCAGATAAAGCCAAGTTAAAGGAGTTCATCATCACCAAGCCATTATTATATGAAATGTTAAAGGGACTTACCTAAGAAAAAGAAGATAAAAAATATGAACAGTAAAATGACAACAAACTCACAGCTGTTGACAACTGAATCTAAAAAACAACAACAAAACAAACTAAGCAAATAACTACAACAGGAACAGAATCACAGAAATGGAGATCATATGAAGGGCTATCATGAGAGCAGGGAAAGGGACAGAATAAGTAGCATAAATGTTAGATAGAAAATAGACAGGGGGAGGTTAAGAATAGTATAAAAATATAGAAGCTGTAGTAGAAGAATAGTAATGTAGAAACTTATGTGTATGACCCATGGACATGAACCAAAAGGGGGGGGGATGCAGGTGGGAGGGGGTGTGCAGGGCAGAGGGGAATAAAGGGGGGGCGGGAATCGGACAAGTGTAATAACATAATCAATAAAATATATTTAAAAAATAATTAATTAGCTTCAAGGATCAGCTTTGGGATGAGGAGTGGGTATCATTCAGCCCTTTCTGACCATAACATCCTACCACTTGTAATATTATTCCATGAAAATGTATATTTTAAGGACCACATCTCCCCTGTCTAAGCAGTAAAAGCTGTGGGGTTTTTTTTTTCCTTCTTGCCTTCCCACTCTAGACTGCAGTCCAAAGAATGGAAAGTGCATATGGAAAGGAAGGGAGGCTAGTGGTGACTGATGGCACCAGTATTTTATTAATTCTGTGTACTTACTAAAAGAAGATAGCTCTCTTGGAAAATTTCTCTATGGTCAAAATTAGAAAACAGCATTTGACCTTAGGCTTAGAAACCTGACTTAAGGATTGTGTGAGACTGGTAGTGTAATTTGGAAGATGGGAGAGAAGTTCTGCTTGCCCATTTTTATAGACAGGTTATTTGGACATTGGAGACTACTTTCATATTTGTCTGCCTCTCTTAGGAAGCTAATTTTATCAACCTTTTAGACCATTCCAAATAATTTTATTCCTCTTGCAATAATTTTTATATATTTAAAATCTATTTTAAATATTTAAAGACTTGCCATAATGTCTCTATCATTAGTAAGATGGTAAATCTGACTCACTATAACCTGAAATGACTTTTTTCATTATAAAACAATTCCATGTGTCTTGTCTAGGTTGGGAGTATGTTTACTGCTGTCTGATAGGTGCTGCTACAGACAGACACCACTCAGTTGACAGCACAGCCGGTCAGTCCATGAACGGCTCCCAGTTGGGCCAGTTATTGCGCTATTTGAACACTTTTAGATCTGAAGTTCCATCCTTTACTGGCTGTCATGTAATTAGAGCAAGGTTGTGACATGACACACAACCTGTTAAATATTGAAAAAGTAGTTAAGTCAGATGCTTGATAACCAGTTTGGCTTTTTCGTTGAATTGGCCAATATTTTTACTTCAGATACACAGAGTTTTAAAAATTAGGTTTTCCTATACTTACCACCTTTTCTTTATTCTTGTTTTTGTTTGATATATTTTATAACTCTTTCATTTATGAATCTTCACTTAAAAATGCCTTTCAAATCTATAGCCTAGGTTTCAAATCAAAGTCAGACATACAGTTTTATTTACTACTTCTCTGGGTATTTATATTTGTTTTAACATTTAATTCCCATGCTGCAGTTTTCTTGTTGGAAAAAAAATTTTGAAAGGACTCATGGACATGGACAACAGTATGGTGATTGCTGGGGCGAAGTTAAAAGGAGCCTTCGGGGAGGGGATATAAAGGGATTAAATGGTAATAGTAAAAATACGATAAAGATTAAATTTTTAAAAATTAAGTTTTATGTAAGTTCACTTCCTTTCAGTTCTATGTTGTTAAAATATCTATATTAATATACAACTGACTGCAATGTGTGTTATATGTCTATATATTAATATGTAATATGTTAACGTAAGTAATAAATATCCACTCTCTTTTTTTGATACCAACTTTTCTTACCCTGACATGCCGAGTTTTCAAAATGTTGTAGAGATTATGTTCATCTTGGAAGACAAAGGATTAAGTGAGGTCCTCTTCCTCCCTTTTTAATAATTTAAACATTTTTTGAAAAGCTTATTTGCTCTTCTGGGAGCTTGCACTGTGAAATTATAAACTGCACAGTTTTTTTTTCTTTTAAACATGACTAAACATACAATTAAGAACACTAATTTTTGTTTTGTTTTGAACTAGAACTATGGGTTTTACTTTCTCCTCTTATGATTACAACTATCTCAGGTTTATGTAGAGGGTCCCCACTAACGATAGAGAGCAAAGGAAGGGACCAGAAGTCTGGTGTCTATAGGCCTGTCATCCCAGTCTCTTAACCCCTGAAGCAGCCCCTCCTATTTCAGCCCAGAGTCTGGGAAGTGGGGCCCTTTGTCCAGGAGAAAAGGGCCTGTTTTCCTTTTTTCTTTTCTTTATTTATTTTAAGCTATTTTTCAATTAAGTTGACATACTATTATATTAGATTCAAGTGTACAACATAGTGATTAGACATTTATATACCTTACAGACTGACAGCCCAAGTCTTATACCCAGCTGACACCATACACAGTTATTGCAATATTGTTGACTGTATTCTTTGTGCTGTACTTCACATCCCTGTGAGAGGTCCATTTCTGAAGGACATTCTTCTTGTCATTGTGTTAGTAAATGTTGAGAGCAAAAATATTGCATCAAACTTTTAAAACTTTTTTAAAAAAATGTAAATACATATTTTTACTCCTTATGTACACAGTGTGTAAATTATTGAATGTTGAGGCATTAGTTTTTCTTTTAGAACAAAGGATAGAATATGCTTTTTTCAATCTATAAAAATTCAAAATCAAATTCTTATTTTCATTTAGAGTTCTTCCACAGGCAAAGGCCTTACTCTGAAGAAGCTAACAGACAGGTGGGTGGAGAAAAAAATAACAGGTAAACAGCCTGTTGTACTACATAGTAATAAGTGCCCTGAAAAAGGTTGTGCAGAGGGCTTTGGATGATTGAAAATGAGGGGCCACAGAAAAGGAATGGTTTTGGAAGACTGTAGAGAAAAGTATAGCCTCAACAGGCTCCTGAAGCCTGACTGAGGAGTAGCCAGGTGAAGAGGTGGGAGTTAAGGTGCTCTTGTCAAAGAGATTACGGTGTGTAGAAGCACAGAGTCACGAGAGGTACCATGTTTGAGAAACTGTAAGTTGAACTCAGTATGATTAGAGAGGTAGGCAGAGAGGAGATCCAGAAGGGAATTGTATGCCCTGTGAAGATTCTAAGTTTAATTCGAAAGTTAGAGGGAGCCTGTGGAGGATTGTATTATCTTCAGACCCACAATTTAGAAAGACTGCTACAGTGCAGAGAATAGGTTAACTAGAAGGTGGCACAGACAATGTTGATATAGTCCAATAGAGGTCAGGACAGGGAGCAAAGAGACAGGGTTGGGTTTATGGTAAGGGGATAAATTTGACAGTTTTTAGGATGTGGAATATTCAGAACTTGGCAAGAGATTAATAAGGGAGTCAGAGAAGTCTAGAAAAAGACTTATAGGTTTCTGTATTGAACAACTGGATATATGGTGAGGCCTTTGTGGAGACAGGGAATATTAGAGGTGGTAATATAAAGGGATGGATAGGGGGAAGGTGATGAGCTTGGCTTTTAATGTGTTGAATTTGAGATGGCTATCAGATATCAAGGTGTAATATATTAGGTAGTTGAATAAATGGGCCCCAAATTCAGAAAAGGGGACTGAGATGTAATTACAGCCTTGATCCGTGTTCATTGTTGAAGTTATGGAAGAGTGAGATCACCCAGGGAGAAGATGTACGGTAAGAAGGCTGATGATGGATAGAACAGGGAGAGCATCTACTTAAAACAAAATAGAGGAAGAAGAATCCATACAGGAGACTGATATGGGCAGAAATAGAAGATGAAACCGGAAAGCAGATATTATCCCAGTCACTAAGGTAAGATAGATTGCAAAAAAGAAGTAATCAACATTGTCAACTGTGGAAGAAGAGAGTGAAGTTAAGTCAAGACCCACATGGTATCAATGCCCGGGCTGGAAGTAAAGGAAGGAAGCAGTGGAGCAGTGTCTGATAGACCCAAGAAGAGGAAAATGATGAAATAACCAACAGATATTCACTGAAAATATGGCATGCCAATGTGCCAAAAGTAGTTGAAATTGGGAGGAATTTTGCTCATTCTAAAAGTAGTTGGGGCCCTAGCTGGTGTAGCTCAGTGGATTGAGCCTGGGCCTGTGAACCAAAGGATTGCGGTTCGATTCCCAGTCAGGGCACATGCCTGGGTTGCAGGCCAGTTCCCAGTGGGGGACATATGAGAGGCAACTGTACATTGATGTTTCTCTCTCTCTCTCCTTCCCTTCCCCTCTAAAGATAAATAAATAAAATCTTTAAAAATAAATAAATAAATAAAAGTAGTTGGGTGTACGAGGTTCACTGTAAGAAGACCTCAAGAGGCTGGAGCAATATAGCTTTTATGAACTTACAAAACCAACTTTTCAGTGTCTTCTTTTGGGGGCAGTGTTTTATATTGAGGGACAGTTGCTGAGTATGAATAAAAAATGAGCAGAATGGGGACAACAGAGATAAAAGGAGAGTTTATGGGAGAGGAGAATAGAGCCCAAAGAGCTTCAGGAAGCAAGCTGCCATAGTTTTGAACACTATAAAAAAATAGAAAAAAAAATTTGTGACATTAGAAAATCTATCCTGACCCTATCTCATTCAAAAAGTTCAAGAAAGCCAATCTCACATAAAAATGAGCAATATACAAAGTTATGATAAGAAAAAGAATGAGTTAAATAATATCTCTACAGAAAATGAAAGCATATTTGAAATACAGGTAAAAGGAAAAATCATTTCAAGGAATGAATCAAGCTAGAAGGAACACAGGGCCAAATAAGTAATGCACTAAGAAAAATTGAAAGGGGGGAACTTTTTAAATAGAAAAGAAATGAAGAAGACATTCAAAAGGATTTGTGAGAAGAGACATGTTAAGGATAAGCAGAGAAGATCCTGTATAATTAATGATGTTGAATAAACACTAAAAACTACACTTCAAGGAAACTTTCCTGAAATTAAAAAACTACATATGGAAAGAATATAACACGTACCAAAGAATATTGACCCCGAATTACCATTACCAAGTCACAGTCATATTAACTTACAAAGTTTGAAAAAGTTAAATCATCATTAGACTTTTCAATAACAATAGCAGAAGAAAACAGCAACATGTTTAAGATACTGCAGGAAAGTCTGAGCCAAGGATTTTCTAGCTTTCAAGTGTAAACAAGAAACTTATCAATATGTAAGAGCTCAAAGAATCTATCTCCAATGATCACTTTCTGTAGACGCTACTTAAGAATGAGCTTCAGATAACCAAAATGACTAAAGACATCAACCAGGTGTGCTTTCTGCTACTAGGATGTCATTTATTGCCTTTAACCTCTTAGCAGTTAGAATAATGAAATGTATGTGTATGCTAATCTGTATATATACCTGTATCTATAAATATTTCTATATGTAACCACCTCTATATTATGCTAATTATAGTTTGTATTGATATTTCTAATTCTAATCCATGTCCACATGGATCATTCTAGAGTCTTCTACTTACTTATCTGTAAATTCTCACTTCAATACTGAGAAATATGGCTCACACCACTTGCCATTCTTTTACTTATTCAATTTCAGTACACATGTGTAGCAGTAGTCAAACTGTTAACCCACACCCCTGTGGGAAACTTTATCAGTAGGAGTACAGTGTTTGCATGCAGTTCCTTTTGCTTTAGTTTTATAGACTCATTTTCAAAGTTCATCAGGTCAGCACATTTTCCTCGACCCCTTTAAGTTAAGGTAGTTTCACACATTTGTAATTCTGTTAGATTCTCTTATCATAGTTTGCATTCCTTCCTGGGATCTCCCGACCTTCTAAATGATTTTATGAAATTTGTATTAAGTTTTACTTTTTGTGCTATAAAGTTCTTTGGGTTTTTACAAATGCATAATGTTATATATCTCCCATTACAGTATTATACAGAATAATTTCACCACCTCACTTCACCTATTCAACATCATTCTCTTCCTCCAAATAAATGCCTGGCATCTACTGCTCTTTGCACTCTCTAGTTTTACCTTTCCAGAATGTCACAGAACTGGAATTATACAGTGTGTGGCCATTGCAGACTGGCTCTTTTCACTTGTCAGTTTGCATTTAGGGTTCATTTGTGCCCTTCTGTGTCTTGAACACTTTCTTTTTATCACTTAATTTTTCATTGATAGTTGTACTACAGTTTAGTTATCCATTCACCCATTGAAGGACATCTTGATTGCTTCCAGTGTTTTGCAATTAAGGATAAAGCTGCTATAAACATTCACGTGCAGGTTTTTAAATCAGCTGCATAAAAGCCAAGGAACATGATTATTGTAAGGTAAGATTATCTTTAACTTTGTAAGAACTAAGAAACTGTCTTTCAAAGTGGCTGTACCATTTTGCATTCCCACCAACAATGAATGAATTTCTATTCTACATCCTCACCTGTAGTTGGAATTGTCAATTTTTTAAAAATTTTAGTTGAATAGGTATATAATGATATGTCACTGCTATTTAAATTTGCAATTTCATGACCAAAATATTTTGAGCATTTTTTACTTGCTTTTTGCCATTTCTTTATCTTCCTTAGTAAGGCATATGTTAGGTCTTTTGTCCATTTTTCAAATTGGATTGTTTGTCTTCTTATTCTTGAGCTTTAAGAGTTTTTTAAAATATATTTTTTAGATATGTCTTTTATCAACTATAGTCATGTAACACATAATGACAGGGATATGTAATGAGAAATGCATCATTACACAATTTCATCATTGGGTGAACATCATAGAGTACACTTCTACAAACTTAGATATAGCCTACTACATACCTAGGCTATATAATATAACCTATTGTTCCTGGGCTACAAACCTGTATAGCATGTTACTCTACTGAATACTGGAGGCAGTTGTAACACAATGGCTGGTGTTTGTGTATCTAAACATGGAAACATATCTAAACCTAGAAAAGGCACAGTAAAAATACTGTAAAAATAAATATAACAGCTGAAAAATGGGCCCTGACTGGTGTGGCTCATTGGATTGGGTATCATCCCCAGATCAAGGAGTTGCTATTTCCATTCTGGGTCAGGGCACATGCCTGGGTTGCAAGCTAGGTCCCTGGTTGGGGGCATGTGAGAGGTGACCAATTGATGCTTCTGTCCCTGTCTTTCTCCTCCCTTCCTCTCCCTCTCTGAAAATAAATAAATAAAATCGTTTTTAATAAAAAAAATAAAACATGGTACACCTGTATAGGACACTTACCAGGAATGGAAGTTGCTCTGGGTGAGTCAGTGGGTGAGTGGAAAGTGAAATGAAGGCATAGGACATTGCCGTACATTACTGTAAATTTATAAACACTGTCTCACAAGCCACCCCCCCCCACTTTCCATCCAACAGGGTCAGAAATAGAACATCAAAGCTGTCAATGCTCTTCCATGAACAGGTTGTGGGCCAGATTGATTGCAAAGAGAAACTGGCTGAGTGAGGCATAGATCACCATAATAGTGACGGTCAGGACCGAGTGAAAGCTTGCCTAAAGATCAGTGGGAATAACAAATCAAGATGGAGAAACAAAGGAACATAGGGGATTGTCATGCCAATGTGGTTTTGGCTATTGTGTGTTGGGGCAGTGGTCAGATAAGGAACTTTGTGGTTGATATTTATTTTTAAAAAGGGGGTGTTTTAACATGCAGAGGTGCAAAACCGAGGACTCAATATGTTGACATTAGACATTTGTTTCTGGTCTTATTGACCCCATCTGGCAGAAAGGTTTTTCTGGCATTGAATTAATGGAAGAAATAAAACTTATTTATGCTTTACATCATTACAGCTTGAAAATATTTCCAAAGTCAGGGACAGGCTGGTTCCACACCAGCACAGAAAGCTTTTACTACAATGGCAGTGGCACTTGATACTTGTTAAGGTAGCTTCTGTGGACCTGTGTCCTTGACAGGATCTTAGGATCTCAACAAAGAATGTATAGCAATGTACTCTGAAGACTGTGAAAGTAGATCTGAGAGGGGTGTAGGGACCATGTGAATATATAGCACTGGGGGGGCCAGGCTCCTCTGTGCTGAAAAACAGGTTAGTGGCTGACTGACTGGGATGTAATCTCTGCCCTCTTAAGTTGAGGTGCTGTGAGTGAGAGAGAATCTGTTGTCAAGCCCCAGAAACATTGCTCCATCAGAGAAAAACTTTCTCCTGAACTGCATATCCTTCCATTTCTTACAGGAAATTCAGCTCCATTTTATTCTTATGGGATCCCCTTCATATACGTGGCCTATCATCATTGACCAAAACATTGTTATGCAGCAAATGACTATGTGTTTTGCAAATATTTTCTCCTGTTCTGTGCTTGTCTTTTCATTCTCTTTAGTGTACCTTTCATAAAACAGAAAGTTTTAATCTTAATAAAGTCTAACATTAATTTTTTCTTTAATGGATCATGATTTTGGTGTTGAATCTAAAGTTATAGTTTTGTGTGTTGCATTTAGGTATATGATCCATTTTAAGTTGATTTTGTGAAAAGTATTATTAGGTCTGTGTCTAAGTTGTCTTCTTTTAGCCTTTTAAAAAAATTGCATATGGATGTCCAATTGTTCCATCATCATTTGTTGGAAAGGATACACTTTCCTCATTGAATTACCTTTGCTCCTTTGCCAATGATCAGTTGACTATTTGTGCAGGTTTATTTCTGGGCTCTGCACTATGTTCCATTGATGTGTCTTCTATTCTTTCACTGATACCATGCTCTCTTGATTACTGTTGGTTTATATTTAGTCTTGAAATCAGGTAATATGACTGTTCTTCAGTATTGTGTTGGCTATTCTAGGCCTTTTGCCTTTTCATATAAACTTTAGAACCAGTTTGTTGATATGTACAAAATAGCTTGCCAAGATTTTGATTGGAATTGCATTGAACCTATTGATTAAGATGGGAAAAACTGACATGTTGACAATATTGCATTTTCTAATCCATGAACATGGAGTATTTCTCCATTTATTTAGATCTTTGATTTCTTTCATCAGAGTTTTATAGTATTAGGCATTTAGATCCTGTTTTGTTAGATTTATAACCATTTACTATTGCTATTTTGTTAGATTTATAACCATTTTATTTTTTATGCCATCATAATTTTTTACTTTCAAATTTTAATAGTTTGTTGTTGGTATATAGCAAAGCAATTAACTGTTATATATCAATTTTGTATCCTGTATTTTTTGTAAATTCCTTGGGATTTTTCGTGTACAAAGTCATGTCATCTGCAAACAGGAACAGTTTTAGTTTTTCCTTTTTGATTGTTATGCCTTTTATTTCATTTTTTAATGTTATTACACTAACTAGAACTATCAGTACTACCATTCCTAAATGGTGAGAATATACATCCTTGTCTTGTTTCCAGTCTTAGGAGGAAAGCATTCTGTCTTTCACCACTAAGTATAAAATCAGCTATAGGTTTTTGTATAGATGCTCTTCATTAAGTTGAAGAAACTCTCCTCTGTTGCTACTTTTCTGAAAGATTTTTAAATCATGATTCAGGGTTGAATTTACTCAAATACTTTTTTACATCAATTGATAAAACTACCTGGTTTCTCTTCTTTAGCCTATTAATATGGTGGACATACCAATTGATTTTCAGATTACTAAGTCATGGTATATAATGCTTTTAAAATATTGCTGAATTAATTATATTTGCTTCTATTTTGTTAAGGATTTTTGCTTTCATAGTCATGAGGGTTGTACTTTTCCTTTTTTTCACTTTTGTATTGTCTTTGTTTGGTTTTGGTATTTAATACTTGCTTCATAAAATTAATTGGGAAATGTTCCTTCCCTCCTCTTTTATTTTCTGGAAGAGGCTGTGTGAAATTGGTGTTAATTTTTAAAAAATTTTTAGTAGTAGAATTATCTAGTGAAAGCACCTATACTTGGAAATGTCCATTTGGGAGTTTAAAAAATCACAATGAATTATCATAATAGTTACAGGACTATCCAGGTAGTTTGTTTCATAGCAAGAGTTGTGGTGGGAATTCATTTTATCTGAATTATCAAATTTATGAGTGTAGGTGTTTATACAATAGTATTCCCTTATTATCTTTTGGTTTCTGCAAATTCTTTAATGATAATTCTCATCTGTCTCATTTCTGATATTGCCAATTTGTGTCTTCCCTATTTTTTTGTTAGTCTTGCTAGGATTTTTTTGTTTCTTTATGAAAGATATACATTTCTTTTTAGAGAGATGGGGAGGGAGGGAGAAACAGAGGGAGAAAAACATCTATGTGATGAAAACATCAATCACTTCGCTGCGTCTCCCACACTCCCTGACTGGGGACCAAACCCACAATCCAGGCATGTGGCCTGGCCGACCTTTCACTTTGCAGGATGATGTTCAACCAACTGAGCCACACTGGTCAGGGAATTGCTAGAGGTTTTTTATTTTTTATTTTTCTTTTCACTGAACCAGCGCTTAGTTTCAATCGTTTTTTTTTCTATTGTTATTGTTTTCAATTTCATTGAATTTAGCCTTTAGCATTATTCTTTTCCTTTATCTTGCTTCTCAGTTTATATTGCTGTTCTTTCTCTAGGTTTCTGAGGGTAGAAACTTAATGTTTTAAAATTTTCCTCTTTCTTAATGTATGGGCTACATTGAAGGTTCTGACTGTCCCCTACGCCTCTTCCAAAGCAGGGATGTAAAGCAGGGAAGGAGGGATGCTTACTGTGGTGTGACTGGACATCCAGGTCATGTCCTCCATGAATAATGCCAGCGGTGGAAGGTGAGGAGCATTACTGTCCAGTGGAAATAAAAGTCCCAACTCCCTACTCAGCCTTCTCTGACACTTCCCTGGCAGGGAGTTTAGGGTACTTTGTTATGGCCTGGCAAGGGTGGGAGTCTAATCTCCCCATTTAGCCTTTTCTAGTGTGAGTGGAACAGGGCTACAGTTTGGTGGTGGTGGTGTTTGATTGTGGTAGAATGACTGTTGTTAAGAAATGTTCTGCCTTGCTAGGCTGCCCCTTTCCTGGTCCTTTAGTGGGCTTTGATGTTTCTTGTCTATAATAATTGATTTAAAACATGTTAGAAAAAAATCCTTTTCAAATAAGTCTTAATTTAAATACTTGCACATAGATCATCTGTGGTAGATTTCCTATCCACTATGTATGTATGTTTAATAAAATAGATCTTATGTACCATAATCTTTCCCTTTTTTAGGGGAAACTAGAAATATTTGAGTACTTACCTACCTAAGCATTCATATATTCATCATCAGTATTCTGAATGGTTTGCATAAGCTCTTAGATAAGAATGTTAGATGCTTGGAAAATCATCTACTATATTGTTCTAATTTGGTTAATTTATGCCCCAGGCCTGTTGCCTTTTTGTTAATGGTATGATTTAAAAGATCACTTCTCAGTGCTATTTCGGAATTTTTAAATGAAATTTTAAAATATTTCAGGAATTATGACATGGTTTTAAAGAGGAGAGATACCAGAATTCTTAGTTAAGCAATCAATTATAAATTGATCACTGCTACCATATGGAAATTTTGTATTATTCACATTGATTATGCCTATTGTTGTCCTATGACATGAAGAATTTTTGTGACTGAACTTTGATTCCTTATGTTATGGAAACTTCTACCCCTTTTTCATTGCACTCAAAATCCCCTCTTTTGCCCAGTGGTTACATGTTAGTGGCACAAGTATTTATGCAGGTAAATGCTGAGTTGTTCTTGGAGAGAAGAAATGGTGAGATGTTGGCTATTTTTATATTCCAATTCAAAATGATGCACACTCTGAAAACTGAGGATATGTTATTAAAATTTATGCTAGTTTGTCATATGCATGGTTGACATTTCATTTGATTTTCAGAAGTTAAAATCAAGAAAGTGATACCAAGGACTCCTGTTTTAATTTAGTCATTGTAGCAAAGCATCTGATGTGATCTGCAGGAGTTGCCCCAAGAGTCCTTGAACAAATGTTTACTCAGAGAATGGAGTGGCACAACTAAAATGATAAATTTATAACTTTCCCATATTTAACAACTAAGTTGACAGAGAAATCAAAAAACTAAACATTAAATACAACCCTTTCATTCTTTCTCAATCCCCATCTCTGGCCCCTCAAAAAACTTTAGTCTGATTCATAAAGAAGTATATTTCAATATAATTAAAAAGATGTCATACAAAGGAGTACATTTAAAGAAGTATATTTCAATATAATGAAAAAGGACATCATATTTAAAGGACACCTGAAAAACTAAATTATTTTTTTCATGAAAGAAGAGTTGCTTTGTTGTCATTTACATAACCTTCCTTAGTTCTATAGTTGAAAACTAACAATTCAAATTATAATCTCTGATCCCATTACTGAGGTTTTCATGCTAAAGGTAATATGTGGGTATGAAGAGGCCATGTGCTTCCACTCGGTTATTTTCCCAGTCATGATTCCTGAGTGAGCTCAGCCATCCATATTCTTGCGAAGTCCTCCCTTGGACTGAGGTATGTACACATTTGTGAGGCCCCAGGCGCAGCTGCAATGCCGTGTGTGGCCATGACATAACCCACCTCAACTGAGCTTTCTCCTCTCGTCCATCTGTGCCTCCTTTTTAGATTTGAAGCCACAGTAATTCTCTTGAATAACCTATTTTCTGCATGAACAAGACTCTTGTTAAAAAGAAAAAGAAATATCAACAAGGTCTTGGAAAACTGATTCATATCCAAAAGAACTTTTAATAGATACTTACATTGTAAATTCATGACAGTACTTGTTCCTATTTGCAGCAACTTTATTTTGACATTTGGGTCAACCAATTTAGAATCTGTAAATGTAAATTATCTTTATATAATTTGGTGATTTAGGATTTTTAATAGTAGTGATAGGACTATGACCCCTCTGCTTGAGATGTTTTAGCAGTGCTTATCAAGATAGAGATAGCCAGCACTGGCTGGCAGTACTCAGTAAAAGAAGTCACAAGACAGCTCTCTGATTTGCAAATTTGATGTTCTCGTCTCTTAAGTTACTTTAAATTGGATCTCATCTTGAGCTGAAAATAGAAAAATAAGAGATGGAACTTTGACACTAATAGTTACTGTTTGCAAAAGTAAAGGGAAATTACAGTAAATTGTCAGTATTCTGCCAGGTTGAAAATGTAGGAGGTTGTGTTTAATAAGCCATTATGGCTTAAAGTTTTGTGCAGCATATACATATATGTATACTCTAAACAAATTTTTGAAGTAGGCAAAACTTAACTTTGGCCATGGTCTTTCCCACCCCACAGAGCCCTTCCTTGCTGAAAGGCACAGAGCCTGTTCTTCCTTCTTCTGCCCTAATGTGCCCACAACCCACTGTTAGGGAAAAGATCCCTATAATAGGGTTGCACCATTCATACATTTAACTTTTGCAAATGTAACTATTCTTGCTCATCAGACATTTTTAAATGTGAGGCAGAAACTATTTTTAATGCAAATATCATAGGGAGTTCTGCCTGACATGTCACTCAGAGAACATATGCTCACAGGTGAGTATGCAATCAGAAACAAATCTACTCTGTTCTCCACTGGTCTGAATTCCTGCTCAGTCCTCATAGAGTGAGCATCTCACTGTTCAGGTGTTAGACATGTGCTGTTTTATCCAGGGCTCCTAAACACAAGCCAATTACCCCAATGAGTGCTGTACCAAATAAACAGTCATCTGCTCTAATGCTGGATGATAAAATGTCTGCTTTGGACTTACTAAGAAGTGGCTTGTCAGTCTCCAGTCTGGTACCTTCCAGAGAGATTTTCAAGAACAGTGTTTCTACATGATTTTCACTTTATGTGCCTATGTAAGGTTTGACTCCATTACATAGTTTAATGACTTTCTCTTTTATAGGGTATTTATATTTTAACTGAAAATAATGGAATTAATTTGCTTATAGAAGTCTACGCATAATTGAACCTCAGCTAAATATATAAAAGAAAGACAACTAGGTATCATTTTACCATTTTAATCTCTGAAGAATTTGGGTGACAAATTTAATGTGAATTTAAAAAATTATAGCACTTCTAATATTATACCAAATAAGCAATTACTTCCTCTATAAAATCTTAAGGCAAGGCCTGATTTTATACACAGATTACCTAAGTTTCTCAAAACTATAATATGATAAATATATCAAAATTAAAAGAATATATTTCACCTCTGGTTCTCAATTTTTTTTGCATTGGAAAAGTATAATCTTTCATTGAATTTACTGGGGTGACATTGGCTAATAAAATTATATATGTTTCAGGGGTACAATTCTATAATACCTCATCTGTATATTATACTGTGTGTTCACCGCCCCAAGTCAAGTTAGTTCTCAATTTCTAAGTACCAGTGCTCTTAGACATTCTCCACATTCCTATTCTAGTTCCACCTAGTTTATTTTAATAATGTTTTAGCTCTGAAATTCTATGGTTATTACATCAGATATAGACTAACTGAATATAATTGCATCATTTAATTAGAGGGGATTTAAACATCTTACAGTACTTCAAAGTTATCCCTATGCATTAAGGTTTTCATAATTATTGTTAAGCAAAGATACCAATTAGTAGAGATTTACAGTTTTTAGGGACTGTTTGCTGTATAAAATTAAAGTACTGTTTTCTTTGTTCTAAATTCAGTTTGAAAGAATAAGAGGGAAAAAAAGCTAGATTTTTAGAAAGGTTGTCCAACCTTTGCTGGACAACATTTGAGCTATGATTTTGATTGAAAGAATACATTTTTATAGAAAATAGTAATGCAATATTGTTGCATCATAGAGTCTTAAATAGCGTGGTTCATAAATGAGATAACTTGTTTTTCTGGACTTATGGCCCATTGGGGAGGGAAAGACTGTCTTTATTATTTAGAATGTGTTTGTGCCCTTCTGTGCTGTATCAGGAATATAACAAAAGCTACATTTTAGCTGCATGTTATGGGCAGGGACCTTGTAGAAAAAGACAAGGGA
The DNA here is from genome assembly GCF_021234435.1 of Artibeus jamaicensis. Taxonomy (NCBI): domain Eukaryota; kingdom Metazoa; phylum Chordata; class Mammalia; order Chiroptera; family Phyllostomidae; genus Artibeus; species Artibeus jamaicensis. The sequence continues at coordinate 22,485,022 of NW_026521812.1, forward strand.
CCTTGATTACGATCAGTTTCCTGACTTCAGGTGTTGAACAAAAGCCAAAGAAAGTTTTTAAGCATCCTGTAAGCCTTTCGGCTAGCACTGGAAAGGCAATATTTCTCTTCTCTCTGTCTCAGGTTTTTAATTGTTTTATCATTTTACTATAATTAGTTTAGGAGCATTTTAAAAAGTTTAGAAAGAAAACTGTAAGTGAACACATGCTACTGTCCTCACAGACAAGAGCTGAGAGTAGTATTGCTCAGATGGAAATAAGAAGCTAAACTTGCGGTAGCACTTCCTCCAGGTACTTAGCTCAGGCTTCAGTGGAGTGGTCTGAACGTTTACAGGAAAAGAAACTACTTATGAAGTGTTAAAACCACAATCTAAGAAAAAAACTTTTCACAATGTCATATTGTTGGGTATTAAGAACTAAATGTCACAAACTGGTTTAGTAATATTTATTATATATACTTTCCCTCACCTAAGATTTTTTTTTTAAAGCACCTAATCCCAAAATCAGTAGCTAAGTTGTTTGGTTTTGGGTTTTTTTTTCATTTTTTCATTCTTCTGGAGCCATTATGTCCAGCAATAGAATTACATATTTACATTTTAGGTGAAGAATAATCTTCAGGTTTGCTATGTCTCACAAAGGGTCTACAGTCCAGTTAAAATTCGTAATAATTACTTGAAACTAGGAACTTATTTTCTCACTCTGACAAATCCTATTGACAACCCAGTTAATTTTAACTTCATGAGGTTGTTGAACTAGAGTTAGTAGCATACATGATTTTTTCATTCTATTTTAGCAGTATTTCTTTTTTTTTAATTTGTATTTATCTTTAGAGGGGGAGGGAAGGAGAGAGGGGGAGAGAAATATCAATGTGTGGTCCCCTTTTGTGGGTTCACTGCCGGGAACTGGCCTGCAACCCAGGCATGGGCCCTGACTGGGAATCGAACCCCGATCCTTTGGTTCGCAGGCCTGCGCTCAATTCACTGAGCTACACCAGCCAGGCCTACAGTATTTCTATAAGAAGATTAAACTTAAACTTTTAGTAGGGATTTCAACAACATTCCGTCTGTATTCTACTCGAATCAACCTCTTCTCTCAGGAGACACTGGGAGAAGAAGGTTTCAGTGAGAGGCGGGAAGGCACAGAAATGCAAATGGGAGCTAAAATTGGGAAGGAATAGTGGGGGGCCTTTTCAGGGTTTCTAAAGGTCTTTGCTTTTAGCATTGCAAAGGCAGGTATAATAATCCGGTCAGTTCCTATGCTGTAGAAGTTCTAGAAGTTTAACGGTAGGCTTGTCCATACTAATCATTAATAAATAAAAGAGGTGAGGATATATGAAGTCCAGTAAAACTCAATGAATATGTGTTCCTTTTCTTTCTCCCTCCTCCTTTCTTAGCTATAATTATATCCTTGCCTTTGACCCTAAAAGTTCCCCTCCATACCTTCTTACTTCCTACTCCCTCTCCATATGTCTGCTTTTCTCCCGATCGTCAACATTCATGTATCTTTCACTTTGATCCAATAGGAAAATTTGAGAATACAGCAGTATAGTGCACAAGTAATAATATACAATTCCATGTACATTTTAAAATGTGGCCTGACTGAGCTCTCTGAAGTCAGGGTTTGTTTTATTTGTCATCTAACAATACCTACCTAGCACGTGGTAGTCACTCAACAAAAATTTGTTGAGTAATTAACAAATGAATGCTTTTTTTGAGAACAGTTTTTTATTTTTTATTTTTATTTGTTTTATGAAATTGAAATTCTAGGATGAAGGAGCCCTGACAAGATGGCTCAGTTGGAGCATCATCCATGAACCAAAAGGTTGTGGGTTTGATTCCTGCTCAGGGCACATACCTAGGTTGTAGATCCTCACTTGAGTCATGTACATGAGGCAGCTGATTGATGTTTCTCTCTCACATCAGTGTTTCTCTTTCTCTCTCTCCCTCCCTCTCTCCCTCCCTCTCTCCTGTCTCTCTTTCTCTCTACTTCCCTCCTTCCCATCATCTCTCTCTAAAATCAATAAAAACATTTCCTTGGGTGAAGCTAAAAAAAAAAAAATTCTAGAATTAAGGGGGAAATGGACCCTAGAGTGGGTGAAGGTAGACTAAAGGGTAAGTTAAGAATATGATGGGAACTGTTAGTGGTAGAAGAGTTGAATGAACTCATCCCTTTTCTCCCCTTCACTTAATACCATAGAAATGAATCAAAAGTTGTGTCTACAGGAGGCCAGAAACCTACAGTGGAAATAAGAAGAAAAGGCATAAAAAGACCAGGCATGTATAAGTTCGAAACAAATTTATTAACAAGTGAGCTTGAAATTTATCTGTTGTGCGTATTTTTAGATTAGATTAGATTAGGCTGCCAGTGAGAGAATACCCAATATGAGTTTTTATGCAGGAAAGTTTCACTCTTGTATAAATGAAGGCAGCCCAGGACTGATTTAGAGGCTCCATGGTACCCCAATCCCTTCTGTTTTTCCAGTAGCCTCAAGAAGCAGCTTTGACCTCTAAGGCAGATGTCTAGAATGGCTGTTTCCACTCTAGAATCAAATCCGCATTCGAGAAAGAGGAAGAATTTACTAGAATAATGATCATATACATCCTCATTCTACTGACATTTACTATGCACAGGACATTTCCTTTTATAATCACATTGGCCAAAGCTTACTAACACCTAGCTGCAAAGAAGTATGCCCAGCTAACAATTTGGGAATTTATTAACTGTGGAAGAAACAGAGAACAGATGCTAGGACAACTAGGTATCTCTACAACACTGACCAGTGGCTTTTCTTGGAAAACTTTTAGTGATAAAAGGGTAGTCAAAGAATTGTTAAACTAGAAAAAATATCCAATATTGTTTTTAAAATGTAGATTTTATTATAATATGTAACATAATTGCTAGGTTGTGTCTAACATTAAATTATGTGTAGATACTTATAAATATTATAATTAGAAGAATTACAGCAGTAGAGATACTAAATTTTAAAAAGTGCATCAATACCTAATAATTTTTATTCTAAATACACATTGTTCAAATCCAAAACACCATAAGGAGAAAAAATTGAGTATTCCACAAATGCTGTGCTGAAGAGTTGTTTAATTTATATTCCAAGTAAAACAGGGTTGCCAGTTGAATGTATTATAGCTCTAATGTATCTCCCACTGCCAATATTTACTGACAACTTACTATTTACTGACCAGTTATTAGTACAGTCACTGTGCATGATTTCTTGTAATCCTCTCATCCTTTAAGGGCACTCACTGTATTCGCATTCCCATTGTACAGATGAGAACATCAAGGCTCAGAAAGACTAATGAATTTATCCTTGGAACCCAGGGTGCTTGGACCTAATTCCAGTGCCATTATACTTTACTGTTTCTTCTTTATAAATGTTTAATAGTATAGTCTATCTGATTATCATCTTAAATCTACATAGAAACACAGCTGGAATCATTTGAAAGACAGTGCCAATTGAATGCTTTTTTTAAAATTTATCATGACTATTTCTCCTGTCCATATGGCAACCTGATAGTATGAAAGGGCCAAAATGTTGGCACCATCAATATAGTGACTTACTTGTTTTTAACAGTTTTCATGTTATCACTTTTTATGCTTACAACAATCCCATGAAGTAAGTAACTCTCATTTTACAATGAAAAATCTAAGGTGTGAGGAGATAAAATAATGTGCTGGGTTAGAATTAAGATCTTCATGTTTTAAAATTCTGAATCTTTTCACTTAATTATGCTACTTTAAGCTCTAAAGATAATTACAGAGGGACATTATGGAATAAAAAAAGCTGGAGGCATCTGTCCACAAGTGTCCAGTTACAAATAAAAGTAACCTCAGTATCCTGTCAATAAGCAGCTCCATCAAACAGTCTTTGACAAACACCACTTTTGCTTTATGTTTGTTTACTCGTGAAGTGGAAAGAAACAAAAGGCTTTTTGGGAAGTAAAATTTCTTATAATTAATAATCTTAAGATTATTAATAATTTTGTTTACTTTCTTAAATTATTGAATATGTCTCCTGCATCTCATTTCTACCATCATCACCCTGGTTTATACTGCAGTTACATCTTAACTAGACCATTGCACTCACTACCTTAAAGCTGAAGTCTAACTGCCTTTAGATTCTCCCCACAAATCAGACCATCCTAGAGGTCTCTCCTAATCTAAAAATCGAAGCTCATTCACATAGTTCCCTTGCTTAAAACATTTTTAATGATCCCTTGACTTTTTTCCCTCATCTGAACCCATAGCACTGCTTGTATCTTTAAAATAATTTCACCATATGTGGTTCTTTATTGGATTGTAAGCCTTCTTGGGCTTCAGTTATGTTTCTTTCATCTTTGTATACTCTGAAATACCTTGTGTGGGTTCTTGCAAAGTACTGTGCTTTCTGTAGATAGGTGTTAAATGAAAGTTCTTTGCTGCATTTAAGGCCAAAACGTGGTCTAAAAAATTATAGCCTATTATCCTCAAGCAGTGGTTATAAAAAGTATATCTTTTTCCTACCTTTGCCATGGCCCTGATCCAACCCTCCTCTTCATTAAAGCTTGGAATAACTCTTCCCCCGAGATTGAGGCCACCTTCCAAATGATGTCATTCTCCATTTTAGCATGCCTGTATACATATCTATCTTGTTTCCTGGTTCATATCATCTTAGGGAAAATAACCCCTAAATCTATTTTCTTATCTTATACCCCTCTTTACTTAGTCTCATTCACCCATTATTTGCAAAGGGATTCAGTGCTGGAAAATTGGGCCATTTCTTACCCTTGGAGCTTTCAGTTTAATAAGGGAAACTGGCTAGCTCACTAGGAATTAGCGTAGAGAGGTAAGTGCTATAGCAAGGGAAGTAAGCAAAGGGGCTATCTAACCCAGGTAGGAAGGGGTTAGGGAAGGCTTCTCCAAGGCAGTGGCTTCTAACTTCAGACTGAAGGTGGGAAGAGAGCCAGGATTAGAGGGCACTGACTTGTAATCAGAGGGAAGAGCATTTACACATGTCCAGGAATGGTCTCTGTGGATGGACTGTGAAGTTCAGTAACATTGTAAGGCTGTAAAAAGAAGAAGGGGAGTGGTAAGTCTCACTCTCTCTTCTTTAATGCACGAAGATTTCCTTTGACTGCGCTCATCTCGCATACTTGTGAAAGTCACTGCTTCTATCACTTCATGCTACTAAGAAATATTTTAGGGCTCCATTATTGTCCCCTGTGTTGTCCAGCTTCCTCTTTCACTGGTTTTCTAAGCTCCCTAAAACTGACCCTAACCTATTTCCCACAGCTTACTAACTCACATCCCTCTGCTAGAGCCACAACAATCTCCTTACAGTCTCAAGTTCATCCAGCTTATTTTCTTCTCTGTGCTATTTCCCTCTACCCATCTTTCAAGTCGTTACTGGGTCTCTACCCCTGGATATTTGCAGTTCATGGCATTCAATTTAACACAAAATTACACGTTGCTTAGTGTTGTCCTTTGACTGTTTCTGAGTATTTTATGATCAACTGGGCTGTAAGCTCCCTGAGAGCTGAATCTGAAGATGCATGTTAAACTGTTGAGGAAAGGCAAGGGTGGTGGACCTGAAGTCAGACAGACCTGCATTTGACTTGTAGCTCTGCCATTTATCAGTTGCATGACAGGTTTCTTCTTAGGTAATACAGGAATAATGAGATTCATCTCACAAGGTTGTTGTGAGAAATTATACAAGTCATCCTGTGTGAAATTTGTGGGCTTGTAAAGCTCTATATACATTTTACATTTTGTTCCACAGTTCCTATGTAGAGTTGTATTTATTATATAATGTGAAATTTTTGTGGTTCCTTCCAAGACCTTAGGATCTTGAGAATTTCAGACATTTTTTTTCTTTGAGACATTTTTCTCTAATCCAGGTCCTGGTTATTTTTTTTTTTTATTTTAAGATTTATTTTTAAAGAGATGGGAAAGGGGGGAGAAAAAGAGGGAGAGAAACATCAAAGTGTGAGAGAAACATTGATTGGCTGCCTCTTGCATGTTCCCAACTGGGGATCTGGCCTGCAACCCAGGCATATGCCCTGCCCAGGAATTGAACTGGTGACCTTTTGGTTCACAGGCTGATGCTCAATCCACTGAGCCACACCAGCTAGGGCCAGGCCCTGGTTATTTTTATTCTTCCTCTGTTTCACCTGTTCCTACCCTATCCTCAACCTTCTGATTGAAGTCATTTTAGGCAGCTGAGAAAATATTTTGAGACATGAAAAAATTCAGTTGCCTAATCTGTTGATACACTGAACACATTTCCCACTATGTTTCTCCCACAGTGTACTCTGCATACATAAGAACATATTACAGTAGCACGTAAACACTCTTCATTCCTTAATGGGCATTCAGAGTTCTAAGGGAAAATATCATCTTAGGGAAAATAACCCCTAAATCTATTTTCTTATCTTATACCCCTCTTTACCATCAGTTTTTCTGATACCCTTGTTTCTCCAGAACCCATTCTTCTTATTCTTTTTTAAAAAATATATTTTATTGATTATGCTATTACACTTGTCCCATTTCCCCCTTTATTCCCCTCCACCCTGCACACCCCCTCCCACACACATTGCCCCCCTTAGTTCATGTCCATGTGTCATAAGTTCTTTAGTTTCTATATTTCCCATACTATTCTTGCCCTCCCCCTATTTTCTACTACCATCTGTGCTACTTATTCTCTGTACCTTCTCCCTCTCTCTCCTCCTCCTACTCCCCTGTTCCTAACCCTCCATGTGATCTCCTTTTCTGTGCTTTTGTTCTTGTTCTAGTTGTTTGCTTAGTTTGCTTTTGTTTTAGGTGTGGTTATTAATAATTGTGAGTTTGCTGTCTTTTTACTGTTCATGTTTTTTATCTTCTTTTTCTTAGATAAGTCCCTTTAACATTTCATAGAAGAAGGGCTTGGTGATGATGAACTCCTTGAACTTGATCTTATCTGAGAAGTGCTTTATTTGCCCTTCCATTCTAAATGAAAACTGCTGGACAGAGAAATCTTGGATATAGGCCCTTTCCTTTAATGACTTGGAATACTTCTTTCCAGCCCCTTCTTGCCTGCAAGGTCTTTTTGGAGAAAACAGCTGACAGTCTGATGGGAACTCCTTTGTAGGTGACTGTCCCCTTCACTTTTGCTGCTTCTAGAATTCTCTCCTTCATTTTAATCTTGGCCAATGTAATTATGATGTGTCTTGGCGTATTCTTCCTTGGGTTCAACTTCTTTGGGACTTTCCGAGCTTCCTGGATTTCCTGGAAGTCTATTTCCTTTGCCAGATTGGGGGTGGTTCTCCTTTATTATTTGTTCACATAAGTTTTCCACTTGTTTCTCTTCCTCTTCCCCTTCTGGTACCCCTATAATTCAGATATTGGAACATTTAAAGATGTCCTGGTGGTTCCTAAGCCTCTCCTCATTTTTTTAAATTCTTGTTTCTTCATTTTCTGTTTGGTTGTTTCTTTCTTCCTTCTGGTCCACTCCATGAGTCCCAGTTTTCTTCCCATCACTATTGGTTCCCTGTGCATTTTGCTTAATTTCACTTAGTGTAGCCTTCATTTTTTCATCTAATTTGCGACCAAAAACAACCAATTCTGTGAGCATCCTGATCACCAGCGCTTTGAACTGTGCATCTGATAGGTTGACTGTCTCTTGGTCACTTAAAAGTATTGGCTCTGGGGCTTTGATCTGTTCTTCTCTTTGAGCCTTTTTTTTTTTTTTTTTTTGGTCTGATCTCACCTGTTACGTATGAGGGGCGGAGCCTTAGGTGTTCACCAGGGCAGATCAGCCCAGTCGCTGGGTTGTGACGCTGTAGGTGGGGGCGGGGTCAGAGAGGGGCCATGGGGCTTGCTTCTCTCTCTCTTGGATTTCAGTCCCTTTTGCCACTTCCCACAAGCAAATTGGGCCCTTCTGGTGCTGGTTCCTGGGTGAATGGGTTTGTGTGTGTTCTAGGACCCTGTGGGTCTCTCTTACAAACTCTCCTGTGAGGCCAGGAGTCTCTCCTGGCACCTCAACCCCCATAAGTGTTTTCGATTGGTGCTTTTAGGCTTTATTTCCCATCACTAGGGCCCTGGGTTTCGAGGTCTGTCTCACTGCCTATTTTCACCTGGTTTACTACACGCAAATGTGTGACCGCGGTCAGCCAGCAGCCTTACTCGTCTCACTGGGTCTGCTTGTTGCCTCGCTGTGCCCAGGGTCTGCCAGCTGGTGCCTGTGTGCTCAGATCCACCAGCCACTGCTTTTTCCTGTTGCAACCCCTCTCCACCAATTCCACCCCTCTTACCGGTCTGGATGAATGGTTGTTAGACTTGTGTACAGTTCAATTTTCTGTCAGTTCTGGTTGTTTTCTTATTTCTAAATTTTTTTTGTCCTTAATTTAGGTTGTTTGAGGAGGCATAGTGGGTCTACCTACACCTCCATCTTGGCTGGAAGCCCGCTCTTCTTATTCTTGATTTTCATACCTCTCCTTAGACCAGATTCTCAGAGCAGACAATCTTAGCAATGACTTCTTGTCAAGTACTAGAGCTCAGATTCTGAGGGTTCCAGAGGTGGGCATCTTGTTCATGCTAATGGACCAAAAAATGGAGAATCAAAGGAAGCAGACACATGCCTTTTAAGTCCCAAGTGTCAGGAAAAGCTGTGACCAAGTTAAAAGGCCATTTGATTAATTTTTACCTACTACTAGAGGGAGGAGATAGCCAACATCCAAGGATTGGTTACCTTAATATCTAAGCACTTATGTTATCAGTCAGTTTTTGACTAAATTTAAGAACCTTACTGAGGTGTTGAAGAAGCTCAACAAAACAGGCTTTATTTGAATACCAATTTATATAGGAAAATAAAGGGTATCTCCTTCCTCACTAAGAAAATACAGAGAATAGGCAAATATGCTTGTTACTGGGGGAAAGGAGAAGATTGAGGAAGGGAAGGTGTTAGAAAGGTGGCAACATTTTAACTTCAGTATCCACAGCATCTTAGAAAATAATTCTCACTCAAGAAAAAAGATTTAATAAAGCAAAATCATTCCTGCTACTCATAAGAATTATTCTGAATACTAAAGATGCCCTGAATCAAGTGCATTTATTCTGGAGACCACCTTTTTGGTACAATTACTGTGTTTTAAACTGTGTCCATTGTTCCTAATAGAGTCTTTAGTTATCAGTTGCTAGTAAAATGTCTTTCTAGGCCATTGAGCTCTATAATCCTTAACTAGCAACTCTCTGAAATTCCTTGTAGATATTTAAGACCATTCTTGCTACTTGAGTTCCCCATTTACCGCTGACATTATTTCAAATTTCTATTGTAAATAATTTTCTTAAAAAATAATAATTTACTTAATCAGAGAGGGTAGAAAAGTATCCTCAAATCATTATCTTTATACACTAAAGCTCTGTTTCAAAGTAGGCATTAAACTTAAGAATTTTAGATTATTATCAAGTGAAGAATTTAGACTCTAAATCTATATGGGACAATGTACATCTTTTCAAGGTAATCTTCAAATCCGGTTCAAAATACCTTTCATGTCACCAATATGCGCCATTGTGTGATCTGGTGCTGTTTTTTCATTTCTTCAGCTGCAGATATTTTGGAATGATTTGGGGGTTGTTATTTTCTGATACATAGGCCATGATTTAGGAAGCTTGTTAAAAGGAGCTCTTTGTCCAAGCACTGCTTCCATGGCCCAGTTCATTTCTGTGTCAGGTCCTGGGATGGAGGAGTCATTTTAGGTAGTGGCCTCTTTTTGTCTTTATGGTACGTGCTGCCCAGGTTTCCATGTGGCACCAGCTAATAATACTTTTAAGAAATGTTTTTGTTTTTGTTTTTTTAATGATCCAAGACTACTAGAAGTAAAACCGTGTTGTTTAACCCTTTCTTACTCCAGTACTTTTGCCTGTCCTAGTCTATGGAAGAAAGACCACTTCACTTTTTGCTCTCTGGAGTTAATGTACTAGAAAATCATCACAAAGTACTTAATTTAAATACATACATGCATGGTACCAACAGATGTGAGGGTGAGATTTAGTCCCTAGAAAACAAAGTTAGCCCTGTTTGTTATTAGAAATATACTTCTCCCTTCCATTCTGCCTCCACCTAAAAGGTTCTCTGTACTGTGGAGTTTTTCATCATTATAGCACGAAGACAGTCAGATATAAGAAAGTGATGCCCTGGCTGTTGTAGCTCAGTGGATTGAGCGCGGGCTTGCAAACCAGACAATGGCGGTTCGATTCCCAGTCAGGGCACATACCTGGGTTGCAGGCCGGTTCCCTGCAGGCCAATTCCCAGCAGGGGACACACTAGAGGCAACCATACATTGATGTTTCTCTCCCTGTCTCCTTCCCTTCCCCTCTAAAGATAAATAAAAATCTTTAAAAAAAAAAGTGATAGCACCCCCTCATAATCCCATTCTGTTGAGAGAAACACTTTTTAACAGTTTGGTTTTCAGATGTAATAAAATTTATATGATCTATTAAATGTGTAAAACCTAAAGCTATAAAAGTTCTAGAAGAAAACAGGAAAAAAAAACTTTGAGACCTTGGGTTAGGCAAGGTTTCTTAGAATACACACGCCTAAAACATTAAAGAAAAAATGGATGGACTGGACCTTATCTACTTACAGAGTCAAAAGTTAGACTAAAATCTTAATTATTTTAAAGCTCTCCATCAAATGACAATTACCTAACTACTACAATTACAATCAGATGTGCAGCATAACACAGAATTCTGCTGTCCAAGTGCATCGTACTTCTTTACCTTTGTACTTTTAAGACATTTCTCAGTCCCGATACTTTTTTAGGAGCAGCAAAATGACTACAATGGGTGGACAACAGTGGGAGGAAACTGGAAGGTGGAAGAGGGAGGAAGGACAAAAGAAGATATGGATGTTGTTCTCAATGATAGTCTAGAAAAAAATTACTGGCTTATAGTAAATGCTTAATTAATATTGGTTGAATGAACACTGAATGAATAGGTTCACTGTATCCATAAATATAGAGGTTAATGAATTTAGCAGAAACATATTCAACCAACCCATGGTGTATACGTATGTGTAACTTGATGAAACTTTCAGTAAAAGTTTTAAACTATGAAGGTTTAAGAGCCAAAGGAAAACAGGAGCATGATATACAGTATCTCTTTTCAAAACGATGTACTGAAACTACATTTGTTTTTGATTCACCATAGTTTAGTTATCTGTGACAACTGAGGATAGAGGAAAACAATGAAATAAGGTTATCACCAATAAATAAAAGTAAAACCAGTCTCCAAACATTATTTAATTTCCCCCCACCTTCCTTTGGGTATACAGAATACAAAAAAGTACTGACATCATCCTACAGTATTAGTAGCAAATCTGTGTTTTATATTACATAGTGAGTTCAGGAGATAATGAATGACAAATCAAGCTGATCTACTTAAAATAATTACTTTTTAAGGAACTAAAAGCAGCAAATGGTAATAAGCAGTAAAGAAAAAATAAAAGGTGGTTCTTGAAGATCTTTACAAAAATACTGGAAACTGCTTTAGAACACTTTATAAATTTGGCAAGCCAAAAGCAAAATGAAGAAAATTGTTACCTTGTTTTACAATGTTTTTGTGTCTTTCTTGCAAGTAACACTGTCAGTTTGAGCAAATACTGAGAGCTGCATTAAACAATGGATGGATGAAATCTGTAATTCTTTGAAAACCCCTTCTACAGTCTCGGAAAACTTTCTTCTCTCAAAGAAGAAGGTTATGTATTGAGTGGTCAAAGTAAATAGGAAAAGTTGCATAGAATGACAGTATGCAATTTGTATAGTTTGCTTGCTTTAGTTGAAGGTTGTATTTATATGTGGTTGTTTTTACTCATACTTTATATTTTTGGATTCAGACTGTAGCATTTTGGGGGAGGCTCCCCTCTTCATGGATTTTAGAAATTGAATATTAGGGAATTAAAAAGTGAGGAATCTTTTAAAAAGATATTCCCACCCTTCTATCTGCAAACAAGAAAGAAAATTTCCCACAAAATTCTATATTTTATTACCAATACACTAATATTTTAAACATAACTTTAATGTATACAAGTATGGACAAGATAAGGATGAAAAGAAGATTATCAGTGTGTTATTAAAATCTGATATATTTTGATAAGGGTTGGTGAAGAGATTGTATCTTTGTTACTTTTTTTTGGAGAATCAGTTTTTTTTTTATTTAATTACTGTTCAAGTACAGTTTTCTGTTTTTTAGTACCATCCCAGCCCACCTCCCCAGTGCTCCCCACCTCCCTCCCATTTCCACCCCCTTAATTGTTGTCCATGTGTCCTTTATACTAGTTCCTGTAAATCCTTCCCCTTTTTCCCCTGAAATTCCCTCCCCTCTCCCCTCTGGTCACTGTCTTGTACAGTACACTGTGTTTTATAACTTCTGCTCTGCTCTAACACTATAAAGTTAAAAAAAAAAAAAGACAAACACTGAATGGGGGTTGGACCTCATTGGTATCTGGAGCAGTTGAGTGCTTACCTGTTTGTTGGTCTGCTTTATGATTGGCTGAAAGCTGTTGCTAAGCTTGTTTTTTTTTTTCTTAGGGGAAGTTAAAAGTTGAGTGTGACCTATTTGAACTACATCCTGCTGCTTTCAACTCTGCTTTGCCCTTTCTCCTGATCTACATACTTTTTTCTGTTATCTTTTGAAGTTTAGATTTTTTAAAAACCTACTAATTTATAAACCTAGTGTGCAATATTTTAAGGTTTCAATTTTATAATTTCTAATGTACAAATTAGTGTGGCTTAATTTTTATAATCTAGTTGAATATTTGAAAGTTGAATTTTTTGACATAAACCAAATTCTAATTGTAGAGAACAGATACATTATCTCCAAACCTACATGTTACAAACACAAAAGATTATTTGACTATTAATAATATCCTTGTTGTTAATTAAAAAACAATTCCAAGTTACTTTGCTGAAAAATTTATTAGGTCAATTTTTTGTGATACAGGATAAAAACTATTAATTGATTATATTGTCATGTATATCCCTGAAGGGTGAAATTGATTTTACTCATGTTCTCTGGGGAAGGGACAGAAAACTTGATAATCCTTTCAGTTATAGACAGATCGAGGGCAGGCTAAATCAAAGTTCTGTTATTGGAGGGCAAGTTTGGTCTGTAATTCAGTTTACCATTGTGAAACGTTGTACTTCTAAGAGTCTCTCCTCTCTTAAGGCTCTGTTTGGCATTGATGGGAATCAGACTTTGAACTAGATTTCTCCAGCACTCTGCTAAAACCAGACAAAATCCTTAGAGCATTCCTGAACCTTAAAGCCTGATGCAAGCCTTGGGTGAATAATGTAGGGAGTACAGACTAGCATGGATTCTTCAAACCTACTGTTAGGGTTCTCATGTACAGATCAAGAGATGTGGCACGTATCTATAACAGCGATATTCAAGTATGTTACTACATTTTTTGTTAGTAGTCAAACAGTGATCAGAATTCTGATATACACAATATCTAAAACTGGTATTCTATTAATAAATTATGCCTAAGAGTTCAAATAAAGTTAAATTATTTATCGAGTCAGTTGGTGAGAACAGTGAGGCTATGCTATGTTTTAAACAAACTTGAAGCTAAAGGGTTATAATTATAATACTGGATTATAATTCAGTATTATTTCTGATTTTTTTTATTGTATGCATAACATCAGGGAAATCTGCATTCACATGCTGTAGCAGTTCACTCACTACTATAGTTCTACTCCTGCAAATACAGACGGGCATGGATTTTTTAAAAGGCTAGAATATACTCTTCCTAGTCCCTGACACACTTCCAAAAATACTCAAGTATGTGTTCACAGAAATGGTGGAAGAAGCTTTATTTAGTCTGATAACTGAATTATTAGTGACAACAAATTATTACTTTGTTGGTTTTAACGTATTTAATATTTATAGACATTTGTAGGTTACCTTTAAAAAAGCTCAAATCTAGTATTTTTTATAATATCTCTAAAGTACTTGTAAGAAATGAGCCCTAAGAAACACAATTTGAAATGTACAAAGAAGCCTGGTATAGGAGGAGGCCAGTGTCTAGTTAATTTAAAGCATATAACTCTTGATAAAATCAGCAGTTATCTTAAGAGATTAACATTATAGAGCTGAAATAAAATTTGAGATATTATGAATTTCTATTGCCCATCATTTTAAACTTAAAAGATCTAACACATAAGTGTTACCGAACAAGAGGTCTGAGGAAGGGGCAATATTTGGCCCACCTAGGGATGCTAAAAACTGGTACAGAACAGGGGCCCCTCCCAAGGACGGTATACTAATATCTACTGGACTCTTCTGTCCGCCGCCAATTGGAAAGACATCTCTCAATGCCAGAGATTTGTGAAAAGGAAACAGAATGTTTATTTAATGCTATTTAGGCTTAATGCCTCCACTATAATATCAAAGTCCTTTAGGGTATACATCTACACCCACACAGCTCCCGCTTCTCCCACTGTCCCAACTCCGGGTACTGTAAATCAGGAAAAGAGCACAGGTCTATGTTTGAGGCCGCTGGCACCATCAGCTGTGTCACCACGCAGGCAGGATCTCTCCCTACTTAATCCAAAGTACTGTGGTACCCTCTCATGGTGCACTGGCAAGAGTTCTTTGTACCCAGTTCCAGCCAAAGTCTCTCTTGCTTTCTAGGCCACACGGCCAAAGGGGGCACCCCAAAGCTGCATGGGCCTCTTCTACCAAAGCTGCAGGGGTTCGCACTCCACCAAAAGCATGTGGCTGTCTTCTTCACCTGGCTGCAGGAATCTCCATTCTGGCAAAGCTGCGTGGTTTTCCCTTTCACCTGGGAAAGAGGGGGTCCGCACTCTGCCAAAATCACGTGGCTCCCCCTTTCACCTCACCAAGAGGGGGTCCTCACTCTGCTGAAACCACGTGGCTCTCCCTCTTTCACCTCACCAAGAGGGGGTCCTTTACTTTCCTGAAACCGCGTGGCTCCCTCTTACATGACTGCAGGGGTCCTCACTCTTTCCCAAACCACGTGGCCCTCTCCTCACCTGGGCAGTTATCCCCTCATGTCTGGGAACCAGTCTTTTCCAAGCTCCCAGACAGACCCTCCCACTCAGGGGCGCAGCCCCTAGTTCCATCCTGGGTAGAAGTCCACTCCCTTCTCCCTGGCTCAAAACTTGGCCACAGCTATTTAACATATCTATGAAACCAGTTAAAGGTTATAGATATCTTAAATAATCATTCCAGAGGTTAGCTGCAAAACTGTTGCTATGCAAAATAGCTCTCAGTGGCCCTGCTCTATTGGTCCCTGGGGGGGGGGGGGTGAGGACATCTTATATGTCTCTCCAATATTCCTATACACTTTGAATTCTGGACACCATTCCAAATCTTTTTTTGGGCCCCCCCCCTTGGCTGCACCCTGTATCAGAAGGTTGTTAAGAGATTTCCAGACTGGGTTTGGATTTTGGTTTTGGGGGTATTTTGTTGTTTTGCCTGCTGGAGCAATAAACTAGATGACTTTCCATGCAATGCTAACAGAGTCCTAACCTCTATGACTTGAGAGGTTTAAGTCTGAATAAAAGAAACCTAATCTCAAATTAAGATATTACTCCTTGTTCATAGGATTCAAGAAATTAAATGCATATAATTTTTATTCACTAAAAATTAATAATAATGAATAATTGAATGGTAAAGTCATTATATAATACTAAGATTTCTGTTTATTGGTAAATAATAGTATTGGCATCTGTACATAAACCTATGCCAAATGTATTTTTTAAATTAGAGTTATAACAAATTAAGGAAGAATAGTACCTTCTCTAGTTTGTAATATCTAAATAAAATCCTATTTTAATATTGATGTGGGAAGCTTTAGAAGACCTTTGCTCACCCAAAACCCCAGGCGCCCTGGGAGAGCGGTAAGGCCGTCTGGGAAAAGCAAACACCAGGACAGTCACAAGGACTGGGGCTAGCACCCCCACTGATAGAACTAATTTTCACATTTAGCCTTTGTACTCTGCTTCTGCCCCGTAGATAGACCTAATTACCGCATTCTGCTTCTGTATCTCGCTTTGCTACATAGACAGGAAGACCCCGTAGACTATATAAACCCCAAGAATCCTTTGTTCTGGGCTCAGAATTTGGAGACTGACTCCTATGCGCCCGTACACGTTAATAAACCTCATACTCCAGAATCCCTTGGTGTCTGGTTGCTTCGTTTTCCTATAACAATATTTCTCAGTTATTTGCCAAAAATTAGGAAAATCAGATTTCCTAATACTACAAATGAAATTATTTTGAATTCTGTTCAAACTTAAGCACTGTAAAAAATGTAATTTTAAAAGTGGCATTATCTCTTTTTTTTTTGTATGGTTAGCTAAACAAAAGGATAGTAGTGATAAACAAGAATAAATATCTTTATTTGTTGAACTACAGCATCCTGAATTTACCCACACCTTTTGGGCCAAGAGGAAAATGGCCCACAGAGATGCAATGAAGATCTGAAAGGCAGAATAGATGGGAAAGTTCGGTGGTGGTTTTATTTCTAAGACGCTTAATGACAGGCAAGTAGCCTCCAGATGTGGCCTTGTACTTTGTGACCAGGATAAGGATCTGTGAGGTAATACCCTCTTGAAAAGCAAGATCCAAGAAGGAGGCAGAAAAAGAAGGTGATTTAAAGGATCAAAGAACCTAAAACTAAAGATTATCACAAAGGAACTTAGTGGTGGTTCTTTGAGCTCTGTAAGAAAAGCACACATTATAGAACTCTATTCACTGTTTGGCAGTAATAATCACGGGTGGGTCATGGATAGGGAGGTCAGGATAGCTGTTATAAATACAAAATAACTCAGTTAAAATTTTTAGCATACCATCATTAGGATTTTGTTATTTGAATTAAAATTATCTTTAGTATGAATAAAACATTAAAAATTCAGACATAATTAAGCTGAAGGATTCATTAATATACATTTTACTGAAACAAATTAACCATGCGTAAATTCAACTTTATAAAGGAAATATACCTCAATGTTCAGTTCCATCAAGTCTGTGGACTCAGGATAAATTAAAGATATTAGTTTGGTTTTAACCTATTGAAAAGATAATTTTTTAATATGCTAGACTAATATATTCCTTGTAAATTTAAAAGTATATGTTTTATTAAAACCAGTTCTTTCCTGTGCCCAATAGCAGAAGTTTGAGAGTTTGAAAAATAGTTGCACGTTTTTAGATATAGATGAAATGCAGCCCCTTGACTACAATTTTTAAAACTAGACAACATATTAGTATATAGGCATAGTCTGAGAAATGCCTTATTGTTTTTAGTTTGTATCATTTCCTTTTTCTCCTTCTTTAAAACTTTCAGCAGCTCCTAAGAAAATATGGAAAAAGTACTCTCAATTTTCTACTACATTCACCTTTTTTCTGTACCTTATCCTATTCCAAATTAAACCTATTTCCCCTTATTTAACTCAGTAATGATGCTAAAAGTAATTTGCCTCTAAAAATTATAATATTTCTGAATTAATTCTACCATTTAATTTTGATATCTCAACACTTTCCTATCATTTCACCTTAGACAGGCTGGAGGGTGTTTAAAGCTAATCTTGTTTACAAAATATGTATAAATCTTGCCAAACAATGGTATGTATACAGGCAGTGTCTGACCTATATAGCTGCTGTCTTGGTGTCATGAAAGAGAGCAGACACAGAAAAAATTCAAGAAGCTTGGGAGTGTCTCTGGGTTCCCAAGAAGATGGGAAGAGACTATGAAAAATAGAAGCCGCTTAGCAGAATTGAACCTAAGCCCAATCTGATTCCCATGAGAGCCTGCCTGCTTATATAGTGGTCCCAGAGCCTTCAGAAATGTTTGTGTAGACGGCCCACATCTTTTATAAAATGAATATTGAACCTGAAATTCATTATTAAACTTTCAGTTGAGTTAGGCCTTTTTTTTTTTTTTTGTAATGGAAACATCTCTGCAGATTCATTCATTCAGCACTGTGTGCTGGTATTAGGGCAATGGAAATACAGGAGTGAACTAAAGACAAACATTCTGATTTAATGGAGCTTATATTTATTGAGAGAGACTAAATAAATTAGTATGAGATATCAGCCTTCATACAATAACCACTGTTGGTTTAAGAGCCCTGTTTTCTTTTTAACACCCATCAGTTATTATAAGAGGAATTGGGATAATGAGAGGAACATTTAAGAAGTTGGGGAGATTCAGGTGTGTTCCTTATTGAAGAAGCTTTGGGTAGCATAAAGTCACCAAACACCTCAGGAGAGACACAGAAGAGTGTTAAGGATAGAAAAAAAAAAGAAGAGCAGCTCTCTAAGACCAAGACTACTCATTTCATGTTTTCCATCTTTTTTTTTTAACCTACCAGATCTCACCCTGAGTATAAACAAGGAAGCTAAGTTTTTTTTTCTTCCTGTCCTCTTTGCTTGTCCTCATAGTCAAGAACTTAGGCTAATGCATAGTTATCAAGATTTTGAAAATATTCATTAAAAGAAGCAGTCCAGCTTCTGCTGCTTTGGATTCAGACAGATCTGTTTGTAATCTCAGGCTGCATTTTACTACTTTTATAACCTTAGACAAGTTACCCATACTTTATGAATTTACCTGTCTGCATTATGGGCGTGTGCTTAGTGTCTGATATGTAGGAAATCATGTTACTGGTCTTGTTACTATTAGCCTGGAAAACCTGACATGACTGAACACACTTATTCTTGCGTGAAAGTGATTTTCTAATTTACAACCACTGACACTGTTTAGATACTGCTTATTTACAATATGGGCAATGTGATTGCCTATATTTTTGAAAGCCTATGTGGAGATTTAAAACTGCATCTCTAAAAGAAAAACCCCTATGCTAATAGAGTAAATCTTAGAAGTTCTCATCATAAGGAAAAAAAACCACTATGTATGGTGACAGATGTTAACTAGATTTACTATGGTGATCATTTTATAGTACATACAAATATTGAATCATGTTAGGCACATTTTTCATTTTCAGCAATAACTTTATTGATTTGGATATTTTGAGTATGTTGGCTCTCTCCCACATGGTATAACATTGATTGTTCAAAATTAATGTCTCGATTTAATCACAATCAACTTCAACTGGTCTACCGTGGAGCATCGTCCAGAGAGAAATCTCCAGCATGAAACTTCGCGAACCACTTTTGACATGTTTGATCAATCCCAGCACCTTCTCCACACACTGCACAAATCTTTTTTTGAGTTTCAGCTGCATTCTTATCTTTCTTGAAATAATAAAACATAATATGCCAAAAATATTGCATATTTTCTTCTATCTTAATATTAAAATGGCTACACAAAAATTGACCAATTTTAATGTTATTTTTTAAATGCATGGTGATATGACAGCTGTCACAATACAATCTAACAAAATTGTTCCAAATGAAGTTAAAGACAATTAAGCTCTACTAGAGCCATCGTACAGGAAAAAACAACTGAACTTTTGGCCAATCCAATATAATGTTGTTTGCCAATTATACCTGAATTAAAAATAAATAAAAGAAGAAATCCTAAGAAGGAATAAGTAAATAAAAGAAGAAATGCTAAAGGAGAGAAAGACAGTGATGATTTGTCAACATTCTTGCTCCCTAGTAAGCCATATAATTCTAAAAATTAAAGAAGTGAAAAAAGTAGAGGACAAATAAGAACAATGTAAAATTGAAGTTCAGTGCTCAAAGGATCTCAATGTACCCAAAACATGGTTTTGAGAGGAAAAAAGTGCTTAGCAGACAAACTATATATATATAAACAGGAAGATATCAGCTATAGGAAAAATATCTTGACAAAATTAGTAAGCAGAAGTAATCTTACAAACCAGCATTCATTCTAATTAAATATTTAAATAACAATAGGGCATTTTCATGAATGCTTAAGCCACATAAACTAATCTCCCACTCTTCAAGCTCTTTGGTTTAATGGCTGAAAACATTGCTATTTGTGTTTTCTAATCAATTATTAAATATAATTCCTACTCTAATAAATAGATCTACAAATCTATAGTACTTTAAAGTAATTACTTGGGTTATGGTACAATTTAAGGTTTAAAATGTGGTCCATGAAAGTGTGATTATGACTTTTGGCCTGAGTAGTAAGAATTTTTTCTACTAAAACATATGTATTCTTTTTCCATGAATTGGCAGTAGTTTTTTAAATCAATTGCATAGAGGAAGCCACTTGTTCAGGAGAGCAGATAATTTGAGACTTATCTCCTAAATTTCAAAAACAAGGGAATGAGGCATGATTTCCTTTCTCTAGAAACATGCTGAAGAAACTAAATCCACCTTCATTCTTTCTCATCCTTTGCTTCATTCCCACTGTTCTTTAAACCACCCTCTTGACTTGCCAAATTGTTTTGAGACACCCTTCTTAACTCATCTTCCGGCCTCCAGTTTTGCCCTTTCCAATATACTTTCCTAAACCTTTGCTGAAATGCAAATCTGATGATATTTGAATAACTCCTCAGTACACTTAAGAATGAAATTTATTTTCCTTAACTCTTTAACAAGGTCTTCCCTTACTATTTCTTTTACTTAAACTCCATTCATTACTCTCAATACCCTCTGCTACAGAGGGAATGAACTTCCTTTATTCTGCTTCCCTAATGGACCACGCTCACTTCCCCACCTCTGGGCCTTTGCGCATGCTGGTTTTTTGTTTTGTTTTGTTTTGTTTTTGCTTGGAACCCCATCTTACTCCATGCCCCCCATCCCTTGCCCCCTGGCCACACACACATTATTCTTGCTAAGGCCTCTATTCCAATTCCCTAAGCCCCAGCTCTGATGTTTCTTCCTTCCAGAAGCCTACCTTGAGTCACCACTTCAGCTCTGGACTCTCTAATGGTTTGTAGTTCTCCGCTCAAATTAAGGCATTTAACACCATTCTGCTCTCTGTGGGTATATCAGGTTGTATTTGAGGAGGTTAGAGTTGAGACCATTTCTGCTAATGACAGATACAGAAACCTCACTTTGGTACAGCTATTTTTATCAAAATATTGTTAGAGGAAAGGACATATTTCAGATTATTACATCTTATATAACATGTCAGAATTCTTCTTAGGAAAAAAAATAAAATTTTGAAATGTTTAAATAGCAGATTTTATAAAATAGATGCTGTTCTATATTGATAACCTCTGGTAAATATCAAAAGCATAATTCTTTTTAGTTACTTTAAGTTACTGTTCAGTCCTGTTCTTTTCAGTTACATGTTCATCTTTTTAGCACATGTTTATTGTGGGCCTATCACATGCCTAGCACTTGGGGGATAGTTAGGAGAAGCCCCATCAGGACATCTGGACTACTCAACAAGTGAAATCTTTGGAAAAGACACACTTTATATTGAATGATTTGGAACAAAAACTTTCCAGAAGTGAAATTGAAACAGTGGTATTTTTAGGTTGATACATTTGTTGGGATTCCTGGTTACTATAGATTTATTTGGAGGCAACCTTTTTATGTTGGAGAATAGAGTGATGAATTCACAGTAGTGCTGTACCAAAAAGAGCAGAAATTAGCATTCTTTGAAGAACTTAAGTCAGTCTTTATAGCCACTTTAAAGGAATCTTGTCATTTAATGGCTAGAAGACCCTCAGTAAATCATTGAATTAGAGTATGTTATTTTTTTTCTTTTTATTTAAGGCAGCTCTGAAATAAGCTGAAACTTTCTTTTTTAAAAAAGAATCTTAATTGGAGCTCCCTATACAATGTATGGTTCTTCAACAAATATTTATTAAGCACTAAGTATCAAACACTACTTATATGTATACAGTTTGCAGTTGTCACTTGCATTTAATTATTTTAAACCATTTTGAGGTTAGCTAAATGCATGCTTCTCTATTGCCTCTCGTTAAAAAAATAGAAAGGTAAGCATTCTCCATGTTGCGAATGACATAATTTTAATGTCACAAACAAGGGTACACCATACTAGATAACTAACCCTAGTATTTTATTCCTTCCAGCAAGTAAAATCACAGACCAACTTTTCTAGAACCAGCTATCATTTTTCACATATTTCCTTCATTATCTAACTGGCTTTATAGCTCACGACCCCATAGAACAAGACCATTTGTTTCCAATATTCCTCTACAACCAGTTTATCTTGGAGGGTATATGGTATTGCTGCAAATAGGATGATTTACATGTTGTTGTCATTGTCGTTCTTGCCTATTTGTGGCTGAATGGGCATTTGTTATGTTTGTTGTGGCTGTACTCAGGGAAAGAGCTTGGAAACCTCTATAGACTTTTCTTCCATTTTATTAGCCCAAAATTGCTTTTCTTGACCAGTAAAAATATTTTGGATGTTTTAACAATTTGTAAAAGTAGTGTATGAGAACAAACATTTTCATCTGGCAACATAAAAAAAAGCAACCATTTTCACTTGCTACTTTTAAAATAAGAGTTTGAGCAAAAAGAGTAATAACTTAGCCTTATCTGAGACATTGTAACTTCAGTTCTAAGACGGAAACTTATTTTCAAGCCCTGGTTCCATGCCTGTCAGAATTTATTGATTTAAACTTCACTTGTTTCATTCTGTGAGAATGTTTCAGCTTTTTTTTTTTAACCTGTCAAGGAAGCTTTTTAAAACACAAGGGCAAACATGCAAAAAGATCTAATTTAGGAGTTGATTTTTAAAAAGTTAATAGAGCCATGTAAGGAAGTAGTGTTGACACAGGATTTGAGAGATTTGCATTCTGGATCCAGCAATGTCACTTATTTGTGGTCCTTTATAAACCTATATTTTCTCAAGTTCCTCATCAGATTTCAGAGAGAATTCTTTCTTAAGTAACCAAGGTACTTATGAGGGAACATTAGACATTTTAAATCCTTCGAATGTACTTGAAAAAAGAAAATTCAGAGACCTGCTACCAAAGCTTATCTTTGTAAGAATGATATTTACAGTTTTTATGTAGCTTACCAAAAATAATTTTACATTGAATATAGGCAGGCCATGTTCCTGCATCCTGCAGCCCAGTCTGCGTCGTTTGGGCATTACTGGGAAGGAAGAAGGGAAATTTCAATAGTTTATAAAATATAAAACGAACTTGATTCCTCCTGGTGGTGAGTTGGTTGCTGTCTGGCTCTAGGACCTAGAGTCTAGGTGAATGGCCCTGAGCGGGTGGAGAGAAGGCAGGCTCTCTGCTGCTGGTACGGGGGGTGGGGGAAGGGGGCAGAGACACAATCGCCTTTCTATGAAGCCCCGAGGGCTCGCGCTGCAGAGCAAGCTCACCTCCCAACCGACAAAGCCTGTTCTGGATTTGAGAATCAGCTGTTTTAGGAAGCTGGGCCTCTGGAGGTTGTTTTTCGCTGGACCGCATCAGAACCGCCCTCCAACGCCCGCCCCTCCGTGCCAAGAGGGCGGGGCTCCGGGCGCTGCGATTCCCTAATTGGTGCTCAGCCTCCGACCCGACGGAGTGACAGTAAGGGTGTAAGGGTGGGCAGTGAGGCTTGTTGGTTCGCCCCGCCCCTCTCGGAGCTGCTCCGCCCCCGTTCGCGCTGACTGAGGCGCTAAAGCCCAAAACCCAGCCGGACGCTCAGCGCTATCCTCCTCCGAGCCACCGAGGTAGCTACTCTGCGCCAGCACAGCCCTTTCCTCGTCGGACATGCGCTTGGCCACTGCCGCAGACGAGGCATACACAGCCTCACTAGCCGTCTCGGAGCTGCTTGGCTGCAAGCAGTGCGGCGGGGGCCACGGCCAGGAAGAGGTACCCGAGCGGGGAGGGGGCCGGGCGGGCGGCTGCCCGGGGGAGGGACCAGGCAGGCGGTTGGTACCCGGTCCGGCTGCTTGCTGGTCGTGCCGCTCCCCACCTTCACACCCTGACAGCTTCGGAGAATGCCCCTCTAGGAGGGAGCTCCCTGAAGCAACTGCCCGGCAGAGGCGTCTCCTGCTGGCCTGCGTCCGCTCAGGTGAAGGGACGGCCTGTGATGCACGGTGGGTGGGGAGACGTTTCCCACCACGAGTCCCTGAGCAGAAACTGCTGAGGCTAGAGGAAACAGCTGTCTCGGTCATTTAAATGAAGTCTCCAAAACGTAAATAACGTTGCCTTCTGAACAAGTCTCCACAAGTCAGAAACCTTACAAAGCTCTGGTCTCACGGTAGAACAGACTGTGGATTTTTTTTCCTCCCCCTCAGTCTTGTCAAACCAGATTATTCAGTGACCCTCACTTCCTTTGCCTCCTACTAAAAAAGCAGAAAGAAAAAAAATACATTTGAGTCCGTTAAAAGATGCTGTTGCCTAGAATAGGTATGTCCTGCCAGCTCCGTGACATTACACACATTTTCTTTTGTTTATTACCTTCCCTTTTGTATCTGAATTGGCCTTCAGAAAGAGCTAACTGTAACATTTTGTATGTTTACTAAATAGTTGCAAATAGGGAACCATTTGTTACTAATATAATTTTAAATTTTGAACCTTCGAAAGGCTTTGATTCAGAAAGTAACAAGGATCAAAGTAGAGAAATAGTCATTAAAATTTGAAATCAGAATGCTGTATTGTCTTAGTTCAAGAAATCTAAATATGAAGTAACTTCTCTGAAGCTTTGCCCACTAAAATGGCTCAGTTTTAGCATTCATAGTATTTTAAATGGAACATTAAAATAGTATACATTATGAGAATACTTGTATATTCACAGAAACTTAAATGAAGACAGTTTGTCTCGAAGGTTGTATAACAGCAAGTACTTTTTTTTATATTTTAACACTCATGGATATTACATGATCCTTGTTGCAATTAATACAGCCTTAAAAAAAAAATCTCTTACAACTTGCTTTGGAAACTTGACCAAAGAAAAAACACTGTGCAGATGTTGAAATAGCATTTACAGTTTCTGTTTGCAGCCATACAGATCTTTTTTCATTTTAAGAAGTGAACCTCAAATATTGTGCCTGAATAGATTTGTTATTTCTGGTTATATTTGTGTTGCAGAATCCTGTTTCTTGCCCAGGTCTAGACTCTCTAAATATAGCCGTGTAAACTGGAAGATAAAGAGATACATTTTTAGCTTGCACATTGATTACCCATGGGATTGTGCCCCTGGGACTGTGTTCATGAAACCAGGAAGCTTTGTATAGTCGTATTTCATTTTTAACACACCTAACATCTGAGAAGATAAATTGGGAAGCCATGCTTTATAGGAAAACAATTTACTTTACAAAAGAACTAACTCTTTCAAATAGTAAGCTTCATAATGCTTTTATACTAACACTCTACTGGAATGAAACTCCTCACTAAAATATAGGGCACACTTAGGACTAAAGTCAGCCTTACAAATCTAGTATTGACTTTGACGTCAGTGAGTGTTTATTTTTCTAGAATATAGTTTCATAAAAGACCAGATACTAAAAAATGAGATGCCTGAACTTTATAAATTCCCTAGTAGTTAATGACAACTTTAAAGGCAGTACTGGTATATTTTGTTATAGTAGGAATATTTCTTTATAACATTCTGTATTTCTTTATTTCTATATAAAATTTGTGAATGTCAAAAGGCTAGCACCCAGCTACAGGCAGTGATTCTTAAGGGGGAGTGGACTGGAGTTTTCACTTTTACACAGTGTATCATTGCCTTGTTGAAATGCTTCAAAAAACACACATTCCAATTAATATCAGTGTTGTAGTTATCAGTATTAAAACATCTATACAGCTTTAAAATATACCACCTACAGTGAGAAAAATATGATTCAGTAGTTTTACAAGTAGGTAGATGCCATAAGCCAACAAATGCTTTCATTTTGCATTTGTGGCAAATTGCTCATTCTTTCACTTACAGATATTTATATAGATTCATAGATATAGATATGTATATAGGTTCATACATTTAACAGATGTCTAAAATCTCATTAGAACAGTACTTTCACACAGTAATACATACAGTGAGTTACATAGTCTTTCTGTGGCACTGTCAACATTGGCTAAGAATTTTCATAGTGTGAAAGTTAGTGTGTCAGTATTATACCATAATGATACTATGTCAGAGATTTGCAGCAATGTTCTGATAATGGAGGCTGTTGCTGTCTCTTTCAAAAATGCTGATTAGCAGGATTGTTGAAGAGAGGACTGTTAGTTCCCATGTTAGTATTTTCCAGCCACACCTACACCAAGAGCCAGTGACATTTATGCTTTGATTAGCATCTACATCTACTTTTCAAAAAGGCTACTTTTTGTTGTCAGTTCTGCTTTGTAGAATCTAGATTGGTCAAAATTTGATCATAGTCTGTAATTCAGTTGCTTACAGATACAGATGAAGTCATTATTGAAGTAAACTTTAGGAAGTTATGAAATCTGCTTACTTTGGCTTATGATAACCCCACTGAAAACCTTCAGTGCCTTTTTTTTTATAAACACCTGTTAGAAAATAGGATACTAACTAATTTGTCCCGTGACTAGCAAAAGCAGTGTTTCAAAAGTAAGTTTTTCAAAAAATTGAAACTTTCAACCTTTTAGAAATGAAGAATACTATTGTTTAATAACAGTGGTGATTAAAATGACCTTTAAGTATCAAAAAACCTAAGGCTCAAAAAACACTACCTCTAGAACCAGATTTCTTGGCTGTTTTCAAAGTAATTGTCACCTGTATGCTTTCCCCAGAAGTTAGAACTTAATTTGTGTGTAATGAGAGGCTGGATGAAATCAGTGATCTGCTTCCTGCTAGTATCTGGACTGGGATAAATTGTGATGCAATCTCATGGCTCATCAGGAGCACCCCGGGTCAACCCTTTGTCTCTCTTGGGCATGAGATTAAGTAAAAAAAGATCATATCATGTTCTTGTATCCTTCTCATATACCTAGTCTATTAACTAAGAGAGAGAAAAAGGATAGCTTTTGAATCCTGCCTCCAAATATAAGAGAACAAGAAGTTATGTGAGGCCTAGAACGGCAGTTGCTGTATTCCCCATTATATTAATCTTGATAGTGACCCTTTCTTTTTTAAAATACTTGCTCTTTAAAAATCTGTCCATCTCCTACCCCTCCCCCATCTTTTCTTTCACTTCCTCTCTTCTCCCCTATTCATTTCCCTTTCTGCTCTTACAGAATGGCACAAACATCTCACAACCTCTTCAATTTAGTGGGAAATTGACCCTGGTAGCTTAAGGGTAAGCTGGGTAAAATTCTATCTTACTTAGAACTAGCCTTTGGTAAAACATGAAATCATGTCAGAGACTCCTTTTTACTCCTCCTTTCCACCCCCCACCCAGTTTTCCTATTCTTCTGTTCTTTTTTTATAGATTCAGCTTTCTTGCTAGACTGGCATCTCATCAAGGAATGAATGTGATGTTACACTAAGAGTTTATTAACACAGGGTATCTATAACCCACTTCCAAAAGTATTTGGTTTTCCTTAACATCCTGTTTTAAAATGCATCGTTTTTCACTTTAAAAGAATGTATTTCTAACCCTGGCTGTTGTGGCTCAGTGGATTGAATGCTGGCCTGTGAACCAAAGGGTCTCGGGTTTGATTCCCAGTCAAAGGCACATGCCTGGGTTGTGGGCCAGGTCCTCAGTAGGGGGTGCACAAGAGGCAACCACACATTGATGTTTTTCTCCCTCTCTTTCTCCCTGCCTTCCTTTCTCTAAACATAAATAAATAAAATCTTTAAAATTATAAAAATAAAAGAATGTATTTCTAAAGGAACAGGAAGAAAGAATTTGATGAAGGCAAGGTAGAGGGGAGACAGTGGTATGGATATGGCCACAAAATCCCTCCAGCTGTAGGAATGAACTTACAGGATTTGAGAATTACATAGGACCATTGGGAGGACCCTCGCCATACCTATAGGAAAACATGCTGCTTCTGAAGCACTGATTAACTGTCTTTGAATGTAAAACCATTGTTTTATAATAGTTTGCTATAGAAACTATACATTTGGTATAAAAAACCAAAAATAATATAATTCAGTGTATTTGTTTGAGGCTTATGTGTAATCAATCTGGTCTCATTAAAAATCTTTATATATGCTATCTACATGCTGCTAATATATTTGTAGAATAATGTCCTAGAAATGGAACTGGCAAGTTTTTTTGCCCTCTCCTTACAAAGAGTAACATAATTATACATATTATGCACTTTGCTTTTTTCGCCCCCATATATCTTAGAGATCTCGTGAAGCCAACCTGTATGGAACCACCTCATTTTGTAAAGACTGCATGTTCTTCTACTCTATTGATTTTCAACCCGTGTGCAAGAGGTACACTGATGTGCCACAAGAATTTTTAAAATATGCAGTACGTGACTGTATAGTCATAGGTACTGACCTCTTTTCCCTTAGATTGTCAGATACCAGACAGTAGTCAACACAACAATGGCCATCAGGTGTGAATGAATCCAATTATACCTATTTTTTTGTTACAGCAGCAAAAAAATATTTTTTTGGTGTGCCACAGAATTTTAGTATTTAGTTTATGCATGCCATGAGATGAAAAATACTGAAAATTGCTGTTCAGTCTCTGGTCATACTAAACTGTATTTAAACAGTTCTCTGTTGATGAGCACTTAGGTTGTTTTATATCTTGTTCTATTAAAACAGTGTTACAGTGATTGTCCTTTTACATATAAGATTTCACATATGTAACCTACATGACTATAAGTTAATGTTTAGGATGGATTTGTTGATTCAAAGGGTATGTGACTTTTTCATTTTGATCATTATTGCAAATTGCCCCCCCACAAGTTATAGTCATTTATACTCCTTATATATTTCTTGATCTTTTTATCCCATACTTCAAAATACTTCCATCAGAATTGTATAAGGAATGAATGATATTTTTCTCCATGGCCTCTCCACATCCTGTTATGAAACTTTTTTATTTTAAGCTATCTTTTAGGTGAAAAAATGGTATCTTAGTGTAGTTAAGTTGCAGTTGTTTCATTGTGAGTTAGTTACTTTTTTTAGCTATTTGTATTTCCTTTGAATTTCCTGTGTTCTTTGTTCATTTTTCTGTCGGGTTATTGGGGTTCTTTTCTATTGATTTGTAGGAGTTTTTATGTATTAAAAAATTAGCCCTTTGATATATGAATTGCAAATGTTTCCATTTTCTGTTTGCTTTTGACTTTGTATGCTTGTTTTTCCCATGTGAAAGTATTTTTGCCATCAAATTATCAATCTTATATTTTTATGACTTGGATTTTGAGACATTCTTTGGCCTATTCATTGCATGCATGTTTTGTTCTACTGCAGTGGGGTTCTTTTTTAAATACATAGCTCTGATTTTTTGTGAAGTAAAGTATGATTTAGAAATCCAACTTTATTTTTTTCTGAGTGGCTATCTAGTTGTCCCAAGATGATTTGTTGACTAATCTGCCCCATTTGACATGCCATCTTTTTATATATTAAAGTCCCAAGAATAATGTTTCTTATTATAAAAGAATAATAAACTCTTGAAATGGATACTTTCTTCAAATGCATTTTGTTTAAATAAGATAGTTAAGGAATGAGAAAGGGTAAATACTGATTTTAGCCTTAAAGTTTTGCCCAGTATATTTTGTTTGAATTGTGTGTAATTAGATCAGAAATTCAGCAGTTAAAAAGGCTAACAGAGTCATCATTTTACATAAATGGCTGCAGCTCTACCAAGATGATATGTTGAATAGCAGGAATGTGGTTTTTCTTGCATTTATTGTTAAGATATTAAAATGAGGACATATCCATAGTCAGTCTAGTGAATCGAGTGCCTCCTCTAATGAAGTGTATGGTTGTTAGAACAATATTGTCTTCAGTGTAAGTGTGAAATAACCAGATTAAGAAATCACTGACCTCCAATACAAGATTTGAATAATATTATATATATAGGTATTATAATACACATATATGTATTATAGATTCATTTGCCAAATGTACCTTACTTTGAATCTGAATCCCAAGTTCTCCTAATAAAGATTCTCTTCCATTCTGTCCTGCTTGCTTAACTTTTAAAACTCCATTCTGCTCAAAAGGTTTTCATTCACTTGGACCAAATTTCTTGAATTGCTGCCACATGTCCTTCTTTATCCACACCACCCCCCGCTTTTTTTTTTTCTTTAAATGGAAAGCGTCTGGTTTATATCATGAAGGACTTTTTGAAGCAGTATTGAGAGGGCAGAAATGCTATTTGTATGTAATTTTGTGTATAATTTGTTTTTAAGCAAGGGTTAATCGTAAAATGCTAAGGATTTTTAAGATACCAGGCTGATGAGCCTCAAAAAAAGGTTGAATTATTTTGATTTTGTTTCTATGAGCACACTATATTGGGGCAGGGGAATGGAAGTCTTAAGAGTAGATTTTTGGGTTTTGTTCATGACACTACACTGTCACTTAAGGTATAGAATTCTTGATTCCAGGTACAGAATTCTGGATTCACTATGTCAAGAAGCAGAAAACCATTTATTTCTTAATTACTTGAACTTCCCTAAAATATGAGCAAGGTTGATGGCATCTTGTAAATAAAAAAACCTTAATTTAAGGCTCACAACCAAGTTAATTTCTCTAAAATTGGTTTTTCAACCACAGAGAAAACAGTACTCTTTTGTAGATTTAAGCAACGTTTTATTTTTTATAATATTGCTGTTATTATTGTGAACTGTTAATTATAGGTATCTTAAACTGAAAGAAGTATAATTAGTATTACATCTAGGTAGAGGTCACTGCTTTTTCATTTCCTGACAAGATGCACTGAAACTGATATTTGGTTGGTTGTATTTTGGATGTACAAACACATTGGGATGATTTTGTATCACTGACAATCCGCAGGGTTGGCTGCTATGTGCTGAACTTTCTGTTCTAGACATTTTGCCAAGTACTTTATGCAAAACCCTGGTTTAAGTGAAACAGGTTTCATTGTTTTTAGTCAGAGTCATATTGTAAGCTGTTGTCAGCTATGTGGTGCAGAGGAATTGGTATGTATATATGGCCATGAAAACAAACCACCAAAACAAGCGTGTCTCTGTTCAACTGGTTGTTTTTCCCCCTCATTCCTGTAGCCTAAGTTCATGTTGTTTACTGCTAGAGGTCTGAGATGGTGTAATTTTCTTTTCTAGGAACTTGGAATTCAGATTCCTCGACCACTAGGACACGGACCAAGCAGATTTATCCCAGAAAAGGAGGTATGCTGTTTGCGAAAGTAAATAGTAACCGTGTGTTTTTAAGGAAAAGCTTTCATGACCCACATCTTGGCATCTGAATAACTGTTAGTGAACAACATGTTTTATGCAGAGTCGATCACAATAATCAACATGCTTTGGCAGTGAGTCTGTGGGATTAGAAAGCTGTTGTAGTCATGTTGATTTCTAGTATTTCTAACACCCATATTTAATCAAGGAAAGGCAAGACTTGTTTTGAGCAATGATAATCCTTCTGATTATATTTAGATGTTATTTAAGTGTGTGCCCATAGCTGAGTTACTTGGTCTTAACCATCTCTACAGGTTTGCATCAATGCTTGATTGGATCTTTAATTTTAAGTATGTAAATATTTTTATACTTTGTTTATAGATTGTTAGCTTTAGTCAATTTTGGTTCTCCTTAAATCTCCATGGTTATAAGGGAAGGCTTTAGTATCTGTTTGCAAGCTCTGCAAGTTTGATAATCTAAATTTGCTTATCTGGATTCTGGTCAAATCTGCAAGCAGGCTATCTAGATGGCCTTTAATGTTTCGCCTTTGTTGTTTATTCCCTTCTACATAATGTGTGACTGTTTATTCTTCTCTCTGCTCCCAGTTGAGTTAAATTTGTAGAATTATAACCTTTCTGTTCTCTGAAGACAAATTTCATCTGCTTCTAGACGACAGAGTGCAGTGCATGTGTATTTTCTTTAATGCTGGTTTACAATGGACATAACCATGGTTTTTCTCTTTTATACAGATTCTTCAAGTTGGGAGTGAAGACGCACAGATGCATGCTTTATTTGCAGATTCTTTTGCTGCTTTGGGTCGTTTGGATAACATTACATTAGTGATGGTTTTTCACCCACAGTATCTGGAAAGTTTCTTAAAAACTCAACACTATCTACTGCAAATGGATGGGCCATTACCCCTACATTACCGGCACTACATTGGAATAATGGTTTGTGAACATTCCATGAAGAATTCTGCCTGGTTGTTTATTAGTCTTTTTAAGAGATTATTAATTCTTTAAAAACAGGGATAGATACTTATATTGTGATTTCCACCTGTGTTTCTGTTAGGTAGTGTCTGTTTTTCCTTCTTATAAATAAAAAATACTCTCAAGTATAATGGAAAAAGAAACATGTACTTATATACTTTTGAAAATAATAATAATAGAATAATAGTAAATAAGAGAATAAAGTAGAACAATATCTCACTAATATAAATAGTTCACATTACGTAAGTGGCGCTACTCCTATTCAATTAGTAAATATCACATTAATTATGGTTGGCACCTTAATTAAGTTTTTTTCTTAATCTGAGGTTCTGAAAGTTGTATATAAATAAAGTTTCTAATGTGCAAATACTTTTATCAAATATTTTGTTCTAAAATATTTCTGAGGCGCTTTCTATGGTGTATCAATTTTTAAACTGTTTATATGAAAATTTCTATAGTTTAGGAAAATTTGAAAACATGTTAATCAGAAACTTAATTAGCTGTTTTGCACATTGTAAAGGAAAAGGATTTTTAATTCAAGATTTTATTATATTTGTTTTCTCTTTTTGTTTTCTTTTAAGGCTGCAGCAAGACATCAGTGCTCCTACTTAGTGAACCTCCATGTAAATGATTTCCTTCATGTTGGTGGGGACCCTAAGTGGCTTAATGGCTTAGAGAATGCGCCTCAAAAACTACAAAATTTAGGAGAACTTAACAAATTGTTAGCCCATAGACCTTGGCTTATTACCAAAGAACACATTGAGGTAAGTAGTATATCTAGAGGGCCATTAAATTTTTTTAATAGATTATTTTTAGAGCAGTTTTAGGTTTACAGAAAAATGGCAGTTCCCATATTCTACCCTCTTAGCCTACCCCTCCCACACACACACCCAAGTTCTCCTATTATTAATAACTAGCATTATTAGTATGGTACATTTTTTAATAATTGATGAATCAGTACTGTTATCATTAACTAAAGTCTATTGTTTACATTAAAGTTCATTCTTTGAGTTGTATAGTTTTATGGATTTTCATAAATGCATGTCATGTATCCACCATAACAGTATCATACAGAATAGTTTCTCTGCTCTAAAAATCCCATTCATTTCTTTCCCCTTCCCTTTAAACTCCTCCAACTGATCTTTTTACTCTCTATAGTTTTGCCTTTTCCAGAATGACATATACTTGGAATCATACAGTATATAGCTTTTTCAGACTGGCTTCTTATACTTCTCAGTATGTATTTTAGGTTCCTACATGCCTTTAAATGGCTTCCTAGCTCATTTATTTTTATTGCTGAGAAAATGGTTTAATGTATGCATGTATCACCATTTGTTTATTCACCTATTGAAGGACATCTTGGTTACTTCCAGTTTGGGTCAGTTAAGAATAAAGCTGCTCCAAACATTCATGTGCAGATTTTTGGTGGACCTAAGTTTTAAACTCAGTTGGGTAAATAACTAGGTATGTGAGTGCTGAGTTGTATGGTAAGCCTATGTTTAGCTTTGAAAGAAACTGTCCTCCAAAGTGGCTGTACCAGTTTGCATTCCCACCAGCAGTTAATAAGCATTCCAGTTGCTCTATATCCTTGTCAGCATTTGGTGTTTTCAGTGTTTTGGATTTTAGCCATCCTGATAGTTGTGAAGTGGCCTCTTGTTCTATATCTTTTAAAAATACCATCTTAAACTACTTCTTTCTGGTTCTATTTATTTAAAAAAGATAATAGAATAAGAATAAAAGTAGGTTGACATTCTCAAAAAGTATCTATCATGTAAGAGAAATTCTTGAAAATACATCTTTTTGGTCTTATCTGTTTTATAGAACATTTTAGATAATGTTACATAATTGAAACATCAAGAAAAATAAGATTTGAATATGATTAATATATATTATCTATTAATGAAAATTATACAAGATTATAGAGTAGATAATGAAGCAGAAGGAACACAGATTGTAAGACTTTGAAGAATTGTAGACTTTACCTTGGTCATAATTTTAAAAATTTAATTTGATTTAGGAATATTCAGAGTCAAGTTGTTCAGACCACTGTCTTAAAAATTCTTGAGGAGGCCTTATAATAAAAAAAATTTTCACACATAGGCATATTTTATACAGTAGCTTCCCCTTTAAATACAAATTATATTTGGTTTGAAACTTTGAAGAACATACTTAATCCATTCATAATCTAATATGTGAAATATAGCGACTGCTTTTAATACGCTTTTACTGCAAAATGAATTGTTATATTTTTGAATCAGGATTTCAGAAAATCAGAAATGATAATGTGTCATTACAAGATTATGTAAGCTTTATTGGTGAATACATGTTCATAAAAATTAGCAAATTCCGGGTTCTACATGTCTCAAATAGTGATATAAGGTTTTGTATAATAACTAGTTTTGTTTTCAACTGGTTAAATACCAAGATGAACTATATACTTTCACCAGCACCATACTGCAGTATAACAATATCTCTTTTTTTTTTCCCCTAAGCAACTTTTAAAAGCTGAAGAGCACAGCTGGTCCCTTGCAGAACTGGTACATGCAGTAGTTCTACTCACACACTATCATTCTCTTGCCTCGTTCACATTTGGCTGTGGAATCAGTCCAGAAATTCATTGTGATGGTGGCCACACATTCAGACCTCCTTCTGTTAGTAACTACTGCATCTATGACATTACAAATGGCAATCACAGTGTGGAAGAGAGTCAGATCAACTCAGCAGGAAATGTTTCGGTAAGTATCTTATTTGTTACAGGATTGTCATAAGACTAATCACAACAATTACTCTCATTTTATTTTTTAATTTGGTCACTATATCTGTTCATTCAGCAAGTACTTATTGACTTTCTCACATGTCTGGCACCAGTCTAATACTAAGGGATATACACAATTATAAGACTTTATAGGAAGTTATACTTGAGTAATTTTAGGATCAGGAGCCACCAGAATATGCCCCATCAGAGCCAGCTAGTACTGAATGTAATGGGAGGAGGGGAGGCTGAGAATAGTGCTCTGTGGTGGCAGTAACTTCCTAATGCCAATCACATCCCTTTCTTCCCTTTTGCACAAAAGAGACTAGCTTTTTAATTGCTTATCTTTTAGAAGATTTAATTATTCTTGATCTGGAAGTTTCTCCTTTTAAAATTCTTATTCATGTTTAACTTGATACAAATAAATATAAAAGCAAATGTAATTTTATTAAAATGCTTTCGTCTCTGTTCCTTTTCTCTCACTTTTGTATTTTCTCAAAACAAGTTGAATTTTACTTCCTGTATACAATGAGTCAAAATTCCCTCTACATTCTTTTGCAATGGTGAGAGTATAAGGGTTTGTTTCTAAAGAGAAATCAGAAACAGCATCACAGCCTTCTGCATACTTTTCACAGATTTTTCTCAGTTGTATTATTCCTTTGAAACAGAGTTGGACAGGTTGAATTGCCTTTAATATAAATTTGACTGTGGGCAAGTTATCTAGCCTCTGTGCACTTCTGTTCTTTCGTGTCTAATTAAAAGTCAAACACAAGGTTGTTGTAAGTTTTAAATGAAACATCTCTAGGCAGCTTCAACCTGAGTCTTGGCTTCTTACCTTTCTCCCTAAACATTGGCTTCAGCACCCACTCCAGCTTCTTCACAAACTACTGGACCCTGGGCTCTTTGCAGTTCCCCAGCCACTGGGTCCAGTCGGCCAGCAGCACAGCCAGTGTCTATGCAGATGCTGGGGGCTTGGGCTTCTGGATCTTGATGTTCCACTCCACCAGCATGCAGGGCAGCTGGGAATCGGGGGGCCTGGCTGTGGGAATGGCTGGGGATCTGGCAAGCATAGTGGACATCCAGAGCAAGAAGGAGACTATGCAATGCCTGCATGACCACCACCTTCTCACCTGGAGAGAGTGAGAAGCCTAGAGGCTGATAATCAGAGACTGTAGAGCAGAATCCAGGGATACCTGGAAAAGGAACCCCAGGTCAGAGACTGGGGGCATTATTCCAAGACCATCAAGGACCCTAGGGCTCAGATCTTTGCAAATTCTGTGGACAGTGCTCTTATCATTCTGCGGATTGATATTGCCCATCTTGCACACTTCAGAGTCAAGTATGAGACAGAGCTGGCCATGTGCCAGTCTGTGGAGAATGACATCAATGGGATCTGAAAGGTCATGATGACACCAATATCCCTTGGCTGCAGCTGGAGACAGATTGAGGCTCTCAAGGAGGAGCTGCTCTTCGTGAAGAACAACAACGAAAAGGAAGTAAATGGTCTACAAAACCAGATTGCCGACTCTGGGTTGACCATGGAGTTGGATGTCCTCAAATCTCAGGACTTCAGCAAGATCATGGTAGACATCAGGCCCAGTATGACAAGCTGGCTCGGAAGAACTGAGAGGAGCTGGACAAGTACTGGTCCTAGCAGATTGAGGAGCGCACCACCACGGTCACCTCACAGACCACTGAGATAGGAGCTGCTGAGAGGATACTCACAGAGCTGAGACTTAAGGTCCAGTCCTTGGAGACTGACCTGGACTTATGAGAAATCTGAAGGTGAGTTTGGAGAACAGCCTGAGGGAGGTGGAGATGCGCAATGCCACGCGGATGGAACAACTCAATGGGATCCTGCTGCACCTGGAGTCAGAGCTGGCCCAGATCTGGGCAGAGGGGCAGTGCCAGGCCCAGGAGAATGAGGCCCTGCTGAAGATCAAAGTCAGTCTGGAGGCTGGAAGAAGGGGAGGATTCTGATCTTGTTGATGCCCTGGACAACAGCCACTCCTTACAAACCATCCAAAAGACCACTTCCGTCAGGGTTGTGGGCTGCAAAATGGTGTCTGAGATCAATAACACCAAAGTTCTGAGGCATTAGAGGCAGAGGTGGGGCACCCTTTGGAGGGGCAGGAAGCCACTAAAAAGTTCAGAGATCATTGAACATCAAAAGAAAAGAAATATCTCTAAAGAGGTAAAAGGCCTATTACAGTACTTGGTATTTATCAGATGCTAAATAAGAGACAGCAATTACATTACCATGATATCAGCACATAAAGGAAAATCATTTTCCCAAAGCTGGTCAATGTACTGTGCTGACCATCATTTTCACCCTCTTGAGCTAGTGGGGTTCATGTTATATGTCTGTATGTGGCCACTGATCACTTAACAAAGCTTAGAGATTGAGATGATCTAAGGGACAGCATATCGGTTGCTAGGATGCTTGGAATCATATTGTCCTTTCACACCTTTAATATAGTACAAGACTAAAGAAAAAGTACTTGATTGTTTTTAGTGATCCTTCTATTAAATAATAGTGAAAGAATAGAAAATTTTTCTCTACTGGATAAGCTCCCTATTTTCAGGTGTTGAGTTGGCTACTTTTAGAAGGTTTATGGCCCACACTGATGAGACTTGACAGTAATCTGACATAGCTTATTCTTCAGGTACATGTCTGATATCTGACTCAGTTTTTCAGATACAAATGATAAAAAAATAATTTCCTCATACAATATTAACATTTTAACATTAAAATGAAATGTCTTTTTTTTACACTAACAATTTTAACATTTTTCAAGGAGCAAAAGAAATACACTTTATTTCCTTAAGAATACTTAAAATTTGACTATTGTAGAAGAAAATTGGTAAACAAAATAGATAAATTAACACAATGAGGGATAATGTGAGTTGACAGAGATCTTGAAATTAAAGAAAAAGACGACATTGGGTCAGTCTCTTAAATTTCAGCCCCATTCTAATTTTTGTTTGGCTACTGATGTTGTCTCAGGAATAATTATACAGAGGTATGCATGCACCAGAAAAATCATCAATACATCACAGAAACACTTCCCATCATGAAATTTTGAAAGAAAGTGCTTAGTTACAGGGAGGGGACTTTTGTATAACTGTTAGGATCATGTGAAAATATAAAATACAAATAATATAACACTATTTTCTCCTAATATAAAATTATTCTGACAGTCATTCTGCAACACAGTGATTGTGTTGCACACAATCCTGGCACAGTAGATATTTCTTGAGTATCTATTATGTGTCAGGCACCATGCAAGGTTCTAAATATATACCAATAAATTAAACAGCTCCCCTGCCCTTATAAAGGTTTGGTCTTAGAGCAGCAGACATTAAACCAATTGCTATAACAATTACAAACACAAACTGGTTGGCTTTCTGAAGAAAAGAGCAGAGTATTATTTGAGACTAGTTAGGGTGGCTGGGTTGGGACTGGGGACTCGGAGGAGTGTGTAACCTGACTTGACACCTGAAGGACTAATGGTGTAAGCCAGGAAGAGAGTGGGAGAGGAAGGGGAAGAACATTCCTAGCAAAAGAAATTTATAAAGGGAAAAACAATGTTTTTGTATTTGAACACTGTGATTTGAAATTTTAAGGTTTCTTACTATATCTATTTTATAAAATATAAATTCCACAGATTTGATCCAGCTTTCATAGTAAGGATGCAGCAGCGTAGAGAAGTATAAATTGTTTGGCTAGTTGAAGACCACTTGGCCAGTCCTCCTGTGTCAGACCTGGCATTACAAATGTGCCACTAATGTAGCCATACCAGCAAGTGACAGCTGCCAGCCCCATTTGTGGAGGTCCAGTGTATGTCTCCAGCCCCATAAAGACATGTTTCCTTCTTAATTGGTAAATTGGAAAGACAGAACTGATCACTGTAATTTAAAGATGATATGTCTATCATCCTTATGTCTATGCACATCATCTACACTGTGCACAATGTACACAATTGATGCAAAACCACCTACACTTTGTGTGTCTTGTTGAAACTGCTCAAGTAGAAGTTAACTTTGAATATTCAGTTGTTTTAAATTGGCAAGTAATATTACATTCTAATTTTTGAAACAGCATTAACAGTAATGAGATTATATTCTAAGGTAAAAACATTAGACTGTGTTCTTAAAATAATTTTTCTATTTTAAAATCTGCATATCTGTGTGTAATAGGCCAAAACCAGTTATTCATGTGTATTAAAATTATAAGATTTATTTTTCTTACATTCTGTTAAAATCCAAATTCTTATGAGGTAGCCTTCAGTGAAAATTCAGAAGTTTCATCTCTAACACATGTAACATTAATTGTATTTTCTCTTCAGGTAAGTGATTCCTTCTTTGAGGTTGAAGCCCTCATGGAAAAGATGAGGCAATTACAGGAATGTCGAGATGAAGAAGAGGCAAGTCAGGAAGAGATGGCTTCACGTTTTGAAATAGAAAAAAGAGAAAGCATGTTTGTTTTCTCTTCAGGTAAAAACTGTTACATACCAATCAAATTTCTGTTGCTTACAAAAAATAGCCCAGTTTTTTAATTGAAAATTTAAAAGGTTTTAAACATCAATCTAAATATCTCTTTCCTTTGAGAGAGACTATTGCATAGCTGTTCCTACTTATAGATAAAGCAGGCAACCCAGAAAAGGAAGGTATAGTGAAAACAGTACTAGACTAGGAGAAAGGACATTTGAAAAAAATCTCATTTGTATACAGGCAGACCTCAGAGATATTAACATGAGCCACAGTACTTTTGCAGGTGGAGGATCTTGCTCACAATTTGTAGGGGGGACAAAAAGCAACACCTGTGAAGTGCAATACAATGAAGAATGAAGTGTGTCTAAATGGAGGTTGTATGTTAGGTTGTTTTTCCTTGAGGAAAAGTTTTTGTTTCTATTTACTTGAAACTATAATCTCATCAACTCCTAAATATAAAAATAGTTCAGAAAGGCTTAGAACAGTGCACACACATACACACACCTCTTTCCTTTATTCACCACTCTAAAACCTTTGAACTGTCAGAAATAGTATATATTATAGGACATTAACATTAAAAAAAAACAATCCAAGTGCCAAAGTTTGGAGCATAGCTGATTTGTTATCACCATAAAGATTATCCAAGAGGGTGTTCATACTTGGAGTACATACTTAATTAGGACCTCATATCTATAAATTGGAGCAGAGACAGAATGAGTCTTAATGAAAAGCATAAAAAATTTACACATGAGTATTTTTAATAACAGAGAACCTATTTTTATTATACTCAATTTATAGGTAAGTAAGCTATTTCTCTTTGTAGTTTTAAGACTATCTTAGTTTATATTGCCTACCAGGGGTCAAAGAAAGGATTATTCTATTTTTACTTGTCATGTAAAATGAATTCTAACTAGTGTCCTGTTTTTGGAAAGTTTTCAGTGACCTTTTTAAATTATTTCAGATGATGAAGATGTGACACCAGCAAGAGATGTAGCTCGTCACTTTGAGGATACGAGTTACGGCTATAAGGATTTCTCCAGACATGGGATGCATGTCCCAACATTTCGAGTCCAGGTAAAATCACAGTGTGTTGTATGCACACGATTGGTTTGAAATAACTCAGTTTGACTTAATGAGAGCCACTTGGATTTGAGAACTATAAAATGTTGCAGAAAGAAGTAACTTTTCTCTATATAGGCAGTTCCCTTAGGTCTGTTTATTATATTGTTAAAGGTGTACTTATTATATTGTTAAAGTTCATAAATCAGTAGTTCAGAATTCAGAACACATTCACCCATAAAACACAATTATAATGGTGATTGGGTTCCCAGATAATGCATTAAAAATTTAAAGTTCTAATGTTACTACTAACAATAAATAATAGTTGTATTTGAACGTAGCTAGCATTTATAGCATTGGTTTTTCTACCCCTCTCCTACTGAGCCCAGTGTTAACGTGAGGTGATTTATGCCCTGATATGCACCAGGCCTGAGGGACCAGAGAAATGTCCTCAGCATAACAAGCAGTGTGTGTGGGTGGAGGGAAAGGGATAAGGAAAATCAGAGGTGAAACATGTGTTTAAATACAGATATCACAGTGAGATAAAGCATGACAATTACAGCGTTCCAATTCCCTTTAAAATACAAACTGAATGGTATTTGAAGCGATGAGAATTTTTGAGCGTTTCAAATTTAAACCTTAGGATTCACATAAATATTCAAAATTATTTAACACCTGTCTCTTGGAGTGAATAAAGTTAGTGATGTTGGGGATACAATTATTGTTGGTGGGTCCAGTTTCCTTAGCTTCCAAACTATTACCTTTTAAGTACATAGTAAATGTCCCCAGGACATTTCTATATACGTTGAGTCCATGGACACTTAAGGACCTGGTGGTCCTCCAGGATACCAGGCTCCTTCTCTATCTTTGTTTTGCAGATGACACTGTGCTAAGGCTTTGCAAGCCTTAGCTTGCAAAGTGACAGGAGCTGTATCCTTTAATATAGGGGTGTCAAACTCATTTTTATTGGGGTCCACACCAGCCTTTCAGTTGCCTTCAAAGGGCTGTACGTAATTCAACTCCTTAACAGTTAAGGAGTAGTTACATTTATACAGCCCTAAAATTAGTTTGGCCCTTTGAAGTCAATCACGAGGCTGGTGTGGCCCCTGGTAAAAATGAGTTTGACACCCCTGCTTTAGTAACAATAAAAGTTGATTATCAGTTAATCATCACCTAATTAACAAATGGATTTATCTCTTGTGTTCTGGTTTTGTAAGACTGCTTTCAATCCAGCATTAGAAATACACTGTAGCTTAAAGGTATTTTTAAAGCAATTTATTGTATAACTATTTAATTTAGATAGGTAAATATTTAAATCAGATGAGTTGATTTTCTCAACTTTTCCAATTATTGTAAAGGGCCTGTGTTAAATAATAACTATTTTACCAGAATTATGAAAATATTTGAGAACTGTAAGATTTTATTTCTTTGCTCAATGAACTAAGATTATTTAAGAAAACAAAAATAGATACAAAAGGTTATAGAATATTTCTACTTGATAGTGAAATTGTCATGAAATATAAATTAGAGGTGAAGAAATCATGAGGGCTGGAGATTGTATGAAAGGAGATTAGGAATTTAGATAGTTGAATGATCCAAAAGTATGAGTATCGTAAACAGAAGGCAATAATTGAGTTTAGGTTAAAGGGAGGGAGGAAGTCATAAACTGGATGGGCTGCTGAGAGCTTTAAGTAGTGTTCCTACTTTCCAACTGGTGGGAAATTAGTTTAAATTGCTCAGGTTTATAGGTTTTGACCAGAGCAATCACTTAAATAGGTGTTTTAGGAAAGGTAATATGGAAGCAACATAGAAGTGGGGGCTTATAAAGTTTCATTTGAAGTAGAAAGAAAGGAAGCAGGGAGATTTAATGTGGGAGAAATAAACGAGGAGACTTAGTTAATAGAGCTGAGAGTAAGAAGAGGGAGGAGAAGGAAAAGGAACTAGTGATGGATGTGTTGAAACAAAACTTGAGAACTATTGCAGTAATGGAAAAGGAAAGTGGGCTCTGAGATGGTCACCTCTGGATGCTGAGTGAGAGAAAGAAAGCTGAAAATGGTGGTCTGTGTGTAAGGGGAAGAGAATCCATTGGTTATTAAACTTGCTGAGTTTAAAGGAATTTTTTGTATGTTATAGTCTAGAAATTGAAAATATCAGACTGGAAGCTGGGAGCTAGGAATGTACTAGAATGGCAGTGGGTTTCAAATGAAAGTTATCTCCCCACACTGCAGAGCAGTAGGCATAGAACTATACTTGGCCATATTTTAATTATTCACATTTACTCTCTTCTCTGTATTTAGGACTATTGCTGGGAAGACCATGGTTATTCTTTGGTAAATCGCCTTTATCCAGATGTGGGACAGCTGATTGATGAAAAATTTCACATTGCTTACAATCTCACTTATAATACAATGGCAATGCACAAAGATGTTGATACCTCAATGCTCAGACGGGCTATTTGGAACTATATTCACTGCATGTTTGGAATAAGGTTAGTCTGTTTTCTTATGTTTATAAAGAAGTATTTTCAGTTGGACTAAATTATTCAGGTACTTGGAAACATGCTCACAGACACAGAAACTCAAATCACCTCTCCAGTAGCTTTTTTAAAAATTTCTTTTTTTGATTACTTTTAATCTTTATTGTGGAATCTAATGAACAAACAGATTGAGTTAACAAGGAAAATGGGAACAGCCTCATAGATGGAGAGCAGGATGACAGCCAGTGGTGGGGTGCAGTTAGGGGGTAGAGAGACTGAACAAAAACAAAAAAGGACTTATGGTCATGGACAACAGTGTGGTGATTGCTGAGGGGTAGGGAGGTATAAGGGGACTAAAAGGTAATGTAAAAAAATAAATCCAGTAGCTTATTTTATGCTTATGCTTCAGAGAACCAATTTATTACAGCTTGATCTGTTTCCTAGCTAGGCAGGGAGGAGAGGGACATTGACAAGATGCTTCCAGGGAAGGGAGGGAGAGCAAGCAAGCTGGTCCTAAATCATAGAAGGAAAGAGATAAAGGTTGTATTGAATAGCTTTGGCATCTTTTCTCTTTGTATCATCTTCTATTTCCTGACACACTTATAGTTAGTTCTACCTTCTTCAAATTTAGTACCCTTATAGTATCCCTCTGGCCATACTCACGCTCCTTCTGAAGCTCCTCGACTCCCATGATACTTCATCAAAATGCAAAACTTTCATGTCCTCTTAGGTATTCAGCCACATTATTATGTTATATAGGAAGTGCAGCCATTATATACCGCCTTCTAACCATAAGCATACAAACTCCATGCCACAGTACTTTGATTATTTTAAGCTGTAAAGTCAGACTTTTTCTTGCTATTTATCAGTGGTCAGGCTATTAACTTCAGCCTCCAATGGTTAGGACCAGCTTTGCAAGAACTTTTTTCCTTTTCCACTGAAAACCAAATGGGAGATTTAAGCCCTTGGATGTTCTAGAAATCACAACCCAGCGGAGTGGAGCAGACAGTGGTGCCTTTGACCATCTTGGCTTAAAGCAGAACAGTGTCTCCTAAGTGCAATAGACACTACGAGGCCTTCCATAGACCATCCTCTCCTCTGGGATGCCCCACCCCCATATTTAAATTCATTTGACCTTAGAACTTTGGGAAAAATGAGAAAAATAATTCTAATTATTTTCA
The DNA here is from genome assembly GCF_021234435.1 of Artibeus jamaicensis. Taxonomy (NCBI): domain Eukaryota; kingdom Metazoa; phylum Chordata; class Mammalia; order Chiroptera; family Phyllostomidae; genus Artibeus; species Artibeus jamaicensis. The sequence goes on from NW_026521812.1 coordinate 22,529,065, forward strand.
TTTACACAAGTAGACTACAAGTTATGTTGTGTAATAGTACCAATAATAAACATAATTGTCTGATTAATTTCTTAATTTCAGCAATATTCATAAACTGTTTCCAGAATGTGTTTGTTGGTATGGTTATCTGTTTACGACTGTAAATATGTACTATTATTGCTTGGGCACTGGCAGTTTTTTTGTTCATCTCCCCAACTTCCCTGTTTCTTATCCCCTTATACTCACTCATCCACTCCCATTTAAATATGGTAAAGTTGTTAGCTTGGGGGGACAGCTGCCTCCACAAAGCAGGAAAAGGGGTGCAGCATTTACTAGTGGTGTCTGTACTTCTGTAAGAAGAAAACAGATTATACACTGAAAATAGAATTCTTACTTTGTCTTTTTAACAGATATGATGACTATGACTATGGTGAAATTAACCAGTTATTGGATCGAAGCTTTAAAGTTTATATCAAAACTATTGTTTGCACTCCTGAAAAGGTTACTAAAAGAATGTATGATAGCTTCTGGAGGCAGTTCAAGCACTCTGAGAAGGTATGCACTTACTGTGGCTTGCTTACTCTGTAATTTAGCAGTGATTCTTAGTCTCCACCTAATCTAAAGCATCTCAGACCTTTCCATCACCTCTGCCAATCCAGAATGCATCCCAGCACAGCTGTCCCAGATGCCCCTTGGGAAAGAACCTCATGATGGGAGAGTAAAAGGATAAGGACAGGGAGAACAGGTGGTCTGGCCCATCTGCAAAGTTGTAGCATGGCTATCGTTACTTAAGAGAGAGAAGACTGTTTTATAAGATCTCTTTCAAATTGTTTTCAGATAGAAATATCTGATCTGGTCTTTGATTCCATCTTTATAGAAATTACTGAGTGATGATTTAGCAGGGGAAATTGGTATTCTAATAAAGACTGTCTATATTTTGTGAAATATAACAAACCTCCAAGAAGAGAGATAATCAAACATAAATATAAGCTGAAAACAAACATGTATCCAGAAAGAACATCAAATAGCTTTTGTTTTGAGAAATTGGTATTCTATTCTATAAACCCAAGACTTCTAAGTTATTCAGTGACACACTGAAAATGTACTTGATTTTTGGTGTTTATTAGATGCACTGCAAAACTGATTGGGAATGATTATAACATTGCTTTAAACGATGTTGTGTTTTGTATGCAGGTTCACGTTAATCTGCTTCTTATAGAAGCTAGGATGCAAGCAGAACTGCTTTACGCTCTGAGAGCCATTACCCGCTATATGACCTGATGCCTTCCCTTCATTAAAGATGACGGAATGATCAGCAGATGTAGTCTCCAAGGGGGAGGTGCTAAGCACCCAGGACCAATGGTAGATTAAAGAATTCAGAAATACATTGTGCCATGATTCCTTTAGTTTCTGCTATTTTACTGTGGAAATACCACTGTTGGCACGAGCAGTGAATGCTTGGCAGCTTCAAGTTTAGAGCTGTGAAGAAGGGTTGCCATTCACAGTATTTTGCTTTTTGAAGTATAAAATGCTGTATAACTGTTTTTAATACAGCAAATAGTAACTCTCCAAATCCTGTTGCTTTTATGTTAAATAAGATAACAAGAATTGGAGCATGCAAAGAATGGGACTTGGATAATGACATAAGCTTTTTTACATAAAGAATTTCAGATCTTGGTGCTGCTATTCCTGCTGGTGGAATGAATAGAGAGGCTGTTTCGGTTAAGCTATTAGTAATAAAAGTGAACACTGCTACTATCTGAGCCTACATACATAATTTGTGTGGTTTCAAATTAAACTTGCATATGTTAATTTTGTTGCATCTAAAAAAGCATAGAATTATTACTCATAGCTCAGCAAAGACCATTTTGAAGGTAACAGTTCTGTTCTTTCATTATAGTTGTTTTTTAAATTCAGTTATTGGGAAACACTGAATTACAGTGTCATTCTTAAAGATTTTCTTCCAAAAAGCAGTCTTACATGAAAATGTGTAAATTATAAGAAAAGCTGGCTATCTCTTACTATGCTGTTTCCCGAGATTCTCTGACACTGGAGGGCAGCCATCTTGTGTAGTATTTTCGTTTCCAGCACGGAAGTCGCGGGAACTGTCGCTGCAGACTGCTGCACAGTCCCAGGTGCATTCTGCTCCTGCCCACCTCATTGTCCCCACTTTAAAGATTGTGCACTCCTTAAATAATAAAGCTGGAAAATATTTTTAGTCAGGTTACCAAATTTGATTTATAAAAATGGTAACTTTGAAATGCAAACTGGTTCAAAAATGTATTAAGTACTTTGTATTCTGGAAGCGTGAATTGCTTTTGAAGTCTGTCAGTATTATTGACATTTTTCAATAAAGAGTAAATTTTCTCCAATTTTATTTGTGTCTTAATCTCTTAAAAAAGCCATGACTTCACAGTCAGTAACAATTCTGAGTTTCTATTTACTTCCATTAGTTAAGTGGATTCACACTTAAATAATGTAGAGGAGAGGCTGCTATTAAATAGCAGACTCGAAGTTATGGTGTCTTGAAGTATACAAAGAAAAGTTGACTTCAGGATCTTAAGTAAGGCTTTTTATCTTGGAAATGACTGGTGTGGTTCCATGCCTTGACCCTTTTAGATTGAGTGTTTTAGAGTTCAAATAGACTTAACTACAAATTACTAGAAATGAGAACTTATTAGGGAATAACATAAAAAATGACATAAAAAATGACAAACTAGAAATAACTCCTATTGTAATTAATGACTCTTACATGTTAAAACATATATTGAGCTCAGTCTGTGGCCTACAAATTCGTAATGTGTGGATGGGGTCCGGTGGGGGTGAGAGTGGGCAGTCACAGTTTTGAGTGCAGGTGGCATCTGCTTCAAGGAAATGTACCCTAGTAGAAGACAATACTGTCACTGATTAAACAGAACTTGGTTATTCAGTACATTTTACATTTAAAGAAATGTATAGAGTCCATTTCTAGTTAATAGTAACGTATACATGGTCCTGGTCATTGAATGTGCATTGTGTCTTTGACCTCTTCCGTCTGCTGCTGATCCTTTCCTCAGCAATACAGGTGAACCCAACAAGTGAGGTAAATAATTATCCTTTAATTATCAGAATATAATCAAATTTTTACTCATTCTCCTTCTGCTTTGTCTTGAAAATACAAAATTTCTAAGAGATTGATCACAAAACAAGATCAACTGAATGCATGATCTTAGTTCACTGAAGAAATCACAAGTCTAGTTTGAACACAAACTAGAAATAAACAGCAGAAAGAAAGACTGGACAATTTACAAGTATGTGGTAAACAACACATTCTTAATCAACAAATGAATCAAAAAAATCACAAGAGAATTGGAAAATATCTTTAAAAAAATTAAAACAAAAACACAACATACCACACTTATGGGATGTAGTGAAAGCAGTGATAAGAAGGAATTTTACAGTTGTAAATCCTTACGTTAAAAAGGAAATTAGGGGGCGGAGGGATTGAGCAAAAAGGATAAAGGACTCAAGTATGTGGACAACAGTATGGTGAGTGCAAGGAGGGAAGGGAGTATAAGGGGAACAAATGGTAATGGGAAAAAAATACAATAAAAAATAAATAAAAGGTCTTCACAAAAAAATGAAAGAAAAAAATCTCAAATCAACAACCTAACTTCATACCTGAAAGAATTAGATAAAGATCAGTCTAAACCCAAAACTAGCAGAAGGAAGGAAATATTAGAGCACAGATAAGTGAAACAGACAACTGAAGAACAGTACGAAAAAAAAAACAGAATTGTTTGAACAAATCAAAATTGAGAGCTACCTGCAGACTAGCTGAACAGAATTCCTATAACTAAAGATATAAAGCAGCAGCCACACTGAGTAGTAGGGGTGGAGAAGCTGAATGGGCAGGTCTCGCACCTACAGTGTGGTGATTAAGATTTCATTAAGATTTGGGAGGGATATCCCTGCTGCAGAGGTCTTGCCTGAGAATCAAAGGACCACACCCCTCACCAGGCTCCCAAATGGGGCATCAGTGCCAGGAAGAGGAGTCCCCATGACATCTCACTCTGAAAACCAAGGTTGGGGGGAGGACTGCATCTAAGAAGGACAGAGGGCTGCACAGAGTTTCACCTACTCTGCCATCCTGACGGGAAATAGACATTCAAGTATAACAAGTGCAGAGTGTCCCAGACAAGATGAACCCAAAGAGGCCCACAACAAGATACATAATTAAAATGCCGAAGGTTAAAGGCAAAGAGAGAATCTTAAAAGCAGCAAGAGAAATTTGAGAGCTCTCATAAGACTGTCAGCTGATTTCTCAACAGAAATTCTGCAAGCCAGAAGGAATTGGCATGAAATACTAAAAGTAATGAAAAGGACCTACAACCAAGCTTATTCTACCAAGCAAGGCTGTCATTTAGAGTTGAAGGAGAGAGAAAGGTTTCTTAAACAAAAAACAGAAGGAGTTTATCACCACTAAGCCAACATTGCAAGAAATGTTAAAAGGGCTTTTCTGAGAAGAAAAGATATAAAATATGAATAAGATGTCCTGGCTGGTGTGGCTTAGTTGTTTGAAGCATCATCCCATAAACTGAAAGGTTGCATGTTGGATTCCCGGTCAGGCACATACCTAGAATGTGGGTTCGATCCTGGTCAGGGCATGTACAAGAGGCAACTGTTTCTCTCTCACATAGAAGTTTCTCTCCTCTCTTCCCCTCACTACCCCTCTCTCTAAAATCAATAACCATGTGCACACTGAAGATAAAGTATGAATAAGAAAATATAGGAAAAAAAAATCTTCACTGACAAACAGTAAAAGCAATGGATCATCCCAAGTATAAAGCTGCTATAAACGTTAAAAGGCAAAAGTAGCAAAATCATATGTAATTAAAGAAATAAATTAATACACACAAACAGACAAAAGAAGTAAAAAATAATGAGCAAAACAAACATGGAGAGTATGAGGTAAAATTGTAATGATTTTAGAATGTGTTCAAATTTAAACAACTATCAACTGAAAATAGACTGTTATAAGCATTGCTTGGCATATATGAGGCACACAGTGACCACGAACCCAAAGTCTACAAGAGAAATACAAATAATTACAAAGCAAGGTACCCAAACACCGCTACAGAAACTCATCAACTTACAAGTGAACAGAGCTAAAGAATAAGAAATGAACAGAGAACTGCAAAAAAATCAGAAAACAATACAATGGCAATAACTACATACCTCTCAAAATTATTTTACATAAAAATGGACTAAATGCTTCAATCAAAAGACAAAGGACTGCTGGACTTCTGGCCAAGCATAGGTAGACACACTGTGCCTCCTCGAACAACCAAAATAAGGACAACAATTCAGAAACAAAATAACAACCAAAAATGAAAGAAAATTAAACTGTATGGAAGTCAGACAACCGAGGAGTTAAAACAGACACATTCATCCAGACTGGTAGGCGGGGCGCAGTCCTGCTGCTGAGCAGAGAGGGGTCGAGGCACAGGAAGTGGTGATACCGGACACGCAAGACACCCCAGGTGTGCAAGGCAGTAACAGGCAGACCCTGGGCACCCAGGCAGCAACTGGCAGACCCCAGGCGTGGGGTGGCAACAGGCAGACCCAGCGAGGCAGCAATTGAGAGGCGAGCCACCATGTGCAAGGCGGCTGGCTGACCAGGCAGCAGTCCTACATTCACACACAGATAACTGGGGAGTGAGACATATCCCGCAACCCAGGGTCCTAGCACCAGGAAATAAAGCCTCAAAATGCTGATTGAAAACACTTGTGGAGGTTGAGGCACAGGGCGACTCCAACCCTCACAGGAAAGTTTGTTGGGGAGACCCACACAGGAATCAGCACCAGAAAGGCCCAATTCGCTTGGGGGAAGCAGCAGAAGGGACTGAGGTACAATAGAGAGCGGAGTAAAATGCCATTTTTCTCCCTCTCAGACCCCACCCCCACATACAGCGTCACAACCCAGCGACTTGGGTTGCCCCGCCCTGGTGAACACCTAAGGCTTCGCCCCTCATATGTAACAGGTGCGAACAGACCAAAACATTATGGCTCAAGCATAAAAAGAACTCAAAGCCCCAGAGCCAATACAACTGAGCAGCCAAGAGATAGCCAACCTATCAGATGCATAGTTCAAAGCACTGGTGATCAGGATGCTCACAGAACTGGTTGATTTTAGTCACAAATTAGATGAAAAAATGAAGGCTACACTAAGTGAAATGAAGGAAAATGCACAGGGAACCAATAGTGATGGAAAGGAAACTAGGACTCAAATCAATGGAGTGGACCAGAAGGAAGAAAGAAACATTCAACCAGAACAAAATGAAGAAACAAGAATTCAAAAAAAAATTAGGAGAAGCTTAGGAACCTCCAGGACATCTCTAAATGTTCTAACATCCGAATTACAGGGGTACCAGAAGGGGAAGAGAAAGAGCAAGTGGAACACTTATTTGAACAAATAATAAAGGAAAATTTCCCCAATCTGGCAAAGGAAATAGACGTCCAGGAAATCCAGAAAGCTCAAAGAGTCCCAAAGAAGTTGGACCCAAGAAGAAACACACCAAGGCACATCATCATTATATTAGCCAAGATTAAAACGAAGGAGAGAATTCTAGAAGCAGCAAGAGATAAGGGGACAGTCACCTACAAAGGAGTTCCCAACAGACTGTCAGCTGATTTCTCAAAAGAGACCTTACAGGCAAGAAGGGGCTGGAAAGAAGTATTCCAAGTCATGAAAGACAAGGACCTACATCCAAGATTGCTCTATCCGGCAAAGCTTTCATTTAGAATGGAATGACAGATATAAGTGCTTCTCAGATAAGGTCAAGTTGAAGGAGTTATCACCAAGCCCTTATTTTATGAAATGTTAAAGAGACTTATCTAAGAAAAAGAAGACAAAAAACATGTATACTAAAATGACAGCAAACTCACAATTACTAACAACCACACCTAAAACAAAAGCAAACTAAGCAAACAACTAGAACAGGAACAGAACCACAGAAATGGAGTTCACATGCAGGGTTAGCAACAGAGGAGGGGGGGAGGTACAGAGAATAAGTAGCATAGATGGCAGGCAGAAAATAGACAGGGGGGAGGGCAAGAATAGTATGGGAAATGTAAAAGCTAAAGAAGTTAAGACACATGGTCATGAACTAAAAGGAGGGAATGTGGATGGGAGGCGGTGTGCAGGGTGGAGGGGAATGGAGTGGGGAAATGGGACAACTGTAATAATATACTCAATAAAAAATATTTTTAAAAGAATTAAAAAATCAATGTGAAAAAAAAGATATAGGGTTGCTAAATAGATAAAAAAAGTCCCATACATACACTGCCTACAAGACACCTACTTGACATTGAAAGACATGCGGGCTGAAAATAAAGAATGGAAGAAGATATTTCATGGAAATGGGTTGAGGGAAACTGGGGTAGCAATACTTTATCAGACAAAATACACTTTAAAAAAGACTAATGAGACCAAGAAGGGCATTTCATTATGATAAAGGGATCAATCAAATGAGAAGCTATAATTCTCGTAAACATCTCTCCTTCCAATGTAGGACTTAAATACACGCAATAGATACAGGGTAGGACAAAAGTAGGTTTACACTTGTTCATATGGACAATAATACAAGAATAAACTCCCTGTTTTGCAAGCTCACAACTGTAAACCTACTTTTGCCCCACCCTATACTAACAGACATAAAGGGAAAGATCAACGGTATGACAGTAATAGTAGGGGACATTAATACCCCATTGACATCAATGGATAAGTCATCCAGACAGAAAATCAACAAGGAAACAGTGGCCTAAAATGACACATTAACCAAATGGACTTAATTGATATTATTGAAGATTTCAGTCATAAGCAGCATAATATACATTTTTTTAAGTGCACATGGAACATTTTTTAGGATAGACCACATGTTAGACCAAACAAGTTTCAATAAAGTTAAAAAGACTGTAATTATATGAAGCAACTTCTCTGACCACAATGATATGAAACTAGAAATCAATTGTGAGAAGAAAACAAACACACAAACATGTGGAGGCTAAACAATGAATTGGTTAACCATGAGTTCAAGGAAGAAATAAAAAGATACCTTGAGACAAACAAAAATGAGTGTACAGTAACCCAAAATCTATGGACACAGCCATAGCAGTTCTAAGCATCTCAGACTTACTTCAAGAAACAAGAAAAATCTCAAACAATTTAACTTTATGCCTAGAAGAACCAGAAAAAGAACAAACTAAGCCAAGAGTACAAGAAAGGATACAATTAAGATTAGAAGAGAAATAAAATACTCTTCAAGAATAGAAAAGATCAATAAAACCAAGAGCATGTTCTTTGAAAAGATAGAATTGATAGACCTTTAGCTAGACTCATCAGGGAAAAAAAGGAGAGGGGCCAAATAAATACAAAGGATTCTATGAAAACACTATGAACAATTATATGATAACAAACTGGACAATTTGGAAGAAATTTATAAATTTCTAGAAATATACAACCTTCCAAAACTGAATCAGGAGGGAACAGGATCTGAACAGACTTGTAAGTACAAATGAGATCAAATAAGTAATCAAAAAACTGTCAAGAAAGAAAAGGCCTAGACCAGATGTTTTCACAGGTGAATATATATCCTCAAACCATTCCAAAAGTTGAAGAGAAAGGAAGGCTCCAAAACTCATTTTATGAGGTCAGCATTATCCTGATACTAAAACCAAAACCACTACAAAAAAGAGAGAAAATTATAGGCCAATATGCCTCAAAAAACATATTTAGATGAGAAATCCTCAACAAAATATTAGCAAACTAAATTCATCAATACATTAAAATGATTATATACAATGATCAAGTGGGATTTATTCCTGGTATATAAGGTTGGTTCAATATCCACATTCAATTAATATGATAAATCACATAAATTAAATGAAGGATAGAAATTATATGATCGGGGACTTCCGCCAAGATGGAGGCATAGGTGGAGAAGCCGTGCTTTCTCTCACAACCAAGTTTAGAGACAACTAAATATTAGCAACAGAAAACATAACCACACAGAAAACTGAACTTTTCGGAAGTCTGATAACAACAAATTCTTCAGCCTGACCGGTAAGAGGGGCGAAACCAGCAGCTGTCGGAGCGGGGTTGCACAGAAAAACTCGGTCAGACGGACTGGGGCACACGGAACCTAGGCGCAGGGTTGGACCTAGTAAGCGACTCACCGAGCGACCTCGGGGAAACAGCGAGGGAGCAGGGCTGCGGGTTGACTGTGGTCGCGCTTTCATGCGTAGATAGACAAGCGAGGGAGTGGGCGGTGAGACTACAGGACTGAGCAGGCCCCCCGGGAGCGGCAGCAGAGGGTGCCGCCATTTCCCCCACTCTGACCCCGCCTCCACGTACAGCGTCATAACCCAGCGACCTGAGTGGCCCCGCCCTGGTGAACCACCTAAGGCTCTGCTCCTCACCCAGCCCCGAGAAACTGCAGAGGGGGTCGCCATTTCCCGCTCTGACCACGCCCCCACATACAGCGTCACAACCCAGCGACCTGAGAGTCCAAGGCTCCACTACTCATACTTAACGGGCCAGAACAGACCAAAAATGGCTCAAGAAGATCTCAAAGCCCCAGAGCCTATAAATCTAAGCAATGAAGAAATAGCAAAACTCTCAGATGCACAGTTTAGAACACTGGTGATCAGGATCCTCACAGAACTGGTTGATTATAGCCACAAATTAGACAAACATATGAAGGTGAAACTAATTGAAATGAATGGAATTGCACAGGAAACCAATAGCAATGAAAAGGAAACTGGGACTCAAATCAATGGAGTGGACCAGAAGAAAGCAAATAATGGCCAAACAGAAAAGAGTGAAGAAGCAAGAATTCAAAAAAATGAGGAGAGGCTTAGGATCCTCCAGGACATCTATAAACGCTCCAACATCCGAATTATAGGGGTACCAGAAGGGGGAAAGGCACAGCCACCAGTGGAAAACTTATTTGAACAAATAATAAAGGAGAACTTCCCCAATCTGGGAAAGGAAATAGACGTCCAGGAAATCCAGGAAGCTCAGAGTCCCAAAGAGGTTGGACGCAAGAAGAAACACACCAAGGCACATCATCATTATATTAGCCAAGATTAAAATGAAGGAGAGAATCCTAGAAGCAGCAAGAGCTAAGGGGCCAGTCACCTACAAAGGAGTTCCTATCAGACTGTGAGCTGATTTCTCAAAAGAGACCTTACAGGCAAGAAGGGGCTGGAAAGAGGTATTCCAATTCATGAAATCCAAAGACCTACAACCAAGATTGCTCTATCCAGCAAAGCTTTCATTTAGAATGGAAGGGCAGATAAAGTGCTTCTCAGATAAGATCAAATTCAAGGAGTTCATCATCACCAAGCCCTTATTATATGAAATGTGAAAGGGACTTATCTAAGAAAAAGAAGTTAAAAAAACATGAACAGTGAAAGGACAGCAAACTCACAGTTATTAACAACCACACCTAAAACAAAAGGACAGCTAGAGGACAGCTAGATCAGGAGTGGAAACACAGAAATGAAGATCTCAAGGAGGGTTAGCAATAGGGGAGTGGGAGGAGGAGAAGGGGAGAGAAGGTACAGAAAATAAGTAGCATAGACAGTAGACAGAAAATTGATGGGGGGGCAAGAATAGTATGGGAAATAGAGAATCTAAAGAACTTGAGACACATGGTCATAAACTAAAGGGGGGGTAATGGTGGGGACAGGGGGGTAGGGTGGAGAGGAATGAAGGGGGGAATAGAACAACTGTAATGGCATAATCAATAAAAAATAAATTTAAAAAATAAATAAATGGTAAAAAAAAGAAATTATATGATCACATCAATAGATGTAGAAAAAACATTTTAACAAAATCCAACATCTATTTATGATAAAAATCTCAGCAAAGTGGGGATAGAGAACATATTCCAACATAATAAAGGCCATATATGACAAACCCACAGCTAAGATGATAGATACTCAGTGCTGAAAAACAGAAAAGCTGTAGCTTTAAGATCAGGAACAAGAAAAGAATGTCCACTTCCATTTAACGTATTCAATATAGTACTGGAAGTCCTATCCACAGCAATTAGACAAGAAAAAGAAATAAAAGGCATCCAAATTGGAAAGGAAAAAGTAAAACTGTCATTTGCAAATGACATGATACTATATAGAGAGAACTGTAAAGAGTTCACCAAAAAAACTATTAAAACTGGTAAATAAATTCAGTAAAATAGCAAGAAAAAATTAATATTCAGAAATTGGTTGTATTTTTATAGACCAATAATGAACTATTAGAAATTAAAAATAATCTCATTTACAATTATATCAATAATTATACAAAATACATAGGAGTAAATTTAATTAATGAAGTAAAAGACTTATACTCAGAAAACTGTAAGACACTGAAGAAGGATATTGAAGAAAATACAAATAAATGGAAAGCAAACAATTACCATCATTAAAATGTCAACATTACCCAGAGCAATCTACAGTTTAATGCAATTCCTGTCAAAATACCAATGGCATCCTGACTAGTGTGGCTCAGTTGGTTGAGCATCATTCCACAAAGCAAAGGGTATCTGGTTTGATTCCCAGTCAGGGCACATTCCTGGGTAGCAGGTTCAGTCCCTAGTTGGTGTGTACAAGAGGCTCTCTCACACTGATGTTTCTCTCCCTTTATTTCTCCCTCCCTTTTGCTTTCTCGGAAAGCAAATATTTAAAAAAAAATACCAGTGGCATTTTTCACAGAACTAGAATAACTATAAAATGTATGTGGAATCACAAAAGATCCCAAATAGCCAAAGCAATCTTTAGAAAGCAGAACAAGTGAGAGGAATCACACTACCTAATAAGAAACTATACTACAAGGTTACAGTAATCAAAACAGCATGGTACTGGCATAAGAACTGACACATAGATAAATGGAATAGAATAGACAGTCCAGAAATAAACCCACACCTATATGGTCAATTACTCTATAACAAAGGAGGCAGGAATATATAATGGGATAAAAAGTTTTTTCAATAAATGCTGTTGGGAAAACTGGAAAGATAGCAGGCAAAACAAAATGAGACCACTTTCTTAATAAAAATAATTAAAATGGATTAAAGACTTAAAATATAAGACCTGAAACCATAAAACTCCTAGAAGAAACATAGACAGCAAACTCCTTGACATTGCTCTTAACTGTATACACACACTCGCACACACATTTGGATATATCTCTCCAGGCAAGGAAAACAAATGGCACTACATCAAACAAAGGAATTTGGGCACAGCAAAGGAAACCATCAAGAAAATGAAAAGACAACCTACTGAATGGACAAACATATTTGTCAATGATACATCATGTAAGGGGTTAATATCCAAAAAATATGTAAGTAACTCATACAACTTATCAAAAAAAATCCTCAAGCAATGTGATTTAAAAATAGGCAAAAGACCTGAATAGACCCCCCTTTTCCCCAAAGACTACATAGAGATGGCCAATAGACATATGAAATCATGTTCAACATCACTAATTATCAGGGAAATGCACATTAAAAACATAATGATGTACTGCCTCACATCTGTCAGAATTGCTATTATCAATAAATTAACAAATAGTGTTGGTGAAGATGTGGGAAAAAACCAGAACCCTTGTGCACTGTGGTGGGATTGTAAATTGATGCAGCCACTATGGAAAAGAGTATGGAGTTTCCTCCAAAACATAAAAAATATAACAACCATATGACCCAGAAATTCCACTTCTGGGCATTTATCCAAAGAAATATAAAACACTAATTCAAAAAGATACATGCACCCCTATGTTCACTGCAGCATTATTTACAATAACCAAAATATGGAAGCCTCTTAAGCGCCCATCCACAGATGAATGGATAAAGAAGATGTGGTACATATTCAATGGAATATTACTCAGCCATACAAAAGAATTAAATATTAACATTTACAAGAACATGAATGGACCTAGAAGGTACTATGGTAAGTGAAATAAGTCAGACAGAGAAAGACAGATGCCACATGATTTCACTTACATGTAGAATCAAAAAAAAAATGAAAACAAAACAAAAACAGATCCATAGGTGCAGAAAAAACTGGTGGTTGCCAGCTGAGAGAGGTGTTGGGGGATGGATGAGAAGCTGATAAGGAAGCATGACTTGCCAGTTATTAAAATAGTCACAGGGATGTAAGGTGCATTATAGAGAATATAGTTATTAACATTGTAATAACTGTATATTGTCAGATAGATGCTAGATTTATCAGTGATCACTTTGTAAGGTATATAGATATTTAATCAGTATGCTGTAAATGTGAACCTAATAAAATATCATATGTCAACTATAACTGAAAAATAAGTTTAAAATAAATGAATAAAATATTGTTAGTAAAATAAATTAAAAAATAAAACGAAACGCCCCCAATTTCTTTTTTTACAAAGAAGACTTAAATAAGTAAAATCAGAAATGAAGAAAGGGTCATTTAAATCAATGTAACAAATAAAAAAGGTTTATAAGAGAATCCTATAAGCAACTATACACAGAAAAATTGGATAATAGAAACACTCAGCTTGCCAAGATTGAATCAGTAATCAAAAACCTTTCAGGACCACACAGTTTCACTGGAGAATTCTACCAAACACTTAAAGAAGAATTAACACCAATCCTCCTCAAACTCTTCCAAAAGAATTGAAAACACTTTTGGACTCATTATATGAGGTCAGCATTACTTTGATACCAAAGCTGGACAAAGACACTACAAGAAAATGAAAACTACAGACCCATGTTCCTAATGAATACTGATGCAAAAATCTTAACAAAATACTAGCAAAGAGAATTCAAAGAGCACACTAAAAGGAGTAAGTGTGAAATCCCTAGGGTGTGAAGATGTTTCAACATACAAAAATGGATCAATGTAATATACCACATTAAAGAATAAAGGGGAAAAAACCACGATTGTCTCAATTGATACATAAAGTGTATTTGACATAATTCAACACCTTTTATGATTAAAAAGAAACACTCAACAAACTAGGAATATACAGAAGCTATCTTACTGCAATAAAGGCTGTACATAAAAAGCCCACAAATAACATCATATTTGATGAGAGACTTAGCTTTTTCCTTTAAGATCAGGGACAAGACAAGGATGCCTACTCTTACCACTATACTGAAACTCCTAGCCAGAGCAATTAGGCTAGAAAAAGAAAAGGCATCTAAACTGGAAAGGAAAAGTAAAATTATTTCTGTTTACAGATGACTTGATATTATATGTAGAAAAGCTTTCAAATTCTACACACAAAAAAACCCTGTTAGAACTAGTAAATCCAATCAAATTCAAAGATACAAAATCAGCATACAAAAATAAGTTGTACTTCTATACACTAAAAATGAATAATCTGAAAAGGAAATAGAGAAAACAATTCCATTCACAATAGAATTAAAAAGAATGCTTAGGAATTAACTTAACCAAGAAGTTGAAAGAGTTGTACCTTGAAAACAAGGAAACAATTGCTGTCAGAAATTTAAAGACACAAATAGATAAAAAAACATCCTGTGTTCATATTTTGGAAGACTTTATATTGTGAAGATGTCAGTACTAGCTAAAGCAAATACAGATTCAATGCAATCTCTTTTTTAAAAATGCCATTTTTTACAGAAATAAAGAAACCCATCCTAAAATTCAAATGAAGTCTCAAAGGCCCTCAAACAGTCAAAGCAATCTTGAGAAAGGACAGAGTTGGGGTTTCACATTTCCTGATTATGAAACATATTACAAAGTTGCAGTAATCAAAACAATGTGGTATCAGCATAAAGGCACACATATAGACCAAGGTATAGAACAGATAGCCCAGAAATAGACCCTCTTTGTATGATCAAATGATCATTCACAAGAGTTTCAGGGTCACTCAATGAAGAACAGAAGACAGTCTCTTCAAAAACATGGTATTACCAAAATTGGATATTCACATGTAAAAGAATGAAGCTAGATCCTTACCTTACACCATATATAAAAATTCACTAAAATGGGTAAAAGACTTAAATATAAGAACCAAAACTATAAAATTCTAGAAAACATAGGAGAAAAGCTTTAGGACATTGGAATTAGTGATGAATTCTTGGAAAAAAACACCAAAAGCAAAAGCAAAAGAAACAACAGGCAAATGGAACTGGGTTCACTCAGTTGTAAAGTAAAACTACAGGACATATTTTTCATCTTCACCAATAACTTTATTAAACAACATTATTCACCATTCTGTTCCACTGCCTTCTGCCATCTTTCAGGCAACTTCATAATTCCATCTTCCCAAAACTTTTTATAGCTTTGAGCAAAGAACTCTTCCAAATGCCTTTTGCAGTCTTCCAAGAAATTGAAATTTTTTCCATTAAGAGAATTTTGTAAAGACTGAAATAAATAACCCAAAGATATGATATCTGGTGAATATGACAGATAAATCAGAACTTCTCAGCCAAGAGAAACATGTGGTCTTGCATTAGTTATCCTGACTGAAGGTTAGTTGACTAATTCCAGTCACTTTTTGTTGAGTGCTGCTTTTGGTTGGTCTAACTGGGAGCAGTACTTGCTGGACTTAACTGTTTGGTTTTCCAGAAGGAGCTCATAATAGAGGACTCCCTTCCAATCTCATCATCTACATAACATCATCTCTGGATGAAGAAAAGACTTTGGCGTGGTTGGTGGTGGTTCATTTCACTTGCCCTACGATCTCTTCTGTTCCACGTGCAGGGGTGTCCAACCTGCAGTCGGTGGGCTGCATGCATCCCAGGATGGCTATAAATGCCAGTATATTTAATGTGTGGCCCAAGACAATTCTTCTTACAGTCTGGCCCACAGGCACCAAAAGTTTGGACACCCCTGTTAGTATCCACTTTGCGTCACCCATCACAATTTGTTTTAAAAATGGAACACTTTCATTACATTTAGGTAGAGAATCACATGCAGAAATATAGTCAAGAAGGTTTTTTATCACTTAACCTATGTGGAACCCAAACATCAAGTGAGTAACCAAACCAAACGGGTGCTAATGTTATTTTGATATTTTGAGTATATCGCTATCTCCCATATGGTACAAACTGATGGTTCTCAGTTAATGTCTCAGTTTGATCGCTATCAGCTTCCACTGGTCTACCCAACCACGGAAATCTGCAACCAGTGAGAAGTCTGCAGCACAAAACTTCGCAAACCACTTTGGACACATTCGATCAGTCTCAGCACCTTCTCCACACACAGCACAAATCTTTTCTTTTTTTGCATTTCAGTCACATTTTTACCTTTCTTGACATAATAAAGTATAGTATACTGAAAATGTTACCTATTTTCTTCCATCTTCAATATTAAATGGCTACAAAAATTCACCAATTTTGATAAGTTTTTTAAATACATGGTGATATGACAGCTGTCACAATACAATCTAACAAAATTGGTTCAAATGAAGTTAAGACATTTAAGTGTTACTAGAGCCAGCACACAGATTAAAAAAACAAAAAGATCAAATGAACTTTTTGGCTAACCTGAAATAATAGAGAACTGCAAATCAAAACCACAATGAGGTATCACTTAACACCCCTTATCATGACTACTTTCAAAAACCAAAAAATAACAAGAGTTGGTGAAGATGTGAAGAAATTGGAACTCTTATGCACTGTTGATGGTAATGTGAAATGGTGCAGCCTCTGTGGAAAACAGTACAGAGGTTCCTCAAAAAATTAAAAATAGAACTACCGTGTGATTTGGTAATTCCTCTTCTAGATATATACACAAAAGAATTGAAAGCAGGGTCTGAAAGAGATATTTGCACACCATGTTCACAGCATCTGCATTCACAAGAGCCATGAGGTGGAAGCCATCTGAATGTCCCGTGGTGGATAAGGGGATAAACAGAATAGGTTTATATATGAGGAAATAGTATTCAGCCTTAAAAAGGAAGGAGATCCTAACACATGCTATATCATGGATGAACTCTGAAGACATTATGAAATAAGCCAGTCACAAAAAAGACCGATTCTGTGTGTGACTCCGTTCATATGAGGTACCCAAACTGGTCAAATTCACAGAAACAGAAGGTGGACCAGTGGTTTCTAGGGGTTGGAAGGAGAGGAAAATATCTGGAAGTTGTTTAATAGATATAGTGACAGTTTTAAAAGATAAAAAAGTTCTAGAGATCTGTGATAGAACAATATGAATAAATATACTCACCACTATTTAATTGTACACTTAAAGACAGTTGAGGAGATACGTTTTATGTTGTGCTTTTTACCACCAATTTTTTTAAAGGCAGGTAGATGATACCAAATGGGCCAGCTTATACATGAGTCTGAGGGGGAGGAATTTAATATGTAAGAGAACAGGTATAATGGTATTCCACTGTGGGTTATCATATTACTTACAAATAGTGAGAAAGCTTTTTTAGATCACTAGGTTGCCTCTCATACACTCCCAGCCTGGGTACTGAACCTACCCAAACTGGAAATAAAACTAGTGACCTCTTGCTTTGTGGAATAATGTCCAACCAACTGAGCCACACAGGTCAGGGCTAGATCCTTACATGTTTGTGAGAGATTAGCTCCTGACACTTAAAATGATGTCAACTGTCAGAATGAATCTACTAGCATATATTTATGAATTAGACTATAATAAGGTGAGTGCAATTTTGCTGAGCCCTAATCGGTATGAGCCCCAGATTAGAAGAGCCCTTTGGTAAATCTATTTGTTCCTGGAAATTTAGGTTTTTCCTAATAGGCTTTGCAGGCCCATCCAGTCTATGATGCCTGGTCTTGTCCCATTAGCCTTGGTATTTTGTAAGGTGAGAGGTGAATCATTAATATAAGCTTTTCTCCAAGCAGAGTAGTAAACCTACTTTAATTTCCAAGTCTTCATTTGGCTGGTATTGCATAATAGTAATCTCAATTTAGGTGGTTTTTATTACTTATTCAGAGGCCAAACGTATCCTACAAAAAATGGCAAACTAATAAGTTATCATCATAAGGTTATAATTTATTGAATACATACTATACACCAGACATGTACTGGGCAACTTGCCCATTTATTTTTTTCCTAAAGTACCCTATAATGAAGTAGGTATCATTCTCATTTTATAGTTGAAGCTCAAGAAATTAAGTCACCTGTCCAAGGTCCAAGCAGGGGAGAGCTACAATTCAAACAGTGTATGTAGGCCATACACCTAAGCCTACATTCTTTTTAGTACATTATATCACCTCCCTAGTCATAGAGAATTACAGTTGGAAGGACTGTCTGGTCTAGTGATTTTATTTCAAATGAAAAGAGATAAAAATACTCCCTTTTTGACCCATTTTACTTATTTAATAAGGAGTAGATGGCCCAAAGTCATCTTCCCTATTTTTTTCTGCTTATTTCTTCTCTTAATATGAGAACCATAAAAATACTGGCGCCTAACCAGAAATGACTGGATGACATAAGAATTAGTACAGATGCTTATATAGTAACGTATTCCTAATTGTGTGGACCACCACTCTTTCTATATACAAACTCTAACAGTCTTCAATGCACAGTTCATTTAACTAACTGGACTGACAAGCACTTAAATCCCTGAATTGTTAAATTGGTGTTTTAAGACTAGAACTAAATTACTGAACAGAGAATAGAAGAAAAAGTCATCTACTTTTTTCATAGCATAAAGTATATGTGTATTCATTTTCCCATAATACCTAACAAAAAGGAATGCTTATTTCTTTTACAATACTTTGACTACTCACTAACACCAGTGCCTGAAAAACTTTCGATGTTTGTTAATACTGAAAAAAAATGTTCATATTTGTTACCATTTCTTAAGAATGAAGGTAACCTGATTTCCTGGTGTTAATTTGCATCATGTTAGAAAGAAGGAATAGGCAGGGGCTCCAGGAAGGTATGATGCGCTTGAATTCGGTTTAGAAGTTGCTGTGCCACAGGTTTGAACTCTGTTTCCCAGTGGAGTCTGTGATAGTGTTTTAGGTCTTGGTCAAAACTGCGGTCCAGTGCTAGTTCTTCGTCTGTATCAGAAAAATTAAAATTATAGCAATTATTTGGAAATGTAATCCTACTGAATAAAGTTTGATTTTTGATGGCACAAGAGAAACATCTTGGTCATCCCTAATTCCAACATGATACAGACAAGATTTGAGGAGGGTTAAAGGGTTTTTTTCCATTTTTATTTATAAAAGCTGTTTTATTAGAGAATAAAGTTCTTTGCTCTCTTCTGTTCTTTGCAAATATTTTAAATAAGCATGTTTTAATCCCTTAATGAAAAAGGACAATAGTCTTCTCAAAAGAAATCTAAACTGCACTGAGCCTTTATTTCAACTAATCTCTTATGTGTATAAAATTCATACCCAAAAGTCCAGTAACAATTGCTCACAACAAAGTATTAAAAGGTTACTTCCTTATCTTTGTATTTAAAAAGTTAGTTACTTTTTTAATGCACAGACAAGAAATAAAAGTGGTTGACAGATATAAAAGGAGCCAGGAAACCTTTTGGGAAAGTAGCACAGTTGAATTTGACCATTAAAACTTTACTGAAAGTCAACTTTGTTGTCTTCAAAGCAGCCTGGACATAGTTCTTTAAAAAGACAACCTCTGCCCTGTGGTTTTCTGACCCGAAGGACTACAAGAACCCCAAATGAGTCCATGGATAATGCAGTTGCCTCTCATTCCAAAGACATCCTGAATTCTGTGATCATAAGTGTATCTATGAAAGTAGGGAAATAAACAGCCACCAAGTTTTGCGCGCTGACCTGCTGCTGCAATTTTTCTTGTTTAGCCTGGTCCCAGGTGCAGCACCGAGGAAAATGCAGCCGTCTGCCAGTCAGAAGACGAGCTCTGCCACTTCCCAGAGGCAGACTTCTGAAGTGGTAACCACTAAGTCCTCACCACAAGTAGTGCTACTTACACAGTCTGAAAACTTTCTTCATAGGGCTAATTAAAATCCTATTACATATCCACTGCCTCATTACTTACTGTTCACCTCAAATTTTCTACACTGAATATTTCTGTGCGCCGTGCACTTTGGCACTGCTGGTGTTAGCGTCCCCACCCACAATAAGATAAGGCAGCCTGGAATCCCCAGTTTGTACCTTCCTCTCCTCTTCTCGAAACCAAGTAAACAGCTATGCAGCTCCCAGGTAAGTTCTGGTCAGACAAACACTTCAGCAAAGTGCTCCAGGGAGACCAGGTAAGCACACCTGGATCTCCCCACCCACAAAACAACCAGGCCCTTGGAAGGAGAGTGCTGATAATTTGGCACCTTCACGGCTTCACGGCCCTTCCCACTGGGCTACTTCTGGACAAGAGGAGTCTGTGAGACTCAGTGGTTTCAGATCTCTAGACCTTCCTTCTGCTCACTCTCTCCAGATTTTCTGAGCACTAAACGTCCTTTAATGTACTTCCCTTGTTTTATGTACTGCTTTCTCAAGATGCTGAGGGCTGCACATGCACCTCACAGTCCCCTCCTCTGTGCAGGGTTTTGGTCGGAGTTAGTGGTTTTAGCAAATCTCTATTTTAGTACTTTAAAAAATCTAATATCAAGACTGTGTTACTTTTCCTGAGGCTAAGACTATAATTAGTTAATCGACACTCGGACTCTATTAATTCTAAACTGGGTTAGACAAGGTAATAAAAGTGGCCAAATAGCTACAGGAAAGAGAAAAACAGGCTGAAATTTCAATGTAATTATAGCAAATACATTTTCTTTCTTTTTCTTTTTAGATTTTTACTTATTTATTTCTAGAGAGGGGAACGGAGGGAGAGAAACACCAATGTGTGGTTGCCTCTCGAGTGCCCCCCACTGGGGACCTGGCCAGCAACCCAGGCATGTGCCCTGACTAGGAAGTGAACTGGCAACCCTTTGGTTCACAGGTCCATGCTCAATCCACTGAGTTGCACCAGCCAGGAGCAAATGCATTTTCTAAATCCTGCATTACACTAGGTATTAAAATTTGGAAATCGTATTGCAAAGAGTGAAAGAGATGAAGGCAAGAAATTTTTTGATCTATGATATTCAAGCTTTTTTGACTATGACCAAGGATATATATATTAGATTATAACTGTATACATATTTCTATACAAGTAATCAAATGTTTTATAGGAGAATACTTATCTTCACTACATGTTATAGATTCCTATATTTTCTTTCTTTGCTACTTCATTTTTTAAAGATACTGGTCATATTGTGAAAAGCACTAATTTAGAAAATTAATCATTCCTACGTGTTCTTTGTGCACAGCACACTTCCAAATGCTAGCATTTTAGACAATCTATTGGAAAGAATTAAAGGACTCAAAATGATAAAGTTGTCGGTGGTCATTATAACACAATCTCCATTATAGTTTGTGTCCTACAGCACCAATAAAAGCTTTTCCTAACTCACTGCACTGTTTCCTGGCTTGCTGTTCAGCACCAGGTAGCTACTTGAAGGGTCTAGTATTGCCCTCTTATAAGGCCCATTCCTCACTTGTTGCAGAAGCACCTGTTGGCCCTTTGGCATAGGCTGGACCCTGCAAGCTTCTGACTTGAAGGCTGGGCCCCTCTCTACCCCTTGTCATGCAACCTAGATGCTAAGATCCATGTACCTTATAGTGAACATAAAAAACCCAGTGTACTTTACATTCACAATAATAAACTGCATGCACTGATTACCAGCTGCCAGCTCCCCCAAGAGAGGCTCCTGGCAGACTAATGTGCTAGCGCGTACCACTTAAAAACTTCAAGAGAAATACACTGCTAATGAGTTTAGAAGTGATTGAAATACATCAGAAAGTTTTAGACAACATCCTTTTTAAACCACTTTCCAAAGAGTCAGTCAACATCCCAACATCCCAACCATGGTGCAGACCATAACTTCATCCTTTTATTTCCCCCCAGTGGCCCATCAAAGGAAAGTCAGGTAACTTACATTACTTCATGAATTGCCTTGCCGTTATGTCTAAAATCAGTGCTCACACTTCAACATGAGACTTTGTTATTTAACAACTCATTCTGTGTTTCAGAATGGCCTGATTTTAAGCTACCTTTGTAAAAGAACTGAAATTCAAATACACTCTCAAACACATACCCATTTCACTTGCTGCTGGCCAGCTGGCCAGAGCCAACCACAACCCCAACCGGAGTGAGGGCCCGAGGCCCACCCTGCAGAATCAAGAGCCAGGACACAGCCCAGTCCTCACGGGTCATTAGGAGGGGCTTGTGATCACATAAGAAATCCTGACACTGTGCTCAGGGACTTCGCTCCCTGACCAACTGTGTTTGTTTTGGTTGTCCATGCTGTAGCCCCCTTTCATGGGGTGGGGTAAGGGTGTACAATGTAATGGAACAGAAAAACTCAGGGCTAGAAGTTTATTTTCTGATGGAATGTCCTGGCTTTGCTGCACAAGGACAGAGAGGGAAAGTCACTTAACCCTCTTAGATCTACTTTCCTTGTCTGTTACCTAGATGATGACCTCAGAGAGATCCTATGAGGTTGGAATGAACATGCTTTTGTAAGTAAACAGCACTATTAAAACAGAGGCACCACTAATGTGAGTCCGTCCACAAGCATCTATCAAGAACCTGCTTTGCATGAGACAATATCCTTTCCAGCTAGGGAAGGGAAATAAAAGATACAAAACGATAATACAGAAGAAATCACATAGTTCATGATTAATTACTATATAAGTAC
The DNA here is from genome assembly GCF_021234435.1 of Artibeus jamaicensis. Classification (NCBI taxonomy): domain Eukaryota; kingdom Metazoa; phylum Chordata; class Mammalia; order Chiroptera; family Phyllostomidae; genus Artibeus; species Artibeus jamaicensis. The sequence goes on from NW_026521812.1 coordinate 22,551,737, forward strand.
AGATTCCTATGATGAGACAGGGGGCTTGAAAGGCTCTATAAGAAGCTCTTGAAAAGCCTGCAAGGACAGACAGCATTTAGCTAAGCAGGTCAGAGATATGCACAGTGAAGGCGCAGAGATTGGAGAAGCACATGCAGAGGCCCAGCCTGCCTTTAGTGGAAGACTGAGGGTGGGGCATAGTAGGCAGTGGCCACGCAAAGCCTGCTGGGTGTGCTGCCCCCGCTGAGAAGTTGGCCATGCCCACAACCCCTTCTAAGCTGTCTTTGTGCCCCATGGCTCCAACAGCCTCATTAGTTATGTTGGATTGCCCCAGACTTTGGTTCCAAAGGAAGCCACAGATAGCCTGTGGGGGAGGCAGCTGCTGCCTACAGTACAAAAGCCCTACAGCCCAGGAGAGTGACTGTAGGGCCCAATCAGACCTTCTCCCTGAGGGAGAGACAGAAAGGTGCACCAACGACAAAGGAATCTTGTTGCATACTCTTTGAGTACAATAAGAGGAAGCCTCGAGGCAGTTGAAGCTATGACCAAGCAGGAGCTTAGAGAGAACAAGGGGGAGAAAGGGCAATTTCCATAAAGCAGAGACAGAGAGCAGAGCTGGGTCTCCAGCAGGGTGGAGATGATGCCTGCCATACCCACGGGGCCACTCTGGGACTCTGGTTGCATCTGCAACAACCTCCCAGGTCCTCTCTGGCGGGTTTTGAACAATAGGCTAGTTTCCTGGCTTCCTTAGTCTTTGTGCACCCTTTCCTAAGCTTGCTTCCTTAACCAGGCAGGGCATGGGTTCTTCACAATCCTGGCCACATAACAGACTTACCTGAGCAACTTTTTAAAAACACAGATTATTGACCTCACCCCAGAGCTTGTAAATCAGGATTCCTGGGGGTGGGGCCAGAATACCTGTGGTTTCCTTAAATTCGCAGTTGATTCCAATGTTCTGCTGCAGCAGAGAACTAAATTAAGCCTGTGAACCTCAATGATTAAGAATCACACACGGTTTTTTCCTTACTCTTACACAAAATTATATTTATCTGGAAAAAGCAAATTTCACACCAACCTAGCAAACCTTCTACTTCTGAGTTTCTATTTAATAACACGTTATTACAGCCAGGATCTACGAAGTGCTTTCATAGCCACGTTTTGAGGGCTTGCTGTTCGTCAGGCACCATAGCAAGCCCTGTTCTACACATCAGCGTGTTTATCATCCTAACAAATCTGCAGAGTGGACGTCAATGGCCCCCAGCTCAGAGATGAGGAAACACAAACTAAAGCAGGTTAAAACCTGTCTGGTAAGTGCTAACACAAGGACTTAAACTCAGAACTGACCACAGCCTCTTGGTCTTCCCACTGTGCCCTCAGGAGGTTTGTTGGATCCTCAAGATGATCCCCTGCAGAGGGGCAGGGATGATGAGGTCCCCGCTTTAGAGATGAGGAGACAGGTTCTGAGAGATTATTTTACCAAACAACACCACCTGAACCCCAGTGGCTGAGCAAACAGTGCCCTTCCACAAGCCCTGGCTATTCCATAATGGTGGCTGGGAAGTGGGGGGTATTCCATTTTGGGAAAAGGATTATTGTACACACTCATTCACTGCCCCCAATCACTGTTGTTGGACTTAACCCATTATGTGGACAATCACCCTGAAAATGGACATTTTAAACATGGAAGAAGTTATCCTCTTTCCTTTGGTGTGCATCAATGATTTCCCACCTTCCAAGGTATGGACCCCACTATAATGTCAAATAGTTTCACAGACCCCAAACAAAGCAGACCAGTTAAAGCTCAGGGTGTACAGCTGATAATTAGCACAGCTGCTAATTACAATGTATAGATTCATTTAAATGCATGGCTTAATTCAGAGTAGCCTTTCATAATCTTTTCTCAATTACAATGATGTCTGTATACTTTTAAACAACAGCATCTTGTATTTATGCACTCTATTAAAAATGCTAAAAAAGAAAAAGTCACAGAAGAAATCATGATAGTGCCCAATGAATTAAAAAGTCTTTGAGCCCCCACTGTAAATAATATTCAGCCTCTTCCAGATATTTCTGAATTATAATAATATTTGTAGATTATTATAGATACTTATAGAAATTTAGCCACCCAAATGCATACCAACCTTTTCCATACAGGGCACAGAAAAAATTTTTTTATCTCACTGCAATCACAGAGTCACAGTGAAGAGTCTTACCCAGAAATGATGACAGCAAGACAAGGAGTGTGTTGGCGTCTTCATCTCCAAAACATGATGAAGCGTTAGTCATATTTTCACTGAAGTTCCATAACGTTTTACAGACCAAACAGGCCAGCTGCCAATCGGTAGGACCAAAATCTCTTAGACACTCCACTAACCTGAATTAATAAAAGTCAAGTTGACAAGGTACTAGGTCAGAATCTCTTTAACTTTTATATTTTTAGCACAATAATTATTATCAGTAATACTTAATATGAATTGTGTATAATTTAGTGACTACTTAAAATATATTCATATCCACAAATTTAAATATCTACAAAGTGGCAGTAATTTACCTCTGAATTATTTTAAGTGCAGTGGAATCTAAGTCCTCTTTTCAGTCCTAACTTGGCTCTTCCAGATGTTCAAACACTTCTACCTGGAGGAACGGCCGGAGGGGCCTAAACTCCCTGGAAAACTGTGTCCTCCAGATCCCAAGAGTCAGAACAACACACTCTGAAACTTACTTTTTAATACCGCCTCCTTCCTTTAGGACGACACGCCTGTCTTTATCCACAGTGAGATTTAGAAGAACGCCACAGGCAGAAAAGCAAATATCCTGATGCCCAGCATCCAGCAGCGCAATCATGAACTTGTGTACTGGGAAGGTAGAGAACAGACGCAGACCACTAAAGCTCGGGTTCTCAGCTGTACCATATGCCCCCTTTTTTTTTTTAAGGGGAAAGGGCATAGCGGTAATGGGGAGTGGCTTGCAAAACGGAAGTCCCTACTACGGGATTGGACCCTTTCTTCCTATTACCCACTGCCCAGCGGTGGGTTCCCCGGCACCCGCCACATCCAGAACCCGCTCCCCACCCTCTAGGTCCCTGTCCCCAGATCTTGCTGTATCTAACCCAGAAAGCAGCTCCCTCTCCATGGCAGTGGTGGAGTCCCTGCTGGTAAAACGGAGGAAACCATGGATGTCCAGTAACACAGGTGACGTTCATTTCTAACATCCCAAGGGTCTTTCACCTCCAGCAGCAATTTTCTCTACATACACAGCCAGGGGGGCCGGGGGGAGGGGGGGGATCTTCCCTGCTGAGATGTTCCCTGAAGTCTTCCAGGGCCACAGACGTCTCGGGCAGAACACCGGAAACGGGCCTGTGGCGAGGCAGGACTTCCGGGGCGGGGGGCCTCTCCGCGGGGACAGGCTCCCCGCCTCTGGGAACCAGTTTCCCTTACTCCTAGGAAACAGAGCGCTGTCTTGTGCATGCGTTCCAGATGGGGGCTGGGCGAAGAGTTGTGGGAGAAGGGATAGCTCTGTCTCCTTCCGTTTTCCTGCATACCTGAGAGGTGGCCACCCCGTTCTGACCTTGGCCCTGTTGATGGATTCGACAGTGAGCTTGCAAAGGCTGCATCACATGCATGTACTTTTAAGAGTCTAAAGAATGTGCACCAAAATGTGAAGAGTTATCTCTGCAGTAGGGAGCTGTGGGTGACGGTGTGCTGCTGCTTTGTGTTTTTCTCTCTATTATCTAAATTTTTATCGTGGATGACTACGTATTTATGGACAAAAAAGGGTGCTGTAATAAATCATAAATTACTAACTGGGTGGGTCATGGTGAGTAGTCACGCCCCAGCTCTATAACTTCTTTACAAAAATAAGCCCTGTTTATTGTTCTTGTACATCTAGATCAACACACCTTGGAAATGCCAGAAGTCATAACCCCTCAAAGGGGCAACCGTTCTTAAGAAAGCACAGAATCTTGTAACCCAATCCCCACTTTGCTTTTTCCCACCTGCATGTAATTCTTCCTACATTCCCTCCTTAATTTCAAATGTGGAAGAAAAACTGCAAAATTGATATTCTCAGGAACATTTGAGATCTTGTTCCCAGCACATGTCATCAATTTATCCCAAATAAACTCATAAACATCCTCTGCAGGTTTGGACATTTCATACATTAACATATTTTTAGTTATTATTCTTACGTGAAATATTTGAGACATTGAGGGTGGTTAGTATAAAACTCTTGTGTACCTGCCACCCAGTTTAAGAAATAAGAAATTATATATCTAATTTTATATCTGGGCATTCCTTTCCCTCCAAAGATAACTTCTGTCTTAAATGTGAAGTTTATCAATTGCAAATACCACTTATACCTTATAACATGACTACATGAGTGCATTACATAAACAGTACCCAAGATTGTTTTGCATATTTTAAGACTTACCTTAATGGCATCATTCTGTGTATATCCCCCCATCACTAACATTTCTGCTCCTAGATTATAAGTGTTTCAGGTTGAACCATGAACATCTAGTTCATTTATTTTCATTGCTGTATGTACAACATATCATGGCATGAATACAGCATAATGTATTTATCCTCTTGCCTACTGATGGACTTTTAAGTTGTTTTCATTTTTTTGCTATTACAAGCAGTACATAAATGAACATTCTAGTACATGAAGTAGAATGTCTTTTGACATTCTACTTTCTGTTCCCATGGACAGAAGTGAGAGTATAGATAACTTGTTTCTCCTCCCCCACCCCCACCCCCGCATCTTGGAACTCAGAAGACTGTTCACGAGGGAGTGGGAACACAGAGAGCACTGCCTAGTCCGTCTTGGCATCCTGTGCTGACAGCCTTACGTACAGAAGGAACAGAATGTTAGGCACTTACTCGTCCCAAAGCGGAAACAAGTGTCACATTGTCATGACCCAAGCTCCGAGACCGCTTCATGTTTATTGGCAAGAAGTGCATGTTTATGAATGTAAGTGTCATTCACTCACCATTCTTCTCCACAATGAAATCGCAGATGTCATGGTCCTGGGAGAGATTTCCAAAAACACGCACAGCCTCCAGGATTCCATCCGTGTTATTACTCAGAAGAAGCTTTAAAAGCACTGGGTTGGGTGACCAGAGGAGTGGAAAATCAGTGAACTGAAGCTTTGATTTTAAGGTTATTAGAAACCAATACCATCAACTCAATAAATACTAATATTGCTAATTCAAAAATTGAAAATGATCATAAAATACAAATTTTAGGGGACCTTAGCAAAAACTAAGAAGCTAAGCTTTCCCCATATTCTAATTTTTCAGAACCAAATCAGGCTCTTAGATATTTGTTTCAGGAAATCAGAAAACATAAATGCTTCTAGTACTATGTTTAGTTAATAAAACCAAAACCTTAACTGGACATGCATCTACCCAAACCCAACTCTGAACCTTACATTCAGCAATATGTAGCTTTTTGTTTTGAATTACGGAATTCTTCACTTGGTAGTAAGATAAGTTGTTGATTGTTACTGTCGTATTGATCACCAGCTCCTCACAATCATCAATTGACTTGTATTCTGAAACAAAGGAAGGGTGTCACAGACTCACAGTATGGCTAGAAGCAAGGCCATCCCAACTGCAGCAGCGATCTCAGCTGTGGCAGGGGTGAGCTGCTGTCCTAGGCAAGGTCTGGGCAAGGGCAGTGCCTGCCCTTGCTGTTTGCTGCTTCATTTTCATGACTCTTCCTGTAGGGAAGTGCACCAGATGCAGGGGACCACTCCTGCCCAGGGCTTAGAAAACTCTAAGCTCCATCCTCACAGCCAGGGGCTCTGGAAAAGTCAGGTGGATCTAGGCCCTGGGTCTGTAGTAAAGCAAAAGTGCCAAACGCACCAGTGAGCCCACACGTCTCCAAGCCCCTCTGGCTTGCCCGGCCCTTAAACATGCAGCATCTGGTCGCTTCCCACCCACTCTGCTACCATCCATCCCATCCCCTCACTGGTTTCTCTTCATCCACCTCTTCCTTCCTGAGTCCATCCTCAGCATGGTGAGCCTTTAAAATTTAGTCAGATAATGCGCTGGGTCTCACTCGGCCCTCTGGCCGTCCCTGCGCTGCCCTCATCCTGACCTCTGGTTTCCTTTGCCGCCCCAACCCTCAAGCCCCCAAGGCCATCCAACACTGGTCTTTGTACTCTTTTTGAACTTGACAGCGTGATCCTTCCTGGGAATATTTGCCCTACTAACCCCTCTGTGGAATATATTCTTTTTCCAGATATCTCCTTGGCTTGCTCCTCATGTGCTTCGAGTTGTTGCTCAGATGATACTTTATTGGACATGCTTCCTTTAGTCGCCCCATAAGAAGTGGCACCCATTATTCTCTCTTTCCTTTACTCCTCTTCAATTTTCTCCATAGAACATATGACCACTTGACCTGTATGTTTAATGTATGTATGTCTTCTAGCCCTAAAAACGTGAATTCCACAAGGACTGGTGATTCATCTGTTTTATTCATTGCTGCATTTCCAGCACCTTGAGCAGCATCTGACACAAAGAGGGGGCTCAATAAATAATTGTTGAGTACAAGACTAGGTGAGGGAAGGAAGGAAGGAAGAAGGAACCCTTTAGCTTACACACAAGACCCTCATTAATTCTGTCCCTGCCTTCTACTCAGCCTCCAGACTTGTCTAGCCACAGTGCAGAGAAGGGCAGATGCGAGGATGCCAGTAAGAAGCCTCCTGTGGTATCTGGGTGACAAATAATGTAGCTTAGGCTTCGGTGATGGTGGAGATGGAGCAGGTGGACAGACTGAAAAACTTTTGGGGGAGAAAAATGGACAGTATGTGGTGAAGACTGGATCGGGGAATATGAGGGAGGAATCTCCCAGCATGATTCCTGGGTCTCTAGATTACATTACTGGATGAACAGTCATCACATTCTCTGATTTAAGGTCACGAGAAGAGAGTCCAGTGGGGAGAAAGGTCGTGAGTTTGGTTCAGATAACATGAGTTGCTTTTGAAGTACCCGCATTTGGTGAGGAGTAAGGCAGTTGGATGCATGGTCTGGCAGTCAGAGGAAAATTCACACAGGTAACACTGAACTAGTTACGGCGAATTGAATGGGCATCACCTCTCACCTCTGACCCTGCCCCCCCCCCCGCCTCCATAACTGTCCCAAGCCTGGGAAGGAGCCACCTCAGCACCTGCACACACCTTGGGCCCTTGCTAGGTTAAGAAGTGTCTTTCACCTCTTGTATGAAAGCAGACTTCCTCAGGGAATAAGAGAGGGGCTGTGAGCTGAGCAGGAGGACTGTGCTAGCTCTTACGCTCTCCGATTTCATTCTCTCTCCTTTTGGCTTTCTTTTCATTAAAGACCTTTTTAAAGCTTACTCTATTACAAAGGAAAATTCAGTCATCCGTATGCTACAGAACATTATACTCGTTTGTTGTTTCTTTCTCCAAAGTATTTATGGAGGGTCTACCGTGTACTGCCCTCCATGCTGGCCATGTGGGTGAAGGGAGAACTGGCCAAAGGACCGGTGTATGTGTTAAGAGCTGATGAAATTATTTGTCAGGCTTTGGACCTGCTTGGGACCTGACAGCCATTCCTTTTTTCCTGCTTCTCCCTCTTGGAATGAGGATGGCTATCCTGGGCCTGTCCCATCACTATGTTTTGAAAGCATGGGACTTGCCTGGTTTTAGAGATCTACAGCAGGAGGGAATTTTTCTTTTCTCGGGACTAATCATACCTCAAGTTACACAATAGCTGATTTAGAGGATACTGAAGTGAGATTATGGACCTTGGGTTTTAGAGTTGATGCTGGAAGAGTTAAGACTTTGGGGGCTGTTGAGAAGGAATGAATGTATTTTGTACATGAAAAGGACAGGAATTTGGGGGTTCTAGGGACAGAATACTAAATTGTGTCCACTTCCCCCAAATGGTATACTACAGCCCTATCCTCTAATGGGATAGTATTTGGAGATAGGGGTTTTAGGAGGCAATGAAAGTTAAATGAGGTCATAAGGATAGAGACCTATCAGCTCAGACGGGCGGAGCCCTAAGAAGAGGCCATTCTCTCTCATGCACACATGGAAGGGGGCCTTGCGAGCAACACTTGTCTGCACGTTGGAAAGGCAGCTCTCTCCAAGAACCACATAGGCCGGCACCCTGACCTTGGGCTTCCAGCCTCCATAACTCTGAGAAGTGAATTCTGTTGTACAGGCCAACAAGTCTGTGCTATTCTGTCATGGCAGCTTGAGCTGACTAATATAAGGGGAAAAGATAAGACCTGAATGGCTGGGGGCTGTAGTAACA